>NC_090937.1:1558860458-1560110458 GCF_040938575.1 Ambystoma mexicanum | reverse complement strand
GAAGAGACACGGGTGCAAGTGAGTCTCATATTTTGGGTCAAAATGATCAGGCGAGAGGTACCAGAGAGGATGATGTTAGCGTTAGTACGCCCAGAGTACTTTGACAACGACATGGCCCTAGTGCCGGCCAAAGTATGGACTGCAGGGCCCTGTGACGTAGGTCTCCTGAAGGGAGCGGGCGAAGTAAAAATTCAATTGAAACCAGGAACTATTCTGTCACGGGCATGACAATATCACATATCCAGAGAAGCAGATGAAGGGATTGCAAAGACGATCTCCGCCATGATGGAGCAGGGCATTCTAGTGACATCGGAATCACCCTGCAACACAGTGATTTATCCTGTCAAGAAATTAAAGGAGGGTCCTGGCGTTTAATCCAGGATTTACGAGCCCTAGATGACATAGTCGAAGCCGAGTTCCCTTTAGTCCCGAATCCATCCACAATTTTGTGCAACATACCCACTGAGGCAAAATGATTCACAGTGATCGATTTGAAAAATGCATTCTTCTCGATTCCATTGCACCGTGACTCACAAGACCTGACGTCATTTACTTTCAGAAAAATGCGCCTGAAAAGTACCAGGCTGCCACAGGGGTATTGCGAGTCTCCATCTATTTTGAACAGAGTCCCGCAAATGGACCTAAGCAATATTGCGGTGGACAGTGTTGTTTTGCAGTATGTAGATGACATTCTAATCTGCAGCATCACTGAAGAGCAATGCCAACATGACTCAGTCCAGCTATTAACTATACTGGCTGAGAAGGGATACAAAGTGGACAAGGACAAGTTGCAGTACTGCCAACGGGAGGTGTTGTACATAGGGCAACTGATCTCACATGAGGGGAAAAGGGTAACCCCAGAAAGGGCCAAGGCTATCATGAACACAGCGCACAATAAAACAAATGCAAAGCTTCTTAGGCCTGTGCAACTATGTCAGAGCATGGGTCTTCGACTACAGCACATATACCAAGCCCTTTTTGCAGGCTCTTAAAAAGGCCCAGGCGACAAGGGAAGAAATTGAATGGAATGAAGATATGGAGAAGGGGTTTACCGAACTCAAGGGTGCAATTTGTAATGCCCCAGTTCTCGGGATTCCTAATTATGCTGAGGAATTCTATTTGTTTTCTCATACTGATGGCAACTTTATGACGGCAGTGCTCGCGCAGCGAACCTTATTGGGATATAAACCCCTAGCATATTACAGCGGGAGTTTGGACCCGGTAATGAAGGGCCACTTCCCATGCGAACAAAATCTAGCTGCTGCCACGTTCGCCATTGAGAAGGTGTCATCCATTGTGATGGGGTGCTCCATGACATTACATGTTGGGCACTCGCTATTTGCCATACTGGAAAAGCCAAAGGGCACGCTGACTTCTCAGAGAGCATCAGCCTACGAGGTGATTATCTCTAATCCATCTATCAAAACAGTGCGATGCAAAACTGTGAACCCTGCCATGTTTATAGCTGAGCCAGTCACAGAGGGAGAACCTGTGCATGACTGTGCGAACTATGAGGAATTTTATGATGAAATCCCCAGGGTAAAGGAAAATGCCCTGGCAGGTGGGGAGATTGTCTTTATTGACGGGTCTTCTACAATCGACCAAGAAGACGGACAAAGATATAAACGCGTGGCCGTGATCAAACACATAGGTAGTGGAGAGTTCCGAGTACTTGTCAGTGCACGAATACCATCTCACTATTCGGCACAGGCTGCAGAGCTAGTGGCGCTGATACTCGCCATTGAGAATCACGCAGACCAGGAAGTAACAGTATACAGAGACTCTGCCTATGTGACGTCAACAGTGCACGCAGGATTAGCGCGCTGGAAAAGGAGGGGCTACCTCCGAGCAGACGGCACGCCAGTGCAACACGCAGCCTTATTGGACAGGCTGATAAAAGCACTACAGCTCCCAGTGGGCATAGCGGTCGTGAAATGCGCCTCTCATACCAGAGGGACAGATTTCGTGTCACGTGGAAATCATGAAGAGCGGACACAGAAGCCATGCGCATGGCATCCAAAACTGAAACAATCATGGACGTGGATGTGGCACGTACTCATGAGCGCATGATGGTAGCGCGAGCCACACCAGAAGCCTACAGCAATATGGAGCAGTCTCAATCAATGGAGCTCCAGGGGGAGGCCCCTCAGGAGGAGAAAAATCTATGGAAGCGTCAAAGGTGTTCCTTAAACCCCTCAGACGGAGTGTGGAGGCAAGACAGAACTGGTAAACCAGTAATGCCTGTCGCACTCCTAAAAATAGCTCTAGAACAGCTCCATTACCCAATGCATATGACTAAGGAAAATCTTGCCGCAACACTTGCCGAAGACTGGTTCACACCGAATTTAGCAGAGCATGTTGCATTCTTTATGGTAAAATGTATTATCTGACAGCAGTTCACCTCTGGGCACACATTGAAAGTAGTGAGAGGAGTCATCCCCAGACCAAATGGACCTTTCCAGCACCTACATATTGATTTTGTCGATATGATCCAGGTGTGTAATGGGTACAGGTATTTACTTGTGGTGGTGTTTCCCTTCTCCAGGTGGATAGAAGCAGGTCCCTGTACACAACCCGATGCCACCTGTGCTGCCAAAGTCTTGGTGAGGGAGGTCTTCCCTAGATGGGGGGTGTGTGAGGTTATGAGATCAGACAATGGGCCTCATTTCGTGAACGCAGTGTTCGAACATATTAGCTTGTTGCTGGGTATAAAGCATAAGTTTTCATCGGCGTATCACCCAGAGGGAAATGGGATATGTGAACGAATCAACGGCTTGCTTAAGGAAAGGATAGCCAGTTGAAACTCACATTAAGAAAGGGATGGATGCCCTGCCTACCACTGGCATTGTATGCGTTTCGGAACCAACCACGCTCCGACCATCATTTTACGCCGTACAAAATAGTCACTGGGAGAAGGATGAGGACCCCTCTTACCTCCCAAGACAGAGCTAGATGTGATACCCAGTCAACTAGGGAGGTTCTGGGAGATGAGATGAAAGCGTACCTAGACTGTCTCATAGCCAGAACCTCTATCATTTCAGGCCAGCTGCAGCGACGGCGGAAAGGGAACAGCACAGCACAAACCACAACAGACAATGCTGATGCAGGCGCAGCTCTCAGCCTTGGCGCACCCCTTGTCTTCCCTGGAAAAAGAGTTCTTGTGAAGAACTTTACAAGAAAGAAATGGGACGAACCGAGGTTTAACGGCCCCTTCATCGTAGAGGACTTCCCCCCGTCCGCTGTCAAGCTTGTGGGCCGAAGAGCCTGGATTTTCGTGAACAACATCAAGCTATTCATAGGAGAGGGCACTCCTGCTGCACCCAGCGACGAAGAACCTACAGACAAGGAGGGAGAACCTCAGCACGTGCAGACAAGATCTATGTCGAGGAAGAAGGACGCATGAGCAGACAAGTAACGAGAACGTTAGGAAAGTGAGACTCGTAAAACAAGACATTTCTTCGAGCCAAGTGAAACGTGTCAAAAGAACAATTACACGAACAAGTGAGTATAGCCAACAAAAGAACTATTGTGAAAATTGTGCCTGCGACTGAACTTTTTCGTATACACTAAAAGAGACAATAGTAAGCAAGCAAACACTCTGTGCAGCCAAAGGTGCAGGGTAAAGGAAGAAAATCACGTACTCCTATCAGCAAAAGCGTTAATCTCATGAACATTGAAAGCCACACAAAGCATTTAAAACCTAAGACTCGGATAAGAACTAAAAGTAAGATGAAGACTTTGTTCATGGACATATGGTTCATCCCAGCAGAAGCCTGACGTGGGATGTGCTAACCTACTTCCAACTGGTGGCACTGTCCTACCCTTCACTTATAGGCAGAGAAGCCAGCGTTACTGAATTCATTCAAGACCCTGCAAACAAGAAGGTAATCTGACAACTATTGACTGTCATCGCAGAGGTCTTCACCGAGTTGCCCGAGCACAGTGACTCAAAGACCAATGCTCCCGCCTCAAGTAATCATTGACGAGATCACATATACTTTGCTCTTCCGCATCATCGAAGAATGTCGAGGACTTATCGGGAGAACTACAGATACATTGACATTCATTAGAGATCCAAAAAACAATTACTTCCTCAACCAAGTGTGGTACAAGCTGAACCACGTGGTTTCAACTCACGCAGAAGGAAAGTGCAAAACTTGTTCGCATCAAAAGAAGGGACTGTGATTAGGACCCAGCAAACAAGGCAAAGGTCCCCATCACCTGAGGATACACTGCTGGCACACAATGTTTTATTTCAATTAGTCACAGACTATCCGGAAATGGTGGGGAGACCTGCAGATGTTGACGTCATCACCTTTCTTAGGAATCCGGCCAACGCCCCACACATGGGCGCACTCCTCCAAGGCATCATGCTCCAGGTGGAGCTGTCCAATTTCCAGCGAGAATTCCTGAGGAGATTGCAGTGAGACTAGCCGACGAGGGACAGATCGAAGAAAAAAAGCCAACTGAAAGCACACTGCTTGAGAGAAGGCCTGTGATTTTAGAACTAATAAACCAGACACATATCATTAACACCGGAAGACAGTCGGTATGCATTTCGCCTTTTCTTTCATCTCATTGAAAACTGTCCAGAACTAATGGGCAGACCCCACAACATTGATGTGCCCACTTTTCTTAATGATCCAGCAAATAATGCCCAACTGAACAGGCTCCTAAGAGCTATTGCATCACAATTAAGAAGCAATTATGGACATCCGCTGCGGAGGCGAGCCTTAGAAAGGAGAGATCCAAGATAAAACCCTTTAGAATCCCCAGCCAGGGGCAGAGCAAGGAAACAAAGAAACAGTTCTTCATGCTTCCACCGTAGAACGAATCAAAAGGGGATAACTACATCTTGAACTTCTTTTCCTATTTTTCTTATTTTTCCCTATTTTGTGCATTATCATTCCGCAGTGGAGTAAATGGGGAAGAGAGAGACTGTTCCTCAACTCGACCTCGAACGACCAAGTGAAATTTCATGGTGTCACTATGAACAGATTCCTGCCAGTCCTCAGGGTCAAGGCGAGTTGGAAGAGTGCCCTGGGACTACGTTTATTTTAGAAATGCAAAATGAATTGTGATGTGTTGGAAACGATAGTCTAACCTTTTTCCATAGTCTAGTAAAGGAACTGTACTCCATACTCAGAGACTATCATCATCATCACTCGTAAGAGGGGGGACATTGAACTGCACCTGTCACCTTAGTGTCTGTTGAACTTTTAAGTAACGAAATCAAGACAAGAAAAGAAAGAAACTATTGGCTATGGACTTGATCGAGATGGGGGCCCAAAACAGTAATTTAGTTGTGCCACCGGTGGAAGGGCGCCCCCGCTTTCCTGGAAGGAGGTGCTGTAAACTGTCCTCAAAGGCAATCATATGTATATGTATAGTGATTATTGTAGTATTTGTGTCGTTAACTATCAGAACTGCATTTTTTATTGGTGCACGAAGCATCCCAATGCCCGCACTTTCACCAGATAATGAACGTTTGGGCCCTACAAAGGCACCCAGAGCTTATATTGTCATTCCTGTTTCTAGGAAAATTGATGATAAAGCAAATGATTTACAGTTGAATTTAATTGACAGTAATATGGATGCACCTGAAGTCATGAATGACGAGAAAGGCTGGAGACAGGGTCAGCACGGAATGAATGACAACACAGCACTGTCCACAGCACGCACCCACACACTGAGTGTACACGAACAAGGGCAAGTGGCAATGGCTATGAGACCCCGGGCCGAACCGACACTAAATGAAAAGATACCTGTGAAACAAACAGCTCCAGAGAACAGAGAACCAAGCGAGTGACAAGACAGAGGTGGCATAACAAAATCCCTCAAGAGAACAGAGGATGTCACAAAAGAACACATGGGGAAAACACATGCAGTAGTCGAGTATGTGTTTCCACTCATACTAAGAGCAAAGAAACTACATGAGGAGCTGAGCAAGAAAACCGCAGCATCTGTGGTAACGAGCATGTCTGCTCCAACACCAGAAATAATGACCAAGCTTACGACACCGCCACATGTTGCAAGGATGATGAGCCACATGTGGAAGGAGGTCTACGAAAGAATGTACGAGGGAAGAAGAAGAAACACAAGACCTCCCATAGTACTGCAGGGCAGGAGATGAAACCGGCCCCTTCAAGGATAAAACCCGAGAGCCTGCCTGAACGGAAGAGCAGTACAGATGCATTCAGAGACATAGTGATGGCTAATTACAGAAGAACACTAAGAATCAAGAGAAGTCCATATGAAACCGATAACAAACTAAATGATTACTTGGACAGCACCGCTCATCTTGGAAACAACATATGGTACCAGCACATGAAGAAAGTAGGATGTAGGCAGTCAGAAGGAGAATGCTTCGTCTGTGCATTACTGTCATACAGCATGGGAAAACCCAAGATCTTTGTGGCTGTAGAGATCGATGTCCCCACAGCCCACTGCATGTCACACGTGGCAATGTGCAACGCCAGAGAACAATTTATGGGAAGAGACGCTTTGTTGATATGGGCCAACGAAAAGGACTACCCTGATGAAGACGGGTTTGTCCAGGACATCAAAACAAGAAACAGGGCGCACACCAAGAATCATGTTATTGGATATGAAAACCCTGACGTCAAAGGATCAGGAATAAGGTGGAAAATAAACTCAAGACTGAACATCCAAGGAAAAATGGCAGAAGAAGCTCAAATATGGAAGAACCGAGGACAAATGCAGATCTGGGGATCAGTAGTTTCCCCCAACGGGTGGGAGGAAGGAGTCGTAATCTGCCGAGCTTGGATGGTCCTTGGAGCCTGCAAAGAATCAATAGAAAACTCACAGAGGTTATGTAAACCTCTATGGCCGAAATTAGTGAAGCTATTAACATGTGTCGAAGACTGGGGAGGGCCCCTGCAAATAGTACCATTGGAGAACCCAAAACTGTGCTTCAGAAGTAATGGCACAAGGAAAAAGGGGGAGAATCAAAACTGTGGACGAATATATGAAGCACCAGGAATGGCACAAGGAACTGCAGTCCTGATGGACCACTATTGGGCATGTGGATCCAAAGCATACATAAGACTGCCAAAGAATTGGGGGGGCATATGTACATTGGTCAATGTCCATGTCCCCGGGCTGGTGATTAAAAAGAAAACGAACTGAACCTGGACAGCTTCCCGAAGGCAGATGCTCATCTGAGAAGGAGGAGATCCGCAGAGCTGATATCCAGGATGAAGAGAGAAAACTACTTTTCTGTCAAATCAGAAGAAGCATTCCATGCGATTTCATACAAACACAGGCTGTTCAGCCTCACTTCAACAGTATTCACCACAATGCTCCTGCCACACATCCAAATTGGAGTGAATGCTAAATGGTTGCAGATAACCAGATGGGAGTTACTGCAGACCATCAACACCACAATAAAAGGATTCAATGCGATCAAAGAAGAGCTGAGAGCGGTTAGACTGATGACCCTCCAGAACAGATATGTGCTTGACATGATCACAGCAATGGATGGAGGTGTTTGCGCAAAAATTGGAGAATCATGCTGCACTTTTAGACCATCACACGACGAAGAAAATGGAACCCTCACAGAGGCCATTAGCATGTTAACAACCCTGAAAAACCAGATGACCGAAAAAACAGATGAAGTAGAAGATGACAGCTGGTTTGGGAACCTATTCTCATGGGTCCCACCATGGATGGCCGATATATTCAAGTTTCTGGGAGCCTTGCTAGCAATTGTGCTGCTAGGATTCTGTGTTATCAAGATAATCATCACACAGTGCCAGACAACTGCAAAGAAGGCCATCGGGATGAAAATGATGGTTGATGTCGAACCAGGCTGGAAGCCCAGAGACCTGACAGATGAGGAGATAAAGGACTTCGTGAAGGCCAGTGAATTTGCACCAAAGAGAACAAAATTCACTTATCCCAAGAAACGAAGAAGGTATGAAGGCAAATGGATTTACTGCAGTCCAAATGGACAATGCCAATTGATGACCTGGAACAAAGATGAGCATGTGAGAACAGCAGGAAGTTTGAAAGGAGTGATAAAGATATGGACACCCAAATTTCATACATTCACGCCATCTTGTGTAAACCCAGAAGAAGATGAGCAAGAAGCTGAGGAATCAAAGAAACTGGATATAAAAGAGGAAGCAGGAGTGTTCGATGAACTGACCAGAGGGGGGAGTGTAGAGGAGACCCCAGATGTGGCCTGCACCCCTGCCCCTCGCTTTGAGGTGCCAGTAAAGCACTCTCCAAGGTATGTGATGTACGAGGAGCAGCTGAACCAACAAAGGGCTGCAATGGGCCTCTGCCCTGTGCACATTAGAAGATCACTACCTGTTGAAATGCCCATAACCAGGAAGCCCTTGGCAGCACGGTACCCAATCAGACAACCATACCAGCCGTTGATACGGAACGAGGAGGAATGTCTACACACGGTCCATGAAGAGACTCCAAAAGCCATAATGGAAGGCCAGTGGAGATGAAACCAGCACCAGAGCAGCTCCAAGAACGAACTGAAGGAGTACTGAAAACATACATGCCAATACTGACAACTGCGAGGATAATTGTAAAGGACAAAGGGGAGAGACACTGTGAAAAATGTATGAGAATGGTGCCTTGAGACAAGATGGAAGCAACCACCTTATTGAACGTGTGTAAATAAGCTTGAAACACAAGATGCTAAGTAATCGATTCTGCTTGCAATGCTTAGTAGAGGTTAGAGCGGCAAGCACCGACTGTATACATCTACCTCAATACAGCACAATGAACACGTGCGACTCCATTTTGTATACACAGAAGTGCTCCCAGGTGGCCACGGCCTGACTGGCCAAGTTTCATATCCAGGCCCAAGCTGAGGAAAGGAGCAGGATCGAAACTTAACAAGGGATGGCTAATGCCTGGAAAATCGAGTTCAACCAGAGAAGGGGAGGTAAGGATGAGCTCACGAGGCTCCAACTTCAGAGCATGCCAGCCCGCCCGTGAAGGTCAAGATAAGAGAGGCCCATGCAGGTGGCTAAGCGTATACAGAATTAAATGCACAAAAGGTTGGAAACTGAAGCTGATTCACGGTGGACCAACACGTGACTAGACAGGCGCGAAGATGTACCACCGCCTGATGTCGTCCAGAACCACAGGGTGCCATAACTTTTCCTGATAAGAGACTACAGATCCGAGGCCATACCCAACCAACTAACTGACACATAGCCCTAAACCACTGATTGATAGAAGGGATGCAGGGTGAATCTTGGGACACTTGGCACCTGGGTGTCTATTCAGCATGCTGCTAATTAAAATGGAGATTTATGTTTAGGGGTGTAACTTGCCCAATCACAAGGGACCATGTAATCTAGGGTCCTATAGACATTGTAACCAATGAGATGTCGTACTTCTAGCGACGTCAATCACGTGTGGTGTAGAAGGAAGGGCGTAGACGCCCACCCGATAAGAGTTATCCAATCCACTTGCATTATTGCCATATACAGTTATAGCACCTATACTTAAGTTACCTTTCCCAACCAATTGTATTGCATGATGATTTTTTGTAGAATTAGACGTCAATGATGATGGATTTTGCCCATAAAAGAGGCTATTGGACTAATGTTCAGGGAAGTCGGGGTGAGGCAGGTGTACATGATGCTGCTGATTTCCATAAGATGAAGTATGTATCATTAAACGGACTTCCCTTTGGCAATTTACTGAGTCCTGATTATTGATCCTTGCCAGAGTATGTGAATCCTGCACTCTGTCCTCGCATGGTGCAGCTATCTTGTATTACTAGTTTTCGAGGGTGAGTGCTGACCAATGGGCCCCTCAGTAATTACCTCTCCTCATCGACAACTGTAACCCAAAAAGAGATATCCCGTAAGTGCTAGCATCCAACAAATGAAGACTCGCCAAATTGGGGTTACAAAAGGGAGGGTGCTTTAAATAAAACAATGAAAGTACATTTAGGACGATTAGATATTAATATAAATATCATAACACACAACCAAAATATAGGCTAAACCCCTCACTCTTGATCCTAAGCCAACATTTTCAATGATCCCTGGAGTACATGTTAAACCAGGCTGATTCAGGTGTATTACATCTATTACATATGTTCAGTGTTAATTGGTTTGACTATGCTAGGTTTCATTATTTAGCCATGCTTAAGGTTACAGTACTCTCTTCATGAACAATTCCAAGTTATTACATCTCTGGACATTTCCAAGCTTCAAATCATCAAATTGTTAACATTGAGGATGATGTATTCCTGATATATCATGCTTGGCAGTACTGGGATATTTGAGGCGGTACTTGCCGTATGGTGACAACGCCTGGATGACTGCCAGGTGAATCTGTACGTAATATTGTAGAGATGGTCCCAATTTGCATCATTAGCATGAGAAAACAACGCTAAAAAATGGAGTACCCAGAGTGCACGGTGAAACCCAGCTTTATTCAAAGCACGAAATAACGGCTGGGAGAGCATTCAGGAAGCTCTTGAAATTACACAAAGTGTGTGAGCAGTTATGGTACTCAAAACATATCAGCAATGATGTCATAATACAATGTCAGTTACAAAACCTACAAGTTGTTATGATTGGTTGGAACACATACGTATTAGCTTTCTCATTGGTTCACACTCCTCTTCACTTCATCACTATACGGGCCATTAATTGGCTGTCATTATTCATCATGGGCTGTGCAGCAAGAAGGAGTTCCATTCGTTTGCACATTACTTACCAACATTGGGCAGTTTGAAACGACGTCAAGGTACGAAAGGCACATGGGGTAGGAGGAGAGAGAAATCCATGGTCTGCACTAATTACAATTAAAATAGTTCCTCTTCATTCCCAGGCCATGTGGCCTATCTATTCCTTTGTATCTGGCCTTGTGTATAATCTTGTAATCTTGTATCAGTGTGCGTGGGATCTACGTTAAAAGAGCGCATTCTGAAAAGTTTGAGTTATAAAATAGCCAAGCCGACTTGCTCGCATTTTGTAACTTGAGCTTTTTGGAATGTCTTAATTTGTTCCCCACTTTACATTTAATGTATGCGTGGGTGTTAGGGAGAATTCTCAGAAATGTGCTAATTCACTTCTACCTTAGAGACCCCCAGCTCTTATTGCTGGACTTTAGGACTTCTAATTTCTAAACTCGAGAGAGTGAGACGTTTTTCCCACGGTCTCATGTATTTTTCTGTGATTTGGACTCTGTGTTTCTTTTGACTTTGGAGTCTGACAAACTCCATAGGCATCATCTTTACATTGTGACACACAGCACCTTCAGTGCAGTGACACAGGGTTACGCTCACCTGGCTCCCACAGAGGCATCGATCTGGACTGGACTGCTGCGGTCTCCACCAATGTGACGCGTAGGGCCGAGATGACGGATTGGACTGGCCCACCTAGCTTCGTTAGCTTGGCCCAGAGGAATATTCTTCTGCAAATGGAGAAAGGGAATTAACCACCCGTGGAGTTGAGCGTAAATCCCCCCACCCCGCTGTTCTCCCCACTGATCACCTTGGATGTCCCCTCTTATAGTCTCACCTGATGATTTGAAAAGATGAGCTCTCCATCCTGCATTGAGCGCAGGGGCGCGTAGATAACCAGTTGCTTCACTGGCTCTAAGGAATTGGTGAGTTCTAGGACAATATTGACTCCGATATTCCCGGCAAGAGGCCGTAAGTATGTAGTTCGTAAGAGTTCAAATGCCTGACTTTTACTCTTGTCCGATTCCTTGCAGGTTGCAGCTTGACCCTACTGAAGAGCTCCTTGTGGCAACCGGTAATGTTCTGGTAAGGATTTGTATTATCCAACACAGTTCGATAAAATAATGTCCATATGTAACCTGTTGCTTTCTCCCTTATTCAGGCGCTGAGACAAAGTATGAAGTCTCGGGGAATAATGCCTCCGGCGGTAAAATCAGGTAAATCTTTTGTGGTCAGGAGGGTTCCCCTTGTCAGTCCCTTGTTTCACCTTGCTGTCCTTTTGTTTCCCCTTAGGGGCTGGGGTTCGGCTAGGAAGCAGTGGAAGCTGCGCCGACCCGTGAAGAAGAATAGTACCCCCGGTGGTAAAATCAGGTAAGTCTATGGGGGGTATTCCTCTGTGTATTCCCTTGGCTCACCTTGCTGTTCTTGTCTTCTCCTTGGGTGCCGGAGTGCGGCGGGAACATGCAGGAGGATGCGGTGAAATGTGAAGATGCTGCGAAGGCCGGTGAGTTCAGCGGTGCGCTGCAGCAGGCGAGGCGACGCGCATAAAATAACTTATTTCTTCCAGATCGAAGGCGCGATGGATCAAGAATTCAGGTAAGGATCAAAGCTATTGCTCTTGTTCTAACCTTTTCTCCTTCTTTCTCCCTTTTTCTAGGAGCTCCAAACTGGAGGTGGGCGTGGCAGAAGACTGGATGCAGACTTGCAGGCACGGTGAGCGTTACGCTGCTGGATGCAGAATAACGCGACGCGTGTGCTGCTCTTCGGGCGTGGTTTAAATAGCCTCCAAAGTAGTCCCAGGTAAGTATTCCTCCCCAGCCCCACCCGAGTAAAAAAATAGTCCCTAGGTAAAATAGTCCGTTCCAAGCCTTGTTTGGCTTGGAGCTCATGCAGCATGGTCTGCATCAGGTAAGTTTGCAGCATGGTCTGCATCTGGCAAGTTTTAATCTATGAGCCTGGTGCCTATGGCGACAGGACTGACTCTCCATATGAGCCTGGCGCCATAGGCGCCAGGACTGCACCCAAATAGCCCCTAGCGGGGGTTGTTGGGCTTGCTTGGGGTAACTTGATGCCTGCTTCCGGGGTTGCTGGTCTTGGTCTAGGTCCCTGGGGGTGGGCATCATGACAGCACTCCCCCCAAGGCCCCTCCTAAAGTCGTTCTTCCCTGTGGTTTCGGTTTGTCTGGGAAATTTCAGTGGAATTATTTCACCAATCGGGGTGCATGAACATGGTCACTAGGTTCCCATGACCTTTCCTGTGGTCCGTAACCTTTCCAGTCGATTAAATAAAAAAGTTTTGACTTTATCAGCTTGGAGTCCAGGATGTTCTTAACTTCAAATTTGGGTTCTCCGTCTACAAGGATGGGGTCTGGTGGCTTGGTTAGTCTTGTCCCTGGTTGTAGTGGCTTCAAAAGTGACACATGAAAGACGGGATGAATTTGCATATTAGCAGGTAAGTCCAACTTGACAGCCACCGGGTTGATAATGGCCTTAATAGAGTAAGGTCCCAAATATCTGGGGTTAAAGGTCCGTGTTCCGTTTAGAGGTATATGTTTTGTGGCTAACCATACTTGGTCCCCTATTTGGTATTGTGGGAATCACTTCTATGCCGATCAGCATCTTTCTTGTATTTTTCTTTCGCCTGTTTTAAATGTGTAGTTGCTTCCTTAAAGGCTTGTGTAATCGTAGCGTGCAGATGGTCCACTGCAGGCATTTCTAAGTCTTGGGGTGAGTCAAGGTCTGAGGTTCGAGGATGGTGCCCATATAAGGTATAAAAGGGGCATTGTCCAATTCCAGAGTGTACTGAATTATTGTATGCATATTCAGCGATCCAAAGAATGTCTTTCCAATTACTCTCCGTCTGATGTAACATACAACGGAGGTATTGTTCGAGAGTCTGGTTGGTCCTCTCCGTTTGACCATCGGTCTGGGGGTAGTGACTGGTCGATAACCTCACATCGATTTGTGCCAATTGACAGCATTTTTTCCAAAAATGTGAAATGAATTGACTGCCCCGGTCAGAGACAAATACGGACGGATATCCATGTATGCGAACAATGTTTTCGAGGAACTCCTTGGCCAGTATTGAAGCAGAAGGTAATCCCTTTAAAGGAATAAAGTGGGCCATCTTGGAAAAAAGGTCCACAATAACTAGAATGGTGTTAAATCCATTGCATGGGGGTAGATCAGTAATAAAGTCTAACGATAAGGTGTGCCATGGTGTAGGCGGAATGTCTAAAGGTTGTAAGAGTCCAGCTGGTTTTTTCTTTTGACTTTTATTTTGGGCGCAAATGCCACAAGATATCACAAATAATTTAATATCCTTTCGCCAGGTGGGCCACCAGAATTGTCTTTTAATTTTAGCTTCAGTTTTTGCAATACCTGGGTGCCCCTCCATTAGGGTATCATGATAATGGGAAATGACTAGCTCTTGTAGTTCCTTATGTGGCAGAAATAGCTGTCCTTGGTAATAAGGCAGATCATTGGTGACAGAGTAGCCCGGGCCTTTCTTTACCCAGTCCTGCAAGGCTGTAGAATCAAAGAGTTGCTGGATCTTTACCTGAATGTCCTCTAGAGTCTGTAGAGTAGTCATGCCAAGAATCCTTTGTTCGGGAATTATAGGTACTGGTTCAGGGTTCACTTCTGCCTCTCCCATCCCTATTCGGGATAAGACGTCTGCTTTACCATTCTTACAACCTGGTCGATAGGTTATTACGAAATCGAACTCGGCTAAGAACAATGCCCATCGGAGTTGAAGTGAC
This sequence comes from Ambystoma mexicanum, assembly GCF_040938575.1. Lineage (NCBI taxonomy): Eukaryota > Metazoa > Chordata > Amphibia > Caudata > Ambystomatidae > Ambystoma > Ambystoma mexicanum. The sequence continues at coordinate 1,560,096,005 of NC_090937.1, read as the reverse complement.
GATTGGGCCTTGGCGGTCTTTAAATACTGTAAGTTCCGGTGATCGGTGATCACAGTAATGGTATGCCTGGCACCGAGAAGATAGTGCCGCCAAGCCTTGAAGGCGGATTTAATGGCTAATAACTCCTTATCGGTAACCGCATAGTTTAACTCAGGTGCCGAGAACGTTCTGGACCAAAACGCTACTGGGTGAAGCTGGCCAGTTTCAGGGTCCCTTTGAGACAGGACAGCTCCCATGGCTAAACTGGATGCATCAGTTTCCACTATGTATGGAAGTCCAGGGCGCGGGTGCTTTAATACAGGTGCAGACGTGAATTTCGCTTTCAGCTCTTGGAAGGCATTTTCAGCTTCTTCAGTCCACATAAAGCGTTTATTTTTTCGCAAGAGTGCTGTGATGGGATGTACAACATGTGAAAAATCTGGGATGAATCTGCGGTAGAAATTGGCAAAGCCGAGCATACTTTGTACTCCTTTAACCGAACTTGGTGATGGCCACTTAAGGATTGCGTCCACAATCCCTGAGTCCATTCGGACTCCCTTTGGGGTCAGGATAAACCCAAGGAATTCAACTTCTGTGGCATGAAAAATGCATTTTTCCAGTTTTGCATATAGTTTGTGCTGGCGCAATTTCTCAAGGACTGCTCGGACGTACTTCACATGGTCAGATTCTGAAGAGGAGTATAGTAGAATATCATCAATATATACGAAAACACAAAAGTCAATGAGTTCACGAAGGACATCGTTCATGAAGTATTGGAAGGCTGCAGGTGCATTGCACAACCAGAAAGGCATCACCTGGTATTCGAATAACCCATACTTAGTGCAGAAAGCAGTCTTCCATTCGTCACCCTCTTTTACACGTACCAGATGGTATGCCCCCCGGAGATCTAATTTAGTGTATATGCAAGCGTCCTTCACTTGGTCTAGTAGTTCAGGGATCAGAGGCAATGGGTATTGGTTGTTAACAGTTATCTGGTTCAATGCACGGTAGCCTATGCATGTTCTGTGGTCACCTTCCTTTTTGGGCACGAAGAACAAAGCTGAAGATGCAGGGGACTTAGATGGGCGAATAAAGCCATTGGCAAGGTACTGGTCTAAGTATTGTCGTAGGTGAAGGTTCTCAGGTTCCGTAAGGGCATAGATCCTGCTACAAGGGGGTTGTGCACCGGGTATGAGATTGATTTGGCAATCGTACGATCTGTGAGGAGGTAAGGTGTTTGCCTGTTCTTTTTGGAAGACATCCTGGAATTCTTGGTATTCAGGAGGTAGTTGCATGACTGCTGTGGTTACTGTGGCCAGGCTTGCGCTCAGATTTCTTTTTGGGTAACAGGTTTGCGCACAATCCGGGAAGGTTATTCTCTTCTCTCACCAATCAATACAAGGATTATGTGTTTCCAACCAAGGTATCCTTAGTATTATTTGGAACTGTGGGGCCTTGATTAGATCAAACACAATAGCCTCTCGATGCCCATCCGCACCCAATAATGTCATCTCTGCGGTGGAATGAGTTACAGGCCCAGAGGCAATTTCAGTTCCATCAACTGTGGTGATGACATCTGAGGTGGTTTTTCGGCAGAGAGGCAGATTCATCCTGCAAGCCAATTCGTAGTCCACATAGTTTCCTATGGCCACGCTATCAATGTATGCTCTTACTGCGTGCATACGCGATGGCTGCCCTGGATCTACGAGGACCATTGGTATGATGAAATGCGAGGTCTGAGTATCCTTCTTCAAGCTCGGCAAGCGGACCTCTACGCTTGTCGGGTGTGGTTGTTTCCCGAGTCTGACTCCATATGGCTTTTATCAGCAGCTCCTACCACCTTCTTGGGTGGTTTTACAGGGCAATCCCATAGAAAATGCCCAGAAGTTCCACAATATAGACGCAATTGCATTTGCCGCCTCCTTTCTCTTTCCTTCTGGGTTAAGGGTCCTATAACCCCTCCGATTTGCATGGGTTCTGAAGCCTCTGCTCCTTTGGGGTTAACGTGGGTTTTGACCAACACCCTGTTCTCAAACCTGGCTTGACCAGCCTTTCTGTTCTGAAGTATGTGATCTAACTGGACCAGTAAGTCTATATATTCAGCACAGTCTTGAGGTGGGTTCACGACCTCGATGAAATAACGTGATTCGTTTTACCTCAGGCCATCCAGTTTCCACTATCAACCTATTAAAGGTCGCGATGTAAGATAGAAGGTCCTGGTTACCCTGTCATAGGGACAAATGTTCGGTATTCAGGGCCTGTCCTTGGGAGTGCCGTGCAAATAGTCTTTCCATGCTCCTTTGAAATCTCTGAAAATCCCAAAGAATTGGGTCATCCTGAGTAACTAGTGGAATTGACCAATCAGCTGCACTGCCGCTGAAATATGACAATACAAAGGCTACCTTGGCTTGATCGTTTGGGAAGGCTCCAGGTCTGCATGAAAAATGCAAGTGGCATTGGTTCATAAACACGGCAAACCTTTTAGGATCTCCAGCAAAGCGTTCGGGTGGAGCCAATGGAATATTTCTAGGCAGGTTTATTTGCACTGGGTTACTCGATAACACAGGAGCTGGATTTCACCCGGAACCAGGTAGGGGTGCTTGTCCAGCCTGGCGTTGCAATAGTTGCCTAGCAAGGTCATCAGTTCGCTCCTTTGACAAAATCAGTTCCCTCCTAAAGGCATTGGTTTCTTGACGGGCGGAATGCACTTCGGCCCTCAGTTCCCCTAGTAATTGGGCCAATTGGTCAGTCTCTGAGGTATCCATAACGCCCGGGTGGGAATTTGTAGGTAGGCTTTGTGTTCTGTTACGCTCACCTGGCTCCCACAGAGGCGTCGATCTGGACTGGACTGGTGCGGTCTCCACCAATGTGACGCGTAGGGCCGAGATGACGGACTGGACTGACCCACCTAGCTTCGTTAGCTTGGCCCGTTGGAATATTCTTCTGCAAATGGAGAAAGGGAATTAACCACCTGTGGAGTTGAGCGTAAATTCCCCCACCCCGCTGTTCTCCCCACTGATCATCTTGGATGTCCCCTCTTATAGTCTCACCTGATGATTTGAAAAGATGAGCTCTCCATCCTGCATAGAGCGCAGGTGCGCGTAGATAACCAGTTGCTTCACTGGCTCGAAGGAATTGGTGAGTTCCACGACAATATTGACTCCGATATTCCCGGCAACACGACGTAAGTATGTAGTTCGTAAGAGTTCAAATGCCTGACTTTCACTCTTGTCTGATTCCTTGCAGGTTGCAGCTTGACCGTACTGAAGAGCTCCTCGTGGCAACCGGTAATGTTCTGGTAAGGATTTGTATTATCCAACACAGTTCGATAAAATAATGTCCATATGTAACCTGTTGCTTTCTCCCTTATTCAGGCGCTGAGAGAAAGTATGAAGTCTCGGGGAATAATGCCTCCGGCGGTAAAATCAGGTAAGTCTTTTGTGGTGAGGAAGGTTCCCCTTGTTAGTCCCTTGTTTCACCTTGCTGTCCTTTTGTTTCCCCATAGGGGCCGGGGTTCGGCTAGGATGCAGTGGAAGCTGCGCCGACCCGTGAAGAAGAATAGTACCCCCAGTGGTAAAATCAGGTAAGTCTATGGGGGTATTCCTCTGTGTATTCCCTTGGCTCACCTTGCTGTTCTTGTCTTCTCTTTAGGTGCCGGAGTGCAGCGGGAACATGCAGGAGGATGCGGTGAAATGTGAAGATGCTGCGAAGGCTAGGCGACGAGCATAAAATAACTTCTTTCTTCCAGCTCAAAGGCGCGATGGATCAGGAATTCAGGTAAGGATCAAAGGTATTGCTCTTGTTCTAACCTTTTCTCCTTCTTTCTCCCTTTTTTCTAGGAGCTCCAAACTCGAGGCGGGCGTGGCAGAAGACTGGATGCAGACTTGCAGGCACAGTGAGCGTTACGCTGCTGGATGCAGAATAACGCGAAGCGTGTGCTGCTCTTCGGGCGTGGTTTAAATAGCCTCCAAAGTAGTCCCAGGTAAGTATTCCTCCCCAGCACCACCCGAGTAAAAAAATAGTCCCTAGGTAAAATAGTCCCTTCCAAGCCTCGTTTGGCTTGGAGCTCTTGCAGCATGGTCTGCATCAGGTAAGTTTGCAGCATGGTCTGCATCAGGTAAGTTTTAATCTATGAGCCTGGCGCCTATGGCGCCAGGACTGACTCTCCATATGAGCCTGGCGCCATAGGCGCCAGGACTGCACCCAAATAGCCCCTAGCGGGGGTTGTTGGGCTTGCTTGGGGTAACTTGATGCCTGCTTCCGGGGTTGCTGGACTTGGTCTGGGTCCCCGGGGGTAGGCATCATGACACTTCAGTGCAGTGACACAGGGAAGTCTTGTAGATTTCCCAAAGGTTTAAATAACTTCTCTTGGTGAAACTACTGGTTCCAAGAGCAGTGACTGTACTTACATTTTGTAACTTTCTAGACCCAGCACACACTATCTTACCATAGGATACTGGAGGGGTTAATTCGTATCCCCTTTGTCAAGTTTTCCATGTAACATTTTTATGTTTCCCTTTGTACAATTAATGGCTGGTGGCAGTGGTTTATTTGTTACTACTATAGTGTGTTTTTACAGCAGGCTGCAATTGCAGCCCCAGTAAGACACCCATGGGTGCCCAATTTGTCAAAATGGCCCGGTCTTCCTTTTTCCTCATTTCTTGTAGGAAAGGTCCTTCTTGAGATTTATTCTGTACCCCAAACCAGATTTGGTCCCTTTGTTTGTTCATTGCTGAAACCTGCACTGGCTCCAGCGAGTCTGGCAGGGGCAGGAAGTGAGGTGGGTGCCCGAAACTCCCTGTGCTTAGTCTCCTTGGTTACAGGAATGCACCAAGAGGTGATTGGCTGGAGGACAGCCACCCTGCTCTGTAATTGACAGCTAGGCTACAAATGAATTTGAAAAACCTGCATAAAAGGTGATGCTTTTTGCTTTGAAGGCAGAGTCGACCACTGGACGAAGGAATCCAAAGAAGAACTTGGAAGAGATGCTTGCCGCAACTCCTGGACCATTATTTGCCCGGTGAAGCTCTGCTACATTGCTGAATTTCCAAATTTGCCTCGACTAGAGAAGCTCTGCAACGGACGACTTCTCCCCTTGGGTTGGTGGGACCAATCAACCCCAAAGTGAACTGGCCTGGACATCCTCTTGAAGCTGGCTTTACTTCTATTGCTGCTGCAGAAACCGACCTGCCAGTGAGAGGAACAACAGATTGAGTGCATCGCTTTTAAGTCAGACCCGAGTTCCAGGAAGATCCTCAGGACTCCCATGAAGCAGGACTGACCAAGCCTGAGCCACCTCAACAGAGTGCTGGACCCCAGATGCAGGGAAAGTCTATTAAAGTATCCGAGAACCACGGTGGTGCTGTTTGCGAGAGCCGCGATGAGCTGAAACCGCGAAGTGACGCTGATCTGAAGTTTTCCCATTGCTGCCGCTGACCTTCCATTCATAGTGCAGGAGTCCCCCGATGTCCTTCCACTTGTCCCCATGACTGAGGCCCAGGAGCACAGGATCTGCAGACCTACGCAGGAACAGAAGCCAGCTGGAAGCAGTTTTTCTTCTAACCAAGGGTACTGTAAAACTAAGAGGACTTACATCTTGTTGTGTAGCCTTGCTTGTTCTCAGTTGAGACTGGTCTTGGTTGCCCTTGCAGTGTTGCTTAGAGCTTTGCCCCTCACAAGCCTCCCAGCTTATGGCCCTACAGTAATTTAATGTCCTACAAACATTTCGAAAACACTGTGCAAGACTTTATACCTACCTGCAAGAAGTGCTTTATCTCCGCTAGACTTTTGCTCAACTAACGTTGGCTGGCCTGGCTCCCTGAAAGATTCTTATTGCCTCTGACTTTGATCTTTACCTTTCCCCCAGGAAAGGGTTAATTTACTTTGCATTGCAGGGTTTTAAAAAGTTCTTACCGGCTGCTGAAGAATATTTGTTAATATTTGGTAACCATTTTTTTCTCCCGCTGAAACTTGTCCTTTTGATCTCCCCCTCAGTATTGCTCAAAATGTGCCAGTGATGAATCAATGTCCACAGTGTCCTAGTTATTTAAGTCACCTGAGGGTGTAGGGAGTATCTATGAGCCATCCCCAATGGGTAGCAACTGATTTAGTGAATTTATTGAAGTATGTTTTGTGTTATATGATTGCTCCCTTCTAAAGAAGGCTTATTCAACTGACTGTTAAATAAATGTATAATTCTTTAATTAAGAAACCTTGTGTGTAAAAGTTTATTTGAATAACTGTCATTGAGAAACTTGTGTAGCAACGTAAGTGCTCACATTGACCACTCTTGAGTTAAGCCTGGCTGCCAGCCACACTGCCAACCTGTGTAGTACAGACTTATAGCAAAGGTTAGGTTACCTATTGCCAGGGGAACATGGTTGGTGCAGTCTCCCACAAGGTATTGCAAACAATCTTGCCCAACAATTGGAGACCCCTCCAGGCCATAATGCTGAACTGGGAGAGCGGAGGACACCCCTGCAAAACCCAATCTTCTTGTTCAGCATTTTGGGCTTTTTTCTTTCCAAGCCAAATACGCACTAAGTGCGCATTTGTTTTATTTTACAATCTTTTCGATAGAAACAGTGTGCGTGCTAGGGAGTTCCGCAGGTGTCCTATCTGTACTTTGCTTATAATGAATAGCTAGTGTTCTTCATGTCTTGATCACATGTTAGGGGACTGTGTTAGATAATTAATTTCTTCCTATTTACTGGGATTTGAGCTAATTTTAATGTGTATGTTGTAGCTTTTGTGGCCACAAGAAAAACACACTTCATCTATCCGCGACAAAGTCCTTTGACATATTGATCTCATGCTTCTGGATAGAAATGACTGTGTTCTTATTATAATTGAATTAACTTGGAAGTCTACTGCTTCTCTTCCTGGGAACGGTTATCTCGTCTCTGCACTCTCCATCTCCATTACTCCCTTCTTTGGATCTGTCCTTGGCACTTGCTATGAACTATTGTCTGGGCAGCTTCAAACCTTCTAAAATAAATGTGTTATTATGAAATGAGTATCTTGTCTCAGGTCCTGCTCACTTCTTAGGCACACTGCAGCCTCTGTACTAGTAAATTGTCTGTACTTCTGTGCTTCTCGCCTCCATATTAAGGGTAGGAAACAGTGGAGAGCAGATCCCCCAGTCTCAGGTAGGGTGGCGAGTGGAGGGTCTGTGGGCCTAGGTGTTAGCGATGAGCCATTCCTTGAAGAGGAGGGTCTTGAGCTCCTTCCTGAACTGTAGAAGTGAAAGGGCGAGACTGATGTTGGCTGTGAAGAGGGTCCAGAGTTTTCGGGGGTTGACAGAGAAGGCCTGTCTTCTAGTTCTCTACTTCCTTCACAGGCGGATTACAAGGCTGCACAACATCCGTGACATGTCTTCCTATGATGTCATCAGAGTCAAAGGACATGTGTCGGCACCTCCTGTGATCACATCTGAGAGCACTGTCATGTTAATTCCTGAAATTTCATCAGGCATGTCACATCACTGTACCTATGGCAGATGTTTGGTGAAGCAATGTCCCTGGTGCACCCTGTCATTCATTTGCCCTGTGTTCTATGCCTTTTGGGTTATGTTGCCTTTCAGCCATCTAGGTTTTTTGTGTAATTTCTTTTTCTGTCTTTCATTTTGAAACATATTAACAAAACCTCTTCCAATTTTAAAATCAGATACACGGTTAAGACATAAAATACTTCCAATATTTATAATTCACCATGTGGCTCATATTCAATTCAATTCAATGAAACTAGCACTAACGGTATCGCCCACTTTAGTACACTCTGAGACTTATGTATTTATTTATTTATTTATTTATTGCATTTGATTACACGCCCAAACCCTTGGGTGTCATGGCGCAGCTCAGCATTATCTGTCCACTAGATCTACACAGTCAGTTGTGCAATTTCCAAGTCTGTGTGAAATCCAACCAATTATAGTAGTGTCTATAATTTGGGGGTAGCTTGAGATGGCAACCGCAAGGCATATGCATGCTGCTCCTAGTAACCCTTTAGACTCCACTGTAATCCCTATTATGTACCCAATATGGCTACTGATCTATCTTAAGTAGGAATACCTTTGGAGTTTGCAATGTTTAAGTATCTGATTGTTTGTGCCTGTTATTAGTCACTCTGTACATATGTAACACGATACCCCCTCAATTATCTAATAAGAATTGTTAAAATAAAATTCAACGTCATATCATCGTGGTCAAAGTCTATGTGATGTCACCAAATAAGATATCATGGATGGATAAAAGGTGATGTGATGTCACTTTCACTGTTCCTAAGATTTATGTGAAATTATGCTTCAGGTACTGACACTGGCTATCAGGCTTAAGGAGGCATTTCACACGCCCTGGTGGACATCCATGACCTCTCCTTAAGCGCCTGGAAACAAGCCTTCTGGAGTTATATCCCACTCGGGCGCAGCAACCCTACTAACATGAGACTCGCCCCATCTGTCCTGAAGATGATAAAGGAAGTCAAAAATGCACACCTTCAACGGACACGGCATAAGCTTCCTCTGGAGACCCTCCAGCTACCCTGCTGGCCTGGATCTGCAGCAAGGTCAACAAGGTCCCTCTCTCTGTCCCACTCTCTCTGTGCATGATGTTAGAGCTCCCTCTGGCCTGGATCTGCAACAAGGTCTCTCTCTCTGTCCCAAACTCTCTGTGCATGGTGTTAGAGCTCCCTCTGGCCTGGATCTGCAACAAGGTCCCTCTCTCTGTCCCACTCTCTCTGTGCATGATGTTAGAGCTCCCTCTGGCCTAGATCTGCAACAAGGTCTCTCTCTCTGTCCCAAACTCTCTGTGCATGGTGTTAGACCTCCCCGGTGGCCTGGATCTGCAACAAGGTCTCTCTCTCTCTGTCCTACACTCTCTTTGCATGATGTTAGAGGTCCCTGGTGGCCTGGATCTGCAACGAGGTCTCTCCCGCTGTCCCACACTCTTTGTGCATGATGCAGAGGCATTGCTGGAGTTGGGAATTGAGGGGGCCATAGCCCCTGGTCTTTTGGGTGAAGCCCCGGATAGAAGCTCGGGTGCTACAACCAAAAGGTTAGCTACCCCAGGTCCTATCAATCCCAACATTAGCCTAGTCCCAGATCTTTCCCAGACCTAGCAACAACCCTGGCATGATGTTATAGCTCCCTGGTAGCCTGCATCTGCAACAAGGTCTCTCTCTCTCTGTCCTACTCTCTCTGTGCATGATGTTAGAGCTCCCCGGTGGCCTGGTTCTGCAACAAGGTCTCTCTCTCTGTCCTACATTCTCTGTGCATGATGTTAGAGCTCCCCGGTGGCCTGGTTCTGCAACAAGGTCTCTCTCTGTCCTACACTTTCTGTGCATGGTGTAAGAGCTCCCCGGTAGCCTGGATCTGCAACAAGGACTCTCTCTCTGTTCTACACTCTCTGTGCATGATGTTAGAGCTCCCTGCTGGCCTGGATCTGCAACAGGGTCTCTCTTTCTGTCCTACACTCTATGTGCATGATGTTAGAACTCCCCGGTGGCCTTGATCTGCAACAAGGTCTCTCTCTCTGTCCTACACTCTCTGTGCATGATGTTAGAGCTCCCTGCTGGCCTGGATCTGCAACAGGGTCTCTCTTTCTGTCCTACACTCTCTGTGCATGATGTTAGAGCTCCCTGCTGGCCTGGATCTGCAACAAGGTCTGTGCATGATGTTAGAGCTCCCTGGTGGCATGGATCTGCAACAAGGTCTCTCTCTCTGCCATACACTCTGCATGATGTTAGGGCGATCCCAAACCCCATGCACGCTTCTTGAATCACTCCACACCTGCATTTAGAGCTGCACGACTAGCCAATTAAGTTTGATATCTATAAATACCGAAACAATAACAACAGCACAATGGCGTGTGCTGTACGGGAAAAACGATATGTCCCCTTTTGAGGCTCATTCATGAAATGACAGTGAGCAGAACAAAATAGCAGCACAGCATACAATTTTCCCATTACCACTTTTCATTTTCTAAATTCTCGGATCTCCCTCAAAATTAAAATGGGGTTTCCAGGCCATCAACCTCCAAGAGGTGCATTTATGTACAGTGTACAAACACTTCATCAGGTAACATCAAATCACATTTAAATCCTATCCTGCTGGTCCAATCAGTGGACCAGTGCCTTTGACGTCAGGCCCATGAGAGTCTATGGTCTCCTACTCGACGCACATCCTTACTATAGACTCGGAGCCAGCAACCTGCGGCTCTCCAGATGTTTGTGACTACAACTGTCCACCTCTTATCCTCCACTTTGTAACCAAGTAACCACATTGTAACCGTAATCCTCACCATCTATATTTCCTCTCTGTAACTAAGCAACTACAGTCTGTAACCGCAATCTTGATTATGCACACCTCCTGTAAAAGCGCCTCAATGTCTGTGGGCTGCAGTGCGCTATACAAATGTAAAAATAAAATAAACTTGCATGATCTCTCACCATCGACTGTGCTGGAGAGGGCTGATGGGAGTTGTAGACAAAACGAATGGAAACCCAAAGGTTATAGAACCCTTCAGCCTAGACCATTCTTTAAATGACCTGGCATTCAACATCTCAAGTGATCATTAGGTCAGTTCCTGTTTTTCCAATTCAATCCTCTTCGAAAAAACCCTCCCCTTCCTATTGTTTATCAGAATCCGCTCTCCAATTCCCTCTGGGTAAAGCTCAAACTGAGCCTCGTCTCTGCTCAAATTCAATGACTTGGCAGGAGGAAAATGCAGGATCAGGACTCCTCCTGAGTCTTGACCAAAAGGAATGCTTCTCATTGGCCCAGACTTCTCTCCATTGGCTGCCTGTGATAAAAAAAAATACAATTCATAGGAACCTGCATTAGGCATAAAACAATATTTTGGAGTAGAGCCTGGATTGCTCATCTCTAAATTCTCACTTCACACGCCCTGCAACCAGCTCTGACCTCTGCACTGAAAACGGCAGACTCCTTTGTGTCCCAGTTCTAGACCCCCCTGCTGGCAACTCTTCATTCCACCCACCTTAAATGTATGGAATGACTGGAGCTAAAGATCTGGTTTTTCTGGAATGACCTGCCGTTTGCTGTCGACTCCCTGTCACATCTAGCCGTGATGTTGCTCAAAGCCGCATGTTGCACGTGAAGCAACAAGTAAGAAAATATATATATTTTTAAAACACCAGCCTAAATCGCAAATCCCATCTACCCTGATTTTGATATTTATTAATTGCATTTGTGTAACGCCCAAACCCGGCAGTATCACAGCGTTTGTAAATAGATAGGAAAACAGTAGATACAGGGAAATTGAGCCGCGCTCACGCGCCGCTGTACTTTGCTGTTGCATCATTTCATGCAGGGATCTATGCTTCCGTTGACTTACAGCTGCAACAGATTTAACAAATCTGATTTTTTTTTCCGCATAATTACATTTTAGGTTTAGTCGTCCATCATCTTTAAAGCTCACGCATGCTATTTATGAGCGCAACATATGGAAAATGGTATGAATTATCAGCATTCTAAAAGAAACCAGGCCCCGATGCGTAGGAAATGTACAGGAAGGCCTTGTTTGTCAATCCTTCACGACTACTTTTCTGATCGGAGTGTACATTTTCTGAGATCCAGGCACACATTCTGCCCAAACTTTACTCATTTTAGGAGAGGCCACCACCATCCTTTTGACACATAACCCGCTTACCACCCTTGCCATTTATTGCAATTGCACAATGCTTAGCTTTAAAAATGTGAGAAACAGCTTGATACTCACTGTTCTGCCCGCAGTCAGGCCACCATGTTGGTGTAGGTGTTGGTAGACCTGATTTTTTTGTATACTGTGCTGACTTCCCATGTTTTTCAGTGTCATCAATTGTATCCTTCTAGTGTGAAAGCCCGTGTACACGGGCCAAAGTGCATAAAGAAAGACATTTTCAGGGTGTTAATGTCACGGTTTGTTACGCTGTCACACTCAACTCAGGGAGTGACTTGCCCCCAATGGATGTGGCGCACAACAAATCACTATGATTTATTTCATGTTCTTTTTGGTAAGGCCTCCAACCCGTCGCGCAGACAACCCCAACAAATACCCGGTGCCACAAAGGACTAGGACCGGGCCGGTGTGTATTAAGAATATATTAATTAATTAAACAGATTATCCTCAACCTCTAAGGCTGTGGCAACACAAGAACAAAATAACCTCTGTAAAATACCAACACATAAATGACACTAAAATATGCAGTTACAATTGTTTCCTTTTTAAATCACCCGCCAATACAGAAAATAATAATTGAAGACACACAGTGAGTGCAGATTGAAAACACAATGTTATGATACCTTTCCTCACAGCAACCCTAAACCTCCAAACAATAATTAGGCTTCACTCCTCTGAATGGAAGGCAGTGGCAGGGAGTGGGAACACAGTTGGAAAATCGGATTTCGAGTATTTATCACAGAAACAATATGAAACAAAGAAAAACAATGGAAATTCATTTTGCCACACCTAAAAAGAGCAGGCTGGGCTTTGTGGCTTTAGTCAGCACACAATGCGAAAATCGGTGTTTGGGATATTTGATCACAGAACCAATATTGGAGACAGAAAAGCAATGGGAAAAATTTGTTTTGCCACACCTAACAATAATACACGGGAAAATCGGTTTTGGGATATTTAGCACAGCTGCAATGTAAGAAAGAAAATGCAAATGGGAAAATTTGTTTTGCCACAACTACAAAGAACAAGCAGGGCTTACGAGATTTTCCGTCCGAGTACAATGGATACAAAGGGGCAATTTCGTTTTGCACCTTACATATGTATAGGCACTGCCAGGCTTCCACTTCTGATTTGAAAATGAAGGGGATCAATGGGGAATTTCGTTTTGCACTCTGTGCACTCACATCGAAATAGGGCTATGTGATTACTTATTTTGGCAAGTCTTTAGGTCTATACATACCGTTTCATAACACACTGGGAAAAGATTGTTGGTTTTGAATACCAACAATACAGATCCTGTGAATTCAATAGGGGAATTAATTGATTTACTTAGACAAATATGCTAGCTATATACATAGACAAACATGACATTTTCAATGGGGAAATAACTAAAACAATGCTGGAAAAATATAGGGCCTAAACAATCTATGGCTGTCGGTAGTCTTACTTACAGGAGTGGTCTGGACTTGGCAGCAGGGAACATCAGAGCACAGCTGGGACAGCAAAGGGTCAGTCAAGGATCTCCTCTGAATCTTCCAAGGGGTCCCAATCAGCTTCTATGTCTCCTGGTTCCTGTCTCTAATGCGGAATTAGGCCTCTCTGCAGGGATGTTATTCGCCAGGTTTCAGCAGCAGGTCGCTTCTCTGAATTATTGGAAGAAGTCCAGCTCTGATGCAAACTGGCTTATTTATAGTGAAAATGACATCACTAAGGTGTCATGATTCCTGCCAAAGGGATTGGTTAATGTTCACTACCCACCTCCCACCTGTGTTCTAATAGGACCAGGGGATGAGGGAGTGATTTAGAATAGCTGTGGGAGGAGAAAGCTTCGACAGATGGGGTCGGTCTGCCTTGAGCTCACAAAATATCTCAACATGGCAAGTACCCTGAATTTTAAAATCTTTACATGTATGAATACATTTTTGAGAACTATATTTTAAGGCGAATCAGATAAGACTAGTCTGGACTCTGCATGTCCTTCCTGTGCTGAGATAAAGTTTTTCTTCATTTACTCAGGTGCCATTTCCGTGAAAAATATGCCATTTTACAGTCGTCATATTAATTATTACCTGCATGCTTTTAACAACTTTCACATCTCTTGGAATCCAGGGAGGGCCCAAATCACATTTTCATTAATAACATTAGTTATGTTTATCACACCCAATTTTGTTAGCATGGTTGAAAGGGGGTGAGTGTCGCCTTTAAGAAAAGTCTGGAATTAACAGTGTGACATGTATACTGCTCTTGTTATGTGACAAAGTGTGTTTCTCCCATTTTCATCAAGCTGGCAAGTCTCTCTCACCGGCTCCCCACCTTTTTTTAAGTTTCATTTCTCTTTAGACATGTGACTAAGCAGAGACTGGTCTGTGTTTAGGTCCCGCCTCCCCCTACAAAGCTCAAGAACCACTAATGGAAATTTTTATGGGAGATCACAAGTGCTGCAGAACAAACCTGACCTGACATTATCTGGTCTCCACTGCATTTCTGATCTAAGAAGTATTCTTGCTTGTATTTTTAAGGAAGGGCAATGATGGATGAAGACAACCAGGCCTAAATCTCCAGGGCAACAGAGGCAGGTCCTGGAGGTTAGTTTCAAGTTTGGCGAAATTACCGTCCATGTACCCTGCAGCAAACACCCTGTAAACTCATACATAAATGCATTTTCAATGACATCTTATAAAGGCACACAGTTTCAAAAATACATGCGTATTACTTCGAAATTGTCCTTATGTGTTATGAGAATACCAAGCCCAAGCTTGAAATTCTGGTGGGCATTTCGCTTAGTATACTGTCACTTTGGAGGAACAATGAAAATTATATTATTTTATTTCATTTACATGGAGCATTCTATTTCAATTCAGCTGCTTGGAGCACATCCCATTGAGGATACTGTGCACTGCGGTTTCTTGATGTGCAAGTGCAGATCTCCATGGATTGAATCAAAACATTATTGTCACATGTCTATTGTTTCCTTCCTGAATGGCATTGCACACATCTTTGCATATTTTAGAGTCAGGCCCACTTTCTTTCCTTAGATTTTAGGCCTGACTTTTTTTGGTTCCATAGGTCTCAGGTCTGGCATAATTTCTGTGCTGGCCTTAGGTTTTGGTGAGCATGCAAGAATGACTCTGGCCACATTATTTCTGGCATCCAGGGGCTATATTTCACCCCACATTAATATATTATGTGGTAAATTTGATTGTAATTGATTGTAATTCATGTTAATAGAAAAACAAAATGTTTAGGTTTTCATCAACACAGTAGTACCACTATATATCCTAGGGCAACTCCTCCCTCTAGCTGTGACAACAGGCGATGGGATACATAAGATACAGTAGCACCACCACATATTTCCTTAGGCAACAGCTCCCTCTAGCGGTGATAATAGGCAAAGTGGGCAGTCTCTACTGTGCAAATGTAAGTCTTAATGTTGTATGCATAACGCCACAGCTCCCTCTAGCGGTGGCAACAGGTGAAGCACTCACATGACGGTTTCAGACAAACATACATGTGGCCTTTTATTATATTGTATGATGTTCAATGTATTTCCTAAATGGTCAAACACTGTGCGCCGCTGTCTACTGATGCACGCCCATCACACCACAGATGCATTGGCCTATAATCTCTACACTTTTTTGGGCGCAAGCAATTTCTCAAAGGCCAAATGAATGAGCACAACTCAGATGCTGTCATTCGGATGCCAAGAAAGGAGGGCGTCTGCACACTTCAATGTGTATCACAAATTCACATTTGGATGTGCTTTGACTTGTACGGAAATGAGGCACATTCATCTGCTCCTGTTCGGAACAGGTGCAGGGAGATGCTCAAAGCACTACAAAGCCATTTCTGACACTGTCGTGCATTTTTCTTTAAGTGTGACCTCAGCGGTTTGAGCTGCTGCCTTTACACTCAGATTTTTATCCCCCAAATAGTGGCAGAATTTTGTGTGTGTGCACATTTCACATTAATGTACGCAAGCAGGCTGTCCAGCGCATCTTTGTGCTGCCGAACAGCCCATAGAAAAATGCACATGCCACCTTTGGTGCATTTCTGAAACTGTTGCAAATCAACAATGAGCATCCTCTGCACTTTTCTCATTTGCATTCGTTTTTCAGAATTTGGGCCATTGCCTCTGCCTCCTATGCCTTATGTTATGGTACTGGGGATTATGCAGAGCTCTGTTGCCATTTGTATTGCCTCCAGGTGCCGTAGCGGATCTGAACGAGAGCTGGGTGGATTTGGTTAGTGGTGAGAGATGGAAAATGCAAGATAGCTTTACTGCTGTGCTGATCTCTGCAGTTGGAAAGTACCCACGTGCTGCGTGTGGTTCAGTTTCTAGTTGGCATGTGTTGTCTGATGGGAACCTCGTTTGCTCGTGGTGCTAGGAAGCATTGTCCGGAGAGAGCGGGCTATGTAAGTTGATTGTAGAGGTGTAGAGTTCTGTTGTTTAATGTCTGTCAGGGGGATTTAAAATTGCTGCATGCAAGTGTCATGGTGTCTCGGCAAATAGTGTGATTGGCCCTGAAGAAGAGCATGTCAATGTTGTGGCACCAATAGCATACCATGGGTAAACAAGCTAGGATGCTTACGTTGGCAATGTAGTCTTCATAAAGACAGCCTAGCCCGGGTCTCTACGTAGTTCTGGGCCTACACTTGTACATTGCTACAAGACAGTAATCCTGACAGGTCAGAGCTGGGTCCACGACTCTAGAACCAGCAAAGAGAGACCAAAGATGGGAGGATTGGCACTCATACAATAGAGCATTCATATAGGGGGGGGGGTAATGGAATCGGTGGACTCTGCAGGGTGGTGTGGTGCTTGCCCTGGAAACTGACCGGATATGATTTCCCAGTCTCCTATCCCAGCCACAGTGCATACATAAACTCTTAGACTATAGTGTTAATGGCTGTGTTCTCTCTGAAGAAGGTATGTCACTCCCCATCCCTTTGATGCTGACCAATGGCATTGCCATGCCAACAAGTGTCGGGTGGTCTACATCACAACTGGCCTCTGCGAGTGCACCTCATGCCAGCTCTGCTGCAGCCCTCGCTCTGACCGTACTAGGGCAGCTCTCTGAGTGGACCTCACGCCAGCACGCCTTAGCTTTGGCACACACGCAGCTCTCTTTGGCAGTACATCTCAAGCCATGCATCACTCCCTCTAATGCATGCACTAAGGCATGGACACAGGTCTTCCGGTGTCCCTCCTCATGCCAGCACGCATGCACTGTGGCACACACACAGCTCTCTCTGGAAATGCATCTCAAGCCATGCACCACTCACTCTAATGCATGCACCAAGGCATGGACACAGGTCTTCCGGTGTCCCTCATATCCGCCATGCTGCAGGTACTGGTATTCACATACTAGGGCAGCTCTTTGAGTGGACCTCATGCCAGCACGCATGCACTGTGGCACACACACAGCTCTCTCTGGAAATGCATCTCAAGCCATGCATCACTCACTCTAATGCATGCACCAAGGCATGCACACAGGTCTTCCAGTGGCCCTCATATCTGCCATGCTATAGGTACTGGTACTCACATACTAGGATAGCTCTTTGAGTCGACCTCACAGCACGCCTGCACTGTGGCACACACACAGCTCTCTCTGGAAATGCATCTCAAGCCAGGCATCACTCCCTCTAATGCATGCACTAAGGCATGGACCCAGGTCTGCCGGTGTCCTTCATATCCGCCATGCTGCAGGTACTGTTATTCACATACTAGGACAGCTCTTTGAGTGGACCTCATGCCAGCACGTATGCACTGTGGCACACACACAGCTCTCTCTGGCAGTTCATCTTAAGCCATGCATCACTCCCTCTAATGCATGCACTTTGGCATTTAAACAAGCCTTCTGGTGTCCCTCATATCCGCCATGCTGCAGGTACTGGTATTCACATACTAGGACAGCTCATTGAGTGGACCTCACAGCATACCTGCACTGTGGCATACATACAGCTCTCTCTGGCAATGCATCTCAAGCCATGCTTCACTCCCTCTAATGCATGCACTAAGGTATGGACACAGGTCTTCCAGTGTCCCTCATATCCGCCATGCTGCAGGTACTGGTATTCACATACCAGGGCAGCTCTTCCGGTGAGGCCCACACGCAGCTCTGCCAGTGCATTTCATACCTGCACTGCTGCAGCCTCTACTGTGCATGTACTGAACCTCAAGCATGCCCTGCTGCAACCTCTGCTATGTATGTACTAGGACTCGCATAACATATCACCTGCCATGAGATGCATGCAGTGGAACCAACACATAGCTCTGGCAGAAATATTACCAAAATTGCAAACTGATCAAAGATAATCCACTCTTTAGTTAAAGGAATGGGTGAGTTGAATGGAAAATACCAGTAAAGCCACCCCGCATTGTGAGTACGCACATTCATAGTTGCTGTGTTTTAAGAAGACCGATTGCATATGGTCTTTCCACTTTTGTAATGGCTCAGCAGGCAAAGAACTATGGTCTAGAGGGTTGCCCAGAGCAATGCCTTTGTGAGTATTACAAGACAAGATGAGGAACCTGTTAGATGATGGTATTCACTTGAAGACAACTTATTATCCTGTGGTATCTTCATCCCACAGATTCCGCCTCACCCTCCCAAACTATCCAGGTGATCACAATACTCAGATAACGCACATCGAGATATGGTGGCACATGCAATGACAGATAGTGACAGCCACTCCGTTGTGATGAAACCAGTCTGACAATGAATTCAGACCACCTGGTGACTGTTAAACATTTTTCAGATTCTGTGATATTCTCAAACTATTTGACAAGATGTCGCTGTGGGAGGAAAGTCATATTTATCAGAAAGACCATTTATAAAGGTATGTCATTAACACTCTATGCACCAAAATGGCTGTCCAAGAGACCAAGGAAGTGGTCTAAAGGTTCAACTGAAAACATGTGTAGCTTGGGTCCCAGTAGCTAAAGACACATCTTCTGTTATGAACAAAAGGCCCTTTTAGGAGGCTTCTTTAAGGGAGCAAGCACATTCTGCATGATGACTTATTGCTTTGCCAGTTTGGAAGTCAGGGTCTGTACAAAGCATCAGTTTATATGAAGCTGCCATTACTGGTAGACAATGCATTCAACAACCTGTTTATTAAAGTGTGCTATCAGAAGACCATGAAAACCCTGTGTTTGGTATGCATTTTCACTTATATTGGTTTCATTTAAACACCTGCCTTTGTCGCAAGTAAACACAGATGTGCAATTATAGTTTTTAATGCCTTGGTCATAGTGGATGTAAAGGGAGTCTTTGCATTCACGTTCTCAAGAAACCTGAGCTCTGCATAAACATACTCTTTAGGTGAACTAAAACTCAGAACTAAGATTCCCTGTACATGAAGGCTACACACGTAACAGACATTTGCTACTTACCTTATCTTTATTCATAATAACACTTGAACCCATTATTCTGTCCACAACCATACTATAACTTTCAATTTTATTTTCAATTAACAGTCTATAAAGTTGTGTAAGGCTACGTGTTCCGTTTTTCAATGCAAGTCACAAATGCAGCCTATCCTTTATATCAGCTAACTTTGCTTTTGAGTAATATGTTTGGTCTTATTAAGTTTAACAGTAATTACATGATATTTCAGGGAAAGATATAATTCTGAGCTAACATTACCGAAAAGATAGAGCATTTCATTTGAGCAAAAAATACTCAACATGTCTGCCCGTACTTAAGTTTCTGGGAGAAAAACGTTAAGGACATGGGATTCGATCTTTGTTAAAAGTCCCAGTCAAATTAGGAATAAGGATGTTTTTTATAGGAATACCCTTTTGTGGAAGAGATGGTGGAATGTTTCTCTGTGCAGGGGTTCTCTTTCAAGGTCCTCTTCATTTCTTCTTCACTTTAGATTCTTTTTACTGTCCCTCAACACACACTGGAGTTGTAACTTCTTCTGTTGTTTGGGGATGCGGTAATCTTTCTGGAAACCATTTTTAGATTATTTTTACGTAAGCGAGAGGAGTATAAAGGCTGGTTTAGTATGAGACATACAGAGGATATTTTCAATTCTTACTCTCCCTTGAACTTAATTATTCGCTTATACATTATAACACTATAATTTAAATAATACATTTCAAGCATTCAACCTTTCATCTAAAAATCCAGAGTTACCATTCCAACACAGATTCCAATCTTATTCATATGTCACCTCAACTATGGGTTTAGATAACTCCTCTATTTGTCTGAAAAGTGAACAGGGGAGACAGGAATTCAGCTGATTAATGTCTTTCCCTGTCTGATTCCCTTTTAGTATTTTTATTTTGTAGGCAACCACAGATATCGTGAACGTAGGGAATGGGCAAACAAGCACAACTGTTCCTGTGCTTGGTACTTAAAAAGGGTAGTTTGAATCTGAGATATCTCAGGAAATGCTGTGTGAATACAGGTTGGATGGCTATGCCCTGGCCACCCCAGTAAACTTGCAACTTGAAAAAGTGTACTCGTATAAGCATGCGCTAGTTCTTCCTAGTTTTTTCTAGAGCTGCTATAGCTTAGATATCTATAGCCAGAGATATCTTGTCAATAATTTAAAAGGTTACCTTCCCGGCAGGCTGAAACTTCTGCTCCTTAGAATAGTTATTTTGGAAGCTATAGAGATAGACTTGGTCACCTTGTTCATATTTCCATGTTGATGTTTTAAGATCATAGTGTGTCTTCATACTGGCAAATGGCCAGAGATGTCTCAGGTTTTGTTGGGAATAGGTCAATTGCATGTTGAAGGTGTTTTTGAAGATTTTCAACATATTTTTGAGAAGTAAAAGCATTAATCAATGCCTGTTCTTGTGTTCAATAAAATGGCCCTCATTAGGACCCTGGCATTAAGGGGTTAACGGCGCCGTAAAAGGTGTCAGCGCCGTTAAACCCTTAACGCCTTACTACGAGGTCCCTTTGCGAGACCCGACCTTAATGGGCGGTCTAGACCAGCCGTTAAAGTAGGGGCCCGCAAAGGGACTTGCGAGGTAAGTACGGTACCACAATTTGCAGTACCGTACTTACCGCCTTCCCCATTAACATTATGCCCAATGGGGCAAAAATTGGAATGGGGAAGGGCCATGGTGGCATGGGGAATTACCGCCATGCCAACCTTGGAATGGGGTGGTAATTCCCCATTCCGCCATGGAGGACTCCGGCATCGACCATGGTGCTAATAGCACCATGGACCGGAGTCCTAATGAGGGCCAATGTGTCTACAAGTTGTGAGTCCGAATGGGGACATTCAAGTGACTGAAATATAGTAAACATTAGAGCCATCAGAACCAGGGGTAATTGTAAGCCCCAACTGGTTCCAGACCCCTCTGCAAACTTCTTTAGAATTCTTGCAATTGTCTTGTTTTCCTGCTCCGATCCCCCACAGGAGATGTTAGGGCATAGACAACATGTACTTTTCTCTTCACTCTTAGAATTTCCCCCATCTTAGTTATCACCTCCATGGTAAAGTGATAACACCGGTCTGACTAAATACTTTAAGAAAGCCGAAACTAGAAAAGATGTGGCTGATTAATAATGTGGCTGCAGTCTCTGCCTTACGATATGGTACTGGGAGACAATTCATCCATTTACTTCCTAAACATAAGCAAGGAACAATGAACATATATTTGTTACTGTGGACAGAACAAATCACCAGCCCAATGAAATTAATCTTTAGGTCAGATCATGGTAATGTCATTCCTCTTTCCTGAAGAGGAGTGGGTGATGGGGTGAATTTGATAGGAACTGAACACATACAGACTCCCCTGTATATATATGTTTAGGTGTTGACCAATGTGTGTCCAATTAGCAACTTAACGTATGATCCCCATTGACTTTTGAAATCTTCAATGAGCAGCTGTTGCTACATCATGGGAACGGTTTAACATTACGCTTCGGAATGAGGCAGGTACTACCCACTGGTCATAACCAGATTGGGGTTTCCTAACCATACAGTATTTGGTACATCCTCTGAAATGTCATTTACACCCTCAAATGTTGCTCATCCTGGTATCCTTGTTCAGATAAGAGAAGGTTTTTCTGGCTCTTGTAGATATTGATCAAATCTGCCAAGGATTGGATCATCTTTTTGAGCAATAATTATATTGCGATCTGGATAATCTCTACTCCATTGGAGAGTGGGACATTTCCTTTCATCACGAGACTGCGATCAGGTCACTGCTGTTATTTCTATTTCTATCAGGAGGTGTTCCTTATCAAGGGAGTCCCTTGGGGAGCTCTGGTTTTTGTAATTGATCAGGTCGCTGATTTTAGAGTGACCTTTAATTTTCTTCCAGTACACTGTCATATAGTTCAACATCACCAAATCATCTGTTGTTTGCATTGGCTTTCCGTGTTTTATGAATGTCTTCTTAGCACACAGCATACCTCTGCTTTCCCTTTGATCAGGTTTTCAAAAGACCCCTTTTGGCATGATATGAGATGATAAATCATTTATAACTCGCTTGTACACAAGTGTTTCTAGGCGCAACAAGACATGGGAGGGAAGACAGAGGGAGGACAAGACAAACGATCTGACAGGCCATGTGTCATTTAGATCGTACAAGTGCGAGAATGAGAAGTGCAAGGGGAAAGGGAGGGGGGAGTGCAAGGGAATGGGGAGGGGAAAACTTGGCAGCAATGCTCTGAGTAAGTGCAGCCAGGGCAGCGCCGCACTAGGTAGTGCAAGGAGAACAATGGACTGTAGGATTACGGTTACAGCCCCTAAGGGTGTGGTAGGCGCGGAGGCAGGGCAAGGGTGACTGATCAAGAAAGAGCCTTGTACCCAGTGAGACTCTGAGGGTAGCCAAGAAACCAGGCTGTACAGCAGACAGGTAGTGCATGTAGGTCAGCAGGGGAGGAAGAGAGAGAAAGCAGAGAAGAGGAACATTTTGAGCTGCTTCCGGAACGTCAGGTGGTCTGGCTCAAGCTTGAGAGGGGCAGGGAGGCCATTCCAGAGGGAGGCACCTGCAGAGAAGAGAGATCTACCCCCACTCTGCCTGGAGAAGCGCCTAACCCTTACAGAGTTGGAGGTAGCTGAGCGAAGGGCTTGAGAAGGAAGGTATTTTGGAAGAGAGCGTTGGATGCAGTGAGGGCCTCGGCCCCAGAAAGCCTTGTGGACAGTGCAAAGGGTATTGAACTTGATCCTTGCAGCCACCGGGAGTCAGTGGTGAGATTTCATGGCTGAAGAGATACAGTCCCTGGGCTTGATGCCAAGGATGAGTCTTGCAGTCCTGATCTGAATTAGTTGCAGAGGGCATAGAGTAGAGGAAGGCAGACTGAGAAAGAGGCTGTTGCAGTAGTCCAGCATAGAGAGAACAGAGCTCTGGAGACAGTGAGCTTCTGGGGGAAGTGAGAAAGGGAAGAGTGCCTTTCAGGAGGTGTAGCTGGTAGTGGGACTTCTTGGCGACGTTTGAGATGCGAGGAGAGAAGGAGAGTGGAGTCGAAGATAACACCAAGGTTTTTTACATCGCAGGAAGGCAAAGGAAGAGGCCCCAAAGCGGGCGGCCAGAGTGTGCGAGAGAGAAAGCAGGGGCCAGGGTTCCAATGAGAAGGATCTCTGTCTTACTGGCAATAAGGCAGAGATTGTTGGAGGTGCACCAATCCTGAATCGCGGATAGACAGTCAGGAATGAGCAAAGGAGGAGTGGAGGCTGAGGGATCCTGAAGGAAAGCGGAGTGTCATCCGCATAACACTGAAAGTTCGACAAGAAGGTAGAGATCAGGTGGGCCAAAGGGGCCAAGTAGAGGTTGAAAAACCAGGGTAAGAGGATAGAGCCCTGCGGAACGCCAGAGGTAGACAGAGAGGGGACAGAGATAAAGGGACCAAGTTGGACCTTTGAGGGGTAGTCCAAGAGGAAGGAGGTTAGCCACTGCAGGGCTTGCCCAGGTTCTCACAGGCCCTCATTACGACCTTGGCGGAGGACCATGGTGCAATTTGCACCATGGTCCATGGCGCTAAGCTGCCAACTCCGCCATGGGGGTTGGCGGACTTACCGCCCCATTCCGAGGTTGGCGGGGCGGTAAGTCCCCAATCCCCATTTACCCTTCCCCATTCCCATTCCTGGCCCCATAGGGCATAATGGGAGTGGGGAAGGCGTTAATTACGCCACCGTAAATTACGGTGGCGTAATTAACAACAAGGTCCCTTAGCGCCATGGATTTTAACGCCTGCTAAAAGCAGGCGTTAAAATCACCATGGCGCTAAGGGAACTCGTACTCAGGCGGTAAGGTACGCCATGGTTTACGCCGGCGTAAACCCCTTTCCGCCAGGGTCGTAATGAGGGCCACAGAGTCGATGGATCAGGATGGCGTGGTTGATCGTGTTGAAAGAACAAGGAGGATGAGGACAGAAGGAATGCTGAATCAAGGTTAGAGAGTAGATCTTCACGGTTGTTCAGGAGAACAGTTTCTGTGCCTCTGACAGGTCTGAAGCAGACTGATGATTATGGAGACAACCAACATATTCAGTGTGGCGAGTAAGATGGGAGATGGACAGCTTTTCCAAGAGTTTGCCCGGGACACGGGTGATGGAGATTGGGCGATAGTTTGCCGGGCAGGTAGGATCGGCATACAGCTTCTTGAGAAGGGCATGCACATGGGAGTGCTTAAGGAGAGAGGGGAACGTTCCAGTAGCAAAAGAGTGATTACAGATATCAGCCAAGGCTGGGGTGAGGGTGTCAATATGGTCATTGATGGTCCTGGAGGAGCAGGTGTGCACCTGTTTGGATGACACTTTCATAGATCGGACTTGTCTAGAAACCTCATCAGGTGTTGTCAGAGAGAAAGAGGAGAAAGGAGGAGGAGAGGGAGAGATGGCCAAAGGGGGGCCGAGAGAAGAGTGATAGGAAGAGGAGATAGAGGACAGGATTTCCTGAGTTTTAGCAGAGAAGTGAGAGGTCAGAGCCATACAGAGGGCCTGGGAGGGAACAGAAGAGGTAGAGACTGCAACAGGATTGGCCAGTTCCTTGCAGATATTAAAGAGTTTGCTGTGTTGTTAGAGCCCACAGAGAGGCGGGCTTCCATGTGTGTTCTCTTCTTGGACAGGACAGAGAGTTTGTATTGCCTTTGGAGCAGGCGGCAGGCCATTTTGTCAGAGGATGAGCCCGAAGCCCTCCACTTCCTCTCAGCCACCCTGCACAGGTCGGAATCATATCAAGAGTTGCACTTGGAGGTAGGCTTCAGCCGGATTGTCATGCCAGGGGCAAGGATGTTCAGAGTGTTGGAAATAGAAAGATGCAGATTAGAAAGGGCTGTGTCAGGGTATGAGTCAGCCGCAGGACTGGGCGGAGCAGAGAAACTAGAGGCAGAGGCATCCACTGACACACGCTTCATGGGCTGAATGACCGAGAAGGTAGGTGGCAGTGCTGGGGTTGAGGTTTTGCCTGCGGGATAGAGAGTTTCAGATGAGAGGAGAGTAGAAAGTGGTCAGTCCAAGTGAGAGGAGTGGTGAGAGGGTTAGAGAGGGGGATGTCTGAGGTGATGAGAACATCCAAAGTATGTCCAGCAGAGTGTGTCGGGCCAGAGGGCAGAATGGAAAGAGAGAAAGTGTCACAGAGGTTGCGGAAAAGCCCATAGGAGGGATTAGATGCATCTGAGGAGGAGAAGTTGAGAAGTAAAGGCAAGGAGAGAAAAGGAGAAGATGGCCCATTCAGAGAGGAAGAGGCGATCTGGCCAGGTGGCCTGTAGATGGTGGCCACTGTTAGAGAGAAACCAAAAGAGATAGAAAACCTTCAGACCAGGCATTCAAAGGAGGAGTAGGCTTGCATAGGGATGACTGAGGATGTGACCCACGCTGGAAAGATCAGGGCTACTTCACCTCCGGGGCGGTTGGGTCTGGGTTCGGAGAGGATCTTGTAGCCCACAGGGAGGGGAGTGTCAAAACTCGATACAGAACTGGCCGTAAACCATGTCTTGGTGAGAGCAAGGACTTCTAGGTTGAGTTCTTCGAGGACGTGACAGATGTCAGAGGAGTGTTTGACAGCAGAACGAGAGTTGTGAGTAGTGACATGGAGCAGGTTGCCACATTTGAAAGACTTCTGTGGAGGGGTACAGGCTTGAGGTACACCCTGCAGAGGTTGTAGAGGGGCGGCCCGAGGGTGGGCAGAGGAGAAAGATGAGGGAGCAGGAGAGGAGGAGAGAGGTGCCAGAGAGGTGACAGAGGCTGGAGTTGGCAGAGGAGCCAGAGAGGTACTAGTAGGAGTAGCAGGAAGGAAGTTGATAAGACGCAGGAAACTCCTATCAAAAAGGAGGAGATTGGGCTGAGGGCCCTTAAGCAAGACCGTGCCATTCAGATAGACATAAATGATGGTCTTGGAGGATTGGAAGGGGGCCAAGAGGCCCTCCCACCTAGTGCCACCGTTAATGGGAGAGGAAGAGAAAGAAGAGAGAACAGAGACCATATGAAGGGTCCATATGTCTGGAGAGGGAACGTCAAAGAGGATGTCAGTGAGAGTCTGTCTGGAGGAAGCAATGGCGTAGGTATCAGCGATAGGGTGGGCAGTTTGGAGACCAGAATATCCCTCTTGCACTTTTTCCTTGAGAGGGATAGGGTAAGAAATAGAGAAGATGGGAAAGACAGAGCGCACCATAGGGGTTGCGAAGGAGGTAGGCGGAGGAGAAGTGGGTGAGTGAAAAGAGAGAGATGCACAGCCCTGTGGCACATAACGCAGAATTCGCAGGGGGAGGAGGAGGAGAGGGGCCGAGGTTACAACAAGGGAAGACTCAGCAGGGGAACATGTAACTCACAACAAAGAACGGCACGTTTTTGAGCACAGCACAATACAACACACCCAGATTTGACTTTCCCAGAAGGGTGGGGGGGTCTAGGTTTTTGAGCACAGCACAATAAAACACAACCAGATTCGACTTAACTGATCAGTCACAGCAGGACGACGGCTGAAGGCTATGTGCTACCACGGCACACTCCGGCAACACCACTGGAGCTGTCCTTAGCCTCTGGTCCTTGGCCGAGGGGGCTGCCACGGCAGGGGGTGCCTTGGGTGGCCAATTTAAAGGGCCCACCAACCAATGGGAGCACGGTGGGAGGGAGGGGGCCAACAAACAAGGAAGCAACTGAGACAAAGGGAGGGGGGAGCGGACACACACGTGATGCGGCGCGAGAATAAAATATTTACAAATGCACAACTTACTGTGCCACGCAGCACCTGTCCTCATCCGAGCACCGTAGAAGTTGATGTTGGCATGCCTGAATTAGCATCATCTGAATTGGTTTGTTACTAGGTTCGGGAGTTGATGATTTGCGGCTGTAAGGAAGCCTGATACATGGCCAATAGTTCTGCCATCTGACTACTCAGGGAACCATTTTAAATCCAGGGTACCATTCGCCAAAGCTTTTCAGAGGTCAGCTACTAATTCCTTCTTATTCCTTTTTGTGATCTGGTGGGAACACCCATCCACATAAGCTATGGGCATTCCCTGACAGGTGTGCTCCTCAGAGGCCTTGTGAGGGGAGGCTAATATACCTCCATATTGTCCTTTGTTCTCAATTCTTCATCGACCAAACAGTTATCCTCGACACAGTCATATAGATCTTTAAATTTATCATTTAATGTTTTCATATTACAATCTAATGGCTAATCCTTGAGCCATTAACTCATTTTGCATTGGCTACATCTGCTCTCTACTGTGTAGCCTTGTGTAGAAAGATTACAGGAAGAAATCCTTTAATTAGAAACATCCCCAGTCCATATTTAGTCACCTTGGAAATACTTTGGAGCAGGTGGGAGGACTTAACTACAATAGGTTCTCCATGGATCAATGGACGGTCGTTTTTCAGTGCCCATACCTTTCCCAGGAGTGATTTTTCATATTCATTAAATTGAACTTTGGCGGGTGATAATGGCTTACGTGTATATGAAATTATCTTAATAACCTTACCATGGTTTTGGTAGAAGACCATCCTGTCCTCAGCACAAACTCTTTATTTTTAATGGGATAAGCCAGTTAGGGATCTTGAGACATACATCTTTTCAGTTGTTTCATAGCCTCTGTTTTAGAGTGCCACCACTCCTAACTTACCACTGCCTTCAATAGATAGAATAAGGGCTCAGTGATCTCTGCGTAATTCTGCATAATTCTCTATGAATACACGACTATAATTGGTCAATCCTGACAGGCCACGTAACTCATGTAGGTTTGTGGGGTTCTTCAACTTCAACAAAGCCTCAACGTTCATCTTCTGAGGTTTATGGCCATCAATTGAAATCTTGTGGCCTGAAAATTGTACATTCTGCACACCTGTGCTTTCTGATTCTGCACCACTGTGCTTTCTGAAGAAATAGGTTTGTGCCAGCATTGCTTAATTGTGTTCATAATAAAATTGAAATAATAGTAACGGTCTTGTGTGATCTGTGATTAAAATTCCTTTAAGAATCAAAAGTACAAGTTGTATAAGTCTGCATGATTCTTTTTCACATGGCAGCATAAATAAAGCTGCTCCTTTGTATTAGCAATTTTTTTTGGGGGGCAAAACATTCACTGGCTGATTCATGGAATTATTTGCGCCAAAAAACGGGGATTTGTGCGCCATTCTGCCCGCAAATCCCAGTTTATCAAATGGGGATTTTCAGGCAGATTGGCGCTCAAATCCCCGTTTTTTGGTGCAAATAATACCATGAATCAGCCCCTGAGTCTTTTGAAATGTGACATAAATTAGATAATATTTCAGTGGAAGAAAAAATTCTGATCGGACATTATTTAATAGAGATAATTACATTGAATCAAATAGTATTTTACAGAGGGCAATGAAGTTCTTTTTTAATGGTTAAAAATAGAATGAGATTAGCAGCAAGAAGCTGGGAACTGGCCCGATATTTGGCGGCATGCCGGATAACTAGTCTACAATTGTGGTTGTTATTTTCAATCTTTTGTAGCTATATAAACAGGCAATTGGTTTTAATTGCTTTTAATCTGGGTGCAACCCTTTCCAACAAGGAAAGATATTTTTGAAGACAATTGGTGTGTAGTCTTAAGAAAGGAAGTAATGAAAAAAGAAAGCAACTATTGTAAATTGTCTCTTTTTCAAATGATACAATGTTAACTTCTACTGAACACTTCCAGTACATACTGTAGTCAATAAAAACATTACACTTGTCTTACAGAGCAAATCATATTAACAAAACATAGAATAAACATATACCACATTTTCCTATCAAAGGATCTACGCAACTGTGGACACTTATGAGTACCAATTTCGGTTGGGTGATATTGTATGTAAATATGTGCTCTGTAAAGCGCTTTGGATTAAGGCGCTATATAAATAACACATCAGTATCATCATTATTATGCAAAAGGAACAAAATAGTACCAATGATGGTTCCTGGCTGCTTTGCATACAATGAAAAGGGCATTTTAGGAACTTGAGAATGAGCACTGCTAAAAGGTTGGTATGCTTAAATCAATAAGTATATAATGCACACTGGGCTTTGTGCTCATTACATTTTTCGCAACATGTACCCTTCCATTACATTGTTTGCAGCCATGAACCAGACCCAGGTTTTCCATACAATCATGACAAGTCTGCAACATCTGTCATCCCAATGAAATCCCAGGCTTTTTTGTCAGACGGTAATATTTCCTCCTACCATGTGAGGAGAGCCTTATGCTGTGTGAGAGCTGTGCAATGTTGTGCCCAGTCTTTATTGAACATACAGCCAGTATTCGATGTATATAGATGGACTTCTTCGAAAAGCAAACCAATGCCGTGGGTTCATAATATGAAAGCAAATGGGGGACAGCTAAGCACAGTAGTGCCTAAAACAATGAGATGCCCAGGGGTATGTGTTCGGGAATTGTTCAAGTTATTGTCTCTGCACCTCAACGCTTGCCACGAGGGTCTGGGTGGAGGAGGACTGGGTAAAACCAGGCCTGGACATTTTCACATCATGTTCAGGCGGATCTGGCCCTAATACTTCAAGAACGTTCTTCTTCCTTTGCATGACAGTTTCAAAGGGGACACGCTGCCGCAGTCCTTGCCCCTTGAAGGGCTCCATGAAACGCCAACATGTAGAGACCAGTGCACCACTGATGGATTCTGGGTATTGTCTTCACAGATTCAAGCCCCATACAGCAAATTACCACACGGCACCCGAACCAGCATAACTGCATCATTAACCATCGGCACCTCACGCATTAAGTGCTCGCCTGTGACATGGAGCAAGAATGGACGTCGCTAGGATGTGACGTCATCCTTCCAAGGTCAATACATTGAGAACCAATCAACTGAGCAGTAAAAATAGCACTTACTGAGGGGGATGATCTGGCATGAAGTCTTACATGAAGAAACCTGAAAACCTCACCCTTTGAGAGACTTTAGGGCGTGTACATGGAAGGGTTTGATTTTGACCACAACGCTTATATGCATGCCAGTGGTAGATGTGAACCAAAAACACAAGTGGAACTGTGACCCGGGCGGGGAGGAACGTGCAACACATTTTTCAAGGATTGCAGCCATGGTGTTTGACAGCCAATTGAGTTGAACAGATTTCAGTTTAGCTGTAACTGCTATTGGCTGATAAAGTGGAGAAATGTGTTTTAACTTCGCAAAGAACAGTTTCGGAATTGTGTAAAATGGTCGCAAAAAGTAGTGGAGCAGTAAAGAATTAAAGTAGTGCAGCTCCGTTCCCGACCGTTCCCGCTGTCTTCGACCACTGATACATGTCACAATTTTCCAGACGGGGTACAGTACCTCACGCTCCACAAAATCAGTGCCAGGAACCATGAGGCAAAACTGTTATTTCCTGGCACTCTGGGCCCCCATGGTGTGGGTGGGGGGCACTGAAAAGATTAATGTGCATTGCACAAAGCACGAAAGCTGGCTAATACATGGCCATAGGTAGCACATGCTGGGGCAGTTGTGGATACAGAGAATGGAATTAATTCTTGAAAACTGCAAAACAGATGTACTTACTGCACTGGTTTGGCTGATTAATGAACGCTCTCCCTACATGTCACACTCGATCATGTCAATTAAGACTGTCAATTATTTCTGCCCAATTTGCAGAACTAAATTGGGGTGAAAAGTGTAGTCAGCAGAGGAATGTTTTCTTTAATAATCTGTAGTGTTCCTTCCTACCTTCCACTGGGGGAAGTGACCGTGGCGTTGCTGTGCTTGCATACACAAAGGGAGAGCTCCCCAGCTGTCAGCACTGACATTCCAGCACTCACACAGCAGAAGGAAACATGTTGCTCACCTACACAGATGCGCAATGACTCCCTCCCTCCAGATGAGCAGGGGGGGACGCCCTGCTGCTCTATAGGAAGACATCTTGTGAAACTGCCAAGCTATTATGCAAGTCTATGCAAAAAGGACGAGCATGCTCCTCCTTGGCACTTAAGGGGTTAAGACAGTAATCAGTCTGACCGGCACACACTAACCGGCGGGACATTATGGGCCTGATTCATGAAACTTTTAGCACTGGTGCAAAGTCACTTTGTATTAGTGCAAAGTCACTTTGCACTACTAACAAACACCCTGATTCAAAGAGTATTTTTGCACTGCAAAGTGACTTTGCACCAGTGCTAAACATTCCACGAGTCAAGCCGTAAGTCTCAATGTAAATGACACTAGTGGCCTGGTTTACAAAGTGGTTTCCAATGGGATTGTGCCATTGTAAAAGGCCCCATATCTTTTGGTTCGAATGGTGCGACGAAGAATCGTGTATATTCACTAAGAGTTCCATTTTCTGTAAGGGTGATTCCAACTTACGGAATCGACAGGGGCTGTGTTCTTTTTTCCACAAGAAACTATTTAAAATATCAAAAAAGATAGATTATTGAATCGTACTAACTTTGCAAACGGGCTCTGTTTTGTCATTTTCAATGTTCATTATAATGATCAATTCAAATATATATTTTGGTCATAATAAAAATGCTATTCTTCTCTTACTGAATACAGTACATTTGTAAAAGCAAGTATAACTATATACATTATTTTCCGATTGAAGGCTTTCCTTCAAAGATGGGTATCTGTTACACTTCTATTACTCCCTTACAAACAATACTCATATGAGAAAGGTGAAAGAGGTAAATAGCAATATTGAGGGTCCTGGCCTGCTTTGCATAAAGTTAAACAGCATTTTGGGAACACACAAGTGAACACAGATAGTTATATTTGACACAAATTCTGTGATAAAAGTGTGAATCACTAAGTACATAATGCAAACTGAGATTAGCGCTCACTTAATTTTTCACAACTCACTCTAATATTAAAATGGTTGTCAACATATCCACTAATTTAGACAGCCTCCAGACTAGACTGTGAGGATCAAATGGCTGCAGCAACAGAGACTACAATGGGGTTCAAGGGCTGATCTGAGATAAGAGGGTCGCCAGGGGCACCAGCTGCACCCCTAACACTGCCCCTGTGTCCCCTGAGTCAGCGGGCACAGTGTGCAACACAAGGAAGAAGGAGAAAACACAGCATGATATGACCCATTTTTACCTGCTGCTTTTCTCACCTCTTGTCCCATGCCTCTGCTTCCAGCAATAAACAGAAGGATGTATGGTGCTCAAGAATTGAACTTGCTCTCCACAAATGAGATCTTGGAAAAAAGAGGTCTAGTAGAATCTAACCACTGTCGTTTCTTCAAAATAAAAGATAAAGATGAAAGCCTGGAGCATCTATTATTGGCGTGCAAAGGGCTGGGGGTAATTAGAAACTTATTTCTGGATGAAAATGTGGGTGAAAAACCAAACTATAACTAGCGATGAATGGTGGTCACTCTTGTTAAATGGAGAAAAATCCTCAATTGTCACTGCAGTGGTAGCATTCATGAATAAGATCCTTCCATTCGAAAGAAAAATATAATTGGACTTCAGATAAGTCTAACTTAAATAAAAGTCAGTGACTGAGGACTATTAAGCAGTCCGGCATGGAAATAGGAGCTTGTTGTTTTTCTTTACAAAGCTATAAAGTTTTGGGACTGTACTTGACGAATGAATTTAATTTGATGTGAAAACAGAAGAAAAAGCCATAATTTACGAGGATACTGGAATTTCTTTTTTTTTATTCTCTTTTGTAAACATTGTAAAGTACAATTAAATCAAATTAAAACATTTTTTTAAAAAGAGTGGTATAACTTCACCCTCTGATTCATTGCTTGATGATGACTAAAACTGCCGTTTTGTGGTATTAAAAGATATAGTTGAGGCATATCATACTGCAATTGACATAAGACAGTAACAACTCAACAAGTGAGGCTGTATGCTACATAGAATGATTGGTTATTTATATAGTGTTAAGTGACTTCAATTCAGCAATCACACTAAGTCAGTGCCTCGTCTGGGACGCCCAAGGGAAGCCCTTATTTATATATTTTTATGACAAGTTATACTCTGGATGATAAACCCTTATATAACGCACCTCTCTTTGAATCCCCCTGACCTCACTGAGCCAAGAAGTAGGTTTGTTTGCAATTTAAAAGATTTATTGGAAAATGTAAACAGTGTATATATATCACACTTTCATAATAAATTAATATTTGATATCACACTTAAAAATATGAGAGTGATAAACACTGGGTGATGTTACACTAGCACACTGATTTAATTACTTAAGAGTTAGTATAGGGAGGAAAAGGTAGCAGAGAATACTTTTATGGTTTCAAGGAATTCAGTGATGGAAAAGAATGCAGCACATGAATAAACTGATATGGGTTCAACAAAAGCTAATATGTTCACTTTTCCCCTTGTGGCAATTCACTCCCCCCCTTTATGCAATATAAAGAGATGGAAGTTAAGAACACAGTTTTCAGGGTTTACAATCAACATGCAATTCAGTTCCCGTTCCCCCCAACAAGCTTAGAGAAACAGGGATGATTTTAAAACACAGGCAAAATACTTTAAATGTCGTTTGCAAAGAAGGGAAAAGTATGCTAAAAATGATTTTAATTCCCTATAAGAGATTCAGGGTGGGTGATAGCTACTTTAAATTAGTTCAGGATCACTTTAGCAATGCTCTATAAATGATTGTCAGGTTGCAAACGAATTTCAGCAAAGGAAAGCAAGAAGCAGCTATTTTGACAAGTGAAGAAATTTGAGCCAAATCGCAAATCGCGGCACTTTTTCCGAGTGTGTCGATCGCGATTATGGAAAAAGTATAATGAATAGAAAGTCGGTTCTGGGTTCTCGCTTCTAGCACAAACGGTTCAAGAGATACGGACGATTTTATGAAGGTGGTTTTTCAGAAATGAAATAATGATTCAAAATGGCAAATGACACTTTTACAGGTTTAAAATCGGAGAAGCGACACACGATTCTATGATGCAGTTTTGGGCAGGTTAAATGTTTTGAATCAGATTATTTAAGCTAAGAGATGGGTTCTGCACAGTTCTAGCTGGGTACTCACACTATGAATTTGAAATCGGCCGTCTGGGTCAGGTCAGTTTGGGACTGGACTCCAGGCGGTTGGTTCTGAAGTCACAGCTATCTGGGTCAGCTCTGCTCTGCTGGTCTGGTCTGGATCTCTGGTTCTGGGTACTGGAGTTCTCCATCAGCGTGCTGCGCAGGAATTCAGTTGAAGGTTGGAAAATGAATGTCCCTGTCTGGCTTCCAGTGGCTCTTTTTATGTCTTTTGAAAATGGGTGTGGATGCTAACTTTCTTTGCCCAACCCACTCACGATTTGATAGGTCAAGGATTTCTCTTTGACCTGATTTGAGAAGGGAGCAGTGAGTCAGAGTGAGTCAGAGTCTTACAGTCTATTGAAGAAACGCCCCTTTGCTTTTACTTAGAAATTAATTTTTCACTAACTGGTTTCCCAGATACACACTTCGTTGAGATTATATGTACATGTCATATATCACATAAGGTAGTTTCTGTTCCAACTTTGATGTTTCTAAGAGCTTGGATTAAGAAATGACAACATTTTGCGCTTTTTTTTTGGTTTACCAATATTGGATTTTTACTAAAAATGACACAGATGTACCCTGCCTTTCTACACATATTCCAGTAAATTTTCATTTTTCTAGCGTGAACCCCGTGTCTGCAATCTCCATAATTCATGGGTTTTGGCTCAGATCATGGTACAGAGTTCTAACACCTCTTAAAATATGCACAGAAAAATCACAAGAATAATGATATTAATTATAAAATTTTGACAAGTCCGTACTATGAATTATCCATCTTTTTTTAAAATTATGCTCTGGCCCAGAGGGGTGTGGTTTCCCAAAGCACATGGTGGAATTTCTGGTTTGTCCACTTCCTCCAACTCAAGTTGCTCACAGAGGCACTGCCCCTCCCCGTTTCTCTCAAGAGGAAGCCATTTACGACCCCCCCTAATTTAACATTTGCCTGAGCCAAGGAAGGCTCATTGTTCAATTTCCTGCAGTCCCCAGCTGCTCCTCCCCTAATCCAATCAGAGAGGTGTCATCTCCCTTTGGTGGGGGCAGCAGAATGCAGCCAGGTCTGGGAAGAGTGGCTGAGCAAGTTTCAACTCCTGTCAGGGGTAGTTGCCGGGCAGAATTCACTCTCTTCAAGCCAGGCTTCAGCCAAATGTAACTTTTGTTCCCAGTTTTTCTTCATTCAAAACAAACTTACAATTTTTACACATGCGGCTAGAATGCTGATTCTAAGTTCAAAACTATGACATTTAACAGTTGCAAACTATGTGACACTCAACAGTAGGTCACCCCTTTATTTTAAACATTTAGATTTCAGTGTCTTTCAGTCCAATTTAACTTAGGCTGCTGACATCCACAGCTCAGCCAGTTTTGTTATAGACATTGTTTAGGGCTCTTCATCTTTCCAGATTTTGTATGCACACAAGTCTACCTTCTGCCAAATGTCTGCTGGTGTTCATTGAGATTTTTGAATATCCTGCAATGTTTAAAATAAGCATTTTTAGCTTGCATTTCAGACAAACAAATGTATTTCCTAAGCGCTTTCTGAGCTAACCGGCACTGCTGTTTTTCCTTTGGCACACATTTCACCCATGGCCCTCCTGGCCCATCACGCTCGACTGGTGGGTTTGCTGGTCAGGGTAACATTTTGGTGTGCGCCAAAACTGCGTGCTTTTCCTGGATTCTGGCGCAATGTGGGCTTTTTAGACCATCTTGAATTTTCTAAGCCCACAGCACCAAATGTTGCAGCATAATAGTCAAAATGTGGGTCAGGAC
The DNA here is from genome assembly GCF_040938575.1 of Ambystoma mexicanum. Classification (NCBI taxonomy): domain Eukaryota; kingdom Metazoa; phylum Chordata; class Amphibia; order Caudata; family Ambystomatidae; genus Ambystoma; species Ambystoma mexicanum. The sequence goes on along the minus strand of NC_090937.1, from coordinate 1,560,060,221 downwards.
ACCCAACAAGCCCCCCCCGCCCAACTGCACTTTGATTTTGAGTCAAGGGGGAGTTGGGTGCAAAGGGTGTTTTGATCCACGCGATGTATGTCCGCATCATCTTCTTCCAATTCCGTAGATGGCACAGTTCAGCATCTTATCCTCCATCCAGTTAGATCGATCGGTTCTCCTCGCCGGTCCTGATGGGAATATTGGGCGGTACCCCGGGCCCCTCGGAAATTTGCTCCAGGTCCCCGGGTCGTTCTCCTTGGTCAGTCTCCATGGTTTCATCTCTCCTAAAATGATAAAGCAAAGCGGCAATACACATTGCTAGACATTTTTCAACCACTATTAATGGTGTGGCGAACATATACATTTTAGACATCAGGATACATTTTGCAGTCTTATTTTAAAAACAAGATATAATCAGGAGACATTTTCCTTCAAGAATCATAATATTTTAGAGACCATGTGTGAGATATTTTAGGGTTGGAACTGAATTACTCTGGAGCGGCCCCCTCTGGGATTGCAGAGGACTCCTCAAGTTGCTGAAGAGTGTGCCTGGGATGGCAACACTTTAGCTGATTGATGTGGACCCACTTGTCTTCCCCCTCTGCCAAACTGCCTTTGGGGAGGCGGATCTTGTATGCAACTGGGGAGATCTTATCTATAATTTCAAGGGGTCCCTTCCATGTAGGCAAACATTTTCGCTGTTTGGCTTGTTTCCTTTGGAAATTGTATAGATAGACCCGGTCTCCAACATTATATTCCTTCCTGGTGGTTTTCAAATCATAGTGAGTTTTCATGCTATCAGCTGATCTTTCTAGATTCCGCTGAGCATAGGCAAAAGCATGTTGGAGGTGTTTCCTCAAATTCTCCACATACTCATGAGTTGTGGAGGCATTGATCAATGTCTGCTCTTGGGTCTTGTAGAGCAAATGCTGGGGAAGCACCATCCTGCGTTCAGTCATCAACTCAAATGGTGACATTTTAGTTGCAGATGAAGGGGTAGATCTGATGGCCATTAGGACCAGAGGTAATCGGATATCCCAACTTGGCCCAGAATCTGCCACAAACCTTTTTAAGATGCTCACAATGGTTCGGTTATAGCGTTCTGCTGCCCCAGAAGTAGCTGGTCGGTAAGCAATGTGTAGCTTCCTTTAGACTCCCAGTATCTCCCACATCTTTGTCATCACTTCACTGGTGAAGTGGCTCCCTCTGTCTGACTCAATCCTTTGGGGTAGACCAAAACGCAAAAAGACGTAGATGATCATCAGGGCAGCTGCTGTTTCTGCCTTGCAGTTTGGGGCCGGGAGACATTCCACCCACTTGGTAAACAAGCATGTGACCGTCAACATGTACTTATTTCCCCTAGACGAGCGAATCACAGGGCCTACGAAGTCGATTTGCAAATCTGACTATGGCAGTGTCATCCCCCTCTTTTGGAGAGGCGCCCGGTGTGTGAGGGATGTTGGCTGAAATTGTGCACACACAAGACACCCCTTCAAGTATTCGTGGAGGTCCTGCCCCATGTGTGGCCAGTATGCAACCTCTCTTAAGATTTCCAGTGTTGTGTGAAACCCCCTATGACCGGCGGTGGCCGCATCTTCGGCGTGACTTAACATCAGGCTTCGGAATGAGGTAGGAACCACCCACTGATCATAGCCAGCTTTGGATTTCCTTACCAACAAACCGTCTTGGATTCAGAACATTTTTGGACATTTCATCAACACTCGAATGTCCTCCTTCCCAATGTAATCGGTATCCGTCAGGGGAAAGTTCTCAGGGTCCTCAATGTGTTGGTAAAACTTACCAATTATTGGATCCACCTTCTGAGCCGCAATTAAATCAGCATCAGGGGTCTCCTTACTCCATTGCGCAGTTGAAAGATTGTTGTGAGCATTTGTCTGGGACCTAGTGATAGCAGTGACCTGGATTTCCCCCAACATGGACTCTATTTCTATTAGATCCCCTTGGATGGCCCTGGTTTTGGCCCGCTGATCAGCTAAGTCATTCCCAGTTTTGTCTGGTCCCTCAACTTTGGAATGACCCTTGATCTTTTTCCAGTAGATGGTCATCCCATTTGACGTTACCAGATCATCAATGTTTTGGATTAACTTCCCATGTTTCAGGGGTTTGTTATTAGCACATAACATGCCTCTGGTTTTCCAATTAATCAGGTGCTCCACGAACCCGTTCCGTACATAATCCGAGTCTGTGATTATGACCAGTTTGTGAAGTTGATGTTGGACAGCAGTGAGGATGGCTTGATGCACAGCCATCAATTCTGCCACCTGACTACTTCAGGGACCAATTTTGTACCCAGCGGAGGGTTCTGGGGACTCATTCACCCATGCATTCCCTACGCCGGCCACAGTTCTTTCTCCCCATTGTAGTCAACATGGTAAGAGCATCCATCCACATAGACAGTGGGCATTCCCTCACACTTGTCTTCTTCAAAGACTTTGTGTGGGGAATTAAGGTATGCCTCCATGTTGTCCTTGATTTTTAGACTTTCGTCCTCGAGACAGTTTTCTCTGGCACAACCATGCAAGTCAGCCAGCCCTTGCGTGAGGGGACTCTTCTTGTTTTGGCCATATCTGACCTCTACAGGAAAGCCTTGCATTGACAGAATCCAGGAAGTAATTCGGGAATTACTCACATTTCCGGATCGGATTCTGTCACTTTGGAAATATTGCAGAGGCTGGTGTGGAGTCTCCACTATGATGTGTTCCCCCCGGATGAACGAGCGGTAATTCTTCAATGCCCACACCGTTGCCAGGAGTGCCTTCTCACAATCGTTGAATTTTTCCTCCACAGAGGATAAAGTTTTGTTCGCATAGGAGATTACTTTATTGACCTTGTCATGCTTTTGGTATAATACTACCATCAAGCACGTATTAGAGAACCCGGTCTCCAGGAAAAACTCCTTGTTTCTGACAGGGTAAGCTAGGCAGGGCGCTTGTGAGAGGCTTCTTTTGAGCTGTCCTACTGCCTCGGATTGTTCTGGACCCCATTCCCACTTGACCCCCCCTTCAAGAGATGAATCAGGGGTCTGGTGATCTCTGCGTAGCCCTCAATGAACTTTCTGCTGTAATTAGTCAGTCCAAGGAGGCTCCTTAGTTCTCGCAGAGTTGTGGGGTCTTTCAGTTTCTGAAGTGCTTCCACTTTCCTTTCTTGGGGACAGAGGAGTAATCTCAAGCCCCAAGAAATTAACACGGGTTCTACACCACTGAGCATTCTGAAAGGAAAGTTTGGCTCCGGCGGCCCTCAACTGTGTCAGATCATAACGGATCTCCGCTATATGTTCCTCCACAGATGAACTTTTGATGAGGACATCATCTACATAAGCCAAGTTACCCCTTGCACCCAGGTCGGGCATGGCCTTGTGTAGGAAAATGTTGAATTCATTGCCGGAGTTGAGGTATCCGAAGGGAATCCGGGTCCATGTGTACTGCTGGCCCCCAAAGGTAAAAGCCAGTTTGTATTGGTCCTCCCTACTGACAGGAACGGTCCAGTATCCATTGGTCAGGTCTATTGCAGTGAATACCTGTGACCCCTGAATCTGGGCCAGCCCTTGGTCAATGTAGGGCAGAGGCCATCGAGAAGTATGGACCCATTCGTTGAGCTCCCTAAGGTCGGCGCAGAGTCTCCACTGGCCGTTTGGCTTCAATATTCCCAGCACGGGATTATTGAAGGTGCTGTGTACTGGACGGATTATTCCCCGGGACTCAAGGTTGTTAATTATTTCAGTAAGGGACTCCATGGATGCGAGAGGCAAACCATATTGCTTCACAAACACTGGAGTCATGCCAGGGTCCGTGGGAATTGTTGTTGTGTGGATGTCGGTGCGACCACAGTCATATGAGTCTACCGCAAAGAGATCTGTTTCAACTGTTGCTTCTGTTCCAGAGTCACGCAGGCATCAGCTAGGTTGACTCTCTCTTCCACCATCTGCCTGAAGCCTGGAAAGACTTCTGGTTTTGCTATCTCAGCGGCCTCCCCCAGCTTGGTGGAGAAGTCCCTGGTCAGAGTGCTGATTTGGACTGGAGGCTTCAGGTGGGAAAGGCAGCCCTCATGGACCTGGAAAATCACTTCATCCCTTCTAAAGTCACAAGTCACGTCTTCCTTGCCATAAGGGCAGGAAGTGTACACCAGGAAGTTCCCCACATGCCGGGTAAAGATCCTGTCTGGTGTTGTATTGTCATCACTGTCACTGTGAAAACAGTCCTTGGGGATTGGTCCTAACAGTTAATTTCCTAAATCAATGGAGAAATGTCGGTCATCAACCGCCATTCCAATAATGGTGCCTGCAGCTAGAGTAATACTCTGTAAGTCGCTGTTATCCACCTCTATTGGAACGGTGACATGTTCTATGTTGACTAATGGTGTTGGGTTTACCCCTAACCCTTGCTGTTGGAGAGAAGCATTTAGATGAATATAAGCATCAGGGTTTTTCAATGTTTGTCCTCTTTTAACTTTCACTTCCAGGGAAAATTGTCGGGTCCTTTCTAGGATGGTGACTTCCTCTTTAACCTGAATTTCAACTGCATAAGGTAGCAATTGAGCTGACCTAAATGCTTTTTCTGGATCATGAAAGCCCATGGGATTATCCGCTAATCGGGACCAAGCTTTGAAGTTTATTAGGTCCAAACTAATGGCAAAGCGATTGAGAATGTCACTGCCTAAGTAAAAGGCGGCAGTGACGTCTCGCACGACCCAACAATTGTGGACTATGCTCTTGTTGCCAATGGAGATTTTGAGCATACACCTGCTTGGCAGGAGATGTTTGGAATTGGGTGGTTCCAGCTCCATTTCCCATTTGTCTATCAGTTTGAATGTGGGAGTGGCTGGATCTTTTGGGAGTTGGCGGAACATGGCTTCGCTGATGAAGCTCTTACCGTTGTTCACACACACTTGGGCGAGAACAGAGTCCTTCCCATCATTTAACTGAACAGGGATGAACAACTGCTCTCCAATTTGCTGAATATCAGCCAGGCTCTGAGTGTCATGATCTCTGCTTCCAAAAGATCAGGACTTGCCCGACTCCCTTGGAAGCAGACCCATAACCCCGGTTCCGAGTGCCAGCCAGTCCCAATTGGGACCTTTTGGACCCTGTCCTGGCGCCAGTGGCACCAGGCTCATAAAGATGCCTAGTCCCAGCGCTGGAAGCGCCGGGCTCATAATGCTTGGGTGGACTTACCTGCAGCAGACCATGCTGCTTACTTACCTGCCCGTTGAACCCCTGATCCTCTTCTGTTTGGGACTACTTTTCCTGTTGGGTGGGGCAGGAGCCACTCCCTAGGTTCAGAACACTGGAACTCTTCTGGAAAGCAGGAACTCTTTTCTTACCCAGGCGTGGCTGTGGAAGGAGACACCTAAGCACTACAGGAGGCTATTTAAACCACACCCGATGGATGAATCTTGCTTTGTGTTATTCTGCATTCTCTGCAGCAGAACGCTCATCGTGTCTTCTGCTTCTGATCCTGGGCCTAATGGAACAAAGGCTTACCATACTGGAATCCAGTCTTCAGCAGCACCTGTAAAGACAAAGAAAGAACAGGTTAGCACTACGGTCTTCAGTGGCAGCGCATCTCTTACCTGGTCCATCGGCTGTCACCAACGCCTCGCGCTGCATTCCGGCATCTGAAAGACAAAGGCTTACCTACTCTTCGCATGCTCCGGAGGTCTTCGCACTGCATTCCGGCATCTGAAAGACAAAAGCTTACCAGCTCTTCGCATGCTCCGGAGGCCTTCGGCGCTGCATCCCGCATCTGAAAGACAAAAGAAGGTGTGTTTAAAGACATTGGGCAACTTTATTACTCACGTGCCATTACTCCTTCCCACGCCGAATCCAGTGGGTATTCCAGCACCCTTCAGCTTCTCTAAAGCTCCGAACTTGTACCTGCAAGATAAAAGGGACAGTTAGTGCGCATCGTGAAGCAGGCTACAAGCGCTTACTTACGTGCTTCCAGGCGCTTCTATTCCTCACGCGGGTTCGATCCTCAACTCTCATCAGCCCGCAATCCGCCATCGCCAGAACCCTGCAAAACAAGAGATATCATTACAAAAGACTTTTAAGACATTTGAAGTGCCCAGAACTTACCGTTCGTGCAGTTAACGACGGACAGCAGTCCTCTGAGGTCAAGAGGCCTGCACCCTTATCCAGTGAAGAAACTGGTTACGGCACCCTGCCCCGAGGCAGATGGAGAGCTCGGCGTTCACTTACCTAAGGTGAGGGCGTTAACCTTTGGGGTTCTACAGGAGAAGAGAAAGGGAAGAGGAGAGAGGCACCCAATAACCCCAGTTCATTAATCCCATATTTTCTATCTGCAGACATCTTACTCTTCGAGTCAGACATACAGTGCACAGAGGTCCAGCCCAAAGAGCCAACCGTGTGTTACACATCACCTTTGAAGATACGGCATTCACCCAGTCAAGACCGGCGCCTCTGCGGGAATCAGGTGAGCGTTACACTGAGCTGATCTCACATCTTTCTGGACTATCGGAGTGGGAATGTCTGATTGTGGATTAGTAAAGAATTTCAGAGTGTTTCCTTCCAGTGTGGAATACCACCTTAAATTGGAAGGAAGGTTGATTTTCAGAAATAGAGAGGACCCCCCATCACCAGTCTGTTGTCCTACTGCTATTACTGTCACGTCTGGAATCTGGTTGTTCTGGAAGTGAAATTCTACTTGGTCAGAGTTTTGTTCAACCATGTGGCACGTGCCGTTTAAACTAACATGGTTGACACTCAGCTTCAATTTTATTGGTCGGCTAGTCTAGGTCCAGAGGACCTTGTTTACACAATCTATTAGGGGTGACAACCTTCTCAGGAGGTCATTCCCTAGTAAAGAAGGGGTGTCCTCTGGAGTCACTACTATGACCGGGTGTTTCACCTTGAGTCGCCCAATTTTGATGTCCAAATCCGCAGTGCCCTCAACGGGATTTACCTTCCCGTCAAAGTTCTGGAGTTGTCCAGGAAGAGAGGTGAGAGGAATACGGTAATTCTCCCCCCTTCCTGCATTTAGTTCATCAAAGGCCCTTTTGGACAGAAGGATAGCTTGGGATCCAGTGTCCACCAGTGCCAAAATTGTACCCTGCCATTGTACTTGTACCGGGGCATAGTATCTTCCCTCCTTCTCCTCAAGGGAGCACAGATAATGCACATTTTTGGAAAACTGGTGGGCTAATTTTCTGGTTTTGGACATTGCGAGAGAAGAGATTTGGGCAGAATTCTGTGGAGAGTCATGGGAATCTGCAAGAAAAAGTTGGCAACTTGAAAGAGGATATTCGAGTTTCCCTGGTTCCGGTCCTGGGCCACCACCCCTTTTTGGAGGCAGTCACCAGAACGGGTTTGAACCCGGGGATTTTGATGCTGTTGGTTCTGGGATCGGATGATGGGCGGCGACAGCTCAATCCCCACATCCACTCAGTCTAGGTTGGAATCCCTTGGGACCCATTTTTCCTTGGGAGGAGTTCCCCCATCTCTGAAGTAGAAGATCCTTTTCCCAGGATCCTCTGAGGATCCCTATCCCTCAAATTGGAAGACCTGTACCTCCTCCAAAAAATGGGTCTGTTTGGGTCCTTTGTTTCTCCTACCTCCTCTTTGCTCCTTGGGTGGCAGACTTTCAGGGGTAGGAGATTTTGTTTCCGGTTCCTGGGTTTCCAGGGGCTGTTTACAAGTGGGGAAGGAAGCTTCCTCCAAGGCTTTACACCCCCCTTCCCCTTGTGCCTCCTCCCTGGGAACCGGTGGGTTATCGGGGTGCTGCCCCCGTCATTGTTCTGGAGCACCAGGCCCAGAGTTTGGGGCATTCTGCGGTGGCATGCTCATCTGAGGGTTCTGTTGAGCCCTCAGTATGTGTCCCAGATCCCGTGCCATATTTTGGACCTGGTGCTCTAACTGGGAAACCCGCTCAGGCTGATACGGGATCCTGTTTCCTCTCCTGGGCTGATCCCGGGAAGGGTACTATCCCTTCTCTGGTAGTACCCCTGGTTGGGAAGATTTGTGTACCCCTCCATCCTTGGCCTACCCTCTCCCAGATTAGGTGGTCTGGGCTCAGGGAAGTGGGGAAAGAAGGATGGATGATTTTGGGGTTGGAAGTTGGGTGGATACCTTGGGAACAAGTTCTGCCCAGGATTTGGTGAATTTCTGCCCCCCTGTGGGAAGTTCGGAGGGAAGTTCCCTGGGTTGGGCGCTTGGTTGGATCCCCCCCTGGGCCGGAGGAGTCCACACATAACCCAGGATTGGGCTGTTTCCCTTATAGCGGGGACTTACATAGCGAGGGACCCCATTTGTGGGACTGCCTCCTTGACTTCCTGTCTGTGACTGGCCCGAGGGCCTTCTGGGCTTAGAATTATTTGGTGCAGGCAGGTTTTTAGGTCCCCCCATCTCCAAATCTAAAACGGGGGCAACCTTTACCTCTGGCACCTTGGCAGCAGCAGGGGTGCTGTTGGGTTTGGGGTTTTTGGGCTGATTCTTATTTTCCACCGGTTTCTGGACCTCATAGATGCGGGTGGCTTGCTCAATGATCCAGTCTAAAGATCTTTTCTCGTGAACGTCTCTCACAAGCTGGGTACTTATGTATTTGGGTAAGGCATGGAAAAAGACGTATTAACAAATTCTTTACTGTCCGTGCGTACCCTTTTTGTAGTCTGCACAAAAGCACGCTTTAACTCCTGCACAAATTCTTGTGGGGCCTGTACCTCCCCACATTGCAAATTGTAGGCTGCCTTGCGAGCCTCTTGAGGATTTCTATGAACAGAAAAATGTTTCAAGATGGCCGCCCTATATGTAGACCATCTTGAATGGTTTTGGTCCTCCAGCCCCGCAAAGAAACTGGAGTATTCTGGGGAGAATGTCCATTTTACATACTGAATGCAGCTACTGCTGTCCTTCAAATGGAAAGTCTCCATCATTTGCTCATAAAGCTCCAAGTGTTCCCAAACAGAATACTTGGCGTTCTTGTGATAAGGGATGATGACACTCCTTATTGCCTTGATTTGCTTTAAGGGGTCCTTAAGCAAGGCCCCTTTTGCCTTATTGGCCTTTTTGGTTCGGGTAACCCTGGTCCATTCATCCTCTGACTCAGAAGCACTGCTACCAGAGGTGCCTCTCTGATCTTCCAGGTTTTCCGGATTCTGCGAGCCTGGGAATGGCTGGCAGAATGTGGGGACCTGGTCTCCTCTGTCCTGTGACACTCAGAGGAGTCTTCAGATCCCTCCCTGCTGCCAGGATTTGATGGGTACCCCCCCCACTGACCTAACTGGGCAGAGGTTTTCAGGATACCCCTAATAGGCCTACTCTCCTGGGGTTCCCCACTAAATTGCACTGTGCTGGGGTGCCCATACCCGGATGCCCGCCCCTCCATTCCTGGGTGGTACTGGCCTATGAGCCCCATACTTTTGGCTGGATAGTAATCTGCCATCCCTGTGGCCCTGTGCTCATGTGCGCCAGGGGACATGGGGGTGGCAGAGTCCAGGGACTGGGAGAGGTGGAGGCCTCTGGTACTAGGGCTCCTGAGGTTATGCTCAGGGGTTTCCCTTTCCCAGCGAACTTCATCTCTATCAGCCCATGCTCCATGTTGCAATGCAAGAGCCTGGGCTTTCAGTTCCTAAACCAAGGCCTTACTAGACTCTATCAGTCTCTCCTGCATGACTACCTGTTGCTGGAGCCTATCATTGTGTTGACAGAGAGCCTCATTTTCCCTCTGTGCTTCCTGATTGGTCCTGGAGCACTGGGTCAGTCTTTGCTGCAGGGTGGTTACCTCCTGGGCACTGTCCCTACTGGCCTGCTACTTTCTTGTCAGAGCATCTTCCACCCTCCTGGTGTGCTCTAACAAGTTCTGATGCTCTTTTTGGAGGTCACTCAGTCCCTGGAGGGCCAAGTGATTTTCTTGAATTTTTCTTTTTAAGTGGCAGACTTCCTGGCCTAAGTTATCCCTTTCCTGAGTAAGAGCCTGCATCTGTGCCGCCAGGTCGTCCCTCTGCGTTGAAGGGCACCAGCTTTCTGGCGCTCTTCATCAAACTCTGCCTGGGTATCCAGGTCTTTCAAAATCAATTTATTGCTTTCCTCTTTCTCTCTGTCTAGTTGGATTTGCAGGGTGGCTACCTGCTCTGTGCATGCCATGTTGAAATTGATCTGTTGCTCCAGCTTTTTCTGGCACTGCAGTAAGGAGTCCAAACTGTCTTGGTGGTCCTTCTGCAAAGCCAGAATTCTGGTATCCTGGTCAGCCTTTTCCTGTTGCAGGATATCCATATCCTCCTTTATTTTAATGATGTACTGTCTACTATCATTTTCTGACTCCTGGCTCCTGTGCACCCTCTGCTCAGAAGAGTCCAGGTCAGATTGGGCCTTCTCTAATGCCATCAGTTGCCTATTTGCCAGATCTTGGCCTTCTGCACATTTGTCCTGCATGGCTCCCATATGTAAATATAAATATGCTACTACCCTGGAAATCTTGTTTTGCTCATCCTTGGCCTTAGGGGCCATATATAGTTCACTCAGGGCCACATGTAAGGGACCCTGATCTCTCTATATATCTGACCCTGTTTCAGTGATCTGGGGTGCGATTCCCTGCAACCAGATCGCCTGGTCCTGATGAGCCAACTCACCTCTCAAAAATAGCTTATGTAAGAGTTGTTCTCTGGTTATTTTGATATCTACCAAGGTCGTCATTCTGGAACTTGATTTCCTTCCTGACTTACTGAAGTTCGTATTTTATTTTGCAAAACAGACCGTTTCCTTAGAGCGTTCCTTTGAGGGGTGTTTTTACAGTGTAACACAGCGTGGTGATCCAACAGAATTGATATATCCTGTCAGTTTGCACACTGTATTAATCTGCACAAGTGATAGATCTAATCCAGAATCCCGGATGAGCCCCCACTCTGTTAAGTGACTTCAATTCAGCAATCCCACTAAGTCAGTGCCTCATCTGGGAAGCCCAAGGGAAGCCCTTATTTATATATTTTTATGACAAGTTATACTCTGGATGATAAACCCTTATATAACGCCCCTCTCTTTGAATCCCTCTGACCTCACTGAGCCAAGAAGTAGGTTTGTTTGCAATTTAAAAGATTTATTGGAAAATTTAAACATAATATATATATATCACACTTTTATAATAAATTAATATTTGATATCACACTTAAGAATATGACAGTGATCAACACAGGGTGATGTTACACTAGCACACTGATTTAATTACTTAAGAGTTAGTATAGGGAGGAAAAGGTAGCAGAGAATACTTTTATGGTTTCAAGGAATGCAGTGATGGAAAAGAATGCAGCACAGGAATAAACTGATATGGGTTCAACAAAAGCTAATATGTTCACTTTTCCCCTTGTGGCAATTCACCGCCCCCCCTTTATGCAATATAAAGAGATGGAAGTTAAGAACACAGTTTTCAGGGTTTACAATCAACATGCAATTCAGTTCCCGTTCCCCCCAGCAAGCTTAGAGAAACAGGGATGATTTTAAAACACAGGCAAAATACTTTAAATGTGGTTTGAAAAGAAGGGAAAAGTATGCTAAAAAATATTTTAATTCCCTATAAGAGATTCAGGGTGGGTGATAGCTACTTCAAATTAGTTCATGATCACTTTAGCAATGCTCTATGAATGATTGTCAGGTTGCAAACGAATTTCAGCAAAGGAAAGCAAGAAGCTGCTATTTTGGCAAGTGAAGAAATTTGAGCCAAATAGCAAATCGCTGGACTTTTTCCGAGTGCATCGATCGCGATTACGGAAAAAGTATAATGAATAGAAAGTGGGTTCTGGGTTCGTTGGAAAGCCTAGAATCTTAGCTTTAAAGAGAAAAATCTCGCTTCTAGCACGGTTCAAGAGATGATGGTGGTTTTTCAGAAATGAAATAATGATTCAAAATGGCAAATTACACTTTTACAGGTTTAAAATCGGAGAAGGGACACACGATTCTATGATGCAGTTTTGGGCAGGTTAAATGTTTTGAATCAGATTATTTTAAGCTAAGAGATGGGTTCTCCACAGTTCTAGCTGGGTACTCACACTATGAATTTGAAATAGGCCGTCAGGGTCTGGACAAGTTGGGACTGGACTCCAGGTGGTTGGTTCTGAAGTCACAGCTATCTGGGTCAGCTCTGCTGGTCTGGATCTCTGATTCTGGGTTCTGGAGTTCTCCGTCAGCGTGCTGCACAGGAATTCAGTTGAAGGTTGGAAAATGAATGTCCCTGTCTGGCTTCCAGTGGCTCTTTTTATGTCTTTTGAAAATGGGTGTGGATGCTAACTTTCTTTGCCCAACCCACTCACGATTTGATATGTCAAGGATTTTTCTTTGTCCTGATTTGAGAAGGGAGCAGTGAGTCAGAGTGAGTCAGAGTCTTACAGTCTATTGAAGAAACGCCCCTTTGCTTTTACTTAGAAATGAATTTTTCATAACTAACAGGTTTCCCAGATACACACGTCATTGACATTACATGTACATATCATATATCACATAAGGTAGTTTCTGTTCCAACTCTGATGTTTCTAAGAGCTTGGATTAAGAAATGACAACATTTTGCGCTTTTTGGTTGGTTTACCAATATTGGATTTTTACCAAAAATGACACAGATGTACCCCGCCTTTCTACACATATTCCAGTAAAATTTCATTTTTCTGGCGTGAACCCCGTGTCTGCAATATCCATAATTCATGGGCTTTTGCCTCAGAACATGGTACAGAGTTGTAACACCTCTTAAAATGTGCACAGAAAAATCACAAGAATAATTATATTAATTATATAATTTTGACAAGTCCGTACTATGAATTATCCATCTTTTTTTAAAATGATGCTCTGGCCCAGAGGGGTGTGGTTTCCCAAAGCACATGGTGGAATTTCTGGTTTGTCCACTTCCTCCAACTCAAGTTGCTCACAGAGGCACTGCCCCTCCCCGTTTCTCTCAAGAGGAAGCCATTTACAACCCCCCCTAATTTAACATTTGCCTGAGCCAAGGAAGGCTCATTGTTCAGTTTCCTGCAGTCCCCAGCTGCTCCTCCCCTAATCCAATCAGAGACGTGTCATCTCCCTTTGGTGGGGGCAGCAGAATGCAGCCAGGCCTGGGAAGAGTGGCTGAGCAAGTTTCAACTCCTGTCAGGGGTAGTTGCCGGGCAGAATTCACTCTCTTCAAGCCAGGCTTCTGCCAAATGTGACTTTTGTTCCCAGTTTTTCTTCATTCAAAACAAACTTACAATTTTTACACATGCAGCTAGAATGCTGATTCTAAGTTCAAAACTATGACATTTAACAGTTGCAAACTATGTGACATTCAACAGTAGGTCACCCCTTTATTTTAAACATTTAGATTTTAGTGTTTTTCAGTCCAATTTAACTTAGGCTGCTGACATCCACAGCTCAGCCAGTTTTGTTATAAAGATTGTTTAGGGCTCTTCATCTTTCCCGATTTTGTATGCACACAAGTCTACCTTCTGCCAAATGTCTGCTGGTGTTCATTGAGATTTTTGAATATCTTGCAATGTTTAAAATAGGCATTTTTAGCTTGCATTTCAGAGAAACAAAGGTGATTTCAAAGCGCTTTCTGAGCTAACCGGCACTGCTGTTTTTCCTTTGGCACACATTTCACCCATGGCACTCCTGGCCCATCACGCTCGCACTGGTGGGTGGCAGGTCAGGGGAACATTTCGGTGTGCGCCAAAACTGCGCGGTTTTCCTGGATTCTGGCGCAATGTGGGCTTTTTCGGCCATCTTGGATTTTCTAAGCCCACAGCACCAAATGTTGCAGCATAATAGTCCAAACGTGGGTCAGGACACCCAACAAGAGCCCTTCCATCTAAGCGCTGTACATAGACCATATTTACATACATGTGTCATCCCAATCGAAGTTGGTACTCATTTATCGACCTCAGAAGGTTGAAAGGCTGAATTGTCCCTGCTGGGTTTTGATCCTGCAACCTGCAGATCAAACATAGATCGCAACAGCGAGCGCTCAACCTGCGGAGCTCTTTTACCGCCAGGATATCCCATGTAAGACATGTAAGGTTTTAACTGGAATAAGATGGCATTGCTGGGACTTTTGAGACTGCACCTGATCTACGTTGCTATAGCCTGGACGTATGATTCTGTACCTTTAATCTGGTCTCCGTATCAGTTATTTTAGGCACTAAATGGTACAAAATGGCATTTTGCGTGTTTTTAATCTGCACTTGCCATATTATGAAGCACCTGTGTGCCCGGACCATACACGTAATGACTCTACCAGACTGATGAGACATTTAGTGGCCAATGCGAGGCTTACAAAACATTTGATGATCATGCCTGGCATTTAAGGCATCCATTGTTCAAGGAAGGCATTTGTATTGCATTTAACATATGATGGCAACACTTTTACATGTGGGCTATGCCAAGCATTTGAGGCCTTCAATCGCATAAGGTGGCAGAACTGGAGCACGTGTATAGGCAGTTAGGGGGAGGTGCAAGTGGATCTAGATCACTTGGCCTAAGACCCGCCCACCTGTAAATCACTTTAAACTGTTGACGCCTTCCTGTTTTGCCACCCTTTTTCCCTACTGAAGCTGCCCTCCAGACTCTTTTCCTTTGCTGTTGGTGAGCAGGTGCAAGTAGATCCAGGTCACCTGACCAAAGCCTCAGCCCTGCCTCTTCCTTTCTACTCTTAACTCTTAGATCAAGGATGTCTCTTGCCTGGGAATCTGAAGTGAAAGGCTGACGAAGAAAAGGGCACACAACATCCACCAATATGCTGATGACTCACAGCTATACCTCAAGATCGACTCCATTAAGGACATCGATAAACTCAAAACTTACTTCTTGCTGATCCAGTCTTGGATGTCCAGTGGATACTTGAAGCTCAACTGCTCCAAAACCGAATGCCTACTCCTCACCAACAACACTGAACACCGAGACATACAGACCTGGCTATCAACAATGAACTCTGAGGGCTTCTCACCTGAGCTCACCTCCTGTGCCAAGTCCCTTAGGTTCCACATTGACAAACACCTCACCTTCAAGACACACATAGCTAATAAAGCTTAGCTTGGTATCAGCTCTCCATCCTGCGAAAGGTCAAGCCCTTCCATCCTCCGGACAGCTTTAGATCCACCATTCAAGCACTGGTCCTATCCCACCTGGTTGGGGGCAATGCAGTCCTTGAAGGCCTCCCATTCGTCCTCCCTTGTGCCCCCGAGAAGTGTCCAAAACATGGACCCATGCCTCATAAAGGGTCTGCGCAGATATACCCACATCACCCCGGCTGTCATCAACCTTGACTGGCTCCAACTGCATGCACAAATTGTGAGGGATTTGACCATCTGATATGATATGATATGGCATTTGTAACGCAATATAATATCATATCATATCATATCAGATGGTCTGCACGGTAAGAGGGTGCTCGCCATGGGCTTTTTTTGTTTGTTTAAAAGAATGAATGATGGAAGATCAACCTCTGAAAATATGTGGGGCCATTCCGGTACATATTTTCTACGCTCACCGCACAGCAGAAAAATAGTCATGTACTCTGGGAGGACACAGCTTACCAGCGCCACCCTCTGCTGTCGTGTGTAGCTGACACCTGACAGCTATGAATACAACAAAAGCCTTTGGCCATGGGCAGCCTGATTAGAATTTCAAGGCCCTATGGATTTGCATCTCCATTGTCACACCTTGCGGGTGGCGGCGAATACTGAAGAATGTTAATTAGTAGGCCTCTGGCAAGGCTTTGGTGTAGGAACTGACAATGGAGACCAGACGCCAACAAGAACTTTTTGTAATGCAATGTGTCAACTTGGTACTAACACCCCTCCTTGGTATGAAAGGGCAGTGAATGTCCTGTCTGGAACCACTCCTTTCAGAGCAGGGAAGTATTTGAATTGTAGGAGACGAAGGTCTGCCTGCAACCCCCTACTTCAAAGGAGGCCCATGTTGTGATCAAGCGCTGCATAGGGCTCACTTGATTAGTGAGACACTTTGATGTATAGCAGACAGGAAGATGGGTGGGACTTAGAAGTATATGTTGTCATCCTTCCCCTGTCTGTTGCCCAGCACTCTGATTCTGACTTGAAGCATCAACAATTCCTGGGCCCCGTTTGGCTTTCAAAGAGTGCTGAGCCCCTCACTGATCAGATCATCTGAACACTTCGCGAAGAGTAAGAAGAGGGACTCATTTGGACCGGAGTTAAAAGTACATTCTGCCTTACATCTTCTGCCAGAGAAAGAAGGCACCAAAACATCTCCCAGGGAACAGAGGGAGATACCACACTCAAAGGACCCGCTCATCAACCCCAGAACTGGTACGTGCCCTGCTAGGTTCTGACAGCAAGATTCCTAGATGGAAAGTGCCAGAGAGTCTCTGGACAACGGACAAGGCCATTGCCTGCTAACACCCTCCTGAGCTTTGGGTGTGTCCACCTTGAAAGGACACAAGCCTTGCGAAGAAGCTAGGAGAAGTGCCACACAAGCATCATCCAGCGTCCATCTTTTTAAGGGCAATTTTGAGACAGTCGAGTCCTCAAACCGAATCCGGCTGCACCGCTGACTGTTGTCATGCCGCCAGATCCATCAACCAGCACAGAGACAACAATTCATGGCCTCGAGCCGCCGTGGTGGACAGCCTGCAGATGTCCGTCCAGCCTTGCTTGCCGAACTGCCTGCGGCCTGGTACCCACAGCTGTCTCCCGCAACTAACTCTGTTTAATGGTTCGCGAAATGCCCTTGACCCGACTCGATGCTGTCAAGCACCAAGAACTTCGTCAGTACCAGGTACATTGTGGTTCTGCCCCCCTGGTCCTTCTCAGAAGGCCCCTAGAGACAGTTACGACCCTTGCAAACTTTGGTGTTGAAACCGAATAACCTTGAACAGTAAGACTGATCGCTTTACCAACTACCCTCCTGTCAGTATCCAAAGTGCATCCCTTTACGTTGTGAAACTGTCTGTCCTCTGTGTTCCTTCACAGTTTGTAATTGTAGTGTGCTAGAACTGTCTGTTGTACTAATAATAAAGTAGGTATTTTTATACAACCTTGACTGGACAGTCCCATTTATCATTGGATAATAATTGTAATTACCCTGTGTTGCAACTAACCAAAGATCCATGACCTTGCAGAGATAAGCCTGCCGTTCCGTCAATGTTACCAACATCGAACAAGAAGGTCTTATAATGTACTTGTATTCCAATCTGTTCTAATCCCTTCTGGTGTACTAGAGGTGTGGGGTTGATTGATGGTTTAGAAACCGATATTCATCCCTGGACCACTGGTGCCCCGGAAGTTGATTAGTCACAAAAATCACCTTCAAGTCTTGCTGCATCATCTATAAGGCAGTCGCCCTCAAGTCACCAAGCTACCTTGCAGAGAAACTCAGCATCTCCAGTGGCAGCGCACCACCAGAAGCCAGGATACGTGCAGTCTTGAAATCTGCTGCTGCAAAAAGGAAAGGACCAGAAAATAAGCCTTCTCTGCCTACGCCCCAAGACTATGGAACTCCTCTCTGTAAGCATCAGACTTGCCCCCCGTCTACAATTCAGAAAATGACTCAAGACCCACCTTTTCAAGGAATCTCTCCCCCCTCAACACCTATGCCATCCCATCGCCCCTCGCACCACCTGACTCGCTAGATGCTGCCTGCCCCTCTCCTCCCCACCACCCGGTACAGCTGTACCCCTCCATGTCCTACCACCCCCCGCTGTATATCTGTTCTGTTGTTACTTCAGAAAAAGCACTCCGTTATGTATCTGTGTTCTTGTATACCTTTGTAAAGTGCTCCATTGCTTCTCAAAGCTAAGTCCGCGCCAAATAAACACAATAATAATAATAATAATAATAATAATAATAAGGCCCTTGGCGTAGGATGGCAACAGACGGGCTTAGCAGTGATGGCGTTAGCAGATCATACTCACCCTGTCCACCAGTGCAGCTCATTGAGCCCTAAATACCTTGTTATTTTTTGCATCCCATTACTTTAGAAAGCCCCAAAAACATTACCAGAAAAAACAGATTCTAACAACGCTACTTCAAACCAAGAAAAGACAACTTCTGGTAAACACTGCCTCACCAATCTCAGTAAGGTCATGGACGCTGCCTTCTTCCTCTCTGGCCTGCAACCCTTTCATCAGGCCCATCCTTCCTTTTCATTATTAATCCGCCATTAGGTTCTTACCCCAGAAACATTTCCCATAAAATGCAACCCCCGCCAGCTTGAAAATTATTGCCACTGGTGTTCAGTAACTGAACATGGAATTCTCATCAACTGTGGTCACTGTAGTGGGCAAGTAATGATTATATCATATATTTTTGGGGGATAAACCTGCATTATTGTGTTATTAGCGTGACATACATTAATTAGGCCACAACCCAGATCTCCTTTTCCTGTTGTTTCCATTTGCGCCTTGTATGTACACATCACAGCAGGGTTCCCAGGCACACTTTACAAAATTGATTTTCATATAAACATGAATGTAAATAAATGATTGTGTTTTCATGCATATACTAATGACCCCACTGATTAATCTTTTTTCTTGAGTAATTAACTGCAAACACCAAAAACTGAAGGATGAACTACTTTGACTGAATCATAACCCCTGGTTTCTCTGAGCAGTTTTCGTCCCAATTGTATTTTGTGTCTGTCTGCACCACAACAGGAGACCTGCCATAGAACTATGAGGCATGAATGGCCCTACCACCAATAGTAGTCCAGCCTGAGCGGTGCGCCATGACCCTGATGCACAGGAACTCGAGCAACCCCAGACATATTTAGGCCTTGTTGAGCCTCACCAGTGATATACAGGTCCACTCCCTAGGCATCCGCGGTGTGATATCTTTCCTCACTTACAGTCTCATTTTACAAGAGGTGCAAAATCGCCACAAAGCGGTCTGTCACTACCAGGATAATCTCTGAGATACCAACTTTCAAGAAGAGACTCAAGACACTGCTCTTTTGATGTGAGTGTTTTTTTATTCAGCATTGACCTGCTGCTATGATTCCGATATGTATTTATTTATTTATTTTTGCATTTGTACAGCACCTAACCCCTTGGGCATTCAGGCACTCTTATAACCAGTTACACACAGTGAGGAAAGATAGAGTTGATACGCTTCCTCAGTTTCGCATTATTCACCTTAGGAGCAACGGGTTACACGCTAGCCCCGATTCACAAGATCCATGCTTCATTCATGTCAGGACCCCAGCACGAAGCAAAAAAACAGTTTTACAGTGTTTATCATTTTTACCTGTGGGAGCACCTGTTTGCATGATTGTATCAAGTTCGCACGTTCCATGCTTCAGTCAAGTCAGGACATCATCGTTAAGGAAATAACCAGATTTTCAATGATTTATGGAAGACCCAATAGGATTCCTCCGCTCTTAGGGAGGCGGAAGGGAGTTCCATTGTTTTCATTGGTTCTATATATATTTTTGTTTGTTGCCTATTGGCTATTTTATAATCTGGTGCATCTTCTGAGGTTTTCAGTGCATTATAAATAAATAAATACATTTAAAAAATAAAGAAATACCACCTGTAGGCTTTTTGGGGTGCTAATAGCATTAGTAACTCAGGCTGCCTGGCTGTTACCCCCCGTTCCAGCCCTTGGAACAGGGTGCGAAAACTCTATTATTACACGAAGGCCAACAGGGATTCTGAATATGGAATCAAAGCTGCCCAGAGAAATTACCAGTGATAATGATGAATTCAATTACTTCCAGTCGTCATTAATTTGGAGTTCGAAATGAGTCCTTCTAATGTCCTTATTCTAAATCAGGCGCAGGCTAGATCAAGCACAAGTAAACATGGTATCAGTGGATGCAATGCCTCTGTCCCATTCTAGAATGTTCTGCATTGAACAGCAACCCCGGCAGCATGACTGCAAAGCAGGATTTTCCTCTATGTGCAGGGAGTCCACATTCCTCGTTATGGAATCAGTATTCTGATCCCCGTGTCTAGGTATGATTCTGAGAAGGTTTCTTGCAGTATCGTTATTGGCTTGCATTTAATTTATGCAATAAAGCTCCCCTCTAGTGAGGACTGAACAGTGTTGGAAAGTTGAAAGAGGGAGAGAGGAAGTTGGGGAGTTGCCAGGTATGTCGGCACCATTTACAATGAAATGCAATGGTATGGTGGAACCGTTTGCTCTACAGAGGTTTCGTACCACAATTCCCATGATATCTGACTATTGACTGTGCTGGTTAGGTATGAGGGGAGTTGTAGTTCTAAACATCTGGAGAGCCAAAGGTTGAAGACCCCTAGTATACAGTTTGAAGGAAATGACTGCTCTCAAGATTTACACTCTCATTCTTTCCTCAGGCAACATCCTTATATTTGTCCTCTCCCCGTACACTGCCAGCGCGCGAGGTAAGAGGCCAATGTTAATGCCCTTCTGTGCTTTCAAAACGGTCTTGGGTCCCGTTGAGGAGCAATAGCCACGCCAGTTTTTCAGAATGACCGCTGGCAAAGTAAATAAGTACCATTCAGATTAGTTGTGTTAAAATGTATTTTGTGTAAATTGAGTGGCCTTGGTTGTCAAGCACCAGAATTGGAAACTGCCTTGATTGGCTATCACATATGCGCTGATGACGGGGCGAGCACTGCTTCAAACATACCCCGTCAAGGTAATAACATGTCAGCTTTTGGTCAATGTTGACCTCTGCTGTATTTGCAACCAGGATCTACCATGGAGATAAAAGACTGTCACTCTGGGCCACACCACGTCTGGAATAAGCCAATCTATAATTACATGCCGGCATCACGCATTCGGAACGTGAAACAGTACTAACGCTTTCCAAAATAGGACATTCGGAGCTCACGACACAACCCTGTGGCACAGCCTATAATTCAGTGTGCTCAGCCTGCACCATCTTGGAAATGATACAGAATACAGAGTGCCCTAAAGTCGAATGAAAGAGCAGAGGCACGGGCATGACGGCCATTTTAAGATCCATTTATTTGCGCTTGACACCAACCTATTGATTTAAAAACCAATGAGCTTCCTAGATTTGATGTGTGTGACTCCACGTAATGCTGCAGAATGTGCTCCTTGAAATCGGTATTTGCTGCTAATTTATGAGAGCAAGGTGTGTACCTTATCAATTGGGTGTCTTTTTGACATTGTTGAGGTACCCTAGACCCGTGTTCTCTCAAATATTGTAACCATACCTACCTAACCTCTGGGTTTTGCCCCGGAGACTCCGGGTTTTTAGCCTTTTCTCTGGGTCTCTGGGGAAGACCCTCGACTCTCTGGGTTTTCGCAGGTTTGCGCAGACCTGGAAAGGGCGCGAAAGTGCCTCCCATCAGCCTGTTGCTGGGGGGGGGGGCAGCTTTTACTGATTGCTTTCTTTAATGCTTGCAGGACTGCGCTGTCGCGGACTCCCTGCCTGAGTGTGGCTTTGTCTGCAGCAATAACTGTAACGCTTCCAGCAAATCGGCAAAAAGAATGCAGGTGACGCAAAATAACGCGCGTTTATTTTGCTTCACCTTTCATTCTTTTTTGCCGAGTTTCAATGCGAATGCGCGTTTATTTTGCTTCCATTCTTTTTGCACAGGTTACCAGGGCTGAAGTCGAGGGTACGTGGGTGGGTGGACAGAGTCCACCCACATTTTTAAGAGGGTGGACTCAGTCCCATTGAACCACAGCCATCAAGTTTGCAGGCTGGACCTCTCACCACTGCACTAAATAACCTGATGAAAAACAACTAAGGTGAAATGTCCAATTTCGGTAAAGATACATTCAGGGAAAACCTTTGTATTGGTTGTTGGAGTTTACATGTGCCCGTTTTAACGTGTTGATTTTATGGAAGGCGAACGCCTTTTGTCCTATGCAATTTGGGTGGTTGTGAAAAGCCAATTAAATGAAATATGCATATTTCAATTTGAACTGCAAATTTCTGACGTTGTATCACATTGCAACAGAGTTTACCTTTATGACATGTGGGCGGAGCCATGTGCAAATGGGCGGAGTCTTGTGTGACTGTGGGCGGGCATACATCTCAGGGTTTATGATTCTCAAACGTAGGCAGGTATGGTTGTAACACAGCTCAGAAAGAAAATACTGATCCACTGTCATTGCTCGCTTGGCAAAACTGTGCTTTACAATGTTACTGCAGACGACACAATCTGATTCTTGTAAAGTATTTGGGGGATACCGCGATTCGGGTGCCAAAGAGTGCAAGTAGTAAAATATGCTACTTTTGTGCACTACCCGCCTATTCTCCGGCATGAAAACATGGCGTAATTCTAGGGGTGGGCGGGGACAAGGCCGGGTGTTTGTCCCCCCTCAACTTTTGTGGCACACCATTTTGTCCCACTCATTTGGCAGAGGGCCCTTTCCTTCAGATGGCATGGCCCCCCAACATTTTCCATTAAAGTTACTCTACTGCATGAACATCAGGTCCGCAGTTGGTACCCGGAGTGCACAGCGTTCTACTTTCAGGGAAGTTTGCACAGCCTACCATACTCGCCTTTCTGTCCATTATGACGGTGCAGACTTTATATGACAATGGTACAATTTCAATGACTTCCTTTTAAAATACCCTAAAAACTCTACATCTCTGGCTCTCTGCGAGGCTGGTCCATGATCTGACAAAAGAAATAAATAATAAATAACTTCATCATGGCACTTCTAGACCTTGTTCTACCAGCAGCACCTTGGTGTAATCTAGGTTCTAGATAGCTTGTACCCTCCCCATATGTATATTGCACTCTGATGATTATTACTAATGTTTACTAGGCAACTTGTTACATTTTTACCATGAGGTGTAGTTCTCTTGTGCAAGTGCCCTGTAACCAATGTAAGCCAACTCCGTAAGATGCCACCTTGCGTGAACTCGCAACCACTGTAACCTGCTTTCAGAAGCTAAAGGTGCCTAGATTTCCCTGGGTTCTGTGCGCTATATGAATAACAAAATTAATAAATAGATACATTTTTGTTACCAGTTGTTTGCTCTATCACCTGTGCAGGGCTCCGTTTCTCCCGAGCTAGGTTCGTGCTATAGAAATATACAATAATTGTAGGTGTCCATCTTCGCCATTTCCAGGCAGGGGTCATCGGGGGAGGGGGAGTGCACCAGACAGCCTGTACACACAGCTTATCTGTTCACACTGAAAGGGTGGCACAAACCCTGCAGCGGACTGGCTCAATCTAGAGGCCAGAACTCTGCTCTTGCTATTCGCGTTCACCAATGTTGATTTGAAAGGTCTGGGATGTTGGACACAAAATATAGCTGAACATCGCGTTGCTCAGCATTTTATTGCGTTGCAAAATATGGCAGACATTCTTAATGCCCAGCTATAAATGCGGAAGAGAGATTCTCATTTTAAAGTTTGGATCAGCGATAATTATTTCATAATATCAGTGTCACTTTTTTTAGTATGGGCTATTAGATGGCATTATAAGCTGTAACTACAGATAGGGAGAAATGGCAAATGAATAGGAACATAAAGGTTGTAGGGGCTATTTGATTATGTTCCCACCTGTTGACTGCCCATGGCAATGCTAATACTTATGGCCATTCCCACACAGTGCCTGCCCCTTCCCGCCCAAAACACCTCCTCATGGGAACTCTGAGCTCGCTTTATTCAAGCCTTACCATCAAACGTTGCACTTAAAGTGCCTGCTGGTCTTTTTTCAAAGCCGTCTTCTGAGAGTTAATGGCTTAATTTGAGTTGTAAACCTGCTATTGGGGTAATACAAATTTCTTAACCAGGTCTGTCTTCAGCCGCTTAAGTCATAGGCCCTATGTGTGTCCTGCAATGAAGTCCTGTTCAAAGGAAGCATTGGCAAAGCCAACCGTTTTGGTTCGTTTTTAGGCATTAGGCCTTTGCCAGGCACTGCTATTGGATGTCTAGGTACTCGCGCCATTTTGAACCCCTTACCAACAATAGCCAGTTAAAACCAATATGGCAATGCCTGCCTTTCCCAGGCCTAGACAAAAGCTGTTGGCATTGCCAATGCTTGTATATATTGCTTCAGACTGTTTTCCTTTCACTTCTAAGCACTGCCTTGAAAGGTTTTATTATTGCCAAGTTCAATGGTGCACAATTCATCGACCTTGGAAATATGAATGGTTGAGTCAGCCATATCATGACTCAAAACATTTCCTTGAAGGGTGATTACGTGTGTTTAAGATGAGCGCTTAACTCACTTCGCTATCTTGCCAACTTTCCACAGTATTACCTTACACACACAAACAAAATACAGGATTCAAAGATGCCACATCTTCATACATTCACTGATCCTAATAGTGGAGTAATGCGTTTAAGGCAAGGTGGCAACGCAGCTATGAGTAGTTTTATGTTGCGCTGCAAACTGATTCCCCTCTAAGCCTTTCGTACCATTAACGATACAAACCAGTTTTTCCACATGTATCCAAACAGCAATCATTCTGGCAAACAGAGGAAAGGAAGCAGAAAAGGGAATGAACAAGAAAAGGGGATTTAGTGTTCATTACAAGTTTGACAGTGCAGGAAAAGTGGCGGTAATTCTGTTACTGCCACTTTTCCCACACTGCCAAACTACAAGGTTGCTGGTGTGGTGGCCTGATTTGCCTCCAGCCAAGAGCTGGAGGTAACTCAGGCATCCCACTGGCAACAAAAAGCCAGTAGTTCTATGGACTCCATGGAAAGGGGATTAATTTACTGTTGCTGGCACCTGTAATCTGCTGGTAATTCTGGATGATCAGGCACCGGTAATGTTATTACTGTATGTGGTACCACCAGGATTCCTGCAAACATATGATGAGGCCATAGTATGAGACAGTTCTGTTCAGGTAGGGTTTAATAAGCCAAGCGCCTGGTTCCAATTTAGCCACTAGACCACAGCTCGTTAGACATTATTCCACCGACAATTTATTTATTTATTTGTATGTACTGGTCACTTATTAGGCACTTATACAATTGCAGCTATGAAAACCATGCTTGGCTGAAAGTATTTCCTGATCTACATTTACAATGGCTGGAACTATGCAGCTTTTTTGGAGAGTTTGGCATTTAAAGAAACGCCCCATTCTGGTTGGATTAGACATGTTCACAGTGCACAGAGGAAAAAGCAGGCGCTGCTGCCACTTGCCAGGTCAGACAGGAAGCCTTGGTTTCCTGTAAGAGTTCGCGAGGTTGTGCAGATTGAAGCAGGTGGTGCCACTTTAATGAGGTTTAAAAGCCCACGCGCTCTTGGAACAAAGACCCCAATTCATGTGATTTGCCTGGTCCATAAATCCTTGGATGGTAAGTGCCCGCTGTACTGCTCCCTTCTGCAACCTCAGGACTGCTTCACTCGCCATCACCAGTTCCCCTTCCTTCCACTCGTCCTGCCAAGGCGCCAGCGCCGCCTCTGTGCCGGGAACAGCATGGAACTGTGTGTTGAGGAAAGCATCAAACCCACTGAAGAAGGCTTGAAAGACAACTCTGGTCACAAATGGCCCGATTCATGCAATTCTTTGAGTGGGAAATCGGGTACTTCTGCGTCAAACCGCGCCTAAATCTACGTTCGTCGATTCATGGAACTGACTGCGCAATACTTTCTTGGGACTTGCGTGGAGTTTGCCCAGGCCCAGAACGTCTGCGCCTGCCATCCAAACGCCTTGTGCGAGACACCACGCAGAACATGGGCGTGGCTTGCACAGATGTCTGGAATGGGGGTGCAACTCCGAAAATGCGGAAGAACATGCAAAAAGTGGACGTTACGAGGGGCTACCCACAGGCAGTCCCTTGCATGCCCACATTTGCGCCAAACAACACGTATTCATGGAAACACCTGCGCAGCCTCTCGGCACAGGAATGGCCACGCAAATCCCTCAATCACTATTCCACCCGAAGGCAGGCATAAGTACACTTGCACATGGGATTCACAGCGCAGAGGTGGGTTTGCATGTCAGGATTAGGGGTGCATAGACGCAACCAGGGTTCTGATCTAATTTGGGGTGCGTGTAAGCAATGTAGCGGGGTGCAGGAACCGTTCACATGGGTTCACACGCAGATTTTCCGAGTTTAGACCGAGTTACAATTTTTCATACGCATGATGTTGGGGTGCCGGCAACAGTTACGGGAGACTCTGAGCAGGGTCCCAGAGATGCAGGACTGCTTGTGGGGGTACCCACGCACCGTTTGAAGGATGCTGTATTCGCACCCAGTTGAGCACTCAAAGGTAGTTGATCTGGTTGCTGATGCTTTGCATGTGGGCGTGTCCAGGTCGTTCCGGGCGCAAATTGCGAATACAGTTACTTTTCCCAGTAACTTCCATATATACGCGAGAGACGCATTTTTTATTCTGTGCACAGGCTCGCGCAGTATCCTTTTCGGTGTGCGCCCCTTGCAGGATTTCGGCACTCATTTCCACGAATATCCTTCTATGTTGCCCATATTCTTATCCTGTCTCTTGTTTAAGCACCCTGAAGCTACCACTGTGAACTGTCAGCACTACAAAAAGAACGTGAATCAATAAATAAATATTAATGCCAATGCTTGATACATTACAAAAGACAATTATTTTTAACATAAAACAATAGCTCTGGCTTTTAAGTCCTAAAGCTGCTGTGTCATGGGGAACACTTGGGCCACATTAAGAATTTGGTGGTATTACATCTGGTAATATTGGCAAACGGAATTGCCGTTACAACATTCAGTAAGATAGCGATAACAGAAAGGGTACCTCAGGCGCTTCAGTTATTCCCCATTTGGAGTCCTAGAGGATTTCAATGGGAATTGCATGTTACCCCATGCAGTATTTACCTCATGCGGTATTAGCATTGCCATGGGCAGTCAATACGTTGGAAAATAATCGAATAGCCCCTACAACCTTTAGGTTCCTCTTCGTGTGCCATTTCTCCCTATCTGTAGTTACAGCTTATAATGCCATCTAATAGCCCATACTAAAAAACGGGACACTGATATTATGAAAAAATTATCTCTGATCCAAACTTTAAAATGAGAATCTCTCTTCCGCATTTATAGCTGGGCATTAAGAATGTCTGCCATATTTTGCAACGCAATTAAATGCTGAGCAACGCGATGTTCAGCTATATTTTGTGTCCAACATCCCTGACCTTTCAAATCA
This sequence comes from Ambystoma mexicanum, assembly GCF_040938575.1. NCBI lineage: Eukaryota > Metazoa > Chordata > Amphibia > Caudata > Ambystomatidae > Ambystoma > Ambystoma mexicanum. Next base: position 1,560,033,218 of record NC_090937.1, on the reverse strand, counting down.
ACATTGGTGAACTCAATAGCAAGAGCATAGTTCTGGCCTCTAGAGTAGGGGTTGTGCCAATTTTGAGCTGCCACCATCTCAGTGTGAACAGATAAACTGTGTGTACAGGCTGTCGGGTGCACCTCCCCCCCTCGCCTGATGACCCCGCGACTGGAAATGGCAAAGATGGACACCTACAATTATTATATATTTCCATAGCACGGGAGAAACGGTAATAATGGTTTCGTCTGGACCTTTGGTGGTACTGAAACACTACATTTGGCAGTGCAGAAAAAGTGTCGGTAAAGCTGTTACAGCCTTTTTTTCCACATTGCAAACATCTTTATGAGGCAATAGATTTGGTGTTTCAAAAGAAAAGCGCTGGGCACCTTTCTGGTTATTCGTATTTTAATATATAGATGTGTTACTTTGTCTCAATTGTATTAGAAAAAATAAAATCAAGTATGTCCTCTGCTTGACACGTGTTTCGGCACAAAGTCTTTCTCAACACCGGACATTAGTCATCAAAATCCAAGTGACTTCATGGTGTAGTTAACCAGTTTCATATTCACGTCTCACCATGTGCAGTCATGGGTTAATCCCCGATTAATCTAATCTCACAGACAATCTGCCTCACATTTATGATCACAGCCTTTCCTCATGGCTGTGTTCTTAGAGGCCTGTTAGTGAATGAGCAGGAACTGATTGCAAGCATGAGTATATCTCTTCAATGTCAAGACGCCATTAACCGGCCACCTCTTAAAATATAGACAGAAACCTGTTCTTGACCCACATATGCGAATACTGTAGTTCAGGAGGAGATGTAAACAAGCCGAATTGTCGAATGCGACAGACCAAAGGGTGTCCCCCAATCTGAGGCAAAACCACCAACTCGTGGTAGGTCGAAATCACAGAACGGTGTAAGCTCACAGTAAAATACGAGAACGATAAGGATGGTCACTACAGCCACCACGGGTGCCGAGAGGGATGAAGGTCTCCCCGAGAACACCGAAGCAGCCAGGCTGCTCAAGCAGATGTATAGGCACTAAGGGTAGTAGAGGCCAAGGAATACTTCATAAGTGAGAAAGCTGTGTGAGAACTGCGCGGTGGAGCACAATGTTCCCCGGTAGTAATCAGGCTACGAGACATATAGCGCCACGTCCAAAACCAACAGACCAGTGGTGGCGGGGGAAAGTTTCAAGTGGTGGGGTGGTAAGCATGGCATGAGTAAGCGCATACGAGCAAGCGTAGTGAGAGAGCTGAAACCATAGTAGGGGAATTTGGGGGAGCGGAGGGTACTCCCCCAAGAGCATTTTTAGAAAAAAGGTTAAAAGTATGCATTTTATAGTACCGTTTTCAAAGGAAAAGAGTAACAATTTATTTGTTTTACAGGGAGCTCTTCAGAAGTAGAAGGAAGTATTCCAATGCTCCGTCATTCCTCTTCATTCTTGAATGAATTCTTTTTTTGTATGTCTTTGTGTAAATTACATGAGACTATTAAGGGCTAATTTTATCTTTTGGAGTTTTAATGTAACTTCATGACTTGCGAGGAGTCGGAGGGTCTGGATGTGGGTGCAAGAGACCCTCAAGAAGCCTCTTCATGCATATTCATGTCTCACGTGTGTTTTCACATTTGAACACTGACTGGGCTAATAAAAGCACATGGGTGGAGGGCTGGAGACTGTCCTGTCCTCCACTGACATCCCTATACTGATTGCATTAGAAAGAATGGGCTTTGAAAGGCCTATCCTTGCAAATGCATATTTTCTGCACTTCGATGTGTCAAATTGAGAAGTGGACATGTTAAAATAAAATAGAAATGTTGTTGCCAAGCATGAGTGTTTCTTTTTAGGGCTCTGAAGTTCAGGCATGGTCTGTGTAGCCCACTGCTTGCATTTTTCCCATTCACGCGTGTGGTGCTGGAAATACCTTTTGGAGGGTCAGCGCCTCCAGTCCTTGTCCTACCACTTCTCTGTGTGTGTTGTCCTTATGGTTTCTGCCACTGAGGTCCAGCCTGGACCTCTGGCAGCGCAGCTCTTCATTTTATCTTTTGGTGAACAACTCCAATGGAATACCCTTATGGAGCCATGGGTGGGGATACACCCTTGTACCACTTATGTGCATTTTTGGGCAACTGTGTGTTGCTCACAGAACAGGGTATGGGCTAGAGGCAGTTACATGTTGACTAAACGTGGCTGTGTGTTCTCCATTTTGGTATACCCAGGCCCTGCCGTAGGAATCAATGGATTCCTATGCAAAGGCAAGATGGCCACTATGGCCCAGGGATGTCATTTGGGGGTCACAGATGCAGCCCCAGATGTCTCCCTTGCTGTCCCTGTGGTCTCTCTTGCTACCCCTAAAAAAACACTTTTTAATTTGTTTTCATTTTTTGTAAATGTAAGCACCTGGGCTGTGGCCAGCACCATGTGGCTCTTTGTTTCTCGAGTGGCTGGCTTTCTTGTTCAGGCCTCTTAAAAAGACAGGGGGTTGCACAAGTGTAACACTTTGATCAGGGACCCTAAATAAGAAAGAATAGGAAAAACCAAAAATTGATCTTTCTGAAATTCTATACAATAATTGCTAGACTCATTAAAGGTTTATTTCAGGCAAACTTCAGGGGGTGAGTCGCTGATTTAGTCTGTTCTTAAACACCTCAGCATGTGGGATGTATCGACCCACTTTTGCCTTGCCATGCGGCATCCCTGTGTTCTGATGGTGCCAGAAATATCAAAATGGCCGCAAATCCCTGGTGCGCGCCAAAACCGCAGAAAATCGCACCTTGCAACACAAAAAGATGGCTGCCAAATATGCCATGCATGTTGTCAGTGGTGGAACAAAGATCTCACTCCTGAAACATGTCACATGGCTTCACAACAAGTAAAAATGGAGCACAGAGGGAAAAGCAGTGTTTTGCTGAAAGAAATCCAAAATCTTGCGTTTAAATCATTTTTTCTTGTTGCTGAAACTGCAGAATACCGGTACAAAATACCCTCAAACATCAAAGATTCTTGCTGGGTGTTACAATTCACTTAGTTCAAGAAATCATTGTGCCCTTACAATGTCCTGAAAAGCTGAATTTGTCATAAAAACATTCACAAGCAAAAGTTGCCTGACTGTGGAATCTGTCAGAATCTGGGCACAGTACTCTCAGCCGTCTGTATGACAGCGGTCAGAAGCCTGCCTGATTAACTTTAAAAATGTATAAACTGAAAGCAAATGTTTGCAATGTAAATGGCCTGTTACTGAGAGTGACCTATGTTGTAATTGTTAATCCCATGGTTTAGAATCTGAAATAAGTGTTCTAGCTGCCTGTTTTGAAATTACAAGTTGGTTTTAAGCAAAGGAAAAATGCAACAGAAATAACAATTAATTTAAGCCTGGCTGAGCTGCAAGAACTTGATAGGCAGGTTTCTTACCAGAAGGAGCACACTTCCCCCCCAGCTGAAACTCTCGGGGAGGTGCCAATTTCTGGGGAGCCAGAAGGAGACAATGGACTTCCTCCAGCTCAAAGGAGTGCTAAGTGGGAAGGGTCGTAAATGGCCTGGGCCCAGGAGGAAAAGGGAGGAGACTGCTTCTGAACTGCAGAGAGCCAGAAGGTGGCGGAGACAAACAACCAGTTGTGGCTGGACATTCACAAAGAACCTTTTGTTTAAATACATATAATTTACCACTTAAAATTGTTAAAAAAAAAACAAAATAATATATTTGTGAATCTAAATTCTGACTGTACATTTTAAGAGGCAGCAAAACCGTGTGTCATGTTCTAGAAGGAAAAGGCATAAAAGCTGGTTTTACACCAAATTTATTTATGCCAGAAGTATGAAACGTTATACCCTTATGCCCATGTTCAACGCACACATTTGTACACATTTTCTGATAAACTGGACATTGTGTTCCTGATAAAAAAGCGGAAATTTGGTGGAAAGCAGACACAAGACTGAACAGCGACGGGGTTTTGTGGAGTACCTGCTACTCAAAATATGTGATCTATATACATGCCTGTTATAGAGGTTGAACATTTGTAAATATGTATTGTATTAAAAGTAGATTTTGTGTTCAAGAGGCTAGGGGTGGACTCTAGGCCTCGTAAACCCACATCATCATGGTGACACCCTGTTCTTCTCCTCCTATCAAGGAAGAAAGGAGACTCTGGCCAATCGCCAGCCAAAGGGCACGCTTAGAATTAACCAGCACACACACTCTTTATCATAAGCATAAATAGAGACAGCTCAGGACTGGAAAAGGACAAACAGATTCACCCAATAACCAATTGATGGCGTAGCACCCTGCTAGAGAACCCTCCATCTTCCTTGCTCCAGACTCCAGAAACTTGGAAAACAGAAAGGCCCATTGCATAGCTGAACCATTCTCAGCTAGGCCTTAAATTCCAGGACCAGAATCCCACCACCAAAGGGAAATATCAAACAAACAGCTGGGCTGTGCTGTACTGCTGCCTGCTAAATAATTATCATCAGAACCAAAAGATCCAATCCAGTTGTGCTGTGCTGTGCCGAGGTGTGCCCAGAGCCATTGCAGACCCGATCCAGTCCTGAGCCGTGAACAGACCCAGTCCAGTCTGGTGTGCCCAGCAGTTTATCCCAGAACCAGATTCCCTTCCCTGACCAGAAATCTTGACGGACCAGAATCCTGACGGTTCCGTTTGAAACATATCTAGTGAGTATCTATAGAATAGGACTGTGTCACTAGCATATGTACTGTCCATAGTTAATCCCTATCTTAAACCCATCCTCTCTTGTATTCAGAACCGGTAGTGTTAGGAGTATTTTTGAATTGTCAGAACTTTTCTTGCGCTAAGTTTCTCTCATTTGTTTTCTAAAATCATAAATCATTAGTGTTGTGAACAAATACATTGAATCCCAGAAAGAAAGTGAGTATCCATCATGTGAAGGGTCCCTGGCCAGGACTGTGGAGCTTCATGAGTGGCATTCTCTTTTTATATAGTCATAATCTAGTGTAAGAAATCCTTTTTGTCTTTTAAAAGTGCATTCCTGTTCTCCATTTTTGCACCTATCTGAAAAAAACCGACCTCCACTAAAACCAACTCGTGGTAGGTCGAAATCACAGAACGGTGTAAGCTCACAGTAAAATACGAGAACGATAAGAATGGTCACTACTGCCACCACGGGTGCTGAGAGGGATGAAGATCTCCCCGAGAACACCAAAGCAGCCAGGCTGCCCAAGCAGATGTATAGGCACTAAGGGTAGTAGAGGCGAAGGAATACTTGATAAATTAGGAAGCTGTGTGAGAACTGCACGGTGGAGCACAATGTTCCCCGGTAGTAATCAGGCTACGAGACATATAGCGTCCCGTCCAAAACCAACAGACCAGTGGCGGCGGGGGAAAGTTTCAAGTGGTGGGGTGGTAAGCATGGCATGAGTAAGTGAATACGAGCAAGCGTAGTGAGAGAGATGAAACCATAGTAGGGGAATTTGGGGGAGCGGAGGGTACTCCCCCAAGAGCATTTTGAGAAAAAAGGTTAAAAGTATGCATTTTATAGTACCGTTTTCAAACGAAAGGACTAACAATTTTTTTCTTTAACAGGCAGCTCTTCAGAAGAAGAAGGAAGTATTCCAATGCTCCGTCATTCCTCTTCATTCTTGAATGAATTCTTTTTTTGTATGCCTTTGTGTAAATTACATGAGACTATTAAGGGCTAATTTTATCTTTTGGAGTTTTAATGTAACTTCATGACTTGCGAGGAGTCAGAGGGTCTGGATGTGGGTGCAAGAGACCCTCAAGAAGCCTCTTCATGCATATTCATGTCTCACGTGTGTTTTTCACATTTGAACACTGACTGGGCTAATAAAAGCACATGGGTGGAGGGCTGGAGACTGTCCTGTCCTCCACTGACATCCCTATACTGATTGCATTAGAAAGAATGGGCTTTGAAAGGCCTATCCTTGCAAATGCATATTTTCTGCACTTCGATGTGTCAAATTGAGAAGTGGACATGTTAAAAGAAAATAGAAATGCTGTTGCCAAGGATGAGTGTTTCTTTTTAGGGCTCTGAAGTTCAGGCATGGTCTGTGTAGCCCACTGCTTGCATTTTTCCCATTCACGCGTGTGGTGCTGGAAATACCTTTTGGAGGGTCAGCGCCTCCAGCCTTTGTCCTACCACTTCTCTGTGTGTGTTGTCCTTATGGTTTCTGCCACTGAGGTCCAGCCTGGACCTCTGGCAGCGCAGCTCTTCATTTTATCTTTTGGTGAACAACTCCCATGGAATACCCTTATGGAGCCATGGGTGGGGGTACACCCTTGTACCACTTATGTGCATTTTTGGGCAACTGTGTGTTGCTCACAGAACAGGGTATGGGCTAGAGGCAGTTACATGTTGACTAAACGTGGCTGTGTGTTCTCCATTTTGGGATACCCAGGCCCTACCGTAGGAATCAATGGATTCCTATGCAAAGGCAAGATGGCCACTGTGGCCCAGGGATGTCATTTGGGGCTCACAGATGCATCCCCAGAGGTCTCCCTTGCTGTCCCTGTGGTCTCCCTTGCTACCCCTAAAAAAACACTTTTTAATTTGTTTTCATTTTTTGTAAATGTAAGCACCTGGGCTGTGGCCAGCACCATGTGGCTCTTTGTTTATCGAGTGGCTGGCTTTCTTGTTCAGGCCTCTTAAAAAGACAGGGGCTTGCACAAGTGTAACACTTTGATCAGGGACCCTAAATAAGAAAGAATAGGAAAAACCAAAAATTGATCTTTCTGAAATTCTATACAATAATTGCTAGACTCATTAAAGGTTTATTTCAGGCAAACTTCAGGGGGTGAGTCGCTGATTTAGTCTGTTCTTAAACACCTCAGCATGTGGGATGTATCGACCCACTTTTGCCTTGCCATGCGGAATCCCTGTGTTCTGATGGTGCCAGAAATATCAAAATGGCCGCAAAACCCTGGTGCGTGCCAAAACCGCTGAAAATCACACCTTGCAACACAAAAGGATGGCTGCCAAATCTGCCATGCATGTTGTCAGTGGTGGAACAGAGATCTCACTCCTGAAACGTGTCACATGGCTTCACAACAAGTAAAAATGGAACACAGAGGGAAAAGCAGTGCTTTGCTGAAAGAAATCCAAAATCTTGCGTTTAAATCTTTTTTTCTTGGTTGCTGAAACTGCAGAATACCGGTACAAAACACCCTCAAACATCAAAGATTCTTGCTGGGTTTACAATTCACTTAGTTCAAGAAATCATTGTGCTTTTACAATGTCCTGAAAAGCTGAATTTGTCATAAAAACATTCACAAGCAAAAGTTGCCTGACTGTGGAATCTGTCAAAATCTGGGCACAGTACTCTCAGCCGCCTGTATGACAGCGGTCAGAAGCCTGCCTGATTAACTTTAAAAATGTATAAACTGAAAGCAAATGTTTGCAATGTAAATGGCCTGTTACTGAGAGTGACCTATGTTGTAATTGTTAATCCCATGGTTTAGAATCTGAAATAAGTGTTCTAGCTGCCTGTTTTGAAATTACAAGTTGGTTTTAAGCAAAGGAAAAATGCAACAGAAATAACAATTAATTTAAGCCTGGCTGAGCTGCAAGAACTTGATAGGCAGGTTTCTTACCAGAAGGAGCACACTTCCCCCAAGCTGAAACTCACGGGGAGGTGCCAATTGCTGGGGAGCCAGAAGGAGACAATGGACTTCCTCCAGCTCAAAGGAGTGCCAAGTGGGAAGGGTCGTAAATGGCCTGGGCCCAGAAGGAAATGGGAGGAGGCTGCTTCTGAACTGCAGAGAGCCAGAAGGAGGCGGTGACAAACAACTAGTTGTGGCTGGACATTCACAAAGAACCTTTTGTTTAAATACATATAATTTACCACTTAAAATTGTTAAAAAAAAACAAAATAATATATTTGTGAATCTAAATTCTGACTGTACATTTTAAGAGGCAGCAAAACCGTGTGACATGTTCTAGAAGGAAAAGGCATAAAAGGTGGTTTTACACCAAATTTATTTATGCCAGAAGTATGAAACGTTAAACCCTTATGCCCATGTTCAACGCACACATTTGTACAAATTTTCTGATAAACTGGACATTGTGTTCCTGATAAAAAAGCGGAAATTCGGTGGAAAGCAGACACAAGACCCTACAGCGACAGGGTTTTGTGGAGTACCTGCTACTCAAAATATGTGATCTATATATATGCCTGTTATAGAGGTTGAACATTTGTAAATATGTATTGTATTAAAAGTAGATTTTTTATTCAAGAGGCTAGGGGTGGACTCTAGGCCTCCTAAACCCACATCATCATGGTGACACCCTGTTCTTCTCCTCCTATCAAGGAAGAGAGGAGACTCTGGCCAATTGCCAGCCAAAGGGCGCACTTAGGATTAACCAGCACACACACCCTTTATCATAAGCATAAATAGAGACAGCTCAGGACTGGAAAAGGACACACAGATTCACCCACCAACCGATTGATGGCGTAGCACCCTGCTAGAGAACCCTCCATCTTCCTTGCTGCAGACTCCAGAAACTTGGAAAACAGAAAGGCCCATTGCATAGCTGAACCATTCTCAGCTAGGCCTTACATTCCAGGACCAGAATCCCACCACCAAAGGGAAACATCGAACAAACAGCCGGGCTGTGCTGTACTGCTGCCTGCTAAATAATTATCGTCAAAACCAAAAGATCCAATCCAGTTGTGCTGTGCTTTGCCGAGCTGTGCCCAGAGCCATTGCAGACCCGATCCAGTCCTGTGCCGTGCTGTGAACAGACCCAGTCCAGTCCGGTGTGTCCAGCAGTTTATCCCAGAACCAGATTCCCTTCCCTGACCAGAAATCTTGACGGACCAGAATCCTGACGGTTCCGTTTGAAACATATCTAGTGAGTATCTGTAGAATAGGACTGTGTCAGGAGCATATGTACTGTCCATAGTTAATCCCTATCTTAAACCCATCATCTCTTGTATTCAGAACCGGTAGTGTTAGGAGTATTTTTGAATTGTCAGAACTTTTCTTGCGCTAAGTTTCTCTCATTTGTTTTCTAAAATCATAAATCATTAGTGTTGTGAACAAATACATTGAATCCCAGAAAGAAAGTGAGTATCCATCATTTGAAGGGTCCCTGGCCAGGACTGTGGAGATTCATGAGTGGCATTCTCTTTTTCCATAGTCATAATCTAGTGTAAGAAATCCTTTTTGTCTTTTAAAAGTGCATTCCTGTTCTCCATTTTTGCACCTATCTGAAAAAAAACGACCTCCACTAAAACATCCATAACTTCTTCAGTTTTCATAGAACCTAAAACCGCATCCCAAATCCATGTAGTTCTCCCATGATTGCGATTACCGCGCACTGAAAAGTTTGCCGCAAATTTACGTTTAGGAGATTTCTGACACGTGTAAAACAGCTTTTGATTGCTCCTGACCTCAGTTTGAAGATTTCACATTGCTTCTTAGTATTAAATCCTTGCTAGTGTTTGTCTGTAACTATCTAAAGTGGCTCCCATAAGAATTTAAACAATTTCAGCAATTTAGCCCATATTTAGTGTTTTACCCAATCCATTCTCTAGATAACTTTAAAAACCATTTTGACAGCTTGCCAATCAATTCTGTTTTTCTCTTGTGTTGCTGGGGGGAAGTTGGGATTGATATTTTGTTTGAATTTTGCAATTCCTTATTACCTGCTCTCTCCTCCTATCTCTTTACATTGCCTATTGGGGGGTTGAGGGGTGTGCAGGGGGAAATAGTAACCACCCTGCTATCTGTTCCGAACACACACACAAAAGTTTTACTTCTGTGCTGAATTGTTTTGCTCACTATTACTCCTTGTGATTAAAGAGATTGCTTAGTGTTACATCACCCCATTGGTGATTATTTTATACCCATTAAACATAGTGTGATTAATTTTTAACTACATAAATAAATATTTTAACTTTGCAAACCAGCCTGATTCCTGGTTCAGTGTGAGGGGGTGGGGATTCCAAGAGAGGGGCATGATATGAGTGGTACATCGTTCAGAATAAAATAACTTTTAGACACAAATAAATAAAGATTTCAGTTGTGCATTACACGCTAGGCGTTGACTTAGGTGTAGTGCCGGATTGAAATCATTTACAAACACACGCTTTCATCCTTCTGAAGTTGATAAATGAGTACCAACACAGGTTGGGTGTTATTATATGTATATTTGTTCTACTCAAAGCGTAAGTGCTATAAAATATCATGTCACAGCCTTGGACGTCTGGTTGCATTCACAGTAATTTGGTAATATGGGCCTATACACACTGATATTAATGGTACATATGGTGATCCATACTTGAATGAAATGTATATCAAATTATAGTGATATCGTAACCATATTTTTTGTAGTGTACTTAGGAATAATACAATGTGATACCACTTCCTGTTTTGTCACGGGGTGGAATGTTGTGTGCCGTGATGTCTTTTTGGGGTGGGGTCCAATGACATCACTTGCTGTGATGTCATCAAAGGTCAAGGGTCATGTGATGTCACTTTTACTACTCCTGGCATTTTGGTGAAATGACATCCCTGCTGTGGCCTCTTGGTTTCTATTGTATTTTACCTTGTTTCCCAAAGTCCTGGGAAACCCTGTCTCTATTTCCTTCCTCCTGAGTGGCAGTTGGGTGGAAACACCATATATGTCTCTGTTCCCTAGCCGCCTGACTGGCTGTTGGGTGGAATTACCATATATGGCTCTGGGACTGACTCCTGTCAGACTGACTCCCAGGGGCTGTGTGTTGTGGATACACCCTAGGGGTAGGACCTGTGTGAATAGACTCTGAAGTGAACTCACATTCTCTGTTGTAGGTGTCTGGTTTCTGTGTGTGTAACACAATGAATGAGACAGCCCTGACTGACACTGACATGAACGCAGTGTAGTGTGCTGAAAGGCCGGTTACTTCTCCAATCCACATTCTTTGTTATGTGTGTCTGGGTGGAATGAATGGTGTCAATGTCTGTAGCCTGATTGGTGCTTGCTTGCATGAATGCCATTCTGCATGATTGGCTGACTGAGCCTGGCTCAGCCAGAGTGAATGAGGGACAGATGTGTATATCTGGAGACCTCTCACTTACCAATGTGTTCAGATGCTGAAGATGAAGCTTAGCAAGAAGAAGCTGTTTCTTGAAGCCCAGCTGGAGGAGAAATCTGCTGCCGCAATTTCTTCTAGTAATCCGAAAGCTGCCATGTCTCTCAAGGCCTGATCCAGAGAGGACCTGCAAAGGAGACCTCTCCCACAGCTACGCGGAACCATCGTGCAAACCTGCTGATCCATCCAAAGTGCCCTGGAAGCCAGCCTACTGTCCGGAGAAGGAGTCTTCATGAGCCCTGAAGAGGAGTGCCCAGACATCTCAAGTTGAAGAAGTCCATTGGTGTGGCCCAGGGACCGGAAGTGTTGTTGGGTGCAGTGGAAGATCCATCGGTGGGTTTCCCACCACCAGAAGCTAACAAAGACGTTCTGACACTCCACAATTGGTGAGGGTCCAAAGTCCACACCAGTGGTTGAGTCTAAGTCACCAGAAGCTGTCCAAAGGTCCCTGCTGCGGCTGCAGCACCAAAGAACGAAAGTCGGATAACCGCGTAAATCCGAAACCCCACACCAAAACTGACCTATGTACCCGTCACCGCCCGAAGTCATCGAATGGTCCCAGAGGGTCTTACATTCATCACCAAGCCTTTAAGGAGCCCACAGCAAGTTTCATCTTCACAGGACTTTCAAAGTCAGAGAAATTGTCGACCAAAAGGAGAGCACCGCCAAGATTAAAACTGCTGCACTTTAGAAAGACTTTCATTCCTTTTTATTCTTGTACTCAGCATCCCAGTGGCTTTGTCTTCCAAAGGGGGTCCATCCTCGGATGGAATCGTCGAGTGAAACTGAGAAACTCTGCCACTCTGCCTGCCAAAGGCACCAAAGATACTGTGCAGAGGAAGAGCATCTTCTAGCCTCAGGTGTCGTCCAGGGGTCCCAGAGTCGTCTTGGATCCTGTTCTCCTATGGCCTATCAGGTACTTTGGGGTGGTAGAACCTTTTAACGAAATCACAAGGTTATTGAACATTATTGGACTGGTCTGTAAAAGACAGAATAAGTTACTCTTTTTTATTTTTTTCATTGGTTTGTTACAGACATTTAAAAAAGCAAGAATGTACACAAATAAAAACAAGTTTAAAACACTATTCTATCAATCAATATTCAGTAACATTAACTCCAATACCACTTTACTAGGCCCCTGCATTTTAACACATTTGCAACTGCACTATTCTGTTTCATTTACAATTTTTGAACTTCTTTCTTCCTGACTCTCTAGACGGGCAACCATTGCTTTGAGAAAAAATGTTAAAGCCATAGTACATTTTCTATCAGTTTGATCAAAAATAATCTGCCACCAGTCCTCCACACCTAGTGTTGCTCTTTCCTTCATAAATGTGCCAAGATGAAGTGTTCTCTCTTGGCGGAGGGCCGAACAAAATAACGTAAGATGTTTCAAAGTTTCTTCTGAAGAGTTACACAATCTACCTAGCTTGGAAGATGTTTTGGCTTCTGACCATATACTTGTCCTTTACTTAGTTTTATACAGGTTTAACTGAAACTTCATATATAGTTGTCTCCGATGCAAATCAGGAAATAGTTTCCAGGAACTGTGAATCTCATTTACACTTCTTTTTTCGCAAGGAACATTTTTCATGATGGTATGTGTAAGTCTTTGGTCACAAGTCATGCACCAATCTCTTCTCCATAACGTTTTCTTCACGTGATTAGGGTTGTTATGCAAGATGTCAATACTAGTGTCTAATTCCAATAGTATATTTTTGCAACAATTCACCCACAAGGCCAAGACAGAGTTTTTATTATTTGCTCCAGGATTTTCTAGGATCTTATACTGTGGTAGAATGTCTTTCATGGTCATTTTTCGGTACAAGGAGAGCGTGTTCCAACATACCCTTGCATTTGATGGAAATTAAACTAAGTTCATAACAAATGCACACTGTCGGGGTTCCCCTGAGTAAACCGAGTACCCTGGACCAAAACTTGTTTTCAAGCGTGTTCCATAGGTCAAAGGGGCATCCTACAACACACTCTGCTGCAAAGATTAGTGCCGGTACTGCTTTTTGTTTAAAAAAAGACAAGACAGGAAGCAGAGAGTATTTCTCATATTTTCTGTTTATCACTGCCGCTTGACTGGTCAATTGTTGGTATTTGGATATGATGCCTTCAACCCAGGGTGTTTCATTTATGTTGGAATTAATTTGCCTCCCCAGGTAGCGGGTGTGCATTGTCATTTTTAGTAGAGTTTTGTCTATATGCCAACAAAACCTCGTCAAATGCGCCCTTTTAGGTCCTTGCAAGTCTTCAAGAACCAGTATTTCTGACTTGGATGTATTGATGGTCAGACAATTCACCTTAACGTACATAGCTAGGGCATTGAGTTTTCTCTGTAATCCAATAGGTGTTGAATCTAGCAGAATTAAGTCGTCAGCGTTCAGCAGGAGACTTATATGTGATCCATTGATTTTGGGTGAGAAAGATGCTGCACTGTCGATGGTTTGATCAATATCGGAAAGAAATAAGTGAAAAATGATGGCTGCGAGTGGACAACCTTGCTTAACGCCACACTGCGTTTGTATAGGAACCGAGAGCCTTCCGAAACGGTCTAATCTGATCCGCATTTCGGTATTGGTATGTAGCTCTTTTATGGCCGCAGAGAGACTAGGGGGGCACTTCCACTTGATCAATTTTCCCATAGCAGGTCTTGGTCAATACTGTCGAATGTGTGTGACAGATCAATTATTGCAAGGTAGGTTTTACTCCTTGTTCTTATTGCTTCCATCTTTAAGATATTGACAATCAACAGATTCAAACTGCAGCCTACTCCATTGACAAATCCTGTTTGTCTTTTTATCAATACGATGGATGGTCTTACTCCATGCTGCCAGCTTGGTTTGAAGTAGTGTTGTGTACACTTTGCTCAAGACATCAAGAAGTGCGATGGGCTGATAGTCCTTTGGGTTTGCCTTGTCGCCTTTTTTAAACACAGGGACAATAATTGCACTTTTCCATGATGCCGGCATTGCGCACTCAATTGTGATTCTCTTAAACAGAGAGTAACAAAAGTCTGCCCATACATGTGGATTTTCTTTAAGTGTGAAATTGGTTAGACCATCAGGACCAGGCGCCCGTGACGTACTTGTTCTCATGATTGTTTCGTGGATGTCATCTTTTTTAAATGTCAACAAGGGAACTATGGGATCTCTGGCCTTGTCTTTCTTCATGTACAGCTGCTTGTAATGAAGCAGCCAATCGTTCTCCGTTACCATGTTAGATTGCAAGGCAGCTTGTGAGCTAGATTGTTCGTTAATAAGCCTCCATAACTCTCTGGTGTTGTAATGTTCTTGTGCGTTTTGAGCCGGTTTTTAGAGGCATGTTTTATGGCTTTGATTCTCACTACCTTTTCACTTGCGTGTGTTTTGCCACATGCTCTGATGTCACCTCACATTTTTTTTTTCAGGACATCAAGGTCAAATGCGTGGTTGTTCTTAAAGCCACAATTTTTGAGCCCTTGGGTTTTTTCCTTGAAAGTCTCAAGGAGATGCCGATATTGAAGACATTATTGATGGTTTTTGTCTCAGTCTCAGTGAGTCTTAGTCTAACTCGACTGGATTCGATGACAATTTTATGGTTCCATTTCTCGTGCCATTTATTTGCTGGACTTGCCATGGTTAGTATTACCATGTTGTGGACACTTTCAATCTTATACCTCACTTGCAGTGTTTTTACTCGCGTGTATACAGCCTCAGAAACAAAAAAAGAGTCTAATATAGACTCCTGTTGAAGTCTCTTCCACGTAGCTCTTGCTGGTACATCACCTGTGGTATTGCCGTTGAGCATGTGCATGTTTCGGCTTTCCATTTCTGTGCACCATTCTTCAGCTGCCTTTAAAAGGGTCTACGTGATATGCTGCTTTTTTGTATTCACTTCCAGACAATTTATATTTACATCTCCACATAACAAGATATTTGGAGTCTCTTCCCTTTCATAGATGAGATATATAATGTTAGTTATTTGGTCAGTGAATAAAAGAGCACCAGTGGCTTTATGTTGCCAGTAGACATTGATAATGTAGAAAAGATCCTTGTCCTGTTTGTCCACATTTTTAGACTTCAACAGTGTTGTTTGAATATACGGCGTGATGTTATAAGCTTTTAGAATTTTATACCCAGAGTTTTTGCGTACCAATGTCATTAGGCCAGCCATGGGCCTGCCCTTAGGTTTTTTGATGGCAGGATTAAAAGCAATTTCAACGTCATCTAAGGTTGGACAACATTCCAATCAGGATTCTTGTAAACACATTATATCAAGGTCTTCTAGCCAATTGGACTGAGACTATGCGCAAAGCCTCGGGTGATCCAACAGCCAACCGTGATGATGTTCTTTAGTTCTGCTTCATGGCGTTAGCTTTGGTTCTGTTCCGCTAAGGCTTTAGAAAGCACTAGCTCCAGTCATTATCACCACCACCCAATGGTCCAGGGACTGTAATGCTCTGGTCATTCCTGGCTGGCATAATATCCTGAGGAAAAGTTATTTTGATTTGTTCGATCGGTTGAGTTGCTGTTGTTCTCCTGTAAGTGTCATGTTTGCGAGGCGGGTCTTTTAAGGTGATTTTTTCAACGCGCCCCACTCGACATACTTCGGTTTTTAGACAGAACAGGTCATCATCTTCATTGTCTTGTGATGGATGTTGTTTCTTTTCTGTTACTTCCTTTCGACTGGTTTCAAAATGTTCCCTTTCAAAGCTTTTCTGCGTGTGTACTTCAGCAATATCGAAGCCCATAGAGATTAAGCACAGCTTCTAATAAGATATTGCACACGATTCTTGAATCAATATGCAGTCTTACAGCGTCTTTCTGCTTATCTTTGAAAAATTGCAAGATTTTTTATATCGTTTGACTCTCTGATCCACAAGGTCGGTACGTATATGCGCTCCGATACCAAACAATACTTTGAGAAAGGTTGTTTGATGATCACAGTCTTCCCACTGTTTGGAATAGGGTCACGTTTCCTCTCTTCTTGAGCATGCCCCAACTGTTGCAGTGTTTGATCAAACATTGTGTTTCGGTTCTTAATGCTTGCAATGATGTCGGAGTCATGCTTTTGTGCACAAGACGCGTTGGTTTTTTCACAGTTTACAGTTCGCCCCCTCATGGTGCACAACCTCTAACGTCATTGTCATTCTTTCTTCTGCTAATTTTTCCCATTTTTGATTCATGGTCTTAAACAAGGGACTTCTGGCTTTCTCATTATTTGATGGAGTAACAGGAGGAAGCACGACTAAGGAGCACACGCAGGGCGTTTTAACAGATACGGGATGTGATAAGATTTTCAATGTCGTTTGAGGTGGAGCTTCATTCAAACCAATCAACGGCGCTTGTATAGGCACTATCTCCACGACTTTGTCATCCTCATAGGTCGATAGGTCTAAAAGGTTAATTGGGGTTTCAGTGTTAGAAGAGGTCAAGTCATCACTTTCCTTTTGTGTTTCATCAGCATCATTAAGTGCAGTTGATTCTGGGGTCAATGCCTAAACCCGAGATGTGTCTGCGTTTAAAGTGAAGCTTACCATTTTAATGTTCCAGAGATATTTTCTCGAATTATTAGTAATATGGCCTTTCTTTGCCTTAATGTTTTTTGATTTTTTTACTTGAGCAGGTCTCAGTCTAGACAACTTAGCCCTATCTTTGGGCTTGCGTTAAATATCGGAAATGAGTCAGCACTTACAGAATCTGGCGTGGCTTCCGCCGCAACCAAGTCCGTGGGCTCAGAACTGAGATTTGTGCGATCAACTGATGTAGATGGAATTTGCATGTCTGTGTTTGCACTGTTGCTCAGGGATTGTGCACTTGTTACAACGTCAACAAAGGATACAATTTCATCTACGCTGGGCAGCATTGTGTCTTTTGGACCAGAATTTTCCAAGGTTCCATTCTTGAGATTGTAAGAATCAGATGCAAGCAAATCCTGTTGAACCAGGTCTGTGTTTGTTTCTTTAGAAGCGGTTCTCGTGTTGTATTTTGTTGTTTCAAGTGAGTTAGCGTTAGCCATGTCAATGTCGCAACCTACCAGCCCTAGATTGCGATTTTGTGGTCATAAAAGACCAAGAGCTCTCTTTGCAACCTCTGCTAAAAGTTTTTTGTCTTCACTGTTGTTCTTATTTTGGTCAGTCAAGGCAACAAGAGAGGAGTCAGTTTTGTTGGTAGATTCATACATCATTTGTTTAAAGAGGTTATTGTCACATTCCAAGTTCACTAGTTTGGAATTCATCAAGGCAACCAGTGTAGTTAGATCTTTTACACTGTCTTTCATTTGCTTGTACATTTTCATGAACAGGCAAACCGTCATGGACATAGAAGTTATCAAAGTCGGTTGCAAGTCATGAATAATTTTTTTGACAATATCTCTTGAATTAAGTGTGCCTCTGGTCTTCTTGGGTACACCTTGTGTTGTAGCCATCATATTTTTGGATATTCTCTTTCCATAAGTGAAGACTCAGTAGACGAGACATCAGTCGAGTGGTCTGTCATAATGGACTGAGGTCGCGACAACAGGCTTACTGGGGCTTCATCACAAACCATTCTTTCCACAGGCAAGGTGTTGTGACATGTTTGCAATCTTTGTAAATGCTGTTTCTTACAGGCTCTTTGTTGCGAGCAATAGATACCAGTAGAGTCACTATCATCGAGTCTCCTACGTTTTAAGGGCATACCATGAGACTTGTTACTGGCGAGACTTGTGGTTTTTTTTTTGCCTACAGGCAGTTCGATGTCCTTCACAGTGTTTTCTGCTGACTCTAAACATTGTTTTCCATTTCTTGATTGATTAATCTTGGTTAGGTCTTGCAAGAGTTTTTAACCACTTCAAGCAAGATTTTCCTTTTGAGTTTTTTGGATAGGAGCAGTAAGTCACAATCCTCACTTTCACTCAAAATCATGCCAGAAAGCAGTAACGGCTCCCTCACATACGGTATCTGCATCGTAGAGTGACAAGGCACAGCCTTATTGTCTCTGTGTGGTGCTTGTTGATCATTCAGCAGGGATTCGCTGAGACTTGTCTCTATAGACGGACCAGTTTCATGTGAGGGTTGATGCTCTATCATGTGTTGAAACACATCATCATGCGCCAAGTCATGGTTTTGGCTTTGCATCTGTTGCACAATTTAAGTTCTTAACTTGGGAATCAACAGTGTTTCCTCCTTTTGCGAGGGATACGTGAATTTTACTGTTTCGTTGCACACTCTCGTAGTTGTTGCAACCATTTGGTCCACAGCCTGGCAGGTCTGTTTCACAGATACTGAACAAAGGAGTGGCTCCTCGAAAGGATGGGGGCACAAAAGAAGGGAACAACATCAACAACTCAAAAAGTTGTAAAGTAGTTCAAGAAAGTTTCCACACTTAATATATTCAGGTTGTTAAAAAAAAAAAACGTATTCTTAAAGTAAAAATATATATCATACCATCACTATTTGAGAGTATTTTGTTACACATTACATATAATTTTAACAAAAGCAATTAGCTTGTGATGATCGCTTATCAATACAGCAAAGTTTCTTAGTCTGATAACAAAAATGTTTAACAATGTACAATATACAATAATTTCCATTGACTTTCACAATTGAGGTTCATAGTTTTCTACTACACAATATCCTGATGTCTTGCAGGAAATTGTTTTCTAAGTAGGTATTAGATTTTACTTCCTATCTTCTACTACGTGTTTTGGGCATTGTAAGAGGATTCAATTCAACACTACAGCTTAATCAATGCCTAGTCTGGGATACTGAATGGAAACCCTTATTGATATATCTTTATGTCCAGTTCATGCGTTCTGGATGACTACCCCTATATAACACCCCTCTCTTGGAATCCCCCTGACCCCACCGAGCCAAGAAGTAGTTCTGTTTTGCAAGTTTAAAAGGTTTATTTGATAATTTAAACAATATATATATATATATATCACACTAATAATTGAATATCACACTTAATCTGAGCAGTAATCAATAATGGATAGTCCGGCACTAGCACACTTCTTTATAATCAATGATGAGTGGTTATAGGATGTATACGATAGCAACAATACTTTTATGGTTTCAAATGGATGCAATGTGGAATGAAATGCAGTACAGAAAATAACTTGATAGGATTTCAGCAAAAGACAATGAAATCACTTTCTTGGACAATTCACCCCCCCTTTTATGCACTGTAAGGAGATGAAGATGACACAGTTCTTAGGAATGCAATCAAATAGAATTCAGTTCAATTCCCCCCCAGCAGCTTATACAACAGATAGGAGTTTTGAAACACAGGCAAAATGCTTTGAATATGGTGACAATGCAGTGAGAAATATGCTGAAAATGGTTTTAATTCCCTTTAGGAGGTTCAGGGTGAGTGAAATATACTTGGGATGAGTTCAGGCTCACTTTAGCAAGGATCTAGGAGTAACTAGCAGGTTAAACGAATTTTTCGCAAAGGAAAGCAATTTAGCTGCTGTTTTCACACGTGGCTGGATTTTTAACCAAATTGCAAATCGCGGTAAAATTCGCGAGTGCGAGAATCATGATTACGGCAAAAGTATGAGGAGTAGGAAGTCACGGATCTGGTCAGGTTTTGGACTGGACTCCGGTCTGGTCTCGGCACAGTGACCTGGGTCAGCTCTCTGGTTCTGCTAACAGCGGTCTGGGTCAGCTCTGCTCTGCTGGTCTAGCCTCACTGGATTCTGGATACTGCCCTGCTTTCTAGGTACTGCTACAGGTTCTGGAGATTGATGGATTTGAAGTATGGATCTCTGGATGTGAAGTCGTCGATCAGCATGCTCCGCAGCAAATGGAATTGAATGTCTCTATCTGTCCTGACTGTCTGCTTTTATGTGTTTTGAAAGTGGGTGGAGAGGCTATCTTTCTAGGCCCTACCCCTCTCCACTTGTCATTGGCCACTTCCTCCTCTTCCCCTTGATTGGGGGAATGAAATGAAGTGTCATCATGATGAGGTCTGTTTATGATACAGAGAACCCACCCCTGTCAACTTTACACACAATCTATATCTGATCCAAATACATACTTCCCCGATAGACAGTTGTTTGGCATTGCATACACACATCATGCATTTACTGATGGTAGCCCCTGTTCCAATTCTGTCGTTTCTAGGAGCTTGGGTTCAAAAATGGCAAGATATTTCACTTTTTGGTCGGGTTACCAATATTGGATTTGTCCCCGCATTTACACAAATGTTCGCAAAGCATGTGGGCATTAGGTGGTGGAGTGTCAGATTTTTAACATACATACATTTAGAGTAATATCCTCTTTTCCGCTAAAAACCCCCCTGAACATACCACCGGGTCCTAACACGTCTTCAAATGTGCACAGAAAAATCACAAGAATAATGCTATCACTTATAAAATTTTCACAAGTCCGCTCTATAAATGATCCATCTTTTTAGATTTATGTTCTGGCCCCAAAGGGGTGTGGTTTCCCCCCAGCACAAGGTTGAATTTCTGTTTTTTCTAGTTCTGCCAAGCCAGCTTGCTCTCACAGGCAGTGCTCCTCCCCTTTCCTTCCAGGAGGAAGCCACTTTTATGACCCCCCCCCCCCAATAAAACATTTGCCTGAGTCAGGACAGGGCGTTGTTCAATTTCCTGCAGAGCCCAGGTAATTCAATCAGAGAAGTGTCATATCCCTTTTGGTGGGAACAGCAAAAGGCAGCTAGGCCTGGGAACACAGCTGTTGTGCAAGTCTCAACTCCTGTCGGGGGTAGCTGGTGGGCAAAATTCCCTCTCTTTTTAAGCCAGGCCTCAGCTAAATGTCTCTTTGGCTGCCAGTTTTCCTGTCCAAATCAAACTTCCAATTTTTACGCATGCAGCTAGAATGCTGATTCTAAGTTTAAAACTATGACATTTATACAATTGCAACCTATGTGACACTCAAACGTAGGTCACTCATTTCTTTAAACATTTAGATTTTTAGTGTCTTTCAGTCCAAATTTACTTAAACTGCTGAAATCCACAGCTCAGCCAGTTTTGTTATAAACCTTCAAGTCACTTCAGAATATAACTTTACATTGTATCCACCTCTCAGTAAGTCTTTCTTTGGCCTGCTTTGGGTTCATTTATTCAGTTTTACACAAAAGTCTGGTGGTTTTAAAACGCCGGCTTTCTGATAGTGGTGAGTACTGGTAATGCAACCATTTTTGGGATTTAAGAAATGAATTCCCCACAGTTCTAGGTTGCTTTTGGCAATCAGCATTGTCATTCCCAATGGTTTCAGGCTACTGTGTGGGTAGTCCAATGGTGGTTTTAGGCAGTGCCCTTCTGTACCCATAACATCGGCAAAAATGGGTGGCAGCCTATTCTTCATGCATTTCCCTGGGCATTTTCTGGGAAGCTCTGGCCATCGTGATGTTTTCAATGCCAGTACTGCACAGTTTTTGTGGTAGGGCTCGGATGCATGGGTAAAAACATCCCACAGCATGTGCCCTTTTTCAGGCATTGATCAGGATATTCTTTCTGAAATGTTAATAGGAATGATAAATAAAATGTAATAAATGGAACTAACATTCACTTCTGGTTCAAAAGAAGTGTTAAGAATTCACAATTGGGATTTCTGTACTAACCTGAGTTAGATTTTGTGTAGGAACCAGTAGCTTCTTAAAAATCCACTCAGACAGAATGCAAATTCTAGAAATAGATATAAAGTATAACTTCAGAAATTGACTGTGGGACAATTGTATCCAATCTCAATTTTATATTAGGTTCCCAGTTGTCTTGGTCCACTGCGGGACAAGTCGCTTGTGAGGCGCTTAGTCCCGCTTACAGACCAAAACGTCATAGGGAGACAGAAGAATTACCAAGATGATGTTATTGACTCACCCACGTAGTGGATGCTGATGTTTGTCCCCCGAAGGAAACTGGCAAGTTCGGGATTACTAGCAGGCTGATTCAATAAAATTCTGGAGGTTGAAAAAACAACAAGTAGCCTACTGTCACATACCAGAAGATTTGGTAATGTTATTCATTTTAGGACAGCGGAATTGGTGTTTAGCATACCTTTCAAGGGTCATTTCATCACCGAAACATCACTGTTGGATGGAGGGATTATTGAAATCAAGTCCGCTTCTAGTACATTACTAGCTTGTAAAAGCGATGACGGGATTGAGATATGGCTAGGTCCGTAACTCTCCCTACGAGAAATATGTAATGACATATGTCATTAATGTGTTGACCCATCTTTAAGTGACACCATTATTTTAGTTCCGAGCTACCCTTACCTCGTAACGTGTGTGGACACTCTAAATTCTTTTTCTCTGTCTTGCGGGATTCCTCTTTCCGCTGCAACTAATGTGGCAGTATACGCGCGTGCATTAGCAGCATGCTGTGTATGAATAAACATAACCCTCTCAGTGTCTAATTTAATTGCTCATGTTTGAGTTATCGATCTTATCTGCTTATCACTTCATTTTCGATGTAGCGAACACACTTACTCAGCTTCGTAAAGGAGAGACTTATGCTGTATCCCGCGACGCAGAACAATGCTGCTGAGTCTTTTGGTGTGCCGTCGCTAAGCAATAGCTTTCCCTGCAACCTCTAATATAAACTAGAGGGTTTCAGTGTGTTACTCATTGACGAACTGTTGTAAGTTATTGTTGGTATAGATCTTTAAGGTCTCTAATTTCTTTGGCTGGGCAGGTATTAAGGTTACATAGGGCCTCATTACACGTAGTGCGGTAAACCATGGTGCTATTAGCACCATGGTTTACGCCAGTAATTTACCGGTACTGCCTTGGAGGAAAGGGGAATTACCGCCCTATTCCAAGGTTGGGAAGGTGGTAATTCCGCCTTCCTCCATTGCCCTTCCCCATTCCCATTTTTGCCGCATAGGGCTCTATGGGAATGGGGAAGGCGCTAATTCCGGTACCGCAAATTGCGGTACCGTAATTAGCACCCTGGTCCCTTTGCGGGTTGGTTTTTAATGCCTGCTAAAAAGCAGGCATTAAAGTACCAAGCCGCAAAGGGACCTCGTAGTAAGGCGGTAAGGGTTTACCGGTACCGGTGCCCTTACCGGTACCGGTAAACCCTTACCGCACTACGTGTAATGAGGCCCATAGACTTCTAAGGTTTGTCTAGAATCACTGTATTTGTGAATTGTTACCCACAAGTTTCCGGACCTGAGAGGGTGCATTCAAGCGTAATTCCGCTATCATACTAACAGTACAGCTATAGCTAGCACATTAAATACGTTATGCAAATTATGCAGTTATGCAGATTGGAGGGTTACAGAACATATACAGATGTTGATCAGTTATCATTTCTACATTGCAATTATAAATGTTAGATACATTATGCGGATACAATGGTTATACATCATTCTCAACATGGTTCAATAATGTCTACAGACCAAACAAGGAGAACCTTAGAAAAGGATCTCAAACCACTCTTCTTACATAATAACACAAGACTGTTACCTCTTTGAAATGAGTGCACCTCTACAACCAAACCAGTGTCTTTTCACATAATCCTCTTGGTTTGGCTCGGGCGTCTCTGAGGCATTAAAAAAAGGAGCGTGGGGCAGTGTGCGTTCCTTCGATGTATTACGAACCTGAGCTAGATGGCAGGCACGCTGCGGCGATCCAAGCACCTGTCATGCAATCGCCCATAGCAATGGGGCATCACGGCACTCGCGCTGCTGGGACACCACAGCGGACGAGCTCAAGCTCGAAACCTGGTGACCGACCGATAGACAGCTTCCAATTCGAGGTTTTGGTTCTCCATGAGTATTTGTTCAGTACAAGGTCTGTATGTGGGTGAGAGATCACGAGGGCTTTCTGGGATAAGAACCCGGTTTTGTTAGTGTTTTATTTGACATTCAAGGAAGCCCACGCCACTCTCGCTCATGGGGGTTATGTTCACATTATTTACATTGGCCACAATGTTAATATCAGTGACTGTGGGGCGCCGCAAACTTACTTGTTGCTGTGTGAAAGAGCTCGCTTCACAGACTGCAGCGATGTCGACATGCCTCTCCGAAGCTGCGCCGTGTTAGAGGTTGTTGGAACAATCTTCCTCTGGAGCGCGTTGCCGCTTGCTGAGTAGTGCAGGATTCTATTTTCCTGAGACAGCTAAACTCCCAAATCCCCCAAGACTCCTAAGACTCAGCTGACTCTGCAATGAGTCTAGGGTCTTATGGGAATCCAAGCAAATATTGCTCTACCTCAAGGCAAAGCAATGGAAGAGTTCCTTCACAGGACAGTACAGTTAGAAGACTCCTAAGGCTCAGCTGACTGCGCGGCTGCTCCGCGGCGAGTCTAGGGTCTTATGGGAATCCAAGGAAATATTGCTCCGCTTCCAGGCAAAGCAATGGAAGAGTTTCTTCACAGCACAGCAAAGATGGAAGACTCCTAAGACTCAGCTGACTCTGTTACTCGCTAAATGTTTCATTACAGGTTGCCCAGGTCGGAGGATCCTCACTCAGAATTATCTATTTAGCTACAAGAAAGCATTCTGCACCTGTTCACAACTAACCTACCTTTCTTCCCTATTCTATTCTGTCACACCTCACTTAAGAATCCACCTTCATATTTAAAACTGCCTGCTGTAAGTGCACCTATTACTGGATTTAAGTAATGTCTGGTACCACATAGAGTGTATATACTCGCCATTCTTTGAATAAGTATTCTGAATACAAAGTGTTATTATTTATATGTGTATATATTCCTGAACCCTTATAAAGAAGCTGTGTTATCACCTAACACAGTGTGTGGACATTCCTTTGTGGGGGCTTTGGAGAAACACTGTACTTAGGAACCTGTCTGCATCACCTCCTGAAAGCTTTAGCCTGGCTGCTCATCCACTGTTACCAAATTGAGAGCCTTGCTAGAGTGTTCTGTGCCTTTACCATACCATGTAGAAGGCAGAAGTTCAGATACCCCACTCCAGTTTTACGGCATGGTTTCTCAGAGGGAAGATCAGCTGTAGGGGAAACTTCAAAGTTTTGGCGCTGAGGAAAGTTCATCCTTTTGGAGCTATGGATGTGCTTGGATCTGCATCAGCCCGATTCTGTAGCACATCCATGGCCCACATTCTGTGTCGAGTCTGATTCCCAGTGGTGAATCTGCACACGCCGAGTCATTTGCATATGCAGAATGTGAGTGTTTACTTCACATGCGTGTAGCATGGTTTACAGAAGTGGCGAGAACGCTTTTGTGATTTGGCTCCTGAGTGCAGGTGTCAGTGAGCTATACTCTGGAAATGTGCATTCTGTAAAAACTTGAGAGCTGGCACTGCCACCATAGGTGAATACTAAAATATACCATGCAACATACATATTGGCTAAGTGGTATCACCTGGTAAAGCTACGTATGAGGCACTGTATATTACCGCATATCCAGACTCAGGAAATGCTGTGCATTTGGCCCTCTACATTGTATTATTGCGATGGTAATTCAGTCTACGTGGCACTGGATAGATCAATACTCCACTGGTAGTGCTGTGCGTTTGCGATTCAATATTGTACAATGTACCTTGTTGACTGTTGTTTATTTGGCACTCGATGTGCATAATTGTGCATAATTCCCAGGCTAATGCTTGACCATACAGTGAAGTATTTATAGATATTAATGCTGTCCATTTGAGATTTGACTGAAATGGACAACATTAACCTCTATGAATACTTCACTGTAGAGTCCCAATCAGTCAGAATGGAGCCTTACCGTGAGAATACGGCAACTTGCAGCACCTAATAAATAGACTTCCATAGGCATGTTACATTATACAGTGCCGATATACATAACTTGACATCTCAGTGGTAATGTGTACTTGGCACGATATGTTGTAGTATGGAGGTGGCAGTTGTTGCCTGCTTGGCCCCTGCAGGTTGGAGGCTGAGCACGGGCCTGCATTTTAGTAACTTTGAAGGTACCATCATATCCCAGTGCTAGATAGAGTATGATGCCTTCTCATTATTGTGGCTCACCCTGTATTTCCATCCCATCTTCCCATGCATTGGTGGTCCTTCTGTTTGGACTGCCTGCTGGTGGGTCACCCCAATCAGTTGCACTGGATCTAGTTAGAAAACTTTCCCTGCTACTGCTGAATGGCTAGCCTGCTTTCACGCATGCGCAGAAACATCCAAAAGCCCTGGCAGCCCTCGCGCATGGAAATTGTCAGCAAGCCTGTACTGCATCAATGCACATGCGAAAGGACTGTAAAAAAATATCACACGTTGCCAGAAAGGACAGCTCTGCCGTTCAAATATTTCAGCCGTGCCCTGGAAATAAGCGTGGCTATAAAACGAAATCTGGAGAGGGAATCAGGAATGTTCATGAAGGGGTTTTTGAATTCAGTTAGTGGGCATATGAGCTTGGCATAGATTATTGATTCTCGTGGTCGAAATTCATCCAGCTCTGAAACTCAATCTGAACGTGTGTGAGTCACTGGATGCCAGGCTCGGACTGGCCTATAGGGCGCTTGGGCAATGCCCGAACCGAAAACGCAAAATGCTAGTGGGTCAAAGTGGGCCACTTTTCTGGCCAATGTCGGGAAGTTTGATGAGTTATTTTACTATGCAGCTAGTAGTTTTGACCATTGTTGTTGAATACATATTCTTTAAATTTGCTCAAAAGGCATCACATTTTTTCAAAAAACTCCCCCATGCGTGCTATTCAAACAGTGTTGCAAAAGGAATGAATAGCCATTTGCAAGTGTGGGCCACGGTTTCATTGGGGCTCGAGACACTTGTATGTCCCAGTTCGACCCTCCAGGATGCAGGAGGAGGGCTAGGACACATGAATATGGGAACAGCGCCCAGATGCCTCCGGGTTGGGGTTGCCATACAAATTTCTAAATAAATAAATACATATTTCCACAATAATCCTCCTGGGTCTCAGTTTCGCATATAAAATAGGAAGACCATGAAACAGAAATCTAATAACCTTTTGGATTAGCAGACATGGACAGCGTGTACCGAGGAGAACATCAGCATTTTTTCATTACTGAATTAATGGTATTGTTTATTCGAATCAAAATAATCCATCAAACACATACAAAATACAGCAACACAGTACACGATAACTTAACATTGCTGCTCACGGTACCTATAAAAACCCGTTTTCCAGAAAAGCAGGTCAATCAAACACAGCAATCTGTAAAAGTTGATAAAATCACATAGCAAGCACAAAGGACATACAAGCAAGTTTGAACCAACAAAATGCATACTTAGCAAGTCATCTAATTTAACATCAAAAAAGAGTTAATAAAAGGAGCGAAGGGAACCCACAAAATGGCCACATTGCACTTCGGACAATATTCGTTGAAGTTTTTCTAGAGTTGCCCTGATTGTCAGTGCTGTGCGTGAGCATCTCCTTTCTTCAGTGCATAGCTCTTTTCAGAAAAACAAGTAGTGCCCACGCGGTCAGAACAGCACCTGCTTTCAAGAGATAAATCACTGCTGGCCTATGGGTGCGGTATTAGCAGACCTGAGCAGCGGCAATACAGTAGACCGTCTGATGTTGGTGTAGGCAGGACAGAACAATATAAAATGTACCAAGTCCTCTCTAACGTCAGCACCACATGCCGGACAGTCCGCCTCATCAAAATGCCCACTCCATTTTGCTGTCGTTCCTCTCAACTGCAAACAATCAAATCTCTCAGAATTTTTCCGTTACTCAGGGAACGAAAATGAAACTAAACAAAATACTGAGAGAGATGGCCGGCCCAGAGGCCTGAATGAAGCGGGAGGAAACAAAAAGTAAATCATCAGGGATCCGCCGAAATTCTATATTAATGAACCTGGAGAACACAAGTTCATTAATAAAGAATTGCGAAAGAATTGCGTCGGAGTAGTCATAATTGCCATGATTTTCGCTCTAAGTTTCCTGAGCTCAAATCAGGGCAATTATGAATACTAGTCTATCCGCCATAACTTGCAGCGGAGTGGAGAGTATTCTTGGCCCTGACTTTCGGTTTAAGTTTCCTGTTCTCCCCCAGGCGGAGGGAGCCAAAGAAACTTAAATCAGTGAGGAGCGGACTATGACTTACCAGTGGAACGGCAGCAATATCAGCACCAACCCAATGTCGACTCAAGAGAGACGAATGCTGCTACCTTGTGGAGTCAGTTGACACGTGACTGCACTGAACTGAATGCGTGGCTGCAAAGATAGAGGGCACGGTCAACGTCTCCTCCGTGATTCAAAGCCTTGCCTTGTGTTGTTGGAGTCGTCACAGTAGGAGGCATGGAATCGCCCCGCTATGACGTGATTTTGCACATCTGCTACCTGGTCACCCAGCCCATTTGGTTTGTGCATGTGGGGCTCGGTGGAACCTGTTCATAAAAGCGCCCCTTCGAACCCCATATGCACTGCACACTGCAAAGTCAAACCTGGCTATGCCAATCTGCCTTGCAGCCCGGCAGAGCCTTATCTTATCTTGTCTTAAAGAAACTTGTAGAGTGCAACATACGCCCAGGGGCATCATGGCGCTAAGCAAAAGGGCGGTCTCTCCAGTCCACAGAAAGCTAAAACAGAAAAGTCTTAAGCACTCTACGGAACAATCGATGTGATTCAATACTGCGCTAGAGGAAAGGAAGCTGATTCTAGGCCTGGAACATACGCCCAGGGGCATCATGGCGCTAAGCAAGAGGACGGTCTATCCAGTCCACAGAAATCTAAAACAGAAAAGACTTAAGCGCTCTACGAAACAATCGATGCGATTCAATACTGCGCAAGAGAAAAGGAAGCTGATCCCAGGCCTTCGCAGCCACCACCGAGAATGCACATCTGCCCATACGGGCAAGCCTGACTTTCGGGGGCTGTATGATTTTCAAGTCCTGAGAATGGAATGACCTGGCAGGTAGGTAAAGCCCAAACATCTTTTGAAGAAATTCAGCACCTCGGTCCTAAAATGCAATACACAATGCCTTAAACCTAATCCGGTGCTCCACTGGGAGCCAGTGAAGCTGCCTCAACAGCTGAGTCATGTGAGCACCCCGGGGGGTGAACAATGGCTCTAGCAGCTGAATTTTGCAGCAGCTGGAGACGCTGCAAAATATGCCTCGGGAGGGCCAGGTAAAGAGACTTACAATAGTCAATATTGCTAATGACTAAGGAAGAAACAACAGGGGCATGAATCTTCACAGGAATAAATGGCAGCACTTTCAGAAGCGTCCGTAGTTTAAAATTGGATTTCTGGCATACCAGGGAAACCTGGTCAGCCATAGAAAGAGAGGCTGAGATTTTCACGCCCAAATCTTTCACAGAGGAGGCCGGCTAAGGAAAGGGACCAAAACTCTCCGGCCAGAATAACAGAGCCCAAAACAAGGAGGCAGTGGTCATGCCCACTACCAGCGCCTCAGTTTTTTCCCCATTAAGAGTAAGCCAATTTTTCGACATCCACTCACCAATGGCTAACAGAAATGTTTTTAGTTGATCTGCGGATTCAGATTTGGTAAGATCCACCCGCACAATGATCTGGGTATCATTGGCGTCGGAATAACATAGCAAACCAAAAGCATGGATTAAAACCAAAAGAGGTTCAACAAGGTGGGAGACAGAGAAGAACCCTGGGGCACGCCACACAGAAGAGAGAACACCTGAGAATAGAAAGGTGGTAGAAAACCAGACTGGGAGCGACCTGTCAGAGGAGGAGAACCATGTCAGAACATGGTCAGAGATGCCAGCGATGGAAAGGTGAGAGATCAGGGTGGGATGGGCAATGGTATCGACAGCAGCTGATGAAGTCTAACAAAATCAGAGCTTCCACCCCACCCTGGTCAACCAGACGAGTCAGGAAGTCTACAACAGAGATCAAGACCGACTCCGTACCTCTCCCAGGCGAAACACAGATTGAAAAGGATCCAGAAAATTAGACGTCTCCAAAAAAGTGCTAAGAAGAGGGTACTTCAAAGATTCCAACAACTTCATAATACACGGAAGTAATGAAATGGGACGATAATTGGACAGTATTGCCGGATCAAGGCCAGGCTTTTTCAACAGAGGAATGACATGAGTGTGTTTCAAATTGTCAGTCATGATCCTAGAAGATACAGAGTCATTAACCGCCTGAGTGAGGCAACCAATAATATCACCAGAAATATCTTTAAGAACCGATAGTGGGACCAGATCCTGAGGAGAGGCAGTTTAAGGCTATTGAGCGCAGCCAATACCTCCTCCTCTGCGAACACAGGAAAAGAAAAACAGTGTGAGGCTGGAGTGGCCTCAGTACTAACTTCAGAAGTAGAAGAGAGAGTATGCAATGAAGATACACAGGATGTAGCATTAGCAACTCGGATGCTGACTATCTCCTCATTAAAAAACAGAACTAGAGAGTCACACATTTCCCGTGAGTCGGAGGTACCCAGCAGAGGTTTCGCCTGTACGGCGAGAGATTAAACAATTGAGAAAATAGTTCTAGGCTGATTGATAGCCTGCTCAATTTTACTTCTGAAGTAGCTTTGTTTTGCCACCCTGATAGCTTTTTGATAATCAAGGGTGGCACGTCGATAGAGAAGACGATGCTCAGATGAATAGGCATGCCTCCATATCCTTTCCGCCTGTCTCCGGCAAAGTTTGAGAAATTTGAGCTCAGGGATAAACCACCGCTCCAACCAACAAGTCTTTATCGGGAAAGGTTTACACGGGGCCACCCTGTCAGCCACAGATTTAAATGTCTGGGAGATGGTAGCCTTATTAAGGTCCTCAATGATCAGAGATGTAAAGTTTGGGAGTGAGACATTATGCTATCCTCGCTTCAAAGCAAATTGTTGAGAGCCCAAAGTAGGAAGAGACGTAATAGGCATAGTAAAAGGGACCGCATAATGATCAGACCAAATGATCGGGAGAGCCGGGTCAACCGACAGAATTGAAGGAAAAGAGTGTCCCCAAGCCGATGAGTGGGATAATTAACCATCTGGGGGAAGGCCAGATCAGACAAAGCAAGCACAAATTGCTTGACCAATAAGCAGACAGTTTAATTTATGGGAAGATTACAATCTCCCATAACAGCCAAGTAAGTGTATTTATGGAGAAGAGTAGCAACCAAACCAGGGAATTCATCGTAGAACCTCCTGTCATAGCCAGAGGGTGATAGGTCAAGACATAAGGAGCATTAGATGGAGACATGGAAATGCCCATTAAAATGGTATTCATGTTAAAACCATGAACCAACAGCAAGGTGCGAGTTTTCATTTTGCAGTTAAAAACAATTGCAACACCACAACCATTCCGGGGAACTGGACAGGCACATCTCAATATGGGAAAGTTAGATGGAAGTAGTTGAATAATACTGGGATCTGAATGCAATCCCAACCATGTTTCAGTTATAAAAAGCAGGTCGGGTTGATAGTCATCCAGCAGGTCCTGACAACTCTGAGCATGATCTGCCAGAGGGCGGGCATTCAGTAGAAAGCTATATACCAATGCTATTGCCTCAGAGCCAGCGATTAGGTAAAAGTTAGTGGGCAGTGTAGTGGTGACAGGGGCAAGAGCAAGAAGCTCTTCCCGCGAGTAACACATAATGTGGGAATCATCCAGAGCACGGACGGGCACAAATGGGCTTGACTTAAGTGCGCCTTAAGCGTGCCTTCAGCGTGCTGACGGTGTGCCCACTGGGCCTGTCGGCTGAGCGGGCAAGTGAACCGG
Organism: Ambystoma mexicanum; assembly: GCF_040938575.1. Classification (NCBI taxonomy): domain Eukaryota; kingdom Metazoa; phylum Chordata; class Amphibia; order Caudata; family Ambystomatidae; genus Ambystoma; species Ambystoma mexicanum. The sequence continues at coordinate 1,560,001,593 of NC_090937.1, read as the reverse complement.
CACATAAATGCCGTGGATGGAATCAAAGCGAGGCGTTTGAAATGCCTATAGTCACAGAAGGAGGACTGGCTGCGAACACGGAAGTCCCACGAGCTATTAAGCAGTCACTAATATTCAGCAGTCATGCACTGCAACGGTCATTAAAATATTAAAAACTCAAGGAACAGCCACAGAGGGGCTCTATACTGGAAGTCCTAAGAAGGCCAACCTCATCTCTCGTTCTAGCGCGGGCGAGTGAACCGGCACTTAAATGCAGTGGATGGAATCAACGCGAGGCATTTGAAACGCCTATAGTCATTGAAGGAGGTCTGGCCATGAACGCAAAGTGCCATAAGCAATTAATCAGTCACTAATGTTCAGCAGTCATACACACATAGCCTGAGTGACTGACACTGTAATGGCATACGGCTGGGGGAGAGAGAGCAGGGAAGGAAAGGAGGGGCTCTGCGCCAAACGCCCTCATTAACAAGCCAACACTGCAACAAACGCCTTTGAACGCCAGGCCTCTGAAAATTTCAGAAAAACCAGATGAAGGACCAGGGTGTTGGTCAGCAACTGGAAGCGAGCAGATACCAAACCGGAGATGGCCATTACGGAGCAACTAGCACCATCGCGTTGACCACGGCATGATCCTGAAGAAGGTCCCTGGGAATAGCACAAAGTGTGCCCCTGTTTGAATTCTGGACAAAAGTGTCCATCGTTAAAGCTCCTGGATCCGGTCTCTAACGGGAGTGCCATGGAAGCTGAGTATTGAGAAGGTGCACAAACATATCTACCTGCAGCAGCCCCCTCCAAAACGGTACTCCACAAAATGTGCTTGGATGCAGGTGCCAATCTATAGGATCCACCCAATACTGGGAGCAACAGTGTGTGATCACACTGGTGACCCCTCGAAATGAATTCTGCCGGACCCTTTAGCTGTCTGGGTGGACACAACTCACAAAAATACTTTTCTAGATGTGATAATCATTGGATTTTGAACCCCACAACTTGTTTATGTACAGAACTGTTTATACATTGTCTATCCTAAGCCTGATGGAACACCACAATCTGCCTTTTGTGACACTCTAGACCGCAAAGGAGCTGGAAAGAGTCTCAAAAAAGTTGACGTCCCTGTGTGTTTTGTGAGACGTCCGACCTCCAATGAAAGCCCTACCACAGCGAGACATCAACCCACTGAGGCTGGCATCATATTCTAAGACAAGACCATGAGTGAGAGAACCCAGATATTTAGCCACTAAGTCAATTTGTGGTGCACCACCCGGAAGAAGTTAGAAACCCTTCTTGCAGGTTTTGGATTTTCAACCTCTGAAGGACTCTGTAATAAAGTGGGGCAGGAAATATGCCCTGAATAGATGCTGACAGGAGGCCTATAATCCTGTCTAATCTGCAACTTTTACCAAGGCAGCAGAAGGGTAGAGGATGCACAGCCCACCATGTAGCCCAGAAACTAAAGCCTCTGAGTTGGACAAATCTGTGACTTCTCCCAAATGATAATGAATCCATGATTGGAGTTTCTGCACCGCAGACCAAAAGTGTCACACACCACCAGTGTTGTGCATAATCCAACACATTGGGCCTCATTACGCAGTAGGAGGTAGCCATGGAGCCTGTTAGCACCATGGCTACCCCCTTACCGCATTCTGGGTCCGGGTTCCCGAAATAGGGACTTACCAGGTCATTCCAACCTTGGAGGACCCGGTAAATCCCCATTCCGGGAACCATTCCCCATTCCCATTCGAGCCCCCATACGGCTCAATGGGAATGGGGATGGAGCTAATAACGGTACCGCAATTTGCAGTACCGTTATTAGCTCTGAAGTCCCTTAACGGGTCCCATCCATAACGCCTGGTGAATCCAGGCGTTGAGGACGGGACCCGCTAAGGGACCTCGGATTAGGGTGGTAAGGGATTACCGGCACTGGTGACCTTACCGGTGCCGGTAATCCCTTACCACCTACCACGTAATGAGGCCCATAGTGCTTTGTGCTTCGGACATGTGGTGTGAGGACTGCAAGCAGAGATGGGGAAACATGCTGCAGGTAAGGAGGTGGGGCTGGAGTTTTTCGGGGAGGTGGAAAGCCACACAGTGGGGGAACCCCCGAAAAATGACAAGGGGGAGGGGGAAAAGAAAGACTGACCTTACAGGGGCAACCTTTTACATGCAGCCTTCCGCAATTTCTTTGTAGAGAGGTTTACATCCATAGATCCGAATCCCAGGCTCATCTGCAACCTGTCATCTGAAAGTGTTGAAGGACTAGGGAATGACATCCAAGTAGATTAGTAATCTTATAAGCCTTGTTTGCAAAAAAACTGATGACCTGCCGCAATAACTTGGAAAAGGAGAAAGAAGCCGAGGACACGAAAGGCAATCTGAAAAACACGATGATGCGATGATGTCAGCGGAAGCACAGAATACACCTGTGTCCAAGGGGATTGGAATTGTCAAATATGCATCCTTGAGATCTAGATGTACTAACTAGCATTTTGGCCTCGATACATCTGTAAATGATGCACCTGTCTCCATCTTGAAATGCTGAAAAAGAACAAACTGATTGAGGGATTAGAGAATGACAGCCAGCCACAATGACCAATTACTTTTCTATACCAGAAGAATATTGATCGAAACGTTGGCAGAACTGGAATCGCTATCGCCCTTGATGGTACCCAAGACCAAAGGATTTCTTGAGAAACCTACCCAATTCCTGCAGGAGTGTTGAACGATGTATTCCTATTTGAATATACCGTAAACCAGTCCTCTCCTCAAATCATTAATCTCTCTGGTGTAGAAAGTAGCCCAGGCTCTCGAGAGATATTGGAAGGCCTGGGAATCTTGAAATCCCTTCTCGAAGGGGCCTGAATTGCTACCACATGTGATGGCCTGGCCGGGGCTGGTTTAATGACCGGGCTCTATGCAGTGTATTAAAGGTAGCCAGAAACTTTGAATTTGTTTAATGATCTAGCTTTGAACAGAACTTTTTCTGAATCCCCTGGGGTAAGGCATCCGCTAACCCCCAAACAGTTTTGGACTAACCTTCATTAAGATCCCCTTTATTTGCTCCTGGATTGTGGAGGCACTGTAATCACAAACAGCACACAACGCCCTCTGGGCCCAAGACTGAAATCAACTTAGAATCTAAGGGATCCTATGTTACTCCATCCTTCACTGCTAGGTACATTATTTTGAAGATAAAACCTACAGCATTGAGAAGGGGTCTTGACAGGTCGCCAAATCCTCATCAACTCCTTAGAAAATATCCTCTCCATATCTAGTAGAAATATTGCTAATTTAGTTTCTATATTAGGTACCAAATGCTGTTTGCCTTACTAGGTCTGCGGCATTCCGTTATATTTGTTCTTCTATATCGATTGTTCAGTTTTTCTAATGGAACACTGGGTTAACCTTTACACTGAGGCAGCACATACCACTCAGATGAAATAGGGTGCATGAGTCCAAAAGGAATTGAAAATGGGCTCAGCTAAAAAGACTACCACCCCGAGGTAAGAGGATCATCCCCCGTAATATCAATAAAGTCATTGCTAGGGGCTGGATTGGAACACTGAATCCATGGAAGAATATCCACATCTGCCATAGAAAGCTTCCACCACTCCCCACCGGATATCGAGTTTAGAGTTTTGCAACACTCCCAACCGGGCTACGTGTTGGGTGGGACTCCTAGGTATGCCAGAGAGTGGCTGGGAGTCTGTCTGGGCCTCATTACGAGTCCGGCGGTAACTGAGGCGGTAAAACCGCCTGGTTACCGCCGGACTCGTATTATCATTCCGCCTCCGTGATTCCCGGAATTACCGGGGCATTACAACCCCGGTTTTCCGGGAATCACGGAGGCGGAATGATGTAAATCCCCATTCCCATTGAGTCCTATGGGACTCAATGGGAATGGGGATCATGGAAACACCGGCAGCATCTCGTAATGCTGCAGGTGTTTCCTCGTCCGCCTGCAGGCGGGCGGTGTTAAACCCGCCAGGTCAAATCTGGCGGGAACATCACCTCCCGCCTGCAACAGTTGGGATCAGGCAGTCCGGAAACAACGGTGGCGGCGGGTTTAACGCCACCGTTATTTCCGGACTGCCTGACCTGTAATGAGGCCCTCTGACTTTAAGGGCCCAAACCCTCCCCAGAATAATCTGAGGACTCAGCCAATGGCAAGTAATACTGCAGTTTATTACAACAAAACCAACAGGGATTAATATAAGAATATGGGAATTCTCTGGTACATCTCATCTCTTGATAGCGTGCAGCATAGTTTGAGTATGTCGTCATCACATGGGCCCTTACCCAAAAAACCTATCATCACAATGTATTGGGTATCGAGAGCACTATTACCTATTGGAGAACCCTGTAGAGGTTATTCTACTTGTCCTTGCATGTCAGGTGGCTGGCACGTCCCATCCCCAAGAAACTATCTATTACATTGTTGCAGAGTAATGGGGTTACCATTGGTTCATACACTTTGCCATCCACCCCTGGCTTTCTAAGCTGTAATTGTTAGATCTGATCTCCCAGGCTTGGGACTCGATTAAGTTCTCAGCCCTCTGTCCACCTCTTCAAGGTGATGTGAACAATTATATGTCTGCATTGTAATTTGTGTGCACCACCTTTGCCTATGAGAATGCGCTCCTTACATTGGCATCTGTGTCTGACTTACAGGGATCCGCTCTGCTTTCCCACTATGGGTAACTGTCCATTGTCTCAGTTGGCTGTACCACGTGCTTAGGGACCACAGAATTGAGCTCTACGGCTCACATTTATGAGGATTTATTCAATTTCTCTGCAACTGGTCCCTTTGTCATCTGGAGATTGGAATGTGTCCCCGTATTTGAGCTTGGGTATGAGCCTGATTCATTCTCTGTGCCACCTGATTCAGCTCTCCCCATCTCTGATTCATGGCTTTTGGGCCTTCTGTAATTTTCCTTAGACGTGAGGTATAAATTCTACATGTTCATGTTATTCTAAGTACTCTTTATGTTAGTCACACTTGGTCCTATCAGGTTCAATATATATTCCTGTAGTCCCATGGGGTTGTTCGCGTCAAGCATCTGAAAGCTTGCTCAGTATCTCTTGTACCTTGTGGTTCTGCGTTACTTTATTTGTCTAATGAAAAAGTAAAAGCATTGACAGTATGTATATGTATCTGTCCTCTAGTTATAGAACTGAGTAAGCATGTCCTGCATGTATGCAATTGTGTGTTTGTGTGATGCAGCGCAGAACTGCGAGTGTGCTTCATGTCTAACGCTGCTATGTCGTGGTGTCACTAGTGACATGAGCACCGTGGCTTCTTAGTGCTTAGTAGAGACTGTCCATATAGGTGTCTCTGTCCACGATCTCTGGTTCTTCTCCTATACCAGTGAAGACTTGCATTGTATTCGGTCTGTATGGCTAACCGAGAGGATACCTTTCAGTGTACTTGTCAATCGTTGGTGCATTTGGGATTCTTCCAAAATAAGATGGGTGGCTGTGAGCATTTCTGGCTCTTCATCTGGACATAAATCTGGGGGTGATGAGGGGCATCTCTGGGACCCTTTCTTCAGATGAGTCTAGCACGTCCCACCACTCTCCACTGGACGCAGTGTCTAGAGCATTCCACCACTCTCCACTGGAGGATTCTAGAGCAGATACTTTCACTCTGTTGTGAGCATATTGTCTGGCCTCTCAGCAGGGGTACATATTGTGAACTAAAGTCTCCTACCAATGATGCTTCCGAAAGCTCTGCTGCACTGGGGTTACAAGGCTCAAAAGGCAACATAAAGTCAGACTCCTGAATCACTTCAACATGGTGTCACTTTGTACCACTGAGTGAACCGTACATGTTGTTGGACTGAGGGAGCACCCATGATAACCATCCTACCACCTTCTCTCTCGGCAAGGTTGCCTGGTAAATCCTACCTGACAGCAGCAAAATCGGACTCACCAAAGCTTACAGTCAAAGCCTTGAAACCTTTATTAGCCATTTCCACGCTCTGCATTGCACTGTGCTGGCATGCTTGAGACACTGTGCTGTTAGGCCAGAATTAGATTGCCAGATTATTTGGCATTTGTACTGATCCTAAAGCTGTCTCAGGGTCTGCAGGGGGGAACATCGCCCCTTTCTTCTCTTTGTCAGCAGACAGGTTAAAAGCAATCAAAAAGGCATATTGTTCGGTACAGAGGGAGGATCCACCATGTAGCACATCAACAAAGTGATTGTATCAGAAGGAAAGCATAATGTATATTTATTCATTTATATGTACATCTATAGAAACACACGCAGCCCTCGGGCATCTAGGCTAGTTACAGAGTGATGGCAGGGAAAAGGGGCAACGGGGAGAAGGGAGACAGAATGTCAGTTAAACAGGTAAGTCTTGAGCTGTTTTCTAAAGGTGTGGTAGGACGGGTTGTTTCACGGGTGGGGAGGGGGATCATTCCAGAGTGCGGGAGTCTGGACAGGGGAGTTGAAGCCACCTGATCTGGTCTGCTTGAAGTTAGGTGTGACTAGGTAGTGTTTGTAGGTTAATCATTTGAAGGCTAATCCTGTAGGCCTTGCCAATAAGTGTTTCTTTTTATTTTGGCCGCTAGTTATTGCAGTGCCTTGTTGGAAAGACAGGAGTGAGTGATGGACAGAGTCTTGAAGTTGATTCTGTCCTTAATTGGAAGCCAGTGGGCAGCTTTTCACGCCTCAGAATTGTTGTCCCGTTTGCCAATTTCAAGTGGCATCCTGAGGGCATTGTTTTGGATTGTAGTTTGTGCAAAGTCTTTTCAGAGGTCCCAGAGTATGGAGCTGCAATAGTCAGGTTTAGACACTATGATGGGCAAGGCAACTTCCAGTCGGTTTGTAGTAGTGAGAAGAGGTTTGCTGGTGTTGATGAGTGTCAGGGTTCCATCCCGAGGGAGACACAGTGGCTTCAGATACCCTTTCTTATCTATTGGGTAATCGGCGCACAGAAATAAACAAGCTCATGTCTCTAGGAAGTCTGCGTTCCTGGCCCGACCTTTAAGTGTTAAACAGCGCATGAAAAAGCCTTATATCATGGCCTCGTCTGTGCGCACTCGTTCTTTCAAAGAACGTTATGGGTTGTCATGGAAACGCTGGCTACCAATGCATAGACGTTTACTCCTTGTTTTACAGCGAGGCGCCGTGCGTGCAATCAGCTGTTCATGATTTAAGCTCCGCCCAATCTGCATGGCGCTGCTTCTGAATTTGTTTTCGAAAAGTCGCTCTACGTACAAGCTCTTGTTTCATGGCATTGTGACTCCTTGGCCTGCTTTTTGGATTTTCCTGTTCTGTCTCCTGATTGATTTTACATTTTTTGCTGGTTTTCGACTCGGAACGTTACCTGGACTTCTTTGGTTCTCCTTTGTACTTCTGCTCCCGGCTGTTGCTGACTTCGGAACGCTATTACGGACTGCCTCTGATCTTCCTTACGGACCCTTCATTATTGCTCACGTGAACTACACATATCGGTGTTGGGATTTCCACAGACATTCTCTTGAAACTTTGGCGCATCAGCGCAAGGATAAAGGACTTGGTTCTTAGGCGTCCTCGTTCCGACGGTGTTAGGGATTCTTTATTGGACTTCCTTTCAGGCGTCCTCGTGCCGGCGGGAAAAGGGGTGCTACAATACTTCTGGAACCTTGTTCTTCTTCATTGCTGCTGTTTCCATCCATCATATCGTTTTCATCTTTCTACATTGGTAAGCAGAGTAATCAATCTCGCTCATTTCTAGTTGGCTATATCTTTTGCCTGTGTAACAGTTTGTTCTGTTTCCCAGGGTTACACCTCATGTCCTTGCTTGAGACACTAGACCAAGGTAAACATCACTCTAGTGAGTACATTGCTGTTTTCATGTTTAAGTCTGCTATCTGTTTTGTGCCATTTTTCTAATCTTTTGCTTTCCTTTGCAGCCAGCGGTGCCTCAGGGTGAAACTCAATTTTCGGGCAATACTCACCTCAATCTGTCCTTTTGTACTTTTGAGGGGTATATTGTCAGGAAGCCTATATTGCTTCAGGACGTGTCAAGCAACAACCTCTGATATAGGCCTTGCGTCTAACAATGAGCTTGTGGTGTATCCAAGTGATGGAGCAATGTGATTGACCTGGCACGTCATGGCCAGTGAAGAGTCAAGGTAGACGCCAAAGATCTTGACAGAGGAAGCGACAATGATGTTATGGCCATCAATGATGAAAGATTTCTAGGCCTAAGGTAGTTTAGCCAGGCGGGCGGGAGGCCTGATAAGGAGAAGCTGTGTTTTCTCATCATTGAGGCAAAGGCTGTGTGTGGCCATCCAGGGTTGAATATCTTCATAGAGAGAGTTCATTCTGAGAGTATCCTTAGGGTTGTCACCAGTGAGGGGAATGAGAATTTAGGTATCGTCCGCATAGTTCGTGTATGAGATCAGAAGAGCATCGAAGTGGTCAAACAAGGGCTTTGTGTACACGTTGTAGAGTGTTCGAGAGAGCCTTGAGGTACCACTCAGGAGCTAGGTGTTGGCTTGGCCGTGGCCTCCCCGGCGAAGACTCAAGAGGATCTGTCTGCCAGGAACGAAGTGACCCATTTAGCTGCTTCCTGGGAGAAGTGGGCTGAGGAAATGAGGGCATGGCAGATGATCTCATGGTCTACAAGGTGGAATGCCGCTGAAGGATCAAGCAGTAAGAGCAGAGTAGGGCATCAAGATCATTGCACGCTCTCTGGACTACATTTCCCAGAAAACTCATAGTTTATGTGCCTGTTATAGTCCGCCTCCAGGCATGACTGAGGCGTTGTGACTTAACCGGGTAGTGCTGGTTTGTGCAAGGTGCGTTTATTGCTGGCCATTCCCTTCTTCCTCTCATGTGGGATATACTTTATCCATGTAGAAAGGTGAGTTTTTACATCTAGCTCCATTGCCTGCTTTCAATATTAGTTACAGAACATCGCAGCTTAGTCAGCTCTGCCCTGAACATGCATTTTATACTTAATCCACAGCCACAATCTATTCTTTTGAGCAGATTGCGGTCAGCAAACCGCAATAATAGTTGCTCACCGGCCAATGCAATATATACACCAAGGTCCAACTCGCTCTCTATCTCTATGCTGAGCACAAGATCTATGGTCAAGAATGCAGTAGAAATCAAGGATTATTTACATACTCAAAAACCCGATCTATTCGCATTATCCAAAACATGGCTTACAGAAGCTTCCCAGATGTAGGTAATGAAGGTAATGAATGCAATTTCGTCTGACTATAAAATCTTTAGGACGGATGGGGTCAACCAAAGGGGTGGGGCTGTTGAATTCATAGTGAAACAAACTTTCAATTGCTACAAGTCCAATGCACACCACTTGGATGACTGAACTACTCATAGTAAAGATATAAATCCATCAAAACATCCATCTCGCGTTAATAACACTTTATAAACTCCCTCAATCCATCCCACAGTTTGAAAAACAATTACTTGACATCTTGAACAATATAACAAAAACAAATTCACCTATTATTGTTATGGGTGACTTCAATCTATGGGCTGAAGACCCATTGGACTTACCAACCACATCTCTTCTCTCAGCACTGGAATCTGTCGGATACACCCAGCAGGGGAATACGCCCACACATTTAGGGGGTCACAAGTTGGACTGGATATTAACGCATGGCGTCCAAATCTCGGTGATAGGTACCATCTCCATGATCCGACCATTCCATCATTAACGCCACAATTACACTGCCCAGGCCACCTCTAAAACTTAACAGCAATGATAGGTCTTTAATAACCTGTTGAAATTTTAAAAATGTTACACTGCTTTCCTTTTCCGCATTGGTATCCCTGAAACTGGGCAATATTAATCAGTATGACGGAGACACGTCTAACCGCTCTCATCATTTATCATCTGCCATCAATGCCGCCATAGATATGTTAGCCCCAGAAAAAATCAAGACTATTAAAGCGGAAACCAATAATAAATACTGGTTCTCTGAAAACATTATAGATGCTAGACAAACCAAAAGATCATTTGAGCGTGAATGGAGAAAGAATCCATGCCCAACAACGTTGGAAGAATACACGAAATCCACTCCAAAATACAAGATGACTATAATCGACTCTAAAAAGAACTCTTATAATGCCTGCAAAATCGAATTCAAAGGAACTATTTAAAGTACTGAATGACTTTGAAAATCATGCCTCTCCCTTGCCCTCCGTTCTCAAGGACTCCGTATGGTGTCAACTAGTACAAGATGAATTATCACAATAAAATCATTGGGCATCGCCAAACGATTGTCAAAAAATTGGCCAATTCTTACAAAAAGGATTTTGGTAATATAAACTCCCAAAACAACATTTATGCCAATAACATTCCGCAATTTGAATTCCACACATGTACTTAACAGGAAATAAAAGATATTATTATGAACCTCAAATGTACATCTTGCATTGGAGATACTTGTCCATCAGACATCTTGAAAAATTAATTAGACATACTCCTCCCATGGATTACAAAATTAATTAATTCATCCGTTACATCTGACACGGTCCCTGCCACCTAAAGGAGGCTTGGGTTACACCACTGCTGAAAAAGGCTTCTCTCGACCCCTCCATTTTGAAAAACTATAGACCCATCACTATAACGTTCCCTATCTTCGTAAGATTTTAGACAGAGTGGCATATGTGCAGTTTCAGACCTTCATAGCGAATCATAACATCCTTAATTCCAACCAGTTAGAGTGTAACGCTCACCTGACTCCCACGGAGGCGCTGGCCTGGTTCGCGCTGCTGTGACCTCTTCTAAGGTGATGCGCAGGGTCCGGAAGACGGACTGGACCTGGCCCCCAAATCTGGCTTGTCTGGCTCGCAGAAGTATCCTTCTGTAGGCGAAAATAGGGGATTAACTGTCTGCGGGGTAATGCAAACAGCCTCCCACTTTCCCCTCTCACCCTCCTCGAAACCTTCTGTGATTCCTCGTAGCGTCTCACCTTAGGGTCTGGAAGGACGAGCTCTCCATCCTGCTTCTGATGCAGGGGCGCGTTGGTATCCAGTTACTTCACTGGATTTTCGGATTGGTGAGAACCAAACTTGCTTGTCTTCCAGGTAAGTTTTTTTGATAAGAGGTTCCCCTTGTGTCCATGCATTAATGTACTAATGCTAGTGTCTTTTTCCCCATAGGGGCCGGGGTACGGAATGCCGGGGAACAGGCACCGACCCAAGATGAGAGGTGAAATCCTTGTAGAAATCAGGTAAGTCTTTAATGAGCGTTTTTTGGTAATGTCTTTGCATTCGCTCATTAACGCAGATGTCTCTTTTTCCCCTTAGGGGCCGGGGTCCGGAAATGCCAGGATGCGGCGCGGACCCGAAATGAAGAGGGAATGAATCAACAGGTAAGTCTTAACATGGAGATTTAGCTTTCCTTATTCCCTTCTCTCTCTCACCTTTTGAACTGGTCTTTTTCTCCCTAGGCGCTGGGGCGTGACTGCGAATCCGGATGATCGCTGCTGAACATGGAGGCGCCCTGTAAAGGTGAGTGGATGTGGCGCTGCAGGGATCGACGCAATGAGCTTTTAAATAAAAGTCTTCCTTTTCAGGATTGTCGGCGAGATGTCTCCGGGATGCGGATTTAGCAGGTAAGGACTTTTCCTTCTTCTGTTCTCTTCTTCTCTTCCTTTGCAGGTGATCCAGGATGCTGGCAGGCGTGGCAGAAGTCAGGATGCAGGAGCAGACACGGTGAGCGTCCAGCTGCTAGATGCAGAACAACGCGAAGCACGTGTGGCTGTTCGGGTGGGGTTTAAATAGCCTTGGAAGAAGTTCCAGGTACGTATCCTTCCTCCAATCAGGTATGTATCCTTCCCCGACCACGCCCAGATGGTAAATTAGTCCCACAGGTAAAGTAGTTCCTTTCAGGCCTCAAGGAGGCCGGGATCCTGCAGCATGGTCTGCATCAGGTAAGTGCACCCAAGCACTTCCATAATGAGCCTGGCGCCTATGGCGCCAGGACTGATGTCTTTTATGAGCCTGGCGCCATAGGCGCCAGGACACTGTCCAAAGGGCCCCTATATGGGGTTGCTGGGTCCTTCCTTGGGGACTGGATGTCCGCTTTCGGGGACGCAGGGCTTGAACCGGCTCCCCGGGAGCGGGCATCATGACATAGAGTTCCAGGCACAACATGGTACTGAAACTGCCTTACTGGACCTCAAAACCAACATCTCGGATATTATTGAGAAAAATCATTCCTCGCTGTTATTATTATTAGACCTTTCAGAGGCCTTTGATATTATTGATCACAGTCTCCTACATAAAATACTTATATCTATAACCAACTGTTCTGAAAAAGCAGAAAAATTGATTGTGTCTTTTTTGGGTTCAAGATCATCCAGAGTCGCAGTTGAGAATGCTCAAGCCATTCCCTTTGCCAGCACATGTGGTTTACCGCAGGGATCCTGTTGTCCCCCGGCTTTTTAATATTTACATCCGACCATTGCTTGATCTGTTGGAGGAACTTGGTGTCAAATTCGCTAAATACACAGATGACACGCAAGTACTCCTCGAACTATAAGGGAATTATCGGGAGGATGTTGTAGCAGTGAATCAAGTTTATGCCTAAATACAATCGTAGATGGTGATCAACTCCCTAGCGCTGAATGATTCAAAAACAGATATTAATCCTGGAATCTGGCCCCAGATTGACGAGCTTATCCGAGCAGTATGAACCCTTAATTATAGCTGGTAACACCATTCCCGTTAGCAAAACAGTGAAGACATTGGGAGTAACGCTGGATGTGAATTTGTCCATGAAAGGTCAGGTTGCCCAAAGTCGTTCATCTTGTGGCTATATTACCAAACTTTTACATCCGATTAGACCTTACCTCTGCGTTACTAATAGATCCCTCCTAGCCTCTTCACTAATTAATTCACGTGTGGACTATTGTAACAGCCTGTTGATGGGAACCTCTCAAGGTAATTTGAAACAATTACAAACCGTCCAAAATGGGTCTGTTGGGGCAGTCTTTGGCCTGTCCAAGCAGGGCCATATCAAAGCAGCCAGAAGGAAACTGCACTGGCTGCCGGGGAAACAGAGGATACAGCACAAGACCTTATCCCTTGCATACAAATGCCAAAATGGCAAGGCCTCACTCTACCTTACAAAAAGAATAACTTAGTAAGTACCTGGTAGCTCTTTGCGCTTTTCTGACATTCCTCTACTTAACTAGCCTAGATCACAACTGAATAACTTTGGGGACTGTAGTTTCAGTTTAATGCACCCCGTGAATGGAATGCCTTACCTACCAACATTAAAAATTCCTCTTCTCTTGCAACATTTAAGAAACAGGCAAAGACACATCTTTTTAAACTCCCGGAATATATTCCCCCAGAACAGGCCCGCTCTATTATTCTTTTCCTTTGTGTTACTCTTCCTTGCTGTGCTCTAAGGCTTACCAGTGGGTAGCACCCTACAAGAATTGAAATACATAAATAAATAAAATTGTTGAGCTGTTTCTTTAAATCCAGGCGGTCTGTTGCGGTCTTGTGCTTTGAGTGGAAGCCTGATTGGTGAATCCCCAGAATGTGGTGGCGATCTAGGAATGACTGGATTTGAAGGTATGCAAACCCGTCCATGATTATCAAGAGGAAGGGGAATGTTAGTCCTATTTCTATTATCATAGAGGAACACAACGTCCTTTCCTCAAGACTGTGGTGACCCAGAAGAAAATCAAAACTGGTGGGGCTTGACATACGCCAAGAAAAAGCAGTAGGAAAGGCACGTGCCTCTGCAGCATGTTGCATTACAGAAAACATGTAGTGGGAGTGCTACAGAGCATACAGGTCGAGCTCAATAATAAAAAGGCCCAAAACAGAAAATAAATACTACAAATACTTCACTAGCTTTAAAATCGCAGGAACACACAAATATCAAAATTAAAAACACCAAGGTAAGGGGATACTTACCCCTGGCATCAGGGAGCAGAAAGGAAAGTGGAAGATTAATGGCTGCAGAGGGACTTTCGAAGTATATCCTGGACAAGGATTGGAGCACAACGAAAGATGGAGAAGCATAGGAGATGGGATTATGGCAGCAGTCGTTTTTTTCTTATAAACTATGTTTTTACTTGCTGCTTTTTAATTAAAGGGAAAATAACTGCATTCTAGAAGCTACTGTGCCATGCCTTTGACTTTTGGACATACATTTGTATTTATTTCTTTGTTTGTAACGCGGCAAAGGACCATAGGCATTAAAGCACACATAAAAATGAGGCAAGAACAAACAAACATAAGTAAAACTGGAAGAACACTCCAGAGCTGAAAGCCAATTCATAAACCGGACACTAAACCGGCAATCAGAAATAGTCAGGGACAGGCCGTGGAAGTAGTTACTGGTACAGTGCATATTGACTTGTGCAGCATGTACTTTTGGGATTTGAACTCACAAAGCAGCATCAATGCTGATCTAGGCAACTGCCTTTTTGGGACATTCAGTGTTGTGGGGTCCTTTACTCTGAATCAGAGAGAAGCCATTTTGGAACCTGTAATGGGGTGCAGGTTCTTCCACATTGAATAGGGTATCATCCACCCTGAGACATCTGACCTAGGGGACGGATACATCACACTGAGGGAGCGGGGATACTAAAGTATACATTCGTATTGGAGGGGGAGGGGGCGTCTGGCCTGAGTGAGGCAGAGCGGATTACTGGCTTCTTAGCCATGCAGTCTGCTAGGAACCTCAGCACTCAGTACATGTAGTTCGTTGGTGGTCAGGCTGTACACTGTGAGGTAGTACGTTTTTGGAACATCTGGGCCCTGATTATGGATGAGGAACAGCACACAATTGCTGTGCGATGTTTCTGTTTTGGAGAATGCGCCGCTACAGCAGGTTATGTTGTTGTCTTGTGGATGGTGCATGTGTGGCAATAGAAATAAGGTGCAACAAGCATGAAGCAGCACTCCAGCTGCAATTCTGCCAGATGGAGTAATGTGGAAATGGGTGTCATGCGGGTGCAACTCACATCAGAGATCTGGTACATGTACAGGATGGGGTGCACATACCATCTGCCGAGTGCCGGAAATCGTCTCCAACCATGCCATTGAGGAGATCTCTCTTATAGTGCTACATGCCAGGAAATAGCCCAGCACAAGGAGCTGCAAAGAAGGCTTCTAAAGAAGGGAGGGACATTTTTTAAATTTATTTGGCTTCACGTTGGTTTCTTGTCACTTGAGCCTGTAAACACGAGACCTTTCCATTTCTACGGTGTGTTGATGCTGCCGTTGCTTAAAACCAATATAAGCGCCACAATCTAAGCAGAGGAAAATGGGATTTAAATTTCAAAATACTGGTGCATAAATACAAGAGCATGATAGAAGATTTTTAATGGTCACCTTCACACCGCCATGTGGCCGCCACCTCAAAATAGAGCTGCAACATGCGCACGTGAAAGTGGCATAAACTGTGTTTGGCTACCACTTTTGGTGTGGTACATAATTAAGTTCATACGCAATAACTGGTGCGTGAAACATCTGTACTATGTAAGGCATAATACATTCACTGGTAGATAGTCATGTGGGGACTTCTATATTGACTGACACTATATGCATGTTTTTCATGTAATACTGTACATGGTGGGGTGGTACCTGTACTCAATAAGGCCAAGTGCATGCTATAACACATAGCGTGGCTTTGGGTCTCTGTTCCAAGAGAGGCAAATTGCTTTCTGGAGCATCTAGGCTTGGGGAAGCAACTCTATTGAGTAATGCATGTTACAATCTTGATAATGTAGTTGTTTATGGTTATCTGACCTTTGTGAGGCAGAGTGCATCCTGCAATTTGTAATCCACTTTGGGAGCGCCTATATATGTACGTTCTGGTGCATGAGTCCCGGGAGGATAGCTTAACGGCAATGTGCTCGCCTTGGAAGCAAGACAACATGGAGCAACACAGGTTCGATCCCTGGGTCCGCGCTTAGAAACCTCTGGCTATTAAGCGCGTTATAAATAACCCATCATATCATACCATATTTGGGGGATTGCACATGGGGTAAAAATATATTATGGAAAATACAATTCACTATTGTAGCTACTATACTATTATGAGTCGGGTGGAGTTCTGGCACAAAGAGGACACATGATAAATGATGCATAATGCCACCTGGTGCAATTAATCATCGGTAGATGTTTCATTAAACATCGGTAGATGTTTCATTAAACAATGAATGAGTGTGTGTCTCTATAATGTCAGCTAATGCATAAAGAGCTTCTGTAGTTATGCTGCCATGTGGCAGAAAAAACATGCAGACTTATACAAAATGTATTTTCATATTCTGTCAGAAGATTACCGAGTGTACTATGAGTTATATAGATTGGGTTACATTTGTTGTTGATGCCCAAACTTTATTAAATTATTATTACCAGTACGAATTACACAAAGCATTTGGCTTTCTATTTACGTGTTACTTGGAAATGGTCAAATTGGTTGGTTCTAGTTAGACCTGAGATGCGGTTTTCCAAGGCCCAGCTCTTAAGTCAAAATGTGAAGAGGTCAGCTTTCTGTACAACAGATCTCCCCATTAGCAGAGATCTATTAGCCCAGATATATGTACTCAGAACAAAAGGCCTTGTTTTAAATTACCATGAAAATATAGCTAAATGTGAGCCAGATATTAGAATTAGCCAGATCAGTGGATCTACATGTCTTACAGGGAATGCAACATCAGAGTTCAGGTTGCATGGCCAAAGGTATGTTGATTAATTATGCTCACACCAGAATTAATGCACCCCTCTAGGGAATTAAGGCCAAGAGTCTATCTTGCAAGGATAACAAATATTTTAATCTCTACAGAAGTGAGGATGGGCAAGTGACTCTACTCTTGAGTGGTATATTCTGTCCCTCAACCGCTTCCCGGTCCAGCAGACTTGTGCCAGGCGGGGAGCTTAAATACACTTGACTTGGTCACCGGATCCTGGCATGGCTCCATCCAAAACTGTCATCCTGCCCTTACAAGGGGTTCTGCAGTCTTCCTTCTTGCATGGCCAGGTTTCTGTTTGGAACAGGCTACTTAACATAATGCTAGCAAAAATACATTTTCACTTCATTTTTCATAATTTTGCTATATTATGAACATTTATATATAAACACACCTTCCCGCCATAGTATCCACACTTCATCCATCATTCTCATATTTCTGTTTGATCCAGTAACCCCCCTTAAAACCTTGTTTTAACATTATTCTGCATTGTGTGTATGAGCCTCAGCCTGCCTGGGTTTTTTGATGGACAGGAAACAGCTGCTAAATTACGTGCTGGCTGCCAGTGCTAGCGGTGAACCACAGCAATGCTTGTAGTCTATTTTGAGCACAGGCTGCATTCTTTCTGGGAAGGAAGAGTGAAGTATTATTTGACTCGTGCTAAGACCGGCATAGGTTTTAACATTTACAATTTCATTCAGCTAATGCACCTTATATTTAAATAACTGCCTTCTATTAATGCCCCTCCCCTGCTTGCCCAAAAACAATTAACAGAAGTCTTGCCTAATTCTAAAGCACTTGGAAATGAAGGAAGGTGCTAGCTGCTTTCCAACACCATCATGGTCACGGAACAGGTATAGACATAAAATCTTAAAACCTAACCTAGCAGAGCAATAAGGTATCATACATTATATGATTGTTTCATGATGAAAAGCACCCCATTAAATGAAGTCTTTGTTCCCAGGATATCTGCTCAACTCATTGGGGGTCATTCCAAGCATGGAGGTAAGGTACAAACCATGCCGGTAATGATTTACCGGCATGGTTTTCCGCTCCATGCCATTCTGACCCCTCAGACCGTAAATTACGGCACCGTAAACTACAATGCCGTAATTTACGTTCTTGGGTCGCGCGCGCCCCACCATGCCGAAATTAATGGCATGGCGTAAACCGGAGCTGATCTCAAGTAAGGAGCACATGTAAATTACGGCATCCCCAAGGCCGTAAAGTACCTTACCGGCATGGAGTACATACAGGCATCTCAGAGAAGGAGTAAAGAACCCTGAGCAGTGGGACCCACAGCCACAGGTGCACACATGCAACACAGACGGAGGCCAGGAGTCTGCCACAGCAGAAAAGGAACACACACACCGCCCCCTCCCACACCAAGATGATACCAATCGAACAAGCAAGGCCACAACCACACAAACCCCTGCAACAACACCACACCCCCCCACTGAGGAGACACAGGGGTAGAAGGAGGGGGGAGACAGGCCCTGTATGCAGCACCAGTGCAGCCTCCGTTACCACCCCAGCAGCCCCCATGCACACACAGCATGTCCGGCCGCTCTAGGAGAAGCCCTACCAGATAGACACCCCTGACCACCTAAACTGTGACACCGTCACCACCATATTGCGCCACAGACAAAAGAAAAGCGAGCACCATACAAATGTACAGTGCCAACCCGGCACAAGTGATGGTGTTGCCTGTGCCCCACACCAATGCCAAAGGCACCCACCAGCACACAGTGGCATGTCACAACCGTCCATTATGCGGCCACATATACAAGTGCCGTTACACCTCGCCAAGCACACAAGGGTCCACCAATCCCCAACATGGACCACCCATGAGATACACAACAAGAAAGCTGGA
Organism: Ambystoma mexicanum; assembly: GCF_040938575.1. NCBI lineage: Eukaryota > Metazoa > Chordata > Amphibia > Caudata > Ambystomatidae > Ambystoma > Ambystoma mexicanum. Next base: position 1,559,983,028 of record NC_090937.1, on the reverse strand, counting down.
CCTAATGCAAATGGAGGCATGCCAAATGACAATGGTGCCCCTGACAGCACCCACAGGTCATATGTGGACCAGCCTGGCATGCACGTTGCGGACAGCAATTGCAAACAATACCACTCCCCCTACGTGCAGATGGAATCTAACGCTACCAAGAACCGCACACATGGGTGGGCCCGACAACAAACAACTACACATGACTCAAAGGGCCAGCTGATCACCACGCTACCGCGCCACATGGCCCAACCTGCAAGATGACCTGTCTGGCTGGCTGTTGAGTCGTCTGACTGTGTCATGCAAGTGCACTGGTGCCACGGGGTGGGTGCCTGCATGAACCAACTGCGTTGAAGCGATGAAGCCATTGTACGGTGTTCACCCCGACAACAAACCCGCCACAGAACCAGTGCAATGGCACATATGAACAGATTCCCACTTTGCCAGAATAAGGCACCCACATCACACTACATCTCCACCAACTGACAAGGGCTAAGCACACTACACCAGCACCACTCATTGGCGGACACCACAACCGTAAGCGCATATCGGAGGACACACTGCACATGCACAATGTGGCATCCCCCGGCCTGGCACCACATTGGAGACCCATCCCTGGGAGTGGAATTCACGGAGGGCAGCAGGGGTACGATATCACGTCACCGGCATGGCACCCCCATAGGAGTGTTGGGAATCACCATAGAATGGACCAGAACAGGATGATGACCATGATCCACAGACTACAGCCATCACAGCCAAATAAGAATGTACACAGTGCACAGCACCACAATGATCCGACATCAGGACAGCAGCGTGCAACAAAGAAACATGTACCCCAAGATGTCCACACCATCGTTCACGGACCATCATGTAGACACAACACCCCACTGCATTACATTGCATCAGACACATATTTGTGTCCCTGATTGTGCCCAATATATCCATGGACATGTCCAGATGGCCATCATTGAAACCCTGCCATGACAGCCAAGTACTGTTCTCCACCATGACAGTCCACACACCCACCTCATTTGGCGACACATGCAGCTGTTGTTGGCTGTCCCATGACAGCAAGCCACATGACCCCTGTCATGAACCCCCTGAACATGCCCATGGGGCAACCAGACTATGGCCATACCCGTGCAAGCGTGTAGATGAAGCAGTCACCAGGCTTGCGTGATGCACATATGTGCCGGCGAACCAGGACTGGTGGCTGACCCCTCCACTGATATCTGGTGTCGAATGGGCCCATGCCATATGTGCAGATGGACAAAAAGTGCATCCCTACGTGAGCGGCTATCACCCCTGACATGGTACTGCTACAACCACAGGACGATGCGGTGAAGGCGGAGGGTGTAGTGCCAACAAAGGTTCATTGAGGCTGTGCACTTGAGGGACATGTAATGCTCTGTACTTACAGTGGACAAGGTCTCCAGGACACAAGTCAGTAGAGGGTGTCATGACATGGGCACACAGGGCAACGGACTCATGCATACTTGTACACCATGCACTGGCAGTAGTCAATGAACAAATGTGCAATGATGAATGTCCACAACGGTTGAAGTTTGCAACACCAATTGTGTATTGTGATAAATAAAACAAAATAGTGCTTACATCAGCAACTGCTCATGCCCCCTCCCCGCTCCCCCCAACTCCAGAGCAGTCGTCCCATGTAGGATGTGGGGCCCACATGTGGCAGGAACGCCTAATGTATCTTGCCCCCCTTGTCTGGGGGAGGCAAATCCCGTTGACGCAAGGAACGCCAAGTGCGTCTCTCCGGGCTGCATTGCGTGGCCTCACTGGTCGCGGACGTGTCCTCCTGCTGTGGCTCTGTATTTTGATGCCCTGCCTCAAGGGCATTTGCTATGCGATTGAGGACATGTCATAGCCGGGTTGTGCTGTCCGTCATAGAGTCGCACAATCTGGTGGTGCAGTCGGTGAGGGACTGCCGCATTTGGTTAAGTTCTTCATGCAGTTCTGCCCTGGCCTGGCGGTTGTCCTCAATGTAGTTCTCAATTAGATCAGTCAACTGGTGTACTCGGTGCTGGTCAAGTGAAGGGAGACCATCTGAGGATCCACTTGCACCAGCATGCTCTGCAGGGGATGGTATGGGTGGACTGGGGGGAACGGCATCATACCCCTGCGGGTCAAGTTCCAGTCTGTGCACAGGTGACGGTGCATCCCCGGAGTCACTGCATGACGCCAGGGCCACGAGGCATGGCTCTGGCCTGTGCATACTGTCTTGGTCGTCCTCCAACATGGGCCCCTGGATGGGTGGCAGGCTGGGCTCCCACTCATCCGGTGCAGTGGCACCAGCCTCTCCTGAGACGCTCGACTGTGCCGAGCTAGGGGTTTGCACAGTTGCTGCCGCAGATGCTGTGTGGGTTGCTGGTCTGCCAGCTTCAAGTGGCCTTTCCGTAGGCTGGGGGGTGTTTTTTTTTTGCTGCTGGCTTCGGCCTGACCCTGCCAGTACCCGCAGAGGTGCTTGGCCGGCTTCCCTGGGGCTCTGTGCTGTCATGGTCTGTGCCTGTGGGGGTAGAAGAGAGGGACAACATTAGTGTATGTGCAATGTCCTATTCGCATACATGGTTGCATGGACATTTCGGTCATTTACGGTTTGTTCTGTTTGGGGGTAGCTATGGCAGTGGTACATGTGCATGGTGATGGCATATACACATGTTTGGGAGTGACTCATTGTGTCCTGGTCATGTACATTTTGGCTAGTACTATGCCTACCACGCTGGACAGTGTGCATGATGGGCTGTGCAAGTCAATGCACTATGCACTATGGTTGATGTGCGTCATGTATTCGCACATGGGCCAGCATTAGGCTGGGGGGATGCGTTGGATGGAGGGGGGGGAATACGAGAGGGTGCCTTCGATGACCCCTGAGTCAGTCTACATCATGCAATGGACATTGCCAGTGTACACTGTCGACACTCACCTCCTTCTCCAGAAGTCGTTCCCCTGCACTCCATGGTCCCCACGCCCTCAATGGATTCAGTGCCAATGAGCTCCGCACAGGTCTCCTCCCATGCCTCAAGTTGGACTGCGGTACTTGGGCCACCTCCCGTCTGCAGGGCCTGGCTGCGGTTGCTGGAGAGGAGGCCCTGCACCCGCAGGTCGTCCCACCGCTTGCGGCAGTCCCTGGGGATGCGGGGGTTGTTGCCAACAGCGCTCACCCTCTGTGCCAGTTCCTCCCAGATGGTCTTCTTGCGGAGGGTGGACTCCCTCCGCATGTCGCTGCTGAAGACTACATCGGCATGCTCTGCCAGGTAGTCCACCATGGCCTGGAGTTCATCGGGGCAGAATCTCTGCTTGCGGATGCGATCCGCCGCCCTTTTTGGTGCTTTCGGCATGTCCTGCGATGCCTGGTCCGGTTCCCAACTTTAGTTTCCTCACAGGGCTGCTGGCAGCTGCGGATGGCAATGGATTGTGTTTTTAAAGATGGCCGCCGCTCTCCTTCCAGTTCCTGTGCGATGTCGTAATTTCCGGTTCCTTTTTTTTCCGGTGACCGTAATTTACAGTCTCCGTAAATTACGGTCACCGTTATGCACTGACGCTAATGCTTACAGGGCGGTGTTGTACTTTACGTGTCGCTGCATGCCGGTAGGGGTTTTTCGGGGGGTTTTGCGGCAGGCCGCGCGGCCCTTTTCCGGCATGGCGGAAAGCGCGTGTCCGAGGGCTCGGAATGGTCCGAAATTTTTGGTCTTCAACCAGCACGATGTCGTACTTTACGCCATGCCAGAAAGTACCGATACTTACCGGCATGGCTCGGAATGAGGGCCAATTTCTTTTAATTCAAAACTTCAATAAGGCATATAAAGTGTAGCCTTGAAAATGAAATGCATTTATAGTGACTTAATGATGACATAGATTATTGGGTGTCATGTTTAAACACCAAGATGAGATTTGAATTCAGTGTAGCAGCATCAATCACATGCATATAAACAGGATATATTAAAATGTATGAATCATTAATAAATTAACATATTTTAATAAATCTGTTATGCCTGCAGCTACATAAAACTGAATTAGAACTGTATTGCCATTCTGAATAAATAGGCCTCAGTAATAGCCCTGAAATATGTCATTCCCTTGTACATACCTTGCATGGGCCTAGGTGTATACAAGGGAAGGACATATTTCTGTACACTTTGATCTGAATTTCTGAGGGAAGGGCTAACTCAAAGCAAACTACATGCCCTTATGACTTGGAATAATACATTGGGGAAATCAATGCACAGAGGAGACTTTTTGAGATGTGAATATGAGAAGAGAACCTATCACAGGTGCCGTCCAATCCAAAATGTCTATGTCAATTGATGCTGCAGTAATGAAGTGTGCTGCATGTTTAAATTTAAGCATATAGGAAGTTGAGAGAAGTTTAGTTTCTTTTACAAAAGTAGCAGAGAAAGAGAGCCTGTCCAACAGAGAAGAACTGGTTGGGGTTAAACCTGGGTACAACTGATAGAAATCCTCCTTAGCAGGGCTTTCCCAGAGGAGCCCAAATGCAGAAGCTTTTACTGTGGCAAAACCTGATTGCCTGAGAGGGGTTTGGGAGCAGGGGGACAGACCAAAGGGAACCTGGTGGGATGGCTTGGAGCTGTTGATGTCCCTTCCAGTCATTGGCCTTTAAAAGACAGCCCAAACATGTATACAATTTATATAAATATCCTAATCGTTACTTAAATCCCAACCATCACTGGAAAGCATTTTGGGGGAACCATGTTTACAAGCTACATCCCTAAATGGGGATTTGGCCTGTAAATAACATTTTGAATATGTATATTTGAAATAAAATGCACTACAATGTATAATTGTGCATGGCACATAAGCCACTGATAGTGGCCAATTATTAATGAATTCCCTGAATTTGCACAGGAGTAAATCATATCTGGGTCTGTGAACATAGTTTATAATATGACTCACAGACTGTAACAGATTGATAGACTTACTGACCTGCAAAAGCCATAGTTTACATAAAAGAAAAATATGTAACAGAGTTTTCTAGCCCTCAAAATAGAATATACGAAGGATGTTAGGTCCTCTTCTTCATTCTCTAGATAATAATATCAATTTAAATAACTGAATGCTCCCAGGACCAAATGTGTTGCACCTGCTAACATCCCTATTGACAGTCAATAGATCATGAATAAATGTTGCAACAAAACATCTGTGGGCCTGATTCATGGAATGTTTTGCCCGGTGCAAAGTTACTTTGCCCGGTGCAAAGTCATTTTGCACTGCCAACACAAACCCTGATTCATGGAACTGTGCAAAGTCTATTTGTTCAGGGCAAAGTCAGTTCAAAGTTCATTATATTTAGTTGCATTGATTTTTTTTTAATATAGTGCCCCTCATCAACTTTGTGTTGTCCACCCCCATTCCAGTTAAAGAACAATTGCTCATAGAGTATTTACATTCCTGATTCTGCCAATCACTATTGTCCAACAAACAAAACACATCCCATAAGATTTATTGTAATAAGATCCAATAACCAATCATAAAGATACAGGCACCTCATGCTCGGTATTCAAACCGTGCAGGACAGTTCTATGTCTACAAATTAGTTGTGCTTCAACTCTTCTCAATTCCCTCTTGCAATCCCCACTTTGAGGTCCTTCGGGATAGTCATGAGCCCAATGAATCTGAAATCCGTATCCATCTGATGATGTTGCAACCAATGTGTGGATAAAGTCCATCTGGGGTACTCCTTGCTCAATGCAGACAAATGTTCACCAATCTGAACCCTAAACTCACAAATTATGCTTCCAATATAATTCAGCCCACACAGGCATGAAATTGCATAAACCACATATTTCATTCTGCAGTTATTTGCTCAGCTTCCTTAATGTTAATCATCACATTTGTACACTTTCTAGTGCACTAACACATCCTACAGGTCCCACACTAGTAAAAACCCTATCAGGTTTGTCTTTGATCTCTCTAGCGGTTTTTAAAATGAAGGACACAATTCCTTCTTTAACGCTGGAGCTTTGGTAAACACCAAATCAAGTTTGTTAGATATATAATGCTGTAAATCCGGATCCAATGTGAGGATTCCCAATGCTTAGGCAGCATTTTAAATACCTTATTTTTCTCATTTGAGTACTGCATGACTATTCTTACCTTTCTAGAAACTTGAGATTTCAATGCTTTAGGATGCAAAAGGTCACTCCTATTCATGGGCAAACTTTTATTTTTGGCTCTCAGCAAAATCCCACTCGAATAACCACACTCACCAAACCTGACATCTAGGTTTTTACATTCCCTGTCAAATTCAATTAAGTCCCTACAGTTTCTGCATGCTGGATGTATTCTCCCATCAATATATTTCTGATAACGCTGGATTTATGACAGCTTGAGGCCAAAAGTACAGAGTTAACTTCTGTGGGCTTCCTGAAAATTGTAGACATGATTTTATTATCTTTCACATAACAATGTATATCCAAGAAGTCAGTCTCCATTGGATGTGTCTGTAGGGATATTACAAGGTGCAGTGCATTTGGTCCTGGGATCATTCTGTTTGATGACAATTTATTCTGTGACTTTGGGCTTTTGTCACTCCTCGGTGACCAATGCTGCCATACAGCACCTAATTTAGTATTAGATTGCTATATTGTGAGTACAGTTACCAAGCTTGGTGAGGGAAGAGCCTAAGTCTTATTGTTGTTAATTTAAATAACTAACAGCATTTTTATCCAAACAACATTCCGCAGAAAAGAAAGGATTCTTCCTTGAGTGGACTCATTATGCAAAGTAATGTTAATTTGATGATTGCTTTTCAATTTTAATTTCATAACCTCAAGCTTGTGGGACCTTTTAATACAGCAAGATATTTTGCTCAGCAAAATTAAAGCTTCTACCCTGAACCTAAATGTTAAGACTAAATAGCCTAGTTAACCCTACCAAACATTCTTCTATCCCTGTCAAAGCTAGAAACGAATGGATTCAACATTTCAGAATAGAAGCGAATAGAATAAGAAATGTATTTGTGATTCCAATATTTTTCAATGATGCCAACACTTGTCGATTGTGTCAGAGAAAATTAAGTGAATTGCATCATTGTAAAGTATATTCTGTGTGTGGTTTTGTGTTTTCTGAACTTTATGTCCGATGACAATTTGCATGTTTACATTAGAGAGGGATTTACTTTTTTGTTATGATATGATATATGATATGGAATTTATAACACGCATATACACAAGTGTTTCAAGGTGCGATATGGCATTTGTTTAGAATAGTTATTCAGATTTGCTTTTGCAATACGTATGGATGTTTGTGTGCATTATGAAGGTACATATTAGCAAGATTACAGCAGGCAGGTTACGTTTCTTTCAGAAAACAAGTTGTCTGTATATATGTGGAATTCTGTGGGTGACTTCTTCACAACTAAAAACATAGGGAACTACCTTTAATTTTTGATTTGTTTATTTATTTATTTAATGTACAAATAACCACATGGTTTAATGTTCATATACAATATGAAAACTTTCCAACACATACAAACAACACAAGTAAACAAGACAATTAAAAAACCTAAATAGTACATTCCTAAAAGTCCATTTCTTTCTTCAATCTTTCAACAGATGTGAGCAGCAGCAGATGATATGACCCTGGACCTATGTATCTGTAACTCTGTATGTATATTCTAAGAACTCCTCTGGGGTGGCTTTTTTGTAACCCTTAATCAAGCCTTCTTATGTACCACTTATCAGCGCCTCTATGCCTTAGGGCTGCAGTGCGCTTTACAAATGTAAAAATAAATAAAAAATAAATAAATATATACTATTTAACATATTAATATTCCATAAGATAACTTGTTTAAAATATCAATGATCTTCAGACAAAACTTAACTATAAAAATATAAAATGTTTGTCACACTAATTATAGTGTCTGTTAACTGTTTTAATAATGGGAAGGTTAGGAATATGATTATTCTTTCTCTGTTTTTAGTTTATCTAAACCTTTTACACAATACATACATTTTCTATACATAATAGAACTTTTTACACATACAAAAGTGTATAAATATATACACAGCTGAATTTTCTTCAACAATCAACAATTAATAAGTAATAATACACAACCTCTAAAACAAATGATCACATTAAATTAAGCAGCAAGGACAGAAAGGATGAGAGCAATACCCTGTGTATCCTCTCCAATGATCTAAGATGTGTAAACATTTTTACCTAAAAGAGGATGGAAGCTCATCAGACAGTGGACCAATGCAATGTTCAAGGTTGTTTGAAGGCCATTTAATAGTCTCGACCACATTTCTTCCTAAGCTAAAGCTTTGTCATAATGTGTGAATCTTTGAAATAGTCATTCTCGCACTTTAAACTTAGCACCAAATCAACAGATATTTTAGAGGTTCCCAAAATGTCTCCTCTTTACATAATCCACAATACCTCTGAGCACAGGGAATATTTCTAATGGGACCTCATCTCTGGAGAGTACCAATCAAATTAAATCTAAATTTCAAAAAGATATTTAAAAAAACAAGGATTTGGAAATCTAGTCGCATATGTAGGTAAAATACTAAAGGAACTATGCAATTTCCCATATTCATGGTAAAGTTTGCATTTATAAATAGAGTCTTGGTTCATGCACCATTCTTTTTTATTTTATTCTTAGGGGCATTAGGATTTTTAAGTAAAGGTTCTCTCTGCAAACGCATATTAACCAATAGCTTGTCACAATTGCTGACAAAATTATTAAGGGAAACCGACTGCTGTGACTTCAAAAGGTTATTCAAGTCTGTAAACAGTGAAAAAGCTGGAGGAGCCAATATTTTCCTAAATTATTGTAATTTTTGCCAAGTGATGTATTACAGCCAGGAATGTAAATAGAGTCCATGGGTAATTAATATAAAAGGCATAGGTGCAGGCAGGCCTAACATTCTTTGCTCTAAATGTACCTTCAATGGTGTTTAGATTTTTACAGTCTAATGGATGAAGTTCCTGGCCATATAGAATTGTCGGCAAAACCTTTCCAACATAAAACCTCTGTAAAGGAATTAATGGAAACTTAAGAAATTTAAAATAGATCTTGCATATCTGCACAAATAAAGGTGCAAATTTGGTCTTAATTCTTGAATCTAAATCAAGCGATCCACAATTACTAGAAATAGGATAACCAAGATAGATAAAATATGTTAATAAGTTCAGAGATACTCCATCTATTGACCAGTATAAAGTACATTTGACCTTTAACCATAGGTAATCAATAAAGTTGATTTAGATGCATTCAGTCTTAATCTATTGTCCTTTAAGTCATTATTCAGACAGTTGAGGGCACGAGAAAGTCCCATCTGAGTGTTATTGAATAAAATAATATCATCAGCAAATAATGAGACCAGCAGTTAATATGTTCTAATTTGGGGGGAAAGAGTTGCAGTTACCTAAAGTATCAACATGATAAGAAAAATAAAGGCTATGGGGCAAGGACATAGCCTTGACGAAGGCCGGCAAAAGTTTGAACTATTGTGCCCATATTACCCTCATTATTTAGTTTTACCTGCGCTGTGGTATCAGCATGTAACAATACCAATAATTTAAAAAAGCCCCCCGGAATGCCACACTTACGCAATGTATTCCATAACCTGATGCTATCAACGCAGAAGAATGCGCATGAAAGGTCAGCGGAGGCCATAAAAAGAGACACATTATTCTTAACTCAAGCCTGATCTTGCAGCAGATTATAAGGCCATTTAAAGATGTGCCACAATGTTGGCAAAAGCCAGTTTGTAGCATTGAAGGACGACCAATAGATTTAGGCCATGCAGTTAAATCATGCCAAAGTAATGACACAAATACTTTTAAGAGTCCAAAAGGACTATTGGATGATAGTTAATGGGTCAGTAAAGTCACCTTTATTGAATTCTAGCGCTACCACCCAGCGTTGAATGGGTCTGTAACTGACATGGACGTGGGGGTCTGCTATAGCCTTGTGTATGTATTATAGTGTCATAAATTCCAATTTTTGAAAAATTGCAAATTCGTCAATCTCTCGAAATCGACTACACTGATAGCACAGGGCCGGACCCCGAACAAACCCTGTGCAGGGCAAATGGGTGGGGTTGGTCAAATTTCACCATCACCAGTACACCTCAGACTGGTATGCCAACCTTGTGTTCTAACTTCCTATTTTTGGAACAGTCCCAAAATCGGCAATCACCCGAAATCACCTATACTGATAGCACACGGCCGGACCACGGATGAATGGGTGGGGTTTCTTTTTTTTTTTTTTTTTTTTACTCACCCAGACCCTGAGGTATCACAGCGAGGTTACAGACAGCATAGAGAGGGCCGATACATTGGCAAAGTTACATGAAATAGGAAGAGTGGAACGCAATAAAATAACACATAATAGGAATATATACAGAAAAAATGGCAATAGTACATATTTATACAGGTTTTCAGTAGTTTTTTAAAGCCCGCAAGAGTTTCCTGATTTCTGATGGTGATTGGAAGATAGTTCCAATGTTTACGGGCTAGATGTTGGAAACTAGTGCCCCCTGCACTCCATTTCTTGTTGAAGTGGGAGAATGGGACAAAAGACTCCCCCCAATCTCCTCGCGCCCCTGGCCTAGAGGGTCGCGACCTAGACACCCGCCACGAGATGAATTTGCCTACCTACCAGACGACCAAATACCCTGGTACAGGAACATACGGATGTGCCCATCAGCCTGCCCACCAGCCTGCCCTGCTCAAGCCGACACCTGCGACATGGATGAACTCGACTAAACCTTTCAACAGTAAATAAACACATCGTTAGAGATGCCATGACGACCTAGACAACTGTCAGAACACCCGTGCAACCATGCACACTGGACACCCCCAGACCAATCCACACGAAGAACATATTCAGTGCTATGACGTAGGTGACGGACACACCCACTGACGCGCATCTTTATTATTTTTCACATAGGTTTTTCAAAATGCAGAAACGCAAGACGCACAAAGCACTCATCTAAAATGCTTGCTGACGCTTCTCCTAACCCTTGCATTGTGATGAAAATACAACGAAGACATGATACTGGATATGAAGCAATGTGATACCGCAACTTAAAGTGCCGTGCATTAAACATCCCCACCTATGCACCAGGCCCAAGTAGGTCGCAAGCAAGAGCCTCCACGAACATTGATTGAACGAGCAAGAGTACAATTGCTGACCCTGCAGAATGAGCCCAGCGAGAACTGACAGCCAAGGGGGCAATGTTGCAACTCGCATGCCACAAGCTGAAGCCAAGGTCACACCTGCAAACTAAGCCAGACACACAGTGGAAAATACAACAATAAATGTGCAGAATTCTGCCTCAACCACGGTCTCTCCTCACGTGACCAAGCCAAACCTGACAGGGGGCCAGACCCAGGAGGGAGAAGTCGCCTAGGTCCCACGTTTGAGACACAGGCTGCAACAATGAAATGACCCAATGGACACCTACAGCGGTGGGAATAGTCTGCTCTCAGGCATATGAGCAAATCCACGCATTGTCTGCACAAACACATAGTTACATATTGTTGCAAATGACAGGTACACCGCGAGCTGGGTACAACGATGGTCCCAGGCTGGGGGGCTCGCGAGTGGACCAATCAGAACATGGGGCACTCATCACTGACGCCATTAACATTAGCCAATCATTAGGGGTCTTCGTGTAACAATTTTCATGTATCTAATAGAAGGGACAACCCAAGTATACCACCTGACTGACCCTTAACCACTAACAGCGTTCTCTATACGTATGCTATACTAACCCTACCACTCGGTGAACCAATCCAGAGTGGCGATAGGTTTTTTGCTAACTTTCCCAGGTGACGCAAGTAGCGCGTCATACTGAGGCAAAAAGGGGCCTGCGAGCCCCACGAATTTCGAGAGTCAGGACGGACGCGTACGATCCTAGACCCATCCCTGCCGTTACTCAATAAACAGCAGAACCACCTTGCTTCTTGTGTGTGTCTCATACTCATTTTTGGGATACGCGGGAGGAGTTGGGGCCTCCCAGCCCGGAGGTCCGCGGAAGGCTCAGCCGACCCCGGGAGAAACTCCCCGACATTGTATCTCAGTAAGACCAGTAGGGACTGGTTATTAGATCTTAACGTTCTGGTGATAGTTTTTCTGGAAATTACTTGGTTTAAGTAGATGGGTGCTTTTTCATGGTGGCATTTGAAGGTGGTGCATAGAGTTTTGAAGATAACTGTGGCTTTGATAGGTAACCAGTGGTGCTCTCTTTGGATTTTGGACATATGATCCGATTTTCTTATGCAGAGAGCAACCCGCAAGGCTTTATTTTGTATCAGCTGCAGTTTGTTAAGGTTAGTGGTTTACGGTGCCTAGAAATAAAACATTACAGTAGTGAAGTCGTGAGAGGATCAAGGAGCTGGCTAATGTAATACAGTTCGTAGGTGTCAGAAATTGGCTACTGAGTGAGATAAATTTAGAGGTGTAGGATGTGGATGATGAGAGAGTGCTTATATGTTTAGTTAAGGTGAGGTTGGAATCCAGATAGACTCCTAGTGTTTTAACATGTTTGAGTACTGGGATGAAGGTGCTGTCTATATTGATGGTGGCGTAATCGGGATGAAGAGCGTTTATTTTAGATCGAGAGCCCACGATGAGTATCTCTGTCTTGTCATCGTTGAGGCAGAGACTGTTTAAAGCCATCCAGTTTTGGATTATGGAATAGATTTTGTTTATGGAGAGTGTGTCTTGAATGTACTTCCCTGATACGTGTAGATGACACCCATATTATCCAAGGCTGCAAACAGGTATTTGGCGTAGGCATTGTAGAGTGTGGGTGATAGGCAGGAACCTTGTGGTACACCTATTGGGACTGGTATCGGATTGGCAGCTTCTTTGCCTATGGACACTCTGGAGGTACGTTCAGCCAGAAAGGATTTGATCCTTGTAGTGGTATTATTGGAAAAATTGAAATCATTGGCTAAAGTGGCACAAAGTTTATTGTGGTTCACCAGATCGAACACTGCGGATAGGTCTAATAGAAGTAGGATGCATAGTTTTCCTGAGTCTCTGAAAGTGTCCATTTGGATTTTGAGATCCAGGAGGGCTGTTTCCATACTATGATTAGGGCAGAAGCCAGATTGTCTGGTGCCAAGGAGTTGGTTCTGTTCCAGGTGTGCTTGGACTTGGTTGTACGCTATTTTATCAAGGATTTTCAATAGGAATGGTACTGCGGTTATGGGTCTGTAATTGGTAGGCACTGTAGGGTCAAGGCTGGATTTTTTTAACAGCGGTCTAACCCAAGCTTCGTTAATGCTAGCTGGCACCACATTTTTATCGAAGGAAGCATTTATGAATTTTGTTATGATGGGTGTCAGGGTATGTGTGCAGGATTTCACAACTTTGGCCGGGACGGAGTCTCCCTTGCAGTTGGAGGCTTTGAGCTTGGCTATGGTATTAAGCACTGTTTCTTGTGAGACTGGAGTGAACTGGAAGGTAGGTTTGGTGTTATCATTTCCGGTGGGTAGTTGATTATTTGTGTCATTTCTATGGAAAATATGATACTATGATGGTCTGACCATTCAAGTGGGGTTATTGAATCAATGGAGACATTTGTGTTGATCAATTTGATCCGATTTCACCATCGCCAGTACACCCAGTATGGTATGCTGACCGTGGGCCAAAGTTTCACCCCATCAACTGTTATGGGGGTGGTGACAAACACACATTCAGAAATATATATATAAATAGAGACTACATAACATGCTTGTCAAGACAAAGGATATTAACCATAGAAAGATATTTCTGAGAAAATATCAAACAATATGTCAGCCCAAAGTGGAGGATAATCCTTTGGAAATAAGTTTGGAAAACTGTCTGGCCCCATGGCTATTATAACCAAACTTTGTCACAAGAAAGTCATGCATTTAAATCAGAATTAACATTGCCAAGTGCTGACTTTAAATGATTACCATTGGTGTCTGCATTGTTTATGCATTTCCCAAAAATGTTAACTACCAGCAGCATATATTGACTGTCTCGAATAAAATGTTCAAATTAATTTTTTATGACTTCATCCAAACCCTGTATTTTTGTTTACAATTTTTAGATTGCTGCAATCTATCGTAATCCGGTGGGGCGCAGTCACGCTTGATTGCCCTTAAAGACCTATGCAATGTTTGTCATAACCATTCATAAAATCATACCATAACAGTGATAGATCTTAACAATTAAAATGATTATCATTATCAAAAACGTTCTCTAATATCTGTGAAACTTTCACAATTTACCAAGAGATGTTTAAGAGTTTCCAATTTTGGCTCGCCACATAAGCGCCACCATGTTTCTCCTCTCTGCATTCCAGTTTTTGCACCTCTAATTTCGAAAGTCTCACAACAATTGAATTTCATAAGGATGTACTGTCAAAAAATCTTCGAACAAGGGTATGCTAAAATGTAGGATGGGAGTAAAGTGTGTTGCATTCTATATTGCATGTATCAGCTGTTGTTGCTAATAGTGGCCAATAGGACTATGTTGGCCGCATTATTGTAATCCATACAGGTGTTTTTCATCCAAAGCTTAAACAATGACTCCTTCCTGTCACGAAACTCTTCATCAAATAGGTGAAGCCTGGCAAATAGTCATTGTATACCTAGGAGAGGTTTGTTGTTATAAATTGCAAGAACATATTGGTAATATGTGAAAACAACTGAGGGACCATATGTGGGTCCCTGCCAGAGATGCAGTCCTCAGAATATTGGACAAGATGGTGTCATTAAATGTACTTATGAGCCTGTTCGAACAATACAGATGAATTTTTGTACTTGAAATAGTCATATTCTTAGGTCCTAAGGTAGTTGTAGTGATATTACAGGTAAGGGACACTGTAGTAAAAAACATGCATGATCGCTAGCTACATTTTGATTAAGAACAAAGAGTCTAATATCTGACAATAAAGATTCAGAGATAAAAAAAATATAATCACTAGTTGGAGCACTCATCCCTCTTTGCCATGTTGGTCTACTAGGCACATCACCCAGATGGTGCCATTTAATTTTATTTTTGTAAAAGCAGAGTTGACATAGTCTGACTCCATAATTGATCGTGCCAGCCTATGTGTCCACCTTTTCAATTCATGATTTCGGTTTAATTTTTACAGCGCAGGTCAGGAACAGAGCAGTTTAAGTCACCCATCAAAATTAATGGAGCAGTGCTATAAGTACGATGCCAACTATGTAGAAGATTTGCCCGGGTGCTAATGAAGTGCAAGGTTACTTTACTGTTCATCTGGGATTCCAATAAGCATTAATAAGCATAATATTGAAATCAATGGAATTGTGGATCCCTTTCCAGGACAATGTAACAGCTAAAATACTCTCGGAATCTGAGCCCATTTATTTTATTTATTTTATTTAAGGCACTTATACATCAAGTAAATCCCTTCTATTATTGGACAGAAAGAAGTCTTGATCCCAGAAAGTAAACTACCAAATGTACGGCCCAGCTGCCCTTTCTTGCCATATTGAGAAACAGGGAGCACCTATCTAAAATTGGAATGTCAATTACCCCTACTTCCTGTAAAGCAGGGGTGCACAACTGATTTTGACAGAGGGCTGAAAGTACCTTACATGAGGGCTATAGTGGGCCGAAAAGTAAATGTGGGCGGGGCGGTAGGCGGGGCGTGGCAGGAGGCTTTTTAAACCCCCAATTTGTACTAAACACATGGAAAAAGAATGTTTTTGAGGGGTAACGATTTTTATTTGCATTTCAAACTTACATTTTGTGCTACACATTTTCCATTGTTATAATTTATTTCTATTTAGTTATTGTATCTCGCCTGTTTAATTAACTTATATATATTTTATTGACCCTAGATACACTATGCCCCATGGCCCCCTCACCCCAACCAAACACTATGCCCCATGTCCCTCACCCCCAACCAAACACTATGCCCCATGGCCCCATCACCCCCAACCAAACACTATGCCCCATGGCCCCCTCACCCCCAACCAAACACTATGCCCCATGGCCCCCTGACCCCCAACCAAACACTATGCCCCATGGCCTCCTCACCCCCAACCAAACACTATGCCCCATGGCCCCCTCACCCCCAACCAAACCCCCCAACTCAGCACACACACAAACATGCACCAATACAGACCCGAACCCCCACCCCCCAACTCAGCACACACACAAACATGCACCCATACAGACCCGAACCCCCACCCCCCAACTCAGCACACACACAAACATGCACCCATACAGACCCGAACCCCCCACCCCAGCACACAAACATGCACCCATACAGACCCGAACACCCCACCCCCAACTCAGCACACACACACTCAAGCATGCACCCATACAGACCCGAACCCCCCACCCCCCCAACTCAGCACACACACAAACATGCACGCATACAGACCCGAACCCCCCACCCCCCCAAATCAGCAAACTCTCAAACAAGCACCCATACAGACCCGAACCCCCACCCCCCAACTCAGCACACAAAAAACATTCAAACACAAACATTCATACACATCCGACACACACCCCCACCCCCGCATCTCAACATACACACAAAATACATTCAAACACAAACATTCATACACATACGACACACCCCCCACCCCCGCATCCCAACATACACACAAAATACATTCAAACACAAACATTCATACACATCCGACACACCCCCCCACCCCCGCATCTCAACTTACACACAAAATACATTCAAATACAAACATTCATACACATCCGACACACCCCTCCACCCCCGCATCTCAACATACACACAAAATACATTCAAACACAAACATTCATACACATCCGACACACCCCCCCACCCCCGCATCTCAACTTACACACAAAATACATTCAAACAAAAACATTCATACACATCCGACACACCCTCCCCCACCCCCGCATCTCAATTTACACACAAAATACATTCAAATACAAACATTCATACACATCTGACACACCCCCCCCGCAACATACACACACACAAACATGAAGCAAAACAAACCCGACACACAAACACAAACAGACCACTTACCGGAGACGTGCTGGAAGGCAGGCAGGTAAGCGGCAGGTAAGCTGGAATCGCACTACGACTGGCGTGGTCCAAGGCTGAAATGCCTTCCGGCATCAAGCCTTATGGACCACGCCAGCCGTAGTGCTGGCCCTCCATTGGTGCAGCACACACGTATTACGTGGCTCGTAGGAGCGACGTGGTGCGTGTGTGTGCTGAGCCAATGAGGGCCAGTGTTTTCACCGGCCCGGAAGACAACAAAGACTTTCCTAATGGAGGGCCGCCGTGGGCCGCCCTACATTAGGAAAGTCTTTGTGCCTCGCGGGCCGGTCAAAAGGGCATGGCGGGCCGCAACTGGCCCGCGGGCCGTATGTTGTGCACCCATGCTGTAAAGCAAAGATTTCAAATTTAGTGACATCACATGAATTACCCAAAGGATAAAGGAAGCTGAAAGAACCTCTGGTGTTCCATGAAACGAGGTTACACAAGTTGGTGATAAAGGTAAAAGGTCAACCCTACACCTTTAGTATTTGTAAAAAAGAGACAGCTAGCCAAGACCAACCATGCTTTAATCAAGGTTTACTTTCCATCAACGTTGACACAGAAACTACGCTAGTTCCCCCATTTCAAATTTTACATCTGAGATCTACACCAGGGATTGAACATCCAGAGGTGGAAAATGAAGTCATTTGCTGTTTCCCCATTTTTTCAACCAAAGGGAAACCTGGAAACCCAACCCCCCAAACAATTTGATTTCCTTTACAATTCAATTCGAAATCAATTTAGAATGCAGATGACGCACAACCATATCAATTCTAGGACCATCAACAAATGTAGCTTGTTTTATGTCAGATGATTCATCAAGACACAAGGCTGTAATGGAAGAAAATAAAGATAAGACAGTAGCTCTCTTCAAAGGCATGGTGCCTGTATCCCTAACAATCCCCTCAAAAGCCATATGAGGAGAGTTTAGGATTGATAAAGAGATTTCTTTGTTCACCCGATGTACACCACTCTTAATTAAAGTAGGCTTCTGAGACTCAGACTGTGACTGTATCGTATCTTTAGGGGAGAAATGATTTAGAGCAGTCATAGAGTCCGCAGCCTCTCTAATCCAGCTTCACGAAGGCGAGGACGTCAAAATAATCCAAGCTGCCCTGCCATCTTCTTCCTGATCTGACAGTGAACCAACCTCCACCAAATCTCAGTAGTTTCAGTAGCTAATGATACCAAGGTAGCAGAACTAATTAGAGTTGCAGGAACCATTAACCTAGCAACTGGGACAGGCGGAGCGGCGGGAGAAACCAGGTAGCAGAGGATACCAATTTTGGACAAAGCTGTTTTAGACCCTTTGCCGTTGAGGGACTTTTTTCTTCTTGTTTCCAGGCTGTTTTAGAATTGGTCCCTGGAGACATAGAAGGTCCTGAAGAGGAAGCTTCTCCAGGTAGAACCGTGACTTTAGAAGGGTCAGGGTGCAGAGAATGCAGGCATTTCTTTGAATGCCTCCTCCTCTTAGGCGCACAAGTTGGCATTGGCGATTCACTGATACCTGTGTAGCCTCCGAGACCATGAAGTTTATTAGAGGAACTGACTCATTTGAGTGGTATTCAATAACCAACACCTCCATAATTGGGAGCGAAGCATACAGCAAAGACGCCAAAGAGGAGCCAAGAGGGAGGGGGGACAGTGAGCAGCGATAACTGTAGGGGTATCATTAATAAACTAGGAGACGAGTATACTGGATATAGATTTAGTCAATGGTTGATTATCACATGTAGATGTTGCAGGCATTTGATACTATGGAGAATGAATGGAGGATAACTTTGCACATCTATTGAGGGTGTATGTCCTTAGGATTACTATGAAATACATTTTGAGTTGCATGGACATTATAACATCTGCTTTGCTTGCCTGCTTTATATGTAATTATTTCAATGTCTAAGCTCGTGCTTTGGCTCTTAGGGCCAAGCGGAGCCCTGGTTGGCTCAGAGGGGCTCGACGTAAGAATTTTTGAGGTTGCACACCTCTATTTGAGGTTACTGCCGCATAACATGGCATATCTGGGCATTTGAGGTAGACCCTGCCATACGTGGGTCGTACCTGGGCATGTGAGTCTGCGCCTGGCGTGTAATGATAGTACCTGTATGTATGAGGATGTTTCTGGCCATCGCGGCCAGCCGTAGCGGTGTCAGTGCCCGGGGAAGCAAATCAAAAATGTGTCAGCCCTTCTCCCCCCCGCGCACCCCTAGTTCGCAATAGGCGCCAATGCGAAAGAACCAGCACCCTATTGTTATTAAATGCACC
This sequence comes from Ambystoma mexicanum, assembly GCF_040938575.1. Classification (NCBI taxonomy): domain Eukaryota; kingdom Metazoa; phylum Chordata; class Amphibia; order Caudata; family Ambystomatidae; genus Ambystoma; species Ambystoma mexicanum. The sequence goes on along the minus strand of NC_090937.1, from coordinate 1,559,963,736 downwards.
CCCCTCTCAAGACGCCTGCCGCGCCTTCTCCCACCATGCGTACTCGGGGGAGACCTTGAAAGACTCCCGGAGCTGGCGTGGCGGGGGGCTAATGTCGCCCTGTGCGGTTGCCCATGCCACTCTGCCCTAAGGCTGGCTCTGCTGGCCATGTTATATGCGTATAACTTAGCAAAGGAGGAGGTAGGTGACATTAAACATAACCCGACTTTTGGTACTACCAATGCAGGTGGTAAACAGGTCCCATCAGGTCAGTAAATGATAATATGGTCTTCTGTCAGCAGCCCTGTAAAGTTTATTTATTTGGATTTGTAGAGCGCGCTATAGCCCGCAGGCATCGAGGCGCTATAACAGAGCTCAAGGAGGCTTACTTGAGGGTTACAATGAAGCCGCCCAATGAGAGAACTTGTTCATTACATATGAAACAAGCCGAATGTCAAAATACGAGTGGGGTACCCACAAAGCAGAATTATTAATAGAAGAAAAATCAGGAGTAATTCTTTCCAGAAAAAAAGTCAAAGGGTTGCCAGCCAGGCATCCATTTTAACAGAAAGTCTAGGACTATAAGCAGGCTGCGGCTGGGGAGGGGTGAAAATGGGTTGGGGCGTGGAGGGGATCTCATTAATGCTTGTGAAGGGTTGTTTTGACGGGGGGCGGGGGGGTGGTGAGTGTACGCTGCGTTCCCTCGGGGGCACGACCCGGCCCTGCCTCCTCTCATATTAGCATCTGGGATTGCCATTTGAAGCAGCGCCTGGGATGGGAGTGCCCCGGGTCTGCAAAGGAAGCCGTGAGGAAACTTTCTGGCTTCAAGAACAAGAAACGGTGGGGGGAAAAAATCAGGAATTGGAAATCCAGTTTCCTTTTCCTGGTTATTTCTTTTTGGCGGGGGAAAGGAGCAGCAGCAGCGGCGCCTCTGGACTAGCTGCGGCCGCTGACAGACAGCATCCCCGGCTGAAGGGAACGAGCAGGGAGCGGAGAGGACCTCGAGACCCGGGAGGGGCCGTTTCATCGCTGCACCGAGGGCGCGCGCCTGCTCTGGGGAGACCAAGTCAATTCTAAGGTACAACCTTTATTGCACATCTAGCCGAATCTCTTGTTATCCTTTTAATGTGAAATGCTCGTATTTTGCAGTGTATGAAACCTGCCCATTTCTGTTGGGGGGACGGGTTAGACTGGGACTATGTACCTCTGGAGTTGTAAAGTCTGCACTCAGCCAACCAGTGCTCAGTGTTGTGTATTTTGCATTAATGCAAAAGCTGCAATCTGCAAAAACGTCGACACCAGTGATCTTCAAGCTGTAGGGCTGGCCCCATTTGGGGGGGAGGCAGAGGATGACTATGGGGGCGCTCTTTTAAAAAGGAAAAGCGTGCCTGCTTTTAATAGAAAATATGAGCAGTTCTTGCATTTGGTGGGATCTCTCCAACAATATTTTACTGTACGGGGGGAGGAGGGGCTAAGCATAAAAAGGTTTAGGAATCCCCTGGTCCATACCCAGCTCTGACCTGCCCACAATGCCTGGATATGATGGGTAACAAGGTAGGGTATCCCATTTTTTCTGATTACCTTTCCACTGGAGGTGACTACATGAACTGGGAAAAGGTGTTGTCCAGCTATCCATATGGCAGTTTGTTCTAGCATTAAGCTCAAGTCAAAGACCTCCCAAGTTGTACTACATAAGGTGCAGCGGTGCAGCAGGACGATTGGAATTGTCCCAAGATCACACCGTTAATCGCAGTGGTTGCCAGGATTAGTAGTCACTTCCCTTGTGTTCAAAGAGGACGGCCACTAAAAGACATCCCACTCCCTGTCCCCACTCCTGGCACCTTCCCCGCACCCACAGACCTACAAGCACACCTTCACAGGGGTTCCCTTAACTTTGTGGGAAGAAGTCCTAGAATTCCAAGCCTAAAAAAGTAAACGTCTGTCAGTGTTTTTTGGAAGTCAAAATACTTCCATGTTTAAAATGTTGAGAGTAAATGAGTTCTTCGACAGAACATGGAAGCTAATTGTTAGGTAAAAAGCAAAACGTGAACATCTTTCAAGTCTGCGAATAGATTTGGAAAAATCCCAATCTGACCACAGAAAGGGGAACATCGAACGTGTGATTGCAAGTATTTGCTAGCTCCACAATAGACCTGCATACATAAAACACTGTGAGGTGTATGGATGCCTTCGACTTCATGACTCCGTATCCCGATTTACTTTTTCTGGACCTGAAAATGTCTAAAAATGTCTTAATTTAAGTTTTACTCCTCCACCCTTCAGGGTGACAAACAAGGCAGGGCAGTAGCCTGGAAAGTGGGGGCGGTAATCTGTTCTCAGGGGTTCTGGTTATTGTGTACGTCAAGTGATATGGTATAAATCAGTGTTTAAGTAACCCTCTGTTTAAGTATCCCTCCATCCTGGTCCTATTTCTTTGTTTCTGAGTTTGCTGGTATTTCCACTTCTGCGGTTGTTACAGGCTGGTCGGGTTGCAGTCTATGCTTTTGATTTGTTGTTCATTCCCCATTCCCCGCCTCCTTCCCCTTAGCTTTCCCTTTCCATGCGTCTGCATAGTGCATGTTACACACACACGTTGCCATGGCTTTCTCTTGCTCTGGCATAGGAGAGGATGGTGGGATTGTGAGAACAGGTCTACTGCTATTTTATTTATTTATTTATTTAGCAGTTTATAGAGCGCACCCAACCCGACGGCATCTGGGCGCTGTACTACTATCTAAGAAGTGCCGCCGGTGGTAAATTATCGCTTTACCCATATTACTGCTCCTCCCCTGTGGTAGTCGCCCCGATATTGCAATCCTTTGCAATACTTCTGGTGGGATGGATTTATTTCTGCCCTGAAAGTGCCAGGAACCAATTACAGACTGTGGTAAAAAATAAATAAATAAATAAATAAATAAATAAATAAATAAAGGCAGCAGAGTACATATTTCCTGATTTATCGCCAACTAAAGGCTGCCTGGGTGAACACTACCGCAGGCGGTAAACAATGCTGCCAGCCATATTTCACAGCAGTGCCGTGTGGCTCCTTCAGCAGAAACCGCTCTCCCAACTTCTCTCACATGACACACAATACACACTGAAGGAGCTGGTTATGGGATTTTTTAAATTGTCTTCAGAGCAGCTCTAATTTTCGGTCTATGATGGTGATAGCCGTCTGTAATGCAATGCCAGCAGTAGTGGTATCGGGTATTTACCTCAGGTGGTATTTTCCCCTTCTGTAGTGGGTAATGTTTCACCACCAGCACTAACTGCCGATGACAACTGCTGGTATTGACATCCTCTTCTCTAATGAGATACCCAGTGCTAGAAATGGAAAAAAAAATGTGTTGGGGGAACAGTCACCTATTTGGAAGGGTGGAGCTGTTGGAAGGACAGGATCAGGGCCATGGGGTGTGGCCCACAGGTTGTGAAACACAGTATCTGTTCATAGAACCCAATCCTGGCGATTTCCATAAAAGCAAAGAGCAGTATGGGAACAACATAATGGCCACAATTTTAATTGTTAAACATCTCTTGTGATTCTGTAAGAAACACGTTTAAGCGAATAATGGACTCGTCGATTTTGATTGGTCACAGTATTAACCCTAATAGAAAGATGTCTGTATCCGTTTGGACAGGTGTGCCACTGTATCTGAAGCTTTTGAAGTATTGCCAAGTGAAAGCTCGTGGGTGGGCGGGTCACTCCTTTGCGCAAGTGATAATGCTGGTTGATAGACTTTTGTCTGCACATGTCCCTGGGCCTTCTCCTCGAGGTGCAGGACTTGGGACAGTCATGTGTGCGTGGGCAACCTGGGCCTGGGCCTTCTCCTTGAGGTGCAGGACTTGGGACAGTCATGTGTGCGTGGGCAACCTGGGACTGGGCCTTCTCCTTGAGGTGCAGGACTTGGGACAGTCATGTGTCCCTGGGCAACCTGGGCCTGGGCCTTCTCCTTGAGGTGCAGGACTTGGGACAGTCATGTGTGCGTGGGCAACCTGGGCCTGGGCCTTGTCCTTGAGGTGCAGGACTTGGGACAGTCATGTGTGCGTGGGCAACCTGTGACTGGGCCTTCTCCTTGAGGTGCAGGACTTGGGACAGTCATGTGTGCGTGGGCAACCTGGGACTGGGCCTTCTCCTTGAGGTGCAGGACTTGGGACAGTCATGTGTGCGTGGGCAAACTGGGCCTGGGCCTTCTCCTTGAGGTGCAGGACTTGGGACAGTCATGTGTGCGTGGGCAACCTGGGACTGGGCCTTCTCCTTGAGGTGCAGGACTTGGGACAGTCATGTGTCCCTGGGCAACCTGGGACTGGGCCTTCTCCTTGAGGCGCAGGACTTGGGACAGTCATGTGTGCGTGGGCAACCTGGGCCTGGGCCGTCTCCTTGAGGCGCAGGACTTGGGGCAGTCATGTGTGCGTGGGCAACCTGGGACTGGGCCTTCTCCTTGAGGCGCAGGACTTGGGACAGCCATGTGTGCGTGGGCAACCTGGGACTGGGCCTTCTCCTTGAGGCGCAGGACTTGGGACAGTCATGTGTCCCTGGGCAACCTGGGACTGGGCCTTCTCCTTGAGGCGCAGGACTTGGGACAGTCATGTGTGCCTGGGCAACCTGGGACTGGGCCTTCTCCTTGAGGCGCAGGACTTGGGAAGTCATGTGTGCCTGGGCAACCTGGGACTGGGCCTTCTCCTTGAGGCGCAGGACTTGGGACAGTCATGTGTCCCTGGGCAACCTGGGCCTGGGCCTTCTCCTTGAGGCGCAGGACTTGGGACAGTCATGTGTGCGTGGGCAACCTGGGCCTGGGCCTTCTCCTTGAGGCGCAGGACTTGGGACAGTCATGTGTGCGTGGGCAACCTGGGACTGGGCCTTCTCCTTTAGGTTCAGGACTTGGGACAGTCATGTGTGCGTGGGCAACCTGGGACTGGGCCTTCTCCTTGAGGTGCAGGACTTGGGACAGCCATGTGTGCGTGGGCAACCTGGGCCTGGGCCTTCTCCTTGAGGTGCAGGACTTGGGACAGTCATGTGTGCGTGGGAAACCTGGCACTGGGCCTTCTCCTTGAGGTGCAGGACTTGGGACAGTCATGTGTGCGTGGGCAACCTGGGCCTGGGCCTTCTCATTGAGGTGCAGGACTTGGGGCAGTCATGTGTGCGTGGGCAACCTGGGCCTGGGCCTTCTCCTTGAGGTGCAGGACTTGGGACAGCCATGTGTGCGTGGGCAACCTGGGCCTGGGCCTTCTCCTTGAGGTGCAGGACTTGGGACAGTCATGTGTGCGTGGGCAACCTGGGACTGGGCCTTCTCCTTGAGGTGCAGGACTTGGGACAGTCATGTTTCCCTGGGCAACCTGGGACTGGGCCTTCTCCTTGAGGTGCAGGACTTGGGACAGTCACGTGTGCCCCTGGGACTGGGGGCAGAGCAGTGTTTCGACGAGATGTTTTTTGCTGGAGTGCTGCTCCGTCCCATTCCATGCACTGGAGATAACATTGTACCTCACGTCCTATGCAGCTAGCCCAGAATACTCACAGATCTATTCTGAAGCTGAGTTATTGAACAGACGAGCAACCACAGTCTGCTGTTGAAGCGCAGGTTGCTTGTGCATTTGATAACTCAGCTTCAGAACAAGATCTGTTTTTAAGATGTACAAACAACCCATGTTTCCATAAGTACACACGGGAGACTTAATACAAAGAGAGCAAAATCCTCACATACTTGTTTCAGCTTTCCAAACTGGTATATATGTCCTGCAATGTACATACTTTTTAGTTAGGGTGAGTACTGTGACTAATTAAAACCACAGAGTCACTTCCATTATTCGCCCAAAAGAGTTTCTTACTAAATCACTATAAGACATGTTTCAAATTTAAAATTGCAGGCATTCTTATGTTCCCATAATGCTCTTTGCTTTAATGCAAATTTCCAGGATTGGTTTCTATGAATATTCGACAAACAGGGATTTGCGGGCAGAATGGCACGCAAAAACCCGTTTTACACGGAAATAATTCCATGAATCAGGGCCATATGTTGCTTGAACTGGCCTGGAGCCATGCCCCACAGTCCCGCCCACCCCCCGCCATGGCCCTGCCCCCTCCAAGGGGGCAAGAGTTCCCCCAGTACATTTGTTCTATTTCGTGGAATGGATTGTATGTCTTCAGCGTTTGATCTGGGCCGTGGAATGGTCACATGCGTCGCCATTTAAAGACAATAGAAATACCTGGTGACAAAAAACCCACTGATTTTACCTAAATACTGCATTATACACTTTCAAGTGGACCAGATGGGCAGAAAGGCATTAGGGGATATCAGTGCCCAGCGGTGATATTGTCCAGGCCCTGGCCATGGCAGCTGCACCACTCAGCACCCTGTCAAGGAAGACCTGGCTATCATTGCAGAGTGGCCCCAAGAGTGCCTGTCCACGAACTGCTGAGATAACTGGATGGGTTAATGCACATGCATATCTCTGGGACACCCGGAGATCAGAGGTTCGATTCCTGTTGGAGTTACTCAGCCTTTCATCACTGCACTTTCCAGTGCGGTGGAAATGCAAGCCTTTAGTGCTGTATAAAAGCAGTACATTTTAATTTGGGATGCTGGAAAAATAGAGAATATTTAAAGGAGGGTACAGGAAAGGTGGGGTTTGGAGCTCCAATTACAGTCCCTCAAGACAACCCAATCCCATTTAGATCCACTATATCTAAGTGTATTTTTGTGAACACCATGTACACCATGAACATTTTGACTGGTTTAGGCTCTCGAGGACTATCCCAGTTTTAAAGATGAATCATGGAAAAGTGCACAGAAATCCCACAAATGCTGAGTACAGAGAACGCCCCTGCGCGATCCTGTGCGCAGAATTAATTCTGTGTTCTCTGCATATTCATGGAATTGTTCCTGCAACCACGTCAGGAACGCCCCTGACACGCCCTCACGCAAAGCCAAAACAGCTACATTCACCAAACTTTGCGACCTCCCCGGGCACGAAAACACGCACCCTGTGAAAAATTCATGGGGTCCCCCACAACCAAGCCAGCACCTCAGCGACACAGCGCGGTGTCCCCCGTAACTGCAACCGGCACCCCCCTTGAGAACATGCGTACCGTTTCCCGTAATTCATGTCATATTTCAGTCCAACTGTGTGCAAATCACCGTAAACCGTCCCTGCACCCCGCTATGCTGTATACGCGCACCCCTATGTCCGATCAGAACCCGTCTGCATGCACTCACCCCTAAATCTGACAAGCAAACTGAACTCCATGCTGTGAATCCTATGTGCAAGTGTCTGTACGCCTGCCTTCGGGTAGCAGAAAGATCAAGGACTTTGCATGGGCATTTTGCCGGGCGATGTTGCACGGTCAGATCCATGAATACGCTTTGTGATGCACATTTGAGGCATGCTATGGACTGCCTGTGGCCCGTCCCTCGTAATGCCCACTTTTTGCCTTGTTCTTCCTCATTTTGCCTGTTCCGTCCCCTACTCCGGTCCCTGCGCAGCACATGCCCATCCCCTACAGGGAGCCTCGCGCAAGGCACTCGGCCGGTCGTAGTGCCATGCGTAGCATGCACGAAGTCCGTGCATAGTACGAAAAAGTACAGCGCAGACAATTCCATGAATCGACGAACAGGGCTTCACGCGCGGTTTGGCGCACAAAGTCCCTATTTACTGCGCAATATATTCCATGAATCAAGCCCTAAAGCTCGCTCATCAGAACACGGCTAACATTTGTGATAAATCAGCAAGTTCACACAAGGTGTATTTTGAGCACACTCGCCTCATCCCTCAGTGGCATGGCTTATGTTTTGCCCGTCTCACGCGGTCAATAACACAACAAACGGGTGCATTTTTGGAGAGTGCCATCACCCCAGGTAGGACCGATAGCAGTATCCAGCTCAATCGCACTCATATTACCAGCCTGGATAACTGGACCAAATTAGTGTGGCAAACATTAGGGACATTTTGCCACAAATAGTCCCCTTTCACTAACTTGTGTCACCTCATCATAGGAGTTGCAAAAATGTGCTCAGCGACAGAACAAACACGTGCACGTAGTAAGCCACTCTTTCAAATAGCTCGGCAGTGGTACGCGTCCACAAGAGACGTTGTATTAAAAAAACTTTGCAAAGCCGTCAACTTGGGCTTTTGGGTAGGCATTGTATAGATTTGTTGGTAGGCACTGCCATAATGGTTCTACTGGCCACAAGGTGACAATAGCTGGAAAAAGTTTTGATTATTATTATTATTATTACTATTGTATTTATTGAGCACTGACCTAGCTTCGAGAAGCAACAAAGCACTTTACAGAGGTACAACAATACAGATACATAATGGAGCGCTTTTCAGAGGTCACTACAGAAGAGATATACAGCGGGAGGTAAGATACAGAGATACAGAGGGGCACAGAGGAGGGGTACACTATTGCATGTGATAGCAGTGCCTGGCAAATGCCTGTCAAGCAGATGTTGTTCACTTTGCCAATGTCTATTTTACACAAGACATTGAGCGCCTGGAAACTGCCTCTGGGTGGTAGTGGTGCGCAGTATAAATCAACATAACTTAACATAAATCAGGAAGCTGAAGGCATGCTCGCTGAAAACATTTTTATTACAGCAGTAGCGCATTTACAGCTGCCATTAAGCGATTAACATCTAGCAGACTGCTTAGAAATAGCATTGGTAGGTCAAAGTTTCATTTTACTGCTTGATATAGCCATCAGAAAGAAACCCCAGGAGGATGTGCTTTGGATGGGTAGGGGTAGGTAGTGTGTGGTAATGGCAGAGTATTTGGCATGGCCATGGGCAATCAGTGGATGGTTAAATAACCAAGCAACCCACACAAGCTATGTGTCCCTACCCAGGTGTCATCACCCTCCTAGGTGTTTACTATTGCAATAACATTCGCTCATAGGTGGCACTTAAGCACCACGTAATAAAGGCCATATATATATATATATATACATATACATATATATTCAGCAGTTATGGTAAGATAAGCAACCATAACTCGTGCCACCGTGCACTGCTAACACTAACACCAAGGTCATCAAAGATGACATCACAAATGTCATTGATGACATGATTGATGACATCACATGTGCATTTACTTTTCATGAAAACTCTGTAGGAGGGATTCTTATAATGTTGACCAAAAAGTGTCAAGGATCATTTGAATAAATATCATTAAGTGCATTAAGCAATGCATTGATATAAATAGCATTCTATTATGAAGTTCTATCCAGTATACTAAGCAACTCATGCAGAAACTTAGGCAGTGTGTGCAGTATACATGATGAAGGTGCAATATTCATAATCTTGCCATGTAGAATAATGAAATGATAACTGCTTACTTATTAGAGTTTTGCGTACTGTGAAACATGTAATAAGTAGCTAATAAAACCCACTTGATACATAATTACACTTAATACAGATAAAACACAAAGAGACAACAACACATACAAATATGAATATATACAGGGACAGAGAAGTAAGCAAAAAAGCAGAAGTAGTAGCAGAAAGAGTTCATAACCTAACTGATTATCTTTATGCAGAGAAATGATTGCTCTGTTTCAAAGCTGCTACTTACTGTATGTATGTGTATCAAATGATGTCAGTGAACCCTAAGGAAAGGAGTGTGAGTACAATGTATACAAATATGAGCATATACAGGGAAGGTAGAGTAATACAAATAAAACTATGAGAAAGTGCTGATAACTCTAGTGATTATCTTCATGCACAGAAAGGATTGCTCTCTTTCAAGCCTGTGTCTTCCGCTATATATATGTTTCATATGATATGACTTGACCCTAAGTCTACAAATATAGTACCTTTTCAATTTTTACTTCCTGACTGTTACTGAAGAAAACCATGTGGCTTAGATATGTCAGTAAAGGAAAAAAAGGGAGAGCCAGCCATGTGATGTCATCAGTGATGTCATCAATGACATTTGTGATGTCATCTTTGATGTCCTTGGTGTTAGTGTTAGCAGTCCCAGGTGGCGCGAGTTATGGTTGCTTATCTTACCATAACTGCCGAATTTCAGGGGTTTTTCGGTTTTACTTTGAACCATAACGTCCCTTTAACAAAGTTTTTTTACTGAATTTGATAGGTTTTTAGTAGCGCAACTTAACCATAACGTCCCTTTTAACAACGTTTTTTCATTGAATTTCATAGGTTTTTATTAGCGCAACTTAACCATAACGTCCCTTTAACAACGTTTTTTTTACTGAATTTCATAGGTTTTTATTAGCACAACTTAACCATAACGTCCCGTTAACAAAGTTTTTTTACTGAATTTCATAGGTTTTTAGTAGCGCAAGTTAACCATAAACTCCCTTTAACAAACTTTTTTCATTAGCACGCAGACAATATACAACGATGGAGTGTAAAAAGCAATTTCTCAGGGATGGCTTTACACAGAATGTTGCAAAGTAAGAATTTATGCTTGTTCACAGTGAAGGTCAGCTGCTTCAATTTTTTGCTCGCGGGCCAGAGTAGCCCATGACTCGCACTATAAGGTTCTATTGTTTTTTTACCTTGACAGACAGGGATGATGCCAAAAGACTTCTTTTGAAGGAGGGGTGCAAAAACGTAAGAGACGATAAGGATGAAATTTCTGAAACGAAACCGCTTTTATATATTATATCACTATGAGAAAGATCGTTGGCACAGACAGAGTCGTATTTAGGGACTGCATTACGCATAGACAATGGAAAATGCCAATATAATGTAAGTAACCCTTTAAATTATTTTATACCGGAATATAATAACAATAGCGTGGCGTTAAAGCCCGGTTAAGTTATACTTGTTCGTTCAATGTGGCATATTGTTTTGTACTGCGCACTATCACCGCCGAAGTGGTCCGCTGGCGCTCAGACGGCTCTGAAAAAGGCACAGGAGAGAGGGTGGGTTAGTGGGAATATGTTAACATACTCCGTTGCACTATCCTCACTAGCAAATAGTTTCACGCCCTAATAAATAAAATGAATATTTTTATGAAGATCGGCTCGTGAGACTAATTTATGTTTTTAAAACAGGTACATCCTTCCCTACTGTCAATGCCACGATTTTCAGACCCCGGCCGACACATTTTTTAACTGCCAGGTGCAGCTCCTAGTAAACAACTTCATGACCCTCACCATTTTATGGGACAATCGCCAAGGACCAATATGCCCTTACGTGGTACTAGCGGCTAGAAGCAACATACCAACCGTTATGGTGGTCTAATGCCTCGTTGTTGGAACAGCCTTCCGATTATCAGTGTGACCACAGTCCTTCTTTTATCATAAACCAACACCCTGTGTAACGCAAAGGAACAGCACGTGACTCAAGATGAACTTTTGCAGATCGACAGCAAAGACAAATGCAAATCGCTGAATATTCTCTAAACATTTGATGTCAAATAAATGTACTTTACGAAATGTACAATCTTGATGTTTGCTTTTAAATCACAGCTTCATATTCCGAATTGTGGCGCGCTGTGTTGTGAGATGATCTGTGTTGTTTTCCGGATTCTGTATGAAGTCTTGTAGGAGCAGTGTTGGCAACTCCTTAGTAAGAAAAGTAGCTATTGGCCGTCATGAAAGTAGCTAGAAGTAGCTAAATGACGTCATAACCTAATTTGCATAATTCGCCAGGTGCATGATGGGTGATTGCCGAGGGCATGGTTGTTATAGCCTCTCATTGAGCTCACCCCTTTTTTGTAATGAAAGTCGCGAATGCACAGATGCAAACTCATTACATCCATTTGCATACATTCACATGCAAATGCACTAATATTTAAATAAACCCCACAATGATTAGGTTGTTCTGTTGTCGCTTCTTAAACGTGTACTGCCAATTTTAATATGCTAGTATTTTATAATCCATAATGCCTCGTTGTTGGAACAGCCTTCCGATTATCAGTGCGACCATAGTGCTTCTTTTATCATAAACCAACACCCTGTGTAGCGCAAAGGAACAGCGCGTGAGTCAAGATGAACTTTTGCGGATCGACAGCAAAGACAAATGCAAATCGCTGAATATTCTCTAAACATTTGATGTTAAATAAATGTACTTTACGAAATGTACAATCTTGCTGTTTGCTTTTAAATCACAGTTTCATATTCCGAATTGTGGCACGCTGTGTTGTGAGATGATGTGTGTTGTTTTCCGGGTTCTGTGTAAAGTTGCGTAGGACTGGAGACGACTGGGCGCATTTGGCTATGCACCCTGTAACGTCACGGAGAGAGGCGGGGAATATGAATGCTTTGATAATGTCAGGCTTAGGGGCGGGAGATATGATTTAGTGTTGCAAAAACAGGTCCGCCAGGTTGATGGGGCAAGTGATAGGATTATCACATAATGTCGGCGCACAGCAGCCTGATTTATCGTTTGTTTAGTGGACAAAAAGTCGGGTAAGGCCCATAGCAAATTGTAATGTCAGCGGACATAAGGAGGGTTCTTAGAACACTTTCAACCTGACAACGAACAATACGAACAGCGTTCTCAGAACACCCCCATTTTGTTTAATTGCAAACATTTCAGCACCGCGAGTGTTCTTAGAACAAATTCAACTTGCCAGAGTACAATACGGACAGCGTCCTCAGGACACCCCCATTTTGTTTATGTACCAACATTTAAGGACACCGCAAGTGTTCTTAGCTCAATTTTAGCTTTCTTACGAACAAAACGGACACATACTCCGTCCTCGGAACACCCCATCATTTAGTTTATATAGAAAATTTCAGAACAGCCGTGTTGTCCGCAGACAAATCGAACACAACAAAAGCGTCTAGCACATAAAAAAACAGAACATTGAACCTATCTCATACTCCCCCACCCTCCCCAAACACTTGTACACACCAACACACTCCACTAAATACAATTTTTAATCCAAGTACCACCGCGCTGTCCGCGGTCGTCGGCGAATGCAAGATGGCGGGCGTCACAAATAATCTGACGCGCTTCACGCACCACGCCGTCCAATCAGCGAACACGTTGCATGTCCGCGGACATCACGAAAGCCGCTTGGCCAATCGGGGCGCTGTCCGCGGAGCGAACAGGGGAGTCCGTTTGCGGAGCGAACGGAGATATCACTAATTTTTTTGCCTTACATTTTGGTCATTTAAAAAAAAACTACCGGAGGGATTTACACCAAATTTGCAAAAGCAAGCTTTCGGGACCAAGCCCCCACTCCTGCTGCAAATTTGGTGTAAATCCGTCCAGTGGTTTGGGCTGTAGGCGTGTGCAAAGTTTTTTCCCATTAAGTCTATGGGAAAAAAAACAAAAGTTTTGGGACCCCACCTATAACTTTGCCCTCCCTGGACCAAACCTCTCCAAACTTTTGCTCTTCCTATGGAAACACCAACTTAACCATAACTACATGGACACTACCGCGTCCATGTAATATATATATATATTTTTTTTAATGTTGTTCTGAAGGGGCTCCTAAGGCAATTATCCAGTTTTTCTGCCATCGCACACCTATGAACTTTCCTTTGCAACTTCTAAAACATGCACCTGCCCAATAGAAAAATGTGTGCCCATCAAAATCAATATGTACACAAAAACTGTGACTGTCTGATACATTGAGCTGCTATTAGCATCCTGGGCGGGCGAGCCTGCCAATCAGGGGGCAAGGAGCGTGGACTGAAACTGGCGATCTCAGCCCACTTTTCCCACCTGCCTGATGGCCAGTTTGCCCGGTCTTCCCCCCACCCTACATTCCCTTTTTTGGTTACTTCCCACTCCTTCCCCTCTTACCTCATTGCGGCAATGGCACTGTACACTGCCGCAGTAGCTGCCGCTCATTCAGCTCTGCTCACTCTGGCCGCCATCTTTGAACAGTATTTTCTTTCCATGAGCGGGATGCCGCGAGGTGACCCGTTCACGGAAAGAAAATACTTTGTATTAGCCCCGCCCCAGCCCATGGGCTGGTGCTAATGGCGTTAACGTATGGGTGGTAACGTACACAGAATCAGTGACTGCCTGATACTTTGAGCTGCTATGGAAATAAAGCTCATAATTACTCCTGTCCTAGGAGAATAAACACTAATTCTGGTAAACTGCCAGGAAAAATGACTATTAGCACATAGAAATCATTATTGGCATCTTGTTAGCCAATCAGAATGCTTGGAATGTAGTCAATACCTACTAATTTGGGCTACATTTCAACATTTTGAACCATGTTTCTTCTTTCAAGAAACAAACCTCCAACCTGCTAGAAAGATGTCTTTCAACAACTCTCTCAAAGGATCTTATATCACGACACCTTTCACAGTTGAATCCTCCTGAGTGAAAGGTAAAACATGGAAAAATGCATTCAGTATAGAGTCGCCATTCACATTTAGATGGCACCAAATGTATGCTCATTTTAAAAACGTTCCCATTCAACCACGTTTAACATACAAATGCTTACCTTATAAACAAAACCTTGTAATTTAAATAAAAAATAAAACTACATTTAGTTCAATAAGACATTTGTTTGTTTACTTAACTCACTATTAAAGTAACATATTTTACTTCCCCACCTCATCTCCCAAACCGACACTGCTATTACCAATATGTTTCAGTCGCCATGTCGACCCTGCAAGGGGTCTTTATCAATTTGTCGGCCTGGTCATTATCCTGTGATAATGTCCCTTCCCTTGGTCTGGGACCACAGCAGATAATACACCACTGAATTATTGTTCTGCTGTCCCTGTCCTCCACCCTGGGTAGCCTTCGCTCTCCTCTGAGCTGGATGAGTCTCCTAGCTGTGACAATGTATTGCAGGGCCATCTCTCGTCATTCGCTGCTGCTTTCTATGCATGCCGTTCTCTTTTTCCTCCTCTGACGAATTGTATCACAGCTCCTCCTCTTCCTCTCTGTTTCCTTTCTCTTTAGAGTTTGCTGCTCCCTCTCTCTCTCTCTACCTCCTCATTAGCTTCTTCTCTCTTTTTACACAGAAGTTCCAATTCCGAAGTTATCTTTCTGTCCTTTACCTCGCTTTCCTTCTTTCCTAACCTTTCCCTTTTAGATGTGTTTCCTCCCCGTGCCTTTCCCTCTGCATTTCCAATATGCCATTGTTTTGATCAAAAGTATACGTTTCCCCAACTTTCCGGATCTTGGACTAAAATTGAGAACACACTCCTCTCTGGGCTCTATTATCACATGTCGTTTCTAATGTGTTGCTTTGGCAAGCAGACTCGCCAGATGTTAGAGGGTTTAATGCAGAGGAAATGTATATCCGGCTGCACAAGGCCACAAAAAAAGGTAGAGAACACAGCACTATATTGTTGTGAATTATTGAACAGTGAAAAACGGATGCGGGTGGCTATTGGCTGAACCCTAGAAGCAAGACCCAATAAGAAGGGTCTAGGGCATGCTAAATGATAGTCATTGGCTCAACCTAAAAAGGGAAGCGAGTTCCATATCTTTGGGAGCATGGCTGAGAGTCTTTTTGTTGAGTCGTTTTAAAGAGCAATTATTGCCGACCATCTCTTGTTAAACGCACCTTGTTTTAACATTTGTTAACACTTGTTTCAGAGTCTAACAAAAGCGTAGGTTTTCGAGGGCAATATTGGATCAGGGGCAAGGGGTGGAAGGAGGGTGGGTGTAGGGTGGGCACTCCCTCTGCATTTTGCAGCAAAACAATGGTAAAACAATATGGATCTGTAAAAGTTGTGTCACTAAAAACACACGGACCCTCTTAGCTTTAGCAAGGCACAAGAGCTATCAGGAATCTGCTCAAAGCACCTTTTTGCTTACAGAGCCAAACTTTACAGATTAAAAACATGGTATTCTCGTTTGAGCAAGAGAGTATTCTTAAAAGCGCATCTGGATGGATGCTAAAAGGCAGCCAGCACAGGAGAGGTGTGTTCGAGATGTGTACAAAAAATAATGTTTTATATCAATCTAAATGCCAGAGTCCAGCATCTAAGTGCAGGGCCAGGACTCAAACCCATGATACTCTTCTTTGCCTCGCTTCCAAGGCAAGTGCATTGCCCTTGAGCTGGCATCCCGGCCTGTAGCCCATTTTCTTCAATGCGTTGCCTCTGCCATACTAAGCAATATGGAAGCCCTGATGCAGAGAGGTTCCAGGGGATCATGCAGAAAGAGATGATGGATGTGGTTATTATGATTTTTTGTTAACTAACAAATAGAGAACTTTTAAAAAGACATTTAAGATGAAAAAACATTAAATGGGAACCACGAACATTTGAGAAATCAAAGAGGGAGCTTTTTCAATCAAGAAGCTCAAGATCGGGAAGGCCACCAGGGGGCACGGACCAAGATGGCCGCGTAGAGAAGGAGCTCTGCCACCCGCCATTATCAGAGAGCCTTTTTCTACCTCCCCCCTGGCTGCTGCGGAAGTGCCCCGGGTGTACGGGGCAGCAGTGAGACACAAGTGCGCGCCGGGAGCGAATGGTGGCGGTCCATGACAGGGGTGGTGGCTATGCAGCCCAGGCAGAGCGTGAGGGGTGACTGGAGGCCCTAGACCAAGGGCAGGCCCTGGAGAGCAGTGACAGCGGCGCACAGGGCGGTCCGTGAGCACTGCGAGGCCCCGCCTCACGATCCCCACAGCGCCTGGCTCGCAGAGATAAGCGGACCGGGGGAGATGAGCATCACCCGATCTTGGTCGGAGCAGAAGCTGGAGGAGGCGCTGTGAGTTGAGATAAGCGGGGGATGGGGTGGGAGTCGCCACACGCTATCCAGCCAATAAGGGAGCTGAGATACACTGGAATCCCCCGCAAGAGGACCCACACGGAGAGAGAGAACCAAGAGGACACCCCTGCATGGGAACTGGCGGAGTGAGGCTCTAAAGACTGTGGGGCTCTTGGAGCGATGGAGGTGCACACCGGGGGAGGAGGCTGACACCCTGGACATAATTGGGCATCCACACATGTCCGAGAGGAAAAGGAGACAGGGCGCAACCTGTGCTGCAACCTTGCCAGAGCCACAGAGAGTGGGATCCGCATCAGTTGCCCCCCTCCAGGGCCTGGAAGGAGTGGAGATGCACCAGTGCAGCAGCCAATGCTGACCTGGCGGGTACGGGGCAGTGTCTTTGTTCTGGCGGCAGCCCGCGGCGGGGAACAGAGCGGTCTTGTGGAGGTGGCACTGCATTGTGTGCTGTCGGTGGCACCGCTGGCGAAGGCCCAGGACGCAGCCCTGCTACGAGAGAGCGCACTGACAGGGATTGTGTCCCTGCAGTGCTTTAGAAGAAACTCGGAGAAGGAACCGCGTATTGCTTTAAGCGTGCAAGATACAATGGCAGAGGGGGGGCACCCCAGCCTTGACCAAGCACGACCTAAAAGACATCCTACAAGAGATCAAGGCAATCAGAACAGACATACAGGCCTCAATTTGTGACCTCAAGGGCCATGTAGATAAATTAGAAGACAAAATGAAGGGGATGGAGAACAATCACCTTCAGGTAGATCTGCTGGACATGAAATATGACCCATGTGTCACAGACCTTGAATCCAGGGAAGAGGACACACTGCTAAAAATGGATGACCTTGAAAACAGGGAGGGCCAAAAGAACTTGCTCATCCTTGGGGTGAGGGAAGAAAGGGGTGAGACGGCGGCGGATGTTGGAAGGAAGGTTCAAGGCCTCATCAACCAACTTTTTACGCTGGAAGGAGGAAAAGATGTCAAATTGGAAAGGGCACATAGAGGAGGAGATGTGGGGGGTAGAGGCCCGATGTCTATCGTGGTCCGCGTCTTTAGCTATAGGGAGAAAATGGAAGTGCTGGAGAAGGCTAAACAACTGGGCAGCGTTCAGTTTGAAGGAGATATGGTCAAGGTGTTCCAGGACCTGTGGGGCCTCACCCTGCCCGGGCGGAGAGACTGTCGCCCACTGACTCAATGGTTGACGGAGAAGGGTATCAGAAACCGTTGGTCCTACCCCATTGCATTGTCATTCAAGAGAGACGAAGTGGACTATCGGGTCACCAGTGGCCAGAAAGTGCAGCTGGTCCTACATGTGTTGAAGGAAGAGGCCTCAATTGAGGGACTAGATGGGGGTGTGGCAGGAGTGGCAATGGAACAAGGCTTGTAGGGCATCCTGCGTGCCAAGAAGAGGATGACAGGTAGCAGAAAATATAAGAAGCTCAATACACCCCTGCGGATGAAACCATAAGGTTTTGGGGGCGGGGGTTCCATTGGGGTACATAAAGACCCCAGGTGGCAGTGAAAGGACGAGGAGACATCAGGGGGAGGAGAGGGGTTATGTGAGATGGTTGGCGAGGCACACAGTCTCCCTTGGTGGCCCATCATATGGTGGGCATCTCTGAAGGGAGGTGGCGTTTTTTTGGGGGGAAGGGGCGGGGCGGGTGGAGGGAGATGAGGGGTTGGGAGGGTGAGCAGGGGGGTTTGGAATTGTTGGGAAAGTACCAGTGTGCAGTTGAATTTCCACACCCTGTTAGGGTCAGAGAGGTCAGGGTACTGGATGGAGGATCAGAATGGCGCACATTAACATAGTTGGCCGGGCAGACGAGCTAAAGATGGGGACCCTGAATGTCAAGGTTTGAACTCATCCTCCAAGCGTTCACTGTTAGGTAGAGAATTTCCTAACAGGGGCTGGATGTGTTGGTGGTTCAGGAGACAATATTGACCCGACGAGAGGAGAGGAGGATCCCGGGGGCACAGATAGGACAGGTCTTCTGGGCATCCAGGCATGTCAAGAATGGTGGAGTGGGCATCCTTCTTAGCCGGAGAATTAGACTGGGTGACCCAAGTGTTTGGGAGATGGCAGATGAGAGGGTCCTGGTGGTCTCCAGGACCTTGGAGGGAGTACAGGTGACCCTTGCCACGATATATTGCCAAAATGTGCGACATTCCCAGCACCTTCAAGAATCCATGAAAAGCCATGAGAAATATACTCAGAAGGACGGTGGGGTTGCTACTGCTCGGGGAGACTTTAATATGTGGGCTGACCGATCCATGGATCACAGTGTGGGGGACGGCCATGAATGGGGAGGGGGGTGCAGGCGGGGGGCCTTCCTTGACTGTATGAGAGCCCAAGGCCTAGTAGATGTGTGGAGGGAGTGCCACCCAAGGGAAAGGGGCTATACCGTCTTCTCCCCATCCCATGGGTGCAGAACAAGGATTGACTAGTGGTTTGTAGAACTGTCACATAAATATGATTGGCTTGACAAATTCATTATTGGGTCTCAAAACGAAGGAATCTATCTGGCGTTGCGTTGCAATGATATGTTGTTAAAGGATGCTGCCTTTGCTGTGGAAATGAGGGGAGCGATAGAGGAATATTTTAGTCTCAACAACACGGGGGAGGTGAAACCTGAAATCGTGTGGGAAGCTGCCAAGGTGATATGGAGGCCTCTTGATACGGAGAGCTCCACCAAAAAGAAAATTAGAACTCACGAGATAGATTGAGGAAGGAGATTCGAGAGCTGGAGGCCGGTGGGTTGGGCACAGGGACAGATGTCGCGGGTGATCTACAATGGGCAAGGGAGAAGCGAAGCGAGTCGAAGGAACTGGAGGTGGGAAGGGTGGTCTCGGGTCTGCAATCCCTGAGACAATGATACTATGCGAAGGGGGATAAGGCGGATGCTCTGTTGGCATCAAAGCTGCAGGGAATGTTTTGGTGGAACAAGTTTCGATGTAGTTGCTACATGTTTGTGGAACGGGATTCCCAGTGAACTTGGGAATTGCTCAGACCTTGTTCAGTTTAAGAAATGTCTAAAGACCTTTTTCTTCAAAACCAATGACTAGTCCGTGTCTTGCCGGTGTTCCCCTGGTTTGATCCTGGTATTCTTTCACCCCCATCACCGCGCCCTGAGGTCTGAGGGCGTGTTGCGCATTATAAAAATTGTTAATAATAATGTTTGTTTGTTTATTTATTTGTATTGCGCACCAGACCCAGAGGTATTCGGGCGCGAAAGCATAAAGAGGGTTGTTAAGCTTAGTTACACAGTGGACAGAAATAAGTACAGCTGGGGTTACAGTGCTGTGTGCATGAAACAACAGTAAGGCAAATATATATATACAGTAAATCACATGAATATAGACTGGAGCACATAAAAATAACAAAGCATTGAGGGCTTATATATAAACTAGTTATGTGGGCGGATACAGGTAAGGTGGGGTCAGACATCATTTTCCCTTAGCCAATGGATGAGACTAGATCTAAATTGTGGATAAGGTAGGTCTTCTATTAAGGCAGGGGGGAGGGAGTTCCAATATTGTGCTGCTTTAACAGGGAAGCTGCTCCCACAGGACTTAGTCAGCTTGAATCTCGGTACTAGAAGGAGGTTAAAGTTGGCTTTTCTTAGTGGGCGAGAAGCTGTTTGTCTAGTGAATGTATCTGTGAGGTATTGTGGGGCTGCGTGGTTGAGGCATGCATGTGTCAAGGATGCAGTTTTAAGGAGAATTTGATCTTTTGTGGAAAGCCAATTGACGGATCACCTAAGGTCAGATATATGGGCAGTTTTAGGGAAACTTAAGGCAGCTCTCAAGGCATTGTTCTGAAGATTCTGAATTTTGGATATGATGTATTTGTTACTGCCTAGGTATAAGGCGTTACAGTAATCCAATTTGGATAAGATTAGGGCTCATGCTAATGTGATGCTGTTGTTTGGTGAGAGGAAGGGCTTGGCTGCTCTGATTAGCTTGCAGGTATAGGATGTGGCTGAGGCCATAGCATTAACTTGTTTACTGAAGGTGAGCGTGGAGCCTATGTAGAATCCAAGTGTTTTAACTACCTTGGCTACAGTAATGTTGTTGTTATCTATTGTGAGGGATGCATAGTTAGGACTTAGTTTTTTGATGTTGGAAGGTGTGCCTAGAATGAGGAGTTCTGTTTTGTCATCATTCCGGCATAGACTGTGAGAGGCCATCCATACCTGGATGATGAGGTAAACACTGTTCACAAAGGCCAAATCCTTGTCATAATCTCCCGTCAACGGGATGAGGATCTATGTATCATCCGCATAATTAGTGTAGGTGATACATAGACCATCTAGATCATCGAAAAGGGGCTTTGTGAAGATGTTGTACAAGGTGGGTGATACGCGGGAGCCTTGGGGTACACCACATGATATAGGTGCAGGGTCTGCAGCTGCTAGGGGCGAGAAGACTTGCATTGTCCTGTTATCAAGGAAGGACTGGATCCAGGCGACTGCCTCCTGGGATAAGCAGGCTGCGGAGGCCAGGTGGTTGCAAAGTATAGTGTGGTCTACCAAATCGAACGCGGCAGAAAGGTCAAGGAGTAGTAGGAGTGCTGTCTTACCTTTGTCTCTCAGTGTGTCTATTTGTGCTTTGAGGTCTAGGAGTGCAGTCTCAGTACCATGCTGAGGTCTGAAGACAGACTGACGAACTCCTAGGAGGTGAATTCTTTCCAGGTGGTGCTGGATTTGTAGGTATGCTACTTTATCCAAAATTTTAAGCAGGAACAGCACAGTATTTATAGGGCGGTAGTTTGTGGGGATAGAGGGGTCGAGAATTTGTATTCCAAGGAGAGGGAGGACCCAGGAGTGTTTCGTAGTACTGTTCGACAAGACCCGGATAGGGCTACAGCGGCTTTTGTCAGAGCTGGAATCCTACATGATTGACAATGACTTGTCAATCAATGTGAAAAAAACAAAAATCATGAAGTTTGGCAGCGATCGGGTCGCTAAAAGCAAGAACTTTAGATGGCGAATTGACAATAAATTGCTCGAGGAAGTTACAGAAATTCGTTATTTAGGAATACTGATGAATACCTCGATACGTGAGTGGAGCTGGGTTCAAGATCCATTCCAGCGGACCCGAACGCTTGCCTTACAAGGAGCAAGATTACATACAATATATGGAAAATTCTCGGTAATACCGCTGCGCACGTTTTATCTCCAAAAAGTGGTCCCTACAATAACTTTTGGGGCAGAAGCGGGCTGGAATATAGACCTAAAGATCTGGTCTCACTTGGAAGGCTTATTCTGGAGCCAAGTCTTGAGATTACCTAAGTATCTCTCAATGACCACAATACGTCATGAACTGGCACTAAAAAGCCTATACGGAACAGTACTATGGAAATCCTTGTCACTGTTACGAAAGATGGAAATAGCGCATCCTGAACCGGGCTACAAAATACTAAGATCAGAAGGAACACATCATCACACAGGTTTGCTCTTAAGATGGTCAGAGAAAGTGAAAGCCATCATGCATAATGCAAATATCTCAATGGACACATTGACGAATCGGCCACAGATCGCGAGAACAAAGTTGAAAGAGTGGTTATGGATTGACAACTTGGACAAATACGAAAAGAAGACGACGGCGTTGGATTTAGGGCCTACAAAGAATAAAGTGGATAAAATGCCAAAATACCTGTGCCAATTCCCCTTGAGATATCACAGAGATAAATTTCTCAGATTTAGATTGAACCTTCATAAAACAAACCAAATGATGGTGATGAGAAAAATGACGCTGGTCACTGATGAAGCTTGTCGGCACTGCAAAATCCATGTAGAGTCATTAAAACATCTGACAATCGATTGCGCGGCTATAACAAGTTGAGATCCATCCACTTGAGTAAATTTAAGCCTGCAAATGACATGATGGAAGATCTGTGGTTCCGAATACTGAGTGGAAGCTCGGCACACCTAACCTGTTCAGTGATAAATTTTCTGGACAAAGTCTTAACTTGAAAAGATAAGAACTTAAACTGTCAACGGAAAGCGTTACTAATGAGTTGAGAATGAGTTGTAATAAACGTTTGTAAGAAACTAGATGTTACAAATAAAATTTAAAAAAATTTAAAAAATGTTTCAAGTTGCTAGGTATAGTGCCTGATGTGAATGAGGCGTTTATAAGTTTTGTGATGAAAGGTGAAAGTTCACGGGTAGCGTCTTTTATAATTTGGGCTGGACATGGGTCGCTCTGACAGTTGTAATGTTTAATGGTGAAGATGACTTTCTCAACTTCTTTGGTGGATACTTTGCGAAAGTGGAAACTGGGGGTTGGTGGTATGGGCGGAGTTGTGGTGTAATGTGGTGGTGGTAGGAGGTTTGTGGTAGTCTTAGGGGTGGTACCATTGAGGTCAGTCTTAGGAACAGTAATGGTATCTTTTTAGTTGTTAATTTTTTCCTGGAGCATTGTAATCTTGTTGACCAAGACATTTTGTATACTCATGCACCAGTTTTTATCCTTCAGACAGGTGTCAGGAATTTGAATGGGGGATTCTACTTCTTTAAGTATGGCGAATAATTCTTTAGTATTAGATTTAGCTTGGGAAATTCGGAGGTTGAAGGAGGTTTGTTTGGCTGAGATAATTTCTTTTTTGTAAAGGGTGGAGAGTTTTTTCAGATTGTTTTTGTTGAGGTCTGAGGGGTCTGCTCTCCAAATTTTTTCACTTAATACAAATAATTATAATAATAATAATCATAATCATAATCATAATAATAATGAGAGATTTGGATCGAGGTACTATCAGGTGCACTGAAAGAGGATCTGATTCTGAGCACAATGCAGTGCACTGAAAGAGAGATCTAGCTCTGAGCAAAATCAAGTGCACTGAAAGAGAGAGCTAGCTCTGAGCAAAATCAAGTGCACTGAAAGAGAGATCTAGCTCTGAGCAAAATCAAGTGCACTGAAAGAGAGAGCTAGCTCTGAGCAAAATCAAGTGCACTGCAAGAGAGGCCTGGCACACTGTGAGCACAATCAAACGCACTGAGAGATCCGAGACTAATCACACTCCAGTGCACTGCAAGAGCGAACTGCCCCTGAGCACAACCAAGTGCACTAACAGGGAGATCTGGCGCTGAGCACAATCAAGTGCACTAAAAGGGAGATCTGGCACTGAGCACAATCGAGCGCACTGCAAGAGAGTCACGAAGTTGATAATAACTCGTTTGCAGCAGTTTGTAGAAGTCTGGTCGTCGGATGGATTTGAGTTTCCTATTGGACTGAGAACATGCAGGGGTGTGGTACCATGGCTCTCATGTGCTTCCTGTGGGGAGGACCTACCGATCACTTACAGGTTTCTACCTTTTTAGTTTGGGCTATTAGATTGCTCTTGCACCACCTATAAGCCGCAACTATTGCATTAGAGTGCAGAAAGGGAGAAGTGACATATGAGGAGGGACACAAAGCCGGTAGGTTTTGTTTGGTATTTGTCCCCAAATAGACTGCCCATGGCCATGCTAATCCCTATGGCCTTTCCCACCAAGTTATCCCCAAACACCGCCTCATGGGAACTCTTGGAGCTAGCTTTAATCAAGCCTTACCTTCAAGCTGTGACTTGCCTGCCAGTGTTTTCTCAAAGCAGTCTGCTGAGAGTTAATGACTTAATTGTGGCTGTAAACCTGCTACTGGTGTAATAGAAATGTCTTAACCGGGTCTGCCTTCAGCCACTCGATTTATATGCACTATGTGTGTCCTTCACTGACGGCCTGTTAAAAACAAGCATTGGCAAAGCAACAGTGTTGGTTTCTGTATGAGTATTCGGCATTTGCCAAACACTTTTGTATGTTCAGGTTCTCACAGCATTTGGCACACCATCAATGGCCAGCTAAAACGACTATGGCAGTGACTGGCAAATGCCTTTCCTATGCCTACACAAAGGCCAAAACTGTTGGCAATGCCAACACCTGTATTTCAGATCCACGGGCAACATTATTAGCGGAAGGATGTTATTTAAGAACACTTACCTTACCTTACTTGACCAGGAAATGTGGTCATTCCTTCACCTGTTATGTCAAGGAAGCCCCACTGGGAAGTGCAGTGTTAAACCAATTACTATTGTGGGCAGCTTATTCCAGTCCTGCAATTTAAATTCCATCCTTACAGGAGTGCTTTGATATGATATGATATATTATTGCATTTAAAACACGTCTATACACAAGTGTTTCACGGTGCAACGAGGCAAGGGAGGGCGAACAGAGGGAAGACAGACAACGATCCTACTAGGCCAGGTGGCATTGAGATTGCGCAAGTGCAGGTAAGGGGGAAAGTAGAAAAAGTGTGGGGAAAGTGGGAGGGGAAAGGTGCGGGGGAAATAATTATAGCATAGGAAGGGCACAGGGCAGAGTTGAACGCTTCCTACCCCTGAAGAAGCTGATTCATTCTGCCCATGACACTAACCATTCTTAGCCCTCTTCTGCCCCTCTGCCTGCTGCCGCATTCTACCCCTCTCTGGCCGCAATGAAGATGCGTGGCTAGTTCACAGCAGCCCAGTGGCTACTGCAAGCCTCACTTTTACAGCACGGTGTCATGTGTGCGTCTGCCCTGATACGTGTTTCACTTCGGTCAGGGACTGAGAAAATCCAGCATTTTAACACGTGTTCTGATCGTGTATGCAGTGCACAGTGCGCTGAGAGGCTTGCATCCTGGCGCTGTGCTGTGCGCCGTGCTGCACAATTACCACCAATCACTCACACTGATCATTTAAGGGTCAAATGTCGTGTGAAAAGTGCTTGGTGAAACAAAAGAGTGCTCACAGACAACCGTCTGAAAATGACCCAGTGGACCAGCAGTGTGGACAAAGGGTCAACTATGGGGTGGGGGTGGCGGGAGCACTATCATGGCCGTGGCTTTCAGGGGAAGTCACATTAGGGGTAAGAGAACATGTGGGCTGGGGATGCCCTCCCCAGTCATGGCACCCTACTCTGAGGAGAGGTCATTTGATTGCTTTCCGATGCTCTCGCCCCAGTGGGCTTTCACTGTGGGACCCCCCCAACAATACCCTCTGCCGCCCACTCTGCTTTACATATGAATCGCCCACACCCCCATTTTCATCGTTTCACATTCCACAAGTGCAGATAGTCCCATAACAAGCCTCGGGGTATTTTTTCATATATTTAACTCTGTGAAATGTTTTCTCTCACCCGCTTTATTCTGGATGTGGACTAGTTCCCCGAAGCTCCTTTCAGGCATGGTGTGCTACAAGGAGCACACAGGAATTTAAGCAGACCTCTGGGGGTGGCTGTTTTAGAGCCATATGTCTGTCTGTTGGTTTGTCAGAAGGTTGTCATGAAACAAGATGGCGGCCGTTTACCCCACGCCACTCCAAAAAAGCTCATCCCTCAGAATTTTGCATTCATCCATCCCAAAAATATGTTGAAAAAGTATTGTTAAAAAGACATCTTCTCATACAAATCCACACACTGCCCGACCTCGCTGCATCGTATCACAAATGAACAAAGCAAATGTGACTGGAAATCCTAAAGACCCACTTTTCTGATGTCTCAAGCAAAACTCAGATAAACATAATAGTGTATGGGCCATGTAGTTTTAAAAGTGAGCTATTTGAATGAAGGCCCTCATCTCTCAGAGGGATTTCACATTGACAAATGCTTTCTGCATAGTTTGCACTCCGATTTGATGTAATTCAATAGTTTTGAGATGAATTAACTATAAAACAATTCGCCACGACTTGATGAATTAAGAAATTGACACACGACAAATATACTGCACAGTTGACCACAGTAGATATATTTTCCATGAGTCCCCACCGACATTTGTCCGATGTGCAGAGATTTGACCCAGAATTAATCACAGCACATGTGTGCAGGGCCTGATTCATGGACTTATTTGCATACTGAATAGTGGCTCTGCGAGCCATTCAGCGTCGAAAACCCCCTGCATCGATTAATGGAATCGACTTTACAGGATTTTTCAATACACTGCGTGGACTTTGCGCTGGTTTGGCACGTCCCTGCGTGCAGTCGATCGCATTGCGTGAGACTCCTCCCAGAGCGTGGGCGTGTGGGCGCGTGGCTGCGGCCTGCGCAGATACCAGAGTAGGGGGTGCAACATGCAAAATGAGGAAGAACAAGGGAAATTGTGGGCGTTCTGAAGGCCGGCCCACGCAAGGCAATCACATGCCCACAGCTGCGCAGAACAAAGCGTATTCGTGGAACTGACCACGCAACCTCACGTTGGGGAAAAGATCATGCAAAGCTCTGGATCTAACTGCGACCTGAAGGCAGGCATACAGACAGTTATGCATGGGAATCACCACGCAAAGGTAAGATCGCATGTTGGATATAGAGGTGCATGCATGCAGTCATGATCCGATTCGAACTTAGGGGTGCACGTAAGCACTGTAGCAGGGTGCAGGAACTGTTTATGGGGGTTCGCAAGAATATTTCCAGGGAAATGACTACTTTTACGATACATAGAACGCATGTTGAGGCGATGCTGGGCATAGTTATGAAGGACCCTAGGCAGTGTCACCATGGTGCTGCCTTAGTTGTGAGGGTTTGCATGCTGTGTTTCCGTGGTGCATTGCTTCACGGTCGGGGTGTGCGCAAAGGTCTGTATACTCAACTGGAATTGCTATACATGGGGGCGTGTTGTGGGTGTTCCGGCCAAACTTGCGCATAGGGTTACTTTGCATGAATGAATCCATGAATATGCGAAGCACGCATAAAATCTTATACGCGCAGGGACACGAAGAGTTGTTTTCAATGCGCAGGCTTTGTGGGATACAATGCGCATTTTTCCATGAATCAGCCCCTTAAAAAGCACACACTTTGTTTGCATCAGTGACTCCAAGAATCAGAGCAGAATAACATGCTAAGCTATAGAGAGAGTTACTTGAACTCCACCAAAGCAGGTAGTAAAGAACCAGAAGTCAGGCCATCTCTGTCTACACCCCAAGACTCTGGAACCTCTTCCCAACACACACTGAGTTTGGCACAGCCTCACAGAGTTCTTCAAACAATATTAATGATCATCTTTTGCACAGTAACACATGGATTGTTTTGCAACACTCCAATTACTGGTACTGTTCTTATGTCTCTGAATAATATAAATGTAATTAATCTTGCAGAGAAAATAGGCTGAGTTGGTCCTGCCTGAAATCTTGACCTGCAGTTTTCTGGGCAGGCACAAAAGACCTCATCACGAGTTGGGTGGTATCCCGGCGGTAATACCGCCGGGATACCCCCCAATAGTAATAGTGCTACTGCAACTCTGTCTGGTGCAATTTGCACCAGAACACGAGCTGCGGGGTGGTAAATCCTCATTCCGCACTTTGTCCAATGGACCCAATGGAGCTTACGAGTGCGGCAGTAATAAAATGGCTAGACAATTGTCATTTTTACTGCCAGCAAAAAGCTGGAGATAGAAATTACTAAATCGTGATTTGGACAGCCCTTAAATGTGGTGGTAATACCGTTACCGCCACATTTTTTAAGTGCTCAGGCCAAACACGTGATGAGGCCCAAAGTCACCAAGCTATGCGACCGCTCTATCTCTTTCATCACTGTATTATCGACAAAGGTGCTCTAGAACCTATTGACTTTTGACTAATCAACGGCAGCAGCTTTTCAGGAGACCCCAGTTTCAGAAAAATGTACCATCATATATTATGCGTCAGCAAGTCAAAAGACACATTTGAACTAATTCAAACTATTTGTGATAACCAAAGCATTGATTCATCGAAGATTGGAAAATGAAGCATTGATTCATTGACCAAGGTTTTGAATGCTGGCGTGTACAGCACATCAGTAATAATATTGGGCCTCATTACAAGTTTGCCAGTATTTCCACATTTCTAATTCGTTTACCGCTGCCACCACTCAGGCTGGGGGGTTACCTTCAGATTGTGAGTGGGGTAATGGTGGAGTAAGTCCCCAATTCTGGACTCAATGGGCCTCCATGGAGATTTAGCAGATATCGCGCGTGTAGGACACCCACCACCGATGGCAAACGTGCAAGTGTTGTAAATCCTGCACTTTGCGGATTGTTCTTGGGCAGGTGAGTGGCACAGCAAGGGTATGTTAGGCTCTACTGGTCATGTGACGCTGTGCCGGAATACAAGCTCTATGCGTGGGCATATGATAGCTGTACCTAATTACATGATGGCATAAGGTTGTATCTTGACAGGTGATGCTGCACCTGGGCATATGGTGCTTGACTACGCTTGGTCATATGGCGAGCCTGCGCATACGCTGTGTTATGTACGGTATGCTGTTGAGCTTTTATATTGCTCTGCAACTTTATATGATATGATTGGTTATTTATAACGCGCTTATACCCAGAGGTTTCTAAGCGCGGGCCCGGGGATCAAACCTGTGTTGCTCCATATTGTCTTGCTTCCAAGGCGAGCACATTGCCCCTAAGCTATCCTCCCAAGACAAATGGTCTTAATGGTCTTACAGATCTGGGGCCTAATCCAAAGGTTGCTGTTTTAGGCCAGCACCTGGGTAACTAGATCATAGTCAGCGGAGGAAAGTAAGAAGGATAAATGCGAAGTGATGATGAGTCGGGATTAGACATTGGACATACAGACTAACACATCAGAAACATGAGATAGGGGTGTGATGGTATTAATAGGGGTGCATGCTGTAACATTCTATAGATCAGATTAAAAATGCTCATCAGAAAGAGGGGAAATAAATCATCTTCTGGCAACAGGTGTCTTCCAGTGATAGAAGTTTCTAGGGCATTGGAGAGAGCTGCTGTAATTGGTGAAAGCGTGGTTGTGTCATGTACTCAAGATGTGCCCATGAGTGCAGAGGCCAGATTGTAAGGAAGCCGGTGCCTGCTTACTGCAGGGATATAATCTGGGATGGCCAAACAAACTGACGGAAGTGATGGATGTTAGGGAGAATTTTCATTTCTGTGCTAATTCCCCTCAACCTTAGAGACCTCTCAGCTCTTTTTCTGGGTTTAGGACTTTTTAGATTTAACCCTGTAGTGAGAGAGACCTTTTTCTCACTCTCTCATGTGTTTTTACCTGATTTGGATCTTTTGTTTTCACTGTTTTTGGAGTCTGACAAACTCCATAGGCATCTGCTTTTTGTATGGTGACACACAGCACCTTCATTGCAGTGTCACTGAGAAATCCTTTAGATTTCTCATAAGGTTTAAATACCTTTTCTTGGGTGAACTACATTTCCCAAGAACAGTAAAGTGAAATTAACTTTACTTACCTTTTCTCTTTGTGGGTCAAGCACACACCATCTTGTGTGGAGTGCTGGGGGGGGTTACTTAGTAGCCCCTTATCCTACATACTCATGTAACATTTGTATGTTACCCTCACTACTTTAAATAGCTGGTGGCAGTGGTTTACCTTTTCCCACCAATGTGATTTGTTACCGCTGCAGTACAAAACCCATAGGTGACCATTTTGTCAAAATGGCCCTTGTCTTCTTTTTTTGCCATTTTCT
The DNA here is from genome assembly GCF_040938575.1 of Ambystoma mexicanum. Lineage (NCBI taxonomy): Eukaryota > Metazoa > Chordata > Amphibia > Caudata > Ambystomatidae > Ambystoma > Ambystoma mexicanum. The sequence continues at coordinate 1,559,933,699 of NC_090937.1, read as the reverse complement.
GTTTGTGAGGTCTTCCTTGGGTTTTACTCTGTGCAGTGAGAAAGGTTTGACCCTTTGTTTGTTTTGTCTATGGCAGGCTCCAGCTCTGAAGCCCGCCCCTGGATCCAATGTGTCTGGAAGGACAGGATCCCGAAACTCCCCTGTCCTTTGTCTCTAGTAATGCCTGAGTGAAACTTATTCTGATTGGCTGGCTGGCTGGCTGTCCTTTCAGGACAGCAATCCTGCTGTGTGATTGACAGCCTAGGCTGTGCATGAATGGGAAAAACCTGCTTAAAAGGCGAGACTTTTGGGACTACGGGTAGAGTCGATAACTGGGAGAAACACCAGACAAAGAAACTGTGAACGAAGCTTGCTGAAACTTCATGGACCTTTGAACTGCCCGGTGAAGCCCTGCTGCTGTGCTGACTAGGGATGTAACGGTATTACGGTATACCGTTAAAGATACCGTGAACCACTTAATTGAACAATAATAACCGTCACATTGTTTATACCGGTATACCGTTCATACCGTTAAGTGTGCTTTTCAATCTGATTTGGAAAGGCTGCAGTAAGCAAGTTCTGCGCAGTCTTGGTCTTGCACTGTTGGATGTGCCGTCTGCCAAGTAGTTTCAGTTTGAGCAGTTTTTAATGCCATTCCATAAACCACACGTGCCTGACACAAAATCAACATGTTAGCAATAGGAAGAATAAATACAGTGCCAAGAAGGAAAGGGGTTTACTTTTATTTATTTACATTTTTTTTTTAAAGCGCTCACACAGCCCCAGGGCATCGAGGCGCTGTTAAAGAAATTGGTTTTGTTTATTTAGTTGCGTAATTGTTTTTGTCTTAGTTGGGTATTTATAATGTGCTTAAACACCCACAGGTTTCTAAGCGCGGACCCAGGGATCGAACCTGTGTTGCTTCGTGTCGTCTTGCTTCCAAGGCACGCACGTTGCCGCTGAGCCATCCTCCCGGGACTTTGGGTTGGCGGCTTTGGGGTTTATATATTTATAATGGATAATGTTTTCTAAACATATGACAATGGGGGATTTCCCTGGTTCTATCATTGAATTTACATATAATAAGTCACACTGCGAAATGTAATCATCTCTGTGGGTATTCCCTGCTGCCATACCAAAGGGTAACATGTCCGTGATTACTGAACAACTTTTGGCCCGGAAGTTAACCAAACACTGTAACGTAAAGAGAGAGTGCGTGTGCGTGTGTGTGTGTATGCGCACAAGCGTATACTACCATCAGACTCCATTGATCTGTGGCATGCAGATTATCAATATGGCAACATGTTCATCTTCACCAGTAGCCAGTGGGGGAGTTAAAAGCCTAAATGACCACTTAAGAAAAGCTATTCAGTTTGCTTTTGCCAGTCGCAGCAGGGCTCCCCCCACCCCCCTCCTCTCTACACGTGCGTTTGTGTTTGGTGCAAGCAAGGGGTGGCATTTCAGTGGAAAGTATGTTGAAAAGCCCAATTCTGGCCCTGGGTGCATGGTTTTGTTGGTGATGATAAATCTGACAATTTATGACCTTTTAGAAAATATTTGTTAAGATTAGTTAACTCCACCTGCTATACCGCGATAACCATGATATACCGTCATTTCGCAAGAAGGTTATTGTACCATCATAAAACTAATACCGTGACACCCCTAGTGCTGACCTCCTTTTTCACCTCGACGGAGAAGCTCCGAACAGAACGACTTCTCCCCTTGTGTTAGTGGGACCAACTAACCCTGAGACGAACTCCACTGGGCCACCATCCCCGACTTACTGGGCTTCTCCGTTGCTGCAAGAGCCCAATTCCCGGTGTCGAGTGTCCATAGTCGAGTGCAACGTCTGCCATGGACCGAATCCAGCTAGAAGCTCCAGGAGCCACCTAAGGACCCACCAGAAGCAGGACCACCAGATACAGAGTCCCCTTACCAGAGTGCAGGACCGAGGAAGTGAAGGAAGTCCAACGGTTGTTCCTTGGTCCGCATCAGTGCTGTTTGTGTATCGCTCACCTGGTATCCACGGGGACGTCACTCAGCCTTTTCTGACCGCCTACGACCTCAAACCCCGTCCCTGGAGGCTATTCGACTGGAGACTATGCCTGAAACACAGGATTGGTAGAGTTTAACTCCCTATTGACTCTGTGTGCTTGAACCCCTTCTTCCCCGGGGTCCAACCCTTCCCTTTGATCCACAGCTCACCTTGTTTTCTTGGATAGTGTGCTCTCCATCCTGCTTACAGCGCAGGGGCGCTTTGATTGTTGCGGGCTCGTTGCTGCCTAGTTACTTCACTGGCAAGAGTCCGACAGGTAAGTATAATGAGTCTTTTGAACAGTTCTCTAACTTCGTTCCTTTTCTTCCTTAGATGATGGCCGGCGTCTGGGGATGTTGGCGTGCTGCTGAGATGAGTAGTGCTGAAGGTGAGTGAGATCGTGATGCGAGATGCACCCCTTTCATATTTGTTTTGAACTGAGTGCTTTTTCTGTGTCTTTTGGGTGCTGCAACGTTTTCAGCGTGGATGCTGGTTATGAAGAACAAATGCGGTGGGTAAGCACAGTATGCGGCGCCTCTAGATGTTTCCACGCTAACCTGGAGTGTCGTTTCCCTCTTGCAGATGGATGAGAAGTTCCGGAGACAGAGTTCCCCCAGAGCGGCTGGGATTCAGGTAAGCGTTTGAAGCTCATACATTATTTAAAAATAAGCGAAGATTTTCACAAATGCTTACTAATGCCTTTTTTCTGTACTTTTCCTTAGGAAGCGGCGTGCCGGGATGGGAATGACACCGCCAAAGATGCCAGCAGAAAAGAAGGAGCGATGAATGATGGGCAGAAGCGCCGCAAGGTAAGGCTGTTCCTAACAGTGTTCTTGTTCTTGCAGGAACTGAGCACAGAAGAAAGATGCAGGCCTACTGGAGACCGATCCGAACACGGTGAGTGTCACGCTGCAGGCGCAGAAAACGCAAAGCATGTTTCTCAGCCTGGGTGTGGCTTAAATAGTCTCTGAGTATCCCAGGTGTCTCTGGGCTGAACCACACCCAAAACACTAGACCACACATGCAGTTCTGGGAACCGAAATATGTGGGGGCATCCAACTTGTCCCCATCAATGCACTACAAGTCCAATCCCCAATGTTATCCTATGGGAGTGAGTGAGTCTGGTGCCACAAGCGCCAAGTCTGACTCCAAGTGGGTCTTTGGAGGGATGGAGAGACCCTTGAGGGCCATGTAGGTGATCGTAGCCTGGCACTAGCCTGACACCTTGGAGGGCTGGGGACATGAGGGGCAGGAATCATGACAGTTTGCTAAGCGCTGAAACCGCAAAGTGCAGCCGAACCAAAAAGAGCCGAGTAGTGCCGCAGAAGCCCTCCAGACGTCCTCCCTCTTGTCCCCACGACTGAGGCTCAGGAACCAGGGTCTGCACCGCTGCAGCAAGACAGAATCCAGCTGGACCACGCTTCATCTAACCAGACGTACTCTTTAGGTTAGGGTACTTACCTTATTGCCTTTAGCTGTGCTTTTCTCACTGGGGAATTGCATAGGGTACCTTTTGCGAGTTGATTTCAACTCCTTTCTCTCAGGCTTAACAGCTTGTAACCCGTACAGTGATTTTTCTGAATTCTCTAACTTTGTGCAAGACTTTTATCCAAGAAGTGCATCAGATCCATAGACTGTGTCCAAATGACTTTGGCTGTCCTGGCTCCCTAAGGGCACTCTTTTAAATCCATTGACTTTGATACTGTTTGTCCCTCATAGGTGGCAGCTTGTTGTACACTGGTACTTCTGGGAAAGTCGTAGCTACACTTCATTGGAGGAGTCATTTGTCCTCACAACTACTGAGAAATTATTCTAACCCTTTTACTTTCCTAACCCTTTCCTTTTGGCAACTCAGAGTCTACTAACGTATAACTAGTGTGATATAGAAATGCCAAGACTATCCTAGAGGAGTAGTGTATGAAGCATATCCAAAGATTATCCACAGGCTTTAGTTGACTCTAAAAAGTCATTTTAAAGTGTATTTGAATTGTTACAACAAATTGCCTTTTGAAAAGAATGCTTATTTAAATGTATGTTAAATAAATAAACAACTATTTATAACTGAAACCTTGAGTGTAAGTTTTACTTGGCTACTTGTATTTAGGAATTTCAATTATGCAGCTCTACAGCTCAAATTTACCCTTCTTGAGATAGGCCTGGTTGCTCAGTCACACTACTAACTTTTGTAGTACAGACCTATACCAGAATATGGGTTACCTAATAGCAAGCAGATAAGTGTTGAGTAGCCTCACACAGTGGGAGCAGGAAGCGAAATCCACTCTCCCAGAGCGATATGTGCATGGCCTCTCAATGAGTAGAACACAGCGTGCTGTGGTGAATGGTGGAAGCTATTGTCTGGATGCAATGGAGCCCTTTCATTTTTCGGAAAGCAGAGATTTCTGAGGTCCCTCTGTATAATTGCAAATTCAAGTGAGCTGACTACACTTATTTGGGAGAGCACATCTAAATAATAGCAGCACTGTCTGTGATGAGTCACAGGGAGTCGAGGATCAATTGGAGCAGGGGGCTACCTCATGTCAGACAAGAACAGTTCTCTGATATTGACAGATGCAGATAGAAGACAAAAATGGCCTTGCTTCGAAAGTAATGCATTTGAACCATCAAGGACGTGGGCCGAGAGGACATCTTCCCCTCCCATGTGAGCTTTGAAATCCAGAAAGAGGTACGGAGGCCAAAAAAAGACTACGACTCCCATGATCACTCACAATTGACTATGCTGCCTTGGGTTGATGGGAGTTGTAGTGAAAAACATTTGTGGAGTCAAAATTTGCAGACCTATGACCTAGAAAGTCACAGAAATGTTGAATGAAATCACAACCTGATGAGTCACAGATTAAGAGGTAACATAACCGAAGGTGGCACAACTCTCCAAGAAGGATACAGTGTGTCATAATGAATGTTCCGCACACGTGTAGGCTAGACTGTAGTGGAGGGAACCCAAAGTCGCCCCGCTATCCCACCAGTGATGCAGTCCGTTCTCGAAATTGTTCTGCCTCCATAACGCAGTGTCCGTGATCTAGTCAAAGAAGTGATGTGGTGGGACTAGCCCTGAATAAGAGCAGGTAGGAAAGAGGCCTAAATGGAGTGAGGGAGTCCGAGCGGAATGAGTTTCCTGATATCCTTCCTGCTGTGTCCGAGAGACAGGCCACTGAAAGATGGTCCAAAAAGAACTGGCTCCAAGTAGAACGCCAACCAGTAGCATGGCTAGAACTCAACCACTATGCGGGCATGTGTCACACATGATGGACCAAAACCCAAAGTGTAAAGGATGTTCGCCGCCTGATGTGGGCATCCCCAGTAGAGGTGGGCAAAATTACTTAAATACGTTCTGCAGAAAAATTGCTGGATTTAAGGCAACATTTTCCTGATCCACCAGTTTCATCCGGGAAACAGAATTGGCATTTATTGGTCTTTTTTCACCCAAAATTTTGTTTCTTTGAAAAACGAAATTTTGTGTGTTTCGCCCCTTGGATTTAGTTTTCTCCTGAAATGTTTTTGTGTGTGTTGCGGGCAAAAAAAAAGACATTTCGGGGGAAAAACAGAATTTCCGTACAGAATAAAAAATGGCCAAAGGGTGTGGCAGAAAAGGTAGAAATCCATCCTTCTGCCGAAACAGAAATGTTGGCGAATTTCGCCAATTCCGTTTAGCCAGTGGTAATTTCACCCACTCCTAATCCTCAGTTCCCCAGCTCCCTGCAAGGAGTGTAAAATCCTCCTTCCAAGCGGGGTGGGATGCAGGCCACCCCACCACCTAGGCATTGGAGGCCTGACCTAGCAGGAGAGGCTTTAGCTAGCATATGATTAAGATATATGAAAAAGTACCTAGGCATATCACACCCTGACCAGCATAGCAATAGGAATGATTGTAATAAAGTGCCTGTACCTCAGTATATTGAACTGTGCCTGGCTTAAAATGGTTGTATTTGGAAAGGCGAGTATCATTCCTGGCATGTGGAACTGTACCTGGGTATAAAAGGCTACACTTGCCATATGAGGATTTACCAGATTATATAACAAATAAAGCTGATCATATTAAGCTTCACCTGGCATAGGGCAAACGTACTACGGCATGCAGAGCTGAACCTGGCATATGAAGCATGTAAATTGCCCTTGCATGGCAATACCAGGCATTTGAGGCAAAGCTGGGCATCTTACTCTATACCTGGGAACAGACGGCTGTACCAGTTCATACACTGCAGTGACTGAGCACACAATGATTGTCGTTAGGTTTATAAGGTTACACATTACATAATAGTAAGATGGGTGTTCTCTAAGACATCCCTTTAAAATGAGTAGCTATACCCTGGAGATGGATCGGGATGCAGAGTTTATTCATACATCACTAATCAAGACGACTCAAATAGTTTGGCAAAGTGAGTCCGTTTTATTAACAAGTCTCTAAAACAGAGAGTACAACGAACATTAGCAATCGCTCGATCCTCTTACTCAACTTACTTTATAAAAATCTGAGCTTTTATACCCAGAATTGGTCATCATTGACGTTTTGACCTGCGTCATTACCAATGTCATCCTACGTGGCAAACTACATAACCTGACGGAGGGTGTGATTGGTTCTAAGTGAATTTCTAAGTAAAGGCTCTATATCTGTATAAAGCAGTGGAAAAAGGTGATAGGATAATTAACATCAGGTCGGGCAACTAAGCCCTCCACTCAAAATGGCCACTATGAACGTCACTAAATGTACGACGTCCCATTGGCTACACAAACTATAGGACCCTTAATTACGCGGTCCTCTATAATTGGTTGGCTTCTGACCCCCTCAGTACTTTTCCACCTACGTCTAGCAGCATGCAGACTGAACAACCAGGTGTGGATGAGCTTGTCTTAGCATTAGCTTCCCACCAATTACTGTATCAATCCATCATCTCCTCAATGGTGCAGTGTCAATTAGTCCACTGAAGATTGGCCTTGTGTTTGTACTGTGCTCTGAGAATTTTAGGGAGTGTGGGCCCAGCCAGCCTTTGTGCATCAGCCTTCATGCGTAGGTGTGACCACTTCGATCGTCCAACTTCCTTCTACCTCGTGACTGGACACCATGAAATCGAGCTTTTAGTGTATTTCATTTTATTCTCCAATAGTCCTCTGACATCTTTTGTTTTGCTTGACCTCTCTGAACAGGAGTCTCTGTTCCTTCACACGAATTGTATCCAATGTCAGCCAATTCCAGTTTGAAAAGACCTTGGCTTTCTTGGCTCAGTCAACTCCTTTAGCTGAGATTCATTTTATGAATTCAATTGTTTTATTAACTGCGACACACAGAAAATGGAGGCCTTCTTGCTTTTGCCCAGTACTGCTTACGTAGTGGAAACATCCATCCCTTACTTGTCCATATGTTATCTATATATGTATATGTTGGCGCTTGCCGCAGTCTATCTATTTAAAAGCATGTGGCTAACTACATGATTGCTTTGCTGCTTGTGTTTCTGTAGCATCTGTACAGGTTTAAACTAAGTATCTTCATCAGATTTGTGGCATACGTTTCTTCACCTTGATCCCAAGATGTTACTTATCTAAGGTGCTCCTTAGATGTCTTATAGTGTGTCTGCATTCTCTGGTCTTTATGTCTCTTATGTAGGCGTCCATTTGGTTCTGTTATGATGCCACCATTCATCTTCATCAGTCACCTTCCTTGTTTCTTCAGGAATTTCATTAAAATGGCCATCATATTGTCTTGTATGTCGGTATGGTTTTCTCAATGGGTACTTTACCTCCCAGATTCTCTTAGGTATGGGTATTCTTATGGGTACTGCACAGAGTCCACGCTCTGCTCCTTGCTGGTTTAACTTTTCTGTATACGTCACATGCTTTGGTTCCCATTTTTCAGGCAATGGAGGCGGGGCAGTTGGAGTGGGGGTACTTGGCTCCTCCTCTACAATATAGTGTCAGGTTTGTTTGGAAATGCTCTTGATGGCATTAACATCTTGTTGAATAAATCATTCAAGCTAGCTACTTCTCCAATAGGGTTATTTTGGGGACTAAGGTGTGAGTCTGCATCAATGCTTTTCATCCCATATATGTTGCTGTAGGCCAATACCATTCTGGCACATTTTTTATGTTCCCCGTTCCCACCGTTCAATCCTACTCCATGTTTATTCTCCTAGCTGGGTACTCTTAGGATTCTCCTAGCTAGCTACTGTTAGGATTTTCACTTTAAGCATGAAAAGGCGGTTGTATGTGATAATCTCGAATATTAAAGGCTGCCCAAAACAATGACGGATTTTCCTCAGCCGATTTTGTGCAGCCTTTAATATTTGAAATCCATCAATTCCGTCCGCCACTTTGAAATTGTGGGTTTAACGCCGAACCTCCTTTCAACCTCTGCCCTGCCCCAACCCCGCATCACATACAAATACTCTAACTCAAACACACATCTTTTCACCCGCCCCGCCTCACATGCAAATATACATAAACACACACACACAGACACACTCCTTCTCCCCAGCCCCTCCCCACAACAAACACTTACCTGAATGCCGTCTTCCCCTACCCACCTCGGTCAGCCTGTCAGCCCCCGTGCGCACTCATGTGCGGCAGGGGCGTGAAATAAAGTTTGAGAAAGACTGCTCTAAGTGTTCTCAATGCATCCTTTCTAAATCTGACTTTTTCATTTTTGGGAAAATGAAAAAGACCTTTTCACTTAATACCTCTTGGCCCCGTGGCAGAAATGGTCTTGTTAAATGTGCCACTCTCATCACGTTCAGCAGTTTTCACAGAAGGTTGGTATTTAGTTACTGATTCAATGCCAGGACTGCCCAGAAAACCTTATTCAGGAACTCAAGTATTTAGGCCCAAGAGCGAGTGGATCTGAGAAAGATAGGACAGGCAAGGACTGGGATTTGTGTATTATATCCACAATCGGATCAGAATAAGCACTGGGAAAATCTGCCCTACTATGGCTCTATTTGCACCAACAGGATGCTCAGAACGCTGGTTGTATGCTGTAGTGCAAACCCACGTTCCGAGTAGCCTGGGTGGCCAGCACCCCTTCCCCTTCCCCACTCTCCCATCACCACTTAGCACCCATGTAGATTCCTTCACGGGTGCTATTGATGTCTTTTAAAAAAATTAAAAAATAAATGTATCTTTCTTATGCAGCCCAGCTGCGTGCAGTGCAGCTGTCGACTTTGACCGTTTTCCTGTTGATGACATCACAACCATGAACATGGAAAGGAGACTTGCTGAGGCGCCGGGCGTGCAAGAAAGGTACATTTATTTCCTTTACAAAAAAAAAAAGAAAAAGTCACCATTAGTGCCCAATTAGGGAACTGCACAGGTGCTAATGGGGATATGCCCCTTGTGGCATGCTGCCCTTTTCAGTAACGGCTGTGGGGTGAAAATACAGCCCCAGACTGACAGAGATTGACAGGCCATGCAAGGGCCTATTATATGAATGAAGCTGGGTGATGTTGATACCTTCTTTTCCAACATGAGGCCTAGTGAGGGAACGAAAATGGCCTCCCTCAACTTTGTCAAAATGTAAAGGCACTGAGTTGAAGGAGAGTGTGCCTCAGAAACTTTAATATTGCTAACTGTCTACAATTGATTGCAAAAAGACATGTGGTGCTGCAGATGCTGATTTAGTGTAAACTGGGAAAAGGCACATTTTGACAGACTCAAAACTGCAGCGATGCACATGGGAAAAGATACATTGAAATGATGTGCATATGAAAAATACAAAGGTGAAATTGTGCCTTGAATTTAAAAAGTGACGCCAAGTGACATATTTCAGAGAAAGACACTTACTTTCCACAAATAAACAGACATTTAAATGGAAAGGTCTACTTATTGAAGGAGTGAGCAATGGTTTCGTATATCAACTCTGGCCTATGGGTGAATAATACTAAAAGTGAACTTTTATCTGTGTAAATATAGTATTGTAGTTATGAACAGCAGGACCAGATGTGATACAAAAGGTCATGTTGAACACAATTTAAAATGCTATTCTGTTAGAATTATGTATGTAGCTTGTTTTCCCCACTGAACTGAAAAGTCTGTGGGGGTCATTACAAGTTAGTAGGTAGCCATGCTGCTATTGGCTGCATGGCTACCCCCTTACCGGATACCGGGTCCGGGTTGCTCGAATGAGGAATTACTGGGCCATTTTGACCTTGGAGGGTCCGTTAATTCCTAATTCGAGGAACCATTCCCCATTCCCATTCGAGCCCTCATAGGGGAGGGTGCTAACAACGTCTGCGACATTAACGGGCCCGTTGTTAGCACCCTGGTCTGTCGCGGGACCCGCTAAGGTCACCTGGTAAAACCAGCGGGATCCCGCGACCAGACTCGTAAAGAGGCGGTAAGGGGTTGACGGCTCTGGCTCCATTAAACCCTTACCGCGTCACTCGGAATGACCCTCTGTGTCTCTGAAACTTTTGGCCTTGGCCCACCAGGAAAAGCGACCTGGATTTCAGATTAAAATACAAAGAAATATAAAGAATTAGATCAGAATTGTGGAGGGTATGGATAAGACGGCCAGCAGAAATGAACTTTAAGGTCAAGTCTCCCCGTTAACTGTGTATTAGCTTTGAATCGTTATAGACACTTAATGGCAGGGTGGAATAACATGAGCCAAGCAGATGTTAAAGGCACATGTGACCGGGGAGAAATGAAACTCAGTTTGGGTTGTTGGAAATATGAAACTCTGACCTTCGATATGTATGCATTGCTATTGATTAACATTGGACTCCTATTTCCTTAATAACAGGAGAACTGTGCATCGCAGTGGGCTCATCCAAGTCTCATATTAAAGATCACAGAATGCCCGTCGGTTCTATGTGTCCCTTCATTTTTTGTGTGATGTATAGAATTTGAGTTAGCAAGAAAACCATGATCCTGACCTTCTCATAATTCAGAGGAATTTGAAAGTTTGTGAACTGTTAGAATGGAAAATTAATGGTTGAATAGCAAAGTGGCATATTTTTCACTATTTTGGCTGAGGAGTAAATCGCAAAAAACCATAGACCCTCCAGGAAGGGCGTACCGAAGTGAAATTCAAATTTCCTTAATCGCCATAAAATGTAGAATTTAAAAATATGTATGTTTATGCAGTAATCTGAAAAGAGAAGGTAGTTGCCATGTTGTGAGATTTTTAGAAAAAAACAGAAGGTAAAAACCTGTCATTTTAAAAAAATGCATCTTCTTCTGCCCCCATTATCCATAATACAGACCTCTAAACTCCTTGCCCTATCAGCTGGCTGTAGACAGGTTGGTGGGAAGGGGAGAAAGAGAGATGTCCAATCCAAAGCGTGGGAATATTCATAATATGTAAGTGTCTTTAGCGCTATATAATATCAGTTTTCTATGTAAAAAAGACAGAGAGACATGAGAGACATGTCCTATTTGTTAATGTGCAATGAAATCCTATGTGTGTTTTGATTTTGCATCTTCAAATTCAAACTTTTTGTTTGTTGTGGTAACTGAAAGTCTATTAAGAAGTACATGTCAGTAAATTGATGCCTGTAAGTTTGCATTTGTGATTATTGTGCCACATAGTTGGTGGCTGGTGCTCTTGTGTTGTGTGTTATTTAGTGAAGAAATTTAAATAAATATATACTGTTAATTCTATACCCCGTCCTGGTTTCTAGCTTATTGGTGATACAGAGGGAATCTGCTGAATGGTGTTATATAGGTTGGAAGCCTAACCAAATTGTAATCTGCTTAGAGTGCTTTGTTGTGCGACACCTTGATTAGAGGGAAAGGAACTCCCTGAGTTGAGAGTGACTACCCAATAAACCATGACACGGCATCAACACCCTCATTTAGGGGCTCACTCTGCGCTGGGCCCTTAACTGTGTTGGGTGGAGAGCCGTTACTAACAGGGTGACCCGTCACTGTGGTGTATTTAGCCTCATTGTCACTCTGCTCACCACCAGCAGGGGCTATCACTGGGAGGGGAATCTCGTACATAGCTCAGCAGATGGCCAGTGAAAATATGGCTTGGTGGCTTGTTGTATTAAAGATGGTTCATTGCACTATGCCAGTTTTGAGCTAGGAACCCGAAAATGGTGCTCTGCTAATGTCAGTCATTGCCTTGGGCTGTTCAACAAGGCTAGAAGGCAGTATGTATGTTTTCCAGTCACCACTAGGGTGTAGTATGGCTAGAATTATGGGAACTGTGAGATAAGAACATAGTTAAAAGGGCACAGCCATGCATTTGGCTGTAAATTGCAAGCTTCAATATCTTGATAAACATAGGGGTGCAGGGTACGTATGAGGTCTCTTAATGTGTGCCACTGTACCAGTGGCGCAACACCATTGAGCTGACCGGACTTCAGCCACGGCTGAAATTTTGGGCTATGGTTACTCGACCTGGCTGATTTACAGAGCTGTGGCTGGACAGAGCAGGACACAGATGTTAAATGGGCCTGAGCTTCGCTGTTAAATAAGGCCCTGCAATTACTAACGTAAAGCATTTCACTGTTCGCACCTGCATTGATATGCATACATTTTTAGGCAATTGAAATCGTGATGTGGGGTTACTACTTGCATGCCAGGGGAGTGATTGGAAGGGAAGAGAGGGGACAGGAGGCCTTGCATTGTCACAGTAGTCCTTAAGTGGGTGCTTTCAGACTTAAAGGAGAGAGTTAACTGCTTGTGACATTGACGCTGCACTAGAATAGTCTCATTAGAACACGTAAAGAAGTTAGATGCCCCCCACACAAATACGTTTGCCCCTCCCCCACTGTCTCTGAAGTTAGCGCCTCTACCAACATTTGATGGGTTATAACCCCCTTCCCACCACCGCACAACACCACTGTATTGTCTTAAAAAGCGCCAAGCCCGTACTTGCCAACCCTAACAATTTAGGCGGTAGTATACCGCTTTTTAAGCAGTCCTACCGCCTACCGATTTATTGGCAACAAATACCGATTTTTAAAAAAAAGTCTTTCAAGGACTTCCCCGAGCTGGCGTAGCGGGAGAAGGCGCAGCATGCAGGCTTTTGATGTAAAAGGCGCCCACGGCGGTGGGCTAAATGCACCCCTCCGCCGCGGGTGCCTTTGACAAAAGGCGCCTTTAGCCCCCTACCACGCCAGCTCGGGGGAGTCTTTCAAAGGCTCCCCCGAGCTGGCGTGGTGGCAGAAGGCGTGGCAGGCGCCTCATTGTCATTGAATGCACCCGCGGCGGCGGGCTCATTCAATGACAATGGGCTGCTGACGCACCCTATTCCTATGATTACCTCCTCGCCTATTTTGAAACTTTAAGATTCCTTCAGATTTTTGGTCACAGAATGTTGGCATGTATGCAAGCCCTGTCTATGCAGAGGCAAACGGAGACCCGCCCATGGCAGCATAAAGCGTCGTCTGTAGAGTGAAAAGGAAACTGGGGAAATGATAGCTGGAACGGGGACGAGTTTGCAACGTTAGTGGGCCTTTTTAAGACAATACGGTGGTGACGTGCGCATTCTAAAATTTATTAGCATAACAATGCGGCCATGTTGGAGGCATTGCTTTCTCTCAGACTACAGGATCATGAGAAGAAAATGTCGAGCACTCAGACACTTCCCCGCGGCCTCCTGTGGCGCCTTGCCGCTGTTCTTTGGCTCAGGCGTCCACTTGCAGGAGGTTTACACGCGGGGGGAAGTTCTGTTAGTCATTACGCGGCTTGGCTGTTAGAGCATCGCCGCATCACTGCGCTTTGCGAACTATCTGTGTATCGCTAATTCTAGCCCCTGCACTCGCATATTGCAAGCCTCGGATATTGTTTGTGCGCCTGGGCCAAACCATAATGACGGAGAACGCAGACTCCCTCTTTCTGTTCGTTAGGCCACATGGACAACGCGAGGCCAGCTGTTGGCTCCGAACTAGCTATTTAATGTAAAAAAAAAAAAAGAAAGTATGTGTGACTGAGGCAGTGGCAAAGCACAGACTCCCTTGGCTTCCATCTAACTGGGGAGTCCCAGGCAACTTGGGGAGTCCTGACTTTGCCACTGGAGGACTGTGATTAGACCAAGTACTTTTCAGACCCACTGCGTGAACTATCTATTACACAGCACTAGGGGCGAACCTAATTACAGAATTTAGAAAACGCTTAGGAACACACATAGAGTTAAAGGGATAATTGCTTCATGGTGACGGCAGAGAAGGAACGTCAACGGGCCCCTGGTGACTGCTCGAGAACTCTTTCCATCCGCTGTGTCTTTCCAAGGATCTAGGTTGTTTCCTCCGTGAGCCAAAACATTGAATTCATCCATTTGAAATTGACATGAGGGTTGTAACTGTACTGGGTTATTTATAACGCGCTTAATACCCAGAGGTTTCTAAGCGCAGACGCGGGGATCGAACCTGTGTTGCACAGCATAGTCTTGTTTCGATCCTCCCATGTTATTGTAACTCGTGGGAAGGTTTTTTTTTTCACACATTTGAATAGTTGTTCATTGTATAACACATTTCGTATACTGGGCACTGAAATACAATCTCTGGAGAGTGAACTCACAAAGTTGTGTCGAGTCAGCTATGACATGTCTGAGACACGTAACTACCTGTGCATGAGAGGGTTGGGCTGAATTCATAAAAGGGAATCCGTGGATTTCGTAGCACGAGCGTACAGGTGACATAGGCTTACCCTCACGAGTGGTGGCTCGCGTAAACGTAAATTACTACCTGCAAAATGGACCTTTCTAACAGACAGGCGTGGCTCGGTCAAGGAACCCGCAAATAAGCAACGTTCAGCAAATTTACAAAGGTGGAAAGTTGCTGCAGACATGTATGTGAAGTCAGTTTGATATTCTGGGTGTAAATATCGTTTTTTAGGTGTTTAGTTGAACGAATATTCTGCAAAATCAGTGAAATGTGTGGAGTAAGAAGGGATTTGCAGAGGAAAATACTTTGGTATTACATTTATAACAGATCAGGCCATTAATATTATCCTACGTAGTGCACATATGCCAAGCACATTTAGCATACTGAGATTTTTCCAATAAGCGTAAGCATACCCGTTAGGCTGGTAGGTGTGCCCTACCATGAATACGCATAAGGCTGCCCTTTAGGCTGGAAGGTTTGTCCTATCATTACTAAGCATTAGGATGCCCTTTAGGCGGGTAGGTGTGTCCTACCATGAATACGCATAAGGCTGCCCTTTAGGCTGGAAGGTTTGTCCTATCATTACTAAGCATTAGGATGCCCTTTAGGCTGGAAGGTTTGTCCTATCATTACTAAGCATTAGGATGCCCTTTAGGCTGGTAGGTTTGTCCTATCATTACTAAGCATTAGGATAGCCCTTAGGCTGGTAGGTGTGCCCTACCATGAATACGCATAAGGCTGCCCTTTAGGCTGGAAGGTTTGTCCTATCATTATTAAGCATTAGGATGCCCTTTAGGCTGGTAGGTGTGCCCTACCATGAATACGCATAAGGCTGCCCTTTAGGCTGGAAGGTTTGTCCTATCATTACTAAGCATTAGGATGCCCTTTAGGCTGGAAGGTTTGTCCTATCATTACTAAGCATTAGGATGCCCTTTAGGCTGGTAGGTTTGTCCTATCATTACTAAGCATTAGGATACCCCTTAGGCTGGTAGGTGTGCCCTACCATGAATACGCATAAGGCTGCCCTTTAGGCTGGAAGGTTTGTCCTATCATTATTAAGCATTAGGATGCCCTTTAGGCGGGAAGGTGTGTCATATCATGAATAAGCATAAGGCTGCCCTTTAGGCTGGAAGGTATGACCTATCATTACTAAGCATTAGGATCCCCTTTAGGCTGGAAGGTGTGGCCTAGCATTACTAAGCATAAGGGTGCCCCTTAGGCTGGAAGGTTTGTCCTATCATTACTAAGCATTAGGATCCCCTTTAGGCTGGAAGGTGTGGCCTAGCATTACTAAGCATAAGGGTGCCCCTTAGGCTGGAAGGTTTGTCCTATCATTACTAAGCATTAGGATGCCCCTTAGGCTGGAAGGTTTGTCCTATCATTACTAAGCATTAGGATGCCCTTTAGGCTGGAAGGTGTGGCCTAGCATTACTAAGCATAAGGGTGCCCCTTAGGCTGGAAGGTTTGTCCTATCATTACTAAGCATTAGGATGCCCCTTAGGCTGGAAGGTTTGTCCTATCATTACTAAGCATTAGGATGCCCTTTAGGCTGGAAGGTGTGGCCTAGCATTACTAAGCATTAGGATGCCCTTTAGGCTGGAAGGTGTGGCCTAGCATTATATGCATAAGGGTGCCCCTCAGGCTGGAAGGTTTGTTCTATCATTACTAAGCATAAGGGTGCCCTTTTGGCTGGAAGGTTTGGCCTACCATGATTAAGCGCAAGAATGCCCTTTAGGCTGGAAGGTTTGGCCTATCATTACTAAGCATAAGAGTGCCCTTTAGGCTGGAAGGTGTGGCCTAGCATTACTAAGCATTAGGATGCCCTTTAGGCTGGAAGGTGTGGCCTAGCATTATATGCATAAGGGTGCCCCTCAGGCTGGGAGGTTTGTTCTATCATTACTAAGCATAAGGGTGCCCTTTTGGCTGGAAGGTTTGGCCTACCATGATTAAGCGCAAGAATGCCCTTTAGGCTGGAAGGTTTGGCCTATCATTACTAAGCATAAGGGTGCCCTTTAGGCTGGAAGGTTTGGCCTACCATAATTAAGAGCAAGAATGCCCTTTAGGCTGGCAGGTTTGGCCTATCATTACTAAGCATAAGGGTGCCCCTCAGGCTGGAAGGTTTGGCCTATCATTACTAAGCATAAGGGTGCCCTTTTGGCTGGAAGGTTTGGCCTATCATTACTAAGCATAAGGGTGCCCCTCAGGCTGGAAGGTTTGGCCTATCATTACTAAGCATAAGGGCGCCCCTCAGGCTGGAAGGTTTGGCCTATCATTACTAAGCATAAGGGTGCCCCTCAGGCTGGAAGGTTTGGCCTATCATTACTAAGCATAAGGGTGCCCCTCAGGCTGGAAGGATTGGCCTATCATTACTAAGCATAAGGGTGCCCTTTTGGCTGGAAGGTTTGGCCTACCATGATTAAGCGCAAGAATGCCCTTTAGGCTGGAAGGTTTGGCCTATCATTACTAAGCATAAGGGTGCCCTTTAGGCTGGAAGGTTTGGCCTACCATAATTAAGAGCAAGAATGCCCTTTAGTCTGGAAGGTTTGGCCAATCATTACTAAGCATAAGGGTGCCTTTTAGGCTGGAAGGTTTAGCCTACCGTGATTAAGCGCAAGAATGCCTCTAGGCTGGTCGATTTTGCCTGCTACGAATTATGTAACTTGTCCCTTTGGTGTCAAATTAAAGCTGCAAGACCTCCGTTACCTTCAAAACACATTAGCATCTTTGAGTTGTTTAGCAATAAACAACTACTGTCTTTCTTGAGCAGTAAGAGGACCACCTTTTATGCCAAATAATGTGGAAGAGCTGTCTATTATTTCCTCCACACAGCCAATCCGTGGGAGACGATTCCACCACTTGGAGAGTCCGTTTTGGATGATTGTCCCAGCTCATTATATGAGACTGTCCAAATCCAGTGCTTTTAGTCAAAGATTCCTGTACACACTCTATAAACATGAGTGTGTGTGTGTGTGTGTGCGTGTGTTTGCACATGCATACAAAGAGAAACCCATGAATCCATATATGATATAGACATGTGCATTTTCTACATGACTTAGCAACGTTGGAAAGGTAAAGCCATTTACAGACACTTGTAGACCAACCTGCACGTTATAATTATTGCAGTTGACAAAATAAACTGCTTTTGTTTGACATAGTGAGCAGCCATTTTGTACTATTCTTGAATAACAGGGATTCCATGAAGCCTCTTAGAAATTCTATCCAATCGGTCCTGACATCTCCGTTGGGAGAAAACAGCGTTTAATGATGGTGTAAGAAACCACACTGGGAGGACTGTTATAGCAAGATGATTTGAGGCTTTATGTGCGTTGGTGTGAGATCCCACAGTGTCCTATCCAAAAGTACAGAGAGAGAAAAGTAATAGACAAACTTCGAGACTCTTTGACTCCCCTCTGGTAGCATAGACCACATTCTCAGGCTTCAACTCTGCCGGAGCATACACATTCAAAAGGCGGCGCATTTAAGAGGTATAGAACTGAATGTCCAAACTAAGACAGTTTACCACACAAAATATCTGAACCAAAAGTGGAGAAAAATGAACAAACGTAGATAAAAACAGTCAAAGGAATAGTAAGAATATATATATATTAATTAGTAGAGTAGGTGGCTGAGTATGCCTGGGCCTTCCAAATGATGAACAAAATATTAGTGAAGAATGAATGTTGGCGCTGTCCCCATTGCAGGTCAATTGCAACACTATTTCTGTTTTGCTTTACTGATTGATGTCAGTTTTATATGGCATTATTAACTTCTTCCACCGGCTACACTGGGGAGTAACAGCCCAGCAGCCTGAGTTAACTGCCCGAGCAAAGCGATTTAGCCCGTGGAACGGGTTAATAATGCCATTAGCACCATCGGTTACCAAAGCGGTAACCCGAGGTGCTAAAAAAAAAAGAGTCTTTACAAACATTGAATGGGGTGCTGTGCGCATTCTTTTCAATGGATGAAAACACTTTGCCAAGATGGCCGCCATGGTTGTAGAAGGTGAGACTCCGTACACATCCCCTCTTCCATTTCCAGCGCGGCCGGAAAACGAGAAGCAGTGAAGCTGCTGCAGCAGCGGCGGGCGGCACAACCGCCACTGTCAGGTACGCTGGGTTGGGGAGGGCAGTTGGGATACATTTTCTTTTTTTAAAGGAAACGGTAGTGGGCTAGAAGATGGCTGAGCAGGAAAGGGGAGGCAGACTGTGGGTTCTATGGAACGTGGACTGAGATCAGAGGTTTCAGCCCGCAATCCACAGAACCTGATTGGCTGTGCCCCACGCCCTGTGGCTAATGATATTTATGCCTATATCAAGTACCCTGTTGTTGCCCTAAAGGGAAGTGGTGTAGCATGTAAATAATTCAATGGAAAACATATGAGGCCCCTCCACTGATGCACATGGATATTTCTGCCCTGCTATGGCTCAGGGAGCTAACATTTGACTGTAGAGCCCCCTGAGTGGGTGCAACCCCTCAGGAAAGTGTATTTGTCTTGTGTGTTCTTGGCAGAGGGGCTGCCACACTTTGGCCAATGTCAATAAATCTCTGAATTCTGAGCTCCAGTAAAAATGTCCTCTGGACCTACAGGGATTCCACTTTATAGTCTTGCCACTAAGTGGGGGAGATCATCCAATTACCTTTTCAATGTATCCCTTGGCACAGGTACTTTAGCACTGTACCGCTAAGCTTAACAGAGCCTCTGCTTGCCATAGACACCCTTATATAAGCTCACAAGTTCACATTCCCAGTAACACCTCGTTTGACATTCTCTAAAAGCGAGCAGTTTGATATTCTAAGTAATTCCCAATTTTAAAATTCTAGCAAATTTGTCAGTAGTAAGCCCTTAAGTTGGGCATTCCCAGTAAGCTTGCCCTTTTATCTTCACAGCAATCTTTATAACCCCAGTAAGCTCCCACATTAATATTCCCAGTAAGTTCCCAGTTTGACATTCTCAGTAGATTCTGCATTTCCAGGAAGCTTAGCAACCAGAGTAAATGTCTGGTTAAGTGCCCTGCTATTTAGTTTACTAAACTGTAACTAAAAAGTAGTGGTACTTGGTAAGGGCAGCGATCTGGGGGATACACAGATGCCAGGAATGGGGCGAGTGGACAGGCTAGAAAGGGCCTCATTGTCTTTTATTTGCAATATGTATTTATCTGTTGATGGTCAATAAAATGCTGATCCATCCACCTTAAGGCACACAGGGTGGGAAAGGGGTGGGCAGAAATGCAAAGGTACAGAAGATATTTTTATGGGAGACTAAAGGGGAGGGTAGAGCTGCCTATTTCACTGCAGCCAGTGGTCACTTTTAAGTGTATGGTCTATACATTCTTTACCTAGAATGTCTTGTATAGCTTCTTAGGTATTGTGGAGATGGCTGCAGGGTTTTCTTCTTGTGCCCTTCAGTTAGTGAAGACTTCTTTCTATCTTTCTGTCTTTGGTGCTTTCCTGAACTTAAAGTGGGTTCCTTCTTTTGTCAGCTTTTTGGGGTGACACGTTTTGCAGTAGATCAGGTTATTGTGGTCGTATCTGCTTCTCCGGTGTTTGGGCCCTTTGCGCGAGTGGGCGTGGTGGTGATGTAGGCTCTGGAAGGTTATCCTGTACACCGTGCTCCTGTCGATGCATAGATATGAGTACACGGGGTGATGTGGACACACAGTCGTTCTCAATGCACTGTTTTGGAGAACTTAGAACTGAAAAGTAACTTTGTTGGGGTCATCCTCGATATGGACTTTTGCTGTAACCCAAACAATACAAAACAATCACAATTGGGTAGCAACACAATTACATTGGGAGGGAGGATAGCTTAGAGCAAAGGGCTTGTTTTAACTAATGGACAGCATTTAGTAGCAAGGTTCCATACCTGGTTGCGTGTTTAGAGGCTTCAATCTGGTATGAAGTGTGGTATAAAAGGCCAATTATTGTAAGTAATATAAGATCACTAAACAACTTTCTTGGGGTGCACTGAAACATCCAGGCTGGACATGAGGTAGCAAGCCTCCCAGGGGCTGACAAGGGGTTGCCATGAATCCATTTGGGTGTACACATCATAGGAATTACCAGAACAACAGTGTATGGATGGGAACCTAATCACCTTAACCGAGCAGGCCCACCACTTAAGAAGCGAGTGCACCACTTAAGAAGCGAGTGCACGTTTGCATGTAGGTCAAGTTTATTGTACAATCGTCCGGGGAGGAGCTAGAGGACCCTGTTGAGTCAAACTAACCCAAGTCTCCCTAAACCACACAAGTTGACATATACATTTCTGCAACAGTTAAAACACTGACATCTATTTTATTACAATCCACCCACCATACATGATTGGCCAAAACCTATACAAAGAAATACCATCTTTCTCTTCATCCTCATTGGTCATTGTAACTGCCATCTTTAGCTCATGTTTTGAACACACCTCTTTTTAGGATTTGGCCATGGTAGGTCATGACATCATCACACAGTTTAAACATTCACATACAAACATAATTCATTACAAGTCCCAGCTGGTCTGAGATCGCTTAATACTAAATGTAATTTGCACATGGTTTGCACGGTTACTTCAAACAACATGAGAGAGTGCAAAATAAGCAGATTCCCTTTGAACTGGCAACAACTATCTCTCCCACCACTGCTTTGGAGACATTGGAAAATGATAATCTAATGACTACCATTTCAGCATGCATGGCACATCCTGAAAAACAATCAAAACCCCTGAGTATCGATCACTTCTGGCCTCAAGCATCACTTCACCCCATGTTTTCAGCTGTGTCAAGCTCCCATGCACTTAAGAGAGATTACATCTGCTTTGCGATACTACCAGGCCATAAAAAACATGGCCGGTTTCTTAGCTGAGCTGACTATCGGCGAAGATCATACTTACTTATTTACCCATACTCTGGCCTTTGAAAACTCTGCAAAACCAGTTTTTTTCAAAGTCAAACCCTGACTGCAATGTTTCAATCCAGTAATAAAAAAGCTCACTACATGTAGATGTATAAATACCCTGTGTATGTATATCATGTTAATAACTGTCATGTTTTCTTTACAGTGGGTTCTCTATGACTAGTCCCCTTCCTTCAATATGTGTTATGAAAACTCCTTGTTGCCCAGTTTCTAGGCACTTCATAGCATACCATGTCTGGATCATGTTTTACATTTCATTTGACAGTTTGGCATTTACCTTTCTACGTGTGTGCAAAGCTAATATGTATCAACTTAAACACAAAGTAACGCTTAGTAGCATATCCCATTCCCATTTAACTACACTGGATACATATAAAAAATTCCAACCTCGTGCTAACTGTGCCATATCCCAAGTCACAAAAATGGCACGCGCAGCATGAACCCCTCTTCATCATTAGGACCTTTCCTGACCACCCCAACAACAGCAAAGGGAGATCAAGTTAACACGAGGTGGCGGGAACTTGTTAAAGAGGCGAGGGTAGAGAGTGGAACCTTGGGGAACCCCACAATTGGAAATACTGGGCTGTGACAGAAATGGGCCACACTGGACCTGGACTTTGATGTGTAGAAGAAAGTAGGAGATACAACTAAGGGCAGCGTTTTTATTTATTTTTATATTTTATTTATTTATTTGTAATGCACCGAAAGCCTGCAGGCATGGGGCTACAGAGAAATGTACACAAAAGAGCAAACATCAATAAAGGGATGAATATAGATTCCAGAAGGCAATTTTATAGGAGAGATAAGTTACTTGAACAACACGTTTTAAAAGTTTTCCTGTAAACCCCTAAATCAGGTTCAGTTCCTAGCACATTGGGTAGTGAGTTCCAAAGTTTAGCTGCTTTTACTGGGAATGATTTTCCAAGTTCATTTGCATGTCTGTGATCCAGGTAGATAATTAGCATTTTGTTAGAAGAGCGCAGTGCTCTGGAAGGAAAATATTGTGGAATTTAGAATTTAAGGTAAGCAGGAGCATGTCCATAGACACATCTGTGAACCAGGGTTCCTACTTTAAAGTTGATGCGTTCCTGGGTAGGGAGTCAATGGAGATTTTGTCTATGATTTGATATGTTTTCACGTCTTGAAACTTTCTTGACGATGCGTACTGCATCGTTTAGCAACACTTGCCATTTTTTTACCTTTGAGTTTGAGGCTCCAATCAATAGAGAATTATAGTAAGTGAGCCTTGAAATTGTAGTAGTTCGGACAATGATTGTACTGTTGTTTTCTGAAATATAAGGGCAGCTGTTTCTGAGAAGGAGGTAATTACAGTTTTGGATCAGCTGGTTGACGTATGCATCAGTATTCAAAGAAGCCTTCAGCTGAATACCTAAGGTTTTCACCTTAGTCTGTACGGGGATGATGTTGTCTCCGATTAGGAAGCTCTTGAAATCAGGGCTCTTTTTTGCCTGGGCATGCTTTTATCCAAAGATAAGAAGCTCTGTTTTGTCGCCATTAAGGGAGGGCCAGTTTGTAGACATCCAAGACTTCTATGTGATGGTTAATGTTAGAAAGAATAAGGTAATCTGATGTATAATCACCAGTAGTCTCTATAACTAACTGAGTGTCATCTGCGTAGTTTGTAAAGAAGACACCCGGGTCGTCTAGAAGTGAACATAAAGGCCTGATGTTCACGTTGAACAAAACAGGACACAAGCTTGCCACGTGAGGGGCTCCACAACAAATTGGGGCTGTTCGAGAGCACCCAGACCCCACTGGATTTATGATTCCATTCAGATAGAAAGGAATGGCGTTTAAAGACAAAAATCTTTTTCCATGTGGTCCAGAAACATGGTATGTTTGATAGTAGCAACGGCAGCAGAGAGCAGCACAGTTATCGAGAAACTGAGGGATTACATCTATCATAAAAGGGTATAACATTCTTTCATCGACTTTCAATGTTTTTTTCCCAAGTACATTGTTACGAAAAAACTCATCGGAATATATAGGGGGGTTTGGAAAAGTATTTATAAGTGGTTGGGGGTCGGGAATAGGTAAAGAAAATAGGGTATAGGAGGCTTGG
Organism: Ambystoma mexicanum; assembly: GCF_040938575.1. NCBI lineage: Eukaryota > Metazoa > Chordata > Amphibia > Caudata > Ambystomatidae > Ambystoma > Ambystoma mexicanum. The sequence continues at coordinate 1,559,910,142 of NC_090937.1, read as the reverse complement.
GGGTAACCCCCAAAAATAAAAATAAATCAATTTCGATACTCAGAAAGAAAAATATTGAAATGACACCTGTCGATGAAATGACATAGAACCCATAAAAGCAAGGGCGCTCTCAATTCCTCTCATAGGCCGGAACTCAGATTGGGGCCCATGAGCAGGTAATTAAAGGTCCGCAAAGTCCTGACTCTCTTCCAAATTTCACAAGCTGAGAAATGCATTGCATTCTTCCAAGAATCAAGGCAGCGTGCCATCCTTGTACCTCCTTATTTGGTCCAATCAGCTGTGTTGCCCACTACTGACCAGGAGCCCTAGAGGAACATGGCCACAATGTCTACACCCGAACAGGTTTGCTCGGGAGCCGTATTATCAGTAACTCGTTCCCTATTAACTAACATGGTGGTCGCGGCTAATCTGAGGTGTCTCCTGTAAGGACCACTTGCTTTGCTTTCCAAGTGATCACCCTGCAGTCCAAGCCTGCTGGTCCTGTCAGAGTAGATTTTCTTGCAACTCTCTCTGAAGAGGAACAGGGAGAGATATGCCCTGCGGGTGAATGCCACCGGTACTTTTACAGGTTGATGAGAAAGATAGAAAGAAAACAGTTTTCAAACTGCTGCCGGCTGCCACTGCTTGGTAGCCACTGAAAATATTGACTAGAAAAATAAAGACTGCAAAACATACAGAGGTAAAATATCAACCTATATTAATCTAGAGTGAATGAAGATGTAGTTCACCTTTTGGAATGGAATTTAAGGCTTGGAAGCATATGTGGTTCCCTCGTCATATGGCAAGGGGCGGAGACGGGGAAGAGTTGCCTCCTGAGGTGTAGATGGGGGTCACAAAGGGAAGAGTTGCAGGAGAAATCACATGGTTTAGGAGAGGGGTCAGCATAATAAATACATATGTTTAATTCATTTTATAGGGATTGAAACAACATTGTTATTGTATTTAAACATTCAAAAATAGTTGGGTTTTTTTACCCAATATTTTCATAATCCTTTTTTTCCCAGCCATCTTCCTCCTAGAGCATCCTGCCCTTGCTTGCTCACTCCTAACTTATTCCTGATTCCTCCTTTGATCGTCGCCAAGCAAGAGAGTACAGGCGGTGGCCACTCTCATGGCTCCACCCATTAAAGAGAGTTTGGAAATGTGGAGCTAACGGGAAGTAAGTCCGGGTTAGAGAAAGTCCTGTGCCAAAGAGCCTGTCAGCATTTGACCCTTTCCAGATATCCACACCCACGCCCTTGTAAGGGCTAGACACAGGACTGCTTAACTGCACTAGAAGAGTGGCACTGCGAAGGAGTAGTAGAGGTGGCCTAGTCTGGTTGGGAGGCAGGGTACAGCAAAGTGTAAGGGCAGAGACGTGAATGGGTGTTACTTTGTGATAAATGATGCTGCAGCATTTATGGAGACTATGCAACATTGTCTTCTGCATCGGTGGCTATTTGTGTTGCCTGTTATTGGGGCAGTTCATGCTAGGTTCTGCTTGGTAAAGTAACAGAAGAAGGACTGAAAAGGCAGCTTTCCAGACCTGGTTGCTGCAGAAGACAACACAGTGGTCCCTGACCTATTGGCTTTGACAGTGCTTGCTCGATCCTGGTGGAATTTCAGCCAGCTGCACTTGATTGAAGTGCGTGTTAGCGTAACCCTGGCCATGGGATCTCCCACATCTGAAGCCTATCGCCCAGCTGTTCCTGGGTGGCGCTTAGGATGATTTAATGCCAGCGTGCTGCATTTTTCCTCTGCCTGCATTGCTCCACTTTGCCAGCATTGTTTCCTGGCTGTCGGAGCCGTCCTGCCCGCTACTTAGCATTAACCCTTTCATGCCTGCGCTGTTGCAGACTGTTTGTAACAGAATCGGTGCAGTGCAGTAAGTCTTGCTATACAGCTTCATGGACTTGGTCCCAAATCCACTAAAACACACTGGCGGGAGCATGAGGAAGAACCATGGGACTGTAGGTAAACCTTGTTGGAAGCCTGAGTGTAGCTCCACTCTTCTATTGATTTATTTGCATTTTTCTGGCATGCTTTATTCATTACATGATAGGATATGATATGTAATTTATAACGCACTTAATACCCAGAGGTTTCTACGCGCGGACCCGGGGATCGAACCTGCGTTGCTCCATGTCGTCTTGCTTCCAAGGCGAGCATGTTGCTTCTGAGCTATCCTCCCGAGAGAATGTAATAGGAACGCAATGGGCCTCATTACGAGGCTGGCGGTAGCCGTGCCTGTAATACAGGTACGGCTGCCACCGGTATCCATTTTTTCCGGCACCCGCGAATGGGCAATTACCGGGTCATGCCGAGTTTGGCAGACCAAGTAATTACCAATTTGCGGGTGGCGGTAATAAAGGACTCTCCGTACCCATTCCGTCCTTTAGGGCTGCATGGGAATGGGACGTCGGATGCACCCCCACCATTCACAATGGTGCCAGTGCATCCGACGTGCGGTGTCCTCACGGGTGCCGCTCTGCCCGCCAGTTCAGACCTGGCGGGCTGACAGGCACCTGCGAGCACAGCTCATAGTGTGGCGGTCCGGGATCTACTGTACCGGCATGCTTACCGGTATCGTAGCTCCCGGACCACCAGGGTCGTAATGAGGTCCAATTTCTTTCTACACACCTCTTTTGGCTTATTGGTATCATTCATGTGGTCAAACCATGCTTCCTTGTACTTGGGTTCCACCAAACAGGTAATCTACCACTTATAATGTTGCAGAGGCGAGGGTCCCGGGGGCATACCTGTGGTAGTGTTGGTATTAGAAGATGCTCACCATATAGCAGGGGTCAAAAAGGTTTAAATAGGTTTTGGATAATTTCTGCTGCTCGCATGGTAAGAAATTGTGTGAAATAATTTTGCCTCGAGCTAAGAGGCTGCTTACGAGCCAGGCCAGGCCACACTATATATCTTCCAGCAGAGTTTTTTCAGCTGGCCATCAACGCGGATCCACAGCATCCACTGATGTTGAGGCCAGGACAACAACCTGGAAAAACAGATACCCGGCGCCAGACCCACAGCATCCACTGATGTTGAGGCCAGGACACCAACCTGGAAAAAGGGATACCCGGCAGCGGATCCACAGCATCCACTGATGTTGAGGCAAGGACACCAACCTCGAAAAAGAGATACCTGGCGGCGGATCCATAGCATCCACTGATGTTGAGGTGAGGACACCAACCTAGAAAAAGAGATAACTGGTGGCGGGTCCACAGCATCCACTGATGTTGAGGCGAGGACACCAACCTAGAAAAAGAAATACCCGGTGGCGGATCCACAGCACCCACTGATGTTGAGGTGAGGCCATTGACGCAGAAAAAGAGATACCAGGCAGCAGATCCACAGCAACCACAGATGTTGAGGCGAGGACACTGACCAGGAAAAAGAGATACCAGGTGGTGGATCCACAGCATCCACTGATGTTGTGGCGATGACACCAACCTGGAAAAAGAGATACCCGGCAGTGGATCCACAGCATCCACTGATGTTGAGGCCAGGACACCAACCTGTGCTGTGCAGAGAACAGTGGCCTGCAAGATCCCCTCAAATCGTTGCACCTATAACACATTTGTGAATATGCCTTTGCTGATACGGTAGTGGCTACTGCCATTTTGACACCTCTCTTTTTGGCCTTTACTGGTGGTGGTGGAAAAGGTAGGTGGGTCATTTGAACTAGCTGTTGCCAAAAGTCACAATAAACAGCATCTATGCCCCTGCACATATTACCCATCCCTGACCATCACTAGTCACCCTGCCACTCATTGCACTTACACGATCCAAATGTCACAAGGCCTAGTAGGACAGTTATGTGTGGTTTATATCCCCTGTTCCCTTGCCCTTTTTGCTTTGTGTCGTGCACCTTATAAATATTCAATAAATAAATATGAAAATCCATAGTGGAAAGCAAGTTAGGTGGTTTAACTAAAGCCCTATAGTGCCTGCTGACTTCCTGACGAGGCCTGTAAATTAGGGTTCAGTCTTGCGGTAGAACTACTGCCGCACCAGTTCCAAATCCCACAAGGAGGGTGTGGAAGTCCTGAGTTCTCCTTGGCTACTCATCACGGCAGCATGTATTTCTCGTTCTGGCTATCACGCTGCTACCAGGCCAAAGAATGTAGGGTGTGATTGCCAAGTAGCCCTCATGAGATCCACCTCTCCAGTCTTGTGGCATGTGGGATGTTCTGACCCACTAGTCTATGCCCTGCAACATCACTGTGCGCTGCTTTCATCAAAAACAACAGAATGGCTGCCGAAAAGACTTCTGTGTGCTAACAACTTTCAGATGTGCGCATGGAAACCTGAAAAATAGGCTGCCAAATCCATTTTTGCCTATGTCAGTGGTAAAACAGGAGACCACACTGCCAAAACCTGGCATGGGGCTGCCACAGAGTAAAATAGAACTGTGTGAAAAGGCAGTGCTACATCCCAAGAAAAACCCAGAAGTGCCTAAAATCCGTTTTTCCTTGGCTGTTAAATTTGCAAAATAGTGATTCTCAAACAGCAAAGAAGATCCAACATCCTTGTGGGGTGTTCACCATCACCTTATTTAAGGAACCCCCATAAGCACAATGCCAGGAGAAACACCTTTCATCATAAAAAAATCCAAATTCAAAAGGTGCTTGCATGGGAAAATATGTCAGAAATGGGCGCAGTACCGCCGCTCTGCTGTGTCAGAAGCTCCCATTACTTATACTGTCAGTTTACAAATTGTGTCTTAAATCAAATTGTAGAAAAGAAGAGACTTGTGATCAAAAGCCATATGGGTTGTTACAATTGAATTTCTATGTTTTAAAAAGACTGGAATGAAGAGATTTGTGTGGATATTTGTAGAAAATGTAAATTGTATTTTAGAAAAGCCCATTTTTAAACAGTGTTTTAAAGTGAATTAATGGCAGCTACACTGGACTTCAAAGACATTCCGCAGCTTCTCCCCAAACAAAGGAATTTTCCTCCTGCTCTTTGCTCAGGAACTGGCATTGAGTTATTAAGGGAAGTGGGAGGGGATTTTGGCCTGTTGCTCTGAGTACCAAAAGGCTCCCTTGACTGAAAGGAAATGCAAATTCAGCCATCAATAGAAACCAACTGTTAAGGAAGAGAGGCTCAGGTTGCTCTGGCCCTGCCAAACCTTGGAGGCGGAGCTAGACTGATATGTGTATCTGAAATTTCAAGGAAATATGTTTTTGGAAAAAGACTCATAGAAAACTGAACAATTAGGAAAAATCTGTGTTTTATAGGTTGTTAATATTAAAAGGCTGCTCACAATATGAAACTACTCTGAACCCTGTGCGATATTCAGAGGCCGGACTACTAAAATATTGATATTGTAGCAATTGTGATCATGCTAGGAATATGAAAATTTACAGGATTATGCCCAGATGTCTTGCGCATATATGTGGAAAAATTAGTACAGATCTGACACTGGGTAACCAACCAAAAGCCCAAAAAGCTGTCAGTTTTGAACCGAAACTCTCAAGAAGATGGGACTCAGACGGAGACGTGCTTTATTAAATTGGGAATGTAAATATGTATTATTAGCAAGTTGGTGATGTTGTAAATATGCTCTATATGAAAAATATATTTTCTGTGTTGAAACAAAGGGGAGGTTTTTCCCTGGACCATAAACACAGCATCATCATGACACTCTGGTTTCCTTCTCAAATCAGGAGAGAGGGAATACTTTGACCAGTCGGATCCCTGGAGGGTGGGCTTAGTATAATCAGCCTACCCACCCCTTTGGAAAATATATAAATAGGGACTGTTGAGGACCTAGACAGACACACACATTCACCCATCAACTGATTTACTGGCGAAGCGCTCTGTAGGAGAATCCATATCCAGACTCCAGAACTCTGAATGCAGAAGGCCTAATTCTAAGCTGAACCCTTCTCAGTTGGCCTTTAAAATCTTGCAACCTGATTTTAACCCCAAACTTCCAAGGGGCAAAACAAATTAAACAGCCTGGCTTTGCTGTTTTTCTGCTTCTTGCCAAGAACCCTTGCTATAACCCAGAGATCCAAACCAGTAGAGCAGAGCTGTAACCCAGAACCAACCCGTCAGATCCAGTCCAAGAGGCTGTGCAGAGACCAGAGTGCCTTGCTGAGTGCAGAACCAAGCGCCTCAATCCTGTCCGGTGGCGAGCAGATTCCAGTCCAAAACCCTTTGACCAGATCCTGACGGGCCTATTCCAAAACCCTAGTTGTGAGTATTTAGCATAGAATTGTCCATAGCCAATCTCTTATCATTAAGTAATCCTAACCAAACCATTCTAACATATCGAGACTGCATTGTAGAATCTCTTTTGTCTGTCCTGAATCCTTCTCTCATCCTATAGTCCTGTGATAATTGTAGTGATAAATCATCTGTGCGCTAATATATATTTGCTGAAGAAAGGCAAGTGTCGCAGCGGGCAAAGACCAGACAGAGGCGCCTCTGCACTGGTGGCTGTACCGTTGGTATCTCCATCTTCATAGCCCCTTAGTGTAAAGCCAATCCTTGTTTGTAATCTTCAAAAGCGCATCTTCCATTTGAAATATTGACCCTTTTTGAGAAAAATTGACCATTACTGAATTGTACATGCTAGGAACGAAATTTAAGTGCCAAATTGAAGCTAACATCCTCAGCTTCCCAACGAATCCAAACCGCATCCTTATAGTTTTGCCACAATCGTGCTTAATGCGCGTGGAAAAGTTTTCTGCGATTCTGCATTTGGCTCAATTTCATCCCATGTAAAACAGCTATTTCTTTGCATTCAACCTCTGAATTCAGTTTCCTATCTGCTAGTCATTCAACCATCATTGTTAGTGTTTACCTGAACCTATACAAAGTGGCTCCCACTAGTTGGCGACTCCCATTTAGAGAATTAAATCCATTTTTAGCATTTTTTCATTCATTGCAAACCACATTCAAAAGCAATTGACCTGTTTTAAAATCATTCCCGTTTTTCTCTAAGCTTGCTAGGGGGAATTGGGATTGAAAATGCATTTGTTGATTGTACATTCCTGAAATCTGTTTTCTCGCCTTCCATCTCTATATTGCATATTAGGGGGGATTGAGTAGTATCCGGGGGAAAGATTGATTACATTGCATTTGATTGAATTTATATTAAGTTTTATTTCTGCGCTGCATTCTTTCCTATCATTGCATGTCATTGAACCCACACAAAGTTTTATTCAAAGCTACATTATTCTTCTCATCCATACTCCTATTGATTAAAGAGATTGTTGACTGTCAGTTCACCCATTGCTGATCATTGTATAAATATGAATAGTGTGATATTTAGATATTGTTCATATTCATAAAAGTGTGATATATGTATTGTTTAATTCATAAAATAAATCTTTTAACTTTGCAAAACAACCTACTTCTTGGTTCAGTGAGACCGGGGGGGGATTCAAAGAGAGGGTTGTGATATAAGGGTACATCATTCAGAAATAAAAGAACTTTAGACATACAAATATATAATTAAGGGTTCTAGCTGGGCATCTCACGCCAAGCAGTGATTTAGGTGGAGGGCTAGGTTGAAACCACTTACAGGCAGGAGGCGACATTGCCTTCCTTTAGCCAGTGAAAACTTTTGCTGCCGTGCCACCCACCTCTCTCAAGGCCCTGCATCAAAATCTGATGACAGAATCACCACTGGCTCATAAATGTTAATGGTAATGTGTCTTGTACCCACCTACGCTCGGGCGGATCTGCAATGGAAGGAGGGTGGTGGGTCTGTTAGTGGGGTTGAGAGAGAGAAGAACAAGAGAGCTTTGATGTTCACTTTGATATGCTGTTGGCAGCTTCAGTTCAGAGAAACTGGACACTTTGTTTAATTAGAATTATAAACTTGGTTTTTTATAACGCGCTTAATACCGAAGAGGTTTCTAAGTGCTGTCCCGGGATTCGAACCTGTATTGCTCTGCGTCATCTTACTTCCAAGACGAGCACATTGCCAATGAGCTATACTACCCATGCCAAAGCGTTGGTACGTTTTCGGTCAATGTCCGTCATGTGATGTTGAGGTGTGATTGTGTATGGTTGATTTTCATGTCGAGTGTTGTGAAGTGCGTGCGGTTTGTGGTGCAGTAGACGTATGGTTGTGTTTATTTAAGAGTTTGAGGGTGCGTATGCAGAAAGGTGAGTTCTTCGTACGGTTAGTGTCAGGATGATTTTCCCAGGGGCCGGCAGAGCCGTCCGTGGACCTCCGGGGCTGGGGAGGCCCCAATTCCTCCCACGTCCCAAAAGGAGTATGAGACACACCCAAGAGCAAGGTAATAACTGCTGTTTATTAGAGTAACGGCAGGGATACGCTCAGACCGTATGCATTCAGAGAGGCTCTCATCATTAGTGGGGCTCGCAGGCCCTTTTTACAGGAGTATGACATGCTACTTGCGTCACCTGGGAAAAATCGTCACAAAACCTAACGACACTTTGGGTTGGTTCCCCGAGTGGAGGGGTTAGTATAGGCGCCTATGGAAGGAAATATTAGTGGATAAGGACGTGTCAGGTGGTACACTTGGGCTGTCCCTAACAGTTGCTACACCAACATTGTTACAAGGGGACACTTGGTGATTGGCTAAGGGTAATGGCATCAGTGATGAGCCCCTTGTATTCTGATTGGTTCTCCCGCGAGCCCCCAAGTCTGGGACCATCGCCGTTCCCAGCTCGCGATGTACCTGTGGTTGGCAACAATGTGCAACTATGTGTTTGTGGTGGACAATGGACAGGTCTGCTTGAGGGCTGGTGCTCATGTCTTTCCCATCGCTGTAGGTGTCCAATTTACTGCTTTGTTGTTGCAGATTGTGTCCCAAATGTGGGACCCTGGCGACTTTTCTGTCTGGCGATCTTGGCATCTTGTCAGTTCGGCTTGGTCACATGTGGGGAGACCGTAGCTGGAGCAGAATTATGAGCATTAGATTTGTGTTTTTCGGCTCTGAGGGCTTGGCACCGGAAGGTATAACCTTGGCGCTGGGAGTGCGGCATGTGGGTTGTAACATCGCGGCCTTGGCTGTGAGCCCACGTTGGGGGCTTTCTCTGCATGGTCATCACTTGCATTTCGCCTTGGGAGGATTTTTTGTCTGCTAGGCTCCTGCCTGGGGACTCATGCTTGCGGCCTACTTGGGCCTAGTTTCTGGGTGGCGGTACATAACCCATAGTATGGGGGTCGCGGGGCGACAGAGTGTCACAAGCAGCGTTAGGTATACATTGTGTCGTCTTCATAGGGATATGTAGAGAGAAAGCATCAGCAAGCATATACACAAGCTCTACAGGTGCGTTTCTGCGGTGCTGTAGAAGGCCTAAGTGAAAAATAACAATGATCCATGTCTGTGGGTATGTCAGTCCGCTATGTCATAGCACTGAGTATGTTCTTCGTGTGGGTTTGTGTGTGAGTGACCAGTGTGCATGGTGGCACGAGTGTTCATGACTGTTGGCTATGTCATCATGGCATCTCTAACGATGATGGTTTTTGTGGTTGGTGTCTAATCGAGCTGGTCCATGGCGCAGGCGCCAGCTTGACCAGGGCGTACTAGTGGGCAGGCTCCTCGTACGTGTATGCCTTTGAAACAGGATACTTTGTCATTTGGTAAGGAAGAGGTTTGGTCGAACTCCTCTCGCGGGGGGTGCTTAGGCCATGATACCCTAAGCCATGGTCTGGATGACACTAGGGGGAGGGTATTTTCCCATTCTCCCACTTCAGTCCCCCCTCTGGTCGACTTGTCGACCAAAAAATTATCCTTTTTCTTATCTCCACGTTCTCTCGATACTTTCGTTATTCCAGCCAGGTGTCCATAGTGGTTGATATGATCTTCAAATGACCAATACATGTAAACACAGCCACCACCGGGTTTGCAGTAGACCCACTTTCCAGCATAGCTCTTCGGATTTCTTGGGTTCTCTACCTTCAAAGATGGTGGGTCCAAGTGTGTTTCCAGTATTTGCTTGCACAACCTCTCTCGTTCCTGTGTAATGATGTCTGTGTGCTTGTCATCTTTGGCTGGTAGTAGGGCGTGCATGCCATCCATTCCCATCATTTCATCTGTTGTACGTGCTGTTCTTGCTTTCCATAACCTCATTCCTATCAACATGGCCATTCCCAACATTATACATCCTACTATTATTTTCAGTCCATCCGACAGCCATGATGGCATCCATGACCACAAGTAGGAAAACTAGCTGCCATCTTTCATCGCTCCCTTAGCCTCTTCTTCCATTTTCCAGTGCATCTTGGCAAGTTGTGATACTGCCTCAGTCAGTGTGCCGTTGATAGCATCATTTGCTGAGATGAATGAGCAACAGCTTTTTCCAATTTTTGCACAAACTCCTCCTTCCATTGCCGTAAGAAGGTCCAGTACATATCTATTCTGGAGTGCTACCATTCGCACTGCCCTCAATTCTTCTTTTATTGAATTAAATCCATTGACGGTAGAGTTTATTGTCATCATGAGCTCCCATATTGTTATTTGGAGCCATTTTGCATTTGCATATGCCTGCAGTCCTGGATGTATTATTGATGAGAAGAACATTGCTGCTCTGCTAAACAGTCTGCGTCCTGGTGGAATGTCACTGAGCGCTCTTTCCGATCTTCCCCACAGGTAGTTTCCTGTCAGTGGTTCTCCTTGTCTTTTCACTCTTGACACTGTGTTTATGTCGTTATTTTCTTTACCTTCTTCAATCGTCACCAATCTTTTCCTCCGTTTATTCCCTTCGTCCATCTTAAGGAAATCCCCCAAATTGACATGTTTCTGTGGTACCATTAGGGATGGTACATTTATGTATACCATTGTGCATAGTCCATTCCAAGATGGCGGCAAGCTGTGGTATGCCTTATCTCCGCAGGCCCAATAGTAGTCCATTAAAACTGCTCACCCGGCACCCTCCTTATTTATCATCACTATCCTTTTGCAATTGCTGTTCTTTCTGACATGGACGTCTCTGTTGTGTTGATAGAATAGTGTCGGTGCAGTTAGTGGAAGTATTGTTACTGGGTCTTCGTCCTTCTCCAACCATGTCACCAGTCCAGCTGTCTTTATCCATCCGTTGAAACACTTGTTGTGTATTTCATCTATTTTAGCTATATTTGTTTTCGTCAGTGTTATCATCTCACTCCCCGCAACCCCGTCTGTCCATCCATCCTTTGTATATACTTTCCCATAAATGAGCAGTAGCGGTCTTTCCCAGCACCCCATTTCTCCTGCAACTTCAATTGCGCGCCATTCACATGGTAGGTAATTCAACGTCACCTCCTTCGTCTCTCTTTTATCTGGCCCATCCGTCACATACTGCAGCCCTCTGTTAGCTGCCAGTAGTGATTGTACATGTGAAGTTTCTTAATGAAATTATTTTCATACGGGTATGTGTCTCTTGTCTTCCATTTTAGTATTGCCATTCTCCCTTGGAAACGTCCTTTCGTTTGAAACATGGCCAAGTATATCAGGCATTCTACTGATGTAACTGGTACTTCAGTAGCCACAAATGTTCTGGAGGCGCTCATGGCATATGGGATCAATGAGCACACATAGCAGCTGTCCTTAGTTGTCTCCTTACCAATTTTTGACATGTGCTGATACCACATGTTGTTTGAGACGTGTGCTGAATCTGTAAGATATGTGTTAACCCCATTATCATCAACAGATGTGCTACGTTTAATCCTTCCCCTGTTTGTTCTTGTTCTACTTGTACCACCTGATACCGTACCTGTTGCAGCCGTGGTGGGGGCGTTCGTTAGTAGGAGGTGCAGCCATAACAGAGAAAGCATAGTGTGTCTGCCAGACAGAGGCAGCTAGTAGACCAATGATAAACAACATTCCTATTATTTTTATTACAATAGCTAATATCACCAGCATTTCCCTCTTACCTTTGCTGCTGTCCTGCAGCTTATTATTCTCTACTATATAGATGCCCGCCTCAAAATTTCTAAAAATAAGCATTCATTTGTTAGTTGTGTTTATTCAAGCTCTCCCTATCAAGTAGTCGTTTACTACCCAAGTGAAAAGCTGTTCCTAAGCTACTCTTAGTGACCTATCTCTCAGGGCTGGTAAGTGCTCGTGGAGATGTGGGAATGATTGTTCTATGGTCAAAATGAACGTGTTGTAATACACACATATCCTTCTCTTTTTTAGATATTTTGGTCTTTTTATAGCTTATACAAATTGGTGTGACAGTGCTTCAGGTGTGTTGTCGTCTGTGGGCAGCATTTGTTCTTGGGCAAAAACGCACGTTAGTTACTTCACTTTTCTTTTATACATAAACAATTGTACGCGGTACCTGCATGTGCGAGACAAAAAGAGAAAGAGAACATGCACGTGTCTACAAGTGTGGTGCAATATTACAGTTTGTTAGGCAATGTTCTTTATTTTTGTAGTGGCAGGGGCAGGGATGGCCGGGGCAATGTTTTGTTTGATCTGGGATCTCGTGACCATGGGGTGGGCTATGGGCAATTGTCCATTTGAGTCCCTAGTAGTGTCTGTTGTTTGGGGGGGGGTTAGCGGCTGTATCGCGGTTGTCTTTTGCTGTGTTGTCTTTTGTTGCTGTTGCTGCAGGTTTGGCCCTGTCGTCAATGCAAGGGCGAGTCTGATCTTTGTAGGGCTTGACATCATGCAGATGATTCCAGACGTGCTTATCTCTCAACTTTATTGCTCTAGGAGCTACTGCTTCCACCTGGTGGGGCCTGGTAAATCGTGGGCTATTCCACCGGTGGTTGAAGTTTCGGAGGAGGACGTGGTCCCCTTCCTTAACAGTCCACTGTGATCGTTGCTCCTGTTCCTTGTTTATTTCTTCATGTTGGGTGTTTTTCGACCCGCCCTGCATCCGCTCGAGCTGTTGAGAGATAAAGGTGACACTAGTAATCAAGGAAGACACGTATTCGTACATTTCATCACCAAAAACATTAGCAGAGGTATGGTAGTCTGACATGGCCCTTGATGGTGGAGTTAGTGGAAGGCGCATCTGACGTCCAGTCACCACCTCGTGGGGTGTGAGGTGGTGATCTGATCCTGGCATATTCCTTAATTCAAATAGGGCCAGGGGGAGGCAGTACACCAATTTTTCTTAGTTGTCTGCATAATTTTTGCAATTTCTTCTTTTAGGAGGCCTTTCAGATGTTTGCAAATATCATTAGCTTGCGGGTGGTATGCGCATACAAATTTGTGTTTAATGCCAAGTAGTGTAGTTATGTGTTGGAACATTTCATTGGCAAAGTGTGGGCCATTGTCTGACCGCAGCACTTCACAAACCCCCACCTCTGGAAGACCTCCCTCACTAGGAACCTAGCTGCTCTGAAGGTGTCTGCATGAGAGCAGGATACAGCCTCGATCCACCTCGAAAATGGGCATACCACTACAATCATTTATCTGTCTACTTGACATCCTTGATCATGTCAACGTAGTCAATGTGTAGGTGCAGGAAGGGTCCTTCTGGCCGGGGTATAGTACCTTTGATCACTTGCAGCATGTGACCAGCCATAAACTGTTGACATGTTAGGCAATTGCTAATAAAGTTTTAACGTGTGAATTTAGCTCAGGACAGAACCAGGCCTCTTTTATCCGTGCTGCAATCACTTCATTTCCTGTGTGTGTGGGGTGGTGTAGTTGAGCCAGGGCTGTTTTCAACAGGGCTAGGGTCATCACAAATTTCCTGTATTATTCTGTCGTCATAATGCATCTGTGGGGGGACACTGTGCATCCTCTTTTTACCCATAGTTCTTTTTCTGCCATTGGTGCTGCTGCCTGTAATTACATTATTTGAGTTTCAGGGGTGTGTGTGTACCTCTCCTTCATCAACATCTGTCTTGCCCCCACCCTCCCCTTATCTTTTTGTTTTTCTGGGAGGGTCCCGATCTCACCAAAATACGCAGCATGTTTGGCATGTGTCTCTGCTGTTTCATTACCTTTAGATATAGGGTCATCCTCGTTAATGTGGGCCTGACACTTCACCAGGGCTATTTCTCTAGGGTCATTAATCACTTCAATCAGTTCAGCAAGTAGGAGGGCATGTTGTACTGGGGTACCATCTGCTCTTCTGAACCCCCTTCATTGCCATTTTATTAACCCTGAGTGCACTGTCGATGTGACGTATGCACTGTCCGGATATATTGTTAGCCTTTTGTCATTGCTCTCTTTTAGTGCCAAAATTAGGGCCACTAGTTCAGCCACTAGTTCAGCTGCTTGGGCTGAGTAATGTCGTGGTAGCTGAACACATTTTACTGGTACATACATCCAATCCTCTATCAAACGAACCACTGCTGCTCCTGTCCTTTGTACCCCATCACTCTGGACAATTGTTGTGGACTCATCAATGTACATGATCTCTCCCCCTCTAGGGCATTTTCCTCAACTTACCTTGTGCTGGAGTATATTTTGATGGCCTTTGTGCAATCATGAGCGTAGTCACCATCTTCTACTACCTCTGCGATGAAACTTGCTGGGTTTACATTACTGCATTTTACAATCGTCAGTTCAGGTCAAGATAAAATGATCTCGTAACCTGATGCCCTCGGTATAGTCCACCGCAAAGGCAGCGGCGGCCAGGCTCTGTTCGCAAGGGAAGTGACCTAACATTACAGGGTCCAAGTGTCCGCTGTAGAATGCTACAGGCTTGTGCCCCATGCTTGTTTTTTTGTCTGTACTGCCTTCATTACTGCTGGTGGTCATAGTTTGGAGTGGCCAGTACAGGTGCTGTTGAGATGCTGTGTTTCAATTCATCAAACGCCTCTCTAATTTCTCTTGTCCATCCCAACTTCTTATCCCCCTTTTGTGTTTCTCTGAGGGCCTCTAATAGGGGTCCTATGTATGAGCTGTAGTCAAAAACCCACGCCCTACAATAGTTGCATAGGCCCAAAAACTGCTGTAACCCTCGCACTGTCTGTGGTTGTGGTGTGTTTGTTATTGCTTGTGCCCTTTGTGGTGCAATGTACCTTCCATGTTGTGAAATGAGCTGACCAATGTAGAGCACCTGTTCTTGGCAGTACTGTAGCTTCTCTTTGTCTACCTTGTACCCCTTCTCAGCTAACACTGTGAGCATCTTCATTGAGTCCTTCCTACACCTCTCCTCTGTGATGCTGCAGATCAATATGTCATCCACATATTGCAGCACCATGCTCTCCATCTCAATATTGCCCAAATCCATTTGTATGACTCTGTTGAAGATGGATGGTGACTCACAGTACCCTTGTGGCAGTCTTGTGTGTTTCCATTTTGTGTTGCGGTATGTGAAACTTGTCAGGTCTTGTGAGTCAGGGTGAAGAGGTATCGAAAAGAAGGCATTTTAGAGGTCAATCACGGTGAACCGTAATGCCTCTGCTGGTATTCCACACAGTATGGTGGCTGGGTTAGCTGCTATAGGGTACTCTGCTTCAACAATGTAGTTCTAAGGTCTCAGGTCCTGAATAAAATGCCATGACCCTCCTTTCGCTTTACGCACAGGGCACACATCAGTGTTGCAAGGTGAATCTGATGGTACTAGTATACCATTTTTTATTAGGGCTGCTATTGTTTCATATATGCCATCATCTGCCTCTTTTGATAGTGGGTATTTCTTTACTCTTGGTAGCATTGCTCTTTTCTTCAGTTTTATTTTTACTCCTCCAATGCTTTTGATGCAGCCAACGTCATATTCTAGTGGTCCACAGGGATGTTGGTACAGTTGCCATGTCTTCCTCGTAAAATGGCACTGGTGTAGGGGCAGGTGCCTCTAGTGCTATTGCCATTTTGTGTGCCACTTGCTTGTATGTTGCTTTCAGCCAGATGTTAATGCTCATTCCAAACACCATTTCTCCCTCTCCATTATCGTCTGAGAAGAGCTCCTCATCCGATACCTGTGTAAGCCTGCACCCCTCTGCCAGTGCTATTACAGCTCTCCAGGCCCTCCCCCTCCCTATCTTGGACATGTACTGCGATGTAGTCTGCAGCAGCCATAATGCTCTGGATGCTTACTGAAATCATTTTTCCCTCCTTTTCATTTGCTGGTGTTTCTGGTCTGTATAGGTAAGCTGTTGGCCTCCTCCAAATTTGGCCCTCAATTCCAGGCAACCATGCTATTGTCATGTCAGTCCCATATTGGAAGATTTCTCCATCCACTGGCTCAGTCCGGGCCACTGTTTCGCCACAATAAGCCTGCAATATTTGTCGTGCTGTTGTGGATATAGTGAGTGACCGCTTCCTGTGTAAGGGTTGTGACCCAATATTGTCACCTTCCCTAGCTGTGTCTGCTGTAGGGGAGCATCAGTTGTTGATACTGCATTGTCCTGTATTTGTGTGAGCTGCTGTACCGGTTGTACTTGATGTTGTTGTGTGGCTATCGCCTGTTGCTATGGTGGTGTGAATGTTTGTACCTGTATCTGTGGCTGTGGTGGTGCCTGCTGTGTCTGTTGTTGTTGTATTTGTGGTTGTGGTATGTAGGCCGGTGTTTGTGGCAGGGGTTGTGGCGATGGCGGCTGTTGTTGCAGTATAAATTGCTGTGTTCCTTGCTGTTGTTGGTAAAATTGCTGTTCCCCCATATGCCCTTGCTGCCCTTGATCCCCCCAGGCTGCTTGGGGGGGTTTAATCCTGCAAGTGCGTGACATGTGTCCCACCATCCCACATATCCAACATATTGGTGGTTCTCGGGCCTGCCATGGGAAACCCCCCGTGTTGACTTGGTACCCCTGTTGTCCATTTGGGTTGTAGCACCGGAACCCTTCCCCTTGTTGCTGTGCAGGTGGGCCATAACCCCTCCCTCACATCTGACTGCCCCTCCCCCTGTAATTGTTTAAATATCTGTTTCCCATCTGCATATACCCTCCTCCAGTGTATGCTGTGTATGCTGGGGGCGGGGGCATCTGCTGTGTTATTATTTGTGCTGGCTGTTGTAACTGTGCCACCTGCTGTTGTGTTGTGTCTTGTGCACCTGTGAGCTGTGTGGGGGTGGGTGTAGTTATTAGTGCTCCTTCCATGGCATATTTTGATAGTTTCTTCTGTACCAATTTTGCCTCCTCTGCCTTTCTATCTTCCTCCTTTTGTTTCATCTTTTCCTGCCATATCCTGCAGTGGTGAACTATAGTTAGTTGTATTTCTGGCCAGGCGTTAACTTCCATCCCCACTATTTTCTTCAGTTGCTTTTGTACTTGCTCCGGAGCCCTTGTACTAGTATATGGTAGAAAAGTGCTAGTGTTTTATCCCATGTTTCCCGCGTTTTCAGGCGCCACTTCTCCTGAATCTCCTGGATGTAATCAACAGGATCTTCATTCTCACGCATCTTGTGTGATGTTATTGCTCCTATGTCTGACGTGTCTGGGTACTGGACCCTCAATGCCTGCCACAGCGCATGTCTGCAGTTGTCAAATGGTGCTCCATCATGTGACGTGTCTGTTATTGTGACCCCTGGGAAGCTCGCCCTTTTCCATCTGCAGCATTCCCCAATATTGAGATCAGGAGCCCCTTGACGTCCCCCACTGCTAGTTTTTGCCCCGCAGTGTGTTTTCCATCTCATATATCCACTTCCCAGCTCCTCCACTTAGTGATGGAAGCCTGCATTTTATATTTTCTTTATCGGCATGCTTCCAGGGGACATATTGTGGTCTGGCCCCTCCCATCTACAGAAGTGGCATTAAATTGTACTCCCTCACGTCCCCCTTTGTTCGTGTGGTTATGTTGGTGTATTCAACTTCCTCCTCTGTGTCAGGTAGCTCTTCAGATATGTCAATGTTACAGTTGTTTGTTCTTTCGTCCCCTTCATCCTTCCTTCCTCTCCCTTTACCCTCTTCTCTCAGAGAGGGCGTGCACGCCCGTTCTTCCTGCCTGCGTCCTGGGAGGTCTCTTATTCTGCCAACATATGGGTGTGCATAGGGGTTGGTGTCAGTGGTCGTGGTGTCAATGACTGTGGTGTTTGTACTGGTGTGGGTGTTAGTGGTTGTGGCATTTTCCTGGTTGCCTGCCTTACCTGCGTTTCTCCTGTGTTTACTTCTTCCCTCCTTTTGCATGCCCATGGTGACTCGCAGTTAGTGCGCGTTATGTATAGCTTGTCTAAACTCTCCCTATTGCCATCTCTTCCACTTGTTCCCCAACCTTCCTCTTCCTCGCTGCAAAGTCCATCAGGAAATAACAATCCCCACTCTGTGCGTTTTCCCCCCACTGTTACTGTCCTTAAATCTATTAAGTCAATTTCCTTGTGCTCACCTCCTTTAACAGCGGTCCCCTGTGTTGACGTTGTTGCCACCTCCAAGTCCTGGCGTGTGTATTTTTTAACTCTGTGTTCCACTCTCCTATCTATTTTCTCCTCTTCCTTTTCTCCCACTACTTCAACTCCTATTTCGGTTCATTTCCTGTGTAGTTCTTCCAATATCTCTTTAGTCGCCTTCGCCAATATCCTCTCTTCTTCATCCTTTTTCCCCCTTATTCCTTCTTCCCTCTTTAATATGCTCTCTATTACTTTACCTTCTTCATACTTCGGGGTGCTTTCAGATCGTATCTTCTTTTTCCACAGTTCCATTTCCCCGTCCTTCTCTTCCTCCTTCCTTTTCATGTCCCGTTGCTCCACGCATGACACCCTCTCTGCTATTGCCCTCATCTGCTCCTCCTCCTTCTTCTGTTCGTTCCTTCAGCCTCACCTGCTCCTCCCTATTCTCCTTTCTTTCCTTCTTCCTTTCTCGTGTTTCTTGCTTGAACTGTCTGATCAGTGCGCTTCGTATTTCCCTTAATTCAGCCAACCTTTCCTCCAACATTTCTTCCTCTACTTGTGAACGTCGCCCTTCCCTTGTTTTACTCACCTCGGTCCCTGTCTGTGCGTTTTCCGTTTCTTCCTTGTTCGCTCTCCTCACTGTGTCCTCTTCTTCCCCTGTTAGTGCCCCCCGGAGCTTTAGGAGCACCTGTGCTCCTATCCATTCATTTGGTCCTATATTTGCGATTGTTTCCACAGCTCTCTTCCCTCCCCCCATGCCTGCCAGTGTTGTGCTAAAGTCTATTGTGCCGGTCGCCGCCACCCCCCTCTGGTAGCTATCTGTAGGGGCGTATGTTGGAGGGCTGTATGCAGGGTTTGAGTACCCCTCAGCGGCTGTTAACTGTTGTCTGGCGGCTTCTCTTAATTCTGTTACTGGGTACAACCCTCCTTCCTCCTTCTTCACTACCTTCACCAGAGGCATATCTTCTGTCCCTTCCTTTTTCACCTTTGCTTCTGGTACTGCAACCGATCCTTCTTTCTCCCTCTTGCCCTCTTCTGTGCATAGTGCGTTGCTGCGCGGCGTACCCACGCCCCCTCCGTTTTCCTTCTCCTCTTTAACCTCTTTCTTTTCTTTGCCCCCTTTCTCTTCTGTTGCCCCTTCCATAGTAAACATTCCCATTGCCCCTGGCCTGGCTCACTGGAACATCTTCAATAAGTTAAACATCTCTATATGGTGAGCTAATTTCTTTCCTTTGTATGTGTTGTATATGTATGTCAACAGTGAGTGCTGGGTATATGAATCAAAGCTGCCGTTAGGCGGCCACGGTGTTAGTATTTTGTTATCTGTCCCTTGTGTCCAGTCAATGCTGTACTTTATAATGTTCTCCTTATCTGGTGATAGAGATGTGCAAATGTGCTGGAGGGGTGTAGTTAAAGCATTCCCTCTCACTCCAGACCCCGACCCGTAGTATATGGCCATATTACACTTTGCTTTTTCCCAATATCACCATTTTTATCTGGCCCTGTAAATTGGGGACTTCCGACCTTCCGCTGAAAAGTAATACAATTGCAAGTGTACACTTCCTTCTCTTTTAGTAATTTTTTACTAAATGTTACTATTATGGCCCCCTGTGGCCGTGGCGCACGAAGCCCCCTGCGGCTGCGTGCCCTGTGTGGCATGCTTTATATTCGCCCCACCTTCCTTACTTCGTCAAACCTCTCCCTCCCCTTTCTCAACCTCCTTGTCGAGTGTGACCGGCGTTCTCCGTGCACGGCCACCTCTCCCTTTTTCGCCCCTCCCTTGTCAAGTGCTGCCGGCATTTTCCATGTGCGGCCTCCTCACCCCTTCTGTCCCACCCTTTTTAACTTCCTGCCCCCCGGCCACCCTTTAATGAGCACGAGATGGTTGCGGTGTCCTATACAAGCCCTACGGGTGACGTCACCACTTTCTTCAAGTTATTACCGGTAAGAAAACTTTTACAAAACCAAAGAGCGTGTGATATTTTTAACCCTTCTGTTCCCCGTAAACCCCACAGCTGTCTTCCCACCTCGTCTGGAATGGAGGATGCAACAATCATAACTTATTACAATCGTACTGCACACGCTGCGTCGCCTCGCGTGTGACACGCCCCCCCTCCCTTGGGGAGCTTAACCAGCCAATTGTCTTCCGCACTTGGGACCAAACTAGTTACCTCCTGCGGGAAAACATCATCTACCTAACAAGCTTCAACACTCAATTAGTAGTAATCCTCGTCTACTCATTGATCTATAACGTCAATTCATAGGAAAACCACACCTTTCCCCTACAGGTGCCCGCAATCTGAACAAATCAGTGCCTTCAAACAAACACACGTGGTAGCCTTGAGCTCCACCCAATTCACTTTGTGACGTGGTAGAAGACGGCCCTCGCACCTGTCCCACTACCCCTCACACGTCTTTCGCTACTTATTAATCAAATCTTTTACAACACACTGTAAATGCCTCCCACCACCCTCATTACAATTTCTCCCCCGTCCCACACAACATTACATTGCTGGTTGGGGGTGTACTCAACAAGTCCTCGTGAGCCGGGGCGCTCGACCGCGTGCACCCCTCCATAGCAGCTCGCCCCCTCCCCTCGTCTGGACCACTTCTGGACACTCGCCAACCGCGGGCGGGATACTTCTCAAGTCGGCTCTCGAGTGCCAATGTCCGGATTGCGCTGTCTGGTCTTCTCGCAGTTCCATGATGGTCCTGTAGTCCTCAAAAGGGGGCAACGGCAGTGGGGCCACGCTGTCGGGTTGCCTCGTTGCAGGAGGCCTTGGAATGCTGCCCTCAGGTTAGGTAGACCTCAAATAGATCTCAGCAGTGCCTCCAACTTGTCGGGGTGATTTTCCCGGAGGCCGGCAGAGCCGTCTGTGGACCTCCGGGGTTGGGGAGGGCCAAACTCCTCCCGCGTCCCAAAAGGAGTATGAGACACACCCAAGAGCAAGGCAATAACTGCTGTTTATTAGAGTAACAGCAGGGATACGCTCAGACCGTATGCATCCGGAGAGGCTCTCGTCGTTAGTGGGGCTCGCAGGCCCTTTTTACAGCAGTATGACACGCTACTTGCATCACCTGGGAAAAATCGTCACAAAACCTAACGCCACTTTGGGTTGGTTCCCCGTGTGGTGGGGTTAGTATAGGTGCCTATGGAAGGAAATATTAGTGTATAAGGACGGGTCAGGTGGTACACTTGGTCTATCCCTAACAGTTGCTACACCGAAATTGTTACAAGGGGACACTTGGTGATTGGCTAAGGGTGATGGCGTCAATGATGAGCCCCTTGTATTCTGATTGGTTCTCCCACGAGCTCCCAAGTCTGGGACCATCGCCGTTCCCAGCTTGCGGTGTACCTGTCATTGGCAACAATGTGCAACTATGTGTTTGTGGTGGACAATGGACAGGTCTGCTTGAGGGCTGGTGCTCATGTCTTTCCCATCGCTGTAGGTGTCCAACTTGCGCTTGGTTGTTTTAGATTGTCTTTTCTGTCTGGCGAGCTTGGCATCTTATCTGTTCGGCTTGGTCACGTGTGAGGAGACCGTAGCTGGAGCAGAATTATGAGCATTAGATTTGTGTTTTTTGTCTCTGAGGGCTTGGCACTGGCAGGTATAACCCTGGTGCTGGGAGTGCGTCATGTGGGTTGTAACATCGCGGCCTTGGCTGTGAGCCCTCGTTGGGGGCTCGTTCTGCATGGTCAGCACTTGCATTTCGTCTTGGGAGGATTTTTCGTCTGCGAGGCTCCTGCCTGGGGACTCATGCTTGCGGTCTACTTGGGCCTAGTGTCTGGGTGGCGGTACATAACCCATATTATGGGGGTCGCGGGGCGACAGAGTGTCACAAGCAGCGTTTGGTATATATTGTGTTGTCTTCATAGGGATAGGTAGCAAGAAAGCATCAGCAAGCATATACATGAGCTCTTCAGGCGTCTTGCGTTTCTGTGGTTCTGTAGAAGGCCTATGTAAAAAATAACAATGATGCATGTCCGTGGGTATGTCAGTCCACTATGACAAAGCACTGAGTATGTTCTTCGTGTGGGTTGGTGTGTGAGTGACTAGTGTGCATGGTGGCACGAGTGTTCATGTCTGTTGGCTATGTCGTCATGGTATCTCTAACGATGATGATTTTCGTGGTTGGTGTCTAATCGAACTGGTCCATGGCTCAGGCGTCGGCTTGACCAGGGCGTACTAGTGGGCAGGCTCCTCGTACGTGTATGCCTTTGAAACAGGATACTTTGTCATCTGATTGGTCGAACTCCTCTTGCGGGGGGTACTTAGGCCGTGATCCCCTAGGCCATGGTCTGGATGACACTGTGGGAAGGGTATTTTCCCATTCTCCCACTTCATTAGTTAGTGGCAATACTTTCCTATATCCAATATTCCGTCCTAATGTGATACATTTGCCACCCCCAATCCGTTCATTCCAGAGCAATGCATCTAATTGACACATATTCTTAGCGGCACAACTTAAATGGGAGAGATTTCTCTTTAAAAGGTTAATGTTAATTTAGGTTTATATCAACAGCCCATAGCTTATGTATGCTGTGCCCCTTGCAGTATGTGTATATTTAGCACTCAGCTGCTATGGCTAGCTGCTATGGATTGAAAGGTAAAAAGGAGTTCATGAGGGGGTACAATGTACAGCACTTTCTCAGAATCGCATTTGAACTTCAGATCTTCTACTAGTCCCATCTTTGTGTACTAATGGCAGCCATAGAGGCACCGACTCACAACCCACCATCGGTTCAGTTACAGGTACCACAGTTAATTAAGTCATAGGGCCGCATTCTGAGTTTGGAGGTAGCCATGGTGCTATTAGCGCCATGGCTGCCTTCAAAATCAGTCCGGGTCTGGGTTCCCTGAATGGGGACTTACCGGGTCATTCCAACCTTGGAGGACCCGGTAAGTCCCCATTTAAAAAACCCATCCCCATTCCCATTCGAGCCCCCATGGGGCTCAATGGGACTGGGGAGGGAGCTAATAACGGGCCTGCTATTAGCGGCCCCGTTATTAGCTCCCTGGTCCCTTTGCGGCTCTCGCTAAGGGCGACTGGTAAAACCAGTCACCCTTAGAGGGACCCGCTAAGGGACCTCAGAATGCGGCGGTAAGGGGTTAACGGCACCAGCATCCTTAACGGTGCCGTTAACCCCTTACTGTCAGGGTCAGATTGAGGCCCATAAATTATTACGGGCAGAATTAGTCCTGAGTAAGTGTGAATCATGAGCGAAACACGTGTTGACTTTCTGTTTTGGAGTTGATCAATAAAACCATTTATATTTAACAGTGAAAAATTAGTTTACTTTGTTTGCAAGCACACGGTATGCATTATGTTATGTTATTGAACTGTATAAAGTAGTGTTACAGATACAATTACACTTTAAGAGCAAGCAACATGACATTTTTGATATACACTGAAGTTGTTTACCATTAACCTAATACCCAAGTATGCGTCACATTTAGACAGAATTGTGAAGATAATCATGTGTCACATTTAGATAAAATTGTGAAGTTAATCATGCGTCAAATCCAGACTGAATTGTGAAGATAATCATGTGTCACATCTAGACAGAATTGTGAAGATAATCATGTGTCACATTTAGACAGAATTTTGAAGATAATCATTCATCGCATCTACACAGAACTGTGACGATAATCATGTGTCACATCTAGACAGAATTATGAAGATAATCATGTGTCACATCTAGACAGAATTGTGAAGATAATCATGTGTCACATTTAGACAGAATTGTGAAGTTAATCATTCATCGCATCTACACAGAATTGTGAAGATAATCATGTGTCACATCTAGACAGAATTGTGAAGATAATCATGTGTCACATCTACACAGAATTGTGAAGAAAATCATGTGTCACATCTAGACAGAATTGTGAAGATAATCATGTGTCACATCTAGATATAATTGTGAAGATAATCATGTGTCACATCTAGATATAATTGTGAAGTTAATCATGCGTCACATCTAGATATAATTGTCAAGTTAATCATGTGTCACATTTATATAGAATTGTGAAGTTAATCATTCATCGCATCTACACAGAATTGTGAAGATAATCATGTGTCACATCTAGACAGAATTGTGAAGTTAATCATGCATTACATCTAGATATAATTGTCAAGTTAATCATGTGTCACATTTATATAGAATTGTGAAGTTAATCATTCATCACATCTACACAGAATTGTGAAGATAATCGTGTGTCACATCTAGACAGAATTGTGAAGATAATCATGTGTCACACCTAGACAGAATTGTGAAGATAATCATGTGTCACATCTAGATGTAATTGTGAAGTTAATCATGTGTCACATCGAGACAGAATTATGAAGATAATCATGTGTCACATCTAGATATAATTGTGAAGTTAATCATGTGTCACATCTAGACAGAATTGTGAAGATAATCATGTGTCACATCTAGACAGAATTGTGAAGATAATCATGTGTTACATCTAGATATAATTGTGAAGTTAATCATGTGTCACATCTAGACAGAATTGTGAAGATAATCATGTGTCACATTTATATAGAATTGTGATGTTAATCATTCATCACATCTACACAGAATTGTGAAGATAATCATGTGTCACATCTAGACAGAATTGTGAAGATAATCATGTGTCACATCTAGAAATAATTGTGAAGTTAATCATGTGTCACATCTAGACAAAATTATGAAGATAATCATGTGTCACATCTAGATATAATTGTGAAGTTAATCATGTGTCACATCTAGACAGAATTGTGAAGATGATCATGTGTCACATCTAGACAGAATTGTGAAGATAATCATGTGTCACATCTAGATATAATTGTGAAGTTAATCATGTGTCACATCTAGACAGAATTGTGAAGATAATCTTGTGTCACATCTAGACAGAATTGTGAAGATAATCATGTGTCACATCTAGATATAATTGTGAAGTTAATCATGTGTCACATCTAGACAGAATAGTGAAGATAATCATGTGTCACATCTAGATATAATTGTGAAGTTAATCATGTGTCACATCTAGACAGAATTGTGAAGATAATCATGTGTCACATCTAGATATAATTGTGAAGATAATCATGTGTCACATCTAGACAGAATTGTGAAGATAATCATGTGTCACATCTAGATATAATTGTGAAGTTAATCATGTGTCACATATAGACAGAATTGTGAAGATAATCATGTGTCACATCTAGACAGAATTGTGAAGATAATCATGTGTCACATCTAGATATAAGTGTGAAGTTAATCATGTGTCACATCTAGACAGAATTTTGAAGATAATCATGTGTCACATCTAGATATAATTGTGAAGTTAATCATGTCTCACATCTAGACAGAATTGTG
Organism: Ambystoma mexicanum; assembly: GCF_040938575.1. Lineage (NCBI taxonomy): Eukaryota > Metazoa > Chordata > Amphibia > Caudata > Ambystomatidae > Ambystoma > Ambystoma mexicanum. Next base: position 1,559,884,653 of record NC_090937.1, on the reverse strand, counting down.
AAGATAATCATGTGTCACATCTAGACAGAATTGTGAAGATAATCATGTGTCACATCTAGATATAATTGTAAAGTTAATCATGTGTCACATCTAGACAGAATTGTGAAGATAATCATGTGTCACATCTAGAAATAATTGTGAAGTTAATCATGTGTCACATCTAGACAGAATTATGAAGATAATCATGTGTCACATCTAGACAGAATTGTGAATATAATCATGTGTCACATCTAAACAGAAGTGTGAAGATAATCATGTGTCACATTTATATAGAATTGTGAAGTTAATCATTCATCGCATCTACACAGAATTGTGAAGATAATCATGTGTCACATCTACACAGAATTGTGAAGATAAACATGTGTCACATCTACACAGAATTGTGAAGATAATCATGTGTCACATCTAGACAGAATTGTGAAGATAATCATGTGTCACATCTAGATATAATTGTGAAGTTAATCATGTGTCACATCTAGACAGAATTGTGAAGATAATCATGTGTCACATCTAGATATAATTGTGAAGTTAATCATGTGTCACATCTAGACAGAATTATGAAGATAATCATGTGTCACATCTAGATATAATTGTGAAGTTAATCATGTGTCACATCTAGACAGAATTATGAAGATAATTGTGTGTCACATCTAGACAGAATTGTGAAGTTAATCATTCATCGCATCTACACAGAATTGTGAAGATAATCATGTGTCACATCTACACAGAATTGTGAAGATAATCATGTGTCACATCTACACAGAATTGTGAAGATAAAGAAGATAATCATGTGTCACATCTACACAGAATTGTGAAGATAATCATGTGTCACATCTACACAGAATTGTGAATATAATCATGTGTCACATCTAGACAGAATTGTAAAGATAATCTTGTGTCACATCTAGATATAATTGTGAAGATAATCATGTGTCACATCTAGACAGAATTGTGAAGATAATCATGTGTCACATCTAGATATAATTGTCAAGTTAATCATGTGTCACATTTATATAGAATTGTGAAGTTAATCATTCATCGCATCTAGACTGAATTGTGAAGATAATCATGTGTCACATCTAGACAGAATTGTGAAGTTAATCATGCATCACATCTAAATATAATTGTCAAGTTAACCATGTGCCACATTTATATAGAATTGTGAAGTTAATCATGCATCGCATCTAGATATAATTGTCAAGTTAATCATGTGTCACATTTATATAGAATTGTGAAGTTAATCATTCATCACATCTAGATATAATTGTCAAGTTAATCATGTGTCACATTTATATAGAAATGTGAAGTTAATCATGCATCACATCTAGATATAATTGTCAAGTTAATCATGTGTCACATTTATATAGAATTGTGAAGTTAATCATGTGTCACATCTAGACAGAATTATGAAGATAATCATGTGTCACATCTAGACAGAATTGTGAAGATAATCATGTGTCACATCTAGACAGAATTGTGAAGATAATCATGTGTCACATTTATATAGAATTGTGAAGTTAATCATTCATCGCATCTAGACTGAATTGTGAAGATAATCATGTGTCACATTTAGACAGAATTGTGAAGTTAATCATGCATCATATCTAGATATAATTGTCAAGGTAATCATGTGTCACATTTATATAGAATTTTGAAGTTAATCATGCATCACATCTAGATATAATTGTCAAGTTAATCATGTGTCACATTTATATAGAATTGTGAAGTTAATCATGTGTCACATCTAGACAGAATTCTGAAGATAGTCATGTGTCACATCTAGACAGAATTGTGAAGATAATCATGTGTCACATCTAGACAGAATTGTGAAGATAATCATGTGTCACATTAATATAGAATTATGAAGTTAATCATTCATCGCATCTAGACTGAATTGTGAAGATAATCATGTGTCACATCTAGACAGAATTGTGAAGTTAATCATGCATCACATCTAGATATAATTGTCAAGTTAATCATGTGTCACATTTATATAGAATTGTGAAGTTAATCATGTATCACATCTAGATATAATTGTCAAGTTAATCATGTGTGACATTTATACAGAATTGTGAAGCTAATCATGTGTCACATCTAGACAGAATTGTGAAGATAATCATGTGTCACATCTAGATATAATTGTGAAGTTAATCATGTGTCACATCTAGACAGAAATATGAAGATAATCATGTGTCACATCTAGACAAAATTGTGAAGATAATCATGTGTCACATTTATATAGAATTGTGAAGTTAATCATTCATCGCATCTAGACTGAATTGTAAAGATAATCATGTGTCACATCTAGACAGAATTGTGAAGTTAATCATGCATCACATCTAGATATAATTGTCAAGTTAATCATGTGTCACATTTATATAGAATTGTGAAGTCAATCATGTGTCACATCTAGACAGAATTATGAAGATAATCATGTGTCACATCTAGATATAATTGTGAAGATAATCATGCGTCACATCTAGACAGAATTGTGAAGATAATCATGTGTCACATCTAGATATAATTGTGAAGTTAATCATGTGTCACATCTAGACAGAATTATGAAGATAATCATGTGTCACATCTAGACAGAATTGTGAAGATAATCATGTGTCACATTTATATAGAATTGTGAAGTTAATCATTCATCGCATCTAGACTGAATTGTGAAGATAATCATGTGTCACATCTAGATATAATTGTGAAGTTAATCATGTGTCACATCTAGACAGAATCATGAAGATAATCATGTGTCACATCTAGACAGAATTGTGAAGATAATCATGTGTCACATTTATATAGAATTGTGAAGTTAATCATTCATCGCATCTAGACTGAATTGTGAAGATAATCATGTGTCACATCTAGATATAATTGTGAAGTTAATCATGTGTCACATCTAGACAGAATCATGAAGATAATCATGTGTCACATCTAGACAGAATTGTGAAGATAATCATGTGTCACATCTAGACAGAATTGTGAATATAATCATGTGTCACATCTAGACAGAAGTGTAAAGATAATCATGTGTCACATTTATATAGAATTGTGAAGTTAATCATTCATCGCATCTACACAGAATTGTGAAGATAATCATGTGTCACATCTACACAGAATTGTGAAGATAATCATGTGTCACATCTAGATATAATTGTCAAGTTAATCATGTGTCACATTTATATAGAATTGTGAAGTTAATCATTCATCGCATCTAGACTGAATTGTGAAGATAATCATGCGTCACATCTAGACAGAATTGTGAAGTTAATCATGCACCACATCTAGATATAATTGTCAAGTTAATCATGTGTCACATTTATATAGAATTGTGAAGTTAATCATTCATCACATCTAGATATAATTGTCAAGTTAATCATGTGTCACTATTATATAGAATTGTGAAGTTAATCATTCATCGCATCTAGACTGAATTGTGAAGATAATCATGTGTCACATTTCGATAATGATGCCAACCCTATTAAAAAAATCTCACCCCTCTGCATACACCTCTCAAACTCTAACCAAACACAACCATACCTCTAAAGCACTACAAACCGCATGCACATCACTACCCCACAACAACAAAGCCAACCACACATAGCATCGTACAACAGCACATGACAGCTACCAACCGAAAAGAACGCCTAAGCTCAGCAAACAGTGTTAACCGAATTGAAGCTGCCAACAGCACATCACATCTCTCTTGCACTTTTCCTGCTCAATCCTATTAACCCATCCCACCTTCTTTCCTTTCAGATCCGCCAGAGCACCAGGGGACCACTTCGGTGGTGATAGTGCACGGTATAAATATCCTATAACATTAACCTGGAATAGCTTAAGCAAATAAGTAAGATCTGCCACAGACATCCCCCAAACCCCAAAAAGCATATCAAGACTAGGCTTGCAACACTTGCACATATCTCTTAAGCACTGGATCACCTTGAATAAAAGATGGCCTAATTTGACCTTTCTTATAAATGTTCTTTCTTTGCAGACTTGCTGTTGATGCAAACATGTCCACGCTACTAGACGTCAGCATGAACAGTCTTCAAATAGGTAAGTTCATAGGGGTAAAAATGGCATTAGCCGGGGGCCTTCTATCGGCCAAGCAATGTACTTGTAATTCTGTGAAATCATGCTACATCCTACACTGCAATAAATTCAAGAATGACCCGACTGACTCTATTTCGCATTTCTAGGCATCACTATTCCAGTCTAATTTTCATGGTTGTGGAAATGGAATGGACTGTCAAAAACAAACATAGACATTCTTCTATTTTGGTCTGATTTTCCCTGACAGGGAATCATCAGCAGTGGTCGAAGTGTACGAAAAGAAGTAGTGGAATTATGTTCCCTGTTGATCTGCCCCTGCTCCCCACGGCCCCCTCCCATGTGCAATGAAACCCCCAAACAAACACACCTGCTGTTTAAGGGAATCTTCATTCCAGAGCAGTGAAGAGCAGGTTTCAACTTATTTCTAGAATGGAATGGTTTATTTTTAAAATAAAAGTATAGGAACAGTAAAACATAAAAAATAAAAAGTAGAGGAGCACCGTCCCACCCACTCCGACCACTGCTCATCGGCATCTCCACCCACATCCGACTTTGATGAGAGCGTAGAGCTTGAATCCCTGTGGTTTTCTGCCTGTTTTTTTTACAAGCGGGCAGAATGCATAGGTATTCATTTCAATGTTGCCCACCGTGTATGCACATGGGGGCTCCCATTACCGATCACTACAGTGTGCATGATTAAAGGGTATATTCCATCCTAGGCGATGGCACGCGTGGGAATCCAGGAACTGCACCGAGTTCCTGTGCCTATTATCACTCCAGCCAAAAAATAGGAAAATTTATCAGAGCGGACCACGTAGATGAACAGGGTTGTAGGGGCAGTCCACTCTGCCTGATTTAACTGAGTTGCTTCTAGACACTTTCTATAGTAATACATGACACATACAGACAGTCCATGTAAGGTAGAGGTTCACTTGCCCTTCTGCTGCTATCATATGCCAAGCGCAACCCAAAATGTTCCGGTATGTCCATCTTATGGCAGCAAATGCCCCATATATGTTGTATAGTCATCACATGTAGAGTTCAGCTGGCATGCCCGCCTGCTGCCATCATATGCCAATGTCATATCCATAAGGTACTGTATTGCCATTTTATAACAGTGAATGCCTCCACACGCCTTAAGTGGCTGCCAGCCTATATGAAATGACGCACAAATGGCAAGGAGTGCTACCGTAAACCAATGCCTCGTATGCCTGGTATATTCATCATATGTAAGGTATAGTAAACATACTAAGGTGCTGCCATCATGATGCAAAGTGCCCCGCCAGAGTTCCCAGTAATGCTTCCCTGTGGCACTCAATGGCTCATATGTCTGGTATAGTTGCCATATGTTTGGTGCAGTCTCATTTGTACAGGTTATGCAGTTCATAAGGCAAGAAAAGCTTTAAATGATCAGTAAGGCCGTCTAATACCAGTGTATGCCTCAAATGCCTGGTACAGTCACTGTAAGGTACAGAGTCCCATTTGCAGACACGGTTATCATATGCAAAGTGCAGCCACAAAGCCCTGGTAATGCCTGTTTATGCTAGTTAATGCCTTATATAGCTGGAAGAGTCATAAAATGTAGCCTCATGTGCCCAGTTGCTACTTGCATGTGTAACATCAAATGGCTCATCACCTGCTTCAAGAAATGCCTCATTAATGCCATCCGATGGCACTTAGTGCCTTTGAGGACTGATAACTGATAAAGACATCATTTGCAAGGTAATGCCTTAGAAGTCCAGGTGCATCCAATCCCTAATGCCAATTATACCATCTCTGCAGCCTTCAGTATTCTGGTGGAAGTTGTCAGTGGTAGAGGTGTATAAAAAAAAGTAGTGGAGCTGTGACCCTGGCAGGGGACAGAGTAGGCAGGAAGGGAGCAACTTGCAACACATGTTTCAAGGGTTGCGGCCATGCTGTTTGACAGCCAATTGAGTTGAAACAGATCTAATTGTAACTGGAACTGCTAATGGGTGTTAAAGTGGAGAAGTGTGAAAAAAGTAGTGGAACTGTTAACAGTAAAAAATAAAAGTAGTGGAACGCCGCTTCCGACCTTTCCCGGTCACTTCGACCACTGGAAGTTGTAAGTGATGACTATTTAATATTTAACTTATTTTACTCTGGTTGTGTTATTACAGGGGATTGTCACTAAATTAACTTGGACCACAACAGTATTCCTGTCAATCTGAGACAAGACACAGCGGCTGTTCTTGACAGAATAATTTGTTTTCTTAAAAATAACAGTTAAAATACAGGTGGTTCCCTAATTTACAATGCTGGGGAACACACACAAAACACTACAATTGAATTCAGGCTTCAAAGAAAAACAAATGCTACCAATGCAGCCTTCCTACTTTTGGTTCACTCATACATGCTTGTCTAAGCATCGAACACCAAGTTTACTTTAAATATTTCCACAAGCAAAGTTAAATGGCTATTCTGTATAATGTGCTCAGATGTTTTCCAGTGTTATCATGATTATTAATTTACAATAACAGATAGAATGTATACACTATTCCAGCAAAAGAAAACTATTGCATTCATCTATAAGATGTGTCTGCCTTCCGCATCCTAGTTTAAAAACGTTATTTATTTATTTATAATAGCACGTAACTCAGCACCAGCAACTTAGAAATGCGAGTGAAATATTGTATTCGGCTCTGCAAGCAAACATTGTATCAGAGTATACTTGCGTTGGATTGTGAACATAAAACGAAATTCACGTGGCTTCAATGTGTCTTTTAAGCATGAAAGGGGTTCCTATTCAAAGTGCATGAACAGAAACACTGTAAAGGGTTTGGAGTTTCAAGTTGTGAATACATGAAAAGATTAATTTGAAATGTATTTTGCTTTCCTTTTAAAAGGAGAGAGAGGCTGGCAGGGAATGAAAGGAAATGTACAACAGGTTTCTAAAATAAACGGAATTTCATATTAAAGTTCTCCCACACTATTTTACACCCTTGGGAACAAATATACTATTTTAGAATATTTGACTATCATAGAGCAGTTTCAGTCAGTAATTATCTGTATGCATGCATTTGAGGCCATAGATCCCAACCCAGTAAATACATCTTTTATTTTAACTGGGGAGAGTAATGAACCCCACACCATTATAAAATGCACAATAATGTAGAAGTTCACTTACATTGTTAGTTGGTGCATTCAGTCTTGTGAGCAGCAATCAGCCACTGGTAGAGATATGACAGGACACCTATACCTGGCACTGTCTTATTATGAATGGGCATGCATCTGGCTCTCTGCAATCCCTTGATCTCCCAGTTGCAAGTTGTCCCCCAACTCTGGCCTCTCTTTGGCACAGCTGAGAAATCCTCATAGGCCAAATATTCCATGGCTGAAATCCTTTCTGCAAATTTTGAAGGAGAGTCTTCTCATCCAAATTGTGTAGGTCAGTAGGTAGCAGGAAAACGATCCAGTTTCCTCCCCTTCCATAAGTTAATTACTTTTTAAATTGACCTTAACTCTATCTAATTGTATAATTTGCCACTACAATTTTGATCGTACTGGTTCAATGACTGGTATGCTTATCTCAAACTCACAAAGGTCCCTTCTCATTCCTGCCATTGGCCAAATGAACTGGGTGTGTCCTAAAAGGGTTTTATCATCTGCAAACCTGCCCCTTCCAGTGGAATGGGAACATATGCTAGGCAGAAGTATTCATTTTATTTAACATTTTATATACATATGTATGAATGAATACAATAAGGTATTTTAATTCTTTAGAATGCAATGAGTCTAAATATATAATGGGCCTCATTACACGGTAGGCGGAGGACCAAGGTGCTATTAGCACCTTGGTCTATGCCGGTAAAATACCGGCACCGCCTTGGTGGAAAGGGGAATTACCGCCCTATTCCAAGGTTGGTGGGGCGGTAATTCCCCCTTCCCCCATTGCCCTTCCTCATTCCCATTTTTGCCCCATAGGGCATAATGGGAATGGGGAAGGTGCTAATTACGGCACCACAAATTGCGGTACCGTAATTAGCACCCTGGTCCCTTTGCGGGTTGGTTTTTAATGCCTGCAAAAAGCAGGCGTTAAATTCTCCAACCCGCAAAGGGACCTCGTAGTAAGTCGGTAAGGTTTTACCGGTACCGGTAAAATACCGTACCGGTAAACCCTTACCGCCGTCCGTGTAATGAGGCCCAATGTGTTTCTGTCACTTAAGGAAAGTGGCAATATTAATATACATGATGTATACAAAAAGTATGCATCTCAGGATATCATTTTTATAGGTATTTTATTCACCCGAAGAAGCTCAATTAAAAATGGTATTTGATACTTAAGTACTTCAACACATTTGGGGTATTATGTTCTTCAAATGAGTCACTCCCATGCATATTTTTAAAATAGATTTCTGCAAATGTTAACTTGTCAAATGATGCCTTCAGAAAGCTTGTCAGTTACTAGTTTCCACCCATCTGTCTATGAAAGCTCATTTACCATGAGAGATAACTGATTAAGAATATTTCAATTGTACATTTCTTGGTTAATGCATTCTTTAGGTACAAGGTACACAATGTGTTATTTGAACTTGATTGCTCAATGGCAAAGGCTAATTGATCTTGCTGGCCATCTGTTTCTTGAAAAAACGATTATCTTGACAGTTAAATTGGCATTATTCATAGTGATGGAGGTCTGGAGTTTTGTTCAAAATACAAGAATATCAATTTATTTGTTTTCAAGCAACAGAACTTGCATTTCATAGTATTTTTGCACTTTTGGAAACAGGCACCTCACACTAGTAAACTGCTTAATGTATCTTCCAGACCCTGTTTTCGGTGGAACATAGTTACCTGGTCATTCTTGTGAATTCAGCTCACATACATGGCTTCAAACTATCTCCTCAACTGAATGGCAGAGGTGGAGGCATCAGACACCTACTCTCTTCCTGCCTCAATACCTGACACATCTCCAGTGCTATGTACTCTCCTACCACTTCTGAATTTACCATTTCTACTATCGGTCCACCTCACATGGTTCACATTATCTCCATCTATCACCCTCCTGGTCCCACTGGACCATTCTTTGGTGATCTCGGCCAACTCCTTGATTCTCTTTCCACTAAACATCACCTCATTCTCTTAGGTGGCTTTAACCTTCCTTCTCCAACCACTTCTCAGAAATCTGAACTTCAGTCTTTTCTTAGTGACCACAATCTTCACTCTATCTATAACTTACCCACCCACACAAGGTGTAACTCTTTGGATTTCCTATTCATCTCTACCTCTCTCTCAACCACTAATACTACTCTCACCATCCATATCTGATCGCTCAATTGTTTTCTACCGTCATCTCCTTTCATTCTATCCTGTGACCTTGCCTCACCTTGCTTCACCTGTTACTAAAAGGAAATGTAAACCTTCTGCCATACCCCCTTTCTCTCTGACCTACAGTTCTAACTCACCTCTTTCACATGCGATGCCTCTTCCACCAACACTGCCTTCTCCAGCTTCCAATCCCTATTTTATAACTCATTCTCGACTCACTTCCCACCACTTACTTTCACCTCTAATTCTCTGCATCCTCGATCATAGGTTACCCCATTAATACACTCTCTCTGCACAGACATGCTTCGTCTTCTGTGCAAATGGAGGCATACCCGCTTTCATGAGGACATGCAACTCTACCTTTCTGCCCTGAACTCTCTCAAGTCCACTTTTGTATAGCTTGAAAAGGGAATTCTACCTAACCCTCATTAACTCTCAAACCATCCCCGCTGCCTACAGGCAACCCTAAACGTACTCCCCAGTCCTCCTAAGTCTATGACTATCAACTTCAGTATCACAGCTAATGACCTAACTGAAGACATTGCTGCAAGCATTTCCAAAATTAGAGACTCTTTCCTGACTTTCTTCACACTCCCTCATCCTACATTTTACACTCTACCTACTCTACCATCATCCTCTGCCTCAATCTTCTACTTTAGTCGCACTCGTACTGGCGAAGCGCTAGATCCAGGGATTAAGGCTAACCCCTTGTGTGCCCCACTAGACACTTTTGCTCCTCAGCTAGTCAAGCCTATTGCCCCTATAGTGGCCTCTCACCTCACTGAACTCTTCAAGGTGTCCTTAGACTCAGCTGCTTTTCACTCTGTTTTCAAAACGGCCACAGTCATCCCTCTCCTAAATAAGCACAGAACTGACCCAACCTACCGGCTAACTTTCGCCCTCTGCTTCTCCTTCTGCACTACTCTAAAGTTCTTGAAAAGTTTGTGTTCAACCATCTTTCCAATTGAAAATACATCCACAACCTTTGAGACCCCCTACATTCAAGTTTACACTTCTGTGACTCCACTGAAACCGCTCTCATGAATCTCTCCAACTTCATTGACTCTGCTAAGCACTCCAACCTATCCTCTATCATAACTCTCTTTGACCTGCCAGCTGCCGTTGACTCTGTCATTCACCCCAATCTCCTTAATGCTCTCTTTATTATTGGGATTCATGATCGAGCCCTTGCCTGGATTGAATCCTACCTTGCACCCCACCAATTCTCTGTCTCCTAGAGACAGCACCTCTCAACTCACTCTTCTAACCATTGGTGTTCCACAAGGCTCTGTCTTGGGTCTGCTCCTCTTTATACTCTACACCTCCACTTTTGGGGCACTAATCTCCTCTTTTGAGTTCGCATGCCAACTCTTTGCGGACGACACCCAAATAATCTTCTCTTTCCCTGAACTGCCTTCTGATCTGTGTATCAACATTTCAAACTATCTCTCTGGCATTAATTATTGGATGGCTTCATACTCTGATGTTAAACTCTACGAAAATAGAGGTGCTCTTCTTCCCTGCCAAAAGCTCTCTCTCATCTCTTCGACTGCCAACCCAGTTCCCACCTGACACTCTCCCCTACTCTTCTTCAGCTAGAAATCTCACTGTCATCTATGACCCTTCTCGCAACTTCCCTACTTGCATCTCCAAAATTGAAACAGAAGTTCACCTCAACCTATCAAATATTAGGAAAATCAGGCACCTCCTTCTTTTCAACACCACCAAGCATCTCTCAACCACTCTTGTCTTCTATAAACTGGACTACTGTGCATTTTGTTTGGTCTCCCAATCAATGCTTTCTGTCCTCTCAACAAAGTCATTAGATTCACTACCAGGACTCTCTCACTTCACACCTACTTTCTCGCACCGTCACCAGGCTAGATGGCTGACGATACAAAACAGGGACAGAGTAAAATGTCTCCTCCTGGTTCACAAAGCTAACCATGGTAAGGCACCACTGTATCTATCCTCTATCCAACTCTACAAGCCTTCTCGAAATCTCCACTCTGCATCCTCGAATACCCTCATGACTCCTCGCTCTCTGTGTGCTTACCCTCTCTTCCGCACTTTCTCACTTATTGCTCCACTTGCATGGAATTGTCTTCCCCAGAACATCTGAGAAATGGTCCACACAGATTTATTCAAAACTAAACTAAAAGCCTACCTCCTCACCTATGAGCTATCTTCTTTACCAACCTCTCATCTGCCTGATAGCTAACATTTTCCCCTCGCCTCTTACCTGCCTCTGTCCCTCACTTCCTCTGCTTCCACTCTAGCACTTCACCCATCATGGTCATATCCCGAGCACAGCTGACCGTACCTCCTACCTGCACTTAAAAAATGTCCAGTCTTGGTTGTCTTAATCAATGTATGTCCACTTATGTATTGTCCCCAGTGACTGTTCCATTTACTCCCCACCACAACCTGGTAAGAAAGTCCCTCCAACTCACCCCATGGTAAGAAGCTCACTGCTTCCCATCAAATCTGATTTATTGTCTATTGTACGTTCTTTTGTGATCAAAGGAACTTTGTTACTCCTGTATATAAAAATAAATAAAATACAGGTAATTGGCTATAGTTTCACATATCCAAGAGCAGCCCCATAAGTTATCTTGCCCTGTTTAAAATACAACATAGATAGCATTGTATTTCTTGTAAAACAACCATTTTCACTTATAACGAAGAAAGTAGGCACTGCATTTCTCTAAAGTTATACAATGTGAGGAAGTTATGTTACTAAATACTAAATATATTACTAAATATATGTTTTCTTTGGTTTTGCACTAAAATATGGTTGGCTATGGGCTATTCTCTACATGTTCCACAATGTAAAATATCCAAATCAGTTTTGTATCACGTGTTTATAATATTAATATCTCTACAAAGTGGAGCAGATGGATAAGGGTTGGAACAGCAGAGTGTATACATGGCTCTGAATGTGACGAGTTTTCTCTCTCGTCCTGGTGCTGCCTTTGTGACCTCTGACACAGAAATTGCAGGGGAATGAAAGAGCAAGATTGGGCTACCAACTAGTCAGGAACCTGTGTCAACTGCCAAATGAGGGCTATTAAGAATGGTTGTAGCATCAGTTTCTTTCTCGAAGGCTAAAAGTTCATGAGTATGGTGAAGAAATAGGGTCCTTGAGTCTCAACCACCTGTGGCGGATCATGAGAACATTGGGCTCCAAACCCCTGTGGCTATTGAAGAGAATGCTTTGTCACCCTGCCTGTAGGTGAAGAAATTAGATCATTGAGTCATAGCCTCTTGGGCCTGGTGTGAGAAGGACTCATGTCACGTGAAAGTTCGAATTGGGATTTCATGCTGGCATAGGGACGGTGCATCGTATTTCTGCTGGGTTGGTTCTAGGGGAATCGGCCAAGTCTTCATGTGTTTTTCAATGGGATATGGAGGTCTCATCACAGGCAATTTGGTCGGAGCCAAATCCATTGAATATTTTCAGCCAAATTTGGCCACAAAAATATGTGCGGGTGGGTAATGGTAATAATTACAGATGGGGCGGCAAGGGTGGTTTCTACCCATTCTAATATTTGCAGCCAAATGGCTTAAGAGAAGAAAACAAATTAGATGGATTTGGATTCGACCAAATCTCCTCTATGAAATCACATAGAACCTTTTCAACACATACCGAGCTTATATATTAAATTTAATTTCCTTTGTTTTGTCTTTAAATCTCTTCATGACCTTGCCCCTCCCTACCTTTCCTCTCTCCTCTCTTTCTAATCTTCCTCTGGCCCCCTCCGGTCTGCTGATCTTTTCCTCCTCACTGTTCCCCCATCTCCTTGTGCCCCTTCCCATTACCGATACTTTCAGCTCCTTGCCCCCCTACACTGAAACTCTCTCCCTCTCTCTATCCTCTCCAATTCCTCATACCCCTCCTTGCATTCCTCCTTGAAATCTCATCTTTCTCTTTCCACAGCCTGTTAACCTCTTCACCTCTCTCTTACTGTTCCTCTCTTCTGTTTTCTCTTTTACTCTTCTAGGTAAATTGTTCTATATATTGTTTTAATGATTTGTCTCATGTTTTGCATTTATGCTTCCAATTATTCTATGTATCCAGTTGTTGTAATGTAAAGTGCTTTGGAGTAAAGGGCTTTATAAATTTAATAAATACAAATACATATACAAATATATTATAGTTTAGTAGGTCTAAAAGAATTGAAATAAACATTTGTGTTAATGCTACACCGCTTTGTCGTTCCGGTCATTACTCACCTATGTCTCAGTCCATTCCTGGGAGTGATGAGGATTACCAGTAAGTCATTGGAAACTTAACCTAGAATCATCAAGGAATCAAGACACCAACCATTTCACTAATTTGTTTTTGTTTTCGAATGCTTTGTGTTTTTTTTCAAGTTGTATGTTTTAATGTGCGTTAAGATGTCTGTCCTCTAGAACTGTGCGCGGCACTCGTATACTCTGGGTCACCATTCTCAAAAGCACTTTATTGTCTGTGGGAAACTCTCAAGTGGGGTCTTAGCATGAAACCTGAGAACAAAACAGCCTTTATAGAATATACGTCCAGAATTCAATACAATGAAATCTATTTAGAGTGTGCAAGACTCTTTTTGCAAAACCATGCCTTAAGGTTTAGAAAGCCAGATGCAGAAAAAGATCTAACCCATCTTCCCCTAATTTGTCTCGTCCCACTTAGAGGTCCACTTGGTCAGCATCTGGAATGCATCTCCCAGGTTTAGCTGTGAATGTTCCCTGAATGCCCCCCCCACCATCTCCATTGCTTTTCACCCCTTTTCCAGTGACTGTTGATTGAATGTAGGTCATTGTCAAACACTAAATGAAAATGCAAAAACATGTCTAGTGTTTGACCAAGTAGACGGCTTTCCACCCTGTGGTCAAGCAAACCATTTAAGGTGAGATACTGGTAGTTTGAATTTTGAACCAATTTGTACCTTTGGAATTTTAGGTGACGCTGTGGGAATGTTATGCAAACAATCAATCTTAATGGCAATGACTCACAATGGTCCATGAAAAAGAAAATCAGAATGTGGGACAACATTGTGGAAAGTGTTGACATACTTAGATTTACATTTTATAGAAATAGTTCTCTATGAAATTAAATTATATTTAATGACATTTCCCTCACAATTATTTAGAACCTGGTCCACGAGATTCCGACTGAATGGTCTTCCGACTCTGGAGGTTAGTGCCCTCGAGAGTTAAGATCTCGTAGACTCTGTAAAGTGTATTGTCCAGAGACTTTATTCCACTTGGTTATAGAATGCTCGTCACTAGTAATTATTAGGACAAAGTTTCTGAGCCTTTTTGTGCAGTCCATCTCGGCAGTTATTACATCTAATCCATGAAACTGATTAATGAATGCAGTACAAGTGTCCTTGATACTTGCTTTGGTAAGTTTTGTAATGGTTATATTTACTGAATTGAAACTGGTTGTAAATGAAATTTTAAAATAAATGTATTAAATAGCTTAATTAATGAAATGCTAGAGTCCTTTCTTTCTTTTAATATCTTGAATGTTTAGATTTCTTCTTTGTTTTAATGAATTTGAAACTCATTGTGATAACATGAAATGATATTATGATGTGTTAGAAAATGAATTGTTGCATTAGGATGGACGAGAGATTTTTATTCTGTGAAGTATCGTTGTATTGCGATTTGTTTATCGTTGGTATATGTGAATATATTTGTGTGCACGGTATTCTTTGTACCAAAAACAAAATACATTTTTATTTTGGTTAAAAGTTTGAATTTTATATCAGTCCAGATTTACCTCCAGCTAAAAGCTGCAGGTAAATCTCCAGCTTTCCACCCTAACTAGTGGGTGGATCAGTAATGCGGTGGTAATAGCGTTACTGCTGCATTGTTGTCGCTCCCGGCTCTAAGTTTATATTTGTTCAGTGGTTTCTGCAAATCCGATGTGGTAATGTATGGAAGTTGATAGTGTGAATATGAATACTTTTAATAAAATTATACATAAAGCGATTGCTAAATGAAAGAGCTGCAGGGACTTCGTAGAGGATAAACAAAGAATTCATGTAGATATGTACCTAGAAGAATCTTCTGTTAGATTAGGTGTGACCAGTAGTATACCAGATATTTTCAAGCAAATACGAACCAAAGAGAGACAAATATATTGCTAATCCTTAGTATACTTCTGTTACGCCCAACACAATCCAGGACAGCGGCTTCAAAGGAGTACAATTAAAGACAACGTACTCAGCTGGTCATAAGTAGAGCAGCAGTGGTACCACCATTGTTACAAGTTTGAAGGCAAGTATCAGGAATTACATCCAGAAAAATGTAGGATTATTGCTGCCAATGGAGTCCAAAGAGACTCCATAAAGGGGAGCCACAGCAATTAGCAGCCGGGGAGGGAGCGGCAGCCAATCATGATGCTCGGAATGAGGGCTGTATAGCATAGCACAAGCCCATATTCAGAGCAGCCTGGGCAGTCAGTCCATCTAACCCCCACCTCTTAGCACTTGCATAGTTTCCTACGTTTGTGTTTTTTAAAAGAAAAGAAGAAACTTGACATGGCTGCGCGACCCAGCGCCGCACAGTGCTGTCGTCCACGAAATCAGTTTTCAATGCTAATGATGTCCGAAATCCAAATATCTAACTCCAAATGTCTGAAACTGATGATGTAATGCTAAACATTGGTGATACCGCCATCTTCTGGGGACGAGCACTATTGGGGCTCATCATTTTCTTTTACTTAGAGGGGGAAAAGCAGGCTGTGGAGGCCTGGCAGAGACCCAGCTCGAGGACACATTTTAGAGCTCTTCTGGAGCCAGCAAGTGCCAGCCCCAGCCCTCTTAAAGCCCTCTAACCAGGGTGACTCGTTTGGGCAGTTTGTGTGGTGTATTTTACGGTCCATTAAATTACATAAAGAAGCAGAACATCGAAAACTAGAGAATTGTATATAGCTAATTGCTGTGTCCTACTTGGGATGGGCTGTATGTTCACCTAATTTCAGCTTATGAGGACTGAATGCTTGAGAACTTGCAACGCTGCGCCTAAATGTGAGGCACGCAGGGTGAGATGATATTGCATGTAACCATCCCAGTGCAGCAATCTGCATAGGAAAGGAAATAATGCAATGAATTGCAGAGATGCATGGCTCAATAGTAGCTAATAGCACATGCTTATTTATTTATTTTGTCATTTGTATAGCGCACCCAATCGGAGGCATCTAGGCGCTGGTTACATAAGAGGGTTGGTTATCTTAGTTACATATTGCACTGTGTTACACAGGTTATGTAAAGTACATTGAGAGAAAGAACAACATTGGCATATCGTGTTGAAAGCATAAGCGTGTGGCATGGCGTAGCAAAACATAATGTGGCATAGCATGGCATAACAGAGTGGAAAAACAGCCGAGCACAGATATGATATGGCAACTTTAAAGAGGTGAAGGGTGTGATATTACATTTATATTGTATTTATTTATTTGTGTTTTCTCGCTGTTTTCACGGGCTGTTTTCAATCAAAACGCAAGACATGATTTTGAAGTCAAGAATAACAGCAGGGGGCCATGTTGATGGAATGAAGCTTTCATGCGGTCTACCCTTATATGCACTGATTGAGTACTTAAAATATTGTCCCCACAGGAGCTGGATATGGCAGCCTGGAGGAAGCCCCACCCATGCTTTCATTCTGCAAGGAGAGGGGGGAGTAGTCAAGAGCTCTGAGAACAGCTGGGGAATGTCAGGAAACTCTTACAAAGACCAGCTGGAAGTCTTCCTTCCTCCTTCACTCAGAGACTATTTTGGGAGTCTGTGCCCTCAGTTGTCCCTTTGTAAAGGCTCTAGTGACATTTTCAGTGACACTGTAAACTATGGAGAGAAGTGCATAGCTCCCAACTTTAGAAAGCGCCAAAGGGGGATATGTTTACGTTTAGATATGTTATTAAAATCCTATATGCCATAAACAGATAATCACCAAGAGGGACACGATTACATTATTTATTTATTTATTTAGTGTGATATAGTTTAAATTATAAACTTTGCACAAGACATAAAAAATAACAAATTAATACAACATAATCCAAATATATTTACAAAAAGTCATACCAAAAATAAAACATATAAAAATTTAAAAATCATCTTCATGAATCAGATATATCACACACAAATCTAGACAATATTAAGATTCAATTGCTTAGTTAATTCTAGTGCTTAAAGTGTTATGCCCAAACTAACTTCCACCCTCAGCCAGATGGTGTACAAGGCTGTCAGTAGATGCATGCTATTGGAATTAGTACAGTGGTGCCAAAAAAGGTCGTCCTTGATATACTCATTATCATGGGCATAACTGTTAAGCAGGGGATTGAATGTGCTAGCCATTTCAAGACATTCAGTCAAAAGATGCTTTGCCGTTTCCAGCTGATCTTGAACTTTGCACAAGCGGCATATTCGTAATGTGACATCACTCTTGGCTTTTCTTCCCGTGACCATCAACGCGGGGAGTTGCTCCAATCTAAGTAACAAGATAAACCGTCTAAGTCTGGCTGATGGACAGATGTTCAAACATCTCGGTGGATTCTTGAACTCGTACAATCTATGTTGCACGAATGTATAACTACTCAGACTCCTCAAATGTTCAAAGTTCTCAATCCAATCCCAGAGCTCAATACGTTTGCACAGAGCCCTTTGAGCTTTTTCTGAATATCCCCCCTCCCTAGATTGCCATCCTATTTCATGGTACAGTTTGGACATCTGTTCAATAGTTGTGCAGAGCGAATTCTCCCTGGCCATTTCCTAATGGACTGCTGTTAAGAGTCCGTTACTAGTATCACAAGTCATTTTTAAGTATAGTGAAGCTTGCTTCTTCAGTATTAGTGCCTTTAGAGAGATCAAGCCCAATTCTAGTCTGATTATAGCTATTGTAATGCAGGGAGGTAGGCCAAGGATGCAGCGCCAAAATCTACCTTCAATCACCTGCAACCACCCTAAATCGATCTCCAGTAGGGCTTCCAGCCCATATATTATGGCTGGAGAGAAAGCTTGGATATACAGCTGCCGAATGCCCCACAGTGTAAAGCCGCACTGTTTAACAGTGAACCTGTAAAACAGGGCAGTCAATTGCGCCGCTCTAATAGCGCGCACTTGTTTACAGGCCACATAGTCACCAGTGACTTCGAAATCTATACCCAGATATCGATATTGGGGGACATAGAAAATATTCACCAGGCCTACCTTCAGTAGTACGCAGGATACTCTCTTGTTAGTGTATCTCATAACCTTTGTTTTCCCTAAATTAATGCTAAGGCCATTCACCTCAGCATATTCCCAAAGTGCAGTCGCTGATCTACGTATCCCACTAATGGTATAGTCAAAAATCACCAGATCATCGGCATACGCTAATACAGGGCAGGAGGCTTTACCAATTTTAGGGGAGCAGTTGCTTACGGCAGATATTACTTAGGGGATGTCATGCACATAAAGATTATAAATTAAAGGTGCTGTGACACAGCCTTGCTTTACTCCCCTATTTTGTATAAAATTGGCAGTTGTATGGCCTTCTTGATCTAATTTCAGTTTCACTGAATTATCTTGATGTAGGAGTCTTAGATAGTATATTAGACCTTTCGGACAGCCCATTAAATTCAATTTCCACCACAGGCGGCTTCTGGGAATAGAATCAAAGGCCGCCGAAAAGTCTATATATAAAGCATATAGTGGCCCAGCCCCTCCTCTTAGAGCTCTAGCTCGTAGGATATCCATAATCATAATGTTGTGGGAGATGGAGTATCCCTGTCCGAACCCACTTTGAAATTTGGACGTACTCCCGAACCCTTATGTAACTAGCGCCTAGATGCCTGAGGGTTTTGTGCACTGCAATAAATGTAAAAATAAATAAATACAAAGGGGTATCCCTACTGCAATTTCTCTACTGAGATCCTTCAAGGTGAAAGGGGCCCCAATATTTGTATATCCTGCTTCCATCATAGGTGTCTAGGCAACACATATTTTTCTGAGGCTGCCAAATAGGGATAGGCATCAGGGCTTTCTGAAAACATGCCAGTAGCTAGTAAACAAACCTGAATATTGAATTTGATTTTTATTTTATTTTTAATTTATTTTTTATTTTTGGGGGGTCCTTTCCAAACCCCCGTTTCCGACCCCTAAAAACCCATCCCGACCATTTCCCCCCAAAAATGAACCCTTTATCCCCCCATAAATATATTCGATATAAGGGTTTTCAAGGTATATGTTTAGATATATAATTGATTCGGTACATCATTTTCGATATAAAGACTGTATACCAGACTAATCCCAATGGACGCTCAGAATGCAACTCAAAGTACTGAGCTACTGGTAAAAGATACCAGACCAAACTCTGGCTACCCAAACCTTGTACAACACTGCGCTACTCTCGGGCAGGTCCACGCTACAATCACATAAAATAGCGCACTGCCGCTATTGTCATAGCATCTAGGAAGTTTTGCCTGAAAAACATAACACAACAAGATCATAAACATGTTGCTACGTGCTAGTTGTTGGCCACAAATAGCTACTAGGGTGTAAGGCAGTGGTATTCACCTTGTTTATGCTGAGAACTTACCCTTCATTAAAAATATTGTTGCTGAGCCCTCCTGCACCCCCACTCCCTTGTGTAAAAATATTGTTGCCCACGAGATGCCATATCTGCTTATATTTTCTATTAAAAGTATTAACGATAATAATAATAATCGTGCGCCCTGGTAAGAGTCTCGCACCCCCGGAAATCCCTCAGATCCCCGTAAGGGAGTCAGCCCCACAGTTTGAAGACCACTGAAACTTTTAAAGAAAAAGCTATGCCTCCCCCACATTCTTTACCTGTCCTGGGAGTCTTTAGTTGACATGTATTAAATGGTCTTCGTGTTCTCCGAGCGGGGTGGTGTGCCAAGGTCTCTGTAGGGAATTCTGAGTCTATGAACACTCTGTATAACAGCTCCGGTAGAAAGAGAGCCCTTTACCCACTCCTTTCTCCTTCCGCTTGAGGTCTTCCTTTGTAGAGACTAGAGGCATCTCTGACCGCCAGCAAGTCGGAAACCTGTCTGTACCCGTTCCAGCCATCCATCAGACACTACTGATTGAGGTAACTGGATTGTCACTGTTTTTATAGCAGTGTGGCGGCATAGGGTTCACTGGAAACAGGGCCGTTCTTCTACATCATGGGGTTCATTCTAAGTTTCCCGGTAGGTGGGATACCGGGAAACTGACCTAACGTTTCCGCTACCAGATATTCCAGTATTACCGAGATATTATGGTAATTCCCCATTCCATGGAGTAGTATAGGACTCCAAAGAGATAATTGCGGCATTTCTTTACTGGTGGGGGCCTGACTTACCTCAAGCTCATGGCTGGAGGTAAACCTGTGACCCCACACAGCAAACATGTGTTTTTCCGGTGCTGTAAAACTGCGATTGCCAGATTTACTGGCACTTTAACCAATATTTATACCGCGCCGGGAAAACTGTACTAACCCTGTCTTTAGGCGGATCAGCAGTGTTCGTTTGGAGCACTTCCTTTGTGGGGCAAATTGGCTCTGTTCGAGATAGACATACCATAAGGAGCAGTGGATGAAATCTAAGCTTACAATACTCTCTTAACGCAACTGTAATATCAAATGATGGTAGCATTGCAGATGGTGACGTGCCAGATAGGAAAGTGTAACTGCCCGGATAACAGGGTATGACGACGGATGGTTGTGTGCCAGCTAACAGTGTACAAGTCTGAAATCATTAATTATTCATATTTCTTTCTATTTCCTACCTCGCTGCCATTCATAATTCAGGCATTCTGCTGTCTGGGATATTTTGTTATCTGTCACTCTTGAGGGCCCTCGGTAGCCAGATAACAATGTTTGTTCTGTGATATGTCAATTACATGCATAGAAAGTGTTCTACTTTGTGTACATTGTGTTGCTCTGTAAACCTCTTTTGACTCTTTGATGTTCTACAAATAATGTTTTCCTGTTTTCCTGATATCAAAGTCAGGTTTTCTGCAACAGGCCTGAGGCAGATGTTGGCTTAGTCGATCTCAGGTGGAGGCAATGCCACACCGAGCCCTTGAACCTTGTTGATTAGTGGGCGTGGTCTACAATTTCAATATTAGGTCCACAATTTTTAACCAGAACTGATTTTAATCGTGCACCCAATTTCCCTTTCATTTCCAAGTAAAACTGTGTCCCTTTTTGAAACTCTCATTCCCAGTTGGGACATATTTTTACCTCATTGCCATTGTGCGCATTGTCATTGTGTGCATTGTCATTGTGCCTCATTGCCATTGTGCCGCATTGCCATTGTGCGCATTGTCATTGTGCCGCATTGTCCCACCAATATCCCACCGGACCAGGCCCACAAGCGGTTAAATGTTGGCTCCCTCCGGAATTGTGATGCTGGTTTTTGTGTCTTTGGTGAGCAGTTGACCACGGAGAACTCGACTAAACTCACCAACATGCGTCTACATAGTGCTCCAACATTTGCCATGCTGCATGCCAGTCACCATCAGTAACAATGAACTTGAGCCAGCCTTTATCTAGTGCCAAATAACATGCTCACCCCTCCCGATCTCCTTCTTTTTCTAAGGCTGCTGAGGTTGTGAGTTGGTTGCACATCGATTTCTTTATTCCGATGATTTTAGCATAAGGAACGTAATAAATCTATTGTCTTCTAAAACAAACCACTCGAGGAGGAAATACCAAATCACCCATTTATCATCTAGATCGACTTCCTACAAGTAGGAGCCATGTTGCCTCTGTAAGCGTCTGTTCACTCTTTTCTGTCCTGCAAATGATATTTCCTGATATCTGTGTCAGATTTCTGAAACTGGACCTAAGCCACTTTTTAGCTTAGTCGATCTGTTGTGTAGGGTGTGCCGCACATCAGTGCCAAATCATTTGCCGGTTAGAACTCCACTGATGCGGGAAGGAAAGACGTGGAGGACAGGCCTTCTCTGACGATGCCCCTAGACATCGGAAACTCCTCCCCGTCAACACCAGACTTTCCCTCTCTGTTCTACTTTTCTGGAAGGAGCTCAAGATCCTCCTCTTCAAAATAATTTTACAAATTATTTCCATTCATTTATTCAGTCTAAAATCAGCTGCGAAAAACTCAACGGAAAAACCCTGGCGATGGAATGACATAGAACCCTTTTGTATTACCTTTTTTCAAGTGCAAGGGTATGCACTGATTATTTTATGAGAAGCTACATTCCCTAATGATCCGCCCACAGAACTAATTTCTAAAAACTTCCCAAATCTAATGCCAATAGCATGCCTACTCTGGAGTCTGAAGCCTGCGCTGCACCAGATTTTTGGGATATGGCTCCCACGATCCCTCACCACTGATTATGCTGGCTACCGCTGGTGGAAGTTATAGTTCATAGGTTGAGACATAGGTGGTGGACCACTGCTGTCTCTATTACAGAGCGTTTGTTAGGATCTGTGTTGCCTTGATACTTTGAACTGTTTGCTATCTTATGCCCAGGCAATAGCCCTGGCATGATACAATGTTACATGGCACGTAAATGACGACAGGAATGGGGTGCATGCAGCTAGAGAACTTCACAACAAATCCATGGTCAATAAGACAGAGCACACATCAGAATTTTATGTACACATCACAGATACTGACTACAAAATGTGTTGTCCTCCTCTGTGCATAAAGTCTGGACACGTAAACATTGGACAACGGAAAAATAGTGGAACTCAAACCATCATAGATGACCTGACAATGCTTCAGCCATCTTTGAAATTTCTGTATTTGCCCATTGCAGAATGACACATATGAAAATCCCCCAGGTGGGGGGCTTATGGAAAGGCTATCAGATGTGGAATGTTGAGAATCCACTGCACTGGAAACTCCCCTCCTACTGAGGAAAATGTCTCTCCAATCGATAAACTCTCTCTTGTTCGCTCATTGGCCAATTAGGTCAGTGAATAGGTGCAACTTCCACTTTTTCAATATCGGTAGACTAGCACTCAGTCTTGAGCTCAAGGTATAAGGTAGCACACCACAAAACACCAAAATAAAACGTATACGGTCACGGCGTCAAATGAGTGCAGTCAAACATGTTGTGAGATTGTGCATCGCTCGAGAAGAGGACGTGGGCACCACCTAATACGTATTAAAACTATGTATATCTGACAACAATAAGTCGAAGTGTGAGTCAGTAACCACCATACACATGTGGCAACAAAGGTATCGAGAAACACTGGGGAGGACCGCCTCGGATCTGACGGCACACTCTTTTGCATACGAAATGCTGAAATATTAGAATTCTGTTCCTATTGTCAATAGGCACAGGTAGCATATCTCAGTGGCAATGCACACATCTTGGAAGAAAGACGACGCAGAGCAACACAGGTTCGAATCACAGGTCCACGCTTAGAAACCTTGTCGGTATTAAGCACATTATAAATAACCAATTGTATTATATTAAATCACGTGAACACATTAAAAAAATGTTATTATCCATAATCATTTCATGTAGCAAAATAGAAACAGTTGCAGCTGAGAGACAGATAAGTTGGATCACAGGTCCTTCTTCAGGGCAGACTATCTCAGTAGTCATCTTGCTTATGCATATACAATTGTATCAAACAGCGACCCTTCCAGAGGAAGCACTTCAGCATCAAATGAGTGCAGTCGAACATGTGAGATGTGGGAGACTGCAGACAGCTGACAGCAAGCTCCTAAGGTGAACTGGAGAAAGCAGAACCAACCGATCTCCTCAAGACACCGCCAAGTGGGAATCAATAGCACCTGCAAGAGACTTGCACGGAAGTGGCACGCAATGAACCACAATGAAGAGGAAATACGTAGTGTTCAAAGTAAATGTGGCCTCTTTTGTTGATTATCGGAGTACGAGAACTGGGAGCATCCGGCTTGGTTGGCCACAGACGATTGTGTGGCATATTCACAAATACGTTACTTGTAGTTACTTGTTCCTGGGGAGAGTCGGTTTCCAAAGAAATTACTAGGAGTAATTCTGACTTCTTCCTTACTTACTCTTGGAAAGTAAGGTTTAGTCAGCTACTATCGTTAATAGTCTCTCTCTCCAGGAGTAATTCAGAGTTATTTCTGGTAATTTTGTTGTCAATCTTACTAAGTGCTTTCTCTGTCCTAAGCCATTGTAGAAAGGTGGGTTCCAGGGCATATGGCGTCTCTCAATGCTCTCATTTCCATGAGCACTAACAAACCCACTAGGACATACTCTTTTTAAAAGGAACTAGGCACTTGGCAGCTGTAAATAGGATAGTTTTTAATTAGATGCTCACATGTGTTCTGCAGTCTAGTCGAATGAACAAAAAGAACACATTGTACAAAGAACGTTTATAGTTTGTATTATTAATATTATGTTATTTATTGAGCGCGGACCTAGCCTCGAGAAGCAACAGAGCGCTGTACAGAGGTATACACCAATACAGATACACAATGGCGCGCTTTACAGAGGTGTACACCAATACAGGTACACAATGGAGTGCTTTACACAGATATACAACAGTACAGATTCATAACGGAGCGCTTTCCAGATGTAATAACAGAAAAGGATACAGAGGGGCACAGAGGAGGGATACAGCTGTACAGGGCTGTTTTCCTGTTCTTTCCTTTTTGCAGCAGCAGATTTCAAGTCTGCACGTGTCCTGGCTTCTAGTGGTGCACTGTTTTGCCAGAGATGCTGAGTTTCTCCATGAAGTAGCTGGTTGACTTGAGGGCGACTGCCTTATAGATGATGCAGCAAAACTTGGAGATGATTTGTGTGTGCAGTGGGAGCAGTAAAGTTCAATGAGGGCCAGTGTGATGTGGCCGTATCTGCATAGACCCTTGATGAGGTGTGAGGCTGCATGTAGGACACTTCTCAGGGGCACAAGGGAGGATGACAGGAGACCTTCGAGGAGGCCACTGTCCCCATCCAGGTGGGATAGGACCAGTGGTTGAACGGTGGATCTAAAGCTGTCTGGAGGGAGGAAGGTGTTGACTTTCGGCAGAAGGGCGAGTTGATACCAATCTGTCTGAGTTTTCTTAGCTATGTGTGTCTTGAAGAAGAGGTGTTTGTCGATGTGGAACCCAAGGGGCTTGGCGCAGGAGGTGAGCTTGTGTGTGGAGCCCTCAGGGTTCATGATTGATAGCCATGTCTGTATGTCTGGGTGTTCGGTGTTGCTGGCGAGGAGAAGGAATTCTGTCTTGGAGGCATTGAACTTCAAGTATGCACTGGACATCTAAGACTGGATTAGCAAGAGGCAGGTTTTGAGCCTATGGATGTCCTTGATGGAGTCAATCTTGAGGTAAAGCTGTGTGTCATTGATGTATTGGTGGATTTGGATGTTGTATGTAGCTAGTAGGACTCCCAAGGGCTCTGCGTATAGATTGAAGATGACTGTGGAGAGGATGGAGCCCTGCGGGACTCCACAGGTGACGGGTTGCATTGGTGATCTAGAGGAGTCCATCTGAACAAACTGCTGGCGGATGGCAAGGTAGGACTTGAACTAGCGTAGGACAAGGTTGCTGATCCCCATGCGCCGATGTAGGGTGTCCGTGAGCGCCTGGTGGTCTACTGTGTCGAGAGCGGCCGAGAGGTCGAGTGGAACCAGAAGGCAGGGGTGGCTGTCTTCAAGGATGTTGAGGGTGTCGTCCCCCTAGTTTAAAAAGTCTGTACAGAACAGAGATGTTATTTTGTTTCTGTAAGGCATGTGTACTTTAAACCCAACACAATGCCCCTTTCTGTGGGTTATGACATAGCACCCAGCCTCACACACATTTTAAGACCATCTCTAGCACCTGGCCTTCCATTGACAGGGAGTACTTCTTACTTAGTATCCTCCGAGAAACAATACATACACAAAGACAGAGCCAGTGATTGTGGAAATACCTTCCCTGGGCATCATTCTAATGAACGCAGGGTCTCTCATGTATTATGCCCGAATGGTATTGCAAAACTGTTGTGTTGGTTTGTGCAAACAATTCCTTTATTTCGGAAGCCTGGCGTTGATCCTATAGAGCGTTGTTCTGGCAGATCTGTTTCAGGAGAGAAGGCTTGTGCTCAGGGAAAGTTGTTCCTGCGTTACCGGTCCATTTTACAACCCCTAAAGTGACAATACTATTCATTATTTCTCACCCAATCCTTGCAATACCCTGTAGCTCATGAGGGAATCTCAATTGGCCGACTGCGTAACTCATGGTCTACAGCTCATTCTATAGAGTTGGTCATTATGAGCCCCATACATAGATAGACTTAGGCAATAAACTGGAGCCATAATAATGGTGCAACGCCCTCAGGGAGACGACTGAATTGAACTACCTTGTATATTTGTCCTTGAGTCTCCTGGCTCTGTACAAAGTGATTTGGCCATTGTTAGCCAACAGGGGCAGTGGGGCCTGGGCTGGAGAGTTCCTTCCTTTGAAGAGGATGGCGGAAAGAGCCTCCAAGACTTTCATAACTGTTCCTGTGAAACCACTGCTTTATAAACGTGGTTCTGCGTGTTTTGGTTGCCTGAATATTTGCAGTATGCATATTTTACCTTCCAAATACTCAGTAGGAAGTTTCATCATGGCTTTATGTGCAATATGGTAGTTTGCCAACTCAGTTTTATAGTTCTCATACATCATGCAGTGTTACAGTATTTTTTTCCTATTTGCAGCATGGCAGGACCCGCTGTCACTAAAATCACTTTCTGCCTAAGATATGCCCTACCACCATACCCCTTACTCCTTCACGTCCCTCTCTTGATATGAAGCATGTAGGGGGGCACACTTGCATCCAACATCTCCTGTGCTACTCTATTCCTTTACTGCCTTGATATCTCTGTGCGGGGGAGAACCCTGCGAAATCCCTCCCACCTGCCTCCTCATCTTCACCTCGCGTTATCACCCCTTGCAGCTCTAGCACTCCCACACCGGCTCTCGCCATGCCACCCTCCTTAACACCCTCCTTATCTTCTCTCACCAGCTCTCGCCACACTACCCTCCTAAACTTGCCAATCACATCTTTCACCAAGTCAGTGCTGCTGCGGACGCCGATGCTTTTGTCAAAACATAATATGAGTAATCAAACAAAATGTGCTGATGAAGCATGTCACTTTCTTTATGTTAATGCCGAAACCACTGACTGCCCAAACAAGCTTTGTTTCGATGCTTCCCAACCTTTCATTTTGGAGAGACGGCTTTTGGAATATAAGCCACCGCCCACCAACGATTATTAAGCTATATGAGTTCATCTAATATGCGTGCTTAATATAGCACCAAAAAAAATAACTAGTTCCTACCTTCAACAGGGACATCAGTCTTTGGGATGATGCCTCGATCAGTGCTGACCTTCAACGCGGTGCCAGCTTCCCTCTCATAGCCTCAAGACAATGGAATGCCCTTCCGCCTACTCTAAGGAATGAGACCTCACACTATGCCTTCCGCAAAGCCCTGAAAAAGAGGCTCTTCAACTAGTCCCCACACTTCTCCCAGCATCATTCCCTGGTACCTTATATTCACGATTGTTAGGGATGTAGCCAGTTCACCTGTAACCCTCTGAACCTATATAGGCTCTCTACCCTCTGTAACCAGTAAACTATGTACTGTTACCTGTCTTGTACTAGGTTCTCCTGTTACCCACGAACCACAGACAGGCTTTGATTCATGTGTAACCAAGCAAGCTTCCTTGTAACAGCGCCGTGATGCCCAAGGACTGCTTTGTGTGCTTTATAAATGTAAAACATAAATAAATACATAAAATAAACACAAATGACAACGGCCGCCGCTGCAGCTGCTGAGGTGCTGGCAGGTGTTTTGTCACCACTGCTCTTTAATGGGCTATCTGTTTCCTGCTGTTGAGCATAAGTGGTAAAGTGCTCCCTGACCAGTATGGAGTATTTTACCTGTTGCTCTCCACCACATTTGGTGCTCAACAAGGCTCTGCTTCATACCTTCTCTAGTTCAATGTATTTGTAAAACATTTTGGGTACTGATTTTGTTGATAATTTTCAGAAGTGTCACAAAAGAACAAATTATATTTGTATTTTTTACATAATCTTTCTAAACCAATGAAACTAAAAAAATAACGTTTTGGGAATTTTAAAAAAATCTCCATATCACATGGCTTACAACAAATAAGCATTTATATTTTTAGGATAGTTTCTTTTAGTATTGAAAACTGACATCAAAATGTAAACAAATGAAGAAAATGTCACAAAACATTCGATCTAGACAAGAAAATTGGAGTGTAGATCTTGTGGCATCATTCACTTTAATCAGTGAGTTTCAAGCCATTTAGTGACCCTTCTTCAGGGTAAAAATGTCTTGTATTATTAAAAGTGTATGAAGAAAGACTTAGGGGGTCATTACGAGTTTGGAGGAAGCCATTGTGCTACTAGCACCATGGCTGCCTCCAAAGTCGTGTCCGGGTTCTCTGAATGGGGACTTACCGGGTCATTCCAACCTTGGAGGACCCGGAACGTCCCCATTCAAAAAACCCTTCCCCATTCCCATTCGAGCCCTCATACGGCTCAATGGGAATGGGGAGGGAGCTAATCACGGGCCCGTTATTAGCTTCCTGGTCCCTTAGCGGCTCCCGCTAAGGACGGCTGGTTTTACCAGCTGGCCTTAGTGGGACCCGCTAAGGGACCTCAGAATGCGGTGGTAAGGGGTTAACGGCACCAGCATCCTTACCAGTGCCATTAACCCCTTACCACCGCACTCGTAAGGAGCCCCTTAGTATGGCTCTAACGAGCACAACATCATCAGGCTCAAGCTCAAATTGAATAAGATCACCTAACCTTGCTATACCGTCAATCTCGTACCGCCTGTGTTCCCAGCTGGTTATCGTCACTAGAGTGACTAAGACTAGAACAATTATCATTCAAGGAGCCTGTGGTTTTTAACCATGTGGCGCCTTGAATGAAAGAGCTGCCTGCTGCGTGTGAGAACTGGGGCACATTGGTGTCATACCTTTGGTGCGACCAGCCCCTAAGGGCTGGGCGCACCAAATGTAATAATGCCAGTGCACAACAGCTGGCCTGCTTCCACCAGACCCCCAATGCCCACCCCATTGGAATGGGGGGGCTCTCATTAGGGGGTGTGGCCAAAATACACACATACGTAGGCCACGCCCCCTGAAACCTCCCCCCGATTTAGAATCCCCCTTAATCCACTGTGTACATCCATAAAGAGGGGCTCTCTAGTACCTACCTACCTAGCAAGGCCTCCTGAGGGCGAAAATGCAGTGGCAGTGTAAACATACGCTTTTATACATAGGCCGTCATTACGACTTTGGCGGTAGCCATGCTGCTATTGGCAGCATGGCTGCCGCCAAAATCGGATCCGGGTCCGGGTTCCCAGAATGGGGAATTAACGGGCCATTCCGAGTTCGGAGGGCCCGGTAATTCCTCCCTTCAGGAACCCAGGCCCAGACCTTCCCCATTCCCATTTCAGCCCCCATAGCGCTGAATAGGAATGGGAGAGGGAGCAAACAATGGGCCGATTACGAGCGGCCCGTTGTTTGCTCCCTCTTCCCCTCGCGGGACCCGCTCTGTACGTCTGGTAAAACCGTAATCAGACGGTACGGGGTTGACGGCACCGGCACCTTTACTGGTGCCGTTAACCCCTTACCGCCTGACTTATAATGAGGCCCATACTCTTAAGTTGTATTTCATGTATAAATGCGGTTGGAATACTATTTGAAATAGCCAGGTGTGAGGTGGGTCAGTGATTTCCATGCTTCACCTTCATCTTTGTCTCGGGAGGATAGCTCAGCGGCAACGTGCTCGCCTTGGAGTCAAAACGACACGGAGCAACACAGAAACCTCACCTCTGAATATAAGGTACCAGGGAGTGATGCTGGCATTCCTTAAAGTAGGTGGAAGGGCATCCCCGGGTCCGCGCTTTGAAACCTCTCAGTATTAATCGTGTCATAAATAACATATTTCACCTGGATTTGACATTTTTTTTTACTGTGTGTGTATATAGTCTTTCAAGGCTAACAAGAAGTCTATTGCATCCATGTGGCCTGCTGACGATGCCAGGATGTTTGACCTTTGCACTTTCCCAACATAGTTTAAACATTCCGTCAGCCCCTCTAGGAAATGAGTGTGATTGTTTGAAACAATATGGCGGATATCGCATCAGCGCGTGAGGCCGCTGGGAGGCGCGGCGCTAGAGAGAGGCCTGCTCAGGCCTGGCCCTCGTCTCGCGCCTGCCGCTGCGGCGGTTTTTTGATCCCGGCTCCAGTTGCCTCGCGCCAGACGTTGGGGTTCAGAGTTGAACCTCTCAGTCGCCTCTGGTGCAGATGTTTTCAATTACCGAGGCATTTCCAGGACTTGATTACACTGACAGGGGCCAGAGATTAAAAATCCGTAGTGCCCAAAGGTGTTCCTCGGCTTTGTGCATGGTAAATATGCGGTTTATGAGGGCCTGTGCCCCGGCCCTGTGCTCTTTTTGCTATGACCTCACTTTTCTTTTCTTTTTTTCTACCAATCTCCATGTAGTACCACGAGGCACGTCGGCGCTGGGGCTATGGCTCTAAATCTGATCAAGAACATATTCACTCCTTTGCACTTTTTCACTAAAAATGTCACTGCATTAGCTACGCATTGGCGCCAATTGCAAAAACGTGAACGAGCGCATAGGAGATCAGTGCATTTCAGCATAAAACAGACAGGAGGTTCAGTGTCAAGCCCCAGAGAAAGGTGGGTGCCAGGAGAGAATCTTTAGGGTTTGCATATAATTTGGTTTGCAAGGAGAGCCTCAACAAGAAATGCTGTCCATGTTTTTCTTATTTGTTTTATTCTACATGGTTTACTAGAAACCTTTA
Source organism: Ambystoma mexicanum (assembly GCF_040938575.1). NCBI lineage: Eukaryota > Metazoa > Chordata > Amphibia > Caudata > Ambystomatidae > Ambystoma > Ambystoma mexicanum. The sequence continues at coordinate 1,559,853,526 of NC_090937.1, read as the reverse complement.
CAAAATGTAAACAATTTCAATACATTTCATAAAATATCTGTTTACAATTCCTGTTAGGAAAAAAAATACTGTCCATGAGGACATATGGCTGAGCATGCATGCCCACGACTAGGTGACTCCTCCCCAGGGGTGGACTGGCCTATAGGGAACTCTGCAGATTTCCTGGTAGGCCTCTGCACCCTGGGCAGGGGTGGACTGGCCTATAGGGAACTCTGCAGATTTCCTGGTAGGCCTCTGCACCCTGGGCAGGGGTGGACTGGCCTATAGTGAACTCTGGAGATTTCCTGGTAGGCCTCTGCACCCTGGGCAGGGGTGGACTGGCCTATAGGGAACTCTGCAGATTTCCTGGTAGGCCTCTGCACCCTGTGCCTCTTTTTGTGGGGTATTTCCACATTTTTCCATAGGAAAAGTGTTGGGCTTGCTAAAAATGTGTAATATGGGGTCACTTTGAACATTATTTCCAGGGCCTCTTTTGGTTCCCAGTCCACCCCTGCTCCTCCTTAGAACCTCCTCCCTGTCAACATCAGACACACCTCCGCCTTTCTACAGTTCAGGAAGGAGCTCACTTATGATAGAGACCCAAAACAGGACTTGCAGGGCCTTTGTCTCTGCTCTCAGTAAGAAGTGCTTCTGCCATGCATTGAGCTCCTGGAACAGAGCACTGTGCATTCCAGAATGAATGGCAGACTGGGCGTAATGGGATGTCCCCAGCCAGCAACGGTTAGTGATGCTTGTTTGCATCCTCCCTGCATTAGACTGGTTCATTCTGGTCCCACCTCTACTACAGTGCACCAATTACATGTTCCACACAGGGGCTTTATCTAGGCAATAATGGCAATAATGGCATTAGTTGCAGCCTGCACAGGGCGGTAATAGTCCTCTACTTGAGTTAATAGGCCTGAGAATAGTAGAGAAAAAGATATGTCTGTTAGGAAGCACAAAAGGCAGGCCTTGATCAGTAGGTACAACCCATGTTGTCATGTCTGTCAGCATCACCCTGTCAAGATCCTTCCTAAGGAATTCAGGCAAGAAGAATCCCTCCTTAGTTTGGTAAACAGCACCCCCAAGAATCAGTTCTATCACCCATTATACTTAACAGGAGTCCTTCGAATCAAGCACTATACATAAGACCTTATATCTATTCTAGGCATGCATCAAGTAGAGAACATGGCTGTCCATCTGATCCAGTTAAAGCCATTGGCCTGGTTATCAGAATGACATTGGGGCTCGTTGCAAGCATGCTGGTCTGGAAATAATGGTGCCCATAAGCTTACCGGCACCGTTGTTTCCAGACCGGCATACTACGAGTCTACCTGCCGGAGCCGCTGTGCCTGACAGGTCGGACCCTGCCGGACACAGTAGCCACGGTAAGCAGACCATCACGAAAGCACCGGCACTGATATTAATGGTGCCGGTGCTTCCATGTTCCCCATTCCCATGGAGTCCTTTGGGACTCTATGGGAATTGGGAATTACAATTTACCAGGGCCTACCTTTCCGGAACGCCAGGGTTGTAACCATGCAGTGTTACTGGCAAGTCAGGTGCCGGTAAATCATTACGGGTCCGGCAGAAACCTGCCGGTGGTATCAGCACAGTTACCGCCAGACTCGTAATGAGCCCCATTGTCTTTTCATGACAAACATATCTTCGATTTTTAAAATAATTCTATCAATATATTTCTAAGCACGAAATTGGCCCAGAAGGCTTCAGAGCTCTCCACTGTGAATATGGAAGAACATCTTAGAAGACTGCATTACTGACTTGAAAGTGTCATAACAGGAGCATAACTAAACACGGTATTGGCATAGCCAACAGTTTGGGATTTTGTGTTAGGCACAGGAAATGCATTTTCCAGTCAGACATAGTGGTATTAAGTGGCCATCAATGGTAGCAGGTGCAAAATGTTGCAAGTTTCTAGCCATATGATGGTAGTGACTGTCAATTACCCATTCAGCTTTGACAATGCTGGTTTTTAACAGACCGTCAGTGAAGGATACGCATATCTATATATATGAAAGTGAAAATGTGTTGGTGGCAGGATTCGTGGCAAAGCATTGCTCCTTATGCAATTCCACACTGTTTCACCAATCTGCACCATATTTTGCATAGCTACCTGTTAGGACCCTCCGGACATTAGTGGCTAATTACATTTGGACACCCCACCCGGTCCCCTGATTTCAGCACAAGTCAAAATGTGTGGATTTGAGGCTTGGCAAATCGTTGTTCCTTATACAATTCCACACCGTTTCACCGATCTGCACCAAATTTTGCATAGTTACCTGTTAGGATTCTCTGGATATTACTAGCTAAATGGCATTTGGACAACCCACCCCTTTAACCGCATTTCAGCACCTTCACACATGAGAAGGATGCCTGCAATCAGCAAAACATCAATGTGATTGTAGAAGGACCGGTCCCGACACGAGAGCCAAAGCGCGAGATCCAGTACGTTAGATGCATGGTTTCCTAGAAATTTTGCAGCGCAATGCACTGCAATGAGCTGCATCACACCAGGGTGAGGCGACAGGTGGAGAGAGAACATAGAAGGTCCCAAAATGCAGCGGCACACCAACTCTCACCTCCCCCCAATGTCTGCTGCGGGGAATGTCAGCCAGCCACACGCACCCATTCTCAGTGCAGTTTACTTCAGGGCACCTTAATACCACTGAATAGCCAAAACGAAAAAAGCACTTTAAACAATATTCTCGCTATGGTAAAACTTCTCGTCACACCTGGCCTAGCGGGATGGTGTCCTAGGAGGCCTCGAATAGCTACATTTGATCACTATGGTGAAGGTTGAACAAAATACTGCATCCCAACTTTTTTGGGTGGCTCGAGCTGCAAACTTATCGCACACAGTGTTAACTTTCTGCCTTTCACACGAAGCCCCTTAAAGTGGAGAAAGGGGCGAGGCTGAAAGCTACATATGCATCCTATGGATCTACGTTAAAATGACGAAATCCAAAAACTTGAGTTGCAAGAACGCAAAAGCCGACTTGTTCGCATTTTGTAACTCGAACTTTTGGGATTTTCTTCTTTTACCCCCGCTCTACATTTAATGTATGCAAGGGACACCCCCGCTGCCCCCGAAGCCAAAAATACTCGAACTGGGAGAATGGGGGACAACCCCGCAACCTCCGCTCATCTAGTTCAGGCTTTTTGTCTTCACCATTTTCGGCACCGCCGAATGCACAACAAACGCCCATTCAGCATTTTCTTTACGGTATTTTGGTGCAATACTCGTCCTATCGCTATTTATTATTCCTTCTGTTTGCATGTTTCTGTCTTGCGATTTACTCTGCACCTGTCTTCGTTGTAGTCCGCTGCCTCTGCCCCCGATTTTATGGGAATACCCTCAGGTGTCCCAGTCTTGGCAGATCAGTGCATGCTTAGCTCTGCTTTTGTAGTTGTGTCCTTTGTAATACGCAGATCAATGGTGGTTACCGCTCGTAATGGAGGTAAGGCTATTGCTATTCTTTAATCCTAGCAAGAAGTTCATATGGGCATTTCAGCCATCACTTGCATTTGCATTTGCATTGCATTTGCATTTGCCTTTGCAATGCATTTGCATTTGCATTGCATTTGCATGCATGAGCCAAAACCTACTTGCTTTTCCAATGCGTGTTCTTTCTTGTTTTTCCCCTTCAGAGCTGTCCTCTGCATCTGGTTCTTCATGAAAAATATCGCATAACTAGAGCTGCAAATTAATCGTGACTCGTACAATTTGTCCAAAAAAGCGTTGAGGGTTTTTTTGTGCCCCCCTGTAGAGAGTGTGAGGCCAGCATTGATTTACATACGGCTTGTCTCCTACTATAATGGCACAGGCAAGCATTGTTGGATAAAGAATTGCGATATATGTGAGCACTGCGCCAAAATATCGAATCTGAAAACAGACACATGCAGTGATCAGATAGATCACACTGTGCCGCACCCTACGTACCTGCAACCTGTCTATCCACACCTACCTTCTGGCTGCTTACTTTCCGTCGCTCTGGTTACATCAACGCGCCTGTCTCTCTGCACCTGTCTCGCTGCACCTGTCTCGCTGCAACGTAAGTTTCCTATCCGAAAAGTAGGTAGGGACTTCCGTTGCAAGGTCCTTTCTTTTTTTAATCTTTATTTTCCCCTGCATTCCTTCCAATAGAAGCAGAGGGAACGCCTGCATCGTTCGAACAATACAAGAGGGGTGGGGGACACGCTTGCAACCCCAGCTCCCCTTGTTCAGTATAATTATTGTTAATGCCGAAATCACAGTAAATGTGCATTCTGCATTTTTGTTTCACAGAGAACGACCAATACCAGCTTTCCCATCCAAATTTAGGTTTTCTCATGTTACACACTCTGGAGCCCTTCTTCAAGGTATGTTGTTTGGGATTCATAAAACCTTTGTATATATAAGCCAACGTCCAGAACAGAAGAAAAACTATCTTTGTGGTGGTGGATGTTCTACTTATTTATTTTGCAACCCTGTGTAACTCTATCCCACTGCAGGCTCAGCATGCCCGCACCATCCACCAGTTGTGCAAGACAGATACAAAATGTGTCTCCTCTATCAATACCTCCTGCACACCTGTATCCACGTCTTTCCACCCTTCAGCCAGCAGTACTGCACTACTGTCCAAAAACGCAATGCTCAAGGTCGGCTTCGACACATAAAGTGCTGGTCGCACTCAAATAAGATTTGCACTATAAATGATTAAAGAAAAGAAAAAATAATGAGCAAACCTAGCTTCAAATGGAGCACCGGTGCGCTGCACAATCACTGAAGATAGTAACTGTACTCGCAATTCTTCACAAAGTATATTTGAGACATTACAAATATACATACCTAAAAGCTACAATACAGAACATAGATCTAAAATGACCAAATTAAAAAAAGTCAACTATCAGTAAGAAAAGGACAATAGTGAATAAATAACAGGCTGCTTATAATCAATGGCAACATCAAAAAAGAATAGAATTGAACCCCTAAAAGAAAAAACTACCATGTCCTGAAATACTGTCTAAAGAAGAATGTTTACCCCTGTTTCCTAAACGTGAACTGAGTGGGACATAAATGCAAAGAGGTATAAAAGAATTCCAGAGCGGCGGCTCATAATGTGAAATCTTTTGTTTCTACGTGTTCTCTTTATTTGCTTGTCTCGTGTGTTAGTTACGAAAACCGGTTTTACTTTAATCGGCATTGGCATATCCCAGTTTGGACCTATGGCACATCATTGAAGTGAATTGATCTTGATATGGAATTAATTAGAAAGCCTGGCAGATGCCGGCTCTCTGCCAATGCTACTTCTGCTATAGCTATCAGCTGCATTTGATACAGTAGATCACGGCCCCATTCTTCGATGACTGGATTCAGTTCCCACGGCGTCCGAGCCAACTCTACCGTGGGATCACTGATTCGCGATGGGGCAGGAGCGGAGTGTGAGGATGGAAAGTGTCAGATCCCCTCTTAAAGACAGTTACTTTCTGCATGCCATAGTGATCCCATGTGTGCCCACCTCTGCCTCCCTACACTCTTAAAATATTACTCCCTACACTCTTAAAATATTATTTTAGGTAGACCACAGATGGACCTACCAACTGCACTTTCACGCGTGCACACATTTTCTGCTGTTTTTAAATGATTGCAGAGGAAGAGTATGAGTAAACTTGATTGCACTGAATATCACAATGACCTAAATTCGGTACAACGTCCTTTCGTCGTGGGATGAAATTACGATGGTTTTTTTGTGCATTTATTTCAATGAAAAAACTCATAGACATTTTTAGGGGGGATTAAAAAAGCATATATACGGGATGTGGGTTTTCAGGAATAGTTAAAAAATTAAAGGGGATAGGGGGTTGAGGGGGGATCCCCACAAACAATAAAAAAATAAAATATTTGATGCATTTCTTCGTTACAATTTCCGCTGAAAAAATCCCAACAAAATGTCATCTGACAATGAAATGACATGGATCCAGAAATTCAGGTAGTGCATGAAACAGAGGCCCCTTCACTTGCCTCCTCTTCTTTCTGGAGAAAGTAAGAGGCGTTGATGCTAACTTCAGCTTTGGCGTTCGGATCATGGCAGCAGGAAAATCACCATTCCTCCAGTTCAGATTGGGGAAGAAAGCACTGCCATGCAATAGTGGTGGGTGCGCTGGGGAAGCCATGCTTAGACTATTGGATAAAGTTGCAAGACCAACATCTACAAAGATGAGAAAAGTACACACTGCAGTAGTAGGGCAGGTATTCGCTCTGGAAGCTGAGAAATGTGTACCCCACCAGCTGTCAAGCCTTCAGTAGCTCCTGGTACACCATTCCATTCAAAGCGCTTCACCTGCTAGTCCAATGGCACTGCACCAAAAAGGTACCTCCAAGAACATGTACAATGAGATACCGGCTCTCTAATATCAACAAAATCCAGCCAGGAACCAAATGCACAACTGAACTTCACTCATGCAGTTATGATATGATATGGCATTTGTAACGCACCTATACACAAGTGTTTCAAGGCGCGACGAGGCAGGGAGGGGGGAACAAGGGGAGACAGGCAACGATCCTACTAGGCCAGGTGTCATTCAGACCGCGCAAGTGCATGGGTGGGGGGGACGGGAAAAGTGCAAGGGGGAAGGGAGAGGGGAAAGTGCAATACAGGGTTAGTAATGAAAGAGGGCCAGCTAGTGGCAAGTGCAAGATAAGTGCAGAACAAGTGCTGGGGGGGGCTGTAGGGATACAGAGACAGTCCCGCAGTGCAGGGGTAGCAAGGAAGGCAGTGCAGGGGAGAGTGGCTGGGTCAAGGACCAGGGTTAGTGAGTGGCCCAGTTGCTGATTCAGTGCAGTATCAGTGGTTTAGCAGGGGAGAGGGGGAGAGAAAGCCGAAGCAAAGAGGAAGGTTTTGAGGTGCTTCCGGAACCGGAGATGGTTCTCCTCAAGTTTCAGGGAGTCAGGAAGGCTGTTCTGAACACGACTACAATTGAATCTGTTAGAACACCACCTGGCAACTTGGTGAAATGAATAACTGGTAGCATACTATTTTGAAATGGATGGAAATATATGGTCATCAAATTTCCATCAAACTGCAACCCTCGGTGGATAAGGCTTAACCATGAGACTGTAACTATTGCTCCCACTACTCCTGCAAGAAGTTATGATATGATATGTTATTTATAACGCTCTTAATACCCACCGGTTTCTAAGCGCGGCCCCGCGTATCGAACTTGTGGTGCTCCGTGATGCCTTGTTTCCAAGACGAGCACGTTGCACATGAGCTATCCTCCTGAGAGAAGTTGCTTGATTTGCACTGCAAACTTTAAAACGAAAAAACAGTACCATCCGCAAAGATTAATATTCAGGCAGCCCAACAGATGAGCAGGGGTGGAATGGCCTATAGGGAACTCTGGAGATTTTCCGGTAGGCCTCTGCACACTGGCCTCTTTTGTGTAACTTATTTTATTTACACATTTTCTCATTGCAAAAGGGCAGGGCTTGCTGAAAATGAGTAATATGGGGCCACTTTGAACATTATTTCCAGGGCCTCTTTTGGTTCCCAGTCCACCCCTGCATAAGTGACGTACCAGCTACTTTTAATCCCTACAAGCAGCCACATTCTCCCTACAAAAAAGGGCGTAAAAATGCCAGCAATAAAACTAGCCGCACATCTTCACATTCAAATCAATGGCAAAAGCAGGTCGGTGGGCCGATGTTATTATTTACTGATCTGAAGAGGCACTTCAAGGTAAACAAGCATCTTTTCAATTAAATGCATTTATGAATTATAAAGAGATAACCATGTTAGTGTTTTGAAATGCGACCAAGGATCTCCAATGTGCAAAGTGAATTACATTTTTACTTCCCAACTTGAACAGATAAGGTGTAAAACAGTCCCATTTCAAAAGCTTATCTGGAGCCCTGTTTTCAGGGTTTGCTAGGGCTTTGTATTCAGTGTAGGAGCCTATATCCGCCTTATTAATTGGATGGTGAGTCAAACAATACTAACATATGCCTTATTCCTACACCCGGTACTGGACAATTGCTTTATAAGCAAGGACCTACCGTACAAGAAAAAGTCCATATTTTCCTATTAGCTTCCAGAGCAGTGAGCCTCATTGTAAATGATAAATTGTAAGTATTCATTGTTTATTTGTAAAGCGCTTATACACAAGTGAAGTGCTTCAAAGTGCTTATTTACAGGTTGGGTGGTAAATCTGCATATTTACTTACAAAACCAATTACCGTAAACTCCACTCTGACCCATGGCATTATCACGGGATTACAAGTGGTAATATGGCGGTATAAATAAACATTACCATAGCATTACCATGGAGATGAAAATCACAATTTCTGCAGTCCAAACAACGACATGGGGATTTATGGCAGGTTTACAGGAGTGGTAATATTTAATCAGGTAATTTTTGGTGGTAAAGTGGAGTCTCACTTCCAAGCTTTTTGTTGGAGGTGAATCCTTTACTTTACCTCCAAAGTTGGAGTTATGCAGTGTGTTAAAAGTGGCGGTAACACTGTTACCACCAATCTTTTACCACACTGCTAAACTCATGAGGTCCACTGCATGCAATATGAAGTTTTATAGCACAACCTATTGAAATCATATCCACTCTACTTTCTTGACTCAATGCAGGTGTAAAACTCCAACTTCCATCAAGGGTGCATTGGGTTATTTGTTGCTCATTTGGTTGAATTGACAGCATAATGTACAATTTAAAACCCTCCTTCTCTTTACTTTGGAGGAACACCAATTATGTTTTCTCTGTTTTAGTGAGCTCCCTGGGGGTCATCTTGAACTTCACCAGCCATATTTCTGGGCTCGCTGAGACATCGTGTTTCAGGCTTCACCAATTTCGACGACTTTGTCCAGTTTCATCCCAATCACCTGGTACATCTATGAACTCAAAATGAATTACTCTAATTCCTTGGTGCTTGGCTACCCGGATATCATTTGAACCATCTTCAGCAGACAGGATTATAAACTCAATCACATTTCCTCTTCACAGCAAGCATTACATTGGCTCCTTGTTCGACAGAGAGTTGATTTTAAGATTTGATGTCTTATATTTAAATGTTTACCCAGCTTAGCTCCCTCCTACTAGACAGATAAGGTCTCCCCTTCATTCGCCTTTTCGCACACATTGTTCCTCTAACGTACTCTTGCTTTATGACCTGAAAACCAAGTTTTGCTTTAGAGTGCCTTTGCTTTGGAACAAAATCCTTTTTTACATTCCAGACTCGCATAATATTTTGAGTAAAGCATTAACAACGTAGCCTTACTATTAATATCACAGTTTATGTATGTTAACACTCTGCGCCTTGATGCAGTTTGTTCCGCTAGGTTCTCTATGATATGCGTATTACAAATCTGCTCAAATCAAATCCATGCTTTCAGGTTGAATTTCCTGAGTTGACAGAGTTGTTGATGTAGATTTGACCGTACGCTGGCCACAGTACTAATGAGGATACCAATGCATTAGGTTACACTAATAACTACACCACATTATACCAGATTTATTCTGAAATCAAGGTCATTTAGACTTTGTAAAGATAGTGATAATGATGTACACTGTCTCTAGTAATTATGAAACAACACTAATAATCCGTCCCCAAAAAATGAATATTTAGAGACATACTTACAAGTTCTTCTAAGTCCTAGACATGATGTGGAATGATTAATAATAATTTTTCATTTGTATATGGTTTATTAAAATCTTTACAAAAGACACATATATTAAGAATACAGAGCATCAGTATCACACTGATTAAAGAAAGTGAGTCATATGAAAGGACAATTGATTAAAATAACATCACATGTTATATTCACAGTAAAACAAAGATAGTATTTTGTTACTTAGTAAGATTTCATCAGCAGATCATGATAGGAGCGAGCTACAAAAAGTGTGAGCAGTTATCAAATTACTAATACATGCTCAAAACAATTTGAATGTACTGCATTGCAGCTATAATTAATGATTTGGGTCTTCCATTTAAAAACCTTTCCCAGAAACATTCACTCTGAAGAGAATCTATGTCGTGGACAAATGTACTAACATAGTAAACTCTTTTCTTTGTTAAATAGTTATAGTCCACAAATTAATGCTTTCGAGATTCCACTATTCCTGTTTTTTTTTTTTTTAACAGGAACAGCATTCCCTTGCCATGGTATCCAACTTACTTCTTGACCCTAATAATTCCATGGTTGGCAAAAGATTTAGCCTTAATCTCATTAAATGTACTGCAGTGTACGTTTAGTGTTTTAATTAAGTAGGGAGGTAACTGGTTTAACGTCGTTTTGGTCGTCAGATAATTGATGACATAATATATAGTTGTTATTCATATCTAGCGGTCATCCAGCCATCCCACGACAATGGGCCTCATTACAAGTTTGCCGGTCCGGAAACAACGGTACCAGTAAGCTTGCCGGCACCGTTGTTTCTCCAAGTGGGAGCCTTTCAGCCCGGGCGGAACGCCACCCACTCGCAGACCTACATGGTAGCACCAGCACTGTTATTAACCGTGCTGGCTGTATGGGAATGTGGAGTCATTTTTACCAGCCCTCGGCGAAGGGGAATTACCAGGTCCACCGGGGCTGGTATGCCCTGGTACATCCCCATTGCCGGGTGCTGGTAAAAAAAAAGGCTCTGGCGGCAGCCGTGTCGGTATTTACTCGCACGGCTACTACCAACCCTGTAATGACCCGCAATGTGTTCTTCACGGCTAGGGGATTAGTGATAAGGTTCTCTTTTGTGACACTTACCCTGTTCCTAATGTTGCCGCAGTGTTGAATCCAAAGGTTAAGTCAGAATATAGAGAGTTTGGCACAGGTGTTAAGATCTTGGCGTAAAGGGACAAGGTTTTCCACTCATCATGACCTTCATTGAGCTGAGGGCTAGTTCCGATCTAATTATGACAATGGGTACACCTTGTTTAATAATATTGATAAATGCATGACACCATTTCCATGCAAATTAAACCTCGGCATTGTGTTAATTTAGGTATAAAAACCACAGAAAAAACATCTTTTAGTACCTTTTGCAGAACTATTGGACTAATTGGACATTGACAACGCGCTTTCTCTTTTTGCTCTGAAATCGTACTATAATGTGGGGCTTTCTTTTCAAATGATTGGACTCTGCTCCACCGTAGGAGGAAGTCTATGGGCATTGAAAGTCATGCATTGTTCCACCACTCCATAATATTTCTAGAAAGTCCAATAGGTTCTTTTTATCTGACTGTTACCTCGCTGTGATGCAAACCTGTGGCCTGTTGGTTAAGGACAGATCTTATACTAAGGCCATTGTGTAATATAGCCAAAATGCAAAGAGAAACCTCCAGTTAAAACATTGTGAAGAGAAAAATGTAGCCAATGTACTGTTCCTATACATTGATTAAAAGGGTAGTCTTCTAATCTTGCCTGTACTTCCAAGCAATGCATTAAAGGGGCTGCCATGCCTTCACTTCTACTACGCCCATGAACAGAGTATTAGAACCCCACCAGAGGGTTCCATTGTGTGGGAGATGACCGCCACCCACCACCCATTTTAGTGGTCCGGGGCCAAATGTGAGGTCCTCTAATGAGGCAAAGGTCATATAACACATAATAGAGCCCGCTTGTAAGACCTATAACACTATTGGGACACAGGGTTTGTTTTATCAGAAAGCTTACAGGGCCAGGGAAATAGGATGTCACTTTTTGTGATGTCACCAGGAGATTTTAAGAATTTCTGATGATGGCGTGAGAGACTACATGAACCACAGATGTTACTGTGGCCTATCTGGACATGCACTTTAATTTCTCTCTCTCGTAAAGGATCTCTATTCTGTTCAGCAATGTTCCTTCTAAACCATTAAGTAGCCAAATATGTAAATGCCTGTGTCAGGAAAGTATGTTGCACAATATTCCATCAGAATAAACCCAAGCTATTGTCTCACATGCTCTTGATAGTCTTTGAGAAATGATAAAAGAGGAGAATTGTGGGGTCTTTCTCCAGTCTCTTGTGGCAAGCACAATCAGGTAGTGGGCATCCCTTGAATACACTCTGTACCAGCCCTGGTACTCTGAAAAGAACCGATCCTCTGTTTTTAGTTGCACCGCTGAGTATACACTGAACTGGCCGACAATCTTAACTGTAGCCAATGTTTTGAATCCAGTTTCATTTTAGGACCAGAGACACAGCCTGGATTATCTAACACGTGGGGCCTGAAGCTAATGTAGTTGAGCCCACCAGAGTGAGATCAGGGGTGGACTGGCCAATAGAGAGCTCTGGAGATTCCCCGGTTAGCCTCTGCACCCTGGGCCTTTTTTGTGTGGTATTTCTACATTTCCTCCAAGGAAAATGCTTGAGCTAGCTGAAAATGTGTAATATGGGGCCACTTTGAGCATTATTTCCAGGGCTTCTTTTGGTTCTCAATCCACCCCTGAGTGACATAAGAATCTGGAAATCCACAAACAGAGCTGCTGAGTGGGCATTTATAGATTTTGTGTGGGCCTTGCCTGCTCAGGCCCTACCCTGTCTACGCCTCGACAGCAAATGTTTTGAATCTAGTTGTAGTTCCGAATTTTAGTACAGCACCACACCTACCTACACCACTCCAACACACTCCTCTCCGAAGTCATCCCCTAACTCTGCCCCTGCTTTTACCCACCTTGGACTCCTGACAACCTTTCTCCAGGTTGCCTGGGTAGACAGACAGGGCCACTAGCCCCTAGGCGTGCACCCTTCCGTCACAAAAACGGACAGCAACCTTTCCCCATGCCTAGCAGCTCCAAGGCCAGGTGGGCACTATGCAGTTCGGGAAACCAGACCACTGCTCCACCCTCCAACTCTCCCCTCTCACAGCCAACCCCCGGCCCTCCCCTCTGCCCTCCCCCCAACTAGTCCCCTTCCAACTCCTCAGACCCCCATTGCACGCATACCTCTCACTACCATCTCTCATAACCTCCCAGCATATCCGTGATCTCCTCATGCATCCTCCTCCTGCCTCCTCCTCCCCCACTCACCCATCCCATTCCTTCGGCAAATACTCCACCATCGGCAGCCCCACTAACACTCATACATACACCTTTGGCACCCTCACACCCTTCAAAACACAGAAGCCAAAACTCCCATAGGGTATCAACCCATCACTCCTCACCTCCTCTATCACCCCAGTCCATCCAGTCTTCTCCTCTCTGGCCAACTCTCCCATCTCTGCCCCCCCTCATCCCACCCTACACCCCACTGAACCTCAACTCCCTTCCCTTTCTATCTCCCTGCTCCTCCCCTCATCTTCCTCTACTTTCATCTACTGCCCCCTCCTCATCAGCTACTGCTCTTCTCCCACACCCTTCACAAGCTGCTCAATCCTTCTCATCCTTATACCACAGATAGACCTTTACCACCCACTCTCCACCCTGGACTTCCTCCTAAGAACCCTTGGCTCCCAAACTTAGACCACTCCCAGCATCCCCTCCCACATCCCTATTAAGAAACACCCCCTTCCCTGTCCTCTTCTTCTACCCTCGATCCCTCGCCTATCCACGTCCACCTTACACATCACTTTTCACTCTGACACCCCCTCTGGGATCCCACCTGGAGGTACGCTCATTGGCATTCACTCTCTCTCTCCCCTAGTCTCCCTCCTCTCCCTAGTCCCCCTTCTCCCCACTCTCCAAGATTCACCCAACCATGCCCATTTTACCGACTTTCCTGTATCATTAACACCAGATCAGTCACCAAAAACAAACAACGTATTTGACTTCACCTCCTCTGAAAACCAAGACATCCTCTTTATCACTGAAACCTGGTTCTCTGATGACTTCCAGCCCATTGCATCTGAGGCATTCCCCTCCCCCCGGCTACTCCCTGATCATGCACAACAGACCCAGAAGAGCAGGAAAAGTGGGTTAGCCATCCTACACAACCTACACCTCACAGACTCACACTCCGAGAAACAATCCTGCAACATGGACTGCAAATATTTGCTAGTGAAATTCCAAATAACTCCCTCCCTCACTCACCTTCACCCTCATACTCTTTTACAGAACTCCAGGCTACAATAGAAACTTTACAGATACCCTTTGTGCCTCCCTAGAAGGAATCCTGATCTCTCACCCTTCTATCATCATGCTAGGAGACATCAACATCTGCTGCCATGTTCCTACCAACCCCATGACCCATCCACTCATTGACAACATGGAAGCCCTCAACATGGCCCAACTGATATCAAGCCTCACTCACATATTAGGGCACATCCTTGACGCAATATAAAACCCTACCCATTTGATCTCCACTTTCTCTCCAGCCATCTTCTTCTCACTTACAATCGCCACCCCCATATCCCACCACACCAGCTCCAACCCATTCTCCTGTGTACCTGTTGTAAGCCCCGACCTGGCTGACTCCCGGCTCTCCTCCCTTCCAACATCCCTCTGCAAGGAGGACTACACTCTATCAATCACTTTAACCGATGGCTGTCTCATTTCCTCATCCCGCTCACCCCAACTAGATCCGCTTCCCATTGACTGGGCCCTACTCCCAAGTGGTCGACACCCTCCCTCAAAACCCTTAAACACTCACTGGAGAGCAAATGGCGGGCCAACCTATCCCCCCAGAACAGAGCCACTTACACCAGGCAGAAATGAGGAAATCCAAAAGACCCTACTGTGGAAACCGTACCGCCAATGCCCATAACTCCAGCAGGGAACTCTACAGGATCATCACAGTATTCAATGACCCTCTGAGCTCTTCACGCCTCCCTTCACTCCCAAGCACTCTGTGTAGCCCTGCCAGATCACTTTTACAATATCGCTATCGTAAGAGACTGCACCATGAGCACCAAATTAGCAGCTATCGCCCCCTTTCTCGTCTCCTCCTTCTCCCTCCCAGCACAACCCCACCTCTCCTCATTCTTGGTCATTTGCCTTCCAGAATTCCTGATGCTACTATCCAGTAACCGCCCTTCTGGATCCCATGGAGACCCTTGCTCAGCCCCCTCCTAAAAAACATACTCGCCTCAAACTGTGTAGGCAGCATCACAAGATCGATAATTGACCATTCACTGGCATTAGGCTACTTCCCTGCAGCATTCAAAACCTTGCACATCAAACCCTTACTCAAGAAGCCCTCCCTTCACACCCTCCTTCCATTCAACTACCACTCAAACATAAACAACTTTTTCATTGCCAAAATGTTAGACCGCACAGCATATTTCCAGCTCGGCCTCTTCACAGAGTCCAATTTCCTACTCAACCCTGCCCATCTGGATTCAGACCCCCTCTGAGGAACTGACACTTCCCTTGTCACCATCTGGAATGACAGGAACAGCAGACTCAATAGGCTGTGAGGCACTTATGCTTCTTGACCTATCGGCAGACTTTGACACCATGAAAGCACAACATCCTCATGGACAGACTCCACACACTAGACATCAGGCACTCTGTTTCTTTAAGATGGATCTCGTCTTCCCTCTGCAACCATTCACAAATCACAATCGTCCCACCCTTCTCCTCTCCACCCTACCCTCCCTCCAACGAGGTTGCACAGGGGACCTTCCCCCTGCCTCTTCAACATCTACCTAAGCCCACTCCCTGCGCTCAATCACTCACATGACCTAACCTGCTACAACTGCACTGATGGCAACCAGATAATTTTCAAGATTCTCAAAACCCTGTCTTCTCCCCATTCTGACCTCACCTCCTGCCTCAAAGAAATCGACCACTGGATGACAGCTAACCACCTCCTCCTTAATCCTGGTAAAAATGAA
Source organism: Ambystoma mexicanum (assembly GCF_040938575.1). Lineage (NCBI taxonomy): Eukaryota > Metazoa > Chordata > Amphibia > Caudata > Ambystomatidae > Ambystoma > Ambystoma mexicanum. Next base: position 1,559,837,793 of record NC_090937.1, on the reverse strand, counting down.
ATCCTGATCTGCGGTAAAACAGCACTCTTCCCCGAACCCACCCCCTTGCCATTCTCCCTAGATCCTCCACCCGCAGCATCCAGCTCAGTAAAGAACCTGGGATGACGGGGATCTAACACTCTCTCACCACTGCAATGCCGTATCGAGATCAGGTCACTTTCACCTCTGCATACTCCAACGAATCGTCCCTTCTCTCTCCTAACCTCACAGCATCATAGCATACTTGGATATCATACTCTACTGCCTAGACTACGCTAATTCCCTGTATCTGGGTGCCCCTGTCGATCAGCTCAGAAAGCTCCTGCAGATCCAAGCTTCTGCAGCTAAGCTCCTCTTTGTCCTCTCCAACAAAGAACACAGAGTGCAGAGTGCTCCACTGACTGCCTGTTGCCCGGGAGGCCACCTTCAAGGCAATGTGCATTACCCACTATGCCCTCCACATGACAAGCCCTCAAATCCTCCAACACAAACGTACACGCTACCAACCCAACCGAAACTTTATATCTGGATCTGCACTCGTCCTTGTGATCCCTCCTTTTAATTCCACTAGAATAGGAGGAGTCTCTTATTCTGTCCAAGATCCCACACTCTGGAACTCCCTTGCACTCAGCATCTGCTGTGCAGAGGACCACCTCTCCTTCAGAAAAGCCCTCAAAACCTGGCTCTTCCCTTCTGTCAACTGATGAACCCATCCCTACTTCACGCTTATCCTCATAACACCTAGGCCATGACATTATTTGCATCCTCATGAAATCTCCAGAGCAAGGTAACGTATAATTACAAACAGATTCCATGGCTATATATCGAAAGCAAAAAACTAACTGGGATGCAAGGGTACGTATTACACACCACTTTGTTGGACTCTAGCCGCAGGCACGGCCGCGCACCCGTATGGATTCTCCTCCATACAACAGTCTAAACACAATGCCCAACATCTCTGCCATTAGAATGCAGCTGCGTCCCATGACAGAAATTCGGTGTAGTTGGCTACATAATGAATCTCCTGCACTTGTGCACTCTCCTGACCACCTCACAGCAGCCATCCACATGCCTTATCGACATGGGTAGCTAACTGGGGCTGACCATCACACCCAACTTTCTTCTGGCCATATACACACATACATTCTAACCTTTCAGACAATTTTCCCATACCGTGGACTTAGGTCCCCTGCATTGAGGCCACACCAATGGGATAAAGGTGCTTTATATAAATGACAAACTACTGTTACTACTTCACTATTGACAATCACTTATTTCCTATAAGGCAGTCTAGAGAACCCGTCAATCATGGAAAAAAGGAACGTGTCAGCAATAAGGAACAGTGCACAGGAACATTGATGCTTTGCTATTAAAAATGCCATCCCATAATGAAAACATGTCCCACTGGCTGCACAATGTAGACCAGTGTAAACACGTAATCACTGTATAGTAAAGATTGCCTGGCCACATTTAGACATATCTAGACTGGTTGCACCAAAATGCCAGTCAAAGCAAAAACACTCATCAAGAAGAGAACACACATTCAAGCCCGTGTCTCTGTGGTCTCTAACAACACAACCAAACTCTTTAAGATCTGAAAGGAACTGGTCAATCCTGTTGCGGTCTTTACCTCTCCTGTTCCCTCCCAGGCCCTCTGTATGGCTCTGTCATCTCACTTCTCTGCTAAAACTCAGAACATCATGTACTGCATCTCCTCTTCCTCTCTCAGCCCCCCTTTGGCCATCTCTATCTCTCTTCCTCCTTCCTTCTCACCTGACGAGGTTTCTGGACAAGCCCGATCTATGAAAGTGTCATCCAAACAGGTGCTCCTCTGCTCCACCAGACCCGTCAAGAACCATATTGACACCCTTGCTCCAGCCTTGACCGATTTCTGGAATCACTCTTTCACCACTGGAACGTTCCCCTCTCCCGTTAAGCACTCCTTTATGCACCCACTCCTCAAGAAGCCGTCTGCCGATCCTTCCCTGCCGGGGAAACTATCGCCCAATCTCCATCACCTCTTTCCTGGGCAAACTGTTGGAAAAGCCGGACATCTCCCATCTTACTCTCCACACGGAATATGTTGGTTGTCATCATGACCATCAGTCTGGCTTCAGAGCTGCTAGAGCCCTGGTTCTCTCTAGGCTGGACTACTGCAACAGCTTCTTTCTCAATCTGCCTTCCTCTACTCTCCAGCTCTGCAACTAATCCAGAACAGGACTGCGAGACTCATCCTTGGGCTCAAGCCCAGGGATCGTATCTCTCCAGCCCTGAAATCTCTCCGCTGGCTCCCAGTTGCTGCAAGTATCAAGTTCAAGACCCTTTGCTTTGTCCACAAGGCTTTGTGGGCCCGGGGCCCGCACTACATCCAACGCTCTCTTCCAAAATATCGTCCTTCTCGAGCCCTTCGCCCAGCTACCTTCAACTCTCTAAGGTTTAGACACTTGTCCAGGCAGAGAGTGGGGGGTAGATCTCTCTCCTCTGCAGGTGCCTCCCTCTGGAATAGCCTCCCTGCCCCTCTCAAACTTGAGCCGGACCACCTGAGGTTCTGGAAGTATCTCAAAACTTTCCTCTTCTCTGCTTTCTCTCTCTCCCTCCCCATGCTGGCCTACCTGACCTACCTGTCTGCTGTACTGACTGGTTGCTTGACTACCCTCAGAATCTCACTGAGTCCAGACTCTTTCTTAATCAGTCACCATTGCACTGCCTCTGGGCCTACCATGTACTTAGGGGCTGTAACTGTAACCCTGCAGTCCCTTGTTCACCTTGCACTACCCAGAGCCATGCTGCCCTGGCTGCACATACTCAGAGCATTGCTGCCCTGTTTTACCCTCCCCTCTCCCTTGCACTTCCCCCTCCCTTTCCGCTTGCACTTCTCGTTCTGGCAGTTGCACAATCTGAATGACACAAGACCTAGTAAGATCGTTTGTCTTGTCCTCCCTCTATCGTCCCTCCCTTGTCTTGTCATGCCTAGAAACACTTGTGTGCAGGCGCGTTATAAATGACATATCATATCATTTGATCACAGATGCCCAGAAAAATATACAGTGCCGCAGTAAGAAATGGCTAGACTGGCGGCACACAAATGGCAGTCTAGCCAGGTAATTCACTTAGCTGGACTGCTTTATCAAAAATGCCCAGTTAAAAAAAGTCATACCAAACTGAGGAATCACTAGACTGGCTGCACCAAAATGTTTCTCTAGCCACTAATACCACATATTATGCCTGCTTAGCCTGGACATGGACAGCCATTATGATTTGTCGTACAATCCTGCCCCCCACACACATTCCCTCTTCCTTCCACCCCAGCCTCCAAAATCAGCTCCTTGGCCCAGAATTACCTCCACGTCCCGCTTCCTTGCCCCAGAACTTATGGTTGAGGCTCCTTGCCTCATAGGTAAGTACTGGGATGAGCAAGAATGGGACTAGGAGAATGAAGATTACAGGTAGCTAAGTCAGGCATTACCTCCATGCACCTCTACCTCATCCCAGTACTTGTGTATGAGGCAGAGTGCCTTATACACAAGTACCGCCTCATACACACTGGGACGAGGAAGAATAGGGATAGGAGTAATGAAGATTACAAATAAGTAATCCAGGCATTAAACACAGGTATTGGTGCAACACCATTGAGTTGACTGGGATTCAGCACTCCCCTCCCCCTTGGAAATGTTGGGCTATGTTGACTCGACCTGGCTGACCTTCAGAGCAGTTGCAGTGTTTCGCTGTTAACAAGAACCCAGCAATTACTAACATAAATCATTTCACTGTTAGTACCTGCATTCAAATGCCACATTTTTCTAGGCAATTAAAATCGTGATGTGGGTTTAATACTTGCATGCCACGGGAGTGATTGGAAGGGTAGAGAGGGAACAGGAGACCACTCATTCTCACAGCAGTCCTTAAATGGGTGCTTTCAACCTAAAAGGAGAGTGTAGACTGCTTGTAACATTGAAGCTGCACTAGAATAGTCTCATTAAAATGTGGAAAGAAATTAGATGCCCCAAACAAATATGTTTGCCCCTCACCCACCACCCATGAAGTTAGCGCCTCTCCCAACATTTGAAGGGTTAGCCCCCGAAATGTAGGTTTTGTTGCGCCCCTGAACACAAGCACACACACCATTCACCATATACACACACGCACACCCAGCCATCCATACATTTAAGTGTGCATTCTTTCACCATAACTGGCACACCCAGGCAGCCATCCATACATTTAAGTGTGCACCCTTTAACCATACACTCACACAGGCAGCCTGTATACATTTAAGTGAGCACTCTTTCAACATACACTCACACACGCACATGTCATGGGGTTGAGGGAAGCCTTAACAAAAGAAATTGGGCCTCATTACAACAATGCTGGACTGGAAACAGCGGTGCCAGTAAGCCTACCAGCACCGTTGTTTCCGGGCCAGCACATTACAGCTCTGCGGGCGGTTGCCGTCCTGCAAGGCTGTAATATCCCGGTCGGGCACTGGTAAATCATTGCGGGTCCGGCAGCAACCTGCTAGTAGCACTGGCACAGTTACGCCAAACCCGTAATGAGGCCCATTGTTTCTTTTTTAAGTCACTCTGAATTCATAAAGAAATTATTTCTGTTAAGGACCGAACCATAACGGAAATAATTTCTTTGTGAAGGCAGAGTGACTTCCAAAAATAAACTATTTCTTTTTGAAGTCATAAGGCTCCCCCAACCCCATGACATGGAGCCCTCCAGCCTAGGGTCTTCCATGCGATGTGGAAGGCGCAGCCCTCAGACTTAAAAAAAACGTTTCTTTTTGTAGTCACTTTGCCTTCATAAAGAAATCAGTTCTGTTACAGAAATAATTTCTTTATGAATGCAGAGTGAATTAAAAAAGAAAAAAAACATTTTGGGAAAAAAAAATATTTTTATTTTTTTTGCTACAAGTGGGGCCTCCTCCCAGGACATGTGCTGACGGAGCCCCCTGCACTGCGGTGCTTCGGGGGGCCCTGTTACGCCAGTGTCTCCATGCCGAATCTCAAGTGGACATATTGTACTCAGTCAAAGAGCGAAAGTTCACCTGGTGGTCAGTAATCAAACCCTCGCTCATCCCAGCAGAGTGGCTGAGCGCAATTTACACACAATAACGAGACCAAAAGCAACGCTAAATTGGTTGTTCCTCCCTCAGGTTCTATAATCTTGAGAAACATTTGATTTTTTCATGGTGTTGATAGTAAATGCGCTCGACGGGAACACTGACCCCTGGCAAAGTGGGGAAATGTGTATTTACCCCTTGTGAATCTTGGTGCGAGTCGGGGGTTTATGTCTTGTCACGCAGCTCATATCCATGTAAATTCGGGTGCCCACTCCACCAGCCCACACGATTCTGGAGTACAGAAAGACACTGCCTCATAAGATTACTCTCCCCATTGCTCTGTCGCTCCTTCCCCCTTGCTCTGTCACTCCTTCTCCCCCCTTGCTCTATCGCCCCCCCAGCTCTATCGCTCCTTCTGCCTTACTCTCTTGCTTCTCCCCCGGGCTCTGTCGCTCCTCCCCCCTTGCTCTGTCGCTCCTCCCCCTCTTGCTCTGTCGCTCCTTCCCCCTTACTCTCTTGCTCCTCCCCCTGGCCCTGTCGCTCCTTCCCTTTGCACTGTTGCTCCTTCTCCCCCCTTGCTCTGTCGCTCTTCCCCCCTTGCTCTGTCGCTCCTTCCCCCTTACTCTCTTGCTCCTCTCCCTGGCTCTGTCACTCCTTCCCCCTTGTTCTGTCGCTCCTTCTCCCCTGTTGCTCTGTCGCTCCTTCCCCATTACTCTCTTGCTCCTCCCCCCTTCCTCTGTCGCTCCTTCACCCTTTCTCTCTTGCTCCTCCCACCCTGCTCTGTCGCTCCTTCCCTCTTTCTCTCTTGCTCCTCCCATGGCTCTGTTGCTCCTTCCCCATTGCTCTGTCGCTCCTTCTCCCCATTGCTCTGTTGCTCCTTCTCCCTTACTCTCTTGCTCCTACTCCCCTTGCTCTGTCGCTCCTCCCCCTTGCTCTGCCCCTCCTTCCCCCTTACTCTCTTGCTCCTCCCCCTTGCTCTGTCACTCCTTCCACCTTGCGCTGTCGCTCCTTTTCCCCCTTGCTCTGTCACTCCTTCCCCCTTACTCTGTCGCACCTTCTCCCACGTTGCGGTTGCTCCTTCCCCCTTACTCTCTTGCTCCTCCTCCCCTTGCTTTGTCGCTCCTTCCCCCTGCTCTGTCATTCCTTCCCCCTTGCACTGTTGCACCTTCCCCCTTGTACTGTCACTATTCCCCATTTACACTGTCACTCTCCCTGATTTACACTTTCACTCTCCCCCCATTTGCACTCTCACTCGCCTTTCATTTGCATTGTCACTCTTCCCCCATTTGCTCCATCACTCCTTCTTTCAAATGTTGTACAATGCTCCTGTGTACTGTTGCTGGCTTAGCTTCCATTTATTGGAGTTTTTTTTTATTCTAGCTTGTGTTGCCATTTATTTCTTATACCTCCCCCCACAGTGCTTTTTTTCACCCAGGGCACTGCCCTTCATTCCCTCCCATGCTATAATTCCTTTTCCCTGGGCTGTCATTCCTCATTCCTTCCCTCCACGCTAAATACAAAATGCAATAAACAACTACAAACGCCCAAACTATTGGCATTTATTTATTTGATTTATTCCTACATCGGTACCGTGCACAAAACCCAGGGGTGTCAAGTCGCTAGGTACATTCAAGGGGTTCTATGTCCTTTCATCGACACCCGTTTTTATGATGGGTGTTTTGCCGCAAGGTTTTTCCCCATAAACGTAATCTTATTTTTGGGAGGTTCGCCCACCAAACCCACCTTCATTTAACTTTGTTTTGTATTCTTCATCCCCCAAACCTCTATTTGCCCTTTCCCACCCCCAAAAAAATGTCAATGAAGTGTTTCAGAAATAAAAACAGCAGCAAAAGACCCATCGTAAATATGGGTTTCGATGAAAGGACACGGTATCCATTCAAGGTTACATGATGCTCAGAAATATGAGTTCAAATAAGGTACATGTGCGGGCAGGAGGGCAATTAACTACTGAAAGAGCCAGGATTTCAGCAATTTACGGAAGATCCAATATGATTGTTCTGCTCTCAGCGCAAGTGGTAGTTACATTCCAAGGTTTTACCGCAGTGACTGGGTAACTGAATCCACCGACTCTGGTGAGTCTAAATTTGGGCAGGATGACGCGATTGGTGTAGGTGGATCTGGTCGGTCTTAAGGACTAGGCTCTGGTGAATTTTCAAACGAGGTTCGGGGAAGCTGTGCTGGAGAGGCATTTGTGAGTGATTGGCATTGCTTTGAAAGCAATGTGTTCTTGAATAGGGAGCCAGTGTGCCTTTCTCCTGGCAGTAGTGATATGATCACGTTTGGGAATGTTCAGTGCTGAGCAGACAGCATTGTTCTGGGTTACTTGCACTTTGTGAATGTTTTGCTTGGTGGTGCAGGTGAATAAGACGTTGCTGTAATCTAGCCTCGAAACGATGACGGCACGGGCAATGGTGAGGTGGCTGTGAGCAGACAGAAAAGGTCTCCAGGCATTAATGAGTTTGATGGTGTGGGGAGCAGAGGAGGAAATGGTGTTTACTTGGCGTTTAAGTGATAGGGCGGCATCTAAGTCTACTCCAAATGTCTTCACTGACTGGGGTACTTGGATGCCTATTCCGTCTATTGAGAAGGTAGTGTATTGGTGATTAAGGTTTTTTAGTACTGAGGGGAGGCTGACAAGTAAGCGTTTGTTTTTTTCATCGTTCAGGCAGAGATTGTTGGCAGCATCCAGGCTTGGATGGTCATGTATACCATATGTACCTTTGCAGAGTCTTGAGAGTAGTTGCCTGATAAGGGGAGGAGAATCTGAGTATCATCGGCATACTTGGTGTAGGATTGAGTCTAGGAGGTCAAAGAGAGGTTTCGTGAAGATTCAATTGCATAGTGAGGTAGAGATGCAGGAGATGCTAGCATTGTGCGCACGTTCATTGTTCTGTCTTTTAGGAAGGAAGCAACCCCTCTGGAGGTCTCTGGTGAGAAGTTGGCAGCAGAGGTGAAATGATGAACTAGAATCTTGTGGTCTACTGTCGAACACTGCAGAGAGGTTGAGGAGAAGCAGGAGAGCTGGTTTCCCTGCATCCTTGATCTCATCTAACTGGTTCTTCAGATCGAGCAGTGCTGATTCAGCGCCATCTCCCTGGCATTGCCAATGCTTTTTGTATATAGCATTCAGATGAGTTTTTGTGTCTGTGTGTTTTTACATGTGGTCATTTCCAGAAACAGAAACTTTCTCCTGACTCCTTGACCTAGTCTAAGCCGTATAGAGTGAGCTGGGCATGGATAGGATCCACAGGGTATACGTGCCCCTATCCACGACTGAGGTCTCAAAGAAGGTACCCAAGTCTCAGTACCACCTCCCTGCATCACTCCACATCCAGTCTGGACCACTGGCTCTTCACCTTATCAAGGAAATGCTCCCTGCTGTCCACCCTCTGATGCTGTGGTAGAGTATTTAGGCGCAGAGGGCAGTGATCATTCCAGCACTTTGTTAGTCCTGCGTCATCTATGCCTCATAGTCTATCACGCCTTCAGCATTGTCCTGTGCCTGCATCTCCACAGGATGCAAATCTAGTTGGCACTGCTACATTACATGCATTCCGACCCCCACCTACACATTTCAGGTTACCGAGGCACCTCCCCGGGGCTAACTTGCTTCACAGCTATCCTCTTCCCTGCCAGCACAAAGCCTAGCCCAAATGTTTCTCTCTCTCATCACTCTAACCAGTGGTATTCAAAATGTTTCATACCGACCCCCTCACCCCTGGGCCCCCTGAGCTAGAGGTTAGCACTTCGAGAAGGCCCAAAGGATGCCCACCGGTTTGGGGGGCAAGGCTCTTTAAAATAGAAGCTGATGGTTTACTGCTTATATTTTCTATTAGAAGTAGTCATCTTAATCCCTTTTTAAAAGAGTCTGGCCCCCCCTGGACATCCTTCTAGACCCCAACCCTTGACTCCCAGTTTGAAGACCACTGCTCTAGTCCCTCTCCTCATGAAAAAAACCTGCCTCTGCCTCTTCCTTCTATCCGTACCCTGGTTTCTCCCCTACCAAGGGTATACGTGGTACCGACCCACAGGGCCTCATATCTCCCTTCTCCAACCCATGCCACCACGCCCTGGCACCTTTGTCAGCGAAATGTGAAACAGAGAAGCGGGCACGAACAAGAGAGCGGTAAACATGCAGTGCAAAAACTTCCCAGTCAGTTTAACCCACTTTGGAAAGAAACCACTATTGCCCTGATTCAAGGAATTATTTGCGTGTGAAACAGGGATTTGCGGGCCATTATCACCCTCAAATCCCCATTCGACAAACAGGGATTTGCAGCCTAAATGGCACACAAATGCCTGTTTTACACGCAAATAATGTCATGACTTAGGGCCTACATCTGCAGTAAAGGCAGTGAGTAACGACAGACCGGACGATACTAAATAGACTGTATGAGGTCCGATATAGAGGCGTACATAGCATCAGTGCTTAATGTGTGGGGGTTTTTTTGCCAGCGCTCAGACCTGGCCCTTATTTTTGAGCCTCGGGTCTTATTGTCTCAGTCTACGTTTCATTATGAAGTAGTAATAGTGCCTCCATCACACCCAGTCAGCGCTATGTATGTGGAGCAGCTGTGTGCGGTATTTAGTCATAGAATTGAAGGCCTTACCATCTAAAAAAAACATTAAAAAAAAAGCACCTAATGCAGTTTTTTTAAGGTAAAGGGTTTATTTTAATTCTATTGGGTTTTTAAAGGTAAAAAAACGGAGGATGGGCGGACCCCCGTTAAAACAAAATAAGAAAATAAAAAGCATTCAATGCTTTTTTTCCGATGCTTTTTTTAGATGGTAACGCATTCAATGCTTTGGCATTCGATGCAATGACTATAAACCGCTGTGGCGGTGGCAGTAGTGGTGGGGGAACTGCCCGTCTGAGGCGTCACAGCGTGCTGCAAAATGGCACTTATTTCTTTTCAAATTAAGCAGTTTGTAGCCTGGAAGATTTCTGTGATTGGTGCATCTCCTTACCACCAAGTTTTATATCAGCAAAAACTCCAGCAATAGTATTTGGAAACGAAAGGGTTAATTCCAAAAAGAAAACAGTTACAGACTGAGGCATGAGTTCTGAAGGACATGTAGAAACACAGGGGAATTCAAGAGGACGCCCCAGCTGCTCTATTGAAATAATTTAAGAGGCAATTACTAAGTAAACTGTGTTAATAGGCTTACATTAGTCAGATGAGTTTTGGATAGGCAACGCTTGATGCGAGCAGAGAAGTCGCACAGCAGCTAAGCAATTATGAGTTTATCGTTTTTAAACTTCACTCTATTGGGGATTTGCGCTAAATTGGGCGTATAGCCTCGTCCTGCAATTGAAAAAGTGCAAAAACAGTCCAGTGGCCAGCAGAAGTGACATGCCTAGGGGAAGGAGGTTTCGAGTCCCCTCCGTAGTCCCCTCCCTCACAGGCAGAAGGGACGGGACCAGCGATTTGGAAGAGTATTGGTGAGGGGTAATGGAAGGAGTGCTGGTAGGAGGGATGGCTGGATGGCGAAGAACATTAAATAAACTGTGTGGTGGGATTTTAGTAGTGGGGCGGGGTTATGTGGCTGTATTGGTACAGCTGGTCGGGTGCTTTGCAAGGCCATTGGCCATGTTTGTTTGTGAGCTGAGACTGGTCACATTAAAGCATTGGTATTCAAACTTTTGTATGTCCCCCCCCCCATTGAGTAGCAATATAGTTGCTGAGCCGCTCCTGATGTAAAAATCGCGTTGCCGCCCCCCCCACAGATGCCATAACTAATTATATTTTCCATTTAAAGCAGTCATTGTGCTCCCTTTTTGAAGGACCTCAAGACGTCCCACACTTTGAAAACCACCGCATTAAAGCAATATTTACCACACTAACCCCAACTGGCCATCTGATTTCAAGGTCACAATATCTCAAATTCTGCTTGGGTACCTCTTTTCGATTTTTTAGATTTACTCAAGGCCCAGGCGTCATTCCAAACAGAAAAGACTTACAGAGGTGGCTTAGACGGAGTGCAGAGGCAGTCCTATTGTATGGTGCCTTTACATAAAAAGAGCATTGCTCAATTGAGTTACCTATACCAGGTGGGGAAGCGGTAAAAGCAAGAATGTTTACCATGGACTAAATTAAAGAGCAGAATATGTTTTACTGTTAAAAACCTGAGGCCAGCATTTACACTTTTACAGAGAGTGGTCCTGAGGGCAATATGCAGGAGAAGAGGGTTGAGCGGTTGGAACTGCTTCCTGGTTGAAAGACCTATCGGTCCTAGGATTTGGGAGGCTGAGTGCAACACAGGAAGTGCGGGCCCACACTCACGTCCATATTGAGTGACATCACAGGAAGTGAAGTAATTGACTTTAACATTTTTGGCAATTGTGCAAATTGATCGCTAGATACATCAGTAACTTGCAAAAGCATCTGGCAAACATTGCCACAGTTGGCAATAGCTGACCTTAATAGGAGCTTGTACCTGGAGCAAGCAGGTCAACCAAGCCCAGAGACCTCAGGGAGGTTCTTTTACAAAGAAAATATCCGGCAAGAAATTGGGGCCAAATGCCCATCAAACGGAGGACCATATCTTCACAGCAAATCATTTATGTGCCTATCAGAAAAATGTGCACTCGAAAGACTAGATTCCCAATAAAGAAATATGTGTGTCACATTTTGAAGTGCTTGATATGTTGCCATAAAGTGACTACCACATGGGGGAAAACTGACAAACAAATATCTCAATTTTCTCCTGGCATCACATCTAATAAACCTGTTGTGATGTCTGCTTGTGTGTAATTTATAAGACTAGTTAGTACAGAAAAAACGTAATTCTATTAAAGACGTAGAAGCAGGCATATCGATTCTCTTTATTTATTGGAAGCCCAATCCATAATTGGCAAAACAACACAAACTACATTTCCCATCATTGCCAGGAAATTCCTGCAGTATTAAAAAGAAACATGGCCTCTGACTCCATTAACCCAATCTGCTCCCAGTCCTGCCTCCAACTCCCTCGATAGACTCCACCTCATCCTCTTTCTTGGATGTGAGAACACAAGTCCTTATGGAGAAAAGCTACCAGAATATTCAACTTGAATTCGTAAGCACCATTGGCCAACTTAATTATGTTTGCAGAGCTGGCGTCACAAGGGACCATCGACTTCTTCTCTGACCTTAAAAAAGGATTCCCATCCAATCCTGAAAAAAAGGACAACTATCAGTGCCCTGTAGGGACGACAATGCAAATACAGATCAACCTGAACAGCAACATATAAAGTAACAATTCCACTAGAAAAGCCCAACCAATTAAACGTAACTCAATGCCGGACTATGTAGCAGCAACATCCCTTGCAACGGTATTTACGTAAAATGGATGGGATAATACTTGGCTCTGCGTCTTTATTTGAATCAAGACTTTCCTATACCTCCACATCTAGTAAATCTCCATTCTATGTCAAGACCGTAGGTGAACATAATGCTCTTTTAAAGCATACTCCCCTCCAATGAAGCCGGCTATTAAATTGGTTTAAAGTAAAAATTCCTAACTACCAAATTTCTGGACAGATCTGCTGTTTTCGTGATATCCTCCAGGCCTACTCCCACCTGGAATACCTTACATGTCATTGCAACTCCTGCAGAATGAAGGCAGTTTCAGACGCTGTCAATCAAGGCATGTCAGCGGACAGCTGGCAAGCGTGGGAGATGATACTATGTCAAGGAGATCCCTCGCCGTGATCAACAACTAACCTCAGTTCCATAGTCGAGGTGGAAGCCTCCTCCAGCAAACCGCACGGAATCTGGGATGATTCGAAAATCCCAAGTAGGCAGTCATCCGGGAATTGCGCTTGGAGATATGAAAAATCAAAACAACACTAAGGATTGAGGGGTAAATGCTTGCCGCTGAAATCCATGCACTACAGTAGCAAGAGCCTTTTGAGGGTGAACAAAACCTGAATGTGTAGGCTCAGTTGTTACTCTGATAACCATTTGACTAGGTGAAGTGCAAAGGAAATGTTATACCAAAACACTCCAACAGGTGGTGAATTATCATCATACAATGGAGGAAGGGTATTTATCTGCTGATCAAGCAACAAAGAAAGATGACCAGGTAGAACTTGACAAGTGGGTAAGTGACAGGATTGTGAGAAGATTGTTGCACTGAGAGGCAGATGTCATGTTTCTTTTTAAACTACAGGATTTCCTAGGGATGATGGGAAATGTAGTTTTGGCTCTTCATTGTTTTTGTGAAAAAGAATACAAAGTGCTACACTCACTGAACCATGGACACTTAGATCTGTGTTACTCTGTCTGTCATTGATGGACCATATACCAGGCTGATGAGGAGTGCGGTTGAATTCAAGTTAGATATCAGACAGTAAGAGGCTGGTGGTGGTCGGAAGCCAGATTAGTAATTTTCCACCCAAAATGTATTTTTCTCTTGGCTTGCTCACAGCGGCACCACGTGAAAACCATATGTGTTTTTCTGAATATAAATTGAATAAATGACTTGTCACACCTTACAAATAATATTTGTAGGGAATAAAGGGTGTCCTCTTGGGTTACTTTGTTATTGGCTCTGGAGGCTGTCTCCTAGATGTATGCTTTGCATCATTGTTCCTGCCTCAGTCCCGTACCATTTGGTTTGATTGGCAAGTATAGGTTATCGTTACGTAGACAAGGCCTCGACATATTCTAGTATAGTGGACTGACTGCCGCAGGACCAACATCCACTTCACTTCGACATTTAGACATTAGACTAATGTAATTATGTTTTGTAGCTCCCCGCTCCCTAATTTCCAGGCTCACAAAGTAAATGGTTTGTGTGGTTGCCTGTGGTCTCTAGCGGAGAGGTGATTTATGTGGTGAGTTATTGCATATCCTATATCATAAACTGTGGTGACTTTATGATATAGGATATGATATTTTATTTGTATCGCGATCATACAAAGTGTTTCAGAGTTTAGGTAAACTTATTGTAGACATGCCTCTTGGGGGGGTGTACATTACATTTTGTTATCCTGTGTCGAATGAGTTATATCTGTGGTTATTGGTGCAATACTTTGTCCAGCAGACCACCCAGTAACAACTGCAGATACCCTTTTTCGTTTTGACTATTAGGTGGGGCTGCAAGCAGTGCCTAGAAACCAAAACTATGCGCATGGGAAGTCAACATACGGTTAGTAGTCTTTCCATCGAATTTGTTTCATTGAATAGATTTTCCATCACATTTTTTCCAACCATTTTTTTTCATCTAATGTGGTTTAATACCACTTTTCATCGAAAACCTGAGTAACTAATTATTTTTTTTTTCGTTTTTAAATTGTGGAGACCCCCAACCCCCTGTTGTTCACCCTTTAAAACACCCATTTCCAAGTATTTATTTTTAATTCAAACCCCTGTTGTCCAAATTTAACCATTTAACCCTTTAGCCCACCCAAATACACATACATACATTTTCAATGGAAAAATATTAATTGAAAGATTCTTTCGATGGAAACCTTTTTCAATGAAAATGTTTCGATGGAAAATCTTTTGATGGAACATTTTTCATTGAAAAGACTGTAACCCTAACATAGTACATGAGGAGAGAGACACACTCTGCTCTTTGGCATTTTACCCTTCCATTGACCACACATGAACAGGCTAGTCCTTGCCATTTCCACCACTACCTTCCCCAGCTTGCCCACACCACCACTCAACTGACACCCTTTCTGAGCTAACTGTATACTTCTAAGTGGTGACCAAGTTTATTTTAAGCAGGCTTCTAAAAGGTAATAGCTAAACTAGCTCTTGGTGTAATAAAAAATGACTTAAGCTAGTGTACCTTCAGCCAATTGATTTATTAATATCTGTGTCCTTTCACTGAATTCCTGCTAAAAAAAGAAGCACTGGCAAAGCCAACAGTTTTGGCTTGTGTATAAACATTAGATAAGCATTTTCTAGGTACTGACGTAACATGCCTGAAGAGAGGGTCCCAGGAATGCCCCTCCTCACCCCTATGAACATGGCAGCCTGAAGAGTCAAGAATGCCCAAAAGTCACTCCTTATTTGGTCAACCCCCATGTGCACCCCTGACTGGCACGTATGCAGAGAGGTATTCCCTCTGACAGCCATTTCAACCTTATCCAATGCATGCCCTTACAGATACAGGTGACTCGAAGGTGATCATGGATCCGAACACTATAATGGACTGCATCGATGAAATGCCAAGAAGCCACTGTGCTGACGTTGTTAGTGACACAATGACAAAGCTGGGTTAGCCACGAAGAACGCTTGCAACCATGCACAGCCAGCTTACTCAAACACTCACTCGAATACACAAATAACACACTTACACAGTTCTGTATATAGAGGACAGAGGATACATACTGTCAAAGCTTTTATTATTTTTCTCATTAGTCAAATGCAGTAACGCTAGACGCAAGGCAACAAGGGATCCTGAGCAAGCTTGCAGATGCTTATGACAATTAACCCCATGGGACTACAGGAGTATATATGGAGCCTGGCAGGACTACGTACGACTAACCTAAAGGAAACCAAGTGCAATATAAGCGTGTAGAAATTATATTATACGTATCATGAAAATCACAGGCCTTAAGCTGCAGGACACCAAACAAGAGAAGAAGCCTCAAGCTGCACGAAGCAGGAGGACCGAGCTTAAGGCCAAGATCAGAGATAAACGAGCACATTCCAAGCTTAAAACGACAAGAGGCCAGCTGCAGGAAAACAGAATAAATCCTCATAAATGCAGACCTAGAGAGGTCAATTTTGTAGTCCACAACCACGTGATGCGGCCGAACTAGAGAATGGGTATTGACCGGTGGTAGGACGACGTCGAACACATGTTGCAACGTGGAATGCACTCTCATCGGCAAAGGTGGTGTTACTACCAGATATATTTGGGGCACATAGTCTTTCAGCATCACCTGAGAGATGCAGAGTGCTGAGAACCGAAGCAAACCGGGTTCCAGGGCTGGGGAGACCAGATCTAAGCAATCAAGAGACAGAAATCCAGGGGAGGATGGAAGAGGAAAAGGGCCAATGGTAAGTCTATAACTCTGCAACAATTTAATTGATAGTTTCCTGGGGACGGGGCAGGTCAGCCACCTGTAATGGAAGGTCCAGTAGAATTAGATGTTTACTACCCCTAGCTCCCAACCAGAAACAGGGATAGGTTTTTGGGGGAGGGCCAAGGTGATGGCACCATTTGGTATCAAAACTGTAAAGCATGTCTCGTGGAGTTGAGAATTACTGGAGAATTGTGATGGTTCTGTATGGTCCCCTTCGGTTTTTACAATAAACAACAGTTTTAACTTGACTTGGCTGAGTCCGTTTAGTCTGCGGAAAAGGTTGTTAGGCCCTTGGGACCAAACGGGTGAGCTCTTAGCCATCCCCAGAACTCTGGCATACCAGGTTTCTCTCCAACATGCCCATATACCAATATTATATTATGTTAGGCTAATTTAGGCAGGCTATCGTAGGGCACAAATTCCGGACCATCATTTGTTGTCCATTTCCAAGGCCTCTCCTTTGACTGCCCATGGACAGCTCAAAGCCACAGTAACCGAAGCATCACTGAAACATATATGAGATTATGCAAGGACTGGGAAGAGCATATGTAGATCACTGCGCTTGTCCAGTGTAATTGGTATTGTGTCCTGCAGCCGGTGAGTAGATCCGGAAAGACGGTGCTCTTCCGTCTTGTTACAGTTTAGAGTAGGTATAGTGGGGGAATTGCACTCAAACCCGGCGCTGGATCAGGGATGTTGATAGTATCCATCGGACCATGGGCTTGTGTACAAAATAAAAGCTGGGTCTTCGGTACTGGGTATATTCCAGGTGATTTAATTATACACTTATGCCGAAAGGTGTTTCGGCCAAACAGGGGACTTTACCAAGGTGTGTGTGTGAGACATCAGGGGTAGTTTGTAATGATATTGAGCTCTGATTCAGGGGCAGTTGAGTGCAGTTGCCCACTATACCTACTCTATATGAGATTAGGGTAGACTATATGAGAGTAGGGTCCAATTAAAAGAAAATGCAGCTGGAAATTGACCAAAAACTTGTACCTGACAAAGAGAACCACAGCAATGCTCCCAGGAACCAGCAAAAGCATGCATATTTTCTTGAAATCGTATCGTCTTTTGTGCAATGCCACTTACACAATGAGTTTTAAATTACACATTTACTGCTAACTTGCAGAGCTCTCCAGTTTCCGGTTGCCATGTGCGAGAGGGCCAAAAAACTACGTTCCCCAGAATACAAAGGGAATAAAACAAGACTGGATGACCAAGGGAAACAGGAGGCCTCTTGATTTATTTATTTAATTTTTTTATTTATTCGTATTTGGTGAGCGCGCAGCAGCCCAGGGGCATCGTGGCGCTAGTTACAGCGATAGAAACAGAATTTAGTAATACATAGAAATCACATACATGCATGATGAAAGTACATTAGTATTGGGCAGTATGGTAAACAAGCATAAGGGGGTGGTAACTTTAATTAAAGAGAGAGGTTTGGAGGTGTTTTCTAAAAGTCGTGAGCGAACTCTCTGCTCTTAGTTCAGTGGGGAGACTGTTCCATAGTTTTGGGGCTATGTATGGGAAGCCTAAGCCTCCTGCTTTGGCCTTGTTAATCTGTGGTACAGTGAGTTGGTTACTGTAGCATAGTCTGTCCCTGGGTCTGACACTTCTACCCACAAGCATTCGTTGACGGAGAGCAGAAAGGGGTAACATGCAAGTAAGTTTGCACAAGGGGGGCCACAGTGTGTCTGAATGTGGCCTCCCACGGACGATTTGAAGTGTTGACCCCCTCACAGTGTATGAAGCCCCAACTTCCTGTCTGCGGGCAGGCCATACCCTACACACCGCACGCTTCTGGGAGTCTTGGGCCGCGTGCAGCGCTGCGAAGGTCCGCGTATGAAGACTAAAAAGAAAGCACGCAGCATGAAATGTTTCTGCACAATGCAAAAGAACGAAAACAAGCTTAAAATGCGATCAATCACGCTCCTGGCGTTCGCGGTTTTTCTTGTTGCTGAACTCCAGGCCTTTCGTTGTGTTGAGGGAAAAACGTCATATTTATTTTTCATCGAGCAGCTTTAAAAGCCAGGCCCTTGGTTCCAAGCGGGGCAATACTTTTGCTGCCAAGTCCTTTTAAATCATGTTGAAGTCTCTGCCCAGTGCTGCCTGGGTGGCTGCCAGCTGATAAAGCCAGAGCCGGCGGTGCCCTCCCTCCCCTCCCCGGGCTGACAGCTGGGCCCTGTTACACGCAGCGGGAAAGTGGTTCCGTGATTAACTCGCGCTGCTAATTGAAAGCAGGCGCTCAGAGGCCGGGCCTAGCCGGTGCAGGCAGACAGCGCCAGGTTCCATTAAGTCCAGCCATCTTGGGTCGGCGGAGCGTGCGCTCAGGGTAGAAAGTGCTGTGGCGGGTTGCTCTACAGAAATATGGGGAAGCCCGCCAAGCTCAGGACATCAGGAATGTGGGACTGACGCACACAAGAGAGAACGCTCTGTCTCAAGTCTCCGAATTCCATGCGTGATTACAATATACAGCCCTTTTATTTTCTTTGAATTCTGGGATATGTTGTTCTGAATTTAAAAGGCAGACAAGCATAACTACAAGTCCCAGAATGCAAATAATTAAATCAGGACCTGATAACATGCATGTGGAAACTTGGGACTTGAAAATTCCTTCATGAGGTGTCTAGTGGATGATTTTAAAAACCCTGGAAGTAGGGATTTAAGTGGGCCTGAGGCAAGTCGGGGTAGAGCCCCAGCAGGCCCCAAAAAGAGCTCCCCAGCTGCGGCCTTGCCAGGACTCACCCTGACTAGCCCCAGCTACTCCGAGCCCTCAGGCAGCCCATTTAGCCAAAGCGCTGCACAGTTAAAAAAAACTGCCTGCACGTGTCAGCGCTTTGGTATAGATAAAAGACGAGGCATTGCCTCTTCTTTTTTCTAATCCGAAGCGCTGACACTTGCAGGCAGCCCCTTAACCGTGTGGCACCTCAGCTAAATAGTTTGCCTGCTGAGTGTTTCACTCTTTACTCAGAAACAAATGGAAAGGCCTGGTAACCCAGCCCTCCTTCTGTTTCTGAGAAAAGAGTCAGCAAGCAGCCCTTTCACTGAAGAAGCCACGTGGTTAAAGGGCTGCCTGCAAGGGGGCGGAGGGGTCACAGACCCTGCAGTCAGTCCTTTCACCATGCGGCTCCTTGAATGAAAAGGCTGCCTGATCGGTGGGTGTTGGCCCTACATTAAGACACAGAAGGAGAGCTGTGGTCCACTGATGCCATTTCTTTAGGGTTCATGGCCACTCTTTTTGTTTCTTAATCACAAGCTCTGACCCCATAATGAGGTTCGGAGCCTGTGATTTGGAACAAAAAGGAGGGGCTGGGCGCTCCAAAGGTAATAGTGCCAGTGCGTCCCAGCTTTCCTGCTCTTACGAGGCCCCCATCCTCCATTAGTGAGGGGGGGGCTCTAGTTAGGGGGCATGGCCAAAGTACAAGCGCCCGTACTTGGTACCTAACTAGAGCGCCCCCACCCCAGATTTAGCCTCCCATTTAAAGCACTGCCTGGAAGTAAACCTCTAACGACTGATGCATGAGTAGGCAAAGTCCAAGAGCAAAGAGTGATCTGAAGACTAAGTACGCGGCTTGCCTTGTTTCAAAGGACAAGGAAAGAACCGGCTCTCATACATGCTAACATTATCAATTAAATTCGAGCGACGCTAGTCCATTCCTGATTTTAACTTTCCATTCGGGGTCTTGTAATGCTGGATTTATCATGGGGGAATCTAGGACTGGAATAGCATCTCCCAGAAAAAATTGATAATGGGGGTATGTCCGAGCTATATGTGCATGGTGGTGCTTTGTTAATGTCTACTTACCTAAAGTCAAATGTATTTCAGGAGATTTGGTCAGGTGGTGGGGTTGTCGAAGATAAGAGCTACAATCCCAACTTCATAACTTGACTGCATTGTGTGATCCTGGGCAAATGACTTTATCTTCGGCAACTCTATTCCCTTACTGAAAATCATTTCATTTGCCTTCAAAGATAGAGTATCCCGGAGAATCATTGTCCATTCAAAAATGCCAGAAGTCTCAGGTGAGCAGACAACACTAATTCTCTCAGAAAATCAATTTTCTAGGCTTGCGCTTTCATTTAACAAATGTATGTATTTTGAAAGAACACTTGAAAAATAATGGACCTGGAGACTATGATTTATTTGCAAAAGGAAATAACAGGATAGGGAAAATGGTTTCCTATTGGCATGTAGTCACCTGGTCACCTTAAGTAGTCCTCAAAGATCATGGACAATCAGACACGTTTCCAAACTGGAGTTTAGGGTTGCAGACCGCAAGCAAATTGACAAGATATGTGGGACACGCGAGTTTTGAATGCAAACTGAGGATGAAAGATTCCGATACAGCAATTTCTCCTTGATTTTTTTTACGATGGTCTTATTGTAAAAACTTGCATACATCTTACTTCAAACTCATAAGATTTTATAGAAATTCAAAAAGTATTTCAGTGTCATATAAATTCTTATAAAATTCGAATTATTGTTCCCATAATCTCACTTTCTCACAAGCACTTATAGCCTACTTATAAGACATTTTGTAGGAGTTATCGCATGGCAGAGTGGAACCTGTTTTAGGTCAAAGAAAATCCCCAATCGTTTGTCATTTTCCCCGCGATCTTACACAGACAGAGGTCCTTGATGTCAATGGTTTGTCTATGGCATTGACCAAGGTTTTCCATGGAGAGACCATGGCTAACCCTGATCTAATGGTGTCTACAGCACCATGGATAGCAGTGATTTCCCCTGATCTTTAAGAGTTTTAATAACCATGGACACATGTTGTATTGAATTGTAGTTGTCATTTATATAGCGCATTTTACCATTATTATAATCTCAATGGGCTGGTGGTGGGAACGCCTCCGGGGACCGAAGTCCAGAGTGTTGGAGGTCACAGAGTAAGATTAGAATTAATGTGTGCATTTGGACGGAATAAGGCTTAGCAGGGCTGGCCAGGCTCCGGTAGAGAGCAACCAATGAGGTTTGGCATGTGGATGGGTGCTGAGAGGAGTCAGGAGGTGGCCTGAGTGCTAGAGTCTCGCTATATGGTCAGCGTGCCCGAATTTGTTATAGGTCTTCGCTGCATACTGATGTCAGAGGTGTTGAGGTGTAGTCTGGTGTTAGTAGGCAGAAAGTTATGTGACCAGCACGACAGAATTGGTCATAGTCGTAGCTGTATTCAAATGAGTGTGGGTAGGCATGCTTGCGGCCAGTGTCTACCCGAGCGCAGAATTATACCTACCTAGCAGATTCAGTGGCGTTTTGTTATATGTGCGCCCGATCGGGTGGTGGCTTCTTCTGTCGATTCTTGCGGACAAGAGCTTTCAGTATGAACACTTAGATGGTGAATCATCAAAAATGTGTTTTTTATTTAAAACTATAGATGAGTGATGAGCGTTGTAAGCAAAATATGGTGCATAGCAGCACTCTTTCACGACTAAATCAACCTTCCCAATAAAAGCCCTTTGAGGTAAGCAATATCAGGCTTTCCCTTTAAAACAGACAACTACTGGCAAAGAAAACACATTGCCAAAACAAGGAAAACAAACATTTATGACAGCTCAGGTTTTCTTATTGAATAACAAGCGGATCCAAACAATTATATGATTTAATATGGTATTTATAACGCACCTGTACACAAGTGTTTCTAGGCGCGACAAGACAAGGAGGGGGAAACAAAGGTTAGACAAACAACGATCTTACTAGGCCTTGTGTCATTCAGATCGCGCAAGGGGGAGGGGAGAAGTGCCGAGGGTTCGGGTGAGGATGGAGAAGTGCGAGACAGAGGAGAAAAACAAGACTGTAGTCAATGGGTGGCAAATACAGGTACTCATAAGTGCAAGTGATGGGACTGTAGGGTTAAAGATACAGACTATAAGTGCAGGGGAACCATGAGGCAGTGCAGGATTGAAGCTGGACAGTTGGACAGGCAGGGACCTAGGCCCAAATTCAGATGGTGACCAGGTGACCAGTGCATGGATCAGGCAGGTGATCAGCAAGGGAGAGGGAGAGAGAATGCACAAGCAAAGAGAAAGGTCTTGAGTTGCTTCTGGAACCGTAGACGGTTCTGCTCAAGTTTGAGAGAGGCAGGGAGGCTGTTCCAGAGGGAGGCCCCAGCCAAAGAAAGGGATCTGCCCCCCAACTAGCTGCTTAGAAAAGTGACTGCCCCTCAGAGAGTTGGAGGTGGAGGAGCAGAAAGCTCGAGAAGGAAGATATTTAGGAAGAAAGAGTTGGAGGTAGCATGGTCCCAAGCCCCAGAATGTCTTGTGGACAATGCCGAGGGTCTTGCACTTCAGCCTTGCTGCCACTGGGAGGCAGTGCAGAGATTTCAGAGCCAGAGAGATACTATCCCTGGGCTTGAGGCCAAGGACAAGTCTTGCATTCCTGTTCTGGATGAGGTGTAGAGGACAAATAGTAGAGGCAGGCAGATTTAGAAAGAGGCTGTTACAGTAGTCCAGTTTAGAGAGGGTCAGAGCTCAGAAGATAGTGAGCTTCTGGGGGAAAGTGATGAAGGGAAGAATACCTCTGAGGAGGTGCAGCTGGTAGTGTGATATCTTAGAGACTTCAGAGATGTGAGGAGAGAAGGAGAGTGTGGAGTCAAAGATGACCCCGAGGTTCTTAGCCTCACAGGTAGGAGCAGGAAGAGGGCCAAGAGAGGCCGGCCAGAGAGTGAGAGGAATGGAGGGAGCTGGTGTACTGGCATTAAGGCAGAGGTCATTGTCGGCACGCCACTCCTGAATTGTAAAAAGACAGTCAGAAATGAGAGAAGGAGTAGAGGCAGCTGAGGGAAGTCTGAAGGAGAGCTGAGTGTCATCTGCATAGCACTGAAAGGTGGAGCAGAGGGCGGCTATGTGGTGGGCAAGGGTTGCCAGGTATTGGTTGAACAGGCACAGAGAAAGATTAGACCCTTGGGGAACACCACAGGTAGAGAGAGAGATGGAAGAGAGGAAGGACCCCAGCTGGATCTAGGAGGGTCGATCAGTGAGAAAGGAGGTCAGCCAGGCCAGAGCCTGATCAGTGATACCCAGGTTATCACTGAGCCAGTTGAGCAGGGTTGCATTAATGAATTGTATAGTGAAAAGGTCTTAACACATTTAAATGCAAAAACATGTGTATGTGTACTGCGAACTATCACAGCAATGCATTGAATCATGTGGTAAAGCATAACTCGCTAAAATTGTGCAAATGATTGTGGATATGCAAATAGGCTCAGGCCTAGCTAACAGATCACGCATCGCGCCGTCCGAGTATCAGAGGTCCCAGATCTACTATGCACTTCATAGGCACTTTGGACATTTCACATAATTCACACTGATTGTCCTAAACAATTATTTTGATTAAGTAGATGTTTTTAGGTGGAGCAAAAGGGAAATGATTGCAATTGGGATCCAATGTATTTGTATTGTGGTGCCCTGGAGTTCCTTTGAGGGGTTGCTGGAAATTAGTGACTTGTATTGTTAACAGAAACACAACTTATTTTCACAAATATTAACATCCCTCCACTTAATAATCATCCATAATATAAAGAGATGCACAATATCATATATCCATGTGCCTGGGTCATGGAGAAACCATGATTAAATTACACTGAACTAACCAAAGCCAAACACATATGACAATTGACAGTGATGGTTGCCTGTCTATGTTTATATCCCTGTTGAATGGAGAAGGACACTGGATTTGATGAATGTGGTCAATACAAAGCCCTTGGAGAAAAACAATAGATAAAGAATTCACAGATGTAATAAGACTTTTCACGTATATCAGGAATCTACAACATTTATCTCTCCAGATGATTTGGGCAATGGCTGTCATCACACCTAGCCAGAATAGTCAATGGTGTTGGATCATGGAAGTAATAGTTCAAGAGATCATGTGAGCCTAGGTTGAAGACGCCTGATTTACATACATGGACAACTCTGTTTATTCATGTTACCATGGACCATCGAAGAATGGTGGGGTATGGTAGAAATCTTGTAAAGCGAAGAATCGCAGAGACCTGCATCTAAGTGCTGAACCTGAAAACTCCTTTTGTACAGATTTTTTACTTTGCAGCTAAATACTAAATGGACCCTCAAGAGTCATAGTTTTGTCCATAATTTTACCACCTTTACCTAAAATGAACGGCAGCCCAATTTGGCCTATCTGAACCTTGGAACAGTGAGTTAGCCAGCTGTTGCTAAACAGAGACGTCTCTCTGGTACACAGTGTGAAAAACGATTTTGAAGGGGCAAAGGGGCCCTGGAGTAGTAAGATGTGTGCACTAGGCATAGCTTTTTAACCTGGATCCTGTGTTCTATGGGGAGCAAGGGTAACTGACACTGACCTGGTGTGATATTATGTTTATGGCCAAAATGCACCTAGATGCTGCTAGCTGCATTCTGGATGATCTGAAGATTGTCTCATACACCCTTCGGTATAGGATGATTTAATCGGGTGACATCTAATTCAAGGCAGCTTTCCACCCACACCAATACTGGGACACACAATTTTCCTTTATTTACTCAAGTTCTTTTTATGAATTTGGGACCCATAATTTAATAACATTGAAAACGTACAGCTTCCCTCCCTTTTCAGGACAAGAAGCACACAGGGTTGCACAAAAGATACATTTATTAATCAAATGCATATAATTGAATTCATTTAAAGAAAAACAAGATTCAAATCCCAACGATGAAACAAATAATCAACACTCTAATCACCTCAGTTTCTAATGCTACAGTTATAGAAATAGAGACTTTTGTAACACACGCATCAATAGGCAAACGTCAATAGGCATTTAATTCACCCAGAGCATGCAGACAGCCTGGATTGAATGCATGAGGATCCAGGGGGAATCTTTCATTTTTGAAAAACAACAAATTAATTAAAGTATCCCTGCCTATCCAATTCTCTCTACTTCCCCTTTACTCAAAATAGATACTACACCCCCTTACTCAATGGACAGGTCAGCATTTCAACAGCATTTGAAACTCAATTTCAACACACTACGGAACCCTCAGGTATTTAAATGGCTTGCAAAAAGGAAAATGTATGTTTAACATGTATGTAGGCTAGATTCCCTTAAGTGCTGTTTCTATTTAATTATCATCTAAAAATGTACAGTTTTCACTTTCAATGGATAACTTTGAGCAGCGAGAGAATGGGTAGCAAATAATCACTCTCTGCCTTTGATCTGAACACTTAGCTTTAACAACAGTATTGTACTCAATGGCATATCCAGGAAGTGACTTCAGTTACTTTACTTGTCTAGGTAAACACACATTGAGATATCCTATTTTCTTCTATGCTTGTACTTTTCACATAAAATAAGTCAAAGGATCTCTCTGTATACAGACCATAGATAATCATTGATCTATAATTCCAGAATCACTTGCGCTTATGAAATATGTACTTATTTCCCAGGATGTAAAGTCGGTTTCTAGACCCCCCGCCCCTCAGTACCTACAAATAACAGGGCCATGATTTAATCTAATTCCCATTATAGTATTACTCCCCTCAGGATTGTGTTCACTTTAGATCATGCTCACATGTGAATTTCCTTTGGCTTTATAACAGACAGGTAGGCACCCTCTTAGGGACTGGTTCAATTCTCCCCCTCTAGGAACAGGTGGGCATCAGTCAGCAAGTTGGATCAGCTTTCCTCCACAACCTGCCTGCTGTCTCTTACACTGAAGAAGGCCTTGGGATGTAACTCCTACTAGGCCTCTCTAAGAGTCTCTGCTAATAATCCGTTAATCAGTGAGTGAGCCAGTGAGTCTGCCAGTCACCCTCAGCGAGTGTGTGTTGAATTTGATATAAAACAGAAACCCACCTTTTTGAGGTATGTATACTTTCCCCAATCCAGTTTGTCAATGTATTTGATTGGACAGTGTTCCAAAAGTGACATCACAGTAGACATACCCCTCTGAATTCACTGGGTATTTTAAGGAAGGGGCAGTCTGATGGGAGTAACATCTACACCCAGTTTCCTTCCCATTTAATGTGATGTTATCTCAGTGATTTCTTGCATTAAATATTATAATGTTCTTAGATAATGAATTCCACTCAGATAACCACTTTACAAATCTGCTCACCAGATCACTTGCTCTGAAGCAAAGCAAACAATGAAATTCTCATCATAATAGCAAAAATAGGTACTGAAAGATACATTTTTCAATTTATCTCACTTCTACATTTATATTCAAATTGTCTTACCATCTCAAAGTGACAGGCTTGTTCCTATGGACGCTATGAGATATGACACACTAGTGATCGCCATTTCTTTGTGACAAAGGCAAATTCACCTAATTTGCATACTGAAAATGACCTCACACAAATTTCATTTCCTACCACCTAATAGAGCATTTCTAGCTCAACAATGCAAAAGAAATATTAACTTTTTAAATGTTTCTGTTCAAGAATTATGGGTGAAATAGTGAATCCCCCAACAATGTGTTTCTCCAATACAAAATATGAAACCGTATCTGCAGTTAGGCCTGTCACTAACAGACCAATTGGAGTCTTCAATTTTTTAGCTGTTATTTCTGGGCTACTCTTTATGACTCAGAGGCCTGGCGGTGATACAGTCTTTGAAGTTTGGTTCTTCAGGGCTTTATGACTTTTGTCAGTGCCCCACCGCCCCCCACCCCCAAATGTTCCTGTTTCTGCAGATATTTCAGACTAGCCTTTGTTTTTCAAGGTCTTTTCTTTTGCTGCCTTCATGAGGTCCCAGGGGATTGAAAGATCAGATTAGGCACCACAGTTCTACTGAACCCGCATTAGTTAATTATCGTCAACCCATCATACACAGATGCAACCCATAAAAACGCTGTGTTAGGATTTATGTCAGGTCCAGCCTCCCAGTGACTAAGCTGCAGGCCAGTTTTTATCTTTAAAGCTGCAGTCCTAATGTGCCCCGTCTGTAAGCTTTACCCAGCTTTCTGTCTATAACTCTGTCATATAGTTTGTGCTAAAAATAACAGAGGAAACCAGTCTTTGGCTTTTCCCTTTCTGTGTTTATTTGTTTTTCCATTTTGTAGGTTCTATGAATGATTCCCGCAATTTTTGCCAAATGGCAACTTTTCTGAATTTTACGGGGCCGCTTTTGCCAGTCTTTCTTTTACCACAAATAACAGGGGAGACCCGCTGCATTCCCATGTCAAAGCCACCCTTACTCCACTTACCATCTACCTATTTGTGGTAAAAAAATAAGTGGCAAATAATATGGCAAAAACGTATTCAGCAAAGTTGACATTCGACAAATGTGATGTACACCATTTTGTGAGTTATACTGCTTGCAATGAGGTCCTGTAGGTGCCTGCAAAGATGGGATCAGGATGGTGGGAAGAGCCAGCTCTTCAAGTGGAGATGACATTGATGAAAGTTAGTAAAATCCCAAAGGTGTTGCAACAGAGAGATCCGGAGGTCAGCACCTCTAGCAGCAAATCATGCTCATACAATGGAGCTGGATTAGAACTGGGGAGGGTCTAGCAAGTTTTAATTGGAAGAGGGTAGAGCAGACTGGGAAGGAAAGGAGCTCCCAGAAATATTTTTCAAAGTGGTCTTATATTTCATATTTTCATCAAGCCCAACCTTTTTCCTATGGGAACATTTCAAAATGCCACAGAAAAGAGGCCCAGGGTTACAGAGGCCAACCAGAAATCTCCAGAGGTCCCTTTGAGCCTGTCCACCCCTGGAAGAGGGTAGGAGAGGAGTCTGGTGAATTTGAGGGGGAGAGATCCTGTTGGACAGGTAATTCGGGCATTAGCACGAAGAGCTTTGTTGACTAGTACTAGATCTTAAATTGACACCTTCATCTAACAGGCTAAAGGGGACAGTGATTATACAGGTGGATGTATGTGTTGTTTATGACTTATATTGGTGGTTGGTGTCTTAGGTGAATTCTATAGGACTTTCAGGTTGTTTATTAAGTAGTTTGATCATTTCTAGAAGGTGTTGCAATAGTAAAGTTTGGTGTTATTGCAGATTTAGGATGCAGGGGGGGACGTTTAATAATAAAATGCAATTTCAAGGTGATCTAGTCAGCAGAAAAAGCAGAGTTGATTTTAGCCTCAAAAGAGAGCGAGCATTTAAGTGTCATAAGCGCTTTTGCATAAAGCGCTATGTAAACAAAATAAAATACAATACAAGTACAGACTTTTTTGCTTTACAAAGTTGATGTTGTGGTCCGAGATTGCCGGGTAATGCATTACATCATTACATTACATCATGGTACTGGCATTTCTATTGTCTTGAAGTCTGTACCAATTTCACCACTTTCTGAGTGCATTATTATATAGCTACAGTGGTGCGAATGAGTGCAATATGTCTAGCAGTAATTGTGCACATTATATTATGGTAAGAGTTTTCTGCGCCAGTCACCACCTTAGTCTTTTAACAATGCGAAGGCTTGTCCAGAGAATTTCTGCTTTATATTCAGCCAATGGCTTTTGTTTAGCCAAACCTCTTGTATCTGTTTGATACCCCTGGGTGGAGTCCAGCTCTGAAAGTCAGTGGGGGTCCAGAGTGGTGTCACTATCGTCAAACCTGGGGTGTGGACTACACTCAAAAGGGTCCTTTGCACAGACGTCGGCCACACTTACATCTACCACATTTAGTGGCTCGCACATGCTGGTTCTATGGGATTTCATCAAGGAGATTTGTTTGAATACCAATTCATGCTGTCATTTAAGCCATTTGGTGCAGACATATGTGGGGGGGGAGATCCTCCCAGACCCCTTTACCTCTCCATCTTAATTATTACCCTTACCCAACGCCTACGTATATTTGCAGCCAAATTCGGGCCAAAATATTTGATGGTTTTGGCTTCAAAAAAAATCTCCTGCGATGAAAGCTCCCTATCCCCACATATGGGCTGAACCTGAGGGCAAACCTGCCTGTGGCCCGGCAGCATTAACACTGATGAGGGATTGTGCCACTCTCTGATGTAAAATGTTCATTTGATACTAGGTACTGATCGCCGTTGGACGAGAGAGCAATATTCAAGTATTACAAGAATCTAATGAAGCTACGTAGCCGTTGTTATAAATATTCTGTTATTCCCACTGCTCCAAAGACCCGTTCTATGCCTCCTTCTCTTACTATTCGCCTCATTAGGGCCTCCATTATCTTAATGGAAGTCCATCAAGAGTTGTGAAAGGAACTACTGGGTAAATGTTTGTAGCAATTTTAAAACTCGATAAGAGCCAAAATTGAGTTGCCTTGAATGTTAATAATCATATATAATCAAAGTGTAGGAAGAAGTCAGAATTCATAAGACAGTCCAAAATTTCATATGGCCCATGTTAGAAAATTCCCAAATATGTACAATCAGTGAACATAGTCATCAGTCTCGGCATCACGAGAATTTGATAATGTTATGCTATTTGTCAAGCCAACTTTACACAGTCAATCATCGGTAAATGAATGAGGGTCAGGGCCGTATTTTTCTCTTATCTGATCCAAAGAGATGTTAATCCTTCATATATCCCATTAACCATGAAACAATGTGGAACAAAATGAAATATCTACGTCCTAGGGAATTCAACAAGCGTTGGAGTCAATTCAGTGGCCAAGCCCGCAAATAACACAAGTCGGTGCAACAGTGCTTTTAACTATTTATTTCCTGCGTAACTATCTATGGAATGTTTTGGGAATATAATTGGTTGGGTTCCTGCACTTAAGAGAGGTGGACTGCCACTATGTGTGTTAGCATAGAAAGAAAGCATCCAAAAATCTGAAAAATTGCCTAAATCACACATATTTTAATTGTATTTCGAACTAGTTTGGGCTAAATAGCTCTAGAGTTGAAACTGTTATGAAGGTGACTTCACGTAACAATTTGATACTGACGTGTTCATCAGTAATATTACTGAGGTACCACTCAGAGCCCTCCTACTTTACACGAGAAGCAGAGGCTTTGCAATAGATGAGCTGGAATGACGTCAAGCAGGCCAGGGCCAAGTCCAGGGCCTGAGCACCTGATAACCCCGGCACAAATTAAACACTGTGTTTACCATGTCTATGGCTTCTTTGCGTCAATGGCTCTAACAGAGGTGAGGGCTTGTTTCCATTGGGGTGAGATGGCCTGAGGGACTATTTCCCTGTGGGAGTGGGCCAAATGCGTGATCACTGTCTTTTGTCGACCATGACTTGATTGATGGTTATTGCTATTCTGCTCTACACCCAGCGAAAAAAGTACTATTCCCAATCCCAAAACCAATCAAATCATACATAGCACACTGGCGGGGGGGAGACAGCCAATCAGGTACGCTCAGGCTTTTAAATTGGGTCGATGGGTCGTTAACACCTGTTTCAGCCCCTGTAACGGGTGCTTAACGCCACAATAGTGAAAGATTCCTGCCCTATGAGCGGTGCCTATACTTCTGCAACTGACTCAGAGTATGTAGACTGCCAGTGCTCGGGAGCTGTTACCTGGCAATCTTGTCCCACCTGGGGTATTTTCAAGAGTATTCACAAACCCCTTTGAACGCCACCTGCTTTGACTCTTAGCCGTTTTACAGGTCTGTACAGCGCTACCAGCAGGATTTTAAAGCACTGCTCTAAATAAATAACAGAGACAACAGGGGTAAGAGTGGGTCGAACCTCCTTTCGCAGGCTGTGCTCTTGGTCCTTTTTCATATTTATCCGGTGGCACTAACAGTTTCCTTTTCTCCTTTCAGATACGAATGGCAATCGGTCGACTACTCCATCCCCACCACGGTCTCCCGGCAGCCATAACGAGAGCTGTAGCATTGCACCGCTCACCCCTTCGCAGTCTCCGGTAAGTACTGACCCCGGCAGCCATAACGAGAGCTGTAGCATTGCACCGTTCACCCCTTCGCAGTCTCCGGTAAGTACTGACCCCGGCAGCCATAACGAGAGCTGTAGCATTGCACCGCTCACCCCTTCGCAGTCTCCGGTAAGTACTGACCCCAGCAGCCATAACGAGAGCTGTAGCATTGCACCGCTCACCCCTTCGCAGTCTCCGGTAAGTACTGACCCCGGCAGCCATAACGAGAGCTGTAGCATTGCACCGCTCACCCCTTCGCAGTCTCCGGTAAGTACTGACCCCGGCAGCCATAACGAGAGCTGTAGCATTGCACCGCTCACCCCTTCGCAGTCTCCGGTAAGTACTGACCCAGCCTGACTTTTACCCAGATCTCCATGGTGAAGTCCAAGGAAACGCACAGTCTATGCCACACTTCAGGCAACAGTCCCCAATTGCTCCGTGTGCACAATTTCACACAGCAAGTGGGCTCTTAAAATGAACACAGCCTTCGAGAAGCAGAGTCAAGTTCCACTTTGAAACCATGGCCCAGTTGTTGTAGGCATTACACCATATTCACTCCACGCCCACCCACCACATGGGGCAGACTTTCACCGGCTCTGGCTTTTGTTGACTGTTCTAGGTTGCCACCATTGTTTCTTTCACTAGATAGCAACAGATATATCATTCAGGGATTTGAATTTGAATGCAGGGACTGGCCTTGATACCTCTCACCATTGTTCCTTTCAATAGATATCAACAGATATATCATTAAGGGATTTGAAGTTTGCATGCAGGGACTGGCCTTGATACCTCTCACCATTGTTCCTTTCACTAGATATCAACAGATATATAATTCAGGGATTTGAAGTTTGAATGCAGGTACCGTCCTTGATACCACTCAAAGTTGCTTGCTTGCTGAAAAAGGGGCATAGGCAGGGACGTGGGGAAATCTATTCTGAACACACCAGTAATACCCAATGAACAGGAGAAATGGTGCCAGCGCTGGAGCAGTCCACCGTCCTGTTTAGGATATTCAATCAAATTCATGAAAATATATAGTGTATAACACAGGTGCCCTTTATTCCAAAACAGGGCAGATGTAAGTGTTCTAGAGATAAATGTAAAGCATATTATGACCAGGTCTCCAAATGCTAAGGGAGACACTTTCTTGATGTCCCTCTATGGCTAGTTATCTAAATGAAATGAAATGATATTTTATTTATATCGCGCTCATACACAAGTGTTTCAGAGCGCGACCAGGCAAAAGGGAGGGGAACAAGAGAGAACAAAAAAAAGAAAACAGCGATCTTACGAGGCCCAGTGACATTAAGAAATCACAAGTGCATGGAAAAGGGGGAAAGTGCATGGGGGGTGCAGAATAGAGGAGAGAACAGAATAAATACTAAATTAAATAAATAAATAAGGGCGATAAACCACGGTAGTGCAGCCATCAAGTGGCAGATGAAAGTTAGTCAGATAGGGTATATCTGATAAGTGCAGAAGGAAAATGGGTGGAAGACTGTGTGGGTACAGATACAGAACCCTAGTGCAGGGGGGTGCCGGGAGGTAGTGCAGGAGTGAGGCAGGGAGAGCAGCTACCTGTGCCCGAATGATAGAGGGTGGACAGGTGCACAATGCCAAGAGAAGAAACAGATCAACAGGGTAAAAGAGGGGCAAAGGCAGAGGCAACGATGAATGTCTTGAGGTGCTTCCAGAACCAGAGATGGATTTCCACAAGTTTCAAGTTGGCCAGGAGGCTGTTCCAAAGGGAGGCACCGTACGAAGACAGAGATCAACCCCCAGCTAATTTCTTTGCGAAACGATTAACCCTGAGGGAGTTATAAGTGGAGGAGCGAAGGGCTCGAGAGGGGAGGTATTTACGAAGGGATTGTTGAAGGTATTTTGGACCCAGGCCACAGAAAGCCTTGTGAACAATGCAGAGGGTTTTGAATTTGGTCCTTGCATCCACTGGAAGCCAATGAAGGGATTTTAGGGCTGTAGAGATACGATCCCAGGGCTTGAGGCCAAGGACAAGTCTCGCAGTCCTGTTCTGGATTAGTTGTAAAGGGCGGAGAGTAGAGGCAGGTAGATTTAGAAAGTGAGTTCAGCGGATGCTGTCCACACACTAAGACATGGGAAGTTGTACTTAATTCCAGTATATCTCGATGGTGAGATGAGGATGTGTTAGAATTTAGATGTAAGGAAAGTCAGGTCCCAACTATGTGAAAGTCTGAAATGTTTCTATGTTTTATTGAATAGCATAAGAGACTGTATACAGTGATATCAATTGTGTACTTTGTAAATTGTCTAATGAATGTTCAATCTGTGTGTACATTGCATTTCTGTATGGATTTGTAAGGCCACATACAAGGAATATCAGTGTACCCCATTTATTATGTGACCATTTTGATTTGGTGTCTCTTTGCAGCGGAATGAGCCAAGGACAAAGAGAGGCCCCTCCTTCTTTGTGGTGGTTGCCATTGACTTTGGCACCACCTCGAGCGGCTACGCCTTCAGCTTCTCCAAGGATCCGGAGGCCATTCACATGATGAGGTAACTTCTCCCTCCCTCAATGCCTGGCCCATAGAGTTTGAAGACCAAGATGCAGCTGGTCTGAGGCTAGTTGCTGCATAGGGGAACTCTAAGTACCCTAGTCATTTATCTGTCGACTTCAAGGCCCCATTTACAGTGCAAGTAGAACGTCTCTCTCCCTGTCAGAGGAGCTCATCAAACATTGTCAATCTTTTATTGAAAATGTTGGACTGCCATATTTTGTTTGTCCCCATGTAGATTCATGGGCCCTCATTGTAGGTTTGCTGGTATCCCGCTGGTAATTCCGGCAGGATACTGGCAAACCTGCCTAACCGCCTGCGATGCCCAATATCCCGGTATTACTGGGATTGGGAAGGATGACAGAGTGCCGGTAAGTTCCCATTTTCATGGCGTAGGACTCCATGGGATGGGATTGTCAGAATTACCAGTGATTCCGGCATTTATTTGCCGATAGGGGCCTGATCTCCTGGCAGGTCAGGACTGCCGGGAGATCCGTGGCCCCAGCCGGTAAACCTGATGTGTGCCTGTGTGTAAAAAATGCCTTAGCTGGAATTACCAGCATTTTTTCCGGATTGGCACACTTGTAACCAGGCCCATGGACTCTTCACCGTAACCAATGACACTGTGTTTTAGGGAGTCTATCCAAGACCTCATGTGTTTTTAAACCATATTTGTTCTTAAATATTTCAAAGTGTTTGTAGCTGATTGCCTTACAAGGGTCTGAATTTTATCTGGTCTCGAGGTGTGTGCATTACACAGATGCACATAGAGTTTCATTGGCTTCAAGGCCACTAAGAAAACAATTAATCTCTTTCACTCTTTTGGTGGAAGTCCATGATATCATATGATATGATATGGCATGTATAACGCGCCTATGCACAAGTGTTTTGGTCAGTGTGCCTTCATCATGGCACAAGGCCGTGTATGTGGTTCAGTGTAGCTGACCGTGGTGCCTGCTGGGCAGGTCATGCAGCCATGCCCAGTGGTCATTGTGCCCCTGGCAAGGGCATATGAGACAGAGGGCCCCAGGCACAGTGATTCATCATGCAATGTGCTCTGTGGTTGGTTTGGGGCCATTAACAGCGGTCAATGTTACTCCCTGCAGCGCTCTCTGATACGGCCATAGTCCATACCCTATTATCATCGTTACTGGTGCATCGCCCTGCCTGCATTGCTTGCTGGGATCTTCCTGCATCTTTTGCCAAATGGTCACTGTGCCGTGGCTTAACCTTAGGCCATACACTATATGCCAACTTGTCATCCTATTGTGAAGACAGTGCCACCAGTGGTACAGCTTTGCAAAGTTTCAGGCAGTTTTATTCATGAAGGACACAATTGTAGCCTTCCCAACGTGGCCATTTACTGTGGACTAACGTCAATCTAAGTTTGTGAACGCATGTATACATTTGCAAAACAATATGAAAAATATACATCATGTAACGAGACAGGCAAAAGTGCCCTGATACAGAGAAGGGCCACACGAGACACAGAAAAGGGACATAAAATGAACAGAGATGAAAGCTAAAAGATTTTTAGAAGACTAACATCTCTATTGACACAAGACATAAAAGTGAGAATAAGCACTAAATGCCAACTGAGGTAGCAACATTTAGGAAACTAAAAGAGAAATGTTCAGAAATAGTGAAAAGAAAAAGAGAGTAGGTGTAAAGGCAGATTCTATATATAAAGGGCCAAATAGGTCAAATGTGCAGAGATGCAAACATCTCTTGCACCAAATTTAATCTGGGATCATATAGCAAGGTTTTTTTTACAATGCTAACAAAATGGAATAGGCTAGTTTTCCCCTTTTTCTACAATATACACAATCTGGAGCATAGCAAAAAGTTGTTATATTTTTCACATATGATTGATGGCCCTAAATTTAATGCAAAACAAGGTTTCCTGTTTGTTTTCAGGTGCCAACAGCACATGTATTGTCACTTTATGTGTTCATAAGCTCTCACATTTTCCCTGATCACGTGGGAGGCCATTTTTCAGAATGAGGACTCCCAAGCCTCATCGCAGTGGAAGTAGGAATGTGTGTTGTGTCTGTTCATTTTGAGCTCTGTAAAAAGGTGGGGCCTGGACAAGTGCCTTCCTCTACCGGGATTATACTACCATCTACAAAGCTCCTAATGGAGATATTCTTTACCAATGTCTTCCTTTTCCTCTCACAACATTCTCTCCGTTTCCTCTCAGACACCTGTTATAGGAGAAATCCAACCGGTAGTAAATTTCAAATATATATTGAACTTTATTCTCTTACAACAAAAACACAAATACATGATTTCGAGTAATGTTAACCTATAATACTGCAAATATACATCAAACCTAATTTCTTCTATTTTACTTCATACATTCCAAACAACATAGAAGCTTAGAAGTGGGGTTGTTAAAGTGGGCATGTGAAATATATTATTCTAGGCTGAGTAAATAGTGTGTCGTCGAACAGAATGATTTCTACAAAGGACAAATGATAAAGGAATTTCTAACATGCTTTTGGTTTTAAAGTTGAGGATACATGGAAGGAATCTAAAATGGCTTTTGACTTTATTTTTGGAATGAAGACCAGTGAAAAGGGTAATCAGTTCAATTAATTTGTTTCTGAAATTGGAGTTCCTCAATTAGGTCCTTCCCTAATATAATAAACAATAGGGAAAGAGATTCTACTTCAGGACATTAATTTGCTAAAGTTGCTACATGGCTTGTGATCTTTTCATCACGTTGACACATCTGTCAAGTCAATGTCTGATAGAAGTCACACATTTCAGGTATCACCTGCTTCTAAAACAACCCAGGGCTATTTAATTATTTTGGATGCCGAAGGAATTTGCCCCAACCCCTTCCATGATTATATTTTTAAGAGATGTAATATTCAAGTACACAATGGGACAATAGGTAACTTAACTTTTTAGTCGTCGAATACATTCTTGTTGGAAATTAATCCTCAGGTTCAATGCTCTGAACTCTCTGGTTAGTGTTGTTCTATCTGGTGTGGCAAGTCACTGGAGAACAGGTCATCTGATTCCCCTTCTCAGTGTGTGGATCAAATCAACCAGGAGTCCTAAGCTCTATCCTACTTGTGGCTCAATTGGAGTGGCTTGGCTCCACGTTTTTTGCAAATGTCCTTAGTTCAACTGTTTGTTCTATCAGTTTGCAAGAATCGAATGTACAACATTTCCTTTTTTAATAGTTTCTTTTTGTAATTATACACAACATTTTGCATCGCAAAATGTCCTTCCTTGTTTGAAAGGGTCACACCCAGATTAAAAATGTAAAGATCTATTTCTATAAATAAGAAAACATGGCAAATAACAAATGCATTTGTCGACCATACTGCCAGGTCCTCTAGTGTTTTACAGAACTCCAGCACCTTCCCTGCAGAGTCTATCTTGTCCCTCCCCCTCCACCTTTTATGGAAATGATGCCCTCTGTGTGATGGTGACATTCCTGCTGAATTGCAAAAAAGATGTTCCCCAGTGCAATCTTGACTGTCAAATCATAACTCAAAACATCATAATTTAAACAATACATTATAGGATATACACCATTAACAAAATATTGCCTTAATCTGTATCTTGTAGAAATAGACAACAATCACACAAACAAAAACAATTGTATCTGAACAAATTATTTGACAAACAAAAGTCTTATTACAGTATGAAAAAAAGGTCCTATTAATGCAATTGGAAGAAAATTTAACAACAATGGGACCCCATTTTCACTAGTCTTCGGATTCTCTACTGAAGAACAAACTGATATAGTGGAGGGCTTGAAATGAATCCAAAATAACTTTTGACCAAATGTTTCCTTGCTGACCTAGAATATCAATCAGAATTATTTTGTACTATACTGTTCAAAGAAACTGTCCATTTAATATAACTAATATGCTATTCAAAGACAATGTTCAATTCATATAATTAACTCAAGTTCCAACTGATAATTCCACTACCAATTGTTCTTCAGGACCCTCTAAGGAACTCATGGTGGCAACAGTAAAGACAGACACAAGTGATCACAGTTCAAGGGTGTTCATTAAACTGTATAGGTAGGTTGGAAAAATGCTGAATCTAAACCTAAATCTAAGATGAGAGCAAGCTACGACCATCAAATATTAATAAGGCAGTCCTAGTGGCGTCTTGTCAAACAAAAGGGCCTATTCTAAAACAAAACTATTGCCAATCCTTACAACTAAACACAAAAAGATTGTGGAATAGTGTTTCACAAGAAAGAAAGAAGTGTTCACAAATGATAAGTCAGTATGTTATAGCCAGGGGTCTCCTTTCCCCATGTTTTGAGCACAGGACAAGGCGGAACTCCTGAGCGTAGCACACTCTCGAGCTTTCCCAGCACGATACTACAGTTCCTTTCTAAATTATCAGGATCTTTGGTGGTTAAGTCCATTTTCTACAAAAAAAGTATTTTGCCTCCGAGGACCTGATGGGTCCAAAAATAACAAAACAAAACCTTCCTTTCCGTCTGTACTTTGGGTGATGGCTTTTCACCCCTGGATCCCCCTCTTCCGGGCTCAGACCCCTCTCAAATAGCAGCCTCACTCTGTCGGGTTCACTACTGCTTTTTTTCACAAGATATTACCTATTTCATTATGTTGGTTGATGGTTTTTTACTCTGGATCCCCCTCTTCCAGACTTAGACCTCTCTCGAATGTCAGACTCCCTCCGTCGGGTTCACTATGGCTTGAATTCACAAGATTTCACCTGCTGCATTCATGAGTTGTTGCCTGATGGCTTTTCACCCTTGGATACCCCTCTTCCGGGCTCGGACCCTGCTCAAAGGTTTATTCAAAAGATTTTGCCTGTGGTATTCACAAGTATTAATGTCTTTTTAAACAATCCATTATGGACATAACTCTGTCGGGCTCACTCTTGTCAGCACAATGTTCTTTGGGCATCATCCTTCTCCCCTTCCTGTCGGCATCCCTCCATCGGTTTCATTCTTGACAACTACACAGTTTTCTTCTTCTTTCTCACTATGCAGGATTCATCTCCTTTAGCTTTCCAATTACGTGCCGGTCAAAAACTTTCGACTGTACAGGGGGTTTTGCTAGACCCCTGTATGACCACTTTGACCTTTTCCTTGCGGCTCTCCTAATGCCTTCTGGTATCAGTAGTTTCAACAATAGGGGAATCACCCAGAGAGCATTGAGTGAGCACCCACATTGTGCCGGAACCCTCTGCAGCTGGTTTTCCTCTTAATTTGCCATTCACAACTTTTGTTCAACACAGTTCAATTTCTTATTGGTCCTCCCTTCGACACACCGGCTGTGATGAACCGCTTGACTTTTCTTATCTCTGGAGTCAAGGACGGTACCACGGTAGCAAGCGTCTTTCCTGGCCATCAGTGTAGGGGAGCTCCATGTACTGTTGACATCTGCTGCAACACACGCTGGCTCTTGCTCACAGTCTTATGATTCCTTTCCCGGAGGGTTCATGGGTCTGTGACGAAAAGGGCAAGGTCGCTTCTCTCCTTGTCGCCCCTTCGTTTCTCAATGCTTTTCCCCCTTCATGAACTGCCGCGCTGGGATAGCTGTCTTGTCGCGCGGTCTGCCTTGCTCATAGTGTGCCCTTGTGCTCCACCTTTTATCCCTGTGGGAAAGGGAAAGGACAGTCAGGTGTGTGTGGTCCTGGTCAATTGCCTGACTTTGCCTGACCCTTACGTTGGGTCATGTCAGGTAAACGACTCTATTGTAAGAAAGTGCTTGTGTTGGAAAAGGAGGGGTAGAATGTCTGAGTATCCTACTTGGTAGGATGGAGAAAAGGTGTTATAAGAAGGGGGATACTGCGTCACACCCATCAGTGTCCCACCACCACTCCTCAGGACCCCTTATCCAGGTGATCCTCCTGCATTGGTCCACCCCCAGGAACTGGAACCAATAGCGATAGCTGTGTCCTGTCCACCTGGATGACAGATCCACAGGGATTAGTAAGTGAGACACTGTCAGGTGTCTCACAATCCCCAAAGTTATTTTATGTCATATTTAAGTTTCATGAATTGTAAAAACATATCTTTCAGTTTATTGTTTTTCCAATAATTTCTATGGTTCAACATGAATGGGAAATAACTGTGTCTACCATGTTGCAATCCATGGGGGCCTTGAAACTGATTTTTCAATTCTTATTAAACACTTACACAGAAATTTCAATGTTGGTACACACTTTCACCAAACTTCAATGGATATCTAAGGGAATTTATTTGAAATAAAAACAATATTCCAGCATTTGTTGACCGACTCTCTCCAGGAGTCCACCTGTAAGGAGCATAACACATGTTTCAACATCAGATAAAGTTACCTGACTATGTTAAAGGCAGAGTTATATTCAAGCCGAACAGTGAGCATTAGTCTGAGGCTTCATTTGGGATAGGTGAGGATAAAATGAGACTCCCTATAGTGATACACCTGTAACAACAGGTAGGTGGCAATGTGTGAGAGATCCCAAATGTATTCATGCAGGTAACATTTATTTCAGTTCACATGAGGAACATAAGTTGTGTTGTCGCACAGCAGAAAAAAGTTTTCCGTGGAGCTCATTCAAATGCTATATCCAAGTTTGAGTTTGTTGCAATATTCCAATTGAAACTTGAGGATGTAATAAACCTAAATATCACAGAGGAATTATGACATCATGCGTAATGGTGGTGTAAAGTCCTTCATAGAATTCAAGAGCCTCCACTATATTGGTTATTTTAGAAATCGAAAGTGGCCACGGGGTAACATTATTAGCATGATTAATGTGCTAATGACCTGTTACAAGGTGGATGTGATGTAGCGTGATGCTGTTGCACAAAACTGTTCCGTACAGCACAGCCCCAACACAGCTCATTCTGTGAAAAAACTGCCGCCATCTTAGAGTAGACTTTCATGGCCATCATGGTTCAGAATAAGGACTAATATTCCGTTTTACAAGTATATGCCCAAGATGGCAATAAAGCTGATTGTAACATTCCTGCCAGACACGAGGGATGACAACAGATGTCTCCAGTCCCGGGGCAGAGGGGATGCATCTTGGACTTCTGCTCCTTCTACTCCTAGCCTTTAAAGAACAGAACCGCCCCTTCAAAGTACCTGTTCTTTTTTTCTCTGATGGTACTGCTGTCAGCAATGGCTGGGAGGGGACTGCCGCGCAGAGGTGCAGCTGGCAATGCAGCTCTCACCCACAGAGAGAAGGAGAGACATAGAGTGAGACAGAAAGAAGGGTGGAGGGGAGGGGGAGAAAAGGGTAAGAGAGAGAAAGAGAGCATAAAAAGAAAGGAAGCAAGAGAGAGGACTAAGTCCCTGTCTGATACGAAGGCCTTACTGCTAGTAACAGCAATTTACTTATTGGGTACTGTGAGGAGTCAGGAATGAAAGTCGGACGCGGGTGATCCATGTCTTTGGCCATAAACTTTAATTAAACAGAAATGGGTTTGGAAGAGATCTTTCTGTCCCGGCTCTAAGAGGATTTTCCTACCTAAACAAAACTAACACGTCTGTCCTTTGTCAGGTTGTCCAAAGTAAATTGTCCTGTGTCCAAAGTACTATTCTGACCCTTACATTGTAAAAATCAACTACACGACAAAAAGGGGAAATGTCTTTGGCCTTAGAAGGTGCATAAATGTTACAAAAGTAAATTGCTTAACTCCAACACAAATCTTTGATGCAAAGCAGGTTCACAAATCCAGAGGGTGGTTCCCTTCCCCTGTATTCTTCTTCACTGAAGTTTCTACAGATTTCTTTAAGTTCCAAAACAAACTCAGACAGACTACCTGGTGTACTCTCCTATCAGGTTCCTCCTTGTTCTGTTCTGTTTCAATGTACACTCTAAACAAACTGCTTGGTGTACACTCCTGACAGTTTTCTCTTTGTTCTGCTCTGTTTCAATTAGACCCTTGACAAACTGCCTGGTGTACTCTCCTGACGGTTTTCTCTCTGATCGGTTTCAATTAGCGTCTTTATAGTTCACTTGAATATTCTTGTAATGCTTATTTATCATACAGTATATTCTTATGAATTATTCAACTGCGACTCACCCGTATACTCTCCTGCCGGGGTCCTTTCAATTGTACAAACACCTGTTATCTTCTATGCAATACTTGAGTCTTGGATTGCTTGGTACACTCTCTTGCCAGGGCTTTTTATATGCACCTTGCACAAACTCATAAACTTGACAATCTTGTACAGTCTTTCTTTCCTGTTCCTTTAAACAATATGGTATCTTTCTTTCTCTTCCATTTAGTTCATTCTGCT
The DNA here is from genome assembly GCF_040938575.1 of Ambystoma mexicanum. Taxonomy (NCBI): domain Eukaryota; kingdom Metazoa; phylum Chordata; class Amphibia; order Caudata; family Ambystomatidae; genus Ambystoma; species Ambystoma mexicanum. The sequence goes on along the minus strand of NC_090937.1, from coordinate 1,559,796,151 downwards.
TTTTTTCCTATCATCTCCATTGCCGAAATTCCCCGGTTTTCCCTTCTCCCTCGGGAGAACTCACCGGTCTGTGATAGCGGGTACTGCTTTCTCTGTGGTCAAGCCACAGTGACTCCTTGTTGTCCTGCTTCATTCTTTCTGGTTCATCTGTAATGTGGTTTCCATCTCTCTCACAGCTTTCGTTGGCCATCTTCATACTTCCCTGAGCTGCAATGGTGCGGCAGTGTCTCTATGATACTGCTACCCGCAAGGAGGTTGGCTTCCCTCCTCTGGAGGTCTTGCGGTACACCGACCTTGATGCTCTGCCTTCTACGGTTCCTTCCATGAGCTGGGCGGCTCCACGGTGCCTGCACTCGCCCAGTCTCTTGGTCAACGCTGAGCGGATTCATCCTCGCCCGCCAGCCTCTTTCTTTCTCTGTCAGCTGGCTTCCGAGTTTAAATGTCCTGCCAGCTGACAGGTGCTATTAACAACTAGAACGCTGCTTGCGTTCTCGGTCTGTCTTGATCCTCATTACTCTAGTCAGCTTCCTCGTGTCAGTACTCCTTTCAATGGGAGAGGGGAAGTCAGTTTGTACCAGCTTGTAGGCAGAATTTGAGAAGGGATTCTGATCAGTTTTGGGAAAGGGGGTACAGAGAGCTATACCTACATAACATTAAGGCATGTGGAATAGATGGGGTATCCTTGAATGTAAAAGGGGGATACCATGTCACATCTGATATCATAACACGCCCCTTTGGGTCACCTCCGCCCAGGTGATCCTCCCTCATCTAGCCACCGCCAGGATCAGGTAGTGGCTGCTGTCCCCTGGCTACATGACGGGGAAGCCACGACAGGGAAAGGAGTGATGTTTACCATTGGATTAATCACCATGATTACCATTGGATTAATCACAGTACCAATATTTAAATAGTACACGCATCATATATACCGGTTTGGACGCAAATGCTACACAAGAGTTAAATTATCATCACCGTGGGGAGCATTTAGCAAGAAGGATCTGGGACAGCCCATAAACATTTACAATCGCTTGTAAAGCAATGTCTGGCATTTATTATCAAGAATAATTCCTGCTAACCGTGCCAAAAAACTTCAGTGGTGTGTGTGTGTGTGTGTGTGTGTGTGTGTGAATATGCAACACATATGGCAGTTGCATTCCTTTCTACATAAGTAATGGTTGGCATCTAGGCCTAGATCTTCAGTGTGATATCAAAGAGCAGAGCATTAGTACTTGTGGTTTAAAGAGCGTTCCTGTCTGACTCCATGCTGTGTTTAAAAAATGTGTTAGTTATTCCATGGAAAGTGCCTTTCATTCCTAGAATGCACTCCAGAATGTAGTGGAATGAGTTTGGGGCAAAATGCCAAAAGTGAGTAGAGCATGCACTGTAATCGTGTAAATAAACATTGCGTCCCACTCAAGGGAGGGTTAGGTTTAATTTATTTTACAAGGAGGAGAGATGTGCTGTGCCGGCTGCTTCCGGCCAGCTGAAACAGGTTGAGCAAGGGTGAATGTCATAAGTATGTGGTTAATACTTGAAGTGCAAATATACATGTGAAGGGCTGAACAATTAACAGATACAGTTACCATGTATGGAAATCTGCACACACAGGAACTGCGTGCACAGTGGCAAATAAAGGGGTGCACACAAGCAACATATATCGTCCTGGGAGGATAGCTCAGCGGCAACGTGCGCGCCAAGACGACACGAAGCAACACAGGTTCGATCCCCGGGTCCGCGCTCAGAAACCTCTGGGAATTTAAGCGCGTTATAAATGCAACTAAGACAAAAAAAACAATTAGGCAGCGCCTCGATGCCCATGGGCTGTGTGAGCGCTTTTAAAAATGGTAAATAAATACAAATATCCAAACCACTCAATGAAAGCATGAATGGGTTACACCTTGCATGGAGGAATGCACACAGAGTCACCATGAATGGATTGCCACCTAGGACGAGGAGGGTATCAAACAAAGAAAATGTATAAATATATATGCAAAAAGATGGCCACCATTACACTCCTCACTGCTGGATGAAATAGTTCCACGTGTGTGCTGTAAGCAGCTGCCTGCCCTGCCCATATGGAAACAGCTGCAGTCTTTCCGAATACCACAAATACAGAAGGTGCAAAATCCATATGATGAGTTGTATGGCCCTAGGCCGCCACAGTGGGGACCCAACGTGCAGGATCCTATAATGAGGGCCTCCCTGCAACCTTCTGTCTCGTTGATCCACAAATGCTACGATGTACCCCAAAGCCCACGGAAAGTTCACCACACAATATCAGCTTCACAGTAGGGTGACCAGACGTTAGTATTTGGAGCTCTGTTCCCCCTTTCAAGCACCCTGGGTGGTTACCCTTGTTGGACAATGGTGGTTCGCCCAGGGATGGGGGGGATTTCACTGCCTGTTGGGGTTGGGCAATGTGGGTGGTGGGGGTGTGTTGGTATTGGGGCTGGGCTTCAATAGTTTGGGGGGGTTGTATTTTAAAAAATGGTTCATGTCTCCAGGGAGTAAGACTGGAACATCACTGGATATATGTGGGGGCTTAAACAACACTAGAGGGACTAATAATATCAAGGAGGGAGGGGGGTAAACCAGATATTACGATATCTAACACAAGCAAAACAAACTCCCTGCCTCTTAAGGTCCGGTAAAGTACAGTGAAGCAAATCACTAGACTTGTAGGGGATTAATCACATATCACGTATATACCCTTGGCATCATGTGAACGTGTGTATGGAGCATTCAACCAAAACACACTAATGTTGATCAAAAAACTATAGCAATTTTAATACATATTAATACAAAGCAGTTATAATAAAACATCATAAAAAGCATTAGAGACAATATCTCATAAAGCGACAATGTGCAAGTGTAAGTGTAACCTTATAATGGTAGAAAACCTTCAAGGGGTCTACCTCTATAAGGTGTAAGGTGCAGGAAATATGAAAAACAACAAAAACGCACCTATTTAACAACACACTTGAGGTACAAATATTAGAGTCCAAAAATGGAATCACATTAGAACAAATGTCTAATAACCATATTAAAAAACACATATACGAAAAAATAACAGGAAACCTAAAGTGTAGAGTACTAAACAGTTCTGGTTACTCTATGGTTGGTACTATTGTCTTGTACTGATCTATTAAGCAACCTTGGCGGATATTAATCTTGTTCAGAACATTTGGTATTAATGTTGACATTAACCCCTATATGTGGGGGCTGCCAGTGACACTGTATGCTGGGCGGGGGGCCTGCACTCTTTCCCTTCTTCATTGTATAGCGATGGCTGGTCGTAATGTCATGAGCTGGAATATTTACAGGCTTAACAACCCGCGTAAAGTGTGCAAAGTTGTTCATTATTGTGAGAGGCACAGAGCTAAGGTGATCCCTATTCCAGGAAATCCACCTGGTTGGAACAGGGAATGAGGGGGTGGCGAGATCCTGGGGGTCAAATAGGTACTTTACATTCTTTTCTACTTACTCTGGGGGGGTCATGGTACTGTTTCCTAAATCACTTGGATTCCACAAGGCGGGTAAAATTATAGATCTGCGGGGCTGGCTTGTGATTGTGTCGTGCTCTTTGGCTCATTTCCCCATCACGATTGTGAATGTGTATGGTCCCAATGTGGACGACCCTGAGTTTTATCAGATGCTCCTCCATACGTGTTGTAAATATATTCATACTAATATTGTCTGGGCCGGTGACCTCAATGTAATTTTGAGCAGGTCCAAGGATACGTCTGGTGGGAGCACCTGGGGTACCACACGCGCCTCACGAGCAATAAGTAGGGGTATGATTGATATGTGTCTGTTGAATGTGTGGAGGATGAAACACCCTGAAGAGAGGGAATACCCCTTTTACTCGTCAGTCCACTATATGCCATCCTGTATCGATTATTCCTGGCGGGCATGGCACTGGTGCGCATGACTGTGGAGTGCACTTTTCTCCTGAGGACGTGGTCGGACCACTCTCCCATTTTGTGGTCGAGAGATCTGGGTCGGGAGAGGGTACCCAGGCCCTTCTGGCGTTTCAAGGCTGCAGCGCTCACTGTTTTCCATAGTGAGGTGTTAGACACAATTTCAATGTATTTCGAGATCAACGTGGAATCAGTGGCTTCTATGGACACCATTGGGGAACGTTTTAAGGTAGTGTTGCGGAGAAGGTGGATGTCCGTGGAATTTGGGGTGTTCAAGCTATCGGACAGCAGCTATCAAAGTTGGAAGAGGAGAAAAAAGGCTTGGAATTTAGGCTTGGGGACACTAGTAATGCTGGCACCTTGGCGTTGTTAAACGGGTCACTGGACCGTTTCGGCACTGCAACAGATCTTGACGTTAAATATCTGGCGTGGCTGGTAATGGCTAGGAAGTACGGAGAGGAGGGGAGACCTAGGTGCCACTTGGCGGCAGTGGTACAGCAGGAAGGTGGCAGTACGGATATAGTGGCGGTGCATACCGAGCATGGGAAGGAGTAGGCAGAACCAGATCATATTTTGGATGCCTTCCGCATATTATGAGCGCCTCTATGAGTCGAATGGCATGGTGGAGGACTCACTGGGGCAGTTCTTTGCAGATGCCTCTTTGCCGGTTTTGGGTCCAGATGACATGGCGGCACTGGACGCCCCGTTTACGGCAGATGACATTCTGGCATCCATAAAGGTGTTGCCTACATCCAAGGCCCCTGGAACGGATGATATCACGGCAGAGTTTTATAAAGAGTTTGGCTCTGATAGTGGCAGGGCATATGCTGTGCATGTGGCAGGAGGTGGTGTGAACTGGCCTGCTTCCCCCTACGCTTCACGAGGCAGTGGTTATTTTGATATTGAGACCTAAAAAAAGAACCCCACGAACGTGCCTCCTACAAGCCAATATTGCTACTGAACTTGGGTACTAAAATATTTGAGAATATTCTAGCAGACACATTGATTGCACATGTTCCAACCATAATTCACATTGATCAATCTGGATTTGACCCTGGGAGGCGATGTCGCTAAATCTACACGACTCTTTGTTATCCTTTCACAGATTGACCCCAAAGTACAGGCGGTGGCGGCCCTGTTAGATGCCGAAAAAGCATTCGATTCAATTGAGTGGGGGTGCTTTTTCGCTTTGTTGCGGCAGGTGGGCATTCCAGAGTATTTTATAGCTGCAGTGCAACCTCTATATGCGGGTGCAAATGCCTGTGTAGGCATCCTTGGCCAGAGGCCAGCACCTTATGCTTTGGGCCGGAGGACAAGAAAGTGCTGGCCACGGTCACCTCTTCCTTTTGCCATTGAAATTGAGCCTTTGGCAGCCCAACTAAGGAGCTTTCACCATGGAAGGGTTTTGGCTTTGTGCGGAGTGAGGGAGCTGGTCTCTTTGTATGCAATTATGATATGATATGGCATTTGTAACGTGCCTGTACACATGTGTTTCGATCTTATATTTTAAGGACCCGGTGCTAAGCAGGGCCACTTGCGACAGAGATCGCAAGGCGTCCATGATCATGTCAACGACAGAGGTCGCTGACATGATCATGTCACAGGATTTAGATATTGCTTGACTTACAGAAACGTGGTTTAACAGAAACAACTAAGCATGCAGCAGTTTTGCTCCGTTTTGCTGACTGGTCGCCTGGTGAACCTCCAGAGCCACACAGGTCTCAGGCTCCCCCCGCCAGTCCTTGAACTTGCCTCAAGGCCTCTGCACTCTACTCACCACTACTGCACTTCTGGAATTCGTTTCAAGGGAAGGGAACTTCTCTGCACTTAAGCCAGACCCCTTCCCTTTCACTTCCTGTCTGCGCACTTACATCACCTAGAATGCACTAGGCCTAGCTCGCAAGGCCTAGTATGGTTGTTCTTTGTTTCTGTGTGCTTCTCCTTCTCCTCCCCCCCTTATCACCTCACTCTTTGTCATGTACTTGCACTTTCTGAAACGTTGCTGGCCTCGTACGGTAGTTTATTGATTGTATATTCTTCTCCCTCTCATCCCCCCTTTCTCGCCTTCTTTCCTGCCGTGCACCTGCACTAGTAGTAATGCTGTCAGGCCTAGTCTGCTACTCATTTTTGTTAGATCATTCAGAAACTTCAAGGCCTAAGAAAGACTGTATTCCCTTGTTCCCTTCCCACCTTGCAGCGCTGTGGAGCATAAGATAATGGCATGGGCCTGTATTATAAAGAATAAATTACCCACGACTGCACTGACAAAGGAGATTGCAAGTTGTGTGACCTTATAAAAGAACTCAACCATCAGCTTCATTCTTCTACAGAGCTCCATGGTGATTTGCAACATTTTAAAAGCATGCAGACAGGGGTGCTTTATCCCATATATGTTCAGGTACTTCAATAAAAGTTAAGAGGGCCAAGTGTTTTATTTTTTATTTTTTTAATGAACTAACACAACAGAGAAATGTTTCCTCTGCTCAATGATGGAGAAAGTCGAAAAGGGAGATGTAGATGGTGGAGAGCTAAATACAATCTCTGTGAAATTCTTCCTTTGAGGGCAGGTCAAGTGCAGCGACCTTTACAGCCACATGTGAAGTCATATTTTGGAACCCTCCCCTTAAGGTGGGACAAGATTTGGTGTTTTTAAAGTTCAAAGGGTTTTCCCTGGTGCACCTTTGTAAGTGGCCCTCCAGGCAGGCAACACACATATCTCTGGTTTTAGCGGCAACCTTGTTTGTGGTGCTGGTTTAGGAGCTGGTTTAAGCTCATACGCATGCTGTATGCATTACTTTGGGAAACCCGTTCCACAAAATACGTTTGGATTCATAATGGCCGATTCAGGAACCAAAACGTCTTAAAATGTTTATATTTTACTGGCTACATGGGACATCAGAAAAGAGTCTATATATTAACACATTGTTTTCTGCTTTTAGGAAATGGGAGGGTGGAGACCCCGGTGTGGCCAATCAGAAAACCCCAACAAGCTTGTTGTTAACCCCAGAGAAGAATTTTCATAGTTTTGGCTATACGGCGAGAGATTACTATCACGACTTGGACCCGGAAGAAGCGAGAGAGTGGCTGTACCTGGAGAAGTTTAAAATGAAGATACATAGCACAAGTGTGAGCCAATGATTCTTCCTATTGACATTCCTTTTCTACACAATTTGTTCATTTTTGATTTGTATTTCATATTTGCTTTTGATTTAGCACTCTACTGCCATGGGGCTATTGCTATTGAACAGACCTTTCAGGGGCGAGGTGGTAACAAATGGGGGTGGCTGTGACGGATTGCCATCCTTGAGTGTGTGGGTAACTCTGTTACTGAAAGGGAGGCCTGCTAATCAGAGCCCACCTTTCATAAATGCTCCATGCAGAAATGACGGTGCAAACATGTGCCTTTTTAAGTCTACATGTAGATTCCTGATAGGTTCTGGAACACAAAGTGAAAGCAGGTGCAGGTAGATTTTTTATCATTGGAACATGTGATATGAAATGTAATAATTGTATGTCTTAGTCAGTCTGGTGACACCTTAATATTAAATATGGAGCCATGCTTGGTTGTGGCATGGTGGCTTTTACGTTCACACAAGCTTTTGGCTACAGCAATTTGATATTATACTAGTGTCAGTTCTGTGAGCACGTCCCAGATCCAACAGGACAGATGGTGCCAGTGTCTTGCCTTGATGTCTTTACTTCTTGCCCATTGGGACAATGGGCAACAAGCTGCCTTTTTTAATCATCTAGAGGAAGGATAACATCGTCCTGCAGGTTACAGTAACCTTCCTCATGGGATCTTCTGGAAACCTGTTACTTCAAAGGCAGCACTGAAATAAGGAAGCCACACTTAAATCAGAGTGCTGGCCACTAAAGTCCCTTTGAAGTTAGCAAACACAGGAAGGAAGCAGCGTTATAGTAGCCAGTGGAGATCAGGAAGCTGAGGGAGGGGTTCCACCATGTTGTTTTCTGCTAGGGCTCGGTACCACTTCCTGTCCCATTATTTAATGATGCAGGATAAGGTGTTCTGGGTATGATGCCAGAAGGCCAAGGGCACTTGTTACAACAGCTTTGAGTGTCCCCTTACAGCAGTCTTGCTTCGGGCCAATCTCCTGTGACATGTTGACTATGTTACGAAGAGGAATAGCCACCTTCTTGGATTCATCTTTGACTCTCAAGACAAGTGAAATAATAGACTGGACATCTTTTGGGGATACAGCCTATCCACAGGTCTTCTGTCGGGGAGGTGAAGACAGAAGGCATCCATGGCAGAGGTGAGCTCTGTCACCCAACCATCCCCAGTGAATAGGATGAGAGAGAACTGTTGTGGATGAAGGCTGGCTGTGGCACTAGTACAATGTTCCTGAACTGGAGGCGAAGGACTCCCTGTAGCTGCCAGCCAAATTCCTGGAACTGAAGCACAATACAGAAGAACTCACCTCTTCCTCTAGACCCTGGATTAGGCATCTCAGCAACCCAGAAGCTCACAAGTAGCTGGCACCCTGTTTCGTCCTTTTGAGACATCTTTGGGCTGGATCGACTGTATTCAACAACATTTGAGCTGCCACAGGACCAGCTGTGCCACTTTTGACACGCTATATAAGCTACAAACCCCTTGCAGCACTTCGAGCCATCCATATGCTGGCTCATCACACTACAGTGGACTGACTCGTCTTGATCCTATCCCAAGCTCAACATTGTGGGATCAGCTAACTTCAGTGCTGACTCGACCCACGTGAAGCTATCAAACTTGCCTCAAATCAGCAAGCAAAATATTTACCCATATCTCGATATTGAGAAAGTGAATGCGCATGACTGACACAGAAATAGATAGATAGATTGATAGATAGATATAGCTGGGCCTAACCTTCACAGCTATGGTATTTTCATGGTAGCCAGATACTATTGTGGTTGTATATAGGTTTATTGCCTGGATAATACTGTCAGGAATCCTTTAAAGCTCATCAGTGTTTGACACTGTAGGTCCTCTTGATGGTTCTCTATAAAATAAACCCCCATTACATTCACAGAGAGCTTGCTGATAGAGCACCAGGATGTTCTGGCTCTTTGAAAGTTCTGCCATCCACTTTGTCAGACCAGTTGTTTCTGAAATGTTCTGAATGTTAACGTCACTCAAATGAAACTGTTTGTATAGTGATCGATCAGCTCGTCACATAAGGCATGGTGCCATGTGATGCCTCTGCCTGCCTCATACTGTTGCACGGTTCTCTTGTGGGAATCTCCAAAAATTGTTGCTATCCACTAAGGACTAGGACAAGTATCCCGTTCCCCACATCATTCCACAAAGTCTTTTCACAGAAGCCTCTTGATAATGCCTTACTATATAAGACTCATAAAGCCTCACCGCAATCGCCATAGTTGACAATGTTTTCCTTGATTTGACACCCTTGGCCTCTCCACCAGTCACTGCAGATCTCCTGCCTTGGGAAACATTTATATAGCTTTCTTTTATGGCCACTGCAAAGGTGCACTTAGTTGGGCCTTCCAATTCTATTTAGGTCCAGGTACACTTTACACGTTGTGAAAGGATATGCATAAGCCATATTAGAACACTGGGCAGTTGAATAACCCTTTCCTATTGGTCAATTTACACGCTATAAGAGCTGGTATAGCTCAGAGATATCCTGTAGGCAGCAAATGTGACCTTTCATTTATTTTTCTCTAAAAGCCTTTCCTGTTGGTCAATTTACACGCTATAAGAGCTGGTATAGCTCAGAGATTTCCTGTAGGCAGCAAATGTGAACTTTCGTTTCTTTTTCTCTAAAAGCCTTTCCTGTTGGTCAATGTACACCCTATAAGAGCTGGTATAGCTCAGAGGTTTCCTGTAGGCAGCAAATGTGAACTTTCATTTCTTTTTCTCTAAAAACCTTTCCTGTTGGTCAATTTACACCCTATAAGAGCTGGTATAGCTCAGATATTTCCAATAGGCAACAAATGTGACCTTTTGTTTCTTTTTCTCTAAAAGCCTTTCCTGTTGGTCAATTTACACGCTATAAGAGCTGGTATAGCTCAGAGATTTCCTGTAGGCAGCAAATATGAACTTTCGTTTCTTTTTCTCTAAAAGCCTTTCCTGTTGGTCAATGTACACCCTATAAGAGCTGGTATAGCTCAGAGGTTTCCTGTAGGCAGCAAATGTGAACTTTCGTTTCTTTTTCTCTAAAAGCCTTTCCTGTTGGTCAATTTACACCCTATAAGAGCTGGTATAGCTCAGATATTTCCAATAGGCAACAAATGTGACCTTTTGTTTCTTTTTCTCTAAAAGCCTTTCCTGTTGGTCACTTTACACGCAATAAAAGCTGGTATAGCTCAGAGATTTCCTGTAGGCAGCAAATGTGAACTTTCGTTTCTTTTTCTCTAAAAGCCTTTCCTGTTGGTCAATGTACACCCTATAAGAGCTGGTATAGCTCAGAGGTTTCCTGTAGGCAGCAAATGTGAACTTCCGTTTCTTTTTCTCTAAAAGCCTTTCCTGTTGGTCAATTTACACCCTATAAGAGCTGGTATAGCTCAGATATTTCCAATAGGCAACAAATGTGACCTTTTGTTTCTTTTTCTCTAAAAGCCTTTCCTGTTGGTCACTTTACACGCAATAAAAGCTGGTATAGCTCAGAGATTTCCTCTAGGCAGCAAATGTGACCTTTTGTTTCTTTTTCTTTTAAAACCTTTCCTGTTGGTCAATTTACACACCATAAGAGCTGGTATAGCTCAGAGATTTCCTGTAGGCAGCATATGTGACCTTTCGTTTCTTTTTCTCTGAAACAGCTTTTAGTCGCTAAACTAAAAATGATATTTTAGTACTATTATGGTCTTTTTTGTTTGTTTAAAGTTGAATTAAAACAATAATTTATTACACAGCCACAGTAGTGGCTGTATAGTTATGGTTAAGTTGCTGTTTCCATAGGAAGAGCACTTTTTGGGCGGCTTATATCTTCACTCTCCCTGGACGAATCCTCACCAAACTTTGCAAAAAAAAGTATATAGCCCACTCTGAATTTGCAAAGTTGGGTGAGGTTTGGTCCGGGGAGGGGCAAAGTTATATGAGTGGTCCCAAAATGTCTTTTTTTCCCATAGACTGAATGGGGAAAAAACTTTGCTCATGCCTTCTGCCCAACCCGCTGGATGGACCAGGAGCAGCAGCTTGGTCCCGAAAGTGTGCTTTTCTAAATTTGGTGAGAATCTGTCAGGTAGTTTTTTTTAAAATGACCAAAAAGTAGGTCACAACAAATGTGTGATATCTATGTCCGGTCCGCAGACACACTTCCCTGTTCGATCGGCGGACAGTGTCCTGATGGGCTAATCGGCTTGCGTCATGTTCGCTGATTGGATGGTGAAGAACTTGAAGTACATCAGATTTTTGGAAACGCTCGCCATCATGGATTCACGGACTACGCCGCTGTCCGCGGACATCGCTGTAAAAACATATTAAAAAACACAACATTGCAGTTGTCAAACTTATGAAATAATATCTGGGGAGGTGAGGGGTGATGAGGATGGGATGGGATATGGTTGCAAGAAGCAAAAAAACAGGTGTTTTTTGCAGCAAAAGTCTGCGAACAGTTCGGATGTTCGCAAATAGTCCTGTGAAAGTTCGCGGACTCCTCAGCATTAAAGGGTTAGTGAAATGCAGTTCTTGGATGGCTTATAACTTTGGCACCACTTAATGGAACTGCATGTATATTCCTGACCTGATTCTGAGAGAGTATGCCAAGTTTGGTGGGATTCTGTCATGAGGGGGCAAAATTAGAGGAGGGGTCCCAACATAATGTAAAGGCTTATACATGATGTGCCTTTTGACGAACCTACACTTAATTTGGGAAATTGATCATATACTTAGATATAAGTGTTTTTGCTAAGTTTGGTGGGATTTTGTGAAGAGGGGGCAAAATTAGAGGGGGGGTCCCAAAATAATGAAAAGGCTTATAAATGAGGTGTCATTTGACGAATCTAGACTTCATTTGGCAAACTGATGATAGATATAGACATACATGTTTTTGCGAAGTTTGGTGGGAGTCTGTCAAGAGGGAGCAAAATTAGAGGGGGGTCCCAAAATATTGTAAATATGTTATATATGTGGTGTCATTTGACAAATCTACACAAAGGTTTGCAAAACAATTACAGATCTAGATATAGATGTTTTCGTAAAGTCTGAATGGATTTTGTCAAGTGGGGGCTAGGTTATATGACAATTGTATGTGCATACATTTGACACTTTTGTAAAAATAAAACATGGTTGGATTTCCAGCAAACTTGCATAAGGAGCATTGGCCAGGACCTACAAGCATGGTTTTGCAAATGTGCCAGTGTTTAATATTTGACAAGTGTCATAATGTAGCTACAAAAGATAGTGGTATACCTTTAGTGACTGAGGGGTAGCCTGTGGCCATGGGTAGTGGCCAGATTGTCCGGGTCATGGAATAAGGTCATGATCCAGTCAATCTAGCTACTGGCCATGACCACAAGGGGCAAAACATAGGATTCAAGTGGCCATGTCCACCTGGGACTAGCTTTGTGTTAAAGTTATTCGAAATTAAGAAAGATCTGAAAGGGAAGTAAAATGTGCTTGTGGTAATATGGTCATAGGTTTCTCTTTTTGCCTTCTACAGGCTGCAATGGAAAGCGAAGAGGGCCATGAAAGCATTTTCCTTCCTACACCGGGACGCCGCAGATGTCCCGGTGTAGGAAGAAAAATCCTCTTTTTTAGCACCCCGGGTTCCCGCTTTGGGAACCTGGGGTGCTAATGGCCTTCATCCCCCATTTCAGGGGCTGGAATGGGGCGATAATGGTCCAGAGCAGGCCCGGCTCCAGCAGGGGGGCAAGGCCCCCCCAAGGCCACTCCCTGGCCCCCCATAGAAAGGAGGCCTTCAATGTGGGACCCAAGGGAGTGTGGAATTTGAGGTGTGGGGGGGGGCATTTAGAGTGGTGGAAATGGAAAGAAATTGGTGGGGGATCCCACAAGGGCCGGGTGGGGGCAATGGTTTGGGGGGACGGTGCCTGAGGAGGCAGGGTTTAGGTGGGCGTAGTTAGCAGTTGACCTCCGATCAAAGGAAATGTCCAAAATAATAGTTTTAAACAGCGCTATTACTTTCATGCTGCTTCTTTTCTAAACTATATATCAATTCCACTTTAAACCACTTCCATGGCACTGGTGATGAGTTACTTCACTATGCAGAAAAATAGTTTTGACCAGTGTTGCTGAGTAAATATTCTTTAAAATGCACAGTTTGCATCCCATTTTTAAAAAAAAGAAACTTCCCCTTCGGTACTATTCAAACAGGGTGATTTCTGTTGCTATAAGCAAGGTTTTCTTTTACTTGAACCACACCCGGCACAGCTCCTGCAGCTCCCCTCTGAAAGCAGCTGGGTGGCTGCATCATGTGTGATAGTTTCAATGTTAATAGGGGTATTTATTTATTCATGCAATGTTTGTCGGATACCTGCATATTTATTTATTTATGCAATGTTTGTCGGATACAGGTATTTTAAAAACATTACAGAAATAAATAAATAATCTGGTCCATGTATCCGACAAACATTGCATAAATAAATAAATGAACCGGGTTGTGATTGAGGACTGTAACTCCCTCTTGTGACCCCTTGTACAGGGTCACCAGAGGAAGTTATAGTTTGCTCACGGGCGCTTCCTTTTTTTTTTCCCCCTGCGCCGGCTCTGGCTGGATCCCGAGATCCAGCTACACATCTGGTGCCGGATCTCGGTTCTGGCGAGAGCCGGCTCAATCGCCAGCACTGGGCATTTCACTCGAAGGGTCTGATTCACAGAAGTGTTTTAAAATGGCGCAATCCCATAGGAAAGCGTTCTGTGAATCAGGCCCTAAATGTGCAGCAGGAACCTCTGAGAGATTATCATTCTGAGAGGCTGCACTGCAGGAAGCCCAGCCAGGATTTGTTTGCTTGCCCTGGACAATGATCTATGCCTCACAGACATGAAAGCACAAACAACCAGGGAGATTAAGGGCCATTAAACACCACTAAATGAAGAAGCACACTTACTCAAGCATACTCAATCACACTTACTTAAGCAGGCCTACAACTATTTTCTCAAACCTAAAATCACAAAGTTGGTTTCTGTCATTTAAAGCATGTCTATTTTGTTGTGGGAATATAGCATTTTTTCACATCATGCTTTATTAAATGTTTAACTATATCAAACAATAAATGACACATGGGGGGTCATTATGAGTTGGCCGGTAAAGGATTACTGGCACCGGTAAGGAGAGCGGTGCCGGTAATCCTCTACCGCCCAATTCCGAGGTCCCTTAGCGGGAACCGTAAGGGACATGTGGACGGACCACACGTCCTTTACGGGTCCTGCTAAGGGACCTGGGCGCTAATAACAGGTTTACTAGTCGCGAGCCCATTATTAGCGCCCTCACCATTCCTATTGAGCCTTATCTGGGCTCAAATGGGAATGGGGAATGGTTTGTTCAATAGGGATTTACCGGTCCCTCCGGGGCAGAATGGACTGGACAATGGACTTGAACAAGACAGGACCCGGTCACAGTATGGGAGGCAGCCATGGTGATAATAGCACCATGGCTACCGCCTATCTCGTAATGACCCCCATGATGTTGCTTTCAAACAGATGTCTACAGAAGGTGCATCAATCAACTGGGGTCCTTTACAAATTACATTGAAAATATATATTCTGCTGCAATAACAACTTAAGTATAAGTGAAAAAATAAGGTTGGTAGTAACAAAAATGTAATTCTGGAGCGGAGAGGAGTAAAATCAAAAAGTGAAAAAAATAATGGGGGCCCTGGGAGTCCATCTGTCGGACATTAGTCCCAGTTACAAAAGACTTACCCGGAGTCTTTAGCTCACTATCTTTCACAGATGAGAAATATTTAAAACATATCAGTCTTTGTCCTGCCCTAGGGCAGTCCAGCACTGAAATACTAAGCAGTTCTCCTCTGAACAAGAGTACCAACAGCAACCCCAGACACATGTTTCGGTCTGGTTGGACCTCATCAGTAGGGTGGAGCTGTGTCTCTCTCTAAGAATAGTGAGCAAGGGGACCACGTCTGGATTCCCCTAGTAACTTAGGGTGAGGCCCACAGTTACTTAATATGCAAAAAACAAGGGGGGACCTGGGAGTACCTCTGCCGGACATTAGTCCCGGTGATGATAGACTTACCCAGAGTCTTTAGCTCACTATCTTTCACAAAGGAGAAATATCTAAAACATATCAGTCTTTGTCCTGCCCTAGGGCAGTCCAGCACCGAAATGCTAAGCAATTCTCCTCTGAACAAGAGTACCAGCAACAGCCCCAGACGTGGACCCTTTTCTCACTATTCTTAGAGAGGCACAGCTCCACCATACCGATGAGGTCCAACCAGACCGAAACACTTGTCTGGGGTTGATGTTGGTACTCTTATCAGATTTCTTTTAAATTCTCATTAACTTTTATGCTGGAGTTTGAAGGCTATCATTCAGGATGGGGAAAATAAAGCTAAAATCATAGTGGATCATTTTCCAAGTCAAGCGAAGTGGAAAATGTTGCGCTAAAAGCATTTATCACAACTTTTTGTTCACTGCAGGAATTTGGATGGTGTGGTAGGCGAAGTTGGAGAGCAGATCAAATTTAACAAGTTTGCCTGCTCTTAAAGGTCCCTTTGCCGAATCCGATTGGTTTTCCACAGAATGTATTTTTATGTTGCTGCAAAACCAATGGATTCCTATGGAATCCGTCTGACTTTTTTACACTGGTAAAAGCAGGCAGATTCCAAAAGAAAACATTGTGGATGGCTCCCACAATTGTTAATTGTGGGAGGTATTTACACTTTTCCAGACACATAGAGGAAAAGGGAAGATCAAAGGTGATATTTACCAGTGTTTTATGCTTTACTTTACCAGTACTTGGTGGAAACAATTACAATTGCATGGAGGTGTACTTTTGCAAAAAACTGAAAAACAGGAGTGGTGCAATTTAGGATTGCAAACAAAATTACTCCCTTACTCTTTTTCATCAACACGTTTCTACAATGATAACCTTGTCAGGTTGGTTTATCATGTGACGTTTTAAAGCAATTGTATAAAATTGAGTATTATTTTAGATATTCAAAACCAAATTTCAACACATATTTGTACCAACTTGAGCTTGGAGGATGCGTAGTCAACTATCTAAATTTCAAGCAGGTTTCAAATTCTGACTTTCCCGCTTAACCAAAGTGTGTGATCTTGGGCAATAATGTAATCATTCAGTTCACAGTATAAGCTATTTCAAAAAAGCCTCACTCGTGGTTTAATAGATGAGTAGCTCATGTGTCAGAACCTGCCAAGAACACACACGCACCATTCTTTGAAAATATCAGGCCACATATATTGAACAAAATTTTGAAATTGAATAGCAAATCAAAGTAAACACATCAAACAAAAAGCCATCATGGACAATTGCATATTTTCTGACCAGCATGTAAACAGTATGTACTAGACATTATTTATTTATTTATTCAGATTTGTAGAGCGCACGTCAGCCCGGGGGCATCGTGGCGCTTGTTACAGACAATATCTTAGTTACATAGGATACTGTAATTACATACAATATAGAATTTACAGTAGACATGTATACATTAGCAATGCAGTATATTTACATGGATTCCTGAGAGTTTCCCAATTATTTTGCAAGGAATGAAGTTTTCAGTTTCCCGCGAAAAATGGGGAGTGCGTTTTCCGCTCTAATGTCTGCAGGGAGAGCGTTCCAGGTCTTGGCTGCAATGTAGGGGAAACTTAGACCTCCGGCTTTGGCTTTTTTGATGCGTGGGATGCAGATTAGGTTGGAGTATTGCGTCCTGGTGGGACGGGAGGAGGAAGGTTTGAGGATGGTTTCTGATAGATAGGACGGGGCAGAGAGAGAGAGGCATTTGTGAGTGAGGGTGAGGATTTTGAGAGTGATCCGTTCTTTGACCGGGAGCCATTGGGCTGAGTTCCTGGCCTGGGTGATATGCTCTCTTCTTGGGATACTAAGAGCGGCCCGGAGAGCGTTGTTCTGCGTGACCTGTAGTCTGTTTATGTTTTTGGCTGATGTGCCTGCTAGGAGTGCATTGCAGTAGTCCAATTTGGCTCCAATGGTTGCCCTCGCTATAGAGAGGCAGTTGGGTTTAGAGAGGTAGGGCTTGATGGCGTTTATGAGTTTGGTGGTGTGTGCGGATGCGGATGTGATTGCGCTGACTTGTCTAGTCATAGATAGTGAAGAGTCAAGGTATACTCCCAGTGTCTTTACGGCTGTGGATACGGGGATGATGGAGTTGTCAATGGAGAAGTTGGCGTACAGTTTGTCAAGTTTGTCTAGGGTGTTCTGTTGACCTAATATCATGATTTCAGTCTTGTCACCATTGAGGCAGAGGCCATTAACTGCCATCCATGCCTTGATGACGGAGTAGATTGTGTGGAGTGCCTTGGTGTCTTCGTTGTATGATCCTGAAAGGGGTAGAAGTACTTGTGTGTCGTCCGCGTAGTTCGTGTATGTGATGACGTATGAGTCAAGTTTGTCAAAGAGGGGCTTGGTGAACAAGTTATAGAGTGTGGGTGCAGTGCAAGATCCTTGAGGGACCCCGCAGTGAATTGTCGTGGGAGTGGCGTTGGCGATGTCCGAGAAGACTTTCATGGCTCTTCCCTCTAGGAAGGAAGTGATCCAGAGGGCTGCTTCTTTGGAGAAGTTGGCTGAGTGTGTGAGGTGTGAAGTGAGAGTCTTGTGATCAACCAGATCAAAAGCGGCTGAGAGATCTAAAAGGAGCAGAAGAGCAGGCTTGCCTTTGTCCATGATTTGGGTGATCTGATTCTTCAGATCTACCAGGGCTGTTTCTGTGCCATGTCCTTTCCGGAAGCCTGATTGCCTAGTCCCGAGGATGGAGTGGGTTTCCAGAAAGTGTTGGATTTGGCAGTGTGCAGCTTTGTCCAGTAATTTCAGCAGAAATGGCACCGTGGTTATTGGTCTGTAGTTGTTTGGTTGTAAGGGGTCGAGAGTAGGTTTTTTTAAGAGAGGCCGGACCCAGGCCTCTTTGAGGTTAGCTGGGATGATGCCTGTTTTAAAGGACGTGTTGATGAATGCCGTGAAGAGCGGCGCAAAGCAGTCTGCGCAGTCTTTGACGAGTTTTGGTGGGCAAATATCGCCTTTACAGGGGGAGGGTTTGAGATTTTTTAGTAGGTTAATAACTTCTGATTCAGTGACGTCTCTGAAGGAGAAGTCAGGTATGGTGGGCTTGGGCGAGGTGGGTGGGGTGCTGGTAGGTTTAGTTTCTGTCTGTTGAGGAGGTGCTTTGCAGTGGTCTTTGATTTTCTTTTGGAGAAGGTCAATTTTGTGTAGCATGGCAGCTTGAATGCTGGTACACCAGGCTTCATCTTTGATTATTTCGTCCGGTGTATTAGGGGGGGAGATGAGCTCATTAAAAATGGTGAAGATCTCTTTGGAGTGTGATTTGGCATTGGAGATACGTGTGTTGATGTGCAGGGGGATGGCAGGGAGGAAGCACCTCTCCTCCCTGCCAAGCCCAAACGGGAGCGATACCAGGCAGCTGGAAACCCCTTAACCTGCACTGTCTGCCTATTGATCCCACTCCCCCAACACTAAGTTCTCTCTCCTACATGCTACCACTCCCTCATGGACTCAATTCAATTAAAGTGTTCTTCAAAAATGTAACAAAAAAATTAAATGTTTTTCTTCGAAATGTCATTTTGTAAGAAACAAGATGTCCTATTCCTTGCTTCAGTATTCTGGAGAGGGGGGACTGTCTTTTACAACTAGATGGCGGGACAAAAAGCACCTCCTTCTGGGCCTGCTGGGAGTAGCAACAGTGTTTAGGATGGCATTGTTGGGCATGCACCAACTGAAATGGAACAAAGACTGGGGGCCTCGCTGCCCAGCCCTTGCAGAGGAAGAGGCAGCATCACCCTTGATTCTCCGCAGCCAGGCTAAGAAAGACATGGGGAGCTCATTAAGAGTCTGGCGATAGTAGTAGTAGTAATACCGTGCTGGTACTACCGGCAGGTTCCCGCTAGACCCTTAATGATTTACCGGTGCCTGACTTGCCGGAAAGACTGGGGTATTACAACCCGGGCGTTCCGGAAAGTCAGGCGCCAGTAAATTTTAAGTCCCCATTCCCATGGAGTCCCGTAATACCGTTGTTAACAGTGCTGGTGCTTCCGTGACGGTCTGCCTACCGTGGCCGATGTGTCCGGCAGGGTCTGCCCTGTCAGACACAGCGGCTCTGGCAGGCAGACTCGTAGTTTGCCAGTCCGGAAACAACAGTGTTGGTAAGCTTATCGGCACCATTATTTCCGGACTGGCAAACTTGTAATGATGACCATGGTGTGGGTTTTTGGGGTAGGTGGGATTGGAGATAAATGGGAATGGTGGTCAGGGGGACCTGACCTGATGGAAGGTGATTGGATGTGCAAGGTGAAGGAGAAGTGGATATAATAGAAACCGGAGGAGCAGATGACAAGTGAAGATGGGTAGATTGATGTTGCAACACTATTTTCCTAGTTTCTCTTTTGCTCTGTGCTGTTTATATAGAGTGGTGCACATTTATTTTTGTCCGGATCTGGGAAGACATTTTCTTCTGGATCACGGATCTGGGAAATCTGGATTAATACTAGCCCTTCCTTTAGAGTACTCAAACGCCCACACAGAATAGAAATTGGGCCCCCCTGATCACAAACCTGGCCCACCCAGATGAACATTCCTGGAGCCGGGCCTGGTCCAGAGACCTCGTTATCCACCCTCGCTTCACTTGGGCTGATAACTTGGGCTGCTGGGCTGGTATCCACCAATCCAGTCCCTGGAACGGAGGATGAACGCCACAATATTCCGATTAGCATAACACAAAATGCAAATGGAAATGTTGGAAAATCTTATTGAGTCTATGTACTTTACTGAGAAATATAAAGTAGATGGAGTCTATACATGTTTTTTTAGTTCTATTTTTCAACTCTGAAAGGTGGTTCCTAAAGGAATATGTCTTTTGTTGTTTTTGGATGTATTTTATTTGGCAGGAGAGCTGAGAACGAAAGGTGGGGAGGGAAATGAGGGAGGAGGAACCAAACACTAATATGGAGGGGTAGGTGGACAAGGGAAAATGTTGTGCATGTGTTATTTCTATGGTATGAGACTATGAAGTCAGATGTTCGTAGACTTTTACGGATGCAAAACTAGTTGAATTAGTTGCAAAAAGTGTATAGAAGTGTTAAAAATTATTCTGGAATGTGGGAAATGGCAGAGATTTAAGGTGACACTTTGTAAATGGGACACCAATATTGCTATATTGGGTAAGTATAATTTTACTAAGTTGTAGGAAAATAGCATGCACTGGTAAAAACCCATGTAATTCACTGAAAGAAACTTTGTTAAAGGGGCATTATGGTTAAGTTGCACTAATAAAAACCTATGAAATTAAATGAAAAAACTTTGTTAAGGGTACGTTATGATTAAGTTGCACTAATAAAAACCTATGAAATTCAATTAAAAAACTTTGTTAAGGGGACGCTATGGTTAAGTTGCACTAATAAAAACTTATGAAATTCAAAGAAAAAACTTTGTTAAAGGGACGTTATGGTTAAGTTGCACTAATAAAAACCTATGAAATTCAATGAAAAAACTTTGTTAAATGGTTCCAAGTAAACCCGAAAAACCCCTGAAATTCACCAGTTATGGTAAGCTAAGCAATCATAACATGCGCCACCACCGTGCACTGCTAAGACTAACAACCACACATCAAAGATGACATCACAAATGTCATTGATGACATCACTGATGACATCACATGTCTGGCTCACTCTTTTTCCTTTACTGATATATCTAGGCCAGTAACAGTCAGGAACAAAACATTCAAAAAGTACTATATTTGTAGAATTATACTTCAAATATGTTCATACAGTAATTCACTCAGGGTCCACTCACAGCATATGAAACATATACAAAGGGGAAAACACAGACTTGGAAGACAGCCATGCTTTCTATGTATGCAGATGATTAATAAGGTTATCAACACTGTTTTATAGTTCTGTTGTTTTTTTATTACTGTACTTTCCCCGAATATGCTCATATTTGTACACATTGCACTTACTCTACTTTCTAGTCGCCATATGTGATAGTTATACATAGGGAAGTAGTAGCTTTGAAGCAGAGCAATCATTTCTGTGCATGAAGACAATCAGTTAGGTTACTTCACTTTCCCTGTATATGCTCATATTTCTATGTGTAGTTGTCTGTTTGTGTTTTGTGTGCAGTAATACAATAATGCAGTAAGTGGGTTTTATTAGGTACTTATTAAATGTTTCACAGTATGCAAAACTCTAATAAGAAAGCATTTATAATTTTTGTATTTAACATGGCAAGATTATTAATATTGCATCTCCATCATGTCTCCTTCAAACTATGCCTATGTTACTATATGTGAACCTTAGTATATTGGAAAAAACTTCACAATTCAATGCTATTTAGATTAATGCATTGCTTAATGCACTACGTACCTCATGATATTTATTCCAATGATCCTTGACACTACTTTTATTAACACTACAATAAGAATCCCATGTACAGACTTTTCATGAAAGGTAAATGCACATGTGATGTCATCAGTGATGTCATCAATGACATTTGTGATGTCATCTTTGATGTCCTGGGTGTTAGTCTTAGCAGTGCACCGTGGTGGTGCGAGTTATGGTTGCTTAGTTTACCATAACTGGTGAATTTCAGGGGTTTTTTCGGTTTTACTTGGAACCATAACGTCCCTTTAACAAAGTTTTTTCATTGAATTCTAAATATGCATGCCATTTTTTTCCACATGGAATATTTAGGTCCCCAAGTAAAAACAGTATAAAAATAAAAAAATTAATTTTCCACATGAAAACTTTTTTGTGTTTGCCAATGGGTTCTAACAGCTTTATTGACCTCGCCCTCGGACTATACCGTCGTTATGTGCCCTCATATACTGTTAAAGGATCTTGCTGCACTCTGGCCTTTATCTCATTCTTCAGGGCCCATAACTCCCAGTATAGCCCTCGGACTAGGTCTATAAATCTATATACTCAGCCAATTGTTTTGCTCTTAAAGAATCTCACTAAATCTTTAGGGCTTACCTTTTATATATTAATAACCGAAAAAAGAATAGCGCACAAACATAGTAATTTGAATCTGTCCGAAACGCACAGCAATCTTGAAAAGATTTCAAATAGTATTTTATTAGATCAAATACTGGTGTGGGATCACTCCCATCTTCCACCTGGGCCATTGGCATTACTGAAAACTACAGTCACGTGGGAGGTTCAACCATATTGAGCTTCTGTTTTATGTACTCCCGTCTTTCAGCAATCCATTTCTTACATCAATATCCCCTTAATTCTGTCTAGTGATTATACTGTAATGTTTATTAAACTTCAAATTAAGGAAAAAAAGTTTCAATAAATCTGTGTTTTTGTCTTTTCATGCAAAGAACATGTTTAAGATCTACATTGCAATTAAATAAAACATTAGTTTAGTAATAAAAGATATGCGTAGGTAGAAGTAGGTAGAAGTAGGTTCCTTTATTAGATCCTAGATACACAAGTTACAAGTACAGGAGAAGGAGAAGACCCACCAGTGTCACCACCCAGGTTGCTCTCCAACTGTAGCTCCTGGAACCTATTGGAAGGAACCTTCCATGATATGCATTCATTCCATCACTCACTCATGACATCACAGCAACAAGGTTAACACACACTGGGAAGGGAAGGGACACAAGATACTACTCACCTCCCTTTCCTACACAACATAAACCTACAAAGGAAAATGAGAAAGGGGAGAAGGGCAGGATATCACACACCTCCCTATCAATCACACAGAAGCCAGAGTGATCATATTGAAGTCAGTGAAAGATGGAGAGAAAAAGCACAGCCGGCACACTGCTATCTAGTAAGAAGTGAGGGACAGATAGACCTGAAAGAACAAACACCCCAACAGATACACAGACAGGTGACCCATGCAGACTCAATGACAGGCGAGAGAACACTCACAATGAGGACCACAACCAGCACCAACACCACCCTCTCAGCATACACACAACCTGACTAACCAAAAAACAAAATGGAAGTCACGTTAAACAGATGAACATATTACAGCAGCATGCACCATATAAATGTGTGCATGCACTGACTCATGTCAATCCAACTGCATTGTCAAATGGGAGCAGCGCAGCAGCATACACCATCTAAATGCGTGTATGCACTTACTGGTGTTATTGTCCACCTCTTTTACGTCATCATTCCAAAGTGCACCAGCGGAGCGAACAGAGCTCTCAGGCAAGCATCTTTTAAACAGTCAGGTGCTCCAAAGACATTTGCTCCCCAAATGCAGCCAATCTTTCAAACACTCGCTCGGCCTAGAGCTTGCCAAGTAATATTTATATGCAGGCTAAAGTTGGCACCAAGTTCATGTGCCTGAGTTTTTTTTTTCTCCTGCTGCTTTCTTTTTATTTGATGTTAACGTTATAAGCGTTCTGCCCAATTGAAGGTGCTTAGCCTCTTCTTCGTGTGCCCAATACTCAGGACCTTGATCATGGCGCTCTGCCCAGTTTACAGCGCCTTACCACTTATGTCCATCTTTTTCTCACTTTATGCCATGCTTACAGCGCTATATCCTCATTCTGCCGATGCCTTGGTTAAAATTATAGCACTCTCCAGCTTGAAACGCTTTACCCGTTTTTTCCTTTCAATTACAATCCAGCTCTTTTCACTTGTAGCGATATGCCCAGCTTGAAGCGCTTTAGGGTCTTGTTATGCAGGATTTCTGTAATCAATAGCACTTTGGCATTCTTGCGATGTGTTACCTTTTCTTGGTGCCATCCCTGGGTGGTGGGTCCCGCTCTCTTGGGGCGGTGGGTCCTCTCTTCAGGCTGTCCCCTTCATCAGTACCTTGACTGCATGGCGGGTTAGTTGCCAAGCCCCCTCAAGGACCACTCATTGCCAGTGTAGTAAGACAAGAACTGCAGGCTTATGTAGGCAGTAGTAGGTTCCTTTATTAGATCTTAGGTACACAAGTTACAAGTACAGGGGAAGGAGAAGACCCACTGGTCCCTCCCCCAGGTAGCTATAATATTAATAATAATAATTTGCATTTATATAGCGCTACAAACCCTCAGGCATCTGAGCGCTGCTTATTATTACCCACGGTGTGTGGTGCCCACTGTGTTACCCACGGTATGGCTATCTCCAACTGTAGCTCCTGGAACCTATTGGAAGGAACCTTCCATGGTATGCATTCATTCCATCACTCACTCACTCATGACATTACAGCAACAAGGTTAACACACACTGGGAAGAGAAGGGATACAAGATACTACAATTACCAAACATGTATTCACATATTCACTGAAAAAATACCTACAAGAGAGTAGAACGTATGTGTCCCTTAACTGCAAGAATTAGAAGAATCTAACAAAGGGTAATTTAGCATAGCATCCATAGACAGGGGACAGATCTTGTAAAAAAGCTTGTGTGCAAATGTACGGTAAGGTTGAATTGTAATCTAAATTGCAAAAATCTTTTGTGCATGAAAAGTCTATTACTTTTGAGTATAACATTTTCGGAGTTTTTGGAGAGTCTTTTATCCCTTTCTAAATTGAGAATCGTCATTGGGGAACTTTAACTCACCCCAGCGGCACAGATGTATAGAAATAGAAAAGAGACAGACCGTGGTGAAGTAACATAGTGAATTTAACTAACTTCAAGCTGGATTATAGATCCTCTCCTCTCCGCAATTCATATATTATTGAGTTCCGCTGTTGGCCAAAGAGTACAACTGGTGAGTCCTTGTGAAAAAATGACAAACATCGTTTTTTCACTTTTTCATAATAATATCAAACAAGTAGAAAGACAAGGGAAACAATCATTATGGGACTGTTATGGCCTAACAAATATGACTCCATTTTTGGCAATTCTTAACAATCCTATCCCAATTCATGCCGACTCTTAAAAACATGTGATTTGCACCTCCGGGTACTTTATCAAGGCTTTAAACATTGTGAACTCACAAAATATTATAAAACACTGTCCAGTTGTGCGCATTATTAAATCAGAGAGAAAAGTGAAATGTAGTAAAAAAGAAAGGAGATATAATGGAAAAAGGGAAAAAAGAACTTCATTAACTGTGTATACAAGAATTAAAAAAAAAACGAAATATTACTTCTTTCTATGAAACAATTTGTAATGATCATTGCAATTAAACTTGAACAATTCATTCAAATATCAGAAAAAAAACAGATCCACTGATTCAGTACCCTGGGAGTTCATCTCATTAACTGAAGGAGATGAAGGGCACGTACAGTCATTAGGGGTCTGAGTGAGTGGGAAGAATGTGCAAGAACAGAGACTTTGAAGAGTAAATGCATTCTGCCTACAGCACATAGTGTAGTGATGTTCTTCTATGATCTCCAACCATGTAAGAAACCTGGAGGACCCCATGCATTTCCCTATCCACCACCTCCATGACAGTTCATCGCTTCCTATCAAGCGGGTACAAATTACACAGAGCCTAAATATGCAGCATCAAATCATCAAATCCTCTATTACAGTAAAGGTGTGCCTTGGCACCATGGCAAATCCTGCCTTTCTGAAAAAATGTATTGAACCAAGAAGGGCAGTATTACGATACATTGGTGCATGAGGAGAGACTGTTTGCACTTGCGTAAATAGTGGTTCTGCTTGCGTAATCACCACAGCACTAGTGTTGCTACATATGCACTCTATATTTGCACTGGTGCTAATGTGCTTACTTATGAACAGACCCAAAGTATCACAATACCACCCAATGTATGTGCACTAGGGCAATGTGTGACCCATGCAAATGCTTGTAACAGAGGCACGTTTCTGTATTATTCCTCGGTAACTATACAGACATCAATTTCTGAGCATCAATGGATTAGCAGCTCTAGGGCAGTGCAAGGGTTAAGAAGGATCAGTTCCGGGCCATGAGCCCATTGCCTAACTTCACACTTTATTGCTGAACAACAGGAGTCTTCTGTGCTATTGTGATGTCATCCCTGTGAATCTGGGTTGCGCCACTTATGTACAGCATTGCGCTCCTTTCCGGCTAGCTTCTCGCTTTATAAATCCCATACATACATACATGGGGCCATCCATTATTATGAAGCCAGCTCATTGTCTACATTTTACAAAATACACCCACAGTTTCTCTCTCTCTCTAAGACTGGGCCCTAAGCTGCAAATTTAAGACTAACCATGGGTTGAAAACAGTGGTCGAAGTGTACGAAAAGAAGTAGTGGTACTATGTTCCCTGCTGGCCTGCCACTGCTCCCCACAAACCCCATTGCAACAACTCCTCCCACACACAATACACCCCTCAAACACTTGCACCACTGTTTAAGGGAACGTTCAGTGCAGTGCACTGAAAGGGAAGGTTTCAACTTCTTCCTACACTTTTATTTTAAAACAAAACCATTCCGGAACAGTTTCTTTTTATAATAAAAGTATAGGAGCTGTACTAGGTAATTTTACAAAAATAATAGGAGCACCACTCCCGACCGCTCCCGCTCACTTCGACCACTGGTTGAAAATGCCCAAACATTATGATACTTCCTTGACACTAGATCGCAATTCATCCTGCCTCACTCCTTCTGGGCTAGGAAGGGCATCGACCTGCTTGCTTTGGGTTGTCCGACTCCAGATCTTGAGGGCCGGATACATGTTGGGTTTTCGGGATATCCCTCATTAATATTCATGAGATACATTTGCATACAATGATTCTAAATGTGTACACATTTTTCCTCATGGATATTAATGAGGGATATCCTGAAAACCTGTCGGGATCCCGGCCCTCGAGGCCTGGAGTTGAACACCTCTGGGAGTAAAGTAAAAGATGTTCCACACCAGGGCTTTGCAAACTGTGACACTCCAGATGTTTTTGACTACTGACTATGCTGCCTACAGCAGATGGGAGTTGGAGTCCCAAAACATCCTGGTACCAGACACCATTTTACACAGTTTTCGGCCTGCCAGAAACAGCTACTCTGCATTGGTGTCACTCTTTATGTTGTGGTGTTAGATGGAGTACAGGTTGCTATATTTACCAGAGGGAATCATACAGTTGCACATTCCTCTCCCCCTTCATTCGAAGATTCGGCACTTCACAGATCCTTAGATATTAGCCGAAGTACAGTTGTGTTGCAAGTACTCATGGGGCATATGAATTTGCATATGTCAACAGACTTGACAAAGCCCTGGCAGTGGACACAGGGGCACATGATGAGCAGATGTTCTCTTCAGGTTTCTCTGTGACTGGGCCCCTTTGCAGCATATGGCGGGAAAACACAAAGGCTGCCTATGTCGCGAATCAAGCGTTGTGTGGCTTTTTTGGCTCGGACACAGAATGAGTAAAGTGAAATAACAATTTGTCTTGCAGTCCCTTGCCAACATCGTTATCTCATCATCTTCAGCCTCAGCTTCTCTGGCTCTCATCCAACACTGCTGCACCCTCTGATTTCCTTTGTGTGACATTTCCTCGGGCCTATGTAGCTGTTACACAAGGTACTGGGATTTAAGGGACTAATGTAGTTGTGACACAAGACACTTGGATTTAAGGACCTATGTAGCAGTGACACAAGATACTGGGATTTGAGGGACTAATGTAGCTGTGACACAAAATGCCGGGATTTAAGATACTGGGATTAAGGGACTAATGTAGCTGTGACACAAGGCACTGGGATTTAAGGGACTAATGTACCTTTGGCACAAGATACTGGGATTAACGGCCTGTGTAGCTGTGACACAAGATACTGGGATTTAAGAGACTAATGTGGCTGTGACAAAAGATACTGGGATTTAAGGGCCTATGTAGTTGTGACACAAGCAAGATACTGGGATTTAAGGGACTAATATAGCTGTGACATAAGATACTGGGATTTAAGGGCCTAATGTGGCTGTGACACAAGATACTGGGATTTAAGGGCCTATGTAGCTGTGACACAAGATACTGGAATTTAAGGGACTAATGTAGCTTTGACACAAGATACTTGGATTTAAGGGACTAATGTGGCTGTGACACAAGATAGTGGGATTTAAGGGACCAATGTGGCTATGACACACAATACTGGGATTTAAGGGTTTATGTAGCTGTGACACAAAATACTGGGATTTAAGGCACTAATGTAGCTGTGACACAAGATACTGGTATTTAAGGGACTAATGAAGCTGTGACACAAGATACTGGAATTTGAGGGACAATGTAGCTGTGGCAGAAGATAGTGAGATTTAAGGGACTAATGTGGCTGTGACACAAGATACTGGGATTTAAGGGACTAATATAGCTGTGACACAAGATACTGGGATTTAAGGGAATAATGTAGCTGTGACACAAGATACTTGGATTTAAGGGCCTGTGTAGCTGTGACACAAGATACTGGGATTTAAGAGACTAATGTGGCTGTGGCACAAGATACTGGGATTTAAGGGCCTATGTAGTTGTGACACAAGATACTGGGATTTAAGGGACTAATGTAGCTGTGACACAAGATACTGGATGTTGAGGACCAATGTGGCTGTGACACAAGATAGTGAGATTTAAGGGACTAATGTGGCTGTGACACAAGATACTGGGAGTTAAGGGACTAATGTAGCTGTGACACAAGACACTGGGATTTAAGGGACTAATGTAGCTTTGGCACAAGATACTGGGATTTAAGGGCCTGTGTAGCTGTGACACAAGATACTGGGATTTAAGATACTAATGTGGCTGTGACACAAGATACTAGGATTTAAGGGACTAATATAACTGTGACATAAGATGCTGGGATTTAAGGGCTTATGTAGCTGTGACACAAGATACTGGGATTTAAGGCACTAATGAAGCTTTGACACAAGATACTTGGATTTAAGTGACTAATGTGGCTGTGACACAAGATAGTGGGATTTAAGGGACTAATGTGGCTTTGACACACAATACTGGGATTTAAGGGCCTATGTAGCTGTGACGCAAAATACTGGGATTTAAGGCACTAATGTAGCTGTGACACAAGATACTGGGATTTAAGGGACTAATGTAGCTGTGACACAAGATACTGGAATTTGAGGGCCAATGTGGCTGTGACACAAGATACTGGGATTTAAGGGACTAATGTAGCAGTGACAAAAGATACTGGGATTTAAGGGACCAATGTAGCTTTCATACAAGATCCTGGGATTTAAGGGACTAATGTGGCTGTGGCACAAGGTACTGGGATTGAAGGGCCTATGTAGCTGTGCCACAAAATACTGGGATTTAAGGGACTAATGTGGCTGTGGCACAAGATACTGGGATTTAATGGACTAATATAGCTTTGATACAAAATCCTGGGATTTAAGGGACTAATGTGGCTGTGGCACAAGATACTGGGATTTAAGGGCATATGTAGCTGTGAAACAAGATAGTGTGATATACGGGACTAATGTAGCTTTGACACAAGATACTTGGATTTAAGGGCCAATGTAGCTGTGACATAAGATACTGGGATTTCAGCGACTAATGTGGCTGTGACACAAAATACGGGGATTTAAGGGCCTATGGAGCTGTGACACAAAATACTGGGATTGAAGGGACTAATGTAGCTGTGACACAAGATACTGGGATTTAAGGGACTAATGTCACTTTGGCACAAGATACTGGGATTTAAGGGACTAATGTAGCTGTGACACAAGATACTGGGATTCAAGGGACTAATGTGGCTGTGACATAAGATACAGGGATTTAAGGGCCTGCGTAGCTGTGACACAAGATACTGGGATTTAAGGAACTAATGTGGCTGTGACACAAGATACGGGGATTTAAGGGCATATGCAGCTGTGACACAAGATACTGGGATTTAAGGGACTAATGTAGCTTTGACACAAGATACTTGGAATTAATGGTCTAATGTTTCTTTGGCATAAGATACTGGGATTTAAGGGCCTGTGTTGCTGTGACACACGATACTGGGATTTAAGGGACTAATATAGCTGTGACACAAGACACTGGGATTTAAAGGACTAATGTAGCTTTGACACAAGATACTTGGATTTAAGGGACTAATGTGGCTGTGACACAAGATAGTGGGAATTAAGGGACTAATGTGGCTGTGACACACAATACTGGGATTTAACGGCCTATGTAGCTGTGACACAAAATACTGGGATTTAAGGCACTAATGTAGCTTTGACACAATATACTGGGATTTAAGGGACTAATGTAGCTGTGACACAAGATACTGGAATTTGAGGGCCAATGTGGCTGTGACACAAGATACTGGGATTTAAGGGACTGATGTAGCTGTGACAAAAGATACTGGGATTTAAGGGACTAATGTAGCTTTGATACACGATCATGGGATTTAAGGGACTAATGTGGCTGTGGCACAAGATACTGGGATTTAAGGGCCTATGTAGCTGTGCCACAAGATACTGGGATTTGAGGGACTAATGTGGCTGTGACACAAGATACTGGGATTTAAGGGACTTATATAGCTTTGATACAAGATCATGGGATTTAAGGGACTAATGTGGCTGTGGCACAAGATACTGGGATTTAAGGGCCTATGTAGCTGTGACACAAGATACTGGGATTTAAGGGACTAATGTAGCTTTGACACAAGATACTTGGATTTAAGGGACTAATGTGGCTTTGGCACAAGATACTGGGATTTAAGGGACTAATGTAGCTTTGGCACAAGATACTGGGATTTAAGGGACTAATGTGGCTGTGACACAAGATACTGGGATTTAAGGGCCTATGTAGCTGTAACACAAGATACATCAAGATACTGGGATTTAAGGGCCTATGTAGCTGTAACACAAGATACATGGATTTAAGGGACAAATGTGGCTGTGACCCAAGTAATTTTCTAATACAGTAATGGCGTAGCTTTGCCACAAGATACTTTTAAATAAGTTACACATGTAGCTCTTGCCATCAACTCAATTTATGAGTCAATTTAGGCATGGATGGCAACCAATTTGCTTGCCATCATCTCTGACAAAACCAAGCTCCTGATCCTTGCCTCAAGACAAAGACTAAAGAAACTCCACACTGACTATAAGAATTACATCATCGCTGGTAGTGAAATTACAGTGGCTAGGAGTGTCAAAACATTAGGTGTGATTCTTGATGCTGAGCTGTCTATGAGACTAGAGGTTGCTCACATTTGGGCCAGTTGTGGCTACAATCCCAAACTATTAAATTACAGTTGTCCATACATCTCACACAGCAACAGATCCATGCTCGCCACTTCTTGTGAACTCACGTCTAGATTACTGCAGTAGCCTATTGCTGTGTACATCACAAGCTAACATCAGGGCACTCCAAGTCTCTCAAAATGTTGCCGTCCGGGCAATCCATGCGTTAGCCCAAAGAGATCATATCACTGAAGCCAGGTGGTAGCTTCATTGGCTCTACATAAAACATTGGGCCTCAGTATGAGTGTGGCAGTCTGAAAACAAGGGTGCCAGTAAGCTTGTTTCCGGCCCGCCACACTACAAGTCTGCCTGCAGGGCTAATTGCACCTGGCAGGTCTGACCCTTAGCAATGGTGCCTGTGCTTCCGAGTCCACATTCCCGGGGAGTCCTATAAAACGGGAATGCAGACTTACCAAATCCAACGCCTGACTTCCTGCACTGCCGGGACTTGTAATATCTGGTGGCACCGGCAAGTCAGGTGCCGGAAACAGTGTTTCGGGGTTGGCGGCAAAACTCGCTGGTGGCACCAGTGGGTTACCGCGACCTCGTAATGAGGCCCAATGTGAACCTACAAGTGCCAGCACTACGAGGCGCCTCAATATCTTATGAATAGCCTCAAAGTTGCCAATTCTTACCGCACCCTTTGGTCACAATATCCATACAAGCTGGTGTAACCCAGATTTAAGCTCATTAGATTTTGTGAAACCATCTTTCTTTGATGTCCAGGCACCTTCAGCCTGGAATGAGCTCCAACTGTTCGTGAGATTGGCAAAATCCCTGAAAACATTTGGAAATTGACAAAGTCCCACTTATTCAACCTAAAACAAGAATAAAAACCCATCAACCAGGCTCCCATCGTTCCCATCTACTGCGCTGCTCTGCTACTTTGTTGTTTGTCTTGTTTATGTTCTGTGTGTGCACTGAGATGCATGGGTGAGCTGCGCTATATAAGAATTAAAATAAATAAATGAGGTAAATTGAGGTAAATCACTAATGTAGCTTGGCCAGCAGAATAACATCAAATTTCAGCAGACCACGACGATAATGGGGGCTGTGGTGCTAGTGATGTGGCCTCTCCAAAGCATTTGGTACTTTAGACCATGTCATTCTGCTTCAAAGACTAACTAGAGTGTCTACTTAATGATGTTCCAAGACAATAAAAAAAATAATACGTTGTCAATTTTACATAGCGCTTTGCATTTGGATTCCTTCTGTCTTCAATGGCTATAATAGTAGTTGTTATTTCCCAATTTAATATTACTGAAGTAGATTACCTTGGAAGGACGTGTCAGCTCTACAGATATTTGAAAATGTGATTGTAGGTTGTACACAGATATCAGAGAACGTGCTTCACTTGCAAAGCTATCTTAAAAGCAGAGACCAGTCTGTGAGATTAAAAAAGACGATTCATCATTAGAATTGGTCGTTATCTTCGGGGTCATAAAGAGATCCTTATTGTTCCCAGGTCATTTGTTTATCCATAATCTGGCTGATTTACGATGGCCTGATGATGCCCACCGGCACGTGGGGTGCTCATTCTACTCCACAGAAACACTAGCAGGCGGGATGGCCACGGCATGTGAGCCTGAAGTAGATGAATGGTAATACATTGTGCCTGAAGGTCCCCACAACAGGATCAAGATCTGCAACAAGCTATTTGCTTGGCTGTATACTATTTGACCATTTCACAATTGATCTTGGGAGAATTGACCTCGATAGAATTGACCTAATTTAGAAGGTCAATTAGGACATATATGCAGGGGGAAACCCCCCGCAACCCCTCACCCAATCCAAAACTCCCCACAACCCCCACCTAATCCCCTTATATTATTTATAATCCAAAACCAACCCAATACATATATACAATAACTAAAATAATATAAAGGTCAATTGTGCAGAAGGTCAATTAGGACCATTATAATTAGGTCAATTGTGCAAAAGGTCAATTGTAAAAGGTCAATTTGGGTAATACCATCTGCTTAAGGGGTACCAATCAGTGAACCCTAACATTTTGAAAGTCTCTGAACTAAAAGATTGGTGGAATATTTCTGAATTCAAGATTATTCCTGAAGCAAATATTTATGAACGTTTCCCCAGAGAGAACGTCCTGTTAAAATACCTGATGATGGGTTTTTCATCAAAACACAAGTTAATTACCCTCTTATAAAGCGTGATATCTGTGCAGCGAGGCCAACATTATTGGTAGAAGGGCGCTATATAAGACCACTTTACATTACATTAAATGATACATCCATAAATTCCTCTGTTCAGCTGAGCTACCTCAAGCTGCAGAATCTAATATAGCAATCATCCCTGTGTTGGGGACACACGTGGCTGGTAATGACCAACCAGCCCGAGCCTAGGCAGGCCCAGGGGAAGCGAGGGCCTTGACGAGAGCTGTGGGTCATTACCGGCTGTGTCCAGCCTTCAACAGAGGGGTGATAGCTATTCACACAATGGTGCTTTCCTGGGGTGCAAATAGTTTAATGTTTATTATGGGAGATGGGCTCTGCGTGTATTGCGCAAGACCAATGTCTGTTAAAAAAAAACAAGATGGCCGCTGCCATAAGAAAAGGAACATAGTCCCTTTTCCATTTCCATGGCGGCCGTGGGCGGGAGGAGTGCTGGGACCGGAGCGCAAAACTCCAGTCTAGCAGGTAAATGGGGAGGAATGGAGGTGTAGGAAAAGGGAGCGGAAAGTCTTTGAGGGTGGGGTTGTGGGGAGGTAACATGGAGAGGTTCCCTGTTGCCTGCTCCAGAATTAGGATGACTGTGTGTTCTCGCCAGCATTTCCAGCCACCTGACTGGCTGAGCGCCCTTACCGGGGTGCAAATGTAATTCGGTCATTTGTGAACTGAGCCTCAAATCAGTTCCATAAGTGTCTAGCTCTCTGATACAATCCCATGAGAAACCTTCCTAACTGCTCTGGAGAATCTGCAGAACAGAGATCTTAAAGTATGAAAGTTTGACCCATTGCTGATAAAAAATTGGTAATATATAATTCATCAATTTTGATTCAAATACTATCTTGAAATTTGTATCCAATTTTTGGTATCTTTTCTGAACATCTTTCAATATCCTTGAGTAATAAGACTTTAATTTAAAATGCAGATTCTCAAAAAGATCCCTTTAATCCACTGTATATTGATGATGTACTTCAGAAGAGGTTTAATGCATGGCTCTACATATCATGATCGAAGGGAATGTATTCCAGACGCAGCTATTTGGAAACATTCCCTTCTTTCTTCAAAGAACTTTTCCCATTCAACAACCAACAAATGCCCTATTCTAATTTCACATTGCTGGTAGTAGGAGATTTTTCATTGTTTTTTTCACACCCACCATAATATTGATGGCGAATGGTAAACACGCACTAATGCTCCCGCCGCAAGAATGTGAAGCAGACAGACTATCCCAAACGAGAGGGAAACAGGTATTTGGTTGGTTGTGGTATTCTTGAGAGCCGTCAATCTTGGGTTGATAAAGCTGTGTCTAAAAAGGTGATTCCCTATAAGAAAATAACAATTTCCTCGAATGGGACAAAAAGCAAGCTTTGTAGTGAATCTCTGAGTGGCTCTGATCTAGAGGGGAGCTCCTAGTGATGGCTGCAGGGTGACTTTTTAGCTGAAATTACCTATTCTTTAAAACATTTGTAATAACTTATTAGCAATTTACTCTATGCATAGATAAGAGTGAAACTCAGCTATGATTTTTTTTCAGTGATCCCGACTCTTGGTTCCATTTCCTGGTTTAAGGCGTTG
Organism: Ambystoma mexicanum; assembly: GCF_040938575.1. Classification (NCBI taxonomy): domain Eukaryota; kingdom Metazoa; phylum Chordata; class Amphibia; order Caudata; family Ambystomatidae; genus Ambystoma; species Ambystoma mexicanum. Next base: position 1,559,761,265 of record NC_090937.1, on the reverse strand, counting down.
CTAGCTAGGGTTGGTCTGTGGGGGCTATACCCACAGGTCTTTTGGTTGTAGCCCCGCATAGAAGCGCAGGGACTAGAACCAAAAGGCTAGCTAGCACCGAGTCCCAACAGCTGCAACATTTGCATAGCCCTGCATCTTTTCCAGACCTAGTAGCGCCCCTCGAAAATGCAAATTGAGGTTTAGGGTTTGTTCAATGAGTCTGATGACAATCTTTCATTGTTTCAGGACCTCTCAATGAAGACGGAGCTGGAGGCTGTGAATGGAAAGAAGATCCAAGCACTGGAGGTGTTTGCGCACGCCCTCCGCTTCTTCAAGCAGCATGCCATGCAGGTAATTAATTGTGTGTGCCAATCACTCCAGTGTCAAGCCTGTTTAAACTTCTTTGCACTATCTTTTTGAAAGGATCGGCTTTTTATGAGTACCTGGCGAGGGGGGTGTGGCGGCCTCCAAGCCAATGAGGAGACTCGGAGCAGGGTCTTTACCACACCGGAAAGACCCTGCTCCGAGTCTCCTCAGAGCTGGAGGCCGCCATCTTCCTTCACCGGGTTCTACAGGTAAGCGCGCTTCCTGCGCCCCTGCGTCCCATCTCCCACCCCCCTTTTCCACACAACAAGACACCGTCCACCCACTCCTCACTTACCTTCAGCATCCATTTCCATTGGCTGCGCCAGGAACAGTAGTGTTCCCGGCACAGCTCCGACATCAGCATGGCCGCCATGGAAATGGAGAAGGAACTACTTATAGTCTCTTCTCCCCGATCCATGGCAGCCATTTGTTTTCTTTTTGTTTTTACTTTTAGAGTTACGAAACGCAACTTATAAAATATTAGTACCCCAGTACAACGTGCCAGGATACTAACAGCAATAAATCCCCTTGCTGAGGGGGTAGAGGGGTCATTACCACTTCAGGGGAGGGGGAGAGGGAAAGACGAGGAGAAGCTTCCAGAATTTAAGGAGATCTGGCTAAAAATGGAGAGGGGCGGGAAGGCCATTCCAGAGGAAGGCTCCAGCCGAAGAGAGAGATCTACCCCCCCCCCCCCGCTCTCTGCTTAGAGAAGCTTGTGACTGGCAGAGAGTTAGAGCTAGAAGACCGAAGAACTCTAGCAGAGAGGTACTTAGGGAGAGAGGGTTGGATGTAGTGCGGTCCCAGGCCCCAGAAAGCATTGAATATGCAAAGGTGGCTTCCCTCCAATCACGTAGGCCATCCTTTCTTTTGCAGGAAGGTGCTCTTTGAGAATTAGTGGGTCTACAAGCAGTCTGTGCTGGGAGCGTTTTGTGGTCATTACATACTTCATCACATCCTGTACCCAGCATTTTTAATGAATTGGTGACATGTCCTCTACAGATCCCAATGTCTGTGCCCTATCCTGGCAGTGGCGTGTCCAGGGAGTAGCCTGGGGTGGCACGTGCTACTCATGGAATCTGATATGCCACCCAATGTGGCGCGCCATTTTCCTACACTATGAACATTACGGTTTATGGTCTTTTCAACAAAAACAGTTCATCAAAAAGGAAATACATCGAAGGAAATGCATCAAATGTAAATGCATGGAATTGCTATCTTTTACATGTAAAAGTATATATCCATCGAAATTTGTCCATCGAATATAGGAATGGAACATTTTCGATGAATATGTCCTTTTAAATGTAAAAGATAGCATTTCCATGCATTTATTTTACACGTCAAAACATTACATGGAGCTGTCCAGTGCTGAAAACCTCAAAGTATTTTGACAATGGCCAGCTTCATGTAATGTTTTAGTGTTTATTATTTAATGGGGGGGTTCCCTCCAACCCCCCCCCCAACTCCCAAGGGCACCCCCTAATCCAACCCTAAACCTAACCCAACCCTAAGCCTAACCCTAGCCTAACCCAACCCTAACTCTTGTCCTAACCCTATTTCGAACCCTTGCCCTAACCTTAACCATATTTCGAACCCTTGCCCTAACCTTAACCTAAGCCTAAAATCCATTGAAATCCATCGAATTTTATTCAATGAAAATGCATTTCGATGAAACGTATTTTCAATGAATAAAATTGATGGAAATTAATATGATGAATTCAATTTCGATGGGAAGTCCAGATACCAATCATCATGTGTGTGCGTGCACTCATACTTCATGCCACCTCTGCATAAGTCAGAGCCCCCCACCCCACTTGGCCCACCCCAGTCAAAAGAGTCTGGGCACGCCACTGGCTCCTGGCTCATCAATGGGTATTTATGGTATTTATGTCTCTAGCAACTATAACCAGGCCGGAGCTCAATTATTTTAACTGTACCATGAAATGAACTCCACTTAATGTAGTCCAGTGGGTTGGGCATTCATGAGTGAGATTGTTTGCAACCTACCAGCAGGGCTCATCCTACTTCAGCCCTTCCTAAATAAATGGAGTAGCAATATGTTGCCTAATAGGCACACCTGTTAATGAAAGTATTATCAAGGCCCACAGCTGTGGCATTCTCATTAGCACATACAGAAGCAACTCTTACTACCGCATCTGCACGGTACGGGCCATTTCTCCTACTTAAATTCTATCAACATATTCTGGATTTAAAATGTTAAGAAAATGGTACACTATTTATTTGGAAAAATAACGGCATGATCAAATATAGTAATAAACACTGTTATATTTTCTCCTTGGTAAAATGAAATGTGATATGTGCTACCCACTACTCCCACTGTGAAATTGGTTCCCTCCTACTCCCACTGGGATATTTGCTTCCCACTACTCCCACTGTGGTATTTGCTTCCCACTACTCCCACTGTGATATTTGCATCCCACTGTGACATATGCTTCTTTGTAAATGACAATGTGATATTTGTTCCCCACAGCTCACAATGTGGTATTTGCTCCCTAATACTCCCACTGTGATAATTGATCCTGAAAAACTGGAAATATATTATTTTCTCCCTTCTAGTCTGACTGTAGTATTTGTTCCCCGGTAACCTTACTGTTACATTTGCTCCTGAGCAGTGCGTTATTTGCTCCCAACTACTCCCACTGTGTGATATTTGCTCCCTGATACTCTCATTGTGCAAGGTGATCCTTGTTAAAGGGCAATATATTTATCTTCCCCCTGCTACTCCTTACTAGTCCAACTGTCATGTTTGCTCCTCGCTATTCCTACTTGGATTTTTGCACCCTGCTACTCCCAGTGTTTTATTTGCTCACCAGTAAAGGGTAATGTGATATTTGCTCCCCTCTACATCTGGTGTGATATTAGCTTCTTGGTTAATGGTAATCTGATAGTTGCTCCTTACTATCCATGCATCTAACTACACTTTATTAGTTACACTGAACACAACAATCCTCGGTTGGTGGCAATGTGATATTTGCTCCCCGCTATCCATGAATCTCACTACACCTTAAGAGTTACACTGACGCAACAATCATTGGCTGATGGCCATGTAATATTTGCTCCTTGCCATCCGTGCATCTTACTACACTTAACAGTTGCACTGGCACAACAATCCTTGGTTGATGGCAATGCGATATTTAATGACTGCAATCTATGCATCTCACTACACCTTAATAGTGATATTTGCTCCCTGCCATCCATGCATCTCACTGCACCTTAACAGTTACACTGATAGGACAATCCTTGGATGATGGCAATGCAATATTTAATGCTTGCAATCTATGCATCTCACTACACCTTAACAGTTACACTGACACAACAATCTTTGGCTGATGGCCTTGTGATAATTGCTCCCCGCCATCCATGCATCTCACTGCACCTTAAGAGTTACACTGACACAACAATCCTTGGCTGATGGCCTTGTGATATTTGCTCCCCGCCATCCATGCATCTCGCTGCACCTTAACAGTCACACTGACACAACAATCCTTGGCTGATGGCCATGTGATATTTGCTCCCTCCCATTCATGCATCTCGCAGCACCTTAACAGTTACACTGAACACAACAATCCTTGGTTGATGGCAATACGATATTTAATTCTTGTAATCTATGCATATCAATGCACCATAACAGTTACACTGACACAACAATCCTTGGTTGATGGCAATGTGATATTTAATGCTTGCAATCTATGCATCTCACTGCGCCTTAACAGTTACACTGACGCAACAATCCTTGGTTGATGGCAATGCGATATTTAATGCCTGCAATCTATGCATATCGCCGCACCATAACAGTTACACTGACACAACAATCCTTGGTTGATGGCAATACCATATTTAATTCCTGCAATCTATGCATCTCACTGTACCTTAACAGTTACACTGACACAACAATCAGAATCATGATAAAGCAGAGACAAAGCACACACAAACTGAGGGCACTCACAACCCAGTCTTACAGTGAAAGCAAGTACCCACAGCCCAAAACACAAGAGAATTAGACTTAGATGTACCATAAAATATATTGACAAAGTACACAACATGAATACCCATGTCAGAATACAATTTAGGTACGTTCAAACAGACTACGTTACAAAACACCTAGGAAGGTAATTTGACACACATTACTTATTTACCTACGATCTGCATTAATCAGCATAACAGCAGAACAGCCTCCTCCCTCTGTACCTGCTGGTATGCAGTGGTTTCTCCGTCATAATATTAAAAGTGGTAAATTGGGTCGTGTCTTTTTGTTCGTAGTGCTGTGATAGGATAAGGGGGAAGGAGGCTGGCAGTGTGGTGCAAGGGTGGACATGTGTAGAGACCCCATCATAAGACGTACACAAATGGCTTGAAAATGCAACAATCAAATAGGCATGAGCAAACGTACCACTTTTAATATTATGCCAGTGAAATCATGATGAGCCGCACTTACTAACCACACTTAACCCATTCCCTTGCAAATCACAAAGCGGCAAGAGACCATCAAAGTGACAGCAGTGTCCCATATAAAATTACAAAGCGGCAAGAGACCACCGAAATGACAGCAGTGTGCTATATAAAATCACAAAGCGGCAAGAGACCATCAAAGTGACAGCAGCGTCCTATATAAAATCACAAAGCGGCAAGAGACCATCGAAATGACAGCAGTGTGCTATATAAAATCACAAAGCGGCAAGAGCCCATCAAAATGACAGCAGCGTGCTATATAAAATCACAAAGCGGCAAGAGACCATCAAAGTGACAGCAGCGTCCTATATAAAATCACAAAGCGGCAAGAGACCATCGAAATGACAGCAGTGTGCTATATAAAATCACAAAGCGGCAAGAGACCACCAAAATGACAGCAGTGTGCTATATAAAATCACAAAGCGGCAAGAGACCATGAAAATGACAGCAGTGTGCTATATAAAATCACAAACAAAATGACAGCAGTGTCCTATATAAAATCACAAAGTGGCAAGAGACCATAGAATTGACAGCAGTGTGCTATATAAACACAACAGCATAACATAACATGAATTGTGCACTGTTCCCTTGTATTGCATTTCACCAGTGTGACTGAGGAGTTTGAATGATTTTCTTTTTCACAATTCTGAAGCTTGACACATCGCTTACCTGCTTTGCACTTGCTCACACCATAACCCTTTAGTCGACCATCTTCATTAGTGATCAGTGCGGCGATTTCCAAGTCTCGTCACTTCTCACCAAGGGGGAACCCTTTCCTATGAGGCTAGAGAGGTGAGGGTGCTACCCAAGAGCCCTCCTAGGGGTGGTAATATGCGGCAGGACCTCAGACGAGGGATCTCCCCTCTTGGGGATAATGATGATAACCTGTATCACCACCTATACAACCCGACCATCACCAGAAAGCCCATTACACCACCACCCTCTGCTTCCTCTCTTGATAGTACAACCATGTACTATTGCAATACACAGAATGTGCTTTATGTACCATAAGAGCACACGGAACATCAAGAATACACAATATGCAAGTACTGACATGAGGTGGCACACAGGAGGCATGGAGAGTGGCAAGAGATCACTGGCAGCCGGTGCTGATGTTACGCTGGGATAGAGACAGCCCTATACAATAGAAACAGAAGAAGGACTCAATGTCTTCCTTTTTCGAGGTTCCCAGGAGTTTCGAATCCCATGTGCAAGAAGAACAGGCTGTGCAGCCGACGCCAGCAAGAGGCTGTGGGAGTCAGCGGGAGCGGACCCCACTGCCAGGCCTGGAGAGAAAAGTGGTGGTGTGACCTTATCAAGGTGGACATTTCAGTCCAAAAACAGCACCGCGATCGTGAGAAGTGGGACTGCCAAACAGAAGGTGAAGAAAGGGCAAAGCTGCCGAGGTGAAGCCCCATCCCAGAAAGAACCAGCATGGTGCACGCCCCCGCAGGAAGGTAAAGGCAGGCACAGGAGACCTGGTGAGGATGCCGGGGTGGCAGAGTGAAGAGTGCTTTCAAGGAGTGTTTCCTCCTCTCAGTGGCAGTCACAGGACCGCAACCAAAGCACAAGTGAAGAGTCTATCCAAGGAGTGCTTCTTCATCACAGTGGCAGTCATAAGACCACTGACTCAAACCCAAGTGAAAAGTGCATCAGACGAGTATTTCCTCATTGCAGTGGCAGTCATAAGAGCACTGGCCCAAAGCCACATGAAGAGTGCATCAGAAGAGTGTTTGCTCGTCGCAGCGGCAGACAGAACACCACTAACCCAATGTCCCCCGTCCCAGTGGTAAGAACAAGGCCACTGGTGGAAGGAATTGTAACTTGGACCTCTGGAGCAATCTCCCTTATCCCTGTTACAGTACCAAGGCTACTGAAGAAAGGATATTTGCAGCATATTGGAGACGTGATCTCCCTCATCATAATCGTTGAGATGAAATTAATTCTAAGGAAAGCCAAAGAGGAAAGATTCCTCACAGGAACAAGACAAATCTGACCTTTAGAAACGTTCCCAAAAAAGCCCAAAGAGAGCTACAAGGTTTGCAGAAGGGAGGCATTCTCCTGGTGATCCAAGGACTGACGACAGAGGCATGCCAGGAGAAGGGAGTCATTCTCCTGGTGGTCCAAGGACTGACGGCAGAGGCATGCCAGGAGAAGGGAGGTATTCTCCTGGTGATCCAAGGACTGACGACAGAGGCATGCCGGGAGAAGGGAGGTATTCTCCTGGTGATCCAAGCACTGACGGCAGAGGCATGCAAGGAGAAGGGAGGTATTCTCCTGGTGATCCAAGGACTGACAACAGAGGTATGCCAGGCGAAGGGAGGCATTCTCCTGGTGATCCAAGGGCTGACGACAGAGGCATGCCAGGGGAAGGGAGGTATTCTCCCGGTGATCCAAGCCCTGACAGCAGAGGCATGCCAGGAGAATGCCTCCCTTCTCCTGGCATGCCTCCGACAGAGGCATGCCAGGGGAAGGGAGGTATTCTCCTGGTGATCCAAGCCCTGACAGCAGAGGCATGCCAGGAGAAGGGAGGCATTCTCCTGGTGATCCAAGGACTGACAACAGAGGTATGCCAGGCGAAGGGAGGCATTCTCCTGGTGATCCAAGGACTGACGACAGGGGCATGCCAGGAGAAGGCAGGTATTCCCCTGGTGATCCAAGGACTGACGACAGAAGCATGCCAGGAGAAGGGAGGTATTCTCCTGGTGATCCAAGCACTGATGGCAGAGGCATGCCAGGAGAAGGGAGTCATTCTCCTGGTGATCCAAGGAATGACAACAGAGGTATGCCAGGCGAAGGGAGGCATTCTCCTGGTGATCCAAGGACTGACGACAGAGGCATGCCAGGAGAAGGCAGGTATTCCCCTGGTGATCCAAGGACTGACGACAGAGGCATGCCAGGAGAAGGGAGATGCAAGGACTGACGGCAGAGGCATGCCAGGAGAAGGGAGATGCAAGGACTGACGGCAGAGGCATGCCAGGCGAAGGGAGGCATTCTCCTGGTGATGCAAGGACTGACGACAGAGGCATGCCAGGAGAAGGCAGGTATTCTCCTGGTGGTCCAAGGACTGACGGCAGAGGCATGCCAGGCGAAGGGAGGCATTCTCCTGCTGATCCAAGGACTGACGACAGAGGCATGCCAGGAGAAGGCAGGTATTCCCCTGGTGATCCAAGCACTGACGGCAGAGGCATGCAAGGAGAAGGGAGGTATTCTCCTGGTGGTCCAAGGACTGACGGCAGAGGCATGCCAGGCGAAGGGAGGCATTCTACTGCTGATCCAAGGACTGACGACAGAGGCATGAACAATTGCGCGCCAGGAGAAAGGAGACATTTTCCTGGTGGAAGAACTTTACTCTGTTTAGAACTTCCTGAGTTTAAGTGTTAGGGCTAGGAGAGAGGTTTTGACAAGGACAGAGAACTTTATCATGTGTCTGACTATCTGACACCTCCTTAATTACCTCGGTTGAGGCAAGGAAACCCCCTCATAGAAATGGGGATAGGTTTCTTATGATCTAAAAATAAAATCTTTAGCAAGCAACATGACCCCACCTCGTCAAACTCCTCCTTCTATACCCTTACATCAGCCAAGCCACCTTTGTTGTAAATTCCTTTTAGAGGATTATATTCCTGTAGGGCATGCAGTTGAGGTCTTCTAAGCTGAGGGAGGGGCGCGACATGCTAATAAATGCATGGTCGCCGGTAAAATATGCGAACCCTTAGAATTCTCATTGATCTCCTTTATAGAACAGTCTGCAGGCTACAGGAACTGGTATGTCTACATGTTATTCAGTGAGTCATCTTGACAGCACAGCTGCTGTCTATATCTCAGGTGGCATTTCTTACTTACCAAGTACCTTTGTAACCTTGCCCTTCCACATGCCCCTAGCTGCCTAGATTCCACCCTCTCTTCTGATTAACTATTCCTTACCTCCCGCGCCCCCTCCTCCGCCTCCTAACCCACACATTGCCAGTTGGCTTACCTTGAACAGGAGATTTTATCTTGGAAGATCATAGAAAAAAAGTACTTGGTGGAAATGTTCTTTGATTACATGTTAGCCAACACTGGGCTTCATTATGAGTTTGGCAGTCCAGAAATAAGGATGCCGGTAGCAATCCTTGTCTACTGCCAAACTTAGAGTCTGTCTGTAGGGGCACAGAACTCCCAGCAGGGCTGACCTGCCGGGAGTTCAGGCCCCTACTGGCAGTGTTTTCACTGAAGTCCAGGCACCATTACAAATGGTGCCTGTGCTTCCGTGACCCCATTCACATGGAGTCCCATGGGTCTCCATGGGAATGGGGATTTACTGTTTCTGCCGTCGGCCATAATATCACTGTGGCACCGGGAAGTCAGGTGGCGAAGACGGTGTTACCAGGTTGCCGGTAACCCACCGCCTACTGCCAGTGTTTATCGGCAAACCCGTAATGAGGGCCACTGTTTATTAAAATATATATTTTTAATATCTATGTTTGTCTGCCTCCGTTTCCTCTACTTCCAAAACATAATGGCGTCTTTGCAAATTCGATGCAGTAGATGATCTTGCTGAGGTTATGATGCTCTGAGGTTCTTAAGCATGCCTCCTGGAATCTTGTCTGGTTTGTTGCAAATTATTAATGTGTCATGCACATGGTCGTGGTAGGAGAGCCCATGTTCGTTTTGATGAGCCCCATAAATGGAACTTTGTAAACATTGAGAAGGAGAGGTGATAGACTTGATCCTTGCTGGCCCCCATACTAACAAAGACCACAGAGTGACCTATAAGAAGACCTTCGGATTAAAGAAGCTAATTGCTCTTCCACAGCAGCCAAAATATTTGGTAAGGACTTAGAAAAAGTGGAATCAAGCCGCCACCTTTTACTAACTTGTACTGAAACACAAGAGGCTAGATCTAGATACCTGGGGAAAATGTTGACAACATTCCCATCGTACGACAAAGATGCTTGGTGGACCGTATTGACGAGTGGCGAAAAAACGGATTGGGTTATTGGAATAGCCTTGTTTATGAAACATATTGATTGAGAACAGTTCAATGAATGAACGGACCTAACCAGGAATTATGGAAAGGTTTTTCTGATTTTTCTCTTTTGTAAAAATTGTTGTACAATTAAATCAAATAAAATAAAAAATAAAACATATTTGGTAATTCCCCTATAGAAGCCTACGGCAGTGGCTTATCGTTTGGATTTTTGCACAAACACAGTGATTTGAAGTTTTTATCTGGCACCATGGACCCACACCGGGAGCTGACAAAATAACTTTGCATGTGAGCCTCTGTGTGGGCTCTGAAGGTCAGTGGTTCTAAATTTGCAGGCTCTACACGAATATGTGTAGACGGATTGTGACTAACTATCAGGCCAGTGATGCAATATCACTGCTTCTTCATGAGGCTCAGTGATGCCGATGACATAACGCAGTATGGTTATGATGTGACTCCAATCCTAAAGTTCAATGGCTAGTCTGCATATTACTTTCTCAACATTCTTTGGGAATTTGGGGTTCCAGGTTCAGGATGCATTTGTTCTCTCTTGAGTTAACTTATTCTTTGCATTCTAACGTATAATGACTCTCACAAGGTTTTCTAGGAACTTTAACTGTAAGTTCCAGCAGACAGTGGTTTTCATTTGATTCCCTATCTCAATGCCCTCCTGGAATTTTGACTCCATGTTCCAGAATGCAATGGTTCTGTTTTGATTCTCTATCGCACTGTCCATTTGAATCTCACACCCCCAAGATCCAGCAGGAAGAGGACTTTCTCAGTGAAGTTCCTACATTCAATTACTTTGTCTACGATCTTGGCTCTAAGTTTACATGATATTTACTGTATTTTAGGTCCAGATGCATATCTAGGATATGGGTAAAAAGATCCACAGGTAAATAGTGAAAAAAATGTGCACAAATATAAAGCACTAAATTAGATCATTATCCTTATCATGAAAGTCTGATTCATACAGGATGGCACCGAATGGACAGTACTGAATGTCCGGGTCAAATAATCTAATTTTGTTAGACCAGTTGGGGCGCATCGACATCAACATTTTGAAATGGCATTTTGTAAGTCATATGACACAGCACAATGTATTACTGCACATCGTTTTGTAAAGGAGTTAATACTGTGTATTGCCCACTTTTGAGAAATCACCTTGAAATCCGAACTGCACTGAGAAAGCACCTCTGATGATCTGTCCACTCTCCCACTAGGCCCAGTAAAGGTTTTCCCGAAATGATTGCCTGCTGTATCAAGTAGAGCTGTTAACCTGTTTGTCCTTTTTGTAGACTCAGGGATAATTCAAATTAGGACAATTCCCTGTAAATGGGAATCGTCCATCACTCTACCAGGTTGGTTCGGATGTATGTAATGGCATCTCGGTTAAGGTGCAGTTTCCACCTCCCTGGTGTCTGCTCTAGGATACGGTTTCACTGTTACACCACCATATAGCTCAGTGTTAATTAGAAGTGCTGGACTGCTCTTGTGGGTGGGAAGAGACTGATATGCACATGGAAAATTCTGCCCTGTGAAGGGTGCAGTGTGCTAAAACATGGTTGTAGACCCTCCTGAGAAGGAGAAATTACATGGAACAGGGTGTTTGACCAATGTTCATTCTCAGTAGAGGGGCTCCCACACCCTTGTTGAATTTGTAAAACTTGGGGTTTAACCCTAAGTAACCCAGGGTAACACAGACATGGACCCCTTTATCTCTATGCCTCAGAGAGGCTCAGCTTCACCTCACTGAGAAGGTCTAACAAGGCTGAAACACGATCCAGGGTTTCTGATGGTACTCTTGTTCAGAGGGGAATTCTCAAGCATTTCAGTGCTAGACTGCCCTTGTGGGTGTGACCAGACTGATATGCAAATAGCTATTTCTGCTCTGTGAAGGGTACAGTGAGCTAAAACGTGGTTGTAGACACTCCTGATTAGGAGAAATTACATAGAACACAGTATTTGACCCATGATCGTTCTCAGTAGAGGGGCTCCTACACCCTTGTTTAATTTGTAAAACTTGGGGTTTCACCCTAAGTAACTCAGGGTAAGCCATACGTGGACCCCTTACTTGCTGTGCCTTAGGGAGTCTCAGCTTCACCTCACTGAGGAGGCCTTACAAGGCTGAAACACGATCCAGGTTTTCTGATGTTACTCTTGTTCAGAGGGGAATTACTAAGCATTTCAGTGCTAGACTGCCCTTGTTGGTGTGACCAGACTGATATGCAAATAGCTATTTCTGCTCTGTGAAGGGTGCAGTGAGCTAAAACGTGGTTGTAGACACTCCTGAGTAGGAGAAATTCCATAGAACACAGTATTTGAGCCATGATCGTTCTCAGTAGAGGGGCTCCCACACCCTTGTTTAATTTGTAAAACTTGGGGTTTCACCCTAAGTAACCCAGGGTAAGCCATACGTGGACCCCTTACTTGCTGTGCCTTAGGGAGTCTCAGCTTCACCTCACTGAGGAGGCCTTACAAGGCTGAAACACGATCCAGGTTTTCTGATGTTACTCTTGTTCAGAGGGGAATTACCTAGCATTTCAGTGCTAGACTGCCCTTGTGGGTGTGACCGACTGATATGCAAATAGCTAAATCTATGCAAAGGGTGCAGTGAGATAAAATGTGGTTGTAGACCCTCCTGAATAGGAGAAATTCTATAGAAAAGGGTATTTTAGCTATGTTTTTTCTCAGTAAAGTGGCTTGCACACCTTTGTTTAATACATACTTAAAAAATAGAACCTTGAAACCGAGCTAACACATGAAGGAGCTTTAAGGAAAATTAGATAACAATGTGGCTCTTTGTGCCTGGGTTAAAAACTACAAACATGTAAGGAAATTAAACAGATTGCATGTTCACAAATATCAAGTGTTCCAAAATGATACACTAAAATTCCCCAGAGAGATGGGTCTCTAGGGCCTTCGTAAACATGTAAATTGAATGTATTGTCTACAGGAGAAATTATTGAAATAAGGAATAAAATAACAGGAAAATCTAGAATCTGTGGGTTTTGTATAAACCAGAAAATTGAAACATTTTATTATTGAATGCTCTGCACTGACTAATTCCTGATGTAAATATTTTAAAAACATTGTATCAGATGAGGATTGTTTATTTTGGTCTCAGGTAAATAATTTCTCTAATTATTTCTACTGTACTGTTTTGTAATGAAATTGGGATTTTATCATTGTTAGGATTATCCTTGTTTACAGTATAATGTGTTCTGCAAACCAAGAATACTGATTAATAGATCAAACAAATTCCTTGCCTCGACCCGCCCCTCTCTTTTGTTGTGAACAAGGGCCTCTTAGAACCTTCAGGGCATTTAAGAAACTGGTTGCAGTGTTAGTACAAATGATAAAGGGCAAGACATGTTTGGCATCTCAAGCAAACTAAACAGCACTTCTTATGGTCTTCAGGAACTCAGGGCCATGGATTTCATGGACTAAATGTGATTATTGATTTTATTTTTAAAGGAGCTGAAAGATCAATGCCCTTCCCTGCCTGAAAGCGATGCAGTACGATGGGTGATCACGGTGCCTGCCATCTGGAAACAGCCGGCCAAGCAATTTATGAGAGAAGCTGCCTATCTGGTAGGAACCCTGTTTTCTGGCATATGATGGGCACGACATAATATAGCCTTATAGATGGAGCGAGCCATTTATTATGAGGAGTAATTATCTCAGACCATAAATTGACAAAGGGTCATTATACCATACGATAATGACCCCATCCAAGGCTATTAGCTTATAGTGCTAGTAGCAATAGAGTTTTGAAGTTGTGGTGGTGATGTAATACGGATCTACGAGATTACTGCACAGCGGGAAATTGAGAATCCGAAAATATTGAATCGCAAAATCGCCCTGCACTGTGATCGCAAAGATCACGGTCGCCGACATCCCGCATACCCTATCCCTCCCCCTTACTTACCTTTACGGTGATACACACAGACGTGTGCCGCCGACTCTCCTCTAACCCTGCAGCATCAGTTCCCTCCCACTAACGTGGGTCGGAACTGGCACCGCAGGGTCCTTTTTTCTGGGTTTTTCTTTCTTTTTTATTTTCTTTATTGCCCATGCCTCCAATGGCATGGAAGCGGGGGACAACCCTGCAACCCCCGAAGCCCATAATAGCAAACATGAGGAGCAGAGGACACCCCCACAAGCCCTGCTCACCATGTTCAGTATTATGGGATTCAATTTTTTTGTGCAAGCCGAATGCACAGTAAATGCACTTTCAGTGTTTTCTTTCGCTATTTACAGGCATTACCATGTAAAACATTTCAGTTTAATCATGAGTAACGTACACAAAACGTGTTAGTAAACTAAATGTGGTTTCATATTTTAGAATTTAAATAACGAAGTTGTCTTTATAAGGACAGCATTTTAATTGTAAACTTGGTTGACATGTTTGACTCTGAGCTTGCTTTAGGTGCAATGTTAAAGAGACCATGTTTTCTTTGCAAAAGTGAAAGCATTGATTCAGGTATAAATGTACACTTTGTGAGTTGGAGTGTCTTGTTGAAAGAAATCGTGCTAGGAAATTGCACTGCTGTTTCTCTCTGCTTCTTGAATGCAGATACGTGATTTCTGTTCTTTCCCTGCCTGCTCCTGAGTCAGAATGTCTGGAATGCAGTCAATACCAGTAGTTATTGACTGCCTCCCGAACATTCTGATTTGCTTACGGGAGGGCAATAAGGAATTTCATGTGCTAATACAGGAAGGGCATGTTTCCCTTAAGGTGAGGCGAGAATATTACACTCGATGGGCAGTTATTTCTCCTTGTCCTTCCATGTTTGCCAAGTAGTAAAAGTCAGCCTTGTGAAGAAGATGTTTACATCCTTAGGTTTTCCTGATAGTGCAATGCATGTAATAGCTCTACCATGTACAGAACGGACTATAATGTTAGATTATATGGTTGTGGCGCAAAACATCGACAGCATAGAGTGCCAATGCTTGCACTTTTGCAAGGGTCATTGTATATCAGCATTATTCTCCATTACTATACACAGAGAAATGTGCAACATCTCTGGCCCCCATTGTTGCCATGGCAATGCTTTACAACTGCAGAATCTATGGCCAGCATGTGTTTGGAGTGAATAGTATGAATGATATGAAACATCTCTAGTGAGTGCAAGCATCAGATAGCCGGTCAGATAGCACAACGAGTTCAGCGCCTGTTTGTGGCATCTGTGTGCAGCCTGCTGATGCAGGTTCGAATCCCGACAGAGCCGACTCAACCTTTCATCCTTCCGAGGTCGATAAACTGAATACCACGCAATAAAACACGGTGGGTTAATAATCTCAGGTGTTAACGCGGCGCTTAGATGAATGTGGGCTTGTAGGGCTATATAATACTAGATATATTATTATTAATCAATACTTTAGTGATTACAATGTCTGTAGAGATTGAGCCCCCTTGCAGTCGAGTAGCTGAGGTGTTGGGGGTCAGGTTAGTGAATCCATGTTCTCTCTCTACCTGACTCCAACCCCATGTGTGAAAATAGACTTCCCTCCTTGCAGTTAAATTGCTTTGTTAATGGTCGGCAGTGTTCTCCCCAGTAGGGCAACAACTCACATCAGCCCGAGCCAGCATAGTCAATGTTGAGGTTCATGGGAGTTGTGGTCCGATACATCTGGAGAGCCACAGGTTGCACATCTCTGAAATACTGTGTAGATTGCACAGTTGGGTGTAGCATCGCATTTGACACAGTTCCACAGAGTAAACTGGCAGGCGAATTTTGATTCGTGCAGATGCACGGACATAGTCACCCCACATAGAATTTAAAAGATGCAAGGGATAGCACCATTCCAATGCCAGTGAAATGGCTTCATTGCCATGAATTGTGCCTTTAATTCCATGGCCAGCAGAAATCAGGGAATCTGCTGCATACTCTACAAATGAGTGGGGCAACAGTGATTGCTATGTATAGTACAGCAGGCATGATTTTAGAGCTCTATAACACCCCGAGAAGTATGTTATGTTAGGTTACAATGCTTATGTACTGCGCCAAATCCAGGGGCGACTCATCACCATCGCCGATCATGGAGGAGCCACATTAAACTGCCAACTGTAATTTCCCATTGACAGTTCTGTTCCACAGTGCACGTGTCCAGTGGCCCATGCAGGGACAGGGGCGTTTTGCTTCCATAGCCTTGCATGGCCCATTGGACATGCAGGTTGGGGAACTGAACCTCTGAATGTGCATAGGGTGGGCTCCTCCCCGCACATTCAGACTTTCTGGGGCGTTGACCTTTGAGCGCTCCGGCGTCTGCGTGCACGACAGGAACTAACAAAGTGCTCTGTGCTTCCTGGTTCCTGTTCTTGTGCGTCAGAGCTAGAGAGCTCCCATCAAGTGAGGTAGTGTCTCAGCAAGAAGCAGCATCTGGACCGGGGCTGAAGGTAAGTGAAGAAATTGAAATATATTTTATATATTTTATATGTATGATTATGCATATTGTTATGTGGGTGGTTGGATATATCTGTTATTATAGTATTATTACTGGTATTATGTGCAAAGCAAACATGAATATGTTCTTATATAGGAATATTGGAATATATAGGTGCAACCAGCATGGAAATATACGGGTGCAGCCAGTGAGAACAAGTTTTTTATACTGGCATATATTGTGGGTAAGGGCATCATGAAAATGCATTGGGAAATGCACCTGTGCACAGTTGGTGACTTGCATCTATTGGATTGTTTCATGAGTTATCACACAAAACCAATTGTAAACTGCATGCTTTTAACCCAATTTTTCATAGAAAGTGTTCTATATAACGCACAATTCTAATCCATTATTCAGAGACCCCCACCAAGTCACTCTTGGTTGGTTTGGACCCCTTTTCGTATGCTCGGTCACTCCCACATATTTGTGGCACATATTTGAACCCCTCCAATAAAACAAATGCACTGCCCGCCACAGGCCAAATGACTACAGTAGTCATTTCAAAGCACGGATGCTTGTGCGTGGCATATAGTGCTCCTGCGTGGGGAAACCATCCCTTAGTCTACTGGGAGGGAGAGCAAGAGGTAGAGTGAAGTATGGAGGAGGGAAAGCGGGAATAGGGTGCAGCTGCAAGTGGGGAGTCTGTCAGGTTAACAAATACGCATTGAGGTTACAAAGCAGTTTTGGAAGAATTCTAGGTTAGAACCGAAGTAGTGTTGGGTGCGTGAGGGGCTTGGGACCACTCTTGGGAAATGCTGGCAGATGTGTGGGGTTAAAGTACCTGCAGAGACAATATTAACACAGGTAGGATCGCAAGCAGTAAATCTGCGACTGCCAAAGGGTCTACAGGAGACCGCCTAGCCTAAGTCTAGGACATGTGGGAGGGGAAATGTAGCTGGTAAAAAAAAAGGTAGAGGAGCGGGATAGACAGAATTAATGAAGTAACCTGTGATTATCTCTGCTCTCGGTTGACTTATGCGATAGGAGAGGGCCGAACATCAGTGGGATTCGGAAGAGGGTTGGCGGGCTCTGGCTCGTATACTGCGTATGATGCGGAGTTACGGATATACACGGATACATAACAGTGAAACGTAATGGGACCAACTCTTGGGGTACCCTGTGATAATCATGTCCCTTTTTAAAATTATTATCTGTGTTTTCAGTGTCTAGAGGCATAGGATGTTCTAGCAGAGCTTGGTGCCAAAGGGAAGCGTTGATTTGCAAAGTGTCCTATGGCGACAGGAATTCCATATTCACTGTGTGCCCGGAGGGAAAGGCAGAGGAACCTGGGCAGAACCTAAGATACCACATTGATGACTACCAAACAGACCAGATATGGAGCCATATGAACTCTGGAGAAAGTATTGTTTTACATTTTGTTTTATTCCATATGTGGGAAAGAATTGCATATAAGATATTGAATTTATGAAACATTGGATTTGAGAAGATGGTCGGAATCTTTTTTTTTTGCTGATAAAATGAAATTCATCGAATGTGGTTTTTATCTGTTGAGCGAGAAAATAGTGTACATAATTGTGATTATATGAGTCCTAAATCTCACCTGGACAAAATAGCCAAACATAGATGAAACAAAGGGTACGGAACGGAACAGGACTAGTAGTAACCTGAAAAATGTTTGGCTTGGTGATAAGGACAAACCATTGGAATTTAAAGTAAAAATTGTATTAATTTATGATAAATGCTTTAAATGAAAAAAATTAAATAAAAATATGTGTTTTTATTTGACGGTAGGATTTTATATATTAAGGTAGAACTGCGGTTTTAGGTTTTTGATTGAGTTATTATAGCAATTTCATATCGTGATTCTTAGAAAAAATGAATGTTTATTTTAAAAATTGATGATTTCTATTGTATAAAACTGATTACGTTTGTGTAAATTGTTAAAAGGTTTAATCAAACAATAAAACAAACAAACAAAACAAAATAATAACTTTCACTGCACCCATGCTGTGACTTCTGGGTGCACGGTGGACTAGAATGGCTGAAGAGAAAGCGATGATATTGATTGGAATGGATCGCGATCTGTCCAGCAAATAAGCCAGTATCAGAATCATTTCGCAAGAGCAGGCTGAGGAGGGAGTGTCCAAAGATGAAGAATATTTTAAAAAGATAGAGGAATGTAGAAACCTACGATACCTGTCAAAATGGAATAGCAACACTTCTAATGTGAGGGTCGCATTGAAAGGGGCCCCTAGGGGTCCCTAACATCTATTGAAACAAGGCGAGTCACCACACACAATAGATACGCCAGACACGAGGTTGTATTCCCAAAGCTAGGGTTTATTGCAAAGCAAAAAGTCTCAGTTGGCCAACTCGGTCTCACGCCCCATGACGTGTATCTCTAGACCTCGAGGGACGCAAGAGAGTGAATTACGTACAGCAAAGGGGGGGCCGTAAGAAAAGCATAATTCAAGCCTTCAGCTATATTATTCTAACATATTCTACCATATAACGAGACTGGCTGGCAGCTGCGAAATTATTAAATTCACTGCAGCTCTGCTTCAAGGCTACATTCGGGAGGGAGCCGGGCATTCTTCCTGGCGCTGCCTACGTTTTTGTTTCAACTAACTCTTGTTATCCTCTCGGCCCTGCAGCCTTGTCCTTTTTACGTACAGACAACAATGTTTTACAGTCGAGCAGTGTAAGCGGAAAATATACTGCGAAGCAATAGGAACAGAAATCAATGAGCAATGGTTAGAAAACAAAATGGCGATTCTTGTTACATCAAAATGGCCGTTCATTGGCAAACTCGAAAACCTATATTCTGTCATATCGTGCATGAGACGGTTGGCCCACGGCCACCAAAATATGTTTGCGGTCACAAATTAGAGGTATCCATTTTTCAAGACTGAAAAACCCTCCTTTGGCCGTATGCCAAACGTCTCATCTATTTATTGAAACCTCCTCTAGTGATGATGAGTCTGAAGTACTTATGTCTGAATTTTGCATGCTATCGTAAACATCATCGTCTTCATCAATCTCTATTGCCATCAACTCTTTTACTGCTCTCATCTCATTTGGGTCTTGGTCAGTTCGACCATGAGGTTGTTTTTTCTTTGTCATCATATGCATACATCCTTCCGTACATCCCTCAGTTACCTCAGCGCAAACTATGGGTAGACAATGTATACAACAACAGCACGTTAGGAATATTCCAAACACCACTACTAATATTGAGATCAGAGATCAGCTTCCATCCGCAAGAACGTAGTATTCCCCAAAACCAAGATCCTATTCCCCAGCTTCCTTCTCCAGTAGGGAGTTCAGAGCTTAGGACGTGCATGTTCTTTATTGCTTCAAAGATCGTGGGGGAATAGTCATCGACATAAACGCAACACGCTGATCCCACAATTTTGCAAATTCCCCCAGGATCACATCGAGAGCCATTCTATTTTGCAGCGTTATTAACCTGATTCCTCTTTCTTCCAACGTCATGTTAAATAGTATATCTGTTGTTGTGTTTATTGTATTTTTTAGGATTCTGGACAGTTGCCTTATATTATAGGAGTTCACTATCTGCCCGAAGAATGGAATGAATGATTTTGTTACATCAGTTGCTATTAAAACACCCTCGTCAGTCCTTTTGACTCTAGTTCTGGATAGTCTGGCCATGTCTGCTGTTTCTAAGAGGAATACTCCTGGGAACAGTAGACCTAGGTAACATGTATCTCCCCAGTTTCTGGGCAACCAAGGATATGCTTTCTCCCCACATATAAAATAAACTGGATCTCCTACATATACTGGTTCTATTTCCCATTTTAATACCACTGTATTCATGCAACCAGTATATGTTCTGACTGAAAAGGAGCCTTTCTTTTTCAGACAAAAATGGACAGTTCTTGGGCTATAATTCACCGTGTAAGATGGGGGGATTGCATCTTTGTCCCCTTCTGTTCTTACACGAAACGTCATTACAGATGATTTTTCTGGTGGGGACAATCTATCTTGTATATTTTGTCATGTTATCTTTCGCATACTTTTCCTCGTGGGCTCTGGGGACATTACTTGTGCTTTATGGAAAATGGAACAACCCACAGGCTTCATTATTATCTCCTCAAACTCATTCATGTTGGTAAATGGGCACATACCCAGCTATTTGTTTTCTTCAGAATTGCATGTGTCATGTTCATGATCAATAGCAATGTATTATTCCAAAACCTTCCCTGTATCTTTCTTCCATTGGGGGCAGGGTATAAGTAATCACCTGAACCGGGCTTTCAGTAGTGGATATATTAATTATTGGTAAAAACATTTCTAATGGGTGTATTGCTTCCACATACCATAATATTAGGGCTGTCGATATTGGTACTACCACGCTCATAAAGCACATTATTATTGTCAGTACCAGCATACAATTCGTTTTACCATGCGTTTTTTTTAAGCTTACAGTCTTTATAATTGACTCATTCTCAGCAGTGGTGGTGCAGGAGGAGGCTGGAACTAGTCCCGGCATGTTTCTCGTCGTCCTTCTTCTTTCTTATCACAGTTCGTTGTGGATATCTCTCTTCGTCGCGCTTGCTCTGATGTCAGTAAGTTCAACGGAATTGTCACAGTTCAGTTCTGCCTGTCCTTTTTAGCCTGGATTTGTTTATTCGTTCTTAGGCAAGATCACTTGTCCTTTCTTATACTGCTCAGAGGACCTTTGATCAGTTATCTTATTGCCTTAGTACCATGTGCGCCCAGCTTGTCCGCTCTGGTTCCTGACACATGTACTTTTAATCAGTTATCTCATTGCCTTGGTACTATGTGCACCCAGCTTGTCCGCGCTGGTTCCTGACACATGTACTTTTATGATCGCACCGAGGAGCCGCGAGTCTTGAATTGTCCGACTTGCACAATTCTCACGCTTCTCTCCTCTACACCTCTAGTTCCTTCTCCGTCCATGAGCTGAACCAGAGGTTGACATAAACATCAAAAAAGAACTGCGGATCACTTTGTCTTTCGAGGCCGCAAGTTGTATCGCCTCACTCCTGGTATCGTGTGATCCGTGAATAGTGCCGGTGCACTTCCAGATTCAGGCTCAAAGTCAGCCTGTGGTGCTACTGCAGATGCTGGTGTGCGCCGCGCCAATGATGCAGATTCGTTCTTTGGCATGCTAGCAAGTGCTGGTGGGCGCCAAAGGGGTACACGATTTGTTTCTGCTGGTATTTGCAAGGCAGATTTCGTGTCGGTCAGCAGTGATGTCGATTCTGCTAGGCAACGTTGGGGCACTCTTTGCCCTTGCCCCTCTTTGGCAATTGTCTCAGGCTTTGTTTCAAGTTTCACTTCTCATTTTGGCAGATTAGGTGGCTGCTTACTGGCAACAGTTTCTTTCGTTTCTGGGACCGCTATCTCTTTCCGGTCATCAGTGTCAGGCAAGTCTTTCAGTGCAGTTGGAATCTTCTTGGCATGGGTGGCATGGATCCACAACTTCCTTCCATCTACCCTTATTGCCGTCTGCATTGCCAAGAGTACTTGATAAGGCCCGTGCCACCTGGGTGCTAATGATGACTTTCTTTCCAAAAATTTTAGCAGCACCCAGTCGCCTGGCTCCAGCATGTGCCCCGAACCGGTGTATCTCACTGGTAATGCCTCCTGCACCTGCTGATGAATCAAACGCAATTTCTGCATTAAAAGGCCACAATAAGTACTAAGCACAGGATGTTCTACCTCACTAAGTCGTTTTGGCTGTGGTGCGCACCATACATTTGCCGGCCTCCCCATCACGATCTTGTACGGGGAGAGCCCAGTTTTAGCCTGTACAGTCGTACGCATGCATAATAGTGCTATTGGTAATGCATCCACCCAACTCAACTTGCTTCCCGCACAAATCTTGCTAATCTTTGATTTAAGAATCCCGTTGTGCCTCTCCACAAGACTGGCAGAACTCGGATGCCTTGAACTATGGAATCTCTTATCAATCTGAAGACCAGCACATATCTGTAATACCACTGCGCCCACAAAATGTGGTCCATTATCGGACCATAGGACACGGGGCAAGCCAAATCTGGAAAAGTACTCCTTAAGCATTACTTTTGCCGTGCTCATTGCTGTGCAGTCCTTCAAGGGATATGCCTCCACCCACTTACTGAATGCACAGATCACCACCAAGATGTATTTTAAGTTTTGGCACCTCTCCATCTCTATGAAATCAAAATGGATCACCTCAGATGGCATAGAGGGCGGGCAATAACTGCCTGTTGGAGTCACTGTTCCCTTCCCTAAATTGTGTTGCAAACACGTGATACAGTTCTGCACCAACCTCTCTGCATTCTTTTTTATGTTTGCATTCTGCCATACTGTAGAAAGGTGCTGTATTATCTTCTTCGCACAGATGTGCGTAGGGCTGTGGGCCATTGTGACCATTGCAGTCACGTACAAATTTGGCAACATCCAGTTTCTAGTTCCCTTGTCCACCCAACATCCTACTAGATCCAACTCAGCAGATCCCTCTGCCCACCCCTGTATTTCATTGGCCGTAGCTTCGGCCTGCATTTCTTTGACAGTGGCAACTCCATTTTCTATCATACAGGGTACTTCCTCAGTCTGAACCGTCATCATTTTGGTATTCAAGTCAGTGGCAGTTTGTTTGCAATCCTGTCTGCAAACGCGTTTCCCTCTCCTACTTTGCATGTTACCTTTATGTGTGCCTCGCATTTCACTATTGCTAGGCACTTTGGAAGCGTGAATGCAGACAGTAATCGTACAATCAAAGGGCCATGTTGAATTCTGGCGCCATGTGATGTCAAAAACCCTCTCTCAGCCCAGAGTCGACCAAAGTTATGAACCACTCCAAAAGCATACTGACTATCAGTATATATATTCACATTCAAATTTTCAGAAACCTCACAGGCTCTGGTTAATGCTATTATCTCTGCGGCTTGTGCTGAATTGTAGGGAATTCTTTTGCTTTCTACAACGCTCTCTAGGGTATTGATAGCATATGCGGCAGTTTTCGTGCCATCTGGTAATTTAAAACATGAGCCGTCCCAAAATAACTCTCCATCTGGCTCTTTCTGTGGGATATCACTTAAATCAACTCTCCCCTTGGTTTCTTCCTCCGTGACCATTAAGCAATCGTGGGGGGGGGGTGATTCATCCTTCCCAATTTCTTTTATGGTTGTTGGCATTAATTCTGCAGTATTCAACGTGCTACACCTCATAATTTGGATATGGGGTGCAAATAAAATAATCTCATATCTTGTCAATCTAGCAGATGTGAGGTGTTGCGTCTGTGTCCTATTTAATAGAACCTCTATGGCATGTGGCACCATCAAAATTAAAGTGTGCCCCAATACCATCCCTTCCGTTTGTTTCACTGGCGCAGCAGCCGCGGCGACAGATCGCAAACATCATGGTAGTGCGCGCTACAGGGTCCAGCGCAGAAGAAAAATAGCCGCATGGCCTATTTCTTCCACCTTGTTCCTGTGTCAAAACCGCCAATGCACATCCTTCACTTTCACACACAGATAGTCTAAACATGTTCTCCTAATTCGGCGTGCCCAAAACTGGAGCCGAGCATAATGCAGTTTTCAATCCATCAAATGCTTTCTGACATTCCTCATCCCACTGCAAAGGCATAACCGCATCCTTTCTAGTCAAATTCACCAACGGCTTCACAATTAACGCAAAATTACCAATCCATTGTCGGCAATATGAAGCCATGCCTATTATGGCTCTGACTCCTTTTTGTGTCTTTGGAATAGGCATACATGAAATACTTTCTATGCATTCCGGCATTAGTCTTCTCCCTCCTTTCGAAAGTAGGTAGCCCAAATAGGCCTTTCAATTATATTGGAATTTCTTCAAACTAGCTTTATGGCCATGTGCCGCTAGGTGTGACAGTAGTAATACAGTGCTTTCTTTACATATCTCCTCTGTGTCAGCAGCTAATAATAGATCGTCTATGTATTGCAAGAGTACGCAACCCACTGGTGAGTCTAGCATGTCTAGCTGCTCTTTTAATGCTCTACTGTAAATACTTGGACTTTCCGTGTAATCTTGCGGAATCCGCGTAAATGTACATTATCGTCCTCCTAATGTGAACGTGAACAAATATCTGCTGTCCTTGTCCACTGGAATACTGAAGAACGCGTTTTTCAAATCTACTACACTAAATATTCTGCTGAAACAGGTATCATTGTCAATATTGTAGTGTCATTTGGCACTAGAGGAAATTGCGGATCTACTACCTTGTTCAATGCGCGTAGATCAATTATGAAACGGTATGGTACCTCATTGCCTCCTTTTTTATAAACTGGAAGAATCGGGCTGTTGCATGTACTGCCTGTAATTTCCTCGATTACCCCTAATTTCACCAAATCTGTAACAATACTCTTCAATTCTTTCTCACCTTCAGCCGAAATTCTGTATTGGGGTATTCGCAGTAGGGTAACACCTTCCTTCAAGATGATCTTTACTGGCTCTATCTTTAAACATCCTACATCATTGTCATGCATTGCCCATATACAGGTTGGTACTTCACTTAGTTCCCCTGGTAACGCTTCGGACATAAATTCTGACACAGGGGCATCGTGTGGCCAAATCGTTAGAAACACTCCGTCTGCCGTGCAATGTATAACGGAACC
Organism: Ambystoma mexicanum; assembly: GCF_040938575.1. NCBI lineage: Eukaryota > Metazoa > Chordata > Amphibia > Caudata > Ambystomatidae > Ambystoma > Ambystoma mexicanum. Next base: position 1,559,736,443 of record NC_090937.1, on the reverse strand, counting down.
TAGTTTTTTCAACAAATTTAATCCCAACAAGTTCTCCCCACAATTTTCTGTTAAAAGGAAAGGACAATGTTCAGTATATGTTCCTATTGTAACTGGGACTGGTTTGGACACTGGGTTTATGACTGTGTACCTGCGAACCCTACGGAAACATTTTTTTGCCCTGACAGTGGTCTATTCGGAAGTGGCAGTCTATTGAACACTTCTGCGCTCCTGTATCTACAAGAAAGCGGTGCTCCTCATTCCCGACTCTCATTTCTACGTAGGGTCCTCTCTGATTCACGGGAATAGACACTGGTTCCGACCTCTGTCCTGGGCTGTCCTATTGGGGAAATAACACATCGTCCGATGTGTAATCATTACTATTACTGTAATACGTGTTTGGCTGTGTATCGAAAACGCTCCCACTCTTTCCTCTATTTCCCCCACTCTGGTTACCATATTGTTGATTTTGCTGTCCCTGACTCTGGTTTGGGGCATTTTGGTTTTGTTCTTGGTTTTGATTACCTCCGTTATTGTGATGCTGCTGCATACTATTCCTATTTGGTCCATTCGCTCCTGGGTGTCCTCTATGCTGTCTCCTCTGACCAGACCCATTTCTATTCTGTAGATGTGGACATTGCGCTCGCCAATGTCCTTCCTCCTTACAATACGCACACTGATTTGGTCCCACTGTTCCCCCATGCATATTCGAATTACTCCTTCCTTGTGCGTTCCCTCTCCCTTTATTATGTCCTACCACTTGCTGCATTAATACCCGTGTTTTCAGATTTACCCTATCCCTCTCTTCTTTTTCTTTTCCCGCAGTCACTCTGTGCTCATAATATTGGGCCATATGTAATACTTCGCCCAACGTTTTTGCTTGCCATGCACTCTCTGATGTCATTATTAGATCCTGAATTGGAAGTTTTAACCCCCTCACATATTTGTCAACAAATAACCTCTTTCCCGCTTCCGAGCCCACATCCTGCCCACTGAAGTCTGTGAATACTTCTTCAAATCTATTAAAATAATCTGTAGCCAACTCATCCTTGCCTTGTACACATGCAGTTAATTTGTCCCATTGAATTCTTTTCTCTGGGACAATTTCTTTTAACCTGGAGTACCTCCAAACGCTTTATTCCCGTCTTCTATTATGAAGTCCGCCCATGTGGCGCCAAAGGCCGTTGTGTCATCTACCTTCCTTATTTGTTTCCATATGTCTGCTGGCAGGATCACCAGGAATATTAGGTCTATATCACCCATGGTAAGCACGGATGATTGTAGGCAGGTCTCTACTTCCTTGTAAAACCCTGCAGGATTCTTTCTTATATCACGAATCGTCTGCTTTATGTTGTTCACCTCCTGTCTGGAAAAGGGGACATGCACATATTGGGCGGTGTTATAGGCTGGTGTTACCTGCGCCGCTACATTGCCCACTGCGGGAAGCTCTACTTTGGGCACAAAGGTAGGTGGTACCTCTCTCATAGGAAATGCCCCACTCACCGCCCTCCCCTCTCTTAGATGTAACAATATTCCCAGATCCAACGATAGGGCTGTTTCTCCTGTCCCTCGCTCTAGTGCTCTTCTATATACTGCCATTATTTCGGGTGGGCTGGCCTTATCGTTTTTTATATCTTTGTCTAATAAATGTTCAGCCATCGACTGTAGTGCTTTTCTTTTCATGGGCATGGAATATTCATCAAATATCTTGTGTATCTCCATTGTGGGAATACTGGGATCCGACATCCATCTAAACGCTTTTCGTATACATACTTTTAATTTGTCGCCCCTTTGCACTGACGACATTGAATGTCGTCGTTGTATATATGGCTCTACAGTTTCCTTCCTATTTCTCCCGATATCCCTACTCCTGTAACCAGGTGTAGCAAACATTTCGGCATAATCATTATCTAATTCATCTTTAAGTTCAAAAAGTCCATATACATGTTCTCTCACTTCTTCATCCCTCTCCCTAGAGCGTGCTAATGCATTCAAATCTAACAATCGCTGCAGTGGTAATTTCCCAATGAACTGTTTCCATTTCTCCACCAAATATTCACCCATGCATTCCAACACTACCTGTCTTTCGTTGCTTCTTCGGAAGTCATACATCGAGGCCAATGCTGCCGTCCCATCATTCCCGTCTATATACATCTCTGCCACTTGCTGCGATTCCACCTTCCTTTCTTTGCTGATTGCGCTGCGAGTTACCCTCGTGCATCCCCGTTGGTCAGTCCCGCCACTTGCCCCTGTGGTTTCAATTTCAACCCCAGGAGGAACAGACAGTACCGAGTCTGTGTCTGGGGAGGGAGGTGCGGATGGGACTATGGGAACAGGGAGTGTCTGTTGTGGGCCTGGTTGGCTAATAAGAAGTGTTACGTGCGCGGTCTGTGGCTGTGGGAGGGCTTGAGCTACCGGAGGGGGAGCTTGGGCTACCGGCGGGGTCTGGGCAATAGCTACTGATGTCTCTGGCCTTACTTCTGATCTTGGGCCTTGTTTTGTATGGGTCAATATATTTTCTATCAATTCATCTGCTATGTGTAATTCCCGTTGTGGATATATCTTTTCTATATTCAACTGGTCTCGCCTACCTGCCCTTCTTAGACTCTCAGTCCACTCCTCCTCTTCTTTCCCTTCCTTTACTTCACCTTTCGATTTATGCCTGCGTGCATGCTTCGCTCTGCTTCTAAATCGGAGCATTGCTTCCTTTCTCCAGTCTTTAATAGTCTCAAATGCTGCAGGACGCACTTTCTTTCTTATCAACACCCTTTCCAGGTTGTCTATCCTCGCTATCTCAAAACTACCATTAATCGGCCACTGATGGTCTTGTTGCTTTCTGGTTTGCCTATGCCAAGTCTCACAGAATATTATCGCACCCACTCCATACTTCACATACATCTCATACGCCGGCGTTCCCCCAGGTGGTACAATTTGGCCATCTTCCAAAGATTGTCTACCACAGCGGAAAAATCCTGCTAAGGTGGACAATACCCCAGGCATGTTTCAACCTTCCCCCTGGTTAATCAACCTTACCTAGGGCGTTTGATTTTGCAAAGTCAACTCTCCACCAATATCAGGATTACTACAGGAATGACTCACCTGATAAATCAAGTCATCTGTATACTGACGCACCAAAGGACGTTGTGTCTGCGTTTCTTGGCTTCCGCCTCGTTTCTGGACCCTCGCCTCCTTGTTCTCTAGCCAGGCACGTCGATCAGGGATCAGATGTGTGCAGATCTGCAAAGGAGTCTCTCATCACTTTTACAGGGTGCCCCGAACACCTCTTGATCCCGGCTCGAACGTCCCGCCCTCGCCGTTCTCCGCCTTACTCAATTACAACGTTATGCGATGGAACAAGTGGGGGAGGGTCCTATTCGGGCACCATCTTGAAAGGGGCCCCTAGGGGTCCCTAACGTCTATGGAAACAAGGTGAGTCACCACACACGATAGATACGCCAGACACGAGGTTGTATTCCCAAAGCTAGGGTTTATTGCAAAGCAAAAAGTCTCAGTTGGCCAACTCGGTCTCACGCCCCGCGACGTGTATCTCTAGACCTCGAGGGACACAAGAGAGTGAATTACGTACATCAGTTACATATATACAAAATGCATATCAAACAATCAGCTATAACATGTTTAACACCCCCCCCTTTATTGGGTTTCTTTGAACTTGGTGTGATGATGGACATCTCCGACAACTATGACACCTTCAAACATCTATTCTAGTAACAATTTGCAATTTGTGAGTGCAAAGGCATCTTTCAGTTGTTGAATAGAACACAGCGCTTCTGTTCTTGGAAGCGAGCTACATACGGGGGGGAAGAGTTGCATTCCGGACCTTGCTATCTATTAGGTGCTATTCGTGTCCTGGGAGCCGACACGCTCTAGCGGGCTCAGCAAAGGGGGGGGCCATAAAAAAAGCATAATTCAAGCCTTCAGCTATATTATTCTAACATATTCTACCATATAACAAGACTGGCTGGCAGCTGCGAAATGATTAAATGCCCTGCAGCTCTGCTTCAAGGCTACATTCGGGAGGGAGCCGGGCATTCTTCCTGGCACTGCCTACGTTTGTGTTTCAACAAACTCTTGTTATCCTCTCGGCCCTGCGGCCTTGTCCTTTTTACGTGCAGACAACAATGTTTTACAGTCGAGCAGTGTAAGCGGAAAATATACTGCGAAGCAATAGGAACAGAAAGCAATGAGCAATGGTTAGAAAACAAAATGGCAATTCTTGTTACATCAAAATGCCCGTTCATTGGCAAACTCGAAAACCTATATTCTGTCATATCGTGCATGAGACGGTTGGCCCACGGCCACCAAAATACATTTGCGGTCACAAATTAGAGGGATCAATTTTTCTAGACTGACAGCATGTACTCACACATGTGTGCACCTGCTGCATGTGTCTGCTCCGGCATTGATATGAAGTTCCTCAGCAGCTCCAGCTCCTGGCCAGGGATGCCAGCATGGGGAAAGCACGACACGCTCTGTCACATTTCATGACGGGAAGGGCGTGGCAAAGGGGAATCGTTGAAAACCAGGTCCTGCTTCTGCAGAGGATGCTGGCCATCACTGATCTCTAGCTGTTTAGATGAAAGTGACTCCTCTAGATAGGAAACAAACATGGTTAGAGCAGTGGCGGCCGGCGAATTCCTACATATATTTCACCCAAATCTGCATGAGCGACCAAGCGCAGTCAGGTAGTCCAACCAATAAAGGGAGTTTGTTGGCGGTACACTCCCAGAGACATTTTTTTTTAATATTGAGTTCAGATGGTGCATTATACAACCCGTTTTGTGAAGAATGGGTTAAAAGCCAGGCAGTTTGCAAACAGTTTTGTTAGATAACTTACGGAAAAATCCAATGTATGCACCCACCAACAGTACACAATGCCTTGCCCACAATATATGCCAGTATAGAAAAGATTTTCAAGCTGACTGTGCCAATACATTTCCGTGCACACTGCACCAAGTGGCGGTAACGGTAATTCCATTGGGTGGAATTCCGGCTGATTTATTGCCAGAATACTGCCAAACTCGTAATGAGGCCTTAAGCGGCATTACACCTCATTACGAGTTTGGCTGCCTCCAAACTAGGGTCCAGGTCCGTGGTCCTTGAATGGAAAAACCTCATAATGAGGCACTGCGGGGTAAACGGCGCCAGCACCTATACCGGCGCCATTAACCCCTTACCGCCTCACTTGTAATGAGGCCCATAATCATGAAGAGAACCTAATGTTTCAAGGGTGGTAGTGGGCCTGAATGTTTGTAGCATGTCCTGCAAAGCTTGGCTTTTATTAATATAGACTGGACTCCGCTGGGTTATCTGCTCCCGCCCTGTAAAGGCCTGCATTTCAGCAGCGGGGGCATGCTTGATTCCGGATCCTTTGGCAAGAGGAGGAAGGGGCCAGGTAAGTAGTGCAGTAAGGGGGTGTCATGGTGTGGTGGTGGGAAAGCAGATGGGTTGGTCAGGAGCAAATGTGCCGAGGAGGGTGGAGGGAGTTTTAGAGGAGTGAGGTTGAGGAAAGGGGTGTGGTTATTTCTCCCAATCGGTATCCGGTAGGTGGGGAGAATGGAGCAAGGCTGGCATGGGGTCATTTAAGGCAGGGAGGGGTCAACCCCATTTCGCTTGCTCGAACTTATGGTCGAAACCTACGTAGTCGACTAACAGGAGACTTGTTAAAGAATTCCCACAAATGTTTTCTAAATGCGTACATCACAACAGGGCCGGCGTATACTTTCCAGTCTTCACCTGGTTTTCTGGTATATTGTATTGGTTTAAGTTATGCTATGTAAAAGATGTTTGTAGAGCACCCTTTCACCACTATGTTGGCCTCTTTGTGCTAGAAGTGACACCAATGCCCCATCGTGCGTGCATATAGAGGAGACTAATGCAGGTAACGGACTGATTTCCGATATTTACGAAAGGAGAATGGGGGGTCAATTAATCTACCTCAGGAGGGGACGCGAGAACCACAGCTTGGGTGCTCTTAAAGAAAATGCGTGGCCTCTGTATCTAGATTTCCTAAATCTAGGGACGTTCCGCACGAGGGCGGAGCAGAACATACTACCTTGAGCTGCTTTCCTCTCCTTCACTACTTACACACGCGCGCAATCTAAAATAATGGCTCTTACTTTACGTTGGGCTGACCAGATTTTCAAGACAAAAACCGGGACTGCCAACAACATAAAAGAAGGACTACTCCACTCGCAAACCATTTACCCCCAGTGACCTCAATGCCCTGGCTATCAACCACCACGAAAAAATCCTGGATTTAAAGGAATATGTTTCCTGTCGAATGATATCTCATAAACAGACTTACATGTATTACTTTCTGACTGGCTCTCAACTAACAGATGTCTATAACTATTTAATAGAAGCATCTTTAAGAACTCTGCCTGCCCTATAAAATCCAGAGCAAAGAACAAGTATAAACATGCAGAGGAGTGCATCCCCTCTTCCCAGAGTGCAAAGACACCTGGAAAACATTAGTAGGAATACAAGGCAATGACAGAAAAACAGTTCCATGTAATGTCCCTGCAAAAATGTCTCCTGACAAAAAAGTTGCTGTTTCATCCCTGCAACCCGTGCCCATGCATAATGTCACCAATGGCTTTTTCCAGCGACATAATGTATGGGGACATAATGTATGGGGACATTATGTATGGGGACATTATTACCTGATACCAGAAAAACTAGATTTCTTGCATCATTGAAACCATTATGACTTAGACCAGGTAGCTGTGAAGAAAACGAAGCTGTCCATGGATATGTGGAACTGAATGCATCCAAGACAGTCCTCTATGAATCCCTGGAGGCGTAAGAACCTTCAGCACCGCCCGACCAACAAGTAGGTTGGGGAGCCCATAACTAACACCATTTTCCAGCCACAGCCATAGTGGTGCCCCCTGGCATAAGGTGGCAACTGCTGGAAAGTGGTGTTAGTACCGGATATGCCAGGGCATGGCAAATGACTCCCTAATCGTGATACAAGAGCCCAAACTGTTGGCTTTGCCAATGCTTCTTATTAACCGGAATTCAGTGCACAGAACAGATGCTATGACACACGCAATGTTTAGAAACAAAGTAGCTGAAGACACGCTTGCTTAAGAAATTTTCATTAGACCAGATCTAGCTCATAGTTATGATCAGGCGATGACCTTTCAGAAGACTGCTTAGAAATAACATGTGCATCCCCAAAAAAGCACAGACCTAGCTTAAAGCAATTCTAGCGGGGTGTTTTGGGGAGGCAGGGGCATGTAGTCGGTAGAGATTACCACCGGGACTATCATGGCCATGAGCTGTCAGAGAGTGGGCAAATGGACAAAAGTACACAAACTATGTGGATCCCCCCGGCCCTGTGCTCCTTCTCTCTCCTATTTTCACTCCCCAGGCCAATAGTTTTGGCTTATAGTCAGCGGTTGTATATTACTTTGGCACTTCTAAAGGTAATGAAAGTAGCTAAATAATTATCCCAAATCTCCTTAAATATCATGCGGCAACACACAAAGATGCTACCAAGAGTAACTTTGACTTTCTCCTGACTTCCCTTCTCCTTCCTGGAGTATGTCTGGAGTAAGCCAGAATTACTCCTTGTCACTTCATATTTTGAATAGTCGCTCTAAAAGTGTGAGACAAGAATAAGTCAGAGTTACTACCAGTACCCTCTTCATAAATCAGCGATTGGGTCTTTGGTCCTGTCAAACCTTTGCTCTAAGTCCAATCAGTCTTGTTTGAGAATGTCCTGAATGCACATTTCAATGTTGATATGTACATCTGATTTCCTTGGTATTGCCTTCTTACTAACAAATATTGCCTCTTCAACCACAGACATGAATACCAGTCATTTCCCCCCAGTTTCTTCTCAGACTTTCAGAAGGATATTTCCAGGTGGTAATTTCTTTTAGTGACATGGACTAGATGGATGCTTGCAAGGATGTCATCCACTGTGAGTGAGTGTGTGTGTGTGTGTGTGTGTGTGTTTGTGTGTGTGTGTGTGTTAGTGTTTGGATGTGTGTTTGATTGAATGTGTGAGTGAGTGAGTGAGTGAGTGAGTGAGTGAGTGAGTGAGTGAGTGAGTGAGTGAGTGAGTGAGTGAATGGGTGTGTGTTTGTGTGTGTGTGTGTGTGTGTGCGCACACAATCATCAGTGGCCCTAGACAAAAAACATGATCATTATACATATGCAACACCTATACATTTAAACAGAGTGTGTAATATATTGGAGAGGAGAAAAGAAGAAGCCTTGCTGCACCTGTTTAGATGTGTGTCCCTTTTTAAACTGATGCAGAATAATCGCACCTTGGTACCCACAGGGTTCTGCAACTTTACGCTCTCCACATGTTTTGGATCACAATTCCATCGGCCGTAGCCAGCATTTATTTTGTAGACGTGTACATTTAACCAGGAACAGGCATGTTCGGACAAGCAATGAGCATTGCATGCAGGGTTGCAGCGCGATGAGCTTATGACTTTCTATCAGTGTTATTGTGACGCGATGGGGTGGTTTGATGCTCATACCTTCTATGTTTCCTCTTGCTACATCACCACATTGGTTAAGAGGCGGCTAAAGCATTTGTATCCGAAGGCAAGAAACCAGCGGATGGCATTGTTCAATTCCCTCATCAGCCAAAAAGCCTTTGGAAATTGCCTCTTATTAAATATGTATTATGTTGCTTTTGTTCTGATGTATTCAAACAATTAACATACAAAAGACAATTAAACAAAAGGGATACAAATACTAACTGCAGCTTACAATAATACATAGTTTCTCCACACACTCAGAGTATAAGAGATGTGCCAGACTGATTAGTGCGCTATGCAAAACATTTTTAATATTTGCCCTTGGTGATGACACGTGTTTCGGCTGTAAACACCTTTCTCAAATCAGGGCTAGTGATACATTTCTATTTCATGACACAGTATTATAGGCATAGTTGTTGATCCAATAAGAAATAGTATCAAAAACAGATAGAGATTAGGGGTTGGGGAAGGGGAGGATTATGAGGTAATTTGAGAAAACAAATATAGGAGAATGAAGAAAAATAAAATAAAATATAATGAAGTAATGTTATATCAATCCCATATTCACATCGTGTAGAAAGCCCTTCATCATCTATTTTATATTACCTTTATAGAATGGTTGCATTGTCAATCTTGTTAGATGATTAAAGGGTTCAATCCCTGTGGATAAATGTCATGATATTCCATTTAGATTACATTTCAGATTTTTGTCATGCACCTTACTATCATTGTTTTACATCTTTTACAAAAAGTTCTATAAGGCCAACTTGCTGTATCCCTAAAACAATGTTCAGTACAGGGTAGGGTACACAGTGTATAATGAGAACCGGCAGCAAGGCCGGGGTCGGGGGGTGGCAATAATTGCTAAAGACAACCTAAAACTATTTAAAGCAAATTTTAGCTGCAGTGGGTGTGAAGCTATTCACTTGAAACTAATTTATGCACCTAATTACTGCTTTAACCTGATTGTAATATACAGACCACCGTCTCCGGTCTCAGATTTCACGGTTAAATGATGCTCTCAGCTGGCCAATCTATGATCTGCGAATGTGTCTACCCTCCTGGCCGGAGATTTTAATTTCAGGCAGGGGAACAAGAAGGATAAGGGAGCTACTGCTCTAGAAAAAGCACTAAATAACCTTGAGATCTCAGTTAAGAACAAGGATCCCACAACTCCCCAAGAGAATCAACACTGAGACCCAGGATTGCAAAACCATGCCATGTATCTGGAGTGACCACTACTTGGTCTCTTCAACGTTAAAACTGCTGGTTCACCCCCTACAACCCAATCCTCACATCCAGGTAAGCAGCAGGAATTTTAAAAACTTGACTAAAGTACCCCTCCAGACATGCCTGGATAAAATTATGCCCTCATTTCAGGAGCAAGACAACTGTGCAACTTTATTAAACAAATCCACCAAGTGCATGCAAGAATTGGTTGAGCTGGAGGCTCCTCTTAAAACCAAGTTAGTTAGGAAGAACAACAACAATCAAAAATGGTTCACCACCGAGCTCCTCACTATCAAGAAGGAAAAAAGAGCCTTGGAAAGGAAGTGGTTGGCAGATAAATCTGAGGAAAATAAGACTAACTGGAAAAACATGGATAAGAAGTATAGAGATCTAATTACGAGTGCTAAGAAAAACATTTTCAATGTTGAAATTGAAAATGCAGAAAAACAAAACCAATAAACTCTATGACATTTTAAAAAGTATTGAAAAACCGAAGATTCTCACTCCTCAGTTTCTGCCCACAGAGGCAGACTGCAATACTGTACAGGAGGCCTTTTTAGCCACGATAGACAAGGCTAGGGTAAATATAATTAAGGCTAGAGAATCTTTGAACCAGTTAACACCCTCAGTGGAGGTAGGCATCAGCAACGGAGCTATGCCTTTCAAATTTGAAACAGTCACGGAAGTTGAGTTGGTAGAAGTACTGAATCACATGAGACCAACTTCCTGTGCAGAAAATATCCTACCTTCAAGTATCATTCTGCAACACAAAGAAATCTTTGCACCTATCTTAGTGGAAATAGTGAACACCTCCTTTAAGGAGGGCTCAGTTCCAAAGGAACTTAAAAAGGTTACAATCACACCTTTAGTAAAAAAGGCGGGATTAGATCCTAAGGAACCAGCTAACCTTCGCTGTATTACAAATTCTAATTTTGTCCTTAAAGTTCTGGAAAAAATAGTGTGACAGGCTTAAACTCAGACAATGGGATGGTGTCCTTTCTTTAATTTGTGTATTTATATTGTTTCGATTATTAATGATGTATTATGTATCTAAACAGGTTAATATTGAGATTTTTGTATGTTGTACTAGTACTAATTTCGAACTAATTAATTAGCCTATAAGCTTTTAATAGAGATCAAAAAGTGTTGTCACCATTACCCTGCATATTCATTAACAATCAATTTAAACATTGCTCATTATTGTAATATAATATACACACTGAAGGTCATATTTTATGTATGGACATGGAGGTAATCAAAGGAGAGAATGGCATAACGATTTTACTTTTAATTGCATAACGATTTTACATTTGCTATATGGACTTCCGCATCTAACATTGTGAACATTTGTATAGTAATACATAAGAATATGGGTATCAACTCCCCAAAATATGGCACCCGCGAATACAACGTGTCAACCATAGACACAAACAAGGGACTTAGGCAGTAAAAGTTGCCCCGCCAACGCCGTATAGAAAGGGTTATACGAAAAAAAAGAGACTCGCACACCAGGTTTAGAGCCAACGCAGGAGACTTTGAACGCTTTGCATCCAGATAAGAGACCATCGATGAATGTGGATAATCGTTAAAATACGTGCAGAATTCAAATTTGGAATTTTATTGTGAGGTATGGATAGAGAAGGAGGCCAAAAGGTAGGGTGAAACAGAAGTAAAAAAGACAGAGTACTACGGTGGATTTGTGTGGTGGTTTCAGAGGAAGGTGGCAGGTACTCCCGATATCAGATCACAATGGAGGTGATGAATTGGTACAGTCTGAGATTACTGTAAAAGAAAGACCAAAAGGTTGGATGTTTTGCGGGATGGCTTGAGAATGTCAGGAGTTGATGAAAAGTCAGAGGAGGATGATAGGTTTTGTGGACCAAGATGGGTGGTGAGGTAGGCATCATATCAATTGAAATTCATCATTTTGCTAAATTTTCAAAATAATCCTAATTCGACATGAAAGAGGCGTGTGCACTAATCGTGCATGCACACAGAAGCTGCGGGCAGAGGCGACAGGTAACGGTGAGGTTGTTGGTGGAAGATATGTTTAAGGTACCAGGGGGCTGGAAGTCAGGGGGAAAGGGCAAATTAGTAAATGAAAAGGGAGTGGGACTGGTGGCAATGACCCCTGCACAACACGGCGGAGATGGGAGTGGGAGGTGGGCCTGGTAGTGAATGGAGATCGCCTGCTTTAGAGGAGGGTAAGGATGGGGAGCGGTCCCAGAATTGTTTTTGCCTGTGGCACTTAAACTGGGCCTGGATACAAGATTAATGAAAAAGTGTCCTCCATGAAAACAATATGGACCCCATTACCACATTCCAATGCGAATTGCAAAATAGCCATATTAGGCGGGATACACGGATCCTGTACAAATAAAAGTAGCCCCAGCTGAAGAATGCTCAGGTATCCAGAAACAATACATTGAAAAATATAAGAATAATGAGCATCCATGACTACTCTTACCCATTCGAGTGTATCTGCTGTCACATTGTATTCTATATGTCTGCTCTCAATGCAGGTGTGGTTTGCCTCTGTCCCCTCTCTCGCCGTGGCGGATGTATGTTGCAGTCTACTCTTCAAAATTGGAAATCCTCCAAGCCCACACAAGCCATCTGTATCAAACACTGTATTTTGGAAAATAAATGGGCGGGATGCAAAAGACTTCAAGTACTTGTTGTACATAGCAGCCTATGAAAGAACATTGCATTCTTGCCTGTTCCTCGACAGTAAATTGGTTACCATTCGGTTTCCTATGATCTTCCATGCACCAAACAAAGTATATCCACTTGGAAACATTGGGCTTCATTATGAGTTTCCCGGTATCCCGTTGGTAATTCCAGACGGATACGGAGAAAGCTGTATTACCGTCTTTGCCGCCCGATATCCTGGTATTACCAGGATATTACGAGCGGTGGAGTGCCGGTAAATTCCCATTCCCATGGAGTCCCATACTCCATCGGATGGGATTGCATGTGGTTGTGGCATTTCTTTGTCAGTAGGGCGCTGAGCTCGTGACCCCCACCATCAAACTTGAAATGTGCCGGTACAGAAAAAATGGCAGAGCTGGAATTACCAGCATTCTTGCAGACCGGCACACTTGTAATGAGCCCCATTGACTCTGGAGTTTATCCAACTTGCATCATTCCTTGAATTGATGAAATGGATTCACACCGTCACCCTCAATTCAGGGCTGCGGTCCCATGATCCTGCACCAGTCAAGAATAGCTGTGCTTATGCCTCCAAATAAACACACATTGTGAGAGACTGCAACCTGCGTTGCACTACAATTTGGCATCCAAACTGCAGCCAGATTGTAGCACCAGCACCACGCAGGTTGAAGTGTAGGCCAAGCGAACAACACCCCCTTCAATCTATCACAATACTCAGTGTCAGGTATTAGAAACGCTATGTGACAAAAACAAGCATGGCAATGGGCATCTACATTCAGTTGACTAGAGTCCAGCAGCCCAGCCTATGTGGAAGTGGACCCTTGTTTAGTTTGAGGAATAAGCACAGCCATTTTTGGGCAGTGCAGTTTCATGGGATCACAGCTGACACATTGGGCCTCAATACGAGTTCAGCAGTAACCTGCCGGTGGTACTGGCTGGTTGTCGCCGAACTTGTAACACCGTTCTGGTGCCTGATATCCCAGTGCCACCTGGACATTACAAGTCCCGGCAGCCGGGTATATCAGGCGGCGGAAAGTTTTCTATGGGACTCCACGGGAATGGGGACACAGAAGAATTGGCACTGTTGCTAACGATGCCGGTGCTTCAGTCAAAAAACATGCCGGGAACAACGGACCCTGCATGCATACGTGTGCATGTGTGATATGTTTGAAAGCATTGCAAATAGTTACTGCATGCTGGTCCTTGAAATAAGGATGTAAATAGTTAACTGTGTTCCACCTGCGTTTCCATTGAAGTTGGGGAGCGAATGTCAATTCCACCAGCAGCATGTCTAGTCTGTTATGGATGGTGGGTGGGTTGACACAGCATAGGGGAAATCCTGTATCTGTAAGGACATGAAACCTGAGAAAAAAAAAGAGGTTGAGGCAGTGATCGAAGTGAGCGGGAATGGTCAGGAACGGTGTTTGACTACTTTTATTTTTTTTCTGTTTATCATTTCTCTACTTTTTATGACCATATTCACCATTCTATACAGAGGATTTGTCCCTTCAGGTCCTTGTGCAAGTGTAAAGTTGTAAAGGGGGCCTTCCCGACCGCAACACCTTGTCATATGTTGCACTATCCTCTGCCTACCCTCTCCCCCGCCGAGACCACAGCTCCACTACGTTTTTCGGTAAACTTCTATACTGGGCTGAGGATTTTTGGAACCGGTGTGTGCAGTTGTTTCCTTAACAACCAAAAGGCTAGCTAGCCCAGCGTCCCGAGTCCCGAGGCCCAACAGTCCTGACATTAGCGTATACCCGGATCTTTTCCAGACCTAGCAAGACCCCAGTGAACTTTACTGTCCGGCTCCTTTGATGAGGTGGATGGGGATGCAGATCTTACTAATACACCAAATAAAAGAGCTGACTCAGGAAGTTGACTAAAGGTAGACTGTTTTAATATCAAGTATCTAAAACAGGGAGCATAACGAACATCAATGCGAACGCTTGATATTCAACTCTTAACATATTTAAGAAAAAACTTTGTTTTATAAGCAAAATGTGTCAATGCTGATGTCTAACCTAAGTGTTACCAACGTTATCCTCCGTGGCAAACTACAGACCCTAACTGAGGGAGTGATTGGGTCTGCAGGAACATCTAAGTATATGATCCATACTAGTCTAAAAAAGTGTAACTATGTGATTGGTTGTTTAACATCATGTGGACAACTAAGCCCTCCTCTAAAAAAGACCACTATGAACGTCACTAAATACACAACATTCCATTGGTTTTCACACTATAGGATCCCTTAATACACAGGTCCTCTACAATTGGTTGGCACTCTGTCCATCTTCAGTATTTCTCCACCTATGTTAGCAGCTTGCAGGCTGGCCGTCCAGATGCTGGTGAGGTTGCCTTAACTTTAGCTTCCCACAAATTAGCGTATCAATCCATCATCACCTCAGTGGTCTATTGTCAATTAGGCTTTTGAACTTCGTCCTGGAAAGTGTTCTTAGCTCTGAGAAAATTGGGGAGTGAGCAGCACAGTCTGCCTCCGTGCGTAGGTGTGATCACCTTGTTCGTCTACTTCATGCTTCATGTGACTAGAGACCATAAAATCAACCCTTTTTGTGTATATAATATTTTATTCCAATAGTCCTCTGATGTCTTCCTTGTTATGTTCACGCTTTCTGAACAGGAGGTTTGTTCTTTCACCCGATTTGTATACAAATTCAGTTTACTCCAGTTTGATTAACCATGGCTTCCTGGGGCTCATCCAACCTAACCTTTCTGAGTTCTGCTTTTTTAATTCAATGTCTGCTTTTGAAACTGCAACACACTGAACTGAGGCCTGTTTGCTAATGTTCAACCTGCTTTAATACGTTTAGTGGAAACATCCATAATCTTCTTATTCCTATGCATGTATACGTTGGCGCTTGCTGCAATCTATTTTACTATAAGTTTAGAGCTAGCTTCACAATTACCTTACTTCTTGTGTTTCTTCGGCATCTGTACACGTGTAAAATGATTTAATATCTTCATCTGTTTCTGTGGCATAAGTTTCTACACCTTGAGCCCAAGATGTCACTTATCCCTATTGCTTTCTTGATGCCTTATAGAATATCTGCATTCTCTGATCACTGCTCTTTATGCACGTCATCTTCAGCTTCATATGACATATATTTTGGCAGTAACTGGTAACACTACCATTCATCCTTGCCGTTTATTGGTTCTGCTTCTTCAGGGATCTTGTTCAAATGGCCATCATACTTCTTGGTATGCCAATATGGGTTTCTCAATGTGTGCCTTGTCTCCCAGATTCTCTTAGGTATTGGTCCTTTCACTGGGACTGGACTGAGTCCATATTATGCTCTTTGTCAATACAGCTGCTCGGTATATGTCTCATACTTTTGTTTCCAGCATACAGATAAAAGAAACGGATCGATTGAGGTGGGGGGTGCTTGGCTTCTTCTCTACACCTGCCTTAAAGTAGGTTCCTGCTTCTGAACATTAAGGGCACACATACAAAGCCTCTTCTTTGTGGCTGGTTGTACGGTATGCGCACACACCTGACCCTCACTGAAGAGCCACCTTTTAATAAACAGTGTGAGCTGACTTAACAATACAGCATGAAATCATCACATAAAAACACATATATCATAGTACAATATTAACTCTTGACCAACTTCTCTCTCCTATTCTATCTCTCCCATTCTGTCTTTCTATCTCTCTCTCTCCCATTCTCTCTCCAGCTCTCTCTGCCTTTCTCTCTCACCAGCTATATCTCCCTCTCTCTCCCTCACCCACCCCTCTCTTTCTCCCTCTCTGTCCCAGACCCACAAAGTCCATTTCTGATATCTGCTCACAGTTGGCTGACTCATGAACTGAGGTGGCACCGTAGTGAAGATAACATGTTGAGATATAAAGGTTCTTTCCTTCACCCACACTACCCTCTGCTTGGATGTGTGTCTTCACTTCCCCTGCATTCACTTTGCGTTACGTACTTTGACACGTGCACTTCCCAAAACCTTTACGTCTCCTGTCTTGCACTTCTACAAGCATTTACTTTGTCATTACAGGGGGGAGACCGACTCCTTGTACTCTCCCTTCTTTTTTACCCCATATTCTTCACCCCTGCCACTGCTTCACCCCAAACCCAACTTCAAGCTTACCATAACTACATTAATTCCCACTTTCACAATGCGAAGATTCAGATGAAGTGGTTCCATGTGATAAGGTCCCTGCAAAAATGTTGCCTGGCATAAAAAGTCGCCATTAACAAATGGCTGTGTTTTGCAGGAACATTGTCACATTGAACGTGCAGTGGACCCCCCCATAACGCCCAAAACCTTTTTTGCAAGGAGACCGGGGGACACCCCTGCAACCCCGGCTCTCCTTGACCCCATATATATATGGTGACCATATTTATTATCGCCACAACCTTTTCCCACTGACATTATTTATGGCAACCAAATATATGGGGATATTTTACCAGATACCTATGAAGGAAAGGCGTGAAGAAGTAAAGGCATGAAGAAGTAAAGGCATGACAAAGTAAAAGTCTAGGTAGGCAAAGTGTTCTGGGTGAAGTAAACGATGCAACAGCACTCTACTTTAGTCAGGGGATCCTACGCCCTTTAATAAAATGTTTGAGGCTCATTTATATTTCAAAGGGCAGTCATCTGATATTGTCTGATTGCTTCTTAGAACACTGCAGCATCCATGTCATAGAATTAGTTGTTACTTATGGTGCAGTAGTACCCGGAGAGGGATGTTTCATGGCCTCCCAGCAAATGAGGAGGCTTGGAATGGTATTTTTACCACACAGGGAAAGATCCCACTCTGAGCCTCCTCAGAGCGGGAGACCGCCATCTTCCCTCACCGGGAATCGGGTTAATGCACTCCCTATATCACCTGCGTCCTTGTGTCCCCTTCCTCCCACCCCTAAGCCACTTTTGTTCATATTCATTTACCTTGTGGTGCGTTTCCCTCGTTGGCGCTGGGTGCAGTAGTGTTCCCAGTGGAAATCTGCTGCGGAAATGGCTGCCATGGAAAGGGAGAAGGGACTATGAGTTTACATGCCGTTTCTCAACTCGAGAAAAATATATTAGTACCCCAGTAACCCCAGGCTTTAAATTTGGTCCTCGGGATGAACAGCAAGAGTCTACCTCAGAATTGCTGGGAAGCCTGCCCTGTAAATGGACAGCAGGAGTGCTGAGGAGGCCTGGGGTCTACTGGTGGAGGCCAGAGGGAGAAGCTATGCTCTATACTACACAAAAAAGACAATGTGCGGGTTGTGGTGTGCCTAGGGTGACCAGACGTCCATGTTTTGCCAGTACTGTCTTCAGAGTTTTTATATCTTTCAAGCCCTGTCCTGGTTTTGGGCAAGGGGAGAGTGAAAGTCTGTTTTTCTTTTTCATCACAAACAATTATCAACTGTATAAACAATACTAGATGTTAAGAATGTTTTCTTCTTAGGATGGGTTCGAACCCTCAAGGTTCCAGATACATGCCTCATGCATTAACTGCTTGCACCATAGAGACAGGCTGGGAAGAATGTTCATAGCAAGATATGTAATGTCAAACAGAGAAAAAGCACCTTTATCATTAATATTTACATGTTTTTTAATATTTTATAGTTGAGATGCTAAACGTTTTGACACTAAATACCAATAACAATCAAGTCCATTGTACAAATATAACATTAAAATACATAATTCAATTAGTATCATGCTTGATACTTACGTGCTTTTAACAACACTCAATGCCACACAATTTGTATGCATATACTGTGGGAATAGGGGTCGGGGGAAGGTCCTTCACTTGGATCAGCTCCTTCAACCCACACTGCTCTCAGTGGATGAAGAGAGATCTTTTCCTCTGCGATCCCTGTGTACTAGGTGGGTCAGAGTCTCACAAGGCTCCCCACGGCTATGGCTATTTAATGTGGCTATCTCGATTTACCACGATATAGGCCATTCCAGATGTGTGAGGACAACACTTAATGTATCATCTTCCTAAAAAAGGTACAGTCTGCCATCCTAGCATCGGTGTGTGCTTAATTTGATCTCGGAATGACTCTGAGAGGGAGATCACAATGTTTGGCTCTACCTTTCGTTCAGGTGGCATGGCTCTCTGGGAAAACCCACAATCAAAGTAAACTGAGAGGTGAATCCATCAGGCAAATGCAGCAACTTAAACTTCACAGCCCCAATTGCACATGCTATCATTTTAGCCAATCACCTACTCAGTTTTGGCCACAGTGTTGTACTTGCTTACACGTAAGTCCAATCACATCTAGAGTATTGTAACAGTGTTTTATTTGACTTTAAGAACATCTTGAAACATTGCCTCATTCACTAAGGAGGAGGCAAATGTCTTCTTGAACATTGCAGACATCGACCACTGCAGTTCTAGTGTCTGGACAGATTCAAGCCCTATTGAGTTTGAGAACTGTTGGGAAGGGGGGACGTTCGTCACAGACCCCCAAGCGCTTTCGAATGTGACACTTGCCTGGGAGGTTACAGGAGGGAGGGGGTGTCGACAGGGGCTATGGCTCGGGGATGGTGGTACATGTTTTCATTTTAGAGCCACATAAAGACAGGTGCTCATACAAAACACGTGGACTGACGGGCAGTGAGGTACAAAACACTTGGCATGCCAAGACACAGAAAAGGAACAGATACTACTCTGGATTGCTTCAATCATTTGAAAAGGAGAGTTTTCAAATGCTTTCTGTGATTGAGGTGGTTGGACTCTATTCTCGGGTTCAGTGGCAGTTTATTCCAGTGTGAAGCAAACCTATTTGGGAAGGCTCTGCCCAAACCGTTGGCTTTCTTGTGGGGGTTAACTGCAATAAGCCCTTGAGCCTCAGATCTTACTGTGCGGGTTGGAATATAGCCCACAATTTTGGATTAAGGTATGCCAGAGCTTTTCCATACAAACACTTGTGTGTAAGTGTCATGGATTTGAATACCACTCGGTCTTTGACCTTTAGCCAGTGTTGTTCCATCCTTGCCTCACTGATGTGATCAGATCTTGCCTTTTGCTTGATTATTCGAACAGCGTGGTTCTGAATATGTTGGTATTTTGTCAGGCATTGTTTACTGGCACCCAATAACAGGGCGTTGCCATAGTCCAGGCGACACAGTATAGTCGCTTTGGCTATGGTGGTGCAGTTGGACTAATTGAGTAAAGGTCTGATAGCTTTTAACAATCTTAGGTAGTAACAGCAATTTTTACTAACATAATAGGCTTGTGCGTCTGTGGTCAAGAAAGCTTCCAGGGTCATGCCCATGGTTTTGACGCTGCTCACCACTTGGATATGTGCCTATTTTATCATGAATGACTCATAACTGAATGGAAGTTTCGCCCTGGCTTGCTTGGACCCGAAGACCATCAAATCAGTCTTTTTCCTGTTCAAACACATCCAGTTATGATCCATCCACTGTTCAATGCTGTCATAGAAGTTGTTTACCATTTTCTTGTCTTTCGTGTGGTCCCCACTCAATTCCACAACCAGCTGAGTGTCGTCAGCATAGTTGGTGAAAAAAGCGTTAAATTTATCTAGTGCCTCGCAAAGGAGGCGTAGATATAGATTAAAGAGGAGTGGCGAGAGACTAGCTACTTGGGGGACACCACAGAAAATGTTTGACTCTCTTGAGAATTTATAAACCCAATGTACTCTAGAGATTCGGTCTGCTAAAAACTATGTTAACAAGCCTATAGCCTCCTTAGAACAGTTGGCAATTTTCTCCAGTGCTTGTTGTAATAACTGGTGGTCTAGCAAATCAAACGCTGCACTTCGGTCGAGCAGAATTAGCAGACCAGTATTGCCCTTGTCGATGATGCTCAACATTTCAGTCTACAGGTCCAACATTGGGAAGTAAACGCCATCTCAGATAGTAGCAGCCATATTAAAATAGAGGCCTTGCATTGCGCTGCAGTCAGAGCCATGGCCAAAGCCACACACATGGAAAAAAGTGTCTGCATGCGAGATTAGGAAACAAGTTGTAGCATGGGCACTGTTGAGAAAGGCCAGAGCTGCAGAGATGCATAGATCTTCATTGGTCCTCATTACGGGTCCAGAGGTAACCGTGCCAGTAAAACTGTCAGGTAGCCGCCTGATTTGCCGGAAACACCTGGGCATAACAACCCCAGCGGTCAGGTAAGCCAGGCGCCGGTAAAATATTGATCCCCATTCCCATAGAGTTAATAACAGTGCCGGTGCTTCCGTGAAAGTCTGCGGGCGGGTGCCATAGCTCAGACTCTTAAATTGCCAGTCTGGAAACAACTGTGCTAGTATGCTTACCGGCACAGTTGTTTCCGGACTGGCAAACTTGTAATGAGGACCAATGCCTCATGTTGCCAGCATTTGTATCCCAGAAGGAATGCACCCTGCAAGGCCACGAGTGGGTTGAGAGGACATTGAGAGCACTCTGCAAAAAGTAATCCCATGAACAGGAGGGAGTAGAGGAGCAGCTGCATGCCTCTGCAGGAAACCCTACCCCCCACCTCCCATATGTTGGAATCATGTGATCTATCCGTGTTTGACACCAGCAGTTGTGCCAATACTGCAACATGTGTTCGAAAGAAGATACCCGTTGAGACAACCCTACTGAATGTATCCCCGAAGTGATGACAACCTAAGGAAGGAACTCCCTGGAGGAATATGAAAAGAGCAAAGAAAGAGGCTAGTGACGTCATAAGAGACATGTACGACATCCTGACATACTAGCTGAAGAGGATGTGTGGATCCTACAGAAACTGATGATAAAGTAAAGAATCAAGAAAGAGAACCTTTTCTAAATACGAAAAAGAAGATGACACGTGCATGAAGTGCTGCAGAGAATCAACCATTCAATAAGTGTACAGAAGCAGAAAGGCAAGCAGACTATCATAGCAAGTCATCATAGAAGCTGGCTATACATAGTGAATAGAATGCAGGCAAAGCCACCATTGTACAGAAGCTGTACATCGGTATCATGAATTTAGTAAGCCAGGCCCCATGAAAAGGGAAGCGAAAATGGTGTTGCAGCAAGAGTAAGCTGAATCATGGAGCTGAATGGTGAGGTTGTCTGTCCTGAAGTCAATACTGAAGCAGCCAAGGTCGGCTATCAATTCTGGAAAGTGGCGAACATGCGAAGGATAAATCATCCCTTGATAAGGTGCAAAGAAAGAACACCCAAGTGGCAAGTTGTATTCATTTAAAACATTTAAAAACTGCAAAATTGACCAAATCGTGCTCTCCTGTCACATGAGCCAAGGATGAAAATAGAGTTCGTACCTGGAGTCCCAGAACACGATAGTGAGTGCCCACACTCCCATGTATTCTAAAGACAAGGATACCTTTGCAAGGCCAAGTTCAAAGACAATCTTCATTGCAGCAGGCTTGGGTGATGAGAGATGCTGGGATAATTTGGTGTTGAGGTAGTGTCATGCCCCATCTCCTTGCACCTGGGACTGGGCTTACGTGCTGCTAAGTGAACCGAATGTTCCAAACATGGCACAAGTGTGGCAACAAATTGTAATGGTCTATATAACAAAGGACCTTATAGTTTGAAAACCAATTAGAAACTGTGTATCTAATGTTTCTGAAGATGACATGTTTTAGATGTAGGCATGTGTTGTCCACCTGACAATGGGCCGCCAATCACAATCCTAGTTCCTATAGATAATATACTTAGATGTTCCCCTTAAGTCTAACCGGACCTTTAGTAGGATTGACATTATTTCCACGTAGTTTGATGTCACCTCTGACATATTTTTGATATATAACTTTTGGTTTGTTAAAAGATAAGAGATAAATCGAGCGTACGTCCTCTGTTTTACATAATTGTTAATAAAACAGTACTTTGCCATCTTCCTGAGTTGGTTTGTTTATTTGGACTTGGAATTATTCTGTGTGAACCCATACATGGCATGCATGTTCCAAAAGGCCCCAAGCTCAAGGGCACGAGCCTCTGAACTTCCCTGTCCCAGCTCTAGGGAATAGCACCCAGATGCACCCATTCCAGGACCCCCGGCTTTTCAAGGTGCCAGTCAGTCCCAGACCACCGACCATAAAGCTGTTAAGTCTCCAATTGATCAGTAAAGATCAAAAAACAGGGACCAGTTGCCTTCACCATAGCTCATGTGATTTGTGCTGTGAGGGATAAAACAACATAGCCAAAATGAGGGTGGGGAGCTTTGGATGGGCGCCAACGTGTCTTGAATCGAGGTAGTGTGTGCCATGATATGACCTCAAAGTATCCTCTTAGCCCTTGTCTGCAGTACCAGGTGCATATCAGGTTAGAGATAGAGCCTGCATTGTTTTTCTTCACACAATCACTAATTCATTGTAGCTTCTTGCCTGATGTGACGCAAGGAGGAACCCACGTGGAAGAAGATGGACAGACTGGGTTCTGGGACCAATGGCCGGGCATCCCTTATGGTGCAGGTGGCCTATGTATAGGGTCTCACCAAACAGCCAGTCGGATTTGTCCTCACTGTCATTGAGGATGCTGTGTGCCTTCATTAAGTGTTACTCGCACTAACTTTGCCAGAACATTCTGTGGCAGCAGAGTGCTTTGCTGGCGCATTTCTATCTTTGCGGGAATAACACTTTGTTCTCCTTGCAAGAGCTGTGCTGGGCCTTTTTCCCTATTGGGTTGCTTTTTTTCTGGTGTTATCGTTGAAGGGTTTCTCTACATTTTATTGACAGTATTTCCAAATGCCTTATAAAAATGGTACAGTACTGTGGGACATGCACTATATCAGGTCATGGCCACAATACTAGCCCTGACAGCAGTACAGGTAAGGACACTGTGCCCAGGGGAAGGTAGACATATTATTAACAGATATAGTGCATGGAGCAGGCCATACTCAGGCACTCTACCCAAAGAGGATGATTTAGGCCCTGCACTGTGGACAGTGCGGGCAGTGGTGAGTCTGGGGCATGGTCTCAGGAAGCTTGGAGCCACATGTGTTTTCAATCTTCCCCTTTCTGTGATTGAAAAATGCTTGGAAGAAGCTAGGTTCTTCACTATCTAACAATCGGTCATGGAATAGAGTTCTTTTCTGATCTCAATGGTGGATAACTGATAATAGCCTTTCACAGGGGTGCCTTTTATTTATGTATTTATTTATATATTTATTTATTTATTTATTTATTTATTTATTGTTTGCTTAGGCGTTTATACAATAAAAATATACTGTTTCAAAGCAGGAAGAGGGAGAGGGACGAACTTACTAAGCCTTTTGAGTAGTCAGAACGTGCAAGTGCAGAGAGGAAGAGGGCAGAGGGGGTAAGCGCTGTGGAGTCCGAAATCGTGGATGAGTCATGGACGAAGTGCTAGGAACTTTGACTGATACACGCCCTATGGCTGCAGGAGGTGTTAAGTGGTGTCAGTGCGTGTCTCCAGAGCGGAGGGTGTGCAGATGCAAAGTGCTGTGGAGAGGCAGGATCTGGGAAGAATTGGTGTTGGGGGTCAAGGCCCGAAGATGCGTAAGGGCCAAGGACACCAATACAGAACCTGAGAGATTAGCAGAGGAGAGAAGGGGGGAAGGAGGTGGAAAAGAAGAAAGTCTTAAGGAGCTTCCGGAATTTGAGAAGATCCTGCTCAAGGTGCAGGTGGAGGGAGAGGCTTTCCAAAGGAGGGAGCCCGCAGAGGACAGTGAGTGACCCCCTGCCCTCTGTTTAGAAAAACGCTTTACACACAAAGAGTTGATGCCAGAGGAGCAAAGTGGTCTAGAGGAAGAGTATTTAGTGAGATAAAGTTGAAGATTGTGTGGTCACTTGGCCCAGACAGCCTTGTGGATGGTGCAGAGGGATTTGAATTTAATCTGTGCATGCTTCATCAATATGATGAAGTATGCTCCCAAGCAAAGGCACTAGTGGATATCAAGATAGGAGTGATTCTGTGAGTGAGGCATGGTGCTGGAGTATTGTGCACCCCAACTTCCATCCACTGTTGACTCTTCGTAAACTGACTTTTTTCTAATTCTTCATTTATAGCTTCATTTGTAATGTTGTACCGAAGTCGAATTGTGATACTTTCTCTATCTCTTTTTGTTATCATTGCTGTTGGCTGAGATAATATTACTTGTAAGTTCCTCTCTAATTGCACTGTCAAGGTTACCATTGTATTGCTTGAATCGTTGCCCAAAAACAGGTACCTCTCGGTTACGACTCTAACAAGCTCCTGCGTGCTATTGTTAACAGGCTGGTCTCGTTTCACCGGACAATCCAGAGCAGCTGCTGATTGCTCTAGAGCCCGAAGCTGCCTCCATCTACTGCAGGAAGTTGAGACTCCATCAGTTGATCGACCTGAGCTGTAACCCAATGGCCAATGGCTTTTCACCCGACCGATCCATTGACTCAAGTTTCCGACAAGGTAAGCATTGCTGCTCGCGGTGGCAGTGTACTGACAAATTGTACATGTTCATCTAAAAGTGGTCCCTCAGAGTTCTGGGGACCCCCATGGCCAATGGCATTTAACCAGATGGATGAGTTGACTTGAGCTTCGGACAGGGTAATCTTTGTCTTTAGTGGTTGCAATATGTTATTCCAATAAAATGTTAATGCTCTTCCACAAGTTGTCACCCAGGGCTTGGTGAACCCCATGAGCAATGGCTTTTCACCAGATTAACATATGTACTTGATCTTGCGGCGGGGTAAGCATTACTTTTAGCAGCAGAACTCAACTATTTCATCAAATAGTACACGTGAAAAGTGGTGACTCGGTTTTGTTGAACCTCATGACCAAGACCTTTTCATAAGATTGATCGGTTGACTTGATAAAGCTCCAGGCTTAGAATTGCTGTTACCAGTGGTATTATACTGCTGTCATGTGTCAGAGCCTGTGTGAACCCAAATGACCACATTTAATGTCCAAAAGCTGGTTAGAAATATCATCCCCAACATGACAACATGGAAAGGCATTTTCATAATGACTCTTTGGCTAAATTATCCAAAATGTAGGACCGGACTGCTTCCGTTCCTGGATGAGCTCACTCAAAAGACCCTATCCGGGGTTTCAACCAATGCTTAAATCAATTACCTCACTTTCTTCCAGTATTTATGATTTTTGATCATGAATTCACAATTCTATGTATGATCTTTTAAATATCATCCTTTATTCCTGACTCATCAGTGTCACATCATTATTAGCCAATTCATTTCAGTCTTCCGTCCATCGTCAGGGCTATTAACACTGCTAATTATTTATCAGTAATGATCCCATAATTCTACAACATTATTTAATTGTACAATTCATTCCCCATTTAACCATCATATTGTAAAATCCAGCAGAAAGTAAATCATAATCATACATACTCAATATGGGCCCCTATTGGACCTCACATCTTACACAAGAATTGCTCTCTCGAGATGGCATGAATTCCAACACTTAAAATTAATGCTTCACTATGCACTTGTCTGTTTTAGATCTGTGCCTAAATGGGCCTCATTATGAGTCCGCCGTAGCCGTGCCGGTAAAACTGCAAGGCTGCCGCCGGACTCGTAGGGATTTACCGGCTCCGGACTTACTAGACTTACCGGGGCTGTCCGGTAATTCCGGAGCCGGCATTCCATTACTCCCCATTCCCGTGGATAGGACTCCATGGGAATGGGGACAGTGGGGGGGCAGTGGAAACACCGGCACCATGCGGTAATGGTGCTGGTTTTTCCACGTGTGTCTGCGGCCGGTGTCGTTACGCCCGCCAGGTCAGACCTGGCGTGTGTAACACCACACGGCCACAGAAGTTGTAGTTAGCCGATCCAGAAAACAGTGCCAGTACGGCACTGTTAAATCCGGACCGGCTAACTTGTAACGAGGCACAGCAGTCCTCTTTACAAGTATGGCAGTAAGGCAACAACGGTGCTGGTATCGCTACCGGCACCGTTGCTACTGTACCGCCATACTAGGAGTTCTGCTCGCGGGTGCCCTTGCAGCCACCAAGTGTGAACTGGTGGCCGTACCGGTACCCGCGAGCAAAACATGATGGTAGCACCGTTACCATTATTAACAGTACCGGTGCTACCACCCTGTGAGGCTCAAATGGGAATGGAGATGTACTGGGCCCGGCACCCACGAAAGGGCAATTACTGGGTCCGGCTGGGCCAGAACAGCCCGGTAATTGCGCATTCGTGGGTGCCGGAACTGGATGCGAGTTTGGAGGTAGCCTTGCTGGTAAAACCGACAACGCTAACTCCAACATCGTAATGAGGCCCAGTGTCTTTTTTATTACAATTTCAAGCTACTGTCTGTGCCCGACTGACTAAAACATGTAGGGCAGACCGAGCAATTCTTTCTTAGAATGAATTTTGGGGCCAACATTCAGAAGCTTTTCAGAGCACCAGGGACTGCTAATCTGGTGCAATCAGAACTTTTATTTTAAGATAATATAAGAGGCACCCAGCTCTTTCCATGATCTGTGATCACTTGGATGCTCTGCCAGCAAGCGCCTATGCTTTCTGATTGCTGGGGAAAGATATCTTGCGTTGATTCCTGGCCTGTCTTTTTTAACTGGACGCCACCCATGCGCGCCCTGGACGCCATCCACGCCCCCCTGGACGCCGTCCACGCACCCCTGGCCTTTGTCATGAATGGTTCTTCTATTTTAAGCGAGTTTCCTCTGGGAGATCAGCAAAGGGAAACCAGGCGCGCGCCCACCCAGCAGATGCAAGGCTGTAAACATAACGGGACAGGACTCTGGGTACTTTTCCGGGAACAATGCACACCCTCCTATACATCAGCCCTTCCGCAGGCTGACATTAAACAATATCCCCAGGCAGGATCGTAAAACTATGGGGACATACTGAAAGTGGAACATATTGCTTACACATTCGATCCTTGAAGTACAGTTTAGTTGGTAACAGTCGCTGCTAATCAGCGCTTGAAATGGAACGCATTTTGCACGTGGGATTCTCCTCCCTCCCGGGACTGGGGGGAGAGTAGGGGTCGGGGGTGTGGAGAGAAGAGGGGAGGCATTGTTCCCATCCCCCTACCATAAACATGTTGCCCCTCAGAAGATTAATCATGAACACCTGCAAAATAACCCAGGAGAGGAAGGTTTCCTGTAATGTTGCTGGCGAAATATAAAAGGTGCACACCTTTTAAACCTAAGAAGCTGTACACAAATAGTTCCTCTAGAGTACAATCCTGATGAGCAATTTCACAGGCATTGTCAGACTTTCATGTGGTCTTGTGGGTAAGTGTCTCACCCATGTTTCTACTGACCGAGGTTCGAGTCCTGACTTCAGCACTGTTTAGCTGGTCAGATAGCAGCACAGTGAGCTAAGCGCTAACCCCTGCTATCTGTGCAAGGCCTTCTGTGGCAGGTTTCGCATCACGACACGGTTGCCTCAGTCTTTCATTCTTCCGAGGTTGATAAATTGAGTACCACTATGTGGAATAATAATGGCCCTCATTACGAGTTAGGCAGTAATTCGTTGATAAAGCTGCTGAAAAGAAATTATTGTTACCGCCACTTGGTCAGGGGGAATTTCCGCCTGATTACAACTGGTGGCAGTGGTGCAATTCTCCATTTATTTTGTGTCCATTGGACCCAATGGGGCTTTTTTTACGGAATTACTTCTGCAGTAATTTTGCCAATTCTGCCGGTTTTTTGGCGTTGAGTGGGAAGATTTACCCCCAGGGTTTTTCTGGAGGTACATTCTCCACTCAAAACCCAACCTCATAATTTGTCGTAGTGGTAAAATTGGCAGTAACTCAATTATTGCCAATTTGACCACTTACCGACCAACTCATAATGAGGCCCAATGTCTTCTGTTATTTCAGCGCTCTGAGACCTATGGATGTTTGGCGCTATATACGGCATGGAATAGTTTTTTGTGTTTTTTTTTTAAACCCTCCCAAGCACACTACACCCTGTGAGTGCAGTGTTCACCAGGACAAGGGCTTGGGTTTTTTGCAGACCCGGGGAGACATTTTCTTTACTGGATTGGGGAACATCTGGCCAAAATCAATTGCGGTTCCTAATGACTTTATAGGATCCAAGCCTCGAGCTACAGCTGTTACCACTCATCGGGCCTGATTACAAGTCTGGAGGTAACTGAAAAAAAAGGCTGCAATGGTGTCACTGCCTGTTAAGAAATGTCAAACCCATTAGCTGTACAGCTGCATGCCTGATGACACCACCACCACTGGCGGTAATACCTCCATTCCCCAGACAAAGACAGTGGGAATTAAGAATGGGGACTAACAGAAAGTCCTAATCAGGCGGCGTGGTCAGAATAACCGCCGGGCGTAGCTGTCATTGGGCCTCATTACGACCCAGGCGGTAAGTTACCGCCTGGGCCGTGACTTTACCACCATGGCGTAAACTATGTTTACGCCATGGTGGTTGGCGGATTTACCGCCCCATTCCAACCTTGGCGGGACGGTAAATCCCCATTTTCCCATTTACCCTTCCCCATTCCCATTTTGCCCCATAGGGCATAATGGGAGTGGGGAAGGCGTTAATTACGCCCCCGAAAATTACGGGGGCGTAATTAACTCCATGGTCCCTTAGCGCCATGGATTTTAACAAGCAGGTGTTAAAACCTCCATGGCGCTAAGGGACCTCGTACTCAGGCGGTAAGGGTCGGCGCTGTTTACGCCGCCGTAAACCCCTTACCGTCTGAGTCGTAATGAGGCCCATTATGTTTGGTGATATTAGAGCAATGTCTTAATGAGTATACAGTGTTTTGAAAATATTCAATTGTCTTAGGAATGGAAACAAACCAATGTTTGCCCTTAATACTAACAAACGCATTTCCACAGGAGTCCATACAGGATAGATAATGGGCTGAGACAGAGATAGGTGTGCCAGGTCTGGAGGATTGACAGGGATAATCGGCCAGGAGCGGGTGAGTCAGATACGGGAGGGCAGCTGGAGAAGGGCTAGGCTACAGTAAGAGCAGGTGTGCATCCTAGGACATGCTTATTTATTTATTTGTTTGTTTATATAGCGCTCACAGCCCAAAGGCATCTAGGCGCGTTTCTTGACAGATAGCCTGCAGAGCGAGTTGCAGTGGTTACATTGTTGCCAGTTGTCATAGTTACAGTGTTGCAGCAGTACAGTACAATACTATGCAGTACAAGAAAGTGGTAACCTTATTGCCAGTATCGGACGTTGCCTTGTTGTTATCATACAAAAAGAAATCTAGCAGGGTGTTGTGAAATGGAAGTAGAAGTGCCAGAATTAAAAATCAAGGACGAGAGATGTACAAGAGCATTGCAGTGCATTTGTTTCTTATAAGTTGATACAAGTCATTTTAATTATGTTTTTGTCGCTGTTAAAGAAAATGACCCAGTGTGTCTCCTGCCGAGGTGGATTGCCTTTTCACAGCCCTTTAACTCAGTCCTAAATAATCCCCCAGGGTGTGTGTGTAACTTTGTAGACTACATTGTAATATCTTAGGTCTCCTATTATGTGATTTACTTTCAGAGCTTTTTTAAATAACTGTATTATTTAACGATCCTGTACGTCTCCCTGACATCAACAGCCCTTAGAAGCATCCGTTGAGGGAATAATCCCCTAAGAGTTAGGGCCAGGTTACCCATAAATGCCTCACCAACCTGCTCACCCCAACCCAAACAATTAAACCTACATGCGCCGCATCGGCCCGCCTTCTCACTGTACCCAATTTCAAAAGAACCAAAGCCGAGGGTCACAGCTTCACAGTAGTAGGGGCTAAAGGCTGGAATTCTCTAGCCACCAGATTTGACCCTTCCCATGCCTCAAAACGTGGCTCCTTACACCTAATCGGTAGTACTCTTATGCCCTTCCTACCACTGTACCAACTTCCAAACTGTAAATTGTATACTTAATATGTACATATTGTAAATCTGTAAATCAGAACTTGTAAATTGTATTACTGTATCTTTTGCCTCCCGGTAATATATGTAAATTGTCTTACCCTGCGTGTGCAGCGCCCAGATACCTACGGGTTAGGCGCACTCTACAAATGCAATAAATAGATAAATGTTAAAACTCTACAGAGAGTTTCTGGCCATTCAGAGAAGCAGAACGGACAATACAAAGCATGCAACCATGTCAGCCAATCATGGGGCTTGAATGTGCTGTGCACTCTGGCTGTAATATCTTGTGTTCCAGCTATTCAGAACATTCAAAACAATCTGGCATCCTCATTGGCCAAAATGTTGTCATACTTGGTAGGTGCATGCGTCACATATACAGTAATTCCCATGGGTGGGCTTTGCACAGAGCTGGTAACGGCTTGCCAGCCGAGCCTAGGTAGGCCTGAGCGAAGCGAGGGACTCTCGCGAGCGCTCAAGGTCATTACCAACCCTGTACGTCTCCCTGACATCAACAGCCCTCAGAAGCATCAGTTGAGGGAACAATCCCCTTAGAATTAGGGCCAGGTAAGCATTACACCAACCCCACAAAGTTTGATAAACTGTTGCGTTTGCGTCTGTGTCTCTCTTGATACCATGCCTGTCTCACAATTGCTAAGAGCAGAAAACAAATGAAGAGCATTTTCAGACACAGGAACTGACCTCTCAGATGACCAGGGATCCGGGTTGGTTTGCTAAAAACAAAACAAAGGACTAAACATGCAATTTATAGAGTGTCTAATGTTGTTCTAAGAACATTCCTATAAGAACAATTGAACATTTGTATAGCATGGAGGTTTTTCATGTGATATTACCTGTTTTGACCTTGTTTGTCACTCAGCCAGTCTAGCCGTGTTTGCCAATAAACCCATGTATTCTTTTTTTTTTATTTCCAGCCCGGGAGCAGCTGAGGCGGTCCCGGCACAGCAGGACATTTCTGGTGGAATCAGGAATGGGCGAGCTCTGGTCCGAAATGCAGGAGGGTAAGAGAAACATGAGCCTATTGTATTCCAAGTAGATAGCTCACTGGTTAAGTGCTACACTCTGGCATGGCACCAGTGTGAATTTGCCAGGTGTGAATTGTTGGGTGTCCTGACCCACGTTTGAGCTATCATGCTGCAACAATTGGTGCTGTGGGCTTAGAAAATCCAAGATGGCCAAAAAGCCCACATGTACGCCAGAATAGGAAAACTGTGCAGTACTGGCATGGAAAACATCATAATGGCCAGAACTTCCCAGAAAATGCATAGGGAAATGCATGAAGAATAGGCTGCCACCCATTTTTGCCTTGGTTGTGAGCACAGGAGGGCACTGCCTAAAACCACCATTGGGCTACCCACACAGTAGCCTGAAACCATTGGGAATGGCAATGCTGATTGCCAAAAGCAACCTAGAACTGTGGGGAATTCATTTTCTTAAATCCCAAAAATGGTTGCATTACCAGTACTCACCACTATCAGAAAGCCGGCGTTTTAAAACCACCAGACTTTGAACAAACTGAACAAATGAAACAAAACCAGACCAAGGAAAGACTTGCTAAGAGGTGGATACAATGTAAAACTATACTCTGAAATGACTTGAAGGAAGTAATTATTTAATGTGTATGTAAAAATCGTAATAGACTTAAACTGGGGGACAAAAAGTGACATTTAGCTGAAACCTGGCTTAATGAAACTGAATTCTGCCTGACATCTACCCCCACAGGAGTTAAAACCTGCTCAGCCACTCTTCCCCTTGCCAAAAGGAGTTGTCACCTCTCTGATTAGATTAGGGGTGGAGCAGCTACAGGGAGTTGAACAAAGGCCTGTCCTGGGCCCAGGCAGATGGTTTATTGGGGGGATCGTAAATGGCTTCCTTTTGAACAAAGCCCTTCCTTGACTCAGGCAGAAGTTATATTGGGGGCGTCGTAAAGTGGCTTCCTCTTGGCAGAAACGGGGAGGGGCAGCCCCCTCTGAGGACAGGCTGAGCTTAAAGAAAGTGGATAGACTGGTTTCTCCACCATGTGACCTGGGAAGACACACCCCTGTTGGCCAGAATATGATTTTAAGAAAGATGTATAACTCATGGTGCGGACTTGTCAAAATTAGCTAAATGATACCATAATTCTTGTGATTTTTCTGCCCACATTTTAAGAGGTTTTAGGACCCGGTGGTATGATCTGGGGGTTTGCTAGCGGAAAATAGGGTTGCACTCCAAATGTCTGCATGTTAAAAATCTGACACTTCATCAATTAATGTCCACACTCCTTGCGCACATGTGTGTAAATTTGGGTAAAATGTCCGATATTGCAAAACCAGTTAAAAAGTGCAAAATGTTGCCATTTCTGAATGCAAGCCCCCAGGAAGAGCAGAGATTGAACAGAGTATACCTCATGTGATATATGATGGGTGCATGTAATTTTAAACAACTGTGTATCTGTGCAATATGTATTTGAATCAAATATAGATTTGTGGGCAAACTGACCAGGGGAGGATCCTCTGACCCATAAAACCTACAGCATCACTCTGACTCACATTTCCTTCCCCCAATCATGGGAGAGGGGAGAATTGGGCCAATGACAAGCAGAGAGGGGCAGGCTTAGCTAGGCCCAGGCACACACCCATTTTCAAAACACATAAAAAGAGACTGCTGGGACAGGTAGAGGCATTCAATTCCATTTGCTGCGGAGCATGCTGACCGACGACTTCACATCCAGAGATCCAGACTTCAAATCCATCAATCTCCAAAGACCAGAACTTTACTTCAGAACTTAAAGCAAGGGCCTAAACCCACAAACTGAGAACTCTTCTCAGCAGGCCTCAGGATCCTCAAAATCATTTGCAGACTATTCACAGCCGGGCTGAGCTGTTGATTCTGGCCTGAAACCCTGTGCCAGAAAGATCCAGAAGCAGTGCTGTACCCAGAGAAAGCAGAGCAGTATCCACAACCAGAGGCCAGAGATCCAGAGTGACCCAGACCGCTGTTAGCAGAACCAGAGAGCTGACCCAGATCACTGTGAAGTGCCGAGACCAGAACCGGAGTCCAGTCCAAAACCTGACCAGATCCGTGGCGAGGCCTATTTCAAAAATATATTGTGAGTACCTAGCAGAACTGTGCAGAACCAATCTCTTAGTTAAAATAATCTAATCCAAACGATTTTAATCTAACCAGAACTGCCTCCTAGAAGTTTTCATTTGTCATTTTGTAAAGCTGCACCACTGTCACTTGTCAATTCTGAAGCTGCAAGCTGTCACCTGTCATTTTGAGTTTACTTTAAATCCAAAAAACTACCTTTATTTAATCGTCCGTATCTCTGGAACCGTTTGGGCTAGGAACTTGGTTTGACTTTCCCTTGAAAGCTTTCCGCAATCACGATTCACGCACTTGCAAATTTTACCGCGATTTGGGATTTGGTTAAAAATCCAGCCACGTGTAACCATCAGCAGTCATTTCTTTCCTTGCTAAAAATTCGTTTTCCTCTTAATTACCATCTCTGAATCATTGCTAAAGTGAGCCTGCACTCATCCCTAGTATCTCTCACTCACCCTGAACCTCCTAAAGGGAATTAAAAGCATTTTCAGCATATTTCTCACTTCATTGCCACCACATTCAAAGCACTTGGGCCTGTGTTTTAGAACTTATACCGGTTTTCTCTAAGCTTGCTGGGGGGGAACTGAATTTCGTATTGTATTTGATTGCATTCCTGAGAACTGTGTGCTCCTCTTTCCATCTACTTCCATGTCTTGCATTGCATAGGGGAGGGTGATGAATTGCCACCAGGGGAAAAGTGAACGTATGATATCTGGTGAAACCATATTAGTTAGTTCTGTACTGTATTTCATTCAACATTGCATCCATTTGAAATCATAAAAGTATTTTTGCTACTTGATCCATCCTATACTAACTCCTCATTGATTGTAAAGAAGTGTGCTAGTGCCAGATTACCCATTGTTGATCAACATCATATGTCTAAGTGTACTATCAGATATTAATTTATTATAAAGTGTGATATATATATATATATATTGTTTAAATTCTCAAATAAACATTTAAACTTGCAAAACAGAACTACTTCTTGGCTCAGTGGGGTCAGGGGGATTCCAAGAGAGGGGTGTTATATAGGGGTAGTCATCCAGAACTCATGAACTGGACATAAAGATATATCAATAAGGGTTTCCATTCAGTATCCCAGACTAGGCATTGACTTACCTGTAGTGTTGAATTGAATCTTCTTACAGAATCCCCTGTAAGGTCAGCTCTGCCTTTCATCCTTCTGAGAAGGAAAAGCTGAGTATCATTAAAGCAGTCATTATTAAAACCTGTTTCTGCTCTTGATATCAGAAGGAGAAACCTTCTTGAAGTGCTATATGAAAACTTGGCATTATTATTATTGGAATGGTAATGTTTGCCAAGCTTAGCTGGAACTACCTCATCTCTTTCGTAGAGGCGTCATTTAGATGAATCGCTGAGCCTGAATAATGAAATGACCTTGCTATGACAAGAGTGGCCATTTTGAATAGGCTGTAGCCCTATTAATTGAAAACATGAAAGAATGAGGAGGAATGTTGATGTAATACATTCAGAGGAGAAACTACTAGACTAAGCAATGGCTGTAGCTGACTAAAATTAAACAAAGCATAATGAAGAAGGGAAACTATTTAAAACTAGTACTACACACCTGACTGAAGAAGCCAGCAGTTTCTAAGACAAAGTACTGAGCATGCAGCTCTCTGAATCCCTCACCATTGATTATGCTGACTGGAGACTGATGGGAGTTGTAGTTCAAAACATCTAGAGAGCCAAAGGTCACAGACTCCTGCAGTAAAACAACGTAAAGGAACACAGTGTTACTGGCTCGGCTCATGAATCTTCATGTGTTAGCCCCAAGGGCCTGCCATAAAGAACTCCTGGTTGACAGCAAACTATTGAAGCCAAAATGAGTATGCATTGAGGGTATTGTGGTATATCTTAACGCACTGTCTCCCGCATCCACGGGCGAACACAACATACTTACTATGGTAAAGGTAATTGATTCCGGGGAATTGGAATAACTGAGCTAGTATATAAAAGAACAGAGTGCGTAATAAGTATGCATTCACATTGGAAAATTCATAGCGGGCAAATGCAATTTTGTGTTTTGAGTACAGGGCGATACCTTTAGAGCACTCAAATGTATGGGCCTCATTACGAGTTTGGTGGTATTTCGGCTGTAAATCTGCTGAATTACTGCCAAACTCGATTACCATTACCGCCACTTGGTTGCATGAGGTTACCACAGTATTACAGATAGTGATCATTCCCCATTTTTGGACTGCAGCAGGATTTTCGGGGGATTTACCGCTGGCAGATTTACTGTTTGGTAATGACGACGTGTTGCTGGAAGCAGATCCTCCACTCTACTTCCAAATTCATCATTTGTGCTGCGGGAAAACAGCAGTCATTTTGTTACAAAAGATGTAGCTGTAACAGAATTACCACCTGGTTTTTTCTGCACTGCCGAACTTGTAATGCGGGCCAATTTCGCATGTAATTCTGCAGTCCCCCCTACCTAGTTTTGTATAGTGTTTTTTTTATTCTAAAAATCATATCTCTCCTAAAAATCCTACTTCCTTAAATGATTTTCTCTTTTAGGAAAAATTATGTTTTTATTATGTCCCATGAGACTTTTTTCCTCCAGTATATCAAAATATTAGCATTTACATTGAGTGAGCGGGTGAGTGAGGGGATGATTGAGTTCAAATATTTGTGAAGTGTCCAAATAGACCCAGTTGCTTCAAGGTCCCGCAGTCATTCTGTGGTTCATCCTTTCCCCAAATCACTGTTTTTAGTTCCTTAGAACTGGGGAAAAGTTGTGTTCCCAACTTCTGCCCTCTAACTCTACATCAAGAGAGAGAACACTTCCTATGCAAAGACTAAAAACAATCACCAGGGAAACATATTTCAAAGAAAAGGAATAGTCCCCTGGGCTCTAAACATTATTATATCAGGTGATCATTGCAGCAATACATATTGGGCATCATTACACGGTATGCGGTAACCATGGTGCTATTCAGTGCTTTAAGTGGGGTAAGAAATTGAGGGGGGGCCCTCGTTTGGAGGCGTGGCCTCCATTGTGGGCGTGGCCTAAAAGTGCACAAATCATAGTAAGGTGCGCAAACAAATATATAAATGTATTTGAGCATTTATATATTTGTTTGCGTACTACTATGGTTTGTGTATTTTTCAAGCCTTCTTTTGTATTCATAGCAATGTTACATATTGTTATGTTTATAAAAGGTGGCTTGAAAGTGCACACACCATAGTAAGTTACGCACACTTGTGTGCTTACCTTACGATGGTTTGTGTACTATTCAAGCTGCCTTTTATAAACATAGACATTTGTAACATATGTCTATGTTTATAAAAGACGTTTTGAAACGTAGGCATCTTTTATAAAGCGTTGAGGACGGACAAAACCCAAGGTGGCTTTGTCCGTCGACAAAGCTTTATAAAAGTTGCTTTGAATTGTGTACGATTCAAGCCATCTGTTATAAACATAGAAATATTTCTACGTGTATAAAAGATGGCTTAAACGTACACAGTTGAAGGCATCTTTTATAAAGCCTTGCCAAAGGAGAAAGGCGCCTCGGGCTCAGTGATCTCTGCTCAGAGCACTGACCCCGAGGCGTCTTTCACTCTCTGCGAACCCGCGGGCTCCGTGATCTAATCTACATATTAGATCATGGAGCCCGCGGGTTCGCTGAGGGTCAGTGACCTGGCGAGGGGAACTAAGGGACTGTAGCTTCCTCTGATGGCCCCTCAGATGAGGGGTCATCAGAGAAAGTTACAGAGACTGACGGAAGTGCCAGCCAGTCACAGCGACGCTGTGGCTGGCTGGCACTTCTGTCAGCTTGCCTGACGTTTAACTGGCGGGCGCATCTCTCGTTGCGGCTGCGGCCGCGGCGGGATAATGCGTCCTGCCATGGCGTGGTGGGGCTGGGGGGCCCCGGCAGGGCCCCGGCTCAGCCTCACTTTTTGGAGACTGCCGGGGCCCGGCCCCGGCAGGCCCCGGCCCACTTAAAGCACTGGCGCTATTAGCGCCATGGTTGTCGCCGGTATTTTACTGCCTCTGTCTTGGTGGATGGCGGAATTACCGGCCTACTCCAAGGTGAGCCGGGCTGGTAATTCCCCATTCACCAAGGCACTTCCCCATTCCCATTTTTGCCCCCATAGGGCTCAATGGGAATGGGGAAGGAGGTAATTACGGTACCGCAAATTGCGGTACCGTAATTAGCACCAAGGTCCCTTTGCGGGCCCGTTCCTTAACGGCTGGTAAAACCAGCCGTTGAGGTCGGGTCCGGCAAAGGGACCTCGTAGTAAGGCGGTATGGGTTTACCGGTACCGGTGCCCTTACCGATACCGGTAAACCCTTATCGCATACCATGTAATGAGGCCCACTGTATCATGGCATAAGCAAGAATCAGTAAAATACATTCTTTAAATAAAAATATGATTAGTTCATAATATTTGCTTTTGTTTTATATTTTCCCCAAAACACACACCCCGTTGTTTTGTAATAAAAGCACTGAATGTCATGCCATGCACACAATAGAAATAGAAGCGGGCACTCTGCAAAAACCAAAATTACAAATGCCATAGCTAACTTTGAAAAATGCTAAAACTGATTAATGTGTAGTTCAATATTGATTGGGTAATGTTATTTAATGAGTCTTCTATAATGCACCAGAAAATCACTGCAGGGGTCCTGACGCACATTGGGGCTCATTCCAAGTATGGAGGTGTAGGAAATACTTGGTGGTAACAAAATTACTGCCACTTTTTCCACACCGCCATAGTATGAGTATGGCCCTGGAGTGTGCAATTGACCTCCAGCATGATGCTGGAGGTAAATCCTCCCACTGTCCGCCCAAAAATCAGAAGAATCGGTTAATTTACTGTGGCCGTAATTCCACCAGCGCTAATTCTGCCAAGAAAGCCCCATAGAGTCCAATGGACTCTAGAAAAATGGTATTTACTCTCCGACCACCACTTGTAATCTGGTGGTATTTCGGCCGGACCAAGTAGTGGTAATGGCAATTCTGTTGGGTGGTATTCTGGTGCATTTACTGTCGGAATTCTGCCCAACTCGTAATGAGGCCTATTGTTCCTCTACCAGTGCTTCTCAGACCGTGGTCTGCTCAGGAAGTGGATGTGTTAAGACTGGAGGAGAGGGGAAAGGGGGTAGAGATAAAACAAGCCTGTCTCCAAGCAGAGGCGGGAGAAAGGTAGACAGGTGACGATGCATGTTCATCCAGCCCACCTGGATCCGCAGTGCATAAACCATTTTTGGGGGTAGATTGCAAAGTGTATCATCTAGCCCAAATGTGTGCACATGTAGTAACTATTAGAGTCAACTACAGCTTTGCCATACTGCGTGTTGTCCACTTCTAGGAACACCAGCCCATTCCAGGGCACCTCAGAACTTCTCTTAATTACACTACCAGAGATGGTCCACTTCAAAGAGGTTACATGGCCACACCGGATTCCCAAATCCCTATCGTGGTCTCCGGTGTGTTCCCTGTGCTAATAAAGATCCTATCCTACAATGAAACACACAATGCGCATACAAAATAAGCTACCCACATGCAACTGCACACCACTCCCAATAGTCATCAAACATCAGAACGCTACACCTCTCCAACCAAATTATATATCACAATCCAGAGCAACACATGCACTACAGACTCACAACTCTCCTCTCTGAGCCCAGTTGCCTTAAACTCCTACGACACAAACCACTTGGAAACAGATCCACTGTGAGCACAACAGCAAATCTATCTTGTATTTTCCCTATTCTCCCGCTAACCAATCACAGGCCGTGCTCTTTCAGATCTACTAGAGCGCCAAGAGACTCTGTAGATGTCACCAAGGTTGGAGTGACCCGGTAAATCCCTATTTCGGGAACCCAGACCCGGAAAGCGGTAACAGCGCCATGGCTACCTCCTACCTTGCAATGAGGCCCATAGAGTATTATATAGAGTTGAGCTTTTTTGAGGTGGGCATTATGAGGGGGCCTGGCTGGTGCTCTAGTGACTAAAGCAGTAGCCAAGGAACTGTTTAAATAATAAGGTCCATTCATTCTTTCCTTAACAGTAGAAGCATTGGAGCCATGCACATGGTGTGTGGAATATCGTGCCACATTAACAGCGCAGGGCAGGGGAAGGCCTGCTTTCGTGTTTTCTCTTTCTGGCATTTCTTTGCTTCCCATTCTTGGGATGGCCTAGCTTCTGGAATTGCACTGAAATTCGGAGGTAGCTAGCTTTCAGCCAGGTAGTCGGCACTTGAATCGAAAGTGCCTCATATGTAATAAAGGCTGTATTGCAGTTGCCAGGACTGGTCCAGCAACATGTGTATCTCCCTGAGCCTGGGAGAGGTCCCTTGGCACACATACTTCCTGGTAAAATATTTGACTACTACCAAAATGAGTCACTTTGAAGCAAGAGCCCACCCACTTTTGATTCTGCAGCTCCCCCCTCCAACCCTAGTGAAATGACAGGCACACACAAGGGGCCCGATTCATGGAAATGTGTGCAGAAATCCCACAAGGGCCATGCACCGAGAAGGACACTGCACAGGACTGCGTGCGGAAAGAAAAATGCACGCCCGCGTATTCATGGAATTTACAGCGCAAAGTAACCGTAATCACCAGTCCCCCCTGGAAAGCCCCCGACACGCCCTCACGCACAGCATAAACAGCCAGAACAGCTACCTTTGCGCACTCCCCGGGGCGTGAATGCACGCATTGTTCAAACAGTACGTGGGGTCCCCAATAAGCAGGACTGCAACTCTGTGATCCTGCGCTGTGTCCCCCGTAACTGCATCAAGCACCACGACAACATGCTTATGAAAAATTGCAACTCGGCAATAACTTGGGAAATCTACGTGTGAACCCCGTAAAACATTCCTGCACCCCGCTACACTGCTTACATCGGAACCCCGATTGAGTACACGCACCCCGAAATCCAACATGCAACCCCAACAGCGCGCTGCAAATCCTACGTGCAAGTGTACTTACGCCTGCCTTTCAGGTGGCGGATCATATGAAGGACTTGCATGGCCATTACCTAGTCGAGACATTGCACGATCGAATCCATGAATATGTCTCTTGCCACTCGATTATGGGCGTGTGAGGGACTGCCTGCAGGCCATCCCTCAGCACGCCTACTTTTTCGCATGTTCTTCCCCATTTTTGGTGTTCTGCCCCTTTCCCAGCCCTCTATGCAAGCCATGCCCATGCTCTGTTTGGAATCTCGTGCAAGGCCCTCGACTGCTCGCACAGACGTGCCGAGCCAGCGTGAACTTCACGCAAGTCTGGGAAAAGTACTGCGCATTCGATTCCATGAATCGTTGAAGGCAGATTTGCGTGCAGTTCCGCACGCAAGTACCCTATTTTCCGGGCAGATGATTCCATGAATCAGGCCCAAGGTATCTTAGTAGATACAACGTAGGCCGCAGCTGCTTTATTAGGCAGGAATAATCTTACAGGTGATCCATGCACAATAACACCACAACGTCAGTTTTTTTTTTTTTGCTGAGCTGCCATACTCCTTGCAAGCGGTGTCCCCGATCTAAAACTCCCTAGCCATCCCTCTCTATACATCACTTTGTTTACTTCACTTACACAGCACTTTTCTATTTCAACTTTGACTTTTGCCACTTCTTTAATTAGATACCTCTGCTTAATTGCCTACCCACCCTCAACATTCCATGGCGTTTCTGGGTCTTGTACCTCTAAGTGCCGCTGACTAAGTCGGTGGCTGTGCTTCGCCATCGTGGTTCTTCCCAGCACTTTCGTATTGGATGCACCGTGTAACTCAGCTGTGACGATCCTAAAATAAGAGAAAAGCAACAAAGAGAAAAACATTGTCAAGTAATGTATGGACACAAAGCTACCACATGGACATTGATCAACCCTGTATCTTGGGGTGGGAAGCCGGGAAAGAAAGTTGTCCCCAGCATCTGAAAAGGAAGAGGGAAACTAACTGCCCCTTTTTAAAGTGTCCCTAAGACCCTCACCCTGCCGATCCCATCCACACCCTAATCTATATCACACCCACTTCCTGATCCTAGGCCTTCGGTCGCGGTGGAGCGTCGCTGCTAATAGTGGCGACCACCAATGGTGCCCATGAGGCGGTGTGTTCACCGGCATTCTAAGCGGCATCTAAACGATTGAGTTGCCCAGCTCTCCTTCAGCAGAAGGCCTTGTAGAGGTTACATTGAGATTTGTGCAAGAATAGAATACGTTTTGAACTAATGCCTAGAAGGGGGACCAAAGACTACCCCAATAAAAGTGTCCTTCTGAACGTTTGTAGCATACTTTA
This sequence comes from Ambystoma mexicanum, assembly GCF_040938575.1. Classification (NCBI taxonomy): domain Eukaryota; kingdom Metazoa; phylum Chordata; class Amphibia; order Caudata; family Ambystomatidae; genus Ambystoma; species Ambystoma mexicanum. The sequence goes on along the minus strand of NC_090937.1, from coordinate 1,559,694,911 downwards.
TTTTGCCACTATAACTGCAAGACTACAAGTGCCCAAAGGCAAACTGATGGGAGCTTAAACGCCAGGACTGTAAGAATTGGGTAACTGACATGTGGTGTCTTGAGATTTCTCTAAGCCCCACTCTCACTTACACAGTGCGATAAAGGCCCATGATTGTAGTCATTGCTTGATATGGGCATGCAGCTTTTATGCATGATGTGATTTCGAAATGCAGCCTCTCAAATAAAACTTAACAGAAGTCATGCAAACATTTGAGAGTACTTTGCAAGGTTTAAGAAGTAGAATGACGGCAAGGGATACCGCATGATTGTCCCCAATGACATCACTGGAAGTGCATTAAATGAGGTTTAGCCCAATGTAATCAAAGGTAGCGACATCTCACAAGAGTGAATGATAAACAATAAGCTTACACATTCATTTTAGAACTACACGATCTCACTGAAGCAGATGTAACTAACCTGCCACCCTCCTGATGTTTTGGTCTACAATTCTCATGATCACCAGCAGCCTAGTCCTGAGGGATCATATGAGCTGTAGGACAAAATATCACCGGGATGACACGTTGACCACTCCTGAAAAATTGCTTAGGCCAGAGTCTTGCAGTCAAAGATCAGGTTAATGTGTCACTGCCTACGTATTCCATAGGCATTGCCATCAGATTTCTAGGGCACTGCCATTATGTGTCAGAGAGTTACCAAAATATGCCTAAGGTCCTGACACCATATACGTCGTTGTGCTGAAACCATATACAAGTGCAATGCCATCATTTGTATTGCTAATGTACATATATGGGATGTATACAAATTGACCTTGTCACAATTGATTGCGGGAGAATTGACCTTTTCACAACTGATCGTGAAATGAAGGTCAAATCGGACATATATGCGGAGGGGAAACCCCCACAACCCTCCACTCAATACAAACCCCCCCGCAACCTCCTACCCAATGCCAATAGATTATTTATTACCCCAAACCCACCCCACACATTTATATAAAAGTTAAATAAAGGTAAAGGTCAATTGTGCAGAAGGTCAATTAGGACCACTATTATTAGGTCAATTAGGACAAAAGGTCAATTGTAAAAGGTCAATTTGGGTAATACACATATATGCAAGGTGTGGCCTTGCATGCTGTGCGCTGCCATCATGTGCCTGGGTATTGCTACAATTTGTAAGGTTTCTGCCATACAAAGCAAGTGTTCTGATATTGTATACCAAGTACTACGGTCCTACATTATGTACTTTCCCTATTTTGTATTTTTTGTTTATTTACATAGCGCGCCAGCCATCTGGACGCATATCTTAGCAGGCAAAGTTACGATTACATACAAGAAGAAATAAGGTGGCTCTACCAACTTACAGACAACATGTGGGTAGAGCTACTGTAAGACAAGAATGTATACAAAATAATATACAGAGCATGTGTAGGCAAAAGGATATACAGGAGTTGTTTAAGTACAGAGATATGAGCAGAGAGTAGTACAAAAGGTAATATGCACAGGAGCTATACATTAGGATATGAGAGTTTAGTGGCAGATTGACCGTATCAGTAGTATATCGTCAGATATCGTATGTGTTTTGTGCTTAGAGCCACCCTTTATTTTTGCTCTTAAAGGAGCGGAAGGAAGGTTCAGCTCTAATGGCATTCTGCAGGGTATTCCAGAGCTTAGAGGCCAGGACAGGGAAACTGGTGTCGCCTGCTTTTTGAAGTTTAAATCTATGCAGGGATAGGCTATGAGCTTGGGCCGCTCTCGTAGGTCGAGAGGAAGTGTGAGGTGTAAGACGGTTGGTTAGATACTTTGGAGCCTGGTTGGACAGGCACTTCTGAGTCAAGGCAAGTGTTTTCAGAGAGATTCTGTGCTTGACCAGAAGCCAGAGAAGGTTACGTCTATAGTTGGAGATGTGGTGGTTTCTAGGTATATTTAAAGCTCCTCTGATGGCATTATTCTGAATGACTTGGAGTTTGTTAAGGTTAGATTGGCTAGTCCCGAGGTAAAGGGTGCTACAATAGTCTATCTTGGGCGTGATGAGTGTTCTAGCTAAGATAGTGCAATTAGTAGTAGTCGGGAATGGTCTACAGGCTGTGATAAGCTTGCATCTGTAGGCCGACGCTGAACTGACAGCATTGGTTTGTCTACACAATGATAGTGTAGAATCAAGGTAAATTCCTAAAGTTTTGGTGTCCTTGGAGCCCTTAATGACGTTGCCATCAATGATAAACGACTGGAAGGAAGGGTCAAGTTTATTCAGACGTTGGTGTGAACCCAAAATGAGGAGTTCCGTCTTGTCGTCATTGAGACAAAGCTCATGTTGCACCATCCAAGCCTGAATAACCAAGTATACTTCATTCAGGGATTTAGTGTCCATTGCATAGTCACTGCATAGTCACCCGTGAGTATCTGGGTGTCGACGGCATAATTCGTCAGAACATCAAACAGAGGTCTAGTGAACACGTTATAAAGTGTTGGAGACACACAAGAACCTTGGGTCCATACAGTATATAACTTTGTACTTTTGCCATAATTGCGCTGAATCCACCAACCCGCACAGCCATCAGACTGACGTCATGGTGGACATTCACTGACATTGTGTACCTGCTTCTTGCATGCCAAATTCCGTTATGCTCCATCTCACCAATGGCCCTCATTACGGATCTGGCAGTAAGTCTGCTGGTGATACCGACGGCTTGCTGGCAGACACAAAAAGAATTACAGGTGCCTGACTTCCCGGTAACACTGTGGTATTACAACCCCGGCGGCCGGGAAGTCAGGTGTCAGTAATTCTGTTAGACCCCATTCCCATTGAGTCCGATACGACTCAATAGGAATGGGGACCATGGAAGCACCGGCACCATGAAACTCTGCAGGTGGGTGCCGTTCCACCCAGCAGGTCTGACTCTGGGCGGCGGGACGGCACCCGCCCACAGAGTTGTACTGTGCCAGATCAGGAGGCTTACCGGAACCATTTTGACCAGACCGGCACAGTTGTAATGAGGCCCAATGTATACTTATTGGCTACATTTGGGAGATAGCATTTTCCTTACAACACAAAGGGTGACTCCAGAAGCCTCGATGGGCAATAGCGTGAAGCAGAATGTTAGAATAACTGGGATTTACTTTAAAATAACGAAAACAAATAATGAGGCTGAAAACACAGATTTTTTTTTTAAATCAAATTTCCATTTGTTTTCTCCTTTTTTGAATTTTTTTTTTAAATGTTATGCGAGAGGCCACCCCTGCAAACCCCTCATCAACATCTCCCCACCTTAATATATTCCCTAATCCAACTCACCATCTATTTAGTTCGGGAAAAAAATCAAAAATGGTGAAAAATGTGATACAAAAATTCGGGGTCTCTGGCCTCGGTATTTTGCTATTCGTTATCTTCAGGTGATAATCAATTCCTCTAGGACTCTTCCTATATCCTGGGAATATTTTGTGGATGGTGGACCACCTCCCCCCCCTTGTTTATCACGTTGTACTCTATGCTCTCCGATACTGGATGGTATGCAGGGCTTAGGCATTCCCACGCAGGGTGAGTGTTCACCTCTCTGTGATTAGGATGAATGCAGACTTACACTCAGTTGACAAAAGTGCATTGGGGACAGACCCCCCCTTTCTCAAAGTAAAGAGGCCCAGATGAGACCCCTCAATGGAGTTGCCTTATTTGAGGGTATGTAGGTTTACCTTCCTATCAGGAGTCATAGTTACCCCTCCTTATGTCTTCCACGCAGTTCCTCAATCTCACAAGCATGGTCTCAATCTCAGTCCAATTCGCCGGCTTTTTTCCCTATCTGATCTGTCAGTCATGTCTTCCATAGCAATATATATGGAGCTTGGTCCGCGACCTGCCAAGCTTACCTCCCTCACAGAATATCCACTGGAAAATTGATAAATTGGAGAATTATGATGTCACCCAGGCATACTATGTGTTTCGCTGTGGGAACACATGTCATTTCTTCTTTGCTGACTCCCAGTATAACTCCAGACAGGATTGCCAATGTCTCCAAGCCCGTTTATGATCCAACACCATCTTGGATAACACAAGGTAGAACTGCAGAGAGCAGCCACGGCTCTTAAGGAGCCCTGCCTGGCCTCTTCTCTTATGAACCCCATATGTGAAGGGGGTCACAGGGACTCTGATGGAGATATCAAAGGGAGTCAGAGGCCCCAGTTGCGATTTCTATTGACCGCTTAAATGACACCCCTGATTAGAACAGTAAGGACTCCAAATTGAACAGCGAGGTCCCAATGTGGTGTTACTGAGCTGCAGCAGTATTCTTAAAATTGCCAGTGATCTTTTTATTAGATTTCATTATCTCCTGTAGTCCCCCCCACTTCTCCCTTGGCCAGTTTGGCCACTTAGCAAAAACAAAGAGGCGATGACTGGAAGGTTTAGAATGAATCTTAACCTCTGGCATTGCTCGTACAACCCTCCAGGCCATCGTTCTTCGCCTGCCAAGCCATTACAGAAGGGGAAAGACCATATGCAAATCAGGCTCGGTCGCACCCCAAAAGGGGCAGTCCAGCACAAACTGCTCGGTCACATCCCTTCTGCACGAGACCACTAGCATCCCCAGCCATGTTTTGGCCTTGTTGGGCCTTATCAGTGAGGAGTAGCAGTCTGGGACCGTGAAGACCCACGTCTGGGCAATCCCGCCCCACTCGGGGTGACAAAGCAAAAACAAAGAGGTGATGGCCTCTTTACAGAATCTATTGGTATTTTGCCTCCTATTTTGTTCTCGGCTTTAAACACAAACGGCAGGAGAAGTCTGCCTGTCTTCCTACCCAGCTATTATCATCTAAGTAATTTAAGCTCCAAGTTTTAAGCAGCCACGTTTTTTACTTCCAAAAAATGAACCTTCGCTTTGGACTGGGCCGCAGCACCAGTTAATGGAGTCATGTTACTTGTATTTTTTTTTATTGTAATCTGTATAATTTGTATTCATTGGAGTATGTACTAGCATCTGAAAAAAATCGTTTTACTTTCCTATATTGTTTTTGCTGAAGTTCTGTTGTAAGAAAAGCACAATGAAATGACATAAAGGTGACTTAAAAATAAGTAAATAAATAAATAAATGAAGTGACTTGTTTGAGTTCAAGTACAGGTCCAACCACCTCTTCTTAAGTTTTTTCGTTTTATTGCCCTTTTATTTTATTTGGTGTCTATTTTATATGCAATCGCAATGTTTGTCTGATTTTATGTACTCTTATAAAATAGTTGGACTGCACACCGCCCAGGTGCACCCGGTGACTTGATTGTGCTCTGAAAATGTAAATAAAAGTAACTTACTCTCCCAAATATGTTGAGAGAAACTCTGCGCTACAGCATGAAAAGTGTGATTTTTTTTTACCACGAAAATGGCAGTCATGGCTAATATTTAAGCATTAAAAACATGTAGCCTCTAAGTACACATCTACCACGGTTCAGGTGCTAAAAAAGAAGAGGGGGGGACTCAATAAGCGACCAATTGAATGTGACGTCACCAGAAATTAGCATATGAAGTGCCCTCTGAAAAAAGTGGGTGGACTCCGACCACCCGCGTGTACTTTCGACTTGAACCCTGACCTCTGCAGGTGGTGTCCGACTATTCCGCCAAAATAAATGGCAGCTAAAAAGGGAAGGCAAACAAAGTCATTTGAAGTGATAATTAATGTTGTTTTTGATTTGATTCTGGCTGGAAAAGATTCCCATGTCGGCTGCCCGAGTGAAAGCAACACAGGCATTATTGTGTTTCCAACTTCCCCTTGCACTGCCATGTGAGCTCATGTTTTCCTTTCCTGTTGTGTGGACATCCAGAATCCGTTTCTGAAAAGTGCACAAAGGCGTATTGTGTGTGGTCTGAAGGGAAGCGAGCAATGGGGTACATCATATGCGTGTATCAGAAGGCGCATCTAGGGGTCGTGGGGATGGGATGAGCAACGGAAAGAGACCCGGGTCAAGCAATAGAAGCGAGAGGCGGGAAAAACGGGAGGTGGCGAGGTTGAATGAGGACATAGATAGAGCGAGGGAGAGAGAAAAAAAAGAGAAATGGAGAAGAAAGAGGGAGAGAGAAGAGAGAGAGGGTCAGAAACACTGATAGGAGAGAGGGCAGAAAAAGTGGGGAAAGAAGGAAAGGGGGAAGAAAAGTTAGTTGGAGAGAGCGAAAAGAGAAATAGAAAGCAAAGAGGAGGAGAGAAAGAAAGCAGGTGTCAGAGAGGGAGGGAGGGAGGGAGGGAGGGAGGGAAGGAAGGAAGGAAGGAAGGAAGGAAGGAAGGAAGGAAGGAAGGAAGGAAGGAAGGAAGGAAGGGAGGGAGGGAGGGAGGGAGGGAGGGAGGGAGGGAGGGAGGGAGGGAGGGAGGGAAGGAAGGAAGGAAGGAAGGAAGGAAGGAAGGAAGGAAGGAAGGAAGGAAGGAAGGAAGGGAGGGAGGGAGGGAGGGAGGGAGGGAGGGAGGGAGGGAGGGAGGGAGGGAAGGAAGGAAGGGAGGGAGGGAGGGAGGGAGGGAGGGAGGGAGGGAGGGAGGGAGGGAGGGAGGGAAGGAAGGAAGGGAGGGAGGGAGGGAGGGAGGGAGGGAGGGAGGGAGGGAGGGAGGGAGGGAGGGAGGGAAGGAAGGAAGGAAGGAAGGAAGGAAGGAAGGAAGGAAGGAAGGAAGGAAGGAAGGAGGGAGGGAGGGAGGGAGGGAGGGAGGGAGGGAGGGAGGGAGGGAGGGAGGGAGGGAGGAAGGAAGGAAGGAAGGAAGGAAGGAAGGAAGGAAATTATTGCAAGAGGGAGGGCCTGCGTGAAAAGGGCAATTCTAGGCAGCCTCCTAAGAGACCAGCAGCAGCAAGAAAAAGATAACAATAGAATCAGAGATGGTTATACAGGTAGGTAGACACAGTAAGAGAGAGAGAGAGAAAAGATAAGTAGAGATAGAAAGAGAGAGCTAGGGGGACTCAGTAAGAGACAGCATGATAGAGAAATAGGGAGGCTCAGTAAGAGAAAGAGAGACAGAGACACAATAAGAGACAGAGATAAAGAGATTAGGAGACGCTGTAAGAAAAGAGCATGAGTGAGAAATAGTAGGGGTGCACCCGTAATGACCATGGGCCTCATTACGAGTATGGAGGTAGACATGCCACTTTTAGCTTGTACCGGGTACCGGTTCCGGGTTCCAGGAATAGGGAATAGGGAATTACCAGGCCATTCCGACCTTGGAGGGCCCGGTAATTCCCTTTCCCGGGACCTGGACTCGGTGCATACCCATTTGAGCCCCCATAAGGCTCAAATGGGAATGGGGAGGATGCTAACAACGGGCCCGTTAATGACGGGCCCGTTGTTAGCATCCTGGTCTGCTAGCGTGTCCCGCTAAGGATGCCTGGTTTTACCAGATGTCCTTAGCGGGACCCGCGAGCAGAGCTCGTAATGAGGCGGTAGAGGGTTAACAGCGCTGGCATCTCTATCGCCGCCGTTAACCCTCTACCGCCTACATTGTAATGAGGCCCCATATGTCTTCAGAAAACACATATTGTATTATACAAAATTGTACCACATCCTTTTTGGAGGTAAACAGGCCGCACATCATTGAAAGATTTCTCAGAAATGATGACAGGGACCACACCCATTCTACATCCACCAGAATCAGTTACCATGACCTTGACCCTAGCAGCCGTGCCGACCCACCAGCTGCCTTTTAGCCCACTGTCTGAACTGTTTCATGGTTAATTGCAGAATGCAAATGGTAATAATGTCTAGCCGGACAACCCAACGCCCAAGCCTGGGCTACAATTCCACCCAATGGGCAACCCGAGGGGCCACCGTCACCGTCTGTTTGGCCTGTTCAATGAAGGTGGAACCCACAACCCGGGCAGTAAAATGATAGTTCATCTAGTTCAACATTTGGTCATGGCCCGAACATTTTTCATAATCGAATGTGCAGGCCCCAGCAACAGTGCCTCAGGGCTGATTGGTCTACAGTCCAACAGCCCTCCCCTCCACGCTAGGGTACATTCCCTGTCAATGCTTGCTCCTCGTACATCCCCACCATTGTAGGGATGCATCCTCCGAAGATCTCACACTGAACACGCTTGACCAGCTGGATGGCCGACCAATGATTGAAGGGCAGTTAAATCGAGATTCAATACTCAAACACAGGGTATGCTCGCTGCCTGGATGGCTGCCGCAAAGCAGCCCAAGCCTCGCCACCACCTACTACTTTATTTATTTTATTTCAGCATTTATAGCAGCGCACCAAGCCCTCTGCATCTGGGAGCAGTTCAAAACCACTAATTAAACAAGTAGTTTTTTCGTTTTTTTCTGAAGAGTTAGTAAGACGCCTCAGACTGTAAATGGGCTGGGAGATTGTTCCAGAGGTTGGCCACAATGCCCCTTAATGGCATCAATCTCCAACTATACAGGAAGCCACCAGAAAACTCGGCCTGCCCTCGATGATCACACTTGAATCCCAGGAACATATGGTAGCGAAAGACTGCATCAAGCAGAAATAGAGGGACAGGTACTACAAGATTAAACATTCAGAGACCGGTTTGGCAGGGCCAAAAGTGGAATACATCAAGCGGAAGCACTTTTTCAACCGAGAAACATATTTATCCTGCACTGATGACACAGAAGCACTTACCTTGTTTTTAAAAGCACAGCTGGGGATACTTCTATTGGCAGTGGTTGTAACCTGCTGGGGCAAAGGCGACCTACTCTTGTGTAAATTTTGCGGGTGGGGAGACGAAGATCTTGAGCATTTCTTGTTTATGTGGCCCCGATATAGGAGCATCCGCCATAAGTGGCTTGTCCCTACTTATAAAAAGTATAATTTAAGGGCCACGAAAGAGTCATTGGAATTTTTCTTATGTAATCAAATCCATGTTGAAAAATAAACTAATTTGGCCTTTTAGAAAAATGGCTGGTGCCTGAGAATGAAATGTATTTTGTAAATGTAAATGTTCCATTTAAATTATCCTTTTTTAACAGTGTTTTACGGTCTAAGGCTGTATTTTAAATGTTGTTTTATCTGATTCCTTGATATTCATGCTTTTATGGCTTTGCTGCCAAAACAAACATTGTACAACTACTACTATATAGGAAGCCTTCTCCCAAGGAACCATGAGCATTCCCCCGGAATGCAGAAGTGCCACCCCTTGTGCAGACTTCCAGCCCGCTTCTTTTCACCTAGTTATGATCCATTTAGAAAGCTGACCATGATCATCCATGTTCTCCCCTCGTTCCCGGGCCGCCCTTTTGACCCTTCCGAAACACACTGCCCTAACATTTAAGAACACTGTGCAAACAACTTCCAAAATCACATAGTAATAACTACTAACAAAAAACAGTCTGGTGGCAGAAGCAAGGAAGAATCTCCAGAACCATTCTCATACTTGGATGGTAATTACAAACTAAAACCAATAACCGACAAAAGTCTGGAGGCAATTAAGGAAGAAAACCTTACACTATTGGCATACTTGCCAAGGCAATATGAACTGAACCCCCTATGCTGCAGGATAATATCCTGATACCTCTGCAAGGTGGAAAAGCCACTACCCCAGATCAATGAGACTCGCAAATGATGTGGTCTTTTACCAACTGCCCATCTTTACTTCTAACCCCAAGTATTAGAGCATGACTCATAACCAGTGGGTGGGTAGCGCCAGGATACCACTCGACCGTTGACACTCAAGAAACTGGACCTGTGTCTTAAGCACCACCTTTTTTTAAATTAATTTTTTATTGTATTTGATTAAAAACCTTTACAATTTCTTATTCAAACTTGATACAGCAGCATATTTCATATTTCAGTTCCTAACATATAACATATAGAGGTATAAAAATACAAAATAAAAAAATTGTTTAGCATAACATACATCGAAAAACTTAATAAAAATATGAATAAACATATATAACAATTTCAAAAAACTTAGCAAGTCTATGACTCTTCATAGTTCAATTCCTTGAATTTAGTATCAATTTTAGCCAGGATCAATGTCAATCTGATAACAAGCTTAATGCTGTATCCCCTCATACATCTTTCCCATAGAGCCTCTCGAGACAAAGTGGAACACGTATACATAAAGTTCCCAAACATACAAAGTCTCTCATGCTCAAAATGTTCACAATAGATAACCAAGTGTTTAAGAGACTCCATTACTGTAACTTTTTGACAAAAGTGGCATGAACCCATTTTAAATTGGATGTCAGATTTCCCCCATTGAAATAGCCTTTCATTAGTTTGATATTGATTCAATTTATATCATAAATATAAGTTACAACCTGAGGCAGAGGGGAACTGTAAGATGTATCTGGGTCTGTCCCCCCACTTCCTTCTAGACAAGCCAAACTCATAATATGATCTATATGAGCCAATTCGATCTGCCTGACAGCTCCAATAAAACAGGCGCATTTTCAATTTACAGCTTGGTAAACCCAATATAAGATCCTCCTTTGAGATCCCCATCAGGTGTAGTAGATCATTCATTTTGTTCACATAGACTGATAACGAGTTCAAACATCCCAGGGTCAGCTGTTCATTGAGATCTTCATAAAGTGAATTACAAGGTGGATCCAGAATTTTTACATAGTTATTTAATAACTGCCAATTCCGTTTAGCAGACAGTAGTAAAATTCCTAATTCGTGGCGGACAATATCATTAGGAATGGAGGAGGCTAAACCGAGTACTCTTTTCCAAACACCCCCCTGGAGGGTATCTAGAATATCATCCTATAGCACATGTCCAAGATGTAAAGAATACATGGTTCAACTTTTAGAAGATAAAACTGGAGGACCGGTAAAAGAGAAAAACCACAATATTTTCCCATAATTAATCTCATTTGGGAGACTAGTGGTCTAATTTGTTCTTGTATTCTTTCCTTCCACCAGGACTTAGAGAAGGGGTCCGATAAAGGATAACATGGGTATTTGATTGATTGTACTGTTACAATTCTAACTCCATCCATCGTCCACTTGTAACGACACCCTCTTTTCTTCCCATCCGTCAGGACCAAAATATGGGATTTAGACTGATTAACCCTTAAATTATGGGCTACAGCATAATACATGAATGCGTTGATCTTATTCTGAAGCCCAAACGGGGTCTTATAAAAAATTAAGAGGTCATCAGCAAATCCAAAATATAATTCAGTTTGAACTGACCAATTTTGATTGGGAAGGTAATTTTGTTCGCCCAGCATTCCTCAATATCACATATATATATAAATTGAATAGAACCGCTGCAAGAGTGCAGCCCTGTTTTAACCCAATAGCAGAAGGGATTATGTCAGTGAGCCCTGTTTCCTTATTCAATCTTACTCTGTAATTAGTGGATGAATGTAATAGGGCAATAAGCGCCACCAGATGTTTTGGAAAGCCCATTACCAGCATCTTTTCCCATAGGAGTTCTCTCAACACAGTATCGAAAGCAGTACTTAAATCAAGAGCTGCCATGTAGACCGCCCCCATGTGGTTGTGCTTGGTGTTCCATTGGATATGCGATATCAAAGTTGCATTGAGAGAACATCCCATGTGGCGTCTAAAGCCCGTCTGGAATTTAGAAAGCGTTGCATTACTCTTCATAAACTCAAGAAGCTCCTCAAGAATAAGCTGACAAAAGACCTTAGAGGATGCGTCCGTAAGGGCAATTGGTCTAAAATTTGAGGGATGATCAATGGGTCCTTTCTTATAGATGGGAATGATGACTGCTGAACACCATGATGTAGGTATTACTTGAGTGAGGAATACAGCATCAAATTTATATTTCAGGATCATTGCCCACAATTGAAAGTCAGTTCTAAATATACATGCGGGAATACCACCTTTCCAGTCACTCTGAAACTACTGCCCGAGGGCCAAATAAATCCCATCCCCTTGACACCAACTTGAACAATAGTTGTATGGGTCACATACGCATCAATCCTCATTTCCAATCAGAAAGGATTAACTCAATACTGTCAGCAATCTAGGCTTGTTAGTGAACATATCAGATCTGTGCACTAATCAGCACAAAAAAAGACCATACAAGGGAACATGGAATTTGGAAAAGAGGGGACCACAAGAATTAATCAGTGCAGTGGCCACGACTGGCAGCATGCATTCCTAGCCCAGCGCCAGAGAAAAACGTGGTCACCTCCTGCACAAGTGCTGACCTGAATTAGCTATAAAACAGTCTCTTTTTCTTGTCTCTTGCTCTTACTTGTGTCTCAAGTATTATTAGTACAAAAGTCAGTCAAGTTGTACTGAATAAAGAAATCCCTTCAAATTAAAGATGTGGTCATCACACCATCACTTCCCTCAAGAGACCACAGGCTACCCCTTAGGACATTTGTGCAGCGCTAAATGGAACTTTCCTTGTTTGAACAATTCTAGATATTAAGTAAGCTATCCAGAAATGGTCACCCAATGTCAGACCCAAATATAATGTGCGTCCACTTTCTGGAGCCCCTGTGAAAATTGGGAGCTTGCGAACACTCTGCGCAAAGACACAGTTACATTATACTATGTCAGACAGATCGAGGACCCATACACCGCCTGATGTGGGTTTGCACAGCAATCCTATCCAACATTTTGCCTCCCACTGTACAGCGTTCTGTGGTCATTTGGGGATTTCCAAGCCCATGTGTGGGCTTAAAACTGCAACCTTTCCGCTGCAACCCTATGCTCTAACCATTCAGTTGGAGGGTCTCCCAATGTTATAATACAGTGTCAGTATACAGCCTTTATAACGGAAAATTAGTAATGAATGAATAGGATCTATGTGATCACTGCGATGGCCGAAAATGGTGACTTTTTCTTTTTTTAACCCTTTACACCACATATATATGCGGGGAGAGATCCCCCACAGCCCACCCCATATTAATATCATACTCTAAAACCCCCCACGTGTATATATATGGTGGAAGGGAGGGGTTAAAAAGAAAAAAGAAAGTCGGCATTTTCAGCCGTCGTAATTCCCAGGTCGACATTTTTGTACGATTCCGAATGAATATATAATGAAAATGATATAACGAAAAAAATAATGAAAATGTATGTGGGGGTGGGGTAAAGTGGTTGTGGTTAAAAGGTTGGAGTCAGTTTTTAGCTGGAGGAAACAGGAGTTTTGGGAGGACCCTCCCCATAAAGGAAAAAGACATCTTCATGTGTATATATTTTTCGTTATATATGCATTAGTTATTGAATAATTCGTTATAAAGACATGCAACCTACAGTGTCACATTATTGCTGCGTATATTGCCTTATCGCCAGCAGAAAGCTTTGTGGGAAGGTGATGGGAATAGTGGGTTGCAGCCTGTTTTTAGGTCTAGTGGTCTAGTGTTCCTCTGTAAACTGGAATGTCACAGGGTGAGGCTTCTACAATGGGGGGACACTCCGTCCCTTCCCCGCCTGCTGCGCCCGCGGTCACTTCGTAAGGCTGGGTGAATGACTGACATCGTGTGCCCTACATAGGCCCTTTAATCTAGTTCCATTCTTCATTTCACCTCCCTTTGGATTCTGGGAATGAGGTGATCTATGTTTCAAAATGTAATAATGCAATGAGGAGGGATACGCGACTCACACCAGCAAATTCTGCACAACGAATCTGCATAACAATTCATCTTTGAGCCACACCATTAATGTTTCAAAAATTGTTTTCGGGTGTTCGGCCCTCCCAACACGAGATTCAAACGCTGGTCGCCAGTCTCCAAGTCCAAATACTTAGCGACAAGACCACAATGGACTGATAGCTAATAGCATGCAAGTGAAAGCAAGTGAATGCATGCACTGTAACTTCAGCTCATCATAACGTTCATGTTGCAGCATGCATACTAATGTGAAATGTTACCTTAATTAGACAAAACTACACTGTGTACTGAACTGTACTGCTTTCTTCTATCTACATGGGAACATTCCTATGATAAATGTTTTCCTTTAATCTTTTTACATTAAGAATGCAATTTCTTCAAGATTCCATACCTGCAGTACTTCCGCTAGGTGGGAAGTTGTGTAAGTGCACACAGAACGTCTTACTGATGTATTGTGTGGGTAAAATTTTCAAAAGCAAAGCGAAAGAGGCAAATGTCAAGCTTGCTAGCAATTAATACATTTCGTAAAATATTGACTTGTACCACTTCACTTTCACATTCCTGAGAGGCGGCTCGAACCAAGGACCCTGCCGCCACTATATCTATGGGATGCTTTGCATCGGTGAATTATTGGGTTACCTGACAACTATTAAGCAGCGCGCAGCTTGGCACTTACACAGAATAAACAATGCAAAATAGTGGTCAGCTTATGGAAAATTTCGAACAGAAATAGTTTTTGACAATTTTCTCACACTTTCCCTTAGGGCCACGCCCTAATATCCAAATCCTACCTCTGGATTACAACAACAGAAATCCGCTCACAATTTAAATGTTCATACGTACCCCATCAACCTCTACCAAAAAATCCTATCTGCTACTCTCACAAAGCACAAAAGAAAAATAGAGCTGTCTTCTGGTTTTTCCCAGGGTATCCATATCTCTCTGTCTCTTTAATTCTACCCTCAAATGAAGGTTGGGCTTTCAGTGGCGCTACTGCGCAGTCTTCCAAGACATTGTCTAGGACTATCCTTTAATAACTTTTCACTGTTTCTTACATACCATACAATTCATTTCCCACCCACTGTTACCCTGCACATAGCACATGCACGTCTTTCAGTGGACCCTTGAGGGTTGTGGGCTCTGGGGTACCCTCACCTGCCAGCTCCTCCTGTTGCTTCCAGCGGGTAGTGGGAGACCAGGCAGAGTTCCACTCCAAAGTCGGCCCTGCTGTCCCTCCTGTTAAGTTGTGCACAAAAGAAAATCTGCTCCCTTGACTGATCCGCTGCTCAAAAGGAGGCTAGTAGGACACCCCAGCATCCCCAAGCTTCAACCGTCCTCTGCTGCCAGACGAAAAGAGAGTGTCAAAAAGCCAAAAAGCACCCTAAGTGGTATTTGTCAAAAAAGAGATAACACAGAGTGATTGTGGTATGCCAAATGCAAGGTAACCAGTTTATTGCAATAGACTGGGGAAAAAGCAAGATCAAAAGCCAAGCTCTCATTCCAACATTCTCCAACGTTTGAACAGACAACAGGAGTTTATATAGTACAAATGAGATCATGATCACTGAGTTATGAAAACCTATCGTTCCTGATCATTGGCTCCCTCTACTAAGCTATGAATGGAACCTATATGTGTACTACTAGAGATTGGACAATTGTTATCTAAGGTCACACCCGTGAACCTTCCCCTAAGTGTGTCACTCATCACATTCGAATATCAGTGGTAGGCCCTAAATTAGTTCTGTGGTGAAAAAAGAAATATGTGCACGTCAGTCAGAATGTGGTCACACTATCCATGAACTGGCTACATAATGATATGTTTATGTAGATAAGAGAGAGAGAGAGACAAGTGTATCAACTTATTTTAATTAAATCAAATAGTCCACATTATCTCCTCTGTTGTGAGTCGCCAATCTCAAGGACATGTTTCTCGTAGCGGTGATTGCCATCCTGCTATTGACACTTTTATGAATAATTATTTTGTGAGTCATCCTGATTTTACCCTGCTAAGATTTCATCACTGCATTTGGTTGTTTTTTCTTTAGTCACCTCTTGCGTCCTTCCGTCACCCCTACCGGATTGCAGAAATATTAATCTGCCAATTCTTTGTAACTTCCGGAGATGCCCAGTTCATCCCATAAACATGAAATGGTCTGTCGTGTCCGTGTAACTCAATTTATCTTGTCAGTTGAAAGCACACAGTAATAGCTTGTTACGCCATGCAACCCTCCCTATGAAGTCTTTGGGCCTTCACATTCCTTGGGGGCAGTTCCCATCTAGCTGGCTACTGCATTTACACTGAATTAACTTGGCTTTTCTTAAAGCTGCAGAGCTGAATTCTCTGCTGGTGCAAACAAATAGCAACTGCTTGTCACGTTTCTGTTCCTCTGCAAGACACATTTGTTTTGCATTTATTTGCTATCTACCAAGTCCCAGTGCATGCCTGGCACATAAAATATCTACATATGGGTATGCTGCAACCTCATCCCTACCTATTAGCCATGCTGCCCTACATATTGTAATGAGACCCTATCTTGGTACATGCCGACCTGTCACCTAGTCTATTCTATTTAGAAACACACTAATTGTGCAAGCTAATGCCTCATCTGTCCCTACTTGTGTAGCAAAAATAACTATTCTTTGTGCCAGCTGCATTTCCAGGAGAATTTAAAGTTCAGTTTCAAATGTGTCTTTTCTGCTTTTGTAATTCCGTTTCTTTCTGGGGAAGGCAGGGCGGCACCTGCTACAATGTCAACAATTGCCCCACTAAACCCTAGTGACCTGAGCACATAACGGAGATGGAACAGGTCCTAGTTTCAAATGGCCCACACCATACACCTGGGTGGTGGCGGTACAATGATAACTCACCAAACAGGGACAGTCGCGCCATTACTGCAGAGCGCGCCCCTCCTGCGATGGACAATGCACTTCACAAGAAGGATGAAATTGTACACGTCCCTTAACACGGGGAAAAAACACTCTGAGCCGAGTATCTATCTCCCAAACCAACTGCACACAGCTGCTTACTTTTTCTCTCTGCTATGAAAGGCGGACATTCAGAGATGCATCGTTGTGCTTTTTAAGATGGTCGGCCCCGCAGGATACAACAGACAACGGAGCCCCACTGCCGAAACGCTGGACCAAACCCGACTGCTCTATCTGCTAACAAAAACCACTTCTGGGCCGCCCGAGCAGTGGGAAAAAGAGGCTGGAGCAACATCTTGGCCCCCATTTATGGGACGGACGCCGAATGCCAGGTAAGGGTGACCCACACCTTCTGCCGCTGTGCCCCCTCCCATTGTTGCTCCCCCCGAAAGTTCCTGCTTGGATGCAACAAAGGCCCCTAATGGCGCTGCCCGGGTTAGACCCTGGCAGCGCCTCCAAGAGACTTAGTAAGAGACAGTAATAGCGAGAGATAGGGAGAATCAGCAAGAGAGAGAGTGAGAGGGGGTGAGGGAGAGAGTAATAATGTTACACGCTGCATTGGAAAGTCATGAAACCGCTTCACAATGCTAGGCGAGAAAGTAAGGGTGGGGGCTTATGGGGGGCTGGATGGCGAGTGGGGCAGAGTTTGAAGGGGAGAAGCGGAAACCAACTTTCAAAGCTTTCAAATCCTAGCCGGAGAGGAGTAGTCCATAACCACGGGATAATACAAGATGCTGTTTTCGCCTGGCTGAGCAGCTCCTTTGCAACGCATGAATGGAACTGCTCTATGCAGAGCACTCCTGTAGCACCCTCCTTGGCAGCTCCTGTCTTGTGAAAGGTTATTCCACATTTGGTGCCAAAGGACAACTAGGTTTCTGCCTGCACATCTCATTTTCTTGTGAAGCGCTTACCACTGTCTGCCGGTGGGAGATGATCCATTCATCCTTCTTCTCTAGACATAGAGCCACATTATGTGGCAGTAATTATGTTACTGCAAATTGGTTGGGCAGTAACAGAATTAATGCCATTTTTACCACATTGCTGAATTCAGAGTTGGCATTGAAGTGGAGTATTTGCCCCCAGCCAAGTGCCGGAAGTAAATCCTCTGTGCCATTGCCAAAAATCATTTGTACTACTTTGGCCAGAATTAACACCCTTGGTAATTCCGCACCTATCCCCATGGAGTCCTATGGATTCTAGAAATGGGGACTAACACCGCCTTAATCCAGTGGTAATTCCACCCGACTAGGTGGCAGCAACAGAAATTTAGCTCAGCAGTAATTCCACAGAAACATCACTGACCGAACGCAAAACTCAGAATGAGGCTCATATCATTTAATTAAATCTGATGGTTATTGATAGCCACTTTCTAAGAAAGCACAATGATCTTAAATTAACATTACACTGGGTTGAGTCCAACACCCAATCAAATTGCTCCAGGCATGGGCTCTATCTGCTCATACAACCCTGAGCTCCGAGCAACCAGATATCTGCTTTCTAGCACACATTATACTGCACACCTCCTACCCATTTTGCATTCAATTTAATGTATCCACAGCAAGACTTCTTTCAGTTGCCACCACTCTTGAGCCACTCCTCCACCATACTTGGACCACCATGGAACTAGAGAGAGGGCTCTTTCACTTGTGAAAGAGTTCGTTATTCCACTGAGGCCATATTTTTTACATTTTATGTACGTATTTTGCTCTACATTAAATGAGTATTTAAAAACAGTGCTGCTATTCTGAGCTGAAATGCCACTAAAATTAAAAGAATTGTGTTTAGTGCAACAGCGGTGAACAGAATGACAGACATTACTTTGAATCCCCGAAGCCAGGAAACAGAGATTGATATTTGAGTTGGTACGGATTCAGCACTTGATTCTGTTCTTCTCCCCCAGATCAGTTCAGTGACCACCAACTACACATGCTGAAGAAAATGTTACCTCTGTCGGTCTTTTATACTTTGGCAGCAACTAGAGGTGGTGAAAGCACTGATGCTTACACGATTGAACTACTGTGATACTGGAAAAGAATGTATGTGTATAAATAATCTTGAGTTGAACAATTACTCTGTGACAGGCAAACCGGGCTCTGGTGGGCGATATCCTTTTAACTTTTCCATACTAGGGCAGGATCCTGATCTTAAAATGGCCGCCAGCCAAATAGCTTGCGAGTGAATGCAGCCTAAATCCAGATGTTTTTCAAGAAGGCCCACTTGCAGCAGATCAAGTGACCTCAAAGCAGGTCCTAGTTCAGTGGGTCAATGGGCCAAACAAACAACTCTTTCGATCTAGAATAGGAGAGAGATATGCAGAGAGAGAAAGAGCGAGTGCAAGAGACATGCAAAAAACAAAGAGACGGAGCTAGCGCAGGAGAGAAATACATTGATGTACTGAGTACCATTAAAATGGAGAATAGCACATTTTAGCTTATTGGTCATTATTGTCCGCTTAGACAATCAGAATGTTTGGAAGCAGTCAAAGAGCCTCATTACAATACGTTTGGTGGCATCTCAGTGGTAAAACCACTGAGATGCCACCAAATGGAATTACTATTACTACTACATGGTACTCATGGATTAAAAGAGGTGGTGGTGGTGTTACCACCCATTTAATTGGAGTCCATAGGAGTCTATTGGCGGTATTACTGCAACAGTGATTGTGCCAAAATTTGGTAGAAATGTAGAAATGTGGCTGATTTACCTCCAGCTCATAGCTAGTGGTGAATCCTTGAACTTACCCACCAAACTCATAGTTGGGCAGTGCAGTAATGCAGCGAAACAGTTTTACCACTGCATGTTTACCACACCGCCCAACTCATAATGAGGCACAATGACTAATGGTATTGACTGCATTTATGCATTGTGACTTCTCAGACAGACGGGTAAACAACAAAACATTTCTCGGCATTCAAGGATTAAACTTCAATTTCCCAGCAAGATTTCTTTCAAAAAGACATTTTTTTCACTGTTCCCATCACGTGACAGTCAACATACAATTTAACACACCAAAGTGAAAGCTAAAACAAGAAACGTTTTTACTTTTCTTTTAAGAGAAACTGATCGCTTTGACATGCACATAACACAAGCTCATGCTAAAACTGTTCTCCTTTAACCAAGTTCACAATTAAAATGCTTACCGTTCAAAGACAACCTTGTTATTTAAACATTACAAAATAAAACATTTCATGTATGTACATGTTTTCTCTCTATAACTATAGCTTTTTACTTCACCACTATAACATCTGATTTCACTCATTATCAATAGCCTTACAGCCCTTGAGAGGAGTCAATACAGACATTATTGCTTGGGGTAAGGACCCATTCCCAACTTATGATGCAAGGCGGAGACAGAAAAGGGAGGGATAGTGGGTGAGCGAAAGAGAAGTGGTGAGCGGTAGAGGAGGGAGAAAGGAGCGTTAGAAAGAGAAAGCAAGGAGAGAATGGGCTCAGAAGGTTGGTTGAGAGATATGTTTACGTTGCTGGTATGCCTCTATTGGTTCAATAGAATACATGACATCCTTCAACACTCTGAACTCTTTATTTATTTATTTATTATTTATCTTTCTTAATCACAATGAGAAATGGGGAAATTTGGATGTGCTGGCCTACTGGTGGAGCAATGACCATTAGAAATTGTACAAAAGTTAAATCTCAAACGAGAGGTGCATGCAATGGAGGAGAACATGCCTGTTGCTCGGCACCAATGTTTAAATCTTGCTCTGTTCCCACCAATCTTAAAGATGCCTGGGTACTACCCCCCCTAAGAAAAAACAACCTGGACGCCAGCGTCTCCACTAACCATAGGCCAATCACGACAGTTCCATATCTCCTCAAAATTCTAGACAGAGCCGCATATCTCCAGATTCAATCCTATCTAGAGATAATAACTTACTCAGTACCCGACAATCCGGTTTTCGACCAAGACATGGAACCGAGACGGCACTCCTCGATCTTAAAACTAATTGGTTGACAGAAAAGACAATGGAGAAATGTCCATTCTCCTACTTTTAGACCTCTACGCTGCATTCAATCTGGTGGACCATAAAGCTTTATGCAACCACCTAAAATCTGCTGCCATTTTCTCCGAAGAGGCGTCTTCATGAATAAACTCCTTTCTAGACAATAGAGTTATGAAAGTGCTCTCACCCACCTCATCTGCAGATCCAGTTCCCATCACTTGTGGAGTACCGCAGGGTTCTTGCGTCTCCCCCACTTTCTACAATATTTTTACAAAGCCACTCTTTGGCATACTTGACAATCTGGGTGTCTCATACGCTAATTATGCTGACGACACCCACATCCTCATCCCTATTCAGGGAGACTACGACAAAAATGTAGGGCATATCAGTAAAATCTACCAAATCATACAAACCTGGATGGCCACCCATGGTCTATGTCTTAATGACGAAAAGACCGAACTCCTAATCATAGGGTCCCCCAACAGACTGTGCAAACTCCCTCACCAATACAACTCCATTGCTATTGACGGCATCCAGATTACAGTCGCCAAGGAAGTAAAAACCTTATGTTTTTACTTAGACTCTGCACTCAACCTCAATAAGCAAGTAAATGCCACAGCCTCGGCAAATAGCTACACGTGCAAATTGATCTATGCATGCAAACCATTTCTGACCACTGATAGCTGCATTACAATTGCACGAGCATTAATCTTATCCAAATTGGATTACTGTAACACACTTTATTTAGGCACCAGTAATCACAATACTAGAAAACTCCAAACCCTCCAAAATAATTCCCTAACGATCACCATGTCTCCAATGCAAGACGCGCCACCAACTGGCTAGCCATCAAAGATAGAATGAAGCTTAAAACACTTAACCTGACTCACAATTGCCTCAACAACAAGGCACCCTTCTACCTGACGGAGAGATTCACCAAACACACCTCAGAATGACCTATCAGAAAGGCTTACGCTAATAGTATTAGAATCCCCAACTTTAAACTTAAAAAAACAGGCGGATCCAGTTTTCCAGTTCTGGCAGCACATCTCTGGAACGCATTACCAGACACCTTAAGAGCATTACTCTCTCTCTCCTCCTTCAAGACTAATGTTAAAGCATGGCTACACGCTAATGACCAATAACATTCTCCATACGACTTGTAAATATTGTATCTACTGCATGTGTATTTTTATACCTGCTTACTCATATTGTAAACTTTCCCTGTACCTTGTATTACACTGTATGTTGTATCTCCCTCATATGTACCTGTAACCTAATATGTACTTGTAACCTAAATCTTTGCAAGCGCCCAGTTGCCCGAGGCCCCGGTGCGCTCTATAAATAAATAAACAATACAATACAATGTAATAAATGACAACCTTCATGCAGCAGCCTGTGTGTCCAAATAGAAGCCAGACCCCCAACTCCACCACTGAGATTCATTGTGCATACTGATGTTCAAAAGAAGAAAGCAGAGAATCAAATACAATAACTGCAACTATTTGCAGTTTGTTCCACAGGGACATCAGCTGGAGTGGTGAGGTGACCTTTGAGGTTTTACAAAGATCGATGGAAGAGTGGAAGTGAGTCGCATTAGATGGATATTCTAGAGACCCTGCTGCGGCCCATACTTTTTTAAATGACATATAAATGACTTGATGTTTTCCATGCTATCAATAAACAAGATTTGGAAGACAATGCATTGACAAATAGAGCAATGAAAATGAATTCTGGGAAATATGCCAGCCTTCCACCCTTTGTGCTCAGAAAAATAGGCCCTCATCACTATGCCATCTCTAGTTCATTTAATCACACAAGTCACCAGAAGAGATGGAATTGTGACCATAACAAGGAAAGGTGTGGTTTCTATCCAAAAATGTCTGTGGTATAAATATAAACTATGTATAGAAAGACAGGAAGCACATTTATAAATAGTAAGTAGAAGACCCAGACAAAGCACACAAAGGCGCTGTCCAGATTTTGTTTCCTTTTTAAAACAGTCCATTTAAAAGAAGTCAATGATGTGCAATATTGTTTCTCTTTTAGGTTTTAGCTCATAAGATAGCTCTCTCTCTCTCTCTCTCTCTCTCTTTCTCTCTCTCTCTCTCTGTCTGTCTTTCTTTCTCTCTCTTTCTTTCTCTCTCTCTCTCTTTCTTTCTCTCTCTCTCTCTTTCTCTTTCTCTCTTACTCTCTCTCTGTCTCTCTCTATTCCCCCCCCCTCTCTCCCTCTCTCCCTCTCCATCTAGCAGCATGCTTGCTAAAGATATTACAGACATTACTGACAGCCGAATGACCCGAGGGAAAACATCTTTAGGTTTAGGCTGTGGTTTTTTTTGCAAAAGAAGCTGTTAAAAAGAGGAATTAATTTACTTGTGCTAATATTATAAAATGCATATGTTTAATATTTTGCAATGTTAATTTGTAATGATCACTTCCGGGATATTTTTTAGGCATAATAGAAATGTTATATTTGCCTTGAAGAACATTGTTTATTATCAAAACCGCAAATATCCATATAAATTATTCTTTTGATAGATGGTTATCTTTTCTTGATTGGCAGTTTGGTACTCTCTTTTTATACTCATTCAAAATAGCCGTATGAGAAAGGGGACAAGGACAAATAACACCAGTGAGGGTGTCAGGCTGCTTTGCATTAAATAGAAGAGCATTTTGTGATCATAAGAAGGACCAACAATCTTTATGTTTGACAAATATATCTGTGATAAAAGAGTAGCATGGTTGAATCTCTACGTACATAATGCAGATGGACTTACTGCTCCTTTGATTTTTCACAATACCCATCCTATCATTAAAGTGCTGCAAACATTAAACCATGTATTCTGATTCTAACAGCCTTAGGATTCAGATGAGGGTAAAGAATGGCTGCACCATCAGTCACTCCATCTGGAGAGATATTTTCCCTGCAAAGTTTTTTAGCCAGGTCTGAGAGAAAGGATGGGTGTGCAGATGCTCAGTTCCTGATGCATACATCCGAATATAATTATATAGAGAGAATGGATAATGGTAGATGGCCAACGTGTATGAATACACTGTCACATATTGCAAATAATAAACTTGTGAATTGAACAACTTACAAATCGAGGCAAGCTATATGCCCAGACCCTGATGTACATAAAGAGTTGCATCCTTACATTTGTGCATTCAGGATTATTGGCTATGGCAGGTGTTGCTTGAAAAGACCTGTAAAATGCACAGAATCATCATTAAACCCTTGGCAATTGTATTAGACACGGATGGAAGTAAAATTCATCTACTGCGAGTGCTATGGGAAGTGCTGATAACGCCAGCTCTGTTACGTTTAAAATACATTTTTTCTATGCAAACTGCACAAAACATGAAGACCTATAAAAAGGGTTAATTCCTACATTGTATTGCTTACACATAATTCTGTAAAAGCATTGATTTGCTCCCAGTGCTAAAATGAGTGTGAGCAGAAAGAAGGTTATCAGCTATCCTCATTTTATTGAAGAATGCAAAGTTTCAAAACATTGCAACTCTATAACTTAAACATGATATGTCATTTTGAAAGGATTCATTGCACACTTTAAGAAAAGCATGTTTACATTCTTGAGCAGAACCAGCCTTTGTATATTGTAATATGGACACTTAGTTAAATAATTTTCCTTCAAATCTGAAGAACGAAATTAATTGTTATGATATGATATGATATGGCATTTGTAACGCGCCTATACACAAGTGTTTCAAGGCGCGACGAGGCAGGGAGGGGGGAACAAGGGGAAGACAGACAACGATCCTACTAGGCCAGGTGTCATTTAGATCACGCAAGTGCAGGGGTAGGGGGGAGGGAAAAGTGCAAGGGGAAGGGGAGGGGGGGAAGTGCAGTACAGGGTAAGTAGAATAAAAAATAAATAAATAGGGCCAGCTGGTGGCAAGTGCAAGGTAAGTGCAGACAAGTGCTGGGAAGGGGGGGCTGCAGGGATACAGAGACAGTCCCGCAGTGCAGGGGTTGCCAGGGAGGCAGTGCAAGTGGAGAGTGGCTGGGCCCAGGACCGGGGTCGGTGGGAGTGGCCCAGGTGCAGGTCCAGTGCAGGTTGTTATTCCAGTGAGCCACAGATCTTGCATTTAGATCTAGCACATAAAGGATAGACGATAGTAGCGGGAAATACGATGGCACTGTTCTTGAGAGGCATGTCCAAGATTGAGGGTACCTTAAAATGTAAACATTTTTGTATATCTAATGTTAAGCAAAATATAGCCGGTGCTCAGGTTTAGGTCCAGAAGACTGAAAGCACAGATTAAATGAATAACAACCACTAGTCATGATTGGCTAGCAAAGAAAGAAAAGTAGCTCAGAATAGCCTGAATGCGAGGCTTTTACTTTTATAAATAGTTGCACAAGACAACAGGGATCACTGATTACAAAAGAAGCCAGAGTCCAGGTAACCGAAGAAGCCGAATAGGGGCAGAGTGTGGAGGAACCAGCTGATTACACAATAATGTAATTGCCTGATTAAAAGAAAGCAATCAGCTAGTTCAATTAATTGGCTATGACGGTAGTTCTGTCTGTGGCGCTAGAACGGGCAATTTGCCAATGTTTCCAAGTTCTAATGTTTGATGCTTGCTTCAGTAATTAGGTAGCAAAACTAAAAGCTTTCAGATGGCTTCAGACTGAAAGGAAACAGATCCTGGGCTTAAAACATGGTGCAATGCCAATGTTTCCAAATTCTAATGTGTTCACTGTTTCAATATTTTGGGAGCTGACATAAGCTACTTGTATCCATCTTTACCACATATCATTTTCTTTTTCATTACACACCATTAAGAGACACCATGATGCATTTGTGTGAGGTAGCCTTTTCAGCTACCTCTGTGCTGGTGTAACCCTTATCATGGTGCCAGGTTGTGGCTCAGCACATAGCATCGGCCTCGGTTTGCCGCATATTTCCTTTGCATTGGATGCACTGAAGCCAAGAGGATTGTAGATCTGAATCCTTTGCAGGGGGCTTTCAAATGGTCCACTTGTAATTGTGTATCCATGGCTTTATATTGCTTCTTAGTTATCTTACCTTAGAAGCCATGGGTTATTGACAATGTTTTTAACCCTTTTCACTTAATGGGTTATTCTGAGGCTTGTTATGTATAACCTCACTCTTTCCCTGGCATGCTTATCCTGGCAGCACCGCAATTGTATGATTTTAAAGTTTTATAGCGACACACATATTTTTGATTGGTTGTAGATAGATTCCAGATTTTAAAAGAGTAAGAGGCTTGGAATCTATTGAATCTCTGCATTGCTAATAATGGGAACTATCTATTGTTTGACTTCACTGTTTTAATTCTCATGTGCAATCTGTACAAGGGGATTAAATATACATAAATGTGAAATGAGAGTGATAGCTAGCATTCTTCATGTGTTTCTATTCATGAGTATAAAAGGCAGACTATTGCTGGTGTAATGTATTTCATACTCTGCCCCCCACCCTACAGCACCCAGCTTTATGCACCCTCCCCTTTCTTTTCACCCACCATTCAACCCTCTTAAGGGGCGTGTCAAATGCTGAAACCGCCCCCTCCCGACCCAGCATGACCTGCACATACAGCCGTGCCATCAGCACCGTCATGTTAGGTTGCTTAAGTAAAAAATACAAATGGTATTCAAGTGTTTGTTGGTAATTCAGCAGTAAATCCATTGAATTAGAGCCAAAGACAATTACCATTACCGCCACTTGGCCACGTGGAGTTACCACGAGATTTCAAGTGGTGGGAGGGCGGTGAAAATCACCATTGTTGGTGTTCATAGAACTCCATGTTTTTTTTGGCAGATGTACTGCTGGTGGAATTATCGCACAGTAAAACCGTCCATTTTTGGATGTAAAGTGGAGGATTTACCTTCAGTGGCCTTTAATTCGGTGGGGCTGGAAAAACAGCGGTAATTCCGTTACCGCCCAAAAAGAGGGCAGTAATGGAATTACTGCTACTTTTTTCCAGAACAGCCAAACTTGTAATGAGGACCAAAGGCTGTTTTCTGCGGGAGCAGCTGCATGAGGAGGCTCTAGAATGGGCTTTAAGATCAGAGCAGGCTACTGAAATGTACAGCACCACAGCAGCTATAAGGTAGCTCAACGTGAAGTGATGTTAGAGCGGGTTCGGCAGGTCCGAGGGTCGAATCCCCCGGAAGTAGACAGCAAAAACAATCCATTCGCCCAACGTTTCTCAGCCCCCAAACAAAAAGGGAACGTTGGCTGTTTTTACTAAAACAAAAATATAGATACGTTCCCTTTAGATACGTTCTGCTCACTTTGACCGTTGTGATATAGGCTCAGCTAATCTAATATTGCAGTCGTATTTGCAGCTCTTGATTAAAATATCAGCCTACAAAATGCTACTGATTCAAGAGATGTCCATTTATAAAGAAGCAAGGGCGGAAGATGGTAAAACTGGTGGGAAAATGAAAACGTGTACTGAGGCGCAATCACAAAGTTTACGACACAGCAAGTTAAGAAAAGTATAACTCGTATTGTTAGGAGCTAGAAAATATAGCGTATGCCCTGGAAAGTGATAACACATAACACATGTGCCCCCTATTCTCTGTGCCCACCCGGTTACAGACCTCCTGCTTGAGAACCCCTGTTTTAGCATTGCTTTGTTTGGCAGGGGTTCTGGCTTGTAACCCCTCACCCCGGCCCCAGACTCGGTGCCGTCAGCGCTGAATGGTGTCAGGTAAGCATTAGCTCGTCAGACTCACCTCATAATAGTCTCGCTGCGATTTGGTGTGACAGGAAACTGCTGTTAGTTTTGGCAAAGATGAAACTCTGGAAGGGGAGCCGAGCCCCTCTACACTTAGAGACGGGTCGGCTTACTGGCGGGCCCGTGGGGAGAGGGGTATGGCCATGATGGCAGGGTTGTGGGTGGATGTGGGGCCGGACCCCTTGATCGTACAGCTCACGTATGGCACACATTTAGGCAATGTCAGGCCTTTCGTAGCCAATGCAGCAAAAGAACGCGAGAGCAATGTGCGCAAGCAGCTGCGCCACTCACAGTTTGGGGGGTGGGTGATGGGGAGAGCTGGATGACAGCTTTAAAAGCGAGTGGTGATTTGGGCGATTGTCCTATTGAGAGGTCCACTCTCCTCTCCTCACCCCTACTCAGAACATAGGAGGCTGAACACTGTGATTGATGTCCGGGCCCTTTATGCATCCTCGTGGCCCCTGACCTCCCACACCCAATGGGCCCAGCTTCTGTCTACCCTCAGCACTTGCATTGGCACTCCCTCCGCCTCGGAGGCTCGCACTTACACCTAACGTGGCGCTGGCCGTGTAGCACTCAAGAATCGTAGCACTTCATCTGTGAGTCGCCCATGAGCCCGGACTCCACCGCACTTACCCCCTCTGCCCACTTCCTTGCTGCACTTGCACGTTCTGAATACTCACAGGGCATAGTAGGTTTGTCCTTTGTCCTCCCACTGTTCATAAGTATTGTTTTTTGTAATGTGTTTCACTCACTTGTTCCCTCCCTTCCCCCTCTGGGCGCTTTGAAACAGTATGTTACTTGCTGCATAAGCACCTAACAAGCAAACAATAAAATAAAATAAATAAATATAAACAAAATTGGCAGAAAAAGAGGCCCACAATTAGCAATGTGCTCCTTTTCCGCCAGACCGTTTGAGTAGCATGGAAGGCAGAATGTTCTGGTAAAATGTGTTGCATCATCCTGTTGCCCAGTGGGCCGGTCACAGACTGTTAGCGATCAATTTGACTGTATTCGGATTTGCCTAGTCGTATATTAAAAGCAACATTTCAGAAAGTCCAAGAAGATATAAATTGCTCTTCGCCGTGCTTTGGCACTGCTTGTTTGTGGTTATTAAATGGCTCAGGCCTGCATCCCAACGGGAATGTTGGCACCTTTCGGTGAATTGACCAGAGCGGCTCAGCGAGATATAACATGTTAGTTTGCAAGAGGTGAAAAGTCATCTTTCAGGGGTATTTTGTTCCTAGATTTGAGTAGATGACTGTGGAAGTTGCTTCCAGAGAGAGGCATCTTGTATGGCAGGCCCCTTCCCTCCTTTCCTAACTTTTCTGAATGTGCGGATCGCCAGCCGTCCTTTGTTCTCTTCCAGTCAGCCGAGTAAGTCGCTTTGTGAGCAAGAAAGAGAGAGCGATCCGACTCCTCACCGCTTAATTGCAACCAGGGCAGGGATGCAGTGATCAGACAAAAGTAATGGAACTTGAGGATAAGATGGAGTTCACCACCCTATGGAGATGAGTTAACGACTAAGCAAGACGACTCTGGTAAATACTAGATGAGCCAAATGCTCGATTGGGCCATAGTTTAAGGAGGTCAATGAAATGGTCCCACTGCATCTATCCGAATCACTCATTGCTGCCTCTCAAACAATGCCCCTACATGCCTAGTTCAGAGACTCAACACATGCCCGCATGAAAGACCTCTGAGATCCGCCCACAGCCACTGCCTCTCCATCCCAAGATTCAGACGTAATAGCCGGGGGATCCAGCTTCCCGGTGGGGGCAGTCAACCTCTCGAACAATCTACCACGCCTCCTTCAATCCGAAACTTCTTACTCTCTGTTCAGAAAAAAACTCAAGACACCTGTTCAACTAACCCTATACTGTATTCTTCTACTGGACTCACCTGTCTGTAACCAGCGCCGAGATGCCTAAGGACTCTGCGTGCTTCTACAAATGAAAAAACTAATGAATAATTAAAATCAAGTTGGAGTTTATTGGACCTCCAGGTTGGAACCGCTGTGACTGTGCCTGGGCTTACCAATCAGGCCAGAAGTGAGAGTTACAAAGTTTTAGGACAGAGTATGTCATTGGGATCACGTGTCTTGCCTGAGTTAAATTATAAGAAGGTACAGAGATTACACTCTGCTTGCTGTTAATTTAAGAAATGGCTGCGTGTCATCGGCATGAGTGAGAAAGAATAAGCAATCCAAAAATGGCTCATGGACAGTGCACGCCCAAATGATCGAGGCACTCCAGGAATGGCTCATGGACAGTGCACGCCCAAGTCATCGAGGCAATCCAGGAATGTCTCATGGACAGTGCACGCCCAAATGATCGAGGCAATCCAGTAATGGCTCATGGACAGTGCAGACCAAAATTATCGAGTCAATCCAGGAACGGCTCATGGACAGTGCACACCCAAATGATCGAGGTAATCCAGGAATGGCTCATGGACAGTGCACGCCCAAATGATCAAGGCAATCCAGGAATGTTTCATGGACAGTGCAGACCAAAATTATCGAGTCAATCCAGGAACGGCTCATGGACAGTGCACACCCAAATGATCGAGGCAATCCAGGAATGGCTCATGGACAGTGCACGCCCAAATGATCGAGGCAATCCAGTAATGGCTCATGGTCAGTGCACGCACAAATGATGACGGCAATCCAAAAATGGCTCATGGACAGTGTTATTGCTGGTACATCTAGTGACGTCTCTGCCTGATAGCTCAGGGGTAACACATTTGTCTTGGAAGCAAGACAGCGCAGAGAAGCACGGGTTCATTAGCTGGTCCTGTGCTTAGGAGCTGAATTCTAGCATGTAGCACCAAATTAAAAAGCAATTTTGGTTTAATCAAGAGGCCTGCCATCAGGCAGCTCACCATGCTGATGAGTGGGCCTTTGATTTGGTGCTGAATCAGAGACCTGCCCACTGTGGTGAACAGACCTCTGATATTGGGGTGCATTTTGTATTGGGCATCAATGATACATCATACATGATATAACGCTTGCTCTAGCAATGATGCAGAGAAAAAGAAAATGCTGTGGCAGAGTCATACAGCGTAACCACACTTCCCACAGCAATGCAGTCCTGTATGATATGATATAAGATATAATATGATATGATAGGGCATTTGTAACGCGCCTGTACACAAGTGTTTCTAGGCGTGACAAGACAAGGAGGGGGGGAAACAAGGGAGGACAAAACAAAGATCTTACTAGGCCTGCGTCATTCAGATCACCCAAGTGCTAGGAGGGGGGAGGGGATAAGTGCAAGAGGGGGTTTGGGGTAGTAGAGGAGTGCAAAGGGAGGGGACAAGGAGAAGTGCAGGTAACAAAGTGCAGCCAATGGGTGGCTAAGTGCCAGTAATCAGCGGGTGCAGCCAGCGGGCGGGTAATAAGTGCAGAGAGTGGATGGACTGTAGAGTTACAGATACAGACCACAAGTGCAAGGAGGGCCAAGAAGCA
Organism: Ambystoma mexicanum; assembly: GCF_040938575.1. Taxonomy (NCBI): domain Eukaryota; kingdom Metazoa; phylum Chordata; class Amphibia; order Caudata; family Ambystomatidae; genus Ambystoma; species Ambystoma mexicanum. The sequence goes on along the minus strand of NC_090937.1, from coordinate 1,559,664,311 downwards.
GTGTGATGTGCAACTAGACAGGCATGGAGCTGGTCCCAGGTTCAGAGGGTGGCCAGGTAAGCCAGGTGCATGGAACAAATGGGTCATCAGCTTGGGAGAGGAAGAGAGAAGGCTGAAGCAAAGAGGAAGGTCTGAAGTTGCTTCCGGGAACCGAAGATGGCTCTGCTGAAGGTTGAGAGAGGCAGGGAGGCTGTTCCTGTAACGCTCATCTGGTATCCACGGGGATGTCACTCAGCCTGTTCTGACCTCTTACAACCTCACACCCTTCCCTGGAGGCTATTCGAATGGAGACTGGGCCTGAAACACAGGATTGGTAGAGTTTAACTCCCTATTGTCTCTGTGTGCTTGAACCCCTTCTTCCCCGGGGTCCAACCCTTCCCTTTGATCCACAGCTCACCTTGTTTTCTTGGATAGTGTGCTCTCCGTACAGCTTTCAGCACAGGGGCACGTTGATTGATGCAGGCTCGTTGCTGCCTAGTTACTTCACTTGCAAGAGTCCGACAGGTAAGTATAATGAGTCTTTTGAACAGTTCCCTAACTTCATTCCTTTCCTTCCTTAGATGATGCCCGGCGTCCTGGGATGGCGGCGTGCTGCTGAGATGAGTAGCGCTGAAGGTGAGTGAGAGCGCGATGCGCAATGCACCCCTTTCGTATTTGCATTGAACTGAGTTCTTTTTCTGTGTCTTTTAGGTGCTGCGACGTTTTCAGCGTGGATGCCGGTTATGAAGAACAAATGCGGTGGGTAAGCGTGGTATGCAGCGCCTCTAGATGTTTCCACGCTAACCTGGAGTGTCATTTACCTCTTGCAGATGGATGAGAAGTTCCAGAGACAGAGTTCCCCCAGAGTGGCTGGGATTCAGGTAAGCGTTTGAAGCTCGTACAGTATTTAAAAATAAGCAAAGATTTGCAGAATGCTTACTAATGCCTTTTTTCTGTTCTTTTCCCTTTTCCTTAAGAAGCGGCGTGCCGGGATGGGAATGACACCGCCGAATATGCCCACAGAACAGAAGGAGCGATGAATGATGGGCAGAAGCGCCACAAGGTAAGGCTGGTCCTAACAGTGTTCTTGTTCTTGCAGGAGCTGAGCGCGGAAGAAAGATGCAGGCCTACTGGAGACTGATCCGAACACGGTGAGTGTCACGCTGCAGGTGCAGAAAATGCAAAGCATGTTTCTCAGCCTGGGTGTGGCTTAAATAGTCTCTGGGTATCCCAGGTGTCTCTGGGCTGAACCACACCCAAAAGACTAGACCGCACATGCAGATCGGAATCAAAATATGTGGGGGCCTCCATCTTGTCCCAATCAATGCACTACAAGTCCAATCCCCAATGTTATCCTATGGGAGCGAGTGAGTCTAGTGCCACAAGCGCCAAGTCTGACTCCAAGTGGGTCTTTGGAGGGATGGAGAGGCCTTTGAGGGCCATGTAGGTGATCGTGGCTTGGCTCCAGCCTGACATCTTGGAGTGCTGGGGACATGAGGGGCAGGAATCATGACAGTTCCAGAGGGAGACCCTAGCCGAAGAAAGAGATCTGCCCCCAACTCTCTGCTTGGAAAAGCATCTGACCTTCAGAGAGTTGGAGGTGGATGAGCAGAGAGCTCGAGAAGGGAGATACTTAGGAAAAGAGAGTTGAAGGTAGTGCTGACCCAGGCCCCAGAAAGCCTTGTGGACGTTGCAGAGGGTCTTGAACTTGATCCTTGCTGCCACTGGGAGTTAATGAAGAGATTTCAGAGCTGCAGAGAGACGATCCCTGGGCTTGAGGCCAAGGAAAAGTCTTGCAGTCCTGTTCTAGATGAGTTGTAGAGGACGGAGGGTAGAGACAGGAAAATTTAGAAAGAGGCTGTTGCAGTAGTCTAGCCTTGAAAGGACCAGAGCTCTGGAGACAGTGAGCTTCTGGGGGAAAGTGAGGAAGGGAAGATTACCTCTGAGGAGATGTAGCTGATAGTTTGACTTCTTAGAGACAGAAATGTGAGGAGAGAAGGCGAGGGTTGAGTCGGAGATGACCCCAAGGATCTTAGCCTCCACATGTAGGAGAAGGAAGAGGACCCAGAGTGGATGGCCAGAGAGAGATAGGGAAGGAGGGAGCTGGTGTACCGATGAGTAGGATCTCTGTCTTACTGGCATTGAGGCAGAGATCATTAGCGACACACCATGCCTGTATAGACACCAAAAACACTTATCATGATAAGTGGTGCTACATGACTAGATTAGATTGTATTGTTGCAGCCAGTCTATGTTTTCTGCCTCTGGAATGGTATTTTTTACTGGGAATTTATGATAAAAGAAGCATGTTAATTGTTATTACGTGGCTAGACTGGCATTTTGGTGCAGTCAGTTAAGACATTTCCTACTGTGGCATGACCATTCTTTACTGGGCATATCCAATATGATAAGTGTTAATACATGGCAAAACTGGCATTTTGGTGCAGCCAGTTTAGTCTTTTCTTACTGTGGAATGGCATTTTGTTACTGGGCATCTACGATAAACTAAGCATGATAAGTGTTGTAGCTAGACTGGCATTTTGGTGCATCCAATTTAGCCATTTCTTGCTAAACCATGTCAGACAGGTTTTCTTATTGTGGCGTGGTACTGTTAATATTGAAGCTAACAGTAGTATGTTCTTATGTGCAGCTACTGGCATATATTGGCAGAGGCAGCTTGGACATGTTTTCTTATAGTATCATTACTGGCATTATGCACAAAGCCAAAATTAGTATGTTCTTACATGGGAATATTGCATGTAGCCAGCATGGTAATGTGTGAGCACAGCTAGCATATAACGGTTTCTTTTATACTGGCATATATTGTAAGGAAAAGCATAAAATGCATTAGGATATACTCATGTGTTACCCTAAAAAAACTGATTGCAAACTGTCTGGCTTTTAACCCAATTGTTCACAGAAAGTGTGCTGTATAATCAATCCTTTTAACCCATTATTCTCGGGGGAGAACCCCCACCCAAGCCACCCATGGTTGGTTTGGTCTCTTTCACTCCTGCATATTTATGGCAAATATTTACACCACTCCAATTAAAAAATCTACCAGCCGCCACTGAGGTTAACTATGGTTATGTCCAGTAGGATTGTATCCCAAGTGAGTTTAATGCCTACTACTAGCACCAATCTAACCTCCAGTTCTTAAAGAGGTCAATGAGACTTGACTGTATTCATTTAAGTGTGTCCCACCAGCATCTTGTTCAGCAAATTGCATGTCCCACTCTCATCGTATCTTTTAATATTCTGTTAAGAGTCTTTGGTCTCAAGTAGTTCTAGCGCTCATTGCGTAGCATCCTGTCCTCCTTCTGGCTCACTGTAAATCTGTTATCTTCATGTGCAGCCGATCCAATGCAAGATGAACAAAAGTGCATGTCGTTTTGGCACTAGGGATGGGCAAACTGGCTTTTTCTTTGAGCGAATCTGAGCATTTTGAATAAAACAGAACATTAAGGGCTGAATCTCAAAATGATTTCAAAGATTTGAACCCTGATTCAAATGGCTCGAATTAGTTTCAGGGCATGTTGGACGGACGCAGCTCAATGCATTCAGAACCTTTTCTTTGTATTCTTCATTTCTTCATTAAATTTATTTTATTTGTATTATTATTTTTTGTTGACCACGTATGCTAATGATCTGATAGTAAGCCCTTTTGCAGATCAAATGAATCCTGATCTAGTTTGCACTGACAGTTGCCAGAAACAAGGCAAATCAGGTATTTTAAGCTTCGGATGGAGTCCCCTTGCGAGTCAGATCTATCGGGGATTGGCTGATTCAAACTTGTCTCAGTGTTAAAGATTCGCGGCGTGACTTAGTTTTCCCACCCATAATTGTATCGATGAGTTTTGGTCACATTCCAACAGGTTTGAACCTTCATAGCCCTACATTTCCCCAATGTTTTACTGCCAAAAGAGGGGGGCTACCCCACGACCTACCCATTCTATATTGCCAACTCTTTACAGTAAACCTTAGTAAAAAGAATTCAATCACTCAGATGTTGACAAAACGGCATATTCCCCCATAATTTGCACTCTCTCCAAATTAGGCAATGATTTATTGCCAATCTGAATGTTTTCAAAATGTATTGTAAGACTGTCTTAATATTGTCTGTTCAAAGAGACTTCAGCAAAAATTTTAAACTGTTCGATGTCTCTGAGAATGTTTTTAGGCCCACACACTTGGCGACATCTTCATGACTTTCCCAGGAGAATAGGCGTGTGAGTAAAAGGAATGACCTCTTAGAATAGTTTTCTGCACAAGGTATTCCTAAACCCAGTTTCTCAGAAGACGTTTGCAATCCCTTCAGGGACTGCTTTGCCCTTTTCTCCTCCCCAGTTGATTTACTAAAAGCCTCTTTTGGTATTTCTTTTGGATCTCAGTAGCCTGGGAACTGTCACCACCTTGATTATATTTAGGTTCAACCCTTGGTTTAAGTTCTCTCACTGAACATCTTGGGGGTAATTCATGGATTATTCACGCCGAAAAAAACGGGATTTGTGCGCCATTCTGCCTGCAAATCCCCATTTGTTAAACAGGGATTTGCGGGCAGAAAGGCGCCCAAATCCCGTTTTTTTTCTGTGCAAATATTCCATGAATTACCCCCCTTGTGTTAACATGTTTAGCTGTGCCTACTTTATGTCCTGTGTTTATTGGGACGATTCTGCTTGGAACGTGGGTCACCAGCTGCCATATTTGATCTTTCGCATATTGTTTTGTGTCAAGACCTTCCTTTTTAGCTCCTCATTCCCTTCATCCCTCCTTTGCTAATCTCACAGTCGCTGTGATTGGTAACCAGGGCCCTTATGTGTCCTTTTGGGCCAATGCCTCGGACACCCAATTGCCTCTGCCTACACACTCCACTTGCCTTGGCACCCACTGGCCTATGCCACTGTAGGCCTGCACTTAACTTCTCATTGCAGCTCAACGCTCCCTAGCACTTACTACACCGAGCACTTACATCAGCTGCCCCTCCCACTAGCACAGGCACTCCAGCACTTACCCTCCACTCCCCCCTGCCTCTTCTCTCTCTACACTTGCACGCTCAGAATGCTCACACAGACTCGTAGGTCCGTCTTTATCCTCCAGTGTGTAAATTGATTTCAATCCCATGTTCCCTCCCTGTTGAATTATGGGTGCTTTGAAACACAATTTACTTGTTGTATAAGCGCCTATCAAATGCACAATAAATAAAGAATTCTGAGTTTAGGTTCAATATTTCTTCGGATTCATCAAATAGCCCACACATTCCCAAAATTGCTATATAGTGTCTAAAATATCTAGTATTGATCTATCGGAGTCACCCACCAAGAACAGCTTGCCATCCTAATAGTACATAGCACTCTTTCCCAAAAAGGTTATATCCCATATAGTCAACATTACCTCTCAAAACAAATGCAAGCATTTCTTTTGCCAGTTAAGGCAGTACTAGCGTGAGGGAGCAATCCCTGTTTTGCCCGCCGACCTAGCAGAAAGGTATTAAATAGGCTCCCATTTGCCATTATCTTAGCATGGTGTTTATTTTTATTTTTATTTTATTCAGATTTGTAGAGCACACGGCAGCCCGGGGGCATCGTGGCGCTTGTTACTGACAATGTCTTGGTTACATAGGATACAGTAACTACATACAATAATGAATTTACAGTAGACATATATACATTGGCAACGCAGTATATTTACATGGATTCCTGAGAATTTCCTGATTATTTTTCAAGGACAGAGGTTTTTAGTTTCCTGCGGAAAATAGGGAGTGAGTATTCTGCTCTGATGTCTGCAGGGAGAGCGTTCCAGGTCTTGGCTGCAATGTAGGGGAAACTAAGACCACCGGCTTTGGCTTTTTTGATGCGTGGGATGCAGATTAAGTTGGAGTATTGCGTCCTGGTGGGACGGGAGGAGGAGGGTTTCAGGATGGTTTCAGATAGATAGGACGGGGCGGAGAGAGAGAGGCATTTGTGAGTGAGGGTGAGGATTTTGAGAGTGATCCGTTCTTTGACCGGAAGCCATTGGGCTAAGTGCCTGGCCTGGGTGACATGCTCTCTTCTTGGGATACTAAGAGCGGCCCGGAGGGCATTGTTCTGCGTGACTTGTAGTCTGTTTATGTTTTTGGCTGATGTGCCTGCTAGGAGTGCATTGCAGTAGTCCAGTTTGGCTCCAATGGTTGCCCTCGCTATAGAGAGGCAGTTGGGTTTGGAGCGGTAGGGCTTGATGGCGTTTATGAGTTTGGTGGTGTGTGCGGATGCGGATGTGATTGCGCTGACTTGTCTAGTCATAGATAGTGAAGAGTCAAGGTATACTCCCAGTGTCTTTACCGCTGTGGATACGGGGATGATGGAGTTGTCTATGGAGAAGTTGGCGTATAGTTTGTCAAGTTTGTCTAGGGTGTTCTGTTGACCTAATATCATGATTTCAGTCTTATCACCATTGAGGCAGAGGCCATTGACTGCCATCCATGCCTTGATGACGGAGTAGATAGTGCGGCGTGCCTTAGCGTCTTCGTTGTATGATCCGGTAAGTGGTAGAAGTACTTGTGTGTCGTCCGCGTAGTTCGTGTATGTGATGCCGTATGAGTCAAGTTTGTCAAAGAGGGGCTTGGTGAACAAGTTATAGAGTGTGGGTGCAGTGCAAGATCCTTGAGGGACCCCGCAGTGGATTGTCGTGGGAGTGGCGTTGGCGATGTCCGAGAAGACTTTCATGGCTCTTCCCTCTAGGAAGGAAGTGATCCAGAGGGCTGCTTCTTTGGAGAAGTTGGCTGAGTGTGTGAGGTGTGAAGTGAGAGTCTTGTGATCAACCAGATCGAAGGCGGCTGAGAGATCTAAAAGGAGCAGGAGAGCAGGCTTGCCTTTGTCCATGATTTGGGTGATCTGACTCTTCAGATCTACCAGGGCTGTTTCTGGACCATGTCCTTTCCGGAAGCCCGATTGCCTAGTCCCGAGGATGGAGTGGGTTTCCAGAAAATGTTGGATTTGGCAGTGTGCGGCTTTGTCCAGCAGTTTTAGCAGGAAAGGCACCGTGGTTATTGGTCTGTAGTTGTTTGGTTGTAAGGGGTCGAGAGTAGGTTTTTTTAGGAGAGGCCGGACCCAGGCCTCTCTGAGGTTAGCTGGGATGATGCCTGTTTTAAAGGACGCGTTGATGAATGCCGTGAAGAGCGGTGCAAAGCAGTCTGCGCAGTCTTTGATGAGTTTAGGGGGGCAAATATCGCCTTTACAGGGGGAGGGTTTGAGTTTTTTTAGTAGGTTAATAACTTCTGGTTCAGTGACGTCTCTGAAGGAGAAGTCAGGTATGGTGGGCTTAGATGAGGTGGGTGGGGTGTTGGTAGGTTTAGGTGTCCCTTATAGACACCCCCTCACCACTCAACCATCCTGTGTTAAAACCCATTTTGTAGGGCAAGAACCGATAGTCCCGGTTAAGATTGTGAAAGGACGTTTCGGCATCAGCACTTACAATCCCTTCAGATATTTCCTGTTTTCCAATTGAATCACTTGAGTGCGTCCAGTTGTGTTGTGCTCTTTGGCTTCTCTTGATAAAGGATGTCTGAACCTGCGCTACAAGTTTGGTGACCACCACTTCTAATCTTAATGTTGGGGTTCTTGTCTGTTTCTTTGGGGCCCCTTCAATTGTTTTTGCTGGTCTGTTTCATTCTATTCTTGTGCTTTTTTGCATTTAATTTGTTCTATCTAATTATGCCATTTTTCACGCACCCTCTCATCAGCAATGTTTCTCTTCAGAGATGAAAGTGTGTTTGAGCGAAACAAGTACGAAATTAATTCAAATCAAGATATAGCAGCCCGCCTCCAATGCTCACACCTATCTTCATCCCGGTCGTGCAGAGGAAAGCTCGCATTTCCTGTTCCATCATTAGAACTCTTTCACAGCACCGGTCCAATCTCATCTATGAAGCATTCATAAACCTCTGCTAGCATCCGCCTTGTCCCGGGCATTACCTTTTGGTTTCTTCAATGTCCCTTTTTGTCTGGCCTTCTCATCAGCGATTAGTTGTGGGGTACCTGGCGCTGATGTAAAAGATTCCCATCTTGTTTCTTATACATGCTTTCATAGTATCTTTGAAACTGATTTGCTATCACCTTAATCGTTGATTAAAAGATGGCCACATTCATCTCTAACTCTATCTCCTGTTAGTGTCTCTGCTTAATTAAGACAGTTTCCAAATTCTGTATTCTAAGAGTTGACTGCACTTTTTTTCATTGTTCCACTAAGAACTTTTCTGCTTTTTATTATTATGTTTTTTATTCATCTCATATTTGGTTGTGATCCAATGCTTTAAGTAAGGATGGTTCTGCTTTTGGAGTAATCAATCCCAGTGTCTAGGGTTCTTCTCCTATAATAATAATCATTTTGCATTTATATAGCACTATGATCCCTCAGGTATCTGAGCGCTGCTTATTATTACCCACGGTGTGTGGTGCCCATTTATTGACCGCAGAAGGATGAAAGGATGAGTTTGGCCCCACCGGGATTCGAACCTGCGTTATCGACCTCGGAAGGATGAAAGGCTGAGTTTGGCCCCGCCGGGATTCGAACCTGCGTTATCGACCTCGGAAGGATGAAAGGCTGAGTTTGGCCCCGCCGGGATTCGAACCTGCGTTATCGACCTCGGAAGGATGAAAGGCTGAGTTTGGCCCCACCGGGATTCGAACCTGCGTTATCGACCTCAGAAGGATGAAAGGCTGAGTTTGGCCCCACCGGGATTCGAACCTGCGTTATCGACCTCGGAAGGATGAAAGGCTGAGTTTGGCCCTGCCGGGATTTGAACCTGCGTTAGCAGGCTCTGCACGGATGTCAAAGCGAGTGCTCTACTCGCTATGCCACTTGACCAGCTTCTTATACATGCTTTCATAACTATGCTCATCATATCATTCTCATATTCTTTAGGTTTGTTCTATCTGAGTGGTATGATGCCCACCATGTGCCTACACCCAATACCAGACTATTTTGTCATCGATCACAGAGCCACTGATGCCCTTCATGATGTTCCGGGTATTTGCCCAATAGGGATTTTGGTTGTTCTTAGGGCATGAACCAGCTTCACGATTAAATGCTTACATAATACAAGTATTACACTTACTTAGTCTTTGATGTATGCTTGCATGTTTTTGCGGCTGCTTCTCAGATGACAGAAACTAGGACCTACTGGAGATAATGGGCTAGTGTTTTGCTTCATAAGTGCATGGATATATTTTCACAGCCCCAGCACACTACTTCTTGAATCCTCAGACAATGGAAGGCAATTATTCACACATACACACACTCAGCTAGATTATAAAAGGGCTCTTATATGGCCCATTTATTCATCAAAAGCATACAGAAATGAATAAAAACAACAAGAATAACAAGTAATAACAATAGTTTAGATAAAATACTTCACAGTTGACCGAGCTTTAAAGTACATCCTCATCTCGCCAGAAAATTGCACTGGAAGGCTCCCACACAGGCAGGCAAAGAGGTATTTTGCATCAACGGATCCTGGAGCGATGCGGTCATCCTCCAGCGAAGCTTTCTCTGTCTGACTGCTCGGGTGCCCCCCTTTTTTAAACCTTGCAAATGCATGATGGCATTTTCTATAACTTTCTGGCTTTTTCCAAGTCTCTACCTGTTGAAAGTTTCCATGTACCCCTGGCCGGAGTGACTCATGGCAACCCCCCAAGCAGCAAAGCTTTCCGTTTCTCATGAGAACGCAAAAACACCTACATAACATTTCTTCAGCTTTGCAAAATTCTCTCACAGCGTTATGAAATACCAGCTGGCAGCTTCTTCAAAACAGTCCTTGAAGCAATGCAGAAGCAAGAAAATATGTTTGCCAGAGGAAGAATACAAACCACGTTACGAGTTCACATCAAATGCAGCTTTCACTGAGGCCTGGAGAAAATGTGCAGATTTCTCTGAGGCCTGGAGCAAATGTCCATTATTATTCTGGGAGTAACCTAAATGCATTGCACACAGGTGCCATATTTTACAAGCATCACAGCTAGGAAGCAGATATCAACACAAAAAGTATTGTTTGTCTGTTGATAAGTTTTGGTCCAAAATCCTGAAATCTCATGGCAATAGAAATTTACTATTTGATATTTGTCAGTAGCCACCTGTTTCGTTTATGTTCAGTGGGTCTTTTTGTTGTAAAATGTGTGTTATGTGCTATCATTTTTTTAAAAAAGATTGGACTTTAGAACCTGTTTCCTTTTATAGACACAATGGGCCTCATTACAACTTGTGAAACTTTGGTTGTTTTTTTCTTTTGGCACCTTTTGGAACTTTATTTTGGAACTTTGGAAAAGAGCTGCAGACGACCAGCTGAAAGACAATTTTCCGTTTCACTTTATCTTCAGTTTAGCCTGTAAGGGTCAGGTTAGGATTTTGACACCGGGTGGAGAACTTTACTTTGAACATTCTGACACAGACTTCCTTTAGTTTCATTGTGGCAGGGAATCCCCTCTTAGAGTGACAGCGATATAGGACTTTCTCCAACCGTCTTTATACTTTAATAAACGTCTTTGACAACCACCACAATGCCCTTGTATCCGAGTATTACTACTGGTTCCTTACAATATATATATATATATATATATATATATATATATATATATATATATATATATATATATATTGCAGCACGGATATTTTTAAATATTTATATTTTGAATAAAAAGGATTTTTTTGTAACTTTACTTCGTAGACAAACTACGGGCTGTTTATTTGTAAGACTACGACTGGGAGTGCGGCTTGATATTGCTGCAGTGTTTTCACCGGCTGATGTTTGGTATATATAAAAATATATAGAGTCACTGAAAAAACCTTAGTTAAGGTGCAATTAAGAAGCGCAGATGTAATGCAACAAAACACTTGAAATTCAGTGGATGTGGGAAGTCATGACCAGCTTAACTTTTGCTTAACCGTGGTCACTGTGCATGTTGCACCAAAAGAATTTCTTTAGGGCTCACTAGCCACGGCCTTCGGGCATGGACAGTGGCCACGGCCATCCACCTATAGGTTTCCTTGGGGCCCACTAGCCATGGGTTTCGGCCATGGCCAGTGTCCATCATTCACTTATAGGTTTCCTTGGGGCAGACTAGCCACAGCGTTTGGCCATAGGCTTTGACCGCGGCCACCGTACATGTTGTACCAATATGTTTCCTTGGGGCCCACTAGTCATGGCCTTTGGCCATGGCCAGTGGCCCCTGTGCATGTTGCACCAATAGGTTTCTTTACGGCCCACTAGCCATGTCCTTTGGACATGGACTGTGGCCACGGCCATCCACCTATAGGTTTCATTGAGGTTTGACCATAGCCAGTATATTTTGCACAAATGGGTTTCTTTGGTACCCACTGGCCATGGCCACTGGCACAAAAACCCACTTGCCCTGCCTAGTAGATGTGATCACAATAGATGTCTCCCAATAATTTTTTTTCCGATAATTATTGCATTAATCACCGCGATTATCTAACGACAATTACTGCGGATGAATGTAGTCCCTTAATTGTAAAATAGCTGCACAACCATTATCGCTGTAATTATAAGGGTAATCTGGATTACTGCAAGTGGCTCCCCAGATCAGTGTATTATGTGTGCTGTATTTTATTTGTGCTTGTGTGACCCTAATTGTACCTTGACACCAGTCCACCCCCCTCGTAAGACTGAAGCTCGGTTGCCATTGAGTGTGATTTGGCCTAACTTGGTGAAGACCCTTTGCACACACTATTGGGGTGGCCTTCTGAACCCATGACCAGTGCAGCCTATGCATATCTGCAGCCAAGAGACGCTGTTGGCATCGGTGGACCTTTTGACGGGTCTGGGTGGTAGAAGTGGGTTTAGTTTGGTCCACAGTCTCTGGCCTCTCTTGCCGTAGGACATAGAGAGGTTTGTGGTAAAAAGACCTCTGCGATCTTAGGTTAGATAAGTATTTGGTGTGTCTATAGATTAGGGACATCCCTTGTCACCTCCCAGGGTCTGATTGCCTGTGCCTCCGTACACCCATACTATGCTGCCAGAGTTCTAAAGGGTATTGCCCATCCAAGAATTCACTCTAACACCGACCAGGGACTCAGTTACGGCTTACATGCAAATATATCACCCTCAATTACATTTTGGGAAATTTCATCTGTCATTTCTGCAGGAACAAAATCGGATTTAAACGACTGGGTCAGCATAGCAAAGGCTGCACTCCTATTGGCTTGAAGTGAATTCCTGACAACACATATAGGAAAGTCCTGTAGTTATGCACAATACAACACTGCGCCTTCCCATGAGCTCTGACTCATTTTTAGCCGACGGCGTTGGCACTATTCCACCCACCAGCAGTAGCTCATGTCACTAGCGGAAGGCCAAACCTCGCTAAATTAATAAAGAAACATTAAAACCCCCCTATCAGTGGGACAGCCCTGCCGACCCACCCATAACAAAACCGGCTGATATCATTGTTTGGGTCTGGCTGTGACTCCACACCCAGGAAGAGCGGCACTGAAGCAGGTGGGGCAGGAACAGGCTGGAATACGAGCCCCCATGAAGAACAACGTGAAAAGGAGCCTTCACTTTTAGACCCCCCCGCCCTCCACCCCTTCCCCTCGCCTGCCAAGAGAGACTGCGCGCTCACACTCTGCTGAAGAGCCGGGAACCGGAAGTATGCCGGCTCAGCTAGGCGGTCTCATTCCAGAAACGATTGTTTTTCATTACGCTGTCACTCAACTCTGTTTTTTCTCTCCAGACTGGAATTTTAGCTGCCAGCCGCAGGACCTGACCTCCAACCCCAAAATCAGGCACCAATCAGATATGGCTTATTACCCTGCTGTGCCAAGTCCAATAAACGCTGACAGCACTGACCTCTTGGATAACAACCCTCCCTACTTAAGAAAACATCTGCTCCCACTGTGCTGCTCCAAGTGATTTCAGCTTGAGGGGCGAGGGTGGGCCGGTCGGCTGGGTACTGGCAGAAGGAGCAGGGGAGGGAAGGAGGAGAGAGACCGAATGAGAATACATGGAGAGAATGAGAGATAGAAAGAGAAATGGGAAGAGGAGGAGACAGAGTAAGAGATAGAGAAGGGGAGGGAAGGAGGAGAGAGACCGAATGAGGATACATGGAGAGAATGAGAGATAGAAAGAGAAATGGGAAGAGGAGGAGACAGAGTAAGAGATAGAGAAGGGGAGGGAAGGAGGAGAGAGACCGAATGAGGATACATGGAGAGAATGAGAGATAGAAAGAGAAATGGGAAGAGGAGGAGACAGAGTAAGAGATAGAGAAGGGGAGGGAAGGAGGAGAGAGACCGAATGAGAATACATGGAGAGAATGAGAGATAGAAAGAGAAATGGGAAGAGGAGGAGACAGAGTAAGAGATAGAGAAGGGGAGGGAAGGAGGAGAGAGACCGAATGAGGATACATGGAGAGAATGAGAGATAGAAAGAGAAATGGGAAGAGGAGGAGACAGAGTAAGAGATAGAGAAGGGGAGGGAAGGAGGAGAGAGACCGAATGAGGATACATGGAGAGAATGAGAGATAGAAAGAGAAATGGGAAGAGGAGGAGACAGAGTAAGAGATAGAGAAGGGGAGGGAAGGAGGAGAGAGACCGAATGAGAATACATGGAGAGAATGAGAGATAGAAAGAGAAATGGGAAGAGGAGGAGACAGAGTAAGAGATAGAGAAGGGGAGGGAAGGAGGTAGAGAGAGAAAAAAGGCAGGGAGGGAAAGAAAGAGAGAGCGAGACAGAGGAAGGGAGCAAGGCAGCGAGAGAGGGGCAGATCGGGCAAGAGAGGGGGAGTGCTCAAGGGAGGGGTAGATACGAGAGAGATACGAAAAAGATTAATTGAGGGAGTGTAAGAGATCGTGCGTCTGCCCACCTGAGCATGTATAATGGCACACACCACAGGTTCTCCTGTCCCTCAATATATCAAACAGGGCTTGAGCAAGAGACAGCCAGGTCCTTTCTCCAATATGTCCTACCCACCTTCATCGATGGTGTAATCCTCTCCTTAACAACAACGCAAAACAATAGGAGACTCCTAACCCCCCACCTTCCTATACCAACTGACGGCCTAATCAATAACTCAGGATTACCCAGTGTCAATGCTAATTATATACCCACTGGCCCTAGGCTGTTCTGTCATGCTGTGCTTGGTCTATGCTCCCAATATTACCCCTTCATCACCTCCCCAACCCCATCCAGTTTAACAATGCTTACTGTCAATGCCCCCTAATCGGGTAGTCCCTCCGCCCCCTGCTACTTTTTATCCTGTACCTCAGTTATGTTAGAAATTACATCCTGGTTCTTCTATAAATACACATAACATAAAAAAGGGATTTGTAGGGCACACTTTCACCCCAGTAAGGCATCTTAATGTTCATAACAGATGGTAATTACTAATACAAATAATCCTTTATTGGCATAACTAAAAAATCAATTATGGCAAAAGCACATATCCAGCAAATATTGTTTATGTAGGGGGTAGTGTCTCGCCACACTTACACGCACGTGTAGAGCAGCGGAGAGGAAGTGGAGGGCATCAGGCGCACCCCCTGACAAACGGGCCTGCCGCCTGCTCCAAAGGTAGTACAGACTCTCTGTCCTCTCTAAGAACATTGCCTACATCCAATCAGCATCTAAAAACTCGGCCAAACTCTTCAAAATCTGCAAATAGCTGGCCAATCCTGTTGCAGTGTCTATCTCTCCTATTCCCTCCCGGGCCCTCTGCACGGCCCTGGCTTCTCATTTCACCACTAAAACTCAAGGCATCCTGTCCACTCTCTTATACTCTACCTCCTCTTCCTCCTCCTCTAGCACCTCTGGCCCTTCTCAGCCGTTTCTCCTCCTTTCTCCTCCTTTCTCCTCCTTTCTCCTCCTTTCCCCTGTTCACCCCTGACAATGTTTCTAGACAATTCTGATCTATGAAAGTCTCATCAAAGTAGGTTCTCCCCTGCTCATCCAGAACTATCAAGGACCATATTGATACCCCTGCTCCAGCCTTTGCCGATTTCTGCAATCACTCCTTTGCAACTGGAACTTTCCTCTCCCCCTAAGGGCTCCCTTGTGCACCCCTTTCTAAAGAAGCCCTCTGCCGATCCTTCCTCTCCGGTTAACTATCACTCGATCTCCATCACTGCTTTCCTGGGCGAACTCTTGGAAAAGCTGGCCATCTCCCAGCTTAATCTTCACACTGAATATGTTGGTTGTCTCCATGACCACCAGTCTGGCTTCAGAGCAGCCAGAAGCACATAAACCTCTCTCCTGAACACCCATGAAACCTGCTCTCTAATCTCGACTCTAACCTTCCTTCTCCCCTCATTCTCCTCAATCTATCCTCTGCTTTTGACACAGTCAACCATGTCATCCTGCTCAATCACCTCCGCGACAACCTGGGTATCACTGGTCAGTCCCTGGTCTGGTTGACCCCTTTCTCACTGACTGACCCTCCTAGGTCAAACAATTTTGCTTAGGATGCTTCAAAAGAGTTTCTCTGTTGTACACCCCACAAAGATGCCTTGATAGTTCTTTGGATCGAGGCATTTACCACTTCTGTAGACAGAGGTGATCATACTTTCAGTCTGTCCTGTGGGTAAATGGCCACTAAATAGGGGATGGTTGAATAGTTTGTTTGGGGCTATTTGCAGCTTTGGTGTACTCAACGTTTACATCTCACCTGATTTGATATCTTTGCTAGGATATCAACCGTTGCAGATGATTATAGTATGCTAGCTGAAGTGAGAGAGATGGAATGAGAAGGTAAGTACGATATAGATTGTTGTGAAAGAGAGCGGCAGTTGAGAGGGTAGGGAAGGTACAGGGATCGCTTCACAGCTGATGGAGTTTTATGAGATTCTTCATTCAAATAAATTGACCTCAAACTTCGTACGAGTCAGAACTCTGATAATTCAAAGTGGTGATAAGCTCCCCACCAGCAGACTACGTGTGTGGCCCGATGCGCTCCAGAATTCCTTTGGAGGCCCTGTTCACCCCAATCCGGCAGGTAGGCAGCAGGCCCTGTTGTTTCTAATTTGGGCTGGCTAATTAAATGGAATGCTGTATAAGCAAGGAACATGTCCTTCGCTGTCCAGGCCCTACCTGCGATACACCTATATCGTTAGTGCTAGAGGAAAGCACCTTTTGCTGTCTCCTGACGTGCCTCTCTGCAAGGTTGGGGTCTGGTTGCTCGGCAATAGTGAGCCGTCCTTACAGCATATGCAGTGCACATTGGTTCTGCACTAGAAGGAACAGGCTGAGAAATCCTGTTATGCGCTCTATAGCATTTACAGTGCAAGTGATCAAGTGATATGCAGTATACTCAATGAATAGAACGGACTCACAATAAGACAAACATTTGTAAAATAAAAAAGGGATCAAACAATATACTCAAAACGAAGGATTAAAAGGAGGTGACCACTGCAGCCACCAGAGCAGCAGGGGACATAGGCGTTTCAGAAATGTTGCAGAACATAGCTCCGCCTATTACATTCCTTCCCAGTCCAGGAGAGCCCCCAATTCTGTGGGAACGCTGGTAAAAGTCCATTATGCCTCAGCAGTGTGGGGGGGCAAATATGAGTGTAGCATGGAAGCAATCTCTTCTGATGCACTGTCCAGGTACACCTGGGCAGGAGAAATATGATGATCTGCCTGAGCTTTCGCAGGTGGAGTCGGCCCTAACTCAAGGAGTATGAGAAGTACATTGCCAAGCTAGACAAGCATTATGAGACCAAGATCAACATTATATTAGAAAGATGTGAATTTGGGAAGCGAACGGAAATGGAGGATGAATCATTTGAAATGTTTATCACAGCATTGAGAGGTTTGACGAGAACATGTAATTTCGGCCAGCAGGTGGATGAGCGCTTGAGAGACCAATTCATGCTGGAAGGGAGATACAGCAAAATGAGGTAGCAGTTGTGGTCCAAATGTGACCCGCCCTTGGAAGAAATGTTGCGAATACTGAAGGAGGTTGAGCACATAAAATAAATGTGTGAAGGCACTTGAAAAGAAAGCTCAACAACTCAAACTGCCTGAGGAGAAATGTGCAAAGAATATTGAAGTAGTAGCAGCGGCTACATTGAATGCCAGACCCCCTAATGAACCAAAGTACTAAACCAAAGACCAATCAGGCCACAAAACAAGGCCCATCCAAGATCCACACTGTGCCGTAGAAGAGGTGATGAGTTGTTTGATGATGAGTTTATTTATATAGAGGTGCTTCAGGTGTGACTCCATAGGACAATCTGCAAACAGCTCGTCCCGTCCAGCCCTCGAGGTCAGGTGTTCAAAGTGTAAGAGAAAGGGACATCTAACTAGATGTTGCAGGTCAAGCACTATAAACATGATTGATGATCTATATGAACATTCTGAAGAGGCAGTGTTTGCATTTGGAGATGAAGATGATAAGGACATAGATGGCCCAAAATATACTGTAACAATTAACGAGTGTACAGTTGAAATGATGATCAATTCTGGAGCTAAATATACCCTACACTTGAGGAAAGCGTTTGATGCATTATTTCCAGGAGAACCACTGAAGGAGACTGACATAAGACCTCCATGTTATGGAGGAGCTCAAATAACACTGATTGGATGAGTTGAGACAACATTTGAATTCAAAGGAAGGATGGCTTTGGGCAAAGTGTATGTGACAGAAAAGGGGTCTGTTCCCTTACTGAGTTGGCTTCAGCAAAAGAAGTTATAAATAAGTGGGTGTCACCGTTGGTGGTTTTGGCAAAGCCTAATGGAAAGCTAAGACTGTGTGTGGATTTACGGCCCCTTATCAGGTGTGTGATACCAGACCATCACCAGAACATATCAGACCATCACCACCCATCACCTTCTCCCCAACATAACAGAAAGGTTGTCCATGCTGGGTGATGCACCCGAGCTCCAAGGAACTTACAGCGTTTATCTCTCCCAAAGGACTGTTCCAGTTTGAATGACCTTTGGCCTAAAATCGAATGCCTCCATGTTCCAGGGGATAATGCATGAGATATTTAGGGGTTGTATGGTTCCAGGACGATATACTGGTGTTTGGTGATAGCCAGAGGATGCATGATGAAAGATAGCATAGGGCGATGAAAGCTCTTGTGAAACATGGCTATACACTGAGCAAAGAGAAGTGCAGAATTATCCCTAAAGAAATTGATTATTTTAGTCACACTGTTTTGGCATGTGGCATCAATCTTAAACAGAAGTTAAATCAGTAGCATCAGTAGAGCGCGTGAACCGAGCAATAAGGAAGAGCTGCATTCTTTCTTAGGTATGGCCTAAAACTATTTGGAATTTGTGCCACACTTTGGTGATAACACTGTAAACATAAGTCCACTCCTTAACCCCTTAACTGCTGAGATGTAATCAAGTCTATGGAAAAAGGATGAGCATACTTGTCCTTAACACTTAAAGGGTTTCAAAGACTGATCTATGTATGAGTGAAATAGTACGTGTGCAGATGAAAGTGAAAAAGTCAAACTAGCATTGGAATCCACTGCAACTTTAAAAAAACTTCAAATTTGTCAGAAAGACGATCATCTCTACTGATGCTAGCAATGCAAATCTAGGGACTGTGTTTATGTAAATTGAAGATGACCAGGAATACGTTATCGCATTTGCATCACGTTTGCTGAAAGGGACAGAGCCCAACTGCTTGACAATTGAGAAGGAACCTTTGGCAATCAAATGGTCTGTGGACAAATTCGGGGCATTTCTGTGGAGATCAAAATGTGTGGTGCTAACAGACCATAAACCACTGAGAGAAACACTGCAAAAGAAGGTCCTAGATGGCGTGTCCTCAATAATAAGGAGATGGGTGTTAGCCCTCCAAGAATATGACTTGGACGTTGAATACATTCAGGGAGTTCCTGCTGATTGTCAGTCATAAATGGCTGTGGTGCAAGATGATAATGACCTGGGAAAAGAGGAAAAATGGGTGTTTAGCGTTGAGCAAAGGAGTGTTTCATGGGATGAGTGGCTGAATGCTGAAGACGATGATGACAATTGGAAGAGAGTGGGGTCCGATCTAACTGGAAGAGGGTCCATAATGAAACAATCCATCAAGGGTACACACCTCAAAGGACTCTGGGCAGTCAAGGATGAGTTACAAATATCTGTGGAGTATGTGATGAGAGTTGACCAAATAGTACCTTCATTGGAAGTAAGGAAGAGAATTGTTGTGATTGCCCATGAAGGGCATCGGGCCTTACGGACAGTAAGCAAATGGTCTGCTCTGAATTCTGGTGGCCTAGCTGTGATTTAGAAATAGAGGGGGTGATCAGGAACTGTGTGTCATGCATGTTGAGCGAAAAGAATTTAGCGACCAGAGTAAATCCCAGGAAGGTAATGACCATACCAAGTATGCTGTGGGAGAGGATATGCATGGATATTGTGGGCCCCGTCCAGAATAAGGGAATTCTAAAATATTGCATTGTGTTGATTGACACACTTTTTAAGTGGGTGAACGTGAGGATCACACATAACATTACGACAAGAAAAGTGATTGATTTTATGGAGGAGGTCCTCAAGAGAGATGGGTATTTGAGCAATGTTTTGACTGATAATGGTGTGCAATTTAAATCTAACACGTTGTGCAGGTATCTTATGGAAAATGGTATAGAGCACAAATGCACTGCCATTTACCATCCCCAAACCAATGGTGCTGCAGAGAGGTTTATCAAGGTTATACAAGACTGTGCAAGGCGGGCCTGGGCAAATGCGGAAAATTGGGAAGAAGCTATGATGAGTAGGAGGGCATAGGTTATCGCCACATATATGTATGGGTTTGACCCCCTTTGAAATGAGTAAGGGAAGAAAGCTCAATAGCAAACTGTGCCCTCCATGGTTGAAGAGGGAAAGTGGACTTTGGAGAATGTGGAAAGTGCGAGGGTGCATGTTGTGGATAGGCAAGAGCGAAATAAGGTCAAGTATGATGTCGGGAAGGCTGTTAAGGAGCAGAGAGTTGGGGGGGGTGGGGCCGAATTTGTTAGGCTTAGGTTCCCTGTTCCTTTGCGGGAAGGACCCATGCAATGGTCTGGACCTCAAGACATTTCACAACGCCATCATGATGGACGAGGAAAGAGCCTGGGATATGAACATGGTGGTTGCTGTGAAAGGAAGTGGAACTGAGAGTGAATCTAATGAGAATGTACACACTGGTGGGGTCAAGGGTGGTCAAGAGTGGCAATAATTCAGGACCCGGTGGTAGGCCAGCTACATTGTTACTACAATGATTTTTGGTATTGTTTGTGTTATTTCTGTGTCTAGTGATGCCTGTCGACTCTCTGAGATGTTGCAGTGCCTATAGGTTGTCCATGGTTGCTATTTGTACTGGGGTCAATTGCTCTCTGGTCCTGCTTTTTTATAGCCTGACACTTTTAAGCCTAATTTCTTAAGAGTTATTTTGTTTCAGATATTGGCCCTCATTACGACCCTGGCGGATTTTTTCCGCCATCCGCGGACTTTTCCGCCATGGCGCAAAGTCCCTTTACGCCATGGCGGATGGCGGACTTACCGCCCCATTCCGAGGTCGGCGGGGCGGTAAGTCCCCATTGACCCATTTACCCTTCCCCATTCCCATTTCGGCCCCATAGGGCTCAATGGGAGTGGGGAAGGTGTTAATTACGCCACCGTACACTACGGTGGCGTAATTAACACCGAGGTCCCATAGCGCCATGGATTTTTACGCCCGCAAAAAGCGGGCGGAAAAGTGACCATGGCGCTCTGGGAACTCGTAGTTGGCGGTAAGGGGTCGGCGCAGCTAACGCTGGCGTAAACCCCTTACCGCCAGGGTCGTAATGAGGGCCATTCTCTTTTACCTCTTGCTAGGGGGCTTTAAATCTGTGCAGGGTGTCGTGGTATTCTTCTCGTACGGTTTTGCTTTCAGGATCCCTGTTTTTTTATTTATTTGTTTTATTTTTTATTGGAGGGGCCCCTCAGGTTATTTGATTTCATAGACTATTTCAGACCAGATAATTTGGGGTTTTCCTTTTTTATTTTTGCGGCTGTCAGACTCAGTCAAACAAGTGATGGGGCCATGGAGGCGGAACTGGAGCACCATGGACGAGCATGCCAAGAGAACCGTGAGTCATTCTTGTTCGAGAAGAGATACAGGGTGCTCCCAGCCCCTTCCTGAAGAAAAACAAACACCAGTCAGTAGTGATAATACAAGGCTAATTCACATTGAAACTGAATACAAAATTCATATTCTACCCCAAACAAAATAACTTTTTAACAACAATTGTTTTTTCAAAACATGTCTTACAGGTCCCATCTTTGAGATGACATTTGATCGTGCATGATTATTTTCATCGATTCTAGTATCCTGCATCAGTGTGCCCCCATTACAAGCCTTTGAGCAGTCTTCTTTCGAATAATTGCCATTGCACATATGTAGAGGCTGTACGGAAGTCACTCTTAATGTTAGTGTTAAAGGTATTTGTACCACGCACCGTCACCACCGAAGTGGTCCCCATGCGCTCCTTCTGACTGTGGGGAGATATGTGATGAGGGGAATGAGCCAACGGCGGAACACATCAAGTGGCTGTTTAAAAGAGGCTGTTTTGTGACCTACTGAGGTATTATGCAGAGACCGTGGTACAAGTAGCCTGAGGAAGGGCAGCTGACCCAAACCTCACATGCATAGCCTGGATTGTCCATGTATCACATAATGACTATAGCATATGATGCTTTCCATGGCATATTATGATAGTACCTGGACATATGAGGGTGAGCTGGGCATAGACCGCCAGACCCTTGTGCATACGAGGCTTTCCCTAGCGTATTGTTGTAGTATATGAGACTGATACAGAGTCATTTTACTGAAATCCTTGGTTCTGCAGTTCTCTTTACTGAATTCCATCTTCCTACAGTGCATGTTGCGAGCATCAATGGGGCATTACTACTTCTGGGTCATCTCGCTTCCGGATGGTTGTCCTGCGCGGCTTCCTTAGTTTATAAGTCTCCACGCTCAGCTCTATCACTGAATCACTCTCTGCAAAAGAATATGATACAGGCTCTTTATCGTAGAAGAGGGTGAGGAGTAAAATTCATAAACAGTGCACACGCCAGAGAGGGTGGGTCGAGTGTTGTTTCAGGGCTCAAGTCGAGGGTACTCGCGGTTGGACGCCGTCCGCCCACATTTTTCAGAGGGTGAACGCTGTCCCCCCTAGGTATTTTAGAGGCCGTGTGTAAAACGAGAAACATTGACTGTCTGTTTTGAATGTACACCCTCGGGGGTCGACCCATGGTCGCCATGTTTGTAGGCTCTGCACTTCACTACTGCACCACAACTAAAGGTGAAAAGTCACATTTCGAGACTGCATGTTCCAGAGAAATCATGGGGATTGATTCGCTGAGTTTAAAACATGCAGACCTTTTAACGTTTTCAAAACACTATTAGCAGAAAATATCCTCCCTTTGTTTCTTGTGTCTGTTAATTTTATGAAAGGCAAATGTCATTCGTCCTGTGCAATTTGCATGGTTATACAAAGCCAAATGAATGAAATGTGCATTTTCGCCTTGATATGCTATTTGCTGGTGACGTCACTGCTCAATGCGAATGTTACTGCGGCCCCCACTTTTTTTTTTCTTGAACTCCTACACATAAAGCTAGCATTTGTTGGGTGCTATAGTGTTGGGTGATCCACCTGGGCAGCCAAATGGATTGTGTTTTGCTCCAAAGGAATGCAGATTGAGGGTGAATCACTCAGTCCCATTCCACCTGGCAATGTACCTTGATCGATCGGTCACTCGCCACTGAGTCGCAGGCAGTTTATGCAGAAATTCGAGTTGGGCCTGGAAATCTTCCTGAAGTTGAGTTGAAACATACGTACTACAGGCAACTGAGACTGCATTTATGAATGATTTCTTAAAGGAACGAGATCTATAAGATGGAACAGCAGGCGGGCGGTCAGGTGATGTCAATTTTCAAATATAACTTACAAAATTTCAACGGAATCTGTGTGCGAAAATCAAGATTGGGAAGGGATGCATATTTGTTCACTGCACAGGTCACATGATCTATTGTCCTCCAATGGGATGGCAACGTTGACCAACGGGGGTTGTTTGACAGCTAAACGTATGGTACAAGATGTGTCGGATCCCTTAGAGGGTATCGGTTATTGAGAGGGTGACCAGCTTAGAAGCAGAAGCTTCTACATCATCTGGACTTTGATAAGGGGAGGCCAAGGCAACAAGATAAGGAAGGTGGTCCTGATGATGATACTCAATTTGGGGCCTTCCAGATGTTTTGGACTACAAATACCATGATCCTTCACCATTGACTGTGCGGCCTAAGCAGAATCGGAACAGGGCTAAATCACAGGGTATAAGGCCTCACTAGGACCTAAAATAGATGACAGACCAAGGTCAGTAAACAATTAGCGTTCTTTCAAAGGGAAGGGGGAATATACATCTTTTCAATAATACTTGATGTCTGGATTAAAAGTTATATGATAATAGGAGACAGCTAATCACCCTTTTAGCGAGTGAGAAGGAGGTGATTCTAATTAATGGGAAATTGAAAAGGCTTAAGTCACCCAATGAGGAGGCCACATCTATAATTCTATAATTTGTGTGTCCCTTTACATAAAGTAGGGCATTTGAATTCTGCTAATGAAAGGAGGAGGCAGAGATCTTTATAAAGCACTCATCCCAGGAAAGATGGTGGTCACTCTATTCAACAGCACTTGGAGACCTTGGGCCTCATTAAGAGCTGGGTGGCATTTTGATGGTAAATCTGCAGAATTACTGCCAAAACCTTTTACTCTTACTGCTACTTGGTCCTGTGGGTTTACATCGAGATTACAAGTGGTGATAGCGCGGTGTGATTCCCCATTTTCTGAGCCCCTAGGACTCCATGGGGATTTTGCGGATTTACCACGAGCGGTAATTCCGCTACTGCACATGTGCCGATTTTTGGAGGAAAAGTGGAAGATTCTTTTCTACCTTGAATTGGGAATTCAGCAGTGCGGTAAAACGTCAGTAATTCCGTTACTGACAAAAAAAGTGTCAGGAACGGAATGAATGCCACTTTATTTTTTATGGCACCGCCAAACTGGTAATGCGGCCCATCTTTGAAATCCCAAGTCATATCCAGCTGCTGGATGGGTGATACTCACTGACAATTGCTTGGGCTGGTAATGGCCATTGTCTGGCCTCAAAGCTGCTATGATGTAGACAACCCTCAACCTTGATGGTGATGGAACCCTCACCCTTGATGGTGATGGAACCCTCAACCTTGATGGTGATGGAACCCTCACCCTTGATGGTGATGGAACCCTCAACCTTGATGGTGATGGAACTACCGGTGAGGGCCAAAGGCTGTGTGAGGAGGTGGAATTGCCCTAGGAAACATGCATGTGGATGGCTAGAGACATGTCCATAGTCATAATAATGAGCAGATTACTGCATTTCTTTTACAGCGCCTCATGCTGAATTCCTCCTGCTTCAAAGCATTGTATGCACAGATGGCATTCATACCCACCTTGATGGTACTAAAAGTATCAACCTTGCAAAGATGAAGGGCTGAGTCAGCCGTGCCATGATTTGAACTGGTGAAATGTAATGTGGGCTCATGCCTGAGGATGGCGCTTTCCCTGTGATCTATGCCGCCTAGTAGTAGTGAGAAGCAGTATGCACAGTCGTCAGTACACAACGCATCATCCAGAAGTGACTAAGCTAGAAACAGTCAAACCTTTTCTTAAAAATGTTAATCAGTTTCAAATGTTTCCCACTGGATCCAGTTGCTGGCATATAGGGCTCTTCAGCAACCAGTGAACTTTTTCCTTAATTCCAGTTGCATTTTAGAACTGGTTATTGGTCAACAGTGGTGTCCATTGTCCCTAGTTGGAGACTGTATTATTCAGAGTCTATTTGCCGTTCCACACCAGGCTGAATAATGTACAGGCCGGCGCCCACAAATGTATATGCTGCACCCGGGTCCAGTAGAACGCATTTGGAACTGGAATTTCCAGCAGGAGTGAGTAGTGTAGCACATTCAGTTTGAATGACCAAGTGGACTCAGTGCCTGGTGGGAGTCTGCATGCTGGTCAAAGGGTATTGCAGACTAATCTGCTAAACGAGGCTGTATCCTTTGATGGGGTATAACAGGAAAGTATATGTGGGCGGAGCAAAGATATGAAAAATACAAGTATGTGCTTTTGGTCTTCCATCCACCAGATCCTCAACCTCTCCAGGTAGCTGCTCTCTGACATCCAAATAAAGACATCCCGGCATCAATGTGCATGCATTGACTTCCTCTTGAGCTCTGCATTAAGATCTGAGTGCACTTCTCTTGTAATCACGCCAACAGGTGACCGGTACATTGTGGCGGACTGTGGCGGAGGTACGGTGGATCTCACCGTCCATCAAATAGAACAGCCTCGGGGGACACTGAAAGAGCTGTACAAGGCCTCAGGTAAGCCATTAAAGCAGTCAATAGGTTATGATTTTACAAAGGAAACCACTCTAATGTTTCTTCTCTTTCCACTCTTGGTTGGCTTTCTTTTCATTCCTGCCTTAAGTTTAATTTTCTGTGTCTAGTCTTTAAATCTCTTCACAGTCTTGCACCCGACTATCTTTCTTCTCTGGTATCTTCTTATATTCCTACTCGTTCTGTTCGTTCCCAGTCTCAATTTCTTCTTGCAGTCTCTCATCCCCCTTGTGCGTAATACGCCTTTCCGTTCTTTTACTCTGTTACCTCCTTTCCACTGGAACTCTCTCCTGCTCTCTCTAAGCTCTATTTCTTCATACTCTTTATTCCGTTTGTTCATCACTGAAGATATATGTTCTTGAATCTCACATACAAGGCTGATTGCATTTCTATTGTCACTTGCATTTCCCATTTTATTGTACCGTTTTTATGAATCTATGTACATCGCTTTGGTTTAAAGCGCTTTATAAATCCAAAATAAAATACAACAAAAACAATTCTCAATGCAAAATCCTGTGTATTATGGAACGAGGTGTATAGGTAAATGGCTGTTTTGCGCTATACAAATGTAATAAATAAATAAATAAATATCATGCATAGAGCCAAATAATGAAAACTCAAGGTGCCACCAGTATGTTCAGAAGAATGGTGGAGGAGTCATTAAACTCTCGCCAACGTTAACACCCGCTCCACAATAAAATGAGATGAGCCTCCACACACTCAGATAGGTGGCCCCAGGAAAGTACTACACTCAACACACACTCCAAAATAGTTCCATTCATGCTCAATAGCCAGGTATCAATGAGTGAAAATGGGGCATTATCTTCAGCTTTGGCGGTGATTCATTATGGTGTTCCTCAGGGTTCTCCCCTTTCCCCGTCCCGGTTTCACATCTATGTCCGGAATGTATTTATGAAATATGGGCTGACATTTCATCCCTGATGACACACAAGTGTATATTACGATCGAGAGCCCAAATTATGAAGTCACTAATCTTTTGAAGTGAAAACATGGCTGTTTAATTTTTGGCTTCAACTAAATCCCACCAAAACATAGGTCATTCTTTTGAGCCCATTAAAGAAACTCAGAAACATAGGGCCTGATTCATGGAACGTTTTTCTTTGGGATTGCGCCATTTTAAAACACTTCCTTGAATCAGGCCCATAGTAGCCAGCTGCCCATACCTGCCTTATTCAGCCTTTCTGCTGGCCGTGTAGCCACAATCAAAAATGTAGGCCTGGGAAGAGCAGGGCAGGAAAGATGTGACACAAAGTGCTGATGAGTGCAGGCCGGAATAGCCCCCTTATTGTGATGAGCTAATGGGAGAGGTCCAGAGTTCTGGGGTGGTGGAGTGTGCAGGGGCTGGATGTTGGAAGGCTGTGATGAGCTGATGGGAGAAGTCCAGAGTTCTGGGGTGGTGCAGTGTGCAGGGGAAGGGGATTTAGCAGCTGTTCACCTGCAGTGTGTGAGTGGCTTGCTGGTGCTTGCAGTGTAAGAGGGGAACTAAAGCGAGGAAAGGGACAAGTACCTAAGAAGCCGTACCCAGCAATGGGTTTAGGCTTGAAGCTCTCCTTAGCATCTTAGAACTAAAACAACTCAAGAATGAGGCCCAATACATTTCTGGTTAAAGTATGTGGTGAACAGCCAGGTGTTCAGTCAGCTCTGGTCCATTTCTGTAAGTGCTGAAGGCGAGCGGTCAGGTAGCTCAAGCCTTTGCCACCTGAACTAGTGTTCTTGCAGTTGTGAGTGTGTGCCAAAGGATGGCTAGGTATCTCATATTTCTGGATAGCTTATATGGTTGAATTTGATCACTGGTGGAGGTTGGCAAGTCTTTTCAATAGATACTCTAGCATAACATAGCATAGCAATGTATAAAAAGCATAAAAAGCTGAACAAAACATCAAAAGCACAGAGGGGCAAACAAGAGGCATACAAGGGCATAACACGCCACAAGAGAGACTCCTTCGCACACTCCAACCCCGGGGTGTTGCTAGGTCTGGCAAAGATCTGGGGCTATGCTAATGGCAGGACTGTCGGAACTCGGGGCTAGATAGCCTTTTGTTTATAAGCGCTGAGCTTCTATACACCCCACCTCCCACGGCCCTAGCGACGATTCTTCTCCAAACTCTGACCGCTTCATACAGATCCCATTAGCCCTGTCTGTCTTTCCCACTGCCAGGCCATCGCTATAATGCTCTGCTCTTCCTGCTCTCTCTGTCTCAAGGCCATTTTCACATCTCCCAGACCCCAACGAGGCCACGCACGACAGTCAGGGGAGTTGCTAGGTCTGGAAAAGATCAGGGGCTTAGCTAATGTCGGGACTGTTGGGACACGGGGCTAGCTAGCATTTTGGTTGTAGCACCTGAGCTTCTGTCCGGGGCTACAACAAAAAGACCCGGGGCTATAGCACCCCAGCAACGCCTCTGCGCACGAGGCTGGCGTGTGCCTTTTCTAACAAAGTGCGGGATAAGTTGACAACAAATAAGGACACAGACACGTACATTATAGCTACTGTCCATTGGCAGAAAGGTGCTACCCCATTCTGAACTGATAGGCCACTATACCACATTTACACAAATAGGTCCCTGATTGGGGAGAGTCACAGCCAGGTCAGTTTTTTTCTAACAGTCAGAGGTTTGTAGTTCTGGTTTTCCATCTATAATCTAGGATCAACTATCAGACCTAGATAAGAACTCCCGAATGATATTGGACATGCCACAATGTATGTACAGACCTAGGAAATACCCAACAAAGGGCGTGAGATACCAACTTCCAGTGTACTGTCATTTGGAGGTGCCAGTGATATGACAGTCCAAACGGTGCCAATGATCATGCTAGTGTGTCCCCTAAAGCAGGGCTTTAAGTGGGCTGGGGCCGGCAGTCTGCAAAAAACTCAATCGAGCAGGGTCTCACACTATCTCAACAGCCAAGACAGCCACTTTTATTTCTTTCCGCTGCAATGCCACGACTAGCCAGTGTCTCATTGCACTGTGCTATTCCGTAGGTGTTGAATTTCGTTTGCTTCATTCAATAGACTATGGCCCTCATTACAAGTCAGGCGGTGGACCATGGTGCTCTTAGCACCATGGTCCATGCCGGATTCCGCCATGGTGGATGGCGGAATTACCGACCCATTCCAAGGTGAGTGGGGCAGTAATTCCCCATTCACCATTTGCCCTTCCCCATTCCCATTTTTGCCCCTCCCCATTCCCATTTTTGCCCCATAGGGCATAATGGGGATGGGGAAGGCGCTAATTACGGCACCGTAAATTACGGTGCCGTAATTAGCACCAAGGTCGCTTAGCGCCTTGGACTTTAACGCCTGCAAAAAGCAGGCGTTAAAGTGTGAATCGGGGCGTTAAGGGTTAACGGCGCCGACGGCGCCGTTAAACCCTTAACGCCTGACTTGTAATGAGGGCCAATGAGCCTAATTCACAGAAGCGTTTTATAATGGCAAAACCCCATTGGAAAACGCTCTGAGAATCATAGTCCATGTGTCAAGCGGTCAATTAGAATGACACCAAAGAAATCCAGCACCTACGAAATGGCGCAGTGCTATTTCTTAGGTGGTGTACTATTCCGTATTGCATACTTGTTTACCAGCTGCAGGGCTTAGAATCCCCAGCGTGGGACAATTGTAAAAAGAAAATAGCCCAGCAACTTTTCTTTTTGATTGTCCCGCGCTGGGGACACTTCAGGCCGCACCCCTTCGTTGCAGACCCCCCGCGATTTTTCACCCCACTTAAAGCACTGCACTCCAGCAGCAAATGCCTGGTCAACCAGTTAACAACATTATTTCATGATTGGCAGCACCGAACTCCGGCGCAGTTCCAGTGCTCATCTTCAAGTTTCATATGATACGCCAGCGCCACCTAGAGTCAACCATTATTAAATATACCAAAAGAGGAATCCTGCAGACTAAATACATACACAAACAGCCTTTTTGTATATGCACATGCTGTCTTTTAAAAACATCGTCAAATTAAACATTGTATTTTTAATCTTTCTATCGAAATACCATTAGATAGGAAGTTCTAATATACCATTGTTATTACTCCCGGGCAATTGGAACCCATTTCACTAACCCAGTTGATCCAGGCTTCAGATTGGGCAGAGATCAGCTGCATGTGCTATGGCCAGTGCTTTAAGTGGCCCGGCTCTATCCAGCCCTCAGCACCTGCGCTTCTTCTTTTTGGCTCTAGTGAAGGCCGAGGCTTCTCCAAACTCGAGGAGAGTACCGGTACTCATTGCCACCTTATTTGCTTGTCCCAGCTGACGTGCACTCTTTCTCAAAGTGCAGGATAGCACAGCTGCTCCCCCTGACGTTCGAACTGTGCCAACAGAGCATCACAATAAGGTTGAGGTTGACAGACCAGGCACAGGGGTGCCTGAAGGAGGACCATTGTCCGTTAAGCGGTGTGAATGGGGAATAATACATGGGAGGGAAGGATAACATTGCATGCATGGACTTTAACAGGCGACATTACGCTGTGTTGAATTTTCTTTAACTGTGAATACAGTTTAAAAATAATGTTCTTTAGGTGTGAAAACAGTTTTAAAAACGTACACACCTTCTAGTCAGGATGGGTAAAATACGGCTATAATCCTATTTTGACTCCACTTTTTATTTTAAACGATTTGATTTATTTAATGCCAAGTTAGTGTTTTATGCAATTTGTGTATTTTTAAATGCATTGCTATTCAAATATTGAATCTTTTCAAACCCAAACCTGAACACATATTAACTACAGATGGAAGGGAGGTAGCCAAGAGCTTAAATCGCAGACTGAGCTCAAATCCTAGGTTTACCTCTTAAGCAAAGTGTGTGATCCCAGGCAAATCTTTTATGCTCACTGTGCCTTTTTTTTCAAAAATTGAAAGACATAAGGAAAGAAAAGTCCCTCTAGATTTTATTTATACAGCCAGACTATGTTCCTCCACAGGTTTCAGCGGGGATTGTGAGAGTTTATCAGTTATTTTTCTCTTTAAGCACCCTAGATTAGCCATAGATCTTGCATACAAAATGGTATAAGTTGTCTTTCTGTCCCTTCTTTCTGTAAAAGCGTGTGAATTTATATACATGACAATATTTGTGCCAAAACATGGCAAATACAGTCTGTGATTGGTGGTCGTCTTTGAGAGGTGACTACATTAGGCTGACAGAATCAAATTTCAAGCGAATGACTTAAAAGTACACCATTATGCTGAAATTGGGGCTGGAATCACTTATTGAGAGAGAGAGAGACAAAGAGATAGAGAGAGAGAGAGAGAGGGAGAGAGAGAGAGAGAGAGAGAGAGAAAGAGAGAGAGAGAGAGAGAGAGAGAGAGAGAGAGAAAGAAGGGGGAGAGAGAGAGAGAGAGAGAGAGAGAGAAGGGAGAGAGAGAGAGAGAGAGAGAGAGAAAGAAAGGGGAGAGAGAGAAAGAGAGAGAGAAGGGAGAGAGAGAGAGAGAGAGAGAGAGACAGAGAGAGAGAGAGAGAGAAAGAGAGAAAGAGAGAGAGAGAGAGCGAGAGAGAGAGAGAGAGAGAGAGAGAGAGAGAGAGAGAACATATGTTTAGAGCCTGGATAAGTGGTGAGAGAGACAAAAAGAAAGTAATACAAATAGATAGTGAGACACAAAGAGCAAGACACACAGATCAAGTGAGACACATAGAGAGCTTTGTGAATGGGCGGGAAGGCGCATAATTTGAGGGCGAGGAGACACACAAGAGCAATTTTTCATCCCCAGACAATTTGATGCCTACATTGGTGAGGAGCTGTATAAATAACATCTTTAGGGACTCTTGTTTCCTTAGGATTTTCAATTTTTGAAAAAAAGACATAGTGAGAGTAAATTATTTGCCCAGGATCACACACTTTGCTTAAGTGCTAAAACTAGGATTTGAACTCAGTCTGTGATTTAAGCTCTTGGCTACATATCTGCACTTCAAAGCACTGGTACCAAAGAAGCAGTACTCAATATCAGACTTTTCTCATATTGTGTCTCATGCCAGAATCCTCCAGCTTGGAAGTGCGGCAATAGATGCTATTATTTCACAATGCTAGATGCCCTTTTCCAGGGATCTCACTCAGTAGGATGAAGGGCTCACTGGGCACTGGCAGAATGTGCAGCTGGAACTGTACCGTTATCCGATTAACTCTCTGAGCGATCGTATCGTCTCGAAATACTCAAGATGTCCTGTTGCCGGGTGAATGTGTTACTGTCGAGCTAGTGGTATGGCAGAGCAGACGCATCTGAGCAGTCGGGCACAATGTAGCCGGCGCGCCATCAGAGCAGAAGTTCCCAAGCAAGGCTGGGCTGGTCCATGCTTTGTCAATGGTGTGCCCCAATGAGTAGGTGCAGGTGTGCAGACTTAGAACGTAGTTTCTCTCACGTACTGGAACATATGGACGGTGCCAGGCTCCGGCAGGCGGGCGCAGTCACCAGTAACATGTTCCCTTGCGCCTGCGCCTGTACTATCTGCTGGACAACCTCCTGCACGGGTCTGCCAATGCTGCTGCCTGGCACTTTAAGTCCTAAAAGGTTTTAGGGTGGCCCGACAACCAGTGGTGGAGGCGTGGAAGAGTAGAGGCCTTTCCAAACATATTTGCGCCTTGAAACACTTGTGTATAGGCGCGTTATAAATGTCATACCATATGATTCACTAGCACCCTAATCTGTTGTTTGGGGATTTTGGCTACATCGTACCTTTTACTTGACCGGTACGCATGCTACAGATGAGTGCATGGCAACATGTATTGAAATAGGACACACAAGTTAAGCAGGAATATTAGCTGAAGCCTGGCCGTCTGGGCCGTCTTGACACAGTGAAGTTTCAAGGACACTTTGCTGTTCATAAAAACGCTGCAACCTTGTTCAAGGCACTAGAGTAATTATGCTGTGAACCCGTCCAGAGTGAACAAACTAACGGAGGGCTGTACCCCGTAACTCACAGGCACCTGGGGTTATCTTGACAAAACATACAGAAAAGTGGTGTCTCGCGAAACAACAAATAAACTTATCTTATTTTATTTCATTAGCGTCCGTTTACGCCATATTAAATATAAAAAGAATATATAGGCAGAAAGGCAAAACCCATCCTAATATAGGATCAAAATTACAATCAATTGTATTTATTCAAAACGACATAAATTGAAGGGCAAAAATCACGAACGACTTAAATCACAATGTTAGACACATCTAAAACCTATGACCTGAATCGATCATTGTGCAATAAACAGGAATAAAGTGCAACAAAGAGCAAGGGATACCAGTGTGTCTTCATGCGTGCGATCATTTTATATCTCCTAAATACCTAAACATGCCGGTAAAATAGCTCAGCGGGTTAAGCGCCCGCTGCTGTGATCTGAACGTGATCTGCAGGTCATAGGTTTGAATCCCGGCAAGGCCAACTGAGCCTTCCAAGGTCGATAAATGAGTACCAATTTTAATTGGGTGATATTGTATGTAAATAAGCGCTTTGGATTAAGGTGCTACATAAATAAACACATCATTATCATTAAATACACCTAGCATGAATGTGCACACAGCATCAAAGTGCAAAAAGAACAGTCAAAACTACATGTGGATCGACAGTATTATTAGACCATTTGAGGTCATGATCAATCATATCAATGATCAATATCGGGCATACACTACGCTCCATGGATTAAAGGTGAAACCTTCGTAGTGGACGAAAACGTTTGTGGTTTTTACCTTTCTATGTATGTCGTTTTTTAAATAAATAAAATTGATTGTCATTTTGATCTTATATTAGCATGGTGTTTTGCCTTCATGCCTATAAATCCTATTTTCATTGAATACGGCGTAAATTGACTCCGTAATTAAATTAAATAAGTTAAATTCCTATCTGGCAGACACTGCTTTTCTGTATTTTTGGTGAACCCGTCTAGAGTCATGATGGGTAGCCAGGATTAGGTTGGTCTTTGCGTGGCTGTATGGCTGAGGAGCACAAGCTCACTTTTAGCAGGTATTGTTTTAAGTAGGCACTCGGCATTTGGCATTTATGATATGGTAGGATATGATACTATATTTATAACGTGCCTGTACACGTGACAAGACAAGGAGGTGGAAACAAAGGGAGGACAAAACAACGATCTTACTAGACCTTGTGTCATTCAGATCGCGCAAGTGCAGGGAAGAGGGAAGGGAGAAGTGCCAGGGGGAGGGCAAGGGAGAAGTGCAGGTAACTCAAGAGTGCAGCCAGTGGGTGGCTGATAAGTGCAGAGAGAAGGAACTGTAGGGTTGCAGATACAGACCCTTAAGTGCTGGGGAGCCCGGTGGCAGTGCAAGGGCAACTGGACATGCAGGAGCCTGGGCGCGAGTTCAGAGGGTGACCAGGTGACCTGTGCCTGGAGCAGTCAGTGCATCAGCAGGGAAGAGGACGAGAGAAAGTGGAAGCAAAAAGGAAGGTCTTGAGTTGCTTTCGGAACCAGAGGGGCTTCTACTCAAGTTTGAGAGAGGCAGGGAGGCTGTTCCAGAGGGAGGCCCCAGCGAGGAGATAGATCTGCCTTGGAGAAACGTCTGACCTCTCAGAGAGTTGGATGTGGATGAGCAGAGAGCTCGAGAAGGAAGATGTTTAAGAAGAGAATGTTGGAGGTAGAGCAGTCCCAGGCCTCAGAAAGCTGTGTGGATGATGCAGAGGGTCTTGAAGTTGCTCCTTGCAGCGACAGGGAGTCAGTGAAGATATTTAGGAGCTGGAGAGATACGATCCCTGGGCTTGTGGCCAAGGACAAGTCTGTTCTGGATAAGCTGTAAAGGTCGAAAAGAGTAGAGGCAGGAAGATTTAGAAAGAGCTATTTCAGCAGATCTCTCTAGAGAGGACCAAGGCTCTGGAGACAGTGACCTTCTGGGGAAAGTAAGAAAAGGAAGAATACCTCTAAAGAGATGCAGCTGATAGTTTGACTTCTTAGAGACGTTGGAGATGTGAAGAGAGAATGAGAGGGTAGAGTCAAAGATGACACCAAAGTTATTAGCCTCGCAGGAAGGAGCAGGAAGAGGGCCCAGAGTGGGGGGGGGGAGAGAGAGAGAGAGAGAGAGAGAGAGAGAAAGAGAGAGAGAGAAAAGGAGGAAGTAGGCATGTCAATGAGGAGGATCTCAGTCTTTCTGCCATTAAGGCAGTGATCAATGGTGCCACACCATTCCTGAATTGCGGCCCGACAGTCTGGTATGAGAGAAGAAGCAGAGGTGGCTGAGGGGAGCCTGAAGGAGAGCTGGGTGTCATCCGCAATACACTGAAAGTTGGAGTAGAAATTAGCGATGCAGTGTGCAAGAGGTGCCAGGTAGTGGTTGAAAAGCCAGGGAGAAAGGTTTGACCCCTGAGGAACACCACAAGTAGTGAGAGAGATAGAAGAGAGGAAAGACCCCAGTTGGACCTGAGAGGGATGGACAGTGAAAAAGGAGGTCAACCAGGCCAAGGCCTGATCGGTGATACCCAGGTTATCACAGAGGCGATTGAGCAGGATGGCATGGTTGACTGTATCAAAAGCAGATGATAGATCAAGGAGAGTGAGGACAGTAGGAAGATTAGAGTCAAGATTGGAGAGCAGGTCTTCACGGGTGTTCAGGAGAGCAGTTTCATGCTTCTGGCCACTCTGAAGCCAGACTGGTAGTTGTGGAGACAACCAACAGATTCAGTATGCAGATTAAGCTGGGAGATGGGCAGCTTTTCCTGGAGGTTACCCAGGAAAGGAATGATGGAGATCGGATGCTAGCTATCTGGAGAGGAAGGATTGTCAGAGGGCTTCTGAAGAAGGGGGTGCACAAGGAAGTGGATGAGGGGGAAGGTTCCAGAGGCAAATGAGTGATTGCAGAAATCAGCCAAGGCTAGAGCAAGAGTGTTCATGTGATCCTTGATGGTTCTGGATGAACAGGGGAGAACCTGCTTTGACAAGACTTTCATAGATCAGACTTGTCTAGAAACATCGTCAGGGGTGAACAAGGGAAAGGAGGAGGAGAGCCGGCACAGACGGGCCAGGAGTGGTAGAAGAGTAGGAAGAGAAGGTAGAGGGCAGACAGGATGTCCTGAGTTTAAGTGGTGAAATGAGAAGCCACGGCCGTGCAGAGGGCTGGGAGGGAACAGGAGAGGTAGAGAATCTATCAGGATTGGCCAGCTCCTTGCAGATTTTGAAAGGTTTGGCTGAGTTGTAGGATGCCGCAGATACGTAGACTTGGATGTGGGCTCTCTTCTTGGAGAGGTCATAGAGTCTGTACTGCCTTTGAAGAAGGCAGCAGGCCAGTTGGTCAGGGGCTGCGCCTGATGCCCTCCTCCACTTCCTCTCAGCCACCCCACACTTGCGTTTAAGCGGAGCGAGGTCAGAATCGTACCAAGAGTTGCACTTAGTCTTGGGCTTCAAGCGGATCCTCATGACAGGGGCAAGGACATCCAGAGTGTTAGAGATAGGAAGAAAGTAGGAGGAGAGAAAGTGGCGGCGAATGTCTCAACTGACACACGTGCTCCATGGGTCGGATGACTGAGAAGGTAGGTGGCAGTGCTGGAGTCTGCGTAACCTGGGGGGGTAGAGAGGTGGGAGGAAAGGAGGACGTGGTCACTCCAAGAGAGCAGTGGTGAGAGGGCTAGAGAAGGGGTGGTCTGAGGAGATCCGAACGTCTAGGTTGTGCCCTGCATAGTGAGTCAGGCCAGAGGGAAGAATAGAGAGAGAGAGAGAGTCACAGAGGTTGCAAAAGCTTGATAAGCTCGATAAGCCTGAGACAGCATTTCAGCCGTGAGGTGTGTAAGGCGCAACTGACCACCCAGTATTCAATTCAGCACTATCTTTCATCTCTCGCAGGAATATTTATAGCACTATCGCATTATGTTGACCTCTCACTCAATGAACTAACAGAAGAACTGTAACCAGCAGTGACCCCAGTTGTCGAATTGTATGAAAAGAAGTAGTGGAACTATGTCCCTTGATGGCCCGTCCCCACTCCCAACAAACTACATCGCCACGTCCCCTCCCATGTCTAATACAATCCACATACCCAGGTCCCGCCTTTCCACCACTGTGTAAAGGCTGAGAGGAACACAGTGAAAGAAAATGCAAAATTAATTTTAAAAGACCCCCATTACTCATTGTCCCCCACATCATGCAGCTTTATGTACCCTGCCCTTTCTAATCACCCACCATTTGCACTTCTTAAGGGGCATGCTAAAGATTAAAGCCACCCCTCGAACCTATACATTAATGGCACATACAGCTGTGCCTGCAGAATGTTCACATTAAGTTGATTACATGCAAAAGAGTAATGTGTATTACTGCTGGAGCAGGGCTATGATGAGACTTGTTAATCAGCGTTGTCCCAAGCAGGCCACTGAACAAAATAACAACAGCTCAGAAGTTCTAAAATAGCTCACCGTGATGCGAGGTTGGAGCTGATTTAGCAAGTCCCAGGTTTGAATCCCCAGTAAGGTAAAGGGGATGTAGTGCACGTTCCAACTTATTTCTACACTTTTATTTTAAACAAGGCCATTCCGGAACAGTTTCTTTTTAAAATAAAACGTATTGGAAAGGTAAAATATAATAAAAATAATAATAATAATAAAAAGTAGACGAGCACCACGTCGAAGTGGTGCTCGTCTACTGAATGAACCATGAATGAACCATGTAGAAAGGACGGTACCAGGCCTAAAATTAACAGGGTATATTAAACTCATGCAAGAAACCGTCCTCTAGCCTCCGGACCAATATAAAGATAGCCTTTAAACATCTTTTCACTACTCACTGACTATACTGGTCCTTGCCCTGAATACTGTAAAAACCTGTCTATCTACTACTATCCCAATATAAACTTGCTGGTGGTTCCATGCTCATGTTGTAGTTCTAGGGGAAAGAGATGCTGCGCTGTAATTGGACCCATATTGTGAAACAAGCTTCCCACCGAGGTACGCATGGCGGTACACTAGTGACATATACGAAAACATTTAAAACTCTTCTCTTTTGTTGATTCCGTTCAATCGTTAACGCCATTCCGTCCCATTGGCCTATACCTGTATCCAATACAGGTTCCCTGTCAAGCTTCTCAGGGATATGCACCCTATAAATGCCTTAACATAACATAAATTTAAGATCTGCCATCAAAGGAAAATAGATATGGAGGACAGGCTGCTGTAGGTTCATAAGCATGAAACAAGCTGCCACCAGCCCCACAAATACACAGGGGCCATCAGAAATTGACGAGGTTCAGAAGACTACCCACGGTTCGGTCATGAGCACACTAAGATACTCTAAGATATATGAAGTCTCATGACCAATTTTGTGGAAATCCACCAAATTACTGCCAAACTCATTTACTGTTACCACCACTCGGTTGTGTGGTCTTCATATGGAATTACGAGTGGTGGAAGGGTGGTGTAAATTCCCATGACTGTTATTCCACTGATTATTTGCATTAAAGTGGAGGATTTACCTTCAACGTGATTGTGAAGACAAATTCTTAATTTCAAGGTCAAACTCGGAATGCTGTTACCACCAAAAAAGTGCCAATAACAGAATTAGTGCCACTTTTCTAACGCACCAGTAAACTCTTAATGAGTCCTGTGAGCTTTTAGAAGGGTATTGTTAATTACCTTTACTGATTCTGAAACTATTGTAGGCACTTAGAATGTCACAGTTTTATGCTGTGAACGTCATTTGGCCTTTAAACAACAACATGTTTTATCACCGATTACCACCCACCCTTCTCCTCTCCATTCATCCTCTGAGTTTTGAACCGGTCTTGATTTAGATTTATCCGAGCATATGTATATATATTACAGGGCCTGCGTTAGCGGCCCTGTAATTATGGTTAAGTTGCTCAACACATAGGAGGAGCCCTTTTTGGGTAGCTTATAACTTTGACCCACTGTACGAATCCTCACCAAACTTTGCAAAAAATGTATATGGTCCCTTCGAATTGATTCTGCAAAGATTGGGGAGGTTTTGTCCAGGGGGAGAGCAACATTATAGCAGGCGTCACAAAATGTGTGGTTTTTCTCATAGACGCAATGGGAAAATGGATTTGCACACGCCTACAGCTCAAATGGATGGATTTTCACCAAATGTGTGCCAGGAGCGTCGGCTTGGTCCCGAAAGCGTGCTTTCATAAACTGGGTGTAAATCCATCCAGTTGTTTATTTTAAAATGAAAAAAGTAGGTAAAAAGAAATTAGTGACATATGGGTTTGGTCCGCTGACTCACTTCCCTATTTGGTCCGTGTACACCTTCCTGGGCCAATCAGAGAGCAGCGTGATGTCTGCGAACACTGTGCGTGCCTGCTGGTTAGTCAATTCAAAATATGAGGTGCGTCAGATTTTTTAAACGGTCGCCATGTTAGATTTGCAGACTGCGCCCATAGTTCGCGTACATCACTGCAAAAACATATTAAAAAACATGACATTGCACTTGTCAAACTAATGAAACTATCTCTGGGGAAGTGAGGGGTGATGAGGATGGGATGGGATATCGCCATAAAAATCCAAGAAACTGGTGTTTTTTCATCGCCGAAGTTTGCGAACAGTCTGGCTGTTCAGGGTCATCCATACATATTTCTGCATTACACGGTTGGTGAAAAGCAGTTTTTGGATGGTTAATAACTTCGGCACCACTCAATGTTACTGTATGCAATATAATATCGGACCTGATTTTGACTTGTTCTGCAAAGTTTTGTGCTGTTTCACCAAGAGGGAGCAAAATTACAGGTGGGGTCCCAAAATATTTGAAAGGCTTATAAATGTGGTACCGTTTGACAAATCTGCACACAAGTTTACAAAAAGATTTTATACCCAGATTCGAATGTATGTGCAAAGTCTGGTGACATTTTGTCAAGAGGGGGAAAAATAAGATGGGGGGGTCTCAACATTTTAAGATGGCTTATAACTTTGTTGCCGTTTGACGAATGTGCACAAAAGATTTCAGAAAGATTATAGACCCAACCTTGAATATTTGTTCAAAGTCTGAATGGATTCTGTCAAAGGGGGGCTAAGTCATATGACTATTTTATGTACGTACATTTTGACACTTTTCAAGAAATAAAACATGGATGGATTTGCAGAAAACTCATGCAAGAAGCATTGCCAAGGACCTGAAAACATGGTTTGCAAATGTGTCTGTGTTTTATTTTTTGAAAGTGTCATAGTGGGTACACAAAATAGTGATATAAAGCAGTTAGAGCTGCAGAGTCCTCTTTTTTAGGGGGCTGTGTGGCAAAGGACTACTGTAAGCATATGCATAAAAGGAAATACCACAGAAACAGCTACCCGCCATCACACATACTAGGTATGTCTAGTTGCACAGAGTGCTACCTTTCATGCGATCAATTAATTATGACAGAAATTGATAGAGATATACATCTTTTAATTCATAAATACAAAATACTCAAAGAAGTTTATGTTAAAAAGAAAGACAAAAATGCATTTTGTTTGTACATAACATTATATAAAAGAACATATACTGAAAATTA
This sequence comes from Ambystoma mexicanum, assembly GCF_040938575.1. Classification (NCBI taxonomy): domain Eukaryota; kingdom Metazoa; phylum Chordata; class Amphibia; order Caudata; family Ambystomatidae; genus Ambystoma; species Ambystoma mexicanum. Next base: position 1,559,624,493 of record NC_090937.1, on the reverse strand, counting down.
ATTTTCTCAACTAGTTTGTTTAACCTTAACACAGTCATCATATACTGGTGATGTTGTGGGGTTAGTAGAAGTGTGAGGTGAACATCTTGTCATTAAATAAGACCTCAAACAACAATTTACTGTCCTTGACTTTGTCGACACCAGAAAGTGTGTTTCTAGGTCCTGGCGAAAGTTAATCAAGTTCTGTAGCTGGTTTTTTAATGCTATCAGGCATGTGGTGGACCCGCCTTCAGAACTTTTTATACAGATATCCAAAATTGGAATTCAGAAATAGTTCATTGGTTGATTCCCTTCGGGAGTGACAATCTAAAAACCAAAACGAGAGACCGTATTGGTAATAAAATAAAAACAGAGTATTGTATCTCTATAAATGTGCACATGCAACTAATTCAACAAACCTTTTTATAATTTGATTGACGTGTGTGGCCTTGATTTGAATATAAATGTGGACGGAATTCGATAGTCAAAACTGTGATTTCTTCACCATAGTTAGAGCTGCAAGAAACAAATGCACTTTTTGAAAATATTTGTTTCCCATTTCCCACTTAATTTATTAAGTAAGAGAGGTTTAATGGAAAACTAATTAAACAAGCTGAGAGCAAAAAGCAAAAACAGGGAGATCTTAAGCAATGAACGAAATAAATTGAATAAGTATCTCAAGTGGCACAATCTGCTGTTATCGGTTGCACTTCAATGTTATCTGAAAGGCATTAGATCTATGCTGTGCTTTTAAAGGAAGCGTACCTCTTAATCCAAGCAGAATATGCTTGTGTATAGCTTTGTTTGGCCACGGACGGAATTTCACGTGTTCTGTCCCATCGTGTCGGAGTTTGGGAATCGCCTAATCTATCAATGAAAGATTTAGATAAGCGTTCTTGGTCCCGGGCGCTGTTGTTGCTTTGGCAGGGATCGCGTGTTGTTGCTGCCATCATCTCCATCATTCCTTTCCTGGGTAACCTCCAGGAAAAGCTGCCCATCTCCCAGCTTAATCTGCATACTGAATCTGTTGGTTGTCTCCACAACTACCAGTCTGGCTTCAGAGTGGCCAGAAGCATGAAACTGCTCTCCTGAACACCCGTGAAGACCTGCTCTCCAATCTTGACTCTAATCTTCCTACTGTCCTCACTCTCCTTGATCTATCATCTGCTTTTGATACAGTCAACCATGCCATCCTGCTCAATCGCCTCTGTGATAACCTGGGTATCACCGATCAGGCCTTGGCCTGGTTGACCTCCTTTTTCACTGTCCATCCCTCTCAGGTCCAACTGGGGTCTTTCCTCTCTTCTATCTCTCTCACTACTTGTGGTGTTCCTCAGGGGTCAAACCTTTCTCCCTGGCTTTTCAACCACTACCTGGCACCTCTTGCACACTGCATCGCTAATTTCTACTCCAACTTTCAGTGTATTGCGGATGACACCCAGCTCTCCTTCAGGCTCCCCTCAGCCACCTCTGCTTCTTCTCTCATACCAGACTGTCGGGCCGCAATTCAGGAATGGTGTGGCACCATTGATCACTGCCTTAATGGCAGAAAGACTGAGATCCTCCTCATTGACATGCCTACTTCCTCCTTTTCTCTCTCTCTCTTTCTCTCTCTCTCTCTCTCTCTCTCTCTCTCTCTCTCTCCCCCCCCCCACTCTGGGCCCTCTTCCTGCTCCTTCCTGCGAGGCTAATAACTTTGGTGTCATCTTTGACTCTACCCTCTCATTCTCTCTTCACATCTCCAACGTCTCTAAGAAGTCAAACTATCAGCTGCATCTCTTTAGAGGTATTCTTCCTTTTCTTACTTTCCCCAGAAGGTCACTGTCTCCAGAGCCTTGGTCCTCTCTAGAGAGATCTGCTGAAATAGCTCTTTCTAAATCTTCCTGCCTCTACTCTTTTCGACCTTTACAGCTTATCCAGAACAGACTTGTCCTTGGCCACAAGCCCAGGGATCGTATCTCTCCAGCTCCTAAATATCTTCACTGACTCCCTGTCGCTGCAAGGAGCAACTTCAAGACCCTCTGCATCATCCACACAGCTTTCTGAGGCCTGGGACTGCTCTACCTCCAACATTCTCTTCTTAAACATCTTCCTTCTCGAGCTCTCTGCTCATCCACATCCAACTCTCTGAGAGGTCAGACGTTTCTCCAAGGCAGATCTATCTCCTCGCTGGGGCCTCCCTCTGGAACAGCCTCCCTGCCTCTCTCAAACTTGAGTAGAAGCCCCTCTGGTTCCGAAAGCAACTCAAGACCTTCCTTTTTGCTTCCACTTTCTCTCGTCCTCTTCCCTGCTGATGCACTGACTGCTCCAGGCACAGGTCACCTGGTCACCCTCTGAACTCGCGCCCAGGCTCCTGCATGTCCAGTTGTCCTTGCACTGCCACCGGGCTCCCCAGCACTTAAGGGTCTGTATCTGCAACCCTACAGTTCCTTCTCTCTGCACTTATCAGCCACCCACTGGCTGCACTCTTGAGTTACCTGCACTTCTCCCTTGCCCTCCCCCTGGCACTTCTCCCTTCCCTCTTCCCTGCACTTGCGCGATCTGAATGACACAAGGTCTAGTAAGATCGTTGTTTTGTCCTCCCTTTGTTTCCACCTCCTTGTCTTGTCACGTGTACAGGCACGTTATAAATATAGTATCATATCATACCATATCATAAATGCCAAATGCCGAGTGCCTACTTAAAACAATACCTGCTAAAAGTGAGCTTGTGCTCCTCAGCCATACAGCCACGCAAAGACCAACCTAATCCTGGCTACCCATCATGACTCTAGACGGGTTCACCAAAAATACAGAAAAGCAGTGTCTGCCAGATAGGAATTTAACTTATTTAATTTAATTACGGAGTCAATTTACGCCGTATTCAATGAAAATAGGATTTATAGGCATGAAGGCAAAACACCATGCTAATATAAGATCAAAATGACAATCAATTTTATTTATTTAAAAAACGACATACATAGAAAGGTAAAAACCACAAACGTTTTCGTCCACTACGAAGGTTTCACCTTTAATCCATGGAGCGTAGTGTATGCCCGATATTGATCATTGATATGATTGATCATGACCTCAAATGGTCTAATAATACTGTCGATCCACATGTAGTTTTGACTGTTCTTTTTGCACTTTGATGCTGTGTGCACATTCATGCTAGGTGTATTTAATGATAATGATGTGTTTATTTATGTAGCACCTTAATCCAAAGCGCTTATTTACATACAATATCACCCAATTAAAATTGGTACTCATTTATCGACCTTGGAAGGCTCAGTTGGCCTTGCCGGGATTCAAACCTATGACCTGCAGATCACGTTCAGATCACAGCAGCGGGCGCTTAACCCGCTGAGCTATTTTACCGGCATGTTTAGGTATTTAGGAGATATAAAATGATCGCACGCATGAAGACACACTGGTATCCCTTGCTCTTTGTTGCACTTTATTCCTGTTTATTGCACAATGATCGATTCAGGTCATAGGTTTTAGATGTGTCTAACATTGTGATTTAAGTCGTTCGTGATTTTTGCCCTTCAATTTATGTCGTTTTGAATAAATACAATTGATTGTAATTTTGATCCTATATTAGGATGGGTTTTGCCTTTCTGCCTATATATTCTTTTTATATTTAATATGGCGTAAACGGACGCTAATGAAATAAAATAAGATAAGTTTATTTGTTGTTTCGCGAGACACCACTTTTCTGTATGTTTTGTCAAGATAACCCCAGGTGCCTGTGAGTTACGGGGTACAGCCCTCCGTTAGTTTGTTCACTCTGGACGGGTTCACAGCATAATTACTCTAGTGCCTTGAACAAGGTTGCAGCGTTTTTATGAACAGCAAAGTGTCCTTGAAACTTCACTAGATTAGGCGATTCCCAAACTCCGACACGATGGGACAGAACACGTGAAATTCCGTCCGTGGCCAAACAAAGCTATACACAAGCATATTCTGCTTGGATTAAGAGGTACGCTTCCTTTAAAAGCACAGCATAGATCTAATGCCTTTCAGATAACATTGAAGTGCAACCGATAACAGCAGATTGTGCCACTTGAGATACTTATTCAATTTATTTCGTTCATTGCTTAAGATCTCCCTGTTTTTGCTTTTTGCTCTCAGCTTGTTTAATTAGTTTTCCATTAAACCTCTCTTACTTAATAAATTAAGTGGGAAATGGGAAACAAATATTTTCAAAAAGTGCATTTGTTTCTTGCAGCTCTAACTATGGTGAAGAAATCACAGTTTTGACTATCGAATTCCGTCCACATTTATATTCAAATCAAGGCCACACACGTCAATCAAATTATAAAAAGGTTTGTTGAATTAGTTGCATGTGCACATTTATAGAGATACAATACTCTGTTTTTATTTTATTACCAATACGGTCTCTCGTTTTGGTTTTTAGATTGTCACTCCCGAAGGGAATCAACCAATGAACTATTTCTGAATTCCAATTTTGGATATCTGTATAAAAAGTTCTGAAGGCGGGTCCACCACATGCCTGATAGCATTAAAAAACCAGCTACAGAACTTGATTAACTTTCGCCAGGACCTAGAAACACACTTTCTGGTGTCGACAAAGTCAAGGACAGTAAATTGTTGTTTGAGGTCTTATTTAATGACAAGATGTTCACCTCACACTTCTACTAACCCCACAACATCACCAGTATATGATGACTGTGTTAAGGTTAAACAAACTAGTTGAGAAAATTAATTTTCAGTATATGTTCTTTTATATAATGTTATGTACAAACAAAATGCATTTTTGTCTTTCTTTTTAACATAAACTTCTTTGAGTATTTTGTATTTATAAATTAAAAGATGTATATCTCTATCAATTTCTGTCGTAATTAATTAATCGACAATAAAGGTATCACTCTGTGCAACCAGACATACCTAGTATGTGTGATGGCGGGTAGCTGTTTCTGTGGTATTTCCTTTTATGCAGGCACACAAAATAGTGACACACCTTTGGTGACTGAGGTATAGCCTGTGGCCATAGGCAGTGGTCAGATTGTCTGAGTCATGGCCTAGGGCATGGCCACCAGGGACTATGTGGTAAAGTTTTTCGAAATATGGATAGGTTTGAATGGGAAAAAGAACTTTGCCCGTGGCTACAGGCCGAAGTGCTGGACAGGATTGCATCAACAGATCGCTGTGCCTACCGCTGCATACACTGCAAGCCCCAACGGGCTCTGAGACAATGCTAATCAGCAGATAATTACAGAGCACGCCAAACCAGGCGCCCACATGGTCACCAAGTCACCCCTCCAAATCATCAACTACCATTATTTGCGATCATACTCGGACAAGATATTGGGATTGCATCCCGGACTCATTTCCACAACCTTGCAGTAACGACTGGCCCACAACCCACACGCCTTGAGAAAGAACCTAGAGGGTCGAAACACATGTCGGTTGACTTCTAACATTAAACATAGCATCAACAATGGTTTTTAAGACTTCTTGATCATGACAACAGTTACTTATTGAATAACCCAGCGCTAAGGTGAACAGGGTTCACTCTCCTATTCCAAACCTAACACGTTAAGAAGGAAGGGCACCGTCACAAAAGAACCCCATCACCAGGAGCAGGGTAATTCGATTAAAGTGCTAGATCAAGGGCAGTAATCTACCCATTCTACCGCCCTGTTATAACTTCATAATCATGTACTCTGATTTTCTTATTGGGGCATGCGGCAATGCCGAACCTCTAGGTTTAAATGGGGGGAAACAAATCTGCTTGTGGCTGCAGCCCGAAGGTGCTTGACAGGATTGCAGCAAACTTGCGTGAGGAGCATCAACTAGGACCTGAAAGCAAGCTTTTGCAAATCTGTCCTGTGTTTTACTTTTTTGAAAGTGTCAAAAGGTAAGTACAAAAAATTGTGATATAACTTTGCTGCCTGTGCAGTGGGCCTGGCCCTTGGCAAGGACAAATGTCTACTCTGATTTGCCTATTGGGGAATGCGGCATGGCCAAAGCCCTCTTCCCATGGATTGTGGAGAGACTGGCCATGCAAGCCACAAGCAATGGCCATTGGTCACATTATGAGGGCATAGTGGACACTGGGATGCAGGGTAGGTGCAGGGGATAACGGGAGTGGTTTCATGGGGCTGGGGTCAAGGTCGAACCTCATGCACTAGTCAATTCAACCATAACAACACACATCAGTATGCATTGCAAAAAATATGTTTGTTAAAGAAGGTTTACAGTTCTTTCTTTTGTGTTAAAAGAGGAATTATTACTAACTTATATACAGCTATGTAACATCATGAAACATTTTCACTCATAAAAACCTATTAAATTCACAGAAAAATCTCTGTTAAAGGGACGTTATGGTTAAGTTGCACTAATAACAACCTTTGTAATTCAGTGAAAAAACGTTGTTAAAAGGGATGTTATGGTTACAAGTAAAACCAAAAAGCCAGTTATGGTAAGCTAAGCAACCATAACTTGCCCCACCACTGTGCACTGCTAAGACTAACACCAGGACATCAAAGATGGCATCACAAATGTCATTGATGAAAAATCCCTACAAGGGGTTGTGTTTATAATGTTGTTAACAAGATGTCAGGGGTGATCGGGATACCTTTCATGAACTACTTAATGTATTAAAGAATGTACTTGTCTAAGCAAAACATTATCTGGCCGAATCATGGAATTAATGTGTGCCGAAAATGGCAGCGCAAGTGTGAAAATCGCAGCTGAGGTATGAAAATCGCAGCGCAAGTGTGCCAAAGCCGCGCACATCGATTCATGGAAGTCAGTGCGCGTGTAAATCCTGGGATTTGCGATAAATATTGGGTGGCGCACGCGGGCGCACACGTCATCAAACGGCGTGCGCTACACGCACAGCGAAAGCGCACATAGCGCAGCGCACACAACAAAAGTGGGCGGAACACGGGGCGTAATACTCGGAATGGGAAACAACGCATGAAAATGTGGGCGTTACGGGGGAAGTACAGGAGGTAAATGCTCGCAACGCGTGCCTACAACACGTATTCATGGAATCGAACAGGGGAAACGCGTGCGCCAAAGAAGACGTGCTAATCCGGAAACACGTACGCCAGCAGGAAGCAGGCATACGCGGCCCCGCGCAGCATAAAAGTGCACGCAAACAACAAACAAGCTCAGACGCTACGATGAATATACCGTTCCTCGCAGCAGTGGTTGTGGGACACCGCAGGAGGAGGAGGATAGCCAGGCCCCGAATTTTTACACCCAGGACCAGCCTTTTTGGGATGCCTGATGACCAGGTGTATGGAAGGTACAGGTTTCCACCACACATAATACTCGACCTGGTGAGTGAGTGGGAGGATGACCTCACATCACCCACCCTGTGCCCCCAAGCACTGAGCCCCTTGGAAAAGGTGCTCAATGTACTGCACTTCTTGGCCACTGGTTCATTTCAGCGGACAAGTGCCATAGTGGGGGGGGGTGTCACAGGCCACGCAGTCACGCTGCCTACACCAGGTGTTGGCCATCATGACTGCACACTCCTCAGTCTGCAGGCACATATACATGCCCAGAACACCTGCAGAAAGGCAAGCTGCCGTCCAGGACTTTTACGGGGTGGTACACTTCCCCAAAGTGCTAGGTGCCATTGATTGCACCCATGTGGCTCTACGTCCTCCAAGGGCAACTGAGCACATCTATAGAAACCGCAAGCACTGGCATTCCATCAACGTGCAGGTAGTATGTGATGCCAAGGGAATCATCACCTCAGTATATGCCAACTATCCCGGGTCCACCCATGATATTTTCATTTTCAGAATGTCACCCCTAAACCGGGACCTAGAAGCTGGGCGGCATGGCGATACATGGCTGCTTGGTGAGTATAAATGCCTCTGCACATGCATGCATGTAAGATACTGAGTAATGTGACAACCCCACTAATGATACCCATCATCACCTCCCCAGGGGACAGTGCCTACCCTCTGAGCACCCACATGATGACGCCAATACGGAACCGCACCACACCACCTGAGGTAAGATACAACACAGCCCATATTGCAACCCGGGGCATAGTGGAGCGCACATTTGGAGTGCTCAAGTCACGCTTTCGCTCCCTTGACCGCTCTGGTGGGCAGCTGCTATACGCGCCCCCAGTAGTGTGCAGGATCATAGTGGCAGCATGTAGCCTGTACAACGTTGCAACCCGCCGGGGCCTGCCGGTGGACATGGTGGTACCCCCACATCCCCAACCACATGCATGGCCGCTGCGCATGGGAGGTGAAAGGGCACGTGGTGAGGCAGCCCGTACACAGCTGGTGGCTAATTACTTCACCTAAAATCCTACCCCTGTGGAGAGCACACAGCCCTGGCACATACCAGCTGACAATCAATGATGATGACATAAGGGACAGTCAACTGTCACAACCATACCAGCCTGAGATTGGTCACCAGGAAGTGTTACGTTTTGTGCATCCCTACCTACTTAAAGACAACCAATGCTGTGTGACAAAAAGACACACATTCATGCTGCATGAATGACTACCCCCTTGAAAAATACAACATGAAAATAGCGCCATGTCACCCAACCCCTCCCCATCTCAGCTATGCCAACACATTGGCATGTCATGCAATGTGAAAGCAACAAAATGAATGCACAACACATGACACAAGTGTCACAAAGTGCACTGTCCCAAATGTAAACAGGCCACAGACAATATGCTGCCAGTAATCAATAAGAAACAGCACACATGAACAAATACTTACCAGCAACACAGAACAGCAACACAGGATGAAACAGTGTCAAAATACGACAGTACAAAATCAAAGTAGTTCAAGTCTCACAACCTGACTAAGCCAGCACATCGACCCCTTCCAACTGCAGAGTGTTGCTGTCAGGCAAATGTGTCAGTGTACTGCATACAACATGAACTGCATCTGCAAAGGAGACGGCCTTGTGAACACATGAAGAAGGTAAATGTGAATAAGGAGAAAGACATGGATGCACAAGCACATATCAATACACCATGCAGTGTTCAATCCAACAACAATCCCCACTAGGGATGTACACACAGTTTTGACTACAGACTTCCCACACAGCTCATGGGAGCCCAATGTCACTGTGTAAGTTACTGTCACTTTGTCACACCCTTTGCAAGCCCATGGAAAGGGGAAGCAGGAGGGGTGTGTGTGTCAGGAACCCAAGCATCTAACCCAGAGACAGGACAAGCCTGCATGTGCCCAGCTGGAATACACAGTGGATGCCCACGGGAGCCACACAAGGCAAAACACTGTAAAAAAAAAAAAGGAAAAAAATGGCCATGTGTGGAGCAGGGGGAGGGGGAACACCCAGGAGATTCGAGGACAGGGTGCACCCCAACACCCACCTGCGTGGATGTTGAGAAAAATAAATACCTACATGGGCTCATGGCCTGCACGGCTACACTATTGTGGGAGAACTGCTGTCGCTCTCTTCACCCTCTGCTGCTACATAAGGAGGTGGCCGTGCTATGGGAGGCAGCCCACGCAAAGCCCTGATATGGTCCTCCATCGCAGCAAGCATGCAGGAGTGGAAGGTTTCGTTCTGGAGGATGATGGTGTGGAGATCCCCATGCAGCCCCTCACGGGTAGCCTGCATTTATACCTGCATGGCCTCGCGTGATGCCCGGGTCTCCGTAAGGGTTGCCTGGAGCTCTGCTGAGAGTGAACGTGTGAGCTGCTCCAGCTGCTGTTCTGACCTAAAATTTCAGGAAGCCTCAAGTTCATCCAGAGTCTCCCTGAAGAAATGATGTTCTAACCTCAGGGCTTCCCTGTGGCCCGGTGAGTCAACAGATATGGCTTTGTGCAGAGTCTCCAGTGCCGCCCGTCGGTCCCTGTTGGATGCCAACATGTCCTCCCTGTGTGATTGGCAAATGGAGTCTGTTGCATGCTGTTGGAGCTCCATCTGCCTTTCAGGGGGGAGAATGGAAGTGGCCACCCTATCCATTGCCTGAGCCATCATTTCACACAATGCTCCCTGTTGTGCTGCTATACATGGAGTTTTCCCATACAGTATTGCATGGTGGCGCACGGCCACCGTGTCGGCGGGCACCACACCTGTTTGGGGCAAGGCGATCTGCACCTTGCTGTGCTGGCACTGCCTGAGGCTGCAGGACTGCATTCCCCCTCTGATCTGCTAGCCCAGGAACAGGATCAGATGTTGTGGAGTGCGACCCAGCATCCGTAACCGCCAAAGGCGGAGTTACCAACACTGACATCCCCATAGAGGGACCTACCCCCGGTGCAGGTGGGTTGGACAGAACAGCATGCCTCCCAGAAACACTCACCTGCGATGGCACATATGTCTCACTGTCTGATTCAGCACCTGAATCGTAGAGGTCTGCGGAGGTGTACCCAGAGACACCCGTGGACAGTATGGTCTGCAGGAGGATTGGGTTTTCACCCACCACCACCCCACGTCCTCCACTGGTGCCCGGTTGTGGCTGGGATTCCTCCTGGGTCTGCACCATCTCCTCTACCTCAACAGCATCAAGTGCGTCATCACCTGCATAAACATGAAAGACAACAAATGGAAACAGGCATGCGCACCATAGCACACACATAGGCCTGACAAGCCAGAGACCCAGTACATGAATAACACATGTCCCACATGACTATAACCCTGCCATGCATGCACTGTCAATGAGTTGGAAGGGGAGGCAAAAAGCAGACACTGAGGACTCCAAGATGGAAAAGCAACACATTAGCTGCATGCTAGATAGCACTGGCATCACACATTAGCCTGTGAGTGGCATGTCCAATACACATACATGACACATGCCAGCACACAGATGGCATGTAGCATAGCCATGGTACTTTTGACAATACAGCAATATGTTAGTGAATGAGTACTGACACCCATCCATGTGAGATGGACATGATGAGATGAAAAATTCAAAATAGTGTGACAAAACACGCATGTGCCACACACTGCAACACATCCAGTTAACAATTATACAGTGATGGCAGGCAGATGTACACATCAATGGTTGGTCACTTCAACATGACAGGAAACAACAGTCATGTTCTACATTCAAACAGGCCCCAAAGATGAATGTGAGCAGGCCCTTACTCAATCGGCCTGAATGGTCAAATCATTCCCATAACAAGGTAATAAATGTGGGCCATTGTGGGGTGTAATCTATGACAGAAGCATGTCACATATGTGGCATTAAGGCAGAAAAATGTGTTGCAAAAATGGGAGGATTGAAACAATCAGGCAGAATGAACACTGAAAATTTTGAACAATGTTGTTGCAAGATGACAGTTCAAGGGCAACTGCAGTCATCTGGTGCTAATTGGCTACTGTGGTCAGAAGGGATACTGTCATATCCAAATCCAAGGCCAGTGAATGGTTTGGAGGAAGCACGTGGGTGACTCATACCACTCAGGAGTACACACCCTCACCTGGCACTCAATCAGAGCACATCACCCAAGCAACATACACATGGATAACACACACATGCATGGGCACTCACCGGACAATGCTTCATAATCTGGTAGGTCTCCTACACCTTGGATCTGTTCCTCTGTGACAAAGGTTCCAGCAACAAATTCATGTTCAGTGAGTTGGTCGTCCTCTGGTGGAGACCCACCGCCAGTCACCAGAGTAGAGGCATGATTGGAAGCCAGCTTGTTCTTTGCTCTGCGCTTCAGGTCATTCCACCACTTGTAGCAATCATCAGCTGTGCGCCTCACAAATCCAAGGGCACTAATGTGGTCTGCGATGGTCTGCCAGTAGGCCCTACGTTGAGCAGGCGTAGTCTTGCAGCCTGCAGTCACCACCATTTTGCGGCTATGTGCCAACACATAGGCCACAAGTGCATCAAGTTCGGCGTCATTGAAGCTAGGCTTCCTTGACGTGCCGGAGTGTGTAGCTGTGTCTGGGGTCTCGGCCTGTAGTGCAAGAGCACCCTTCTTCTTCTTCTTGGAAGGTGATGCGGATCCTGAGTGGCTTACGCCACTCTGGTTAGTAGGGGCAGAAGTTCAGGTGGACTGGGTACTTGAAGTTTGTGAATGCACAATGACCAAAGGTCTTGGTGCAGGCATTGGCTGCAGGGTGATGTTGGCAGGGCCAATGTCGGTGTGATGGACCTGGAGTGACACTGTCCGGCCTGGGAGACTCAGAGCTGGGGTGGATTGAGCTGCATATGCCCCTGCAGCCTCCTCACCCTGGCTACTTGGGCAGCAGATGACATTGCTGCCCCAGATCCACGTGGCCTGGTGACAGCAACTTTCACCGCCACACGTGGCTTAGACTTGGTGACCTGGAAGTCAGCCTGGGAGTCATCCTGTGCCGGTTCAATTGACAAAATGGGCCAGTCCAGCAAGGGCTGAGCTGGGATGGTGTCTGCTACGTTTCCCACAACCATGGGGGGGGTATAGGTGGCCCTGATTGGTCCTCCACACACTGGGCTCTAGGGGCACCCTGCACATCCTGGCCACGTCCCCTACTGCGCCCACCACCCCCACCTCTTTGAGGTCGGCCACCTTTGCCTCCCTTACCGCTTGGTCGCCTCCCAACCAAGGCACTGATGATGTTGTGTGTATGGGAGTTGCAGTAAACAATTGTCCTGGGCAATTGGGGTGAAAGGGGTAGGGTACTAGATGGAAATCGTAACGGAGTGCTCTAGCAAGGCTGTTTGTGACCCCTGGGGGAAGATGACGGGTCACGCAACGCACAGGCACCCCAAAAACAAAAGTACACCTGCACGCAACCGCTGGTAGACCACGTGCGTGGAAAAAAGAACCCGCACTATGCTGTGGCACCCAGAAACACAAAAATAAGCGTACGCGTGTTACACGCAGCCTACAATGACCTCTGAAGGGGTACGCGACACACAGGGGCAACCACAGTTGGAAAATATGTGCGCGTATCACCCTCTGCCTTGAAAAAGAACGTGAAAAAGACGCGCGTCTGCGCGTTGGCAACACCCCTGACAAAAGAAGAAAAGAACGCAGTCTGAGGAAACAGGGAGTACGAACTGGAAACATTGTGAAGTAATCGCGTGTGAACCGACTAGAAGTACAAGAATCACCCGCTCGCTCTCCACAAAAAGCACGTACAAGGAAATGGCATCCTGCACGTATCTTTTAAGCCTGCCCACACGTGCAACGTCACAGACGCGCGTACGCGCTAAGGCCCTTTCCTCCAATATCACGCTGATGTGCATTATTCTCACGTGCTTATTCACAATGCACCCGTGTTGTGGGAAACGCCTGCGCACATAACGTCACAGACGCGCTTACGCGCTAAGGGCTTTTCCTCGGATTTCACGCTGACGTGCAATTTTTTCACGTGCCAAATCACTCCGTATCAAGCTGGCCACGCAACAACACACGGAAGACCACGCTCCTGCCCAGAAGGCAGAATTACTGCCCCCCAGATCCACGAGCACGCTCCCACCTGCCATCTGCTGCTGCCTGCCTGCTGGCCACATGCCCTGCTATTTGGTGCCTGCACGTCAGCCATCTACAGGGGTCCAGTTGCTGTGACTACCCCTGCTGGAACAGTAGACTCCCGACTGGTGTACCATCTTGCTCCACAGCCCAGCCCCAGGACCCAGTTGCCCACCCACACCTGCTTCGGGGGTTGCCATGTCAGACACAACACCAACTGGCACCACTGGCAACCCCCAGTCAGAGAGGCAGAGGGCTACCAGCTTCACTGCTGCAGAAGTTGGTATCCTGGTGGAGCAAGTTCTGGGGCATTATGATGCCCTCTTTGGAAGTTCATGCGCCGACAATGAGGGACGGAAGAGGATCTGGACGGACATCGTGGCTGCCATCAACATGGAGGAGGTTGCAGCCCGCGACTTGCAACACGCCGGGGAGCGCTGGGAGGACTTCAGGTCCAGGACCCTCAGCAAGGCCCGGCGTCTCCTGAAGGAAAAGCATGGAAAGGGGCGCTGGGTCTGCCTTACCAACATGCAGATGAGGGTCTTGGAACGTATAGGCCCAGCACTCCACCTTCAGGTCCTTAGGAGGCAGACCCGTCCGGAGTCGAGCGGTAAGTGTGCATGCGTACTGATTGGATGCTGTGCATGTTAAGGTGTGGCAGGTGTGTGCAGTTTGCACATATGTCTTTGAAGGACCATGTATGTATGTGCATGTACAGGCAAATGAGCCTGCCGCATGAGACTCCAGTCATGTGTGAGGCACATCAACGGTGTATGTGTACAAAAGCATTAGGGCCAAATGCATGTTGGGGTGCACACATGTTTACATATCTGTGTATGTACCATGGCATGGTTGGGGCGTGACACATGGATGTGGGTTCCACCTTCATGTACGTGCATGGTGTACATGTGTGTGTGTGTGAGAGTATTTGACATGTGTGCCACTGTGATACACCATGGATGCATGTGACACTGACATGTAGGAGGGTGATTGGCAGATGTGAAATGGATGCCGGGATTGCACTGCAACAGGTGGTGTAGATGTACAGATGCATGTATGTCTGGTGGCGTGTGTGCATGTGTTTGCCAATCCCCGTTGTGATGTCAGGCAAACCTTCGAATGGTCATGGTGTTGTATGTGTATGGATGGTGCTGGCTGCTGCAACATTCCAGTTCACTTGCGCGTGAGTGTTGATAGAGATGATATTTGTGTTGGGGAGTGTGAGGCCATGTGTAAAGGTTGAGACTGCCACCCATCTGCAACTGGCATGTGTTAATTGTGTGTGAGCTGTGTGTACTTGTATGGAGTCAATCTTCCATAAATAAAGACATTTGATTGATTTCATCAATGTCTGTTTCATCAAATGCAAGTATTAATTTCAAAGTGTGATTTAAGTCTCTCCATGACTTTTCCTCTGAATTTATTGGAGAATGAATGTACTCTGCCCTGCATATGTGATTCTGGGTCTAAGAAGCACGCATGCGTGGGGGTTCCACAAGGCTCAAGGGAGCCTGATGCATTGTGTCTACGAAGTGTGTTCCTTTCAGGAAGATAACACAGAGCCAGAACTTCCTTTAAAAGCAACTTTAAGAACATTGTTGTTTGTTTGTTTGTTTATTTACTTGTATAGTGCACCTGGCCATGGGGTATCTGGGCACTAGTGATTAAGAAGACAGTTACAAGTTACACAGTTTGCACGCTTTTTACAAAAGGCACAAGTACAGGCAAGATGCAGTTGATACACATAGTACAAGCATATGTACAAGCATATGTTCAGACAAGGTCATGCATGCGTCGTTGAGAGAAAGGAAAGTTAATTCTTATTGAGTAGCCAGGCGATGACACTGCTCCTGAATTTTTTGAAGGTTTTGGTGAATTTGATGCCAGATGGAAATGTGTTCCATAGTTGGGAGGCCATGACCGGGAAACTGGAACCTCCTGCTCTTTTTAGGTTGTATCTAGGTACCATTAGGCAGGAGGAGTTGGAGGACCTCATGGTACGAGTAGAGGATCTCAGTGTGAATTTGTCAGAGAGGTAAGATGGGGCAAGGTGATTTAGTGGTTTGTAGGTAAGGCAGAGTGTTTTTAGGTCGACCTTTTCTTGTATAGATAGCCATTTGCATTGTTTTCTGGTTGCTGAGATGTGCTCATTTCTAGGTACGTTCAAGGCGGCTCTAAGCGCATTGTTTTGCAGAATCTGTAGTTTATTGCGTATGGATTTATTGGCGCCTAGGTAGAGACCATTACAGTAATCCAGTCTGGATTGTATGAGTGCTCTGGCTAGTATAAGGCAACTTTTGGATGAAAGTAAAGGTCTGCATGCCCTGATCAGCTTGCCTGTGTATGCCGTAGATGAGGCCGTCATGTTCACTTGTTTGCTTAGCCTGGAGTTGGCGTCGAGGTTAAAGCCTAGTGTTTTTACGTCTATGGATATGTTGTTCCCATCTATGCATATGCAGGTGTAATTTGGGCTGAGTCTATTTAAGTTGATGTGTGAACCAACCAGGAGGATTTCAATCTTATCATCATTCATGCAGAGGCTGTGAGGTCCAACCATGCCATGGGTATCAGGTAGGTAGTTGGGGCAAGCTGGGTGGAGGCTTGGCAGGCCTGGCATAGGCACACAAAGAACCCATAACAAATCCCTCCTTTCATTCCTTCCTAGTGTTTGTAGTAACTTCCTGGTTACCACTTCCTGTTGCCAAACAGGAAGTGCATGATAACTCATGAGCTCTCTATGTTTGGGTGTGGCTGGCTATATAAGCCACACCCAAGATTCTTCCAGTGCTTCGTGTTGCTTACTGTGAGCTGTATCAGCAACACACTTGCCGTGCTCTGGATCAGCCAGCATCTGCTTACCTGCTCCGGATCATCCTGTTTCTGCTTAACTGCTCCGGATCATCCTACGTCTGCTTACCCGCTCTGGATCATTCAGCTTCAGCTTACCTGGTTCTTACTCCACGCCGCAGCTATCTCCAGTCAAGAGGGGACTTCTACACCGGCACCTGTAAGAACAAAGAAAAACAGCATTAACATACCCACATCAGTAACACTGCGCATACTCACCAAATCTTCCCGTGACGCTGGAATCCAGGTTAGTTGCACGAGCGCACAAACCCCTGTAAGAAAGAAGAGACTTTATGCATTGCGCTCGCTCCAATAACTCGTACACTTATTTCACTGCACTCTCTCTCTCTACATGGTGCATACTTACCAAAAGCCTCCGTGCAAACTTACCTAACCATCAAGTCTCCAGTAGCGCTGAACCCGGACTCAAGGCGCTAATACCCCATAATTTCTCCTGCAAGGTAAAGGGAGAGACATTACCAGGTGCGCTCGAATTGAAGGCGCTGCGCAAACCTACCAGCAGCTAGCTTCTACACACAGCGCTACTCACCCACAAAAATACCGGCAAACAAAGACAATACGGACAATTTTGGATACTCAACATTCTCCGTGCAACGTTCACTTGTGGGAAGGACTTTCTAGCCAGTGAAGAAACTGGCACCTTGAACTCTTGGCCTCGCTGTGAAGGCATAGAACAGCGTTTGGCATCTGAACTCAGCCTACAGACATTGGCACCAATCACATGAGTGAATCGCGCCCCTGCAAATGCAGGATGGAGTGCACACCCTACTAAAGATCAAGGTATTCCTCCGGGTGAAACAGGGGAAGTGAAGACTCGTGGTCAAGGGAGGCTCATCCATTACTCCTGCAGAGACACACGCGAGTGTGACAGCCTGAATGATGGTGTAGATTTTGTTTATCCTCAATACATTGGTGTCGTAGGTGCCTGACAAAGGTAGTAGTGTCTGGCTGTCATCTGCGTATTTGGTGTAGGTGACACCCAGACGGTCCAGTTTATCGAATAGTGGCTTTGTAAAAATATTGTACAAAGTAGGCAAGACACATGAGCCCTGGGGAATGCCAGAGGTGATGGGTATAGGGTCAGCGGCTACCGAGGATGAGAAGATGAGAAGACACATATGGTCCTGTTGTTGAGGAATGACTGAATCCAGGTGATAGCAGAGCTAGAGAAGTAGGCTGCTGTTGAGAGGTGATCACAGAGTACCTTGTGGTCAACCAGGTCAAATGCGGCCGACAGGTCTAGGAGCAGTAGGATGGCTATTTTTCCTTTGTCTTTTAGTTCATCAATCTGGTTTTTGAGGTCAACGAGGGCCGTTTCCGTTCCATGTTGACGTCTGAAGCCAGATTGTCGAGTTCCTAATAGTTTGTCTCTAAGTAGTCTTGGATTTGCAAATATGCAACCCTGTCTATGATTTTTAATAGGAAAGGGACCGTTGTGATAGGTCTGTAATTTGTTGGTATTGACGGGTCTAGTGTTTGTTTCTTAAGTAATGGGTGTACCCATGATTCCTTTAGGTTGCAAGGTACGTATTTGCTAGACAATGATGAGTTGATTAATTTTGTGATGAATGGGGCGTGAGCATTAACTCCCCACCACTTATAAATGATTTTCCCCCCTCAAATCCGCCGAAGACCTCCCAACCAGACCTTCATCCAGCAAGGGAGGGGCCAAATATAGATGCATTGCTGGTTGCCCGTAAAGAAGGTGTTTCCAGAAGTGGGTGGCAACGCCTGTGGACCAACACTTAAACAATTTGGAGCCCTGGCATATATTTATTTCACACGTTGCTAAGCACAAAATAAAGGGATTTCAATTTTTAGGTCACCGACAAGGTGGACTATAAACGATGGATCAAGGCGGAGGAATGGACTGGAAGCCTCACCGAAAAAACAAGGGAAGGCCCCTGCACTAGTAAGCACCAACTGCGTCAATGCATCCATTGGTATAAAAAAGGTGTAAGAATCGCCATAGAAACAAGGGAATGCCCCTACACTAGTAAACACCAACTGCGCCAATGCATCCATTGTTACAAAAAACAGTGGATAAATCACCATAGAAACAAGGGAAGGCCCCTACATCGGTAAGCACAAAATGCGCCAAAGCATCCATTATTATAAAAAAGGATGAATCGCCACAGAAACAAGGGAAGGCCCCTGCACTAGTAAGCACCAACTGCACCAATGCATCTATTGTTATAAAAAAGGTGGATGAATCGCGATAGAAACAAGGGAAGGCCCCTACACCAGTAAGCACCGAATGCGCCAATGCATCCATTGTTATAAAAAAGGATGAATCGCGATAGAAACAAGGGAAGGCCCTTACACCAGTAAGCACCAACTGCGCCAATGCATCCATTGTTATAAAAAAGGATGAATTGAAGGGGCCACTAGGGGGCGCACGGATGAGTCGCCTCTCCGTGTGAGCGCTCGACACAGGGTCCGAAAAGTGGCAGTGAGCCCCCACTTCGAGACCCCCCCCAGAGTTGGTTTCTGAGCGAGAGACGTGGGAAGGTGCCCCCCCCGGATGAGAGAAAACCCGGAGAAAATCGGAGGCGGCATCGTGGTGAAATCAACACCGGCGAACTGAGGCCTTCGGCGCGGCGTGTGTCCTGCGGAACTTCCAGTCCAGGCCCGCGTATACGCGAGAAGAGCCGCCCTCTGTGATTAACCCCGCGCTTTTCTTGGAGCTACTGTTCAGTGCGGCTGGGAGCCCCCTCTTGGGGCTCGTTGACTCCCCCGCCGCGGCACGGTAAGCGGATCCTTCGTCCCCCCCTGCATCGCGGGGCGGCTATCCACTGCTGATCTTTGCCGGCCTGCCCTCGGCTCATCCTCCCCCCTACCTACCGCTCCGGTGCTGCGGAAACAAAACTCGAGAGGCCTTGGTGGCACAGTGTCCGTACCAAGAGCTGGCCCTTCACGCTGTCCCGCGACCGCGGGTGCTAACGCTACATCGATAGGAGACCGCCAGGACATTTTTCACCCCGCTTTCGGGTGCTGCCCTTCATGGACCCTAAAACCAAGTTGGCGAAATACACGTTTTCACCAATTGCCAGATCCCCAGGGCCCACCTCGACTCCTACAATGTCGACAGCAGGATCCGAGGCTGCCGCGACCAAGGCGGATGTAGCTGACTTGCTTGCCGAACTGAGGGGTATGCGAGCAGACATTGGTAACAGGATAGATAAGATCACCCAGAGGATGGACAAAATGGACGACAGGCTCGAGCAGGTGGAGCACAACCAAACATCTCTGAACGTACTGGAGGCACAGATGGACCACCGCATCGCCGACATATCGAACAGAGAAAACGAATTGCGCCTTAAGGTCGACGACCTCGAAAATAGGGAGCGTCGTAACAATATTCGAGTCTTTGGCCTTCCTGAGAAAGAAGGTGAAACCGAATTAGACCTGAAGCAATCGTTACACACCATCCTGAAGCTCCTCTACAACGATGACTCAATTGACGCACCTAAAATTGACCGAATCCATAGGGCTGGAGGTAGACCGGGGGCCCCGAGATCGGTCCTGGCTCGATTCCACAACTACGCGGACAGAGCACGAATCTTGGAAAAGGCCAGAACCGCCCCACAATTGTCCTTGGAGAACTCCGCCATTTCTCTTTACCAGGACTTGTCATCTCTCACTCTAGCAATGAGGAAAAAGTGCTCTCCGATCACGAAAATGTTGAAAGACAAGGGCGTCAAGTACCGATGGGGGTACCCATTCTCCCTCACCTTCGAATGGGAAGGCTCGACATTGAGACTTGTCACGGAGAAGGACATTGCTGATTGTGCTTCGGACCTGATAGGCTCGCCGGAGGGTGCCCCCTCTCACGAGGATCAAGGAACATCTGGTGGTGAGTGGAAAATCAAGGCCTCACGGCGGAGGAAGATCCCAGGTTCCAGGAAATTCAGAAAGATGAACACCTCCCAAGACATGGAACACTGACAAGGTGCCTGAGGCGCTTTGGCATGCCCTTGGGTACAAAGTAAGCTGGGCAAATTACTCTGCTGAGGGGGGTCACGAACTCATGCATAAGAATCAACCTCCTGCTATGAGACTTCCATAGATGTGTAATGTCACTTTTTTCCAAGTGTGAGGTATCTTTAGCTCTGTGTGTCTCAGACGCTCGGTATGTGATATGGCGTAATACTCACTGTGCCAGCTCCTGGGGGATGGTTGATGACTCTGTTATTGGATTAATGTTATTGTTAGATGCACACAAAAGTTGGGGGCTCACTGATATATGTGACTTTATTATGGTAGGACCGCCTGTTCTGCGGTCTCCACTGGTGGTCCGAGTTCGGCTGGGTGATGTTAACCTGGGCGAATCGGGCGCCAAATGTGTTGGGGAGGGGGTGGTGGGTGGGGGAGAGGGAGGTTGAGGAACACACACTTTGCAACAATCGTGATCCAAAGGATATACAGACGCACCTTGGCCACACTGAGGTCTATGGTAGGCACTGGACGATTTGGTCGTCGGCCTCCGTGGGATTTTTTGGGATCTACTCTTATAATGACGACTCATGCATAACGATGGCCGACAGGACATGTCCCGTGGCACAGATGGAATGGCCGCCCACGATCACTAATTACACCTACGATGGCACTCGCACCCCGTAGGGACACATTACGCATTTGCACACTCAACGTCAAAGGCTTGAACTCTCCCACAAAACGATCAATGGTGGCCAGGGAATTCAGAAGATCGAACATAGACATCTTGTTCCTTCAAGAAACAAGATACCGGAGGGGAGAGGAGAGAGCCATCCCATCACGGGAGATTGGCCTCGCCTACTGGAGCTCGGGTATATTAAAAAAGGCAGGAGTGGGAATTCTGGTTCGCAAATCCCTCCGAATGACAATTCTTGACACATGGACGGACACTGAGGGTAGGGCGATCACGGTTGTGGGTAATATAGGGGGCATAACAATCACTCTGGCCACGCTCTACGCACCCAATCAAGGGCAGAATCGTTTTCTTCACAAAATCTCGGAAAAGGTCTTTAACATGGCTAAGGGTCACACGGTCCTGGGCGGGGACTTTAACACATGGATGGACAGCTCTATTGACAGGCAGACTAGGGCCGACGCATTAGACCCGCCCAACACTCGAACTGAGGCTGAAATCAAGTCTACCCTTCATCTTTATGGCCTTGTAGATAGCTGGCGACATCTACACCCGTCGGACAGAGGTTTCACCTTTCACTCCCTCCCCCACGACACACTTACACGCATTGACTACATCTTTCTCTCCAACGATCTTCTACGTGTACTGCAGGCTGCCACTATATACCCCTCCGCATGGTCAGACCATGACATGGTCGCAATTGATATATTCTGGGATGAGCTGTCACCCCGCAATACCAAATGGAGGTGTAACGAATCCCTTTGGGCTGACCCGGTCTTTAAGGAGACCTTTGAAAACGAGATCGAGCAATTCTTTCCCACTAACGATACAGGGGAAGTAGGGAAGGTAGCTGTGTGGGAAGCAGCTAAGGCGACCTGGAGGGGAATCCTTATAAGGGAAGGGGCCCGAAGGAAAAGGGAACGTGCCCTGATAGAAAGGGGCATTAGGGAGAAACTTGCTGTGGCTCAGAACTTGGCGCAGACCACCCCGTCTGACAGACCAAGGTATTTAACTGAAGCTAAACAACTCAGAGAAGAATTGAGGATTCTTATCGCTGGTAAAACAGCCCAGACCTTACAGTGCCTGAAGCAAAAATATTACGAGAAGGGGGACAAAGCAGATGCTCTGTTAGCAGCTCGCCTCCGTGCGCAGAGAGCGGAGAGATGGGTCGATCGAATTGAGAGGACTGACGGCACCCTAATAGACACGACGGTCACGTCTCCGAAGGACATACAGGAGGCATTTGCCTACTTCTACGAAGATCTATATATGTGTGACCCCCCTCCCCCTGTAGGAAGCGTAGACGAATATCTTGAGGGAGCGCGTCTTCCCACCCTCACAGGTGCAGAGGCCGAATCCCTAGATACTCCGGTCACTGAGGAAGAAGTGGAGAGCGCCATTAAGAGGCTAAAAATAGGGAGGGCCCCAGGGGATGATGGATTTACACCGGGTTTCTATAAAGCATTCTCTACCCTCCTTGCCCCCTTCTTAGCATCCTTGTTCAACCACATTTTCAATACGGGTCAGGCCCCCCCATCCTTCTCTCAAGCCCTCCTGGCTGTAATCCCTAAGGAAGGTCGAGACCCCAAATACTGTAGTTCTTATCGACCCATCTCGCTTCTCAATATTGACGCTAAGGTGTATGCTAGAGTCATTGCGGCTCGACTCGAAACATATCTTCCTAGATTGGTACACTCTGACCAAGTTGGCTTTGTTCTTGGTAGGCAAGCGGCAGACACCATGCGGAAAACACTCCACTTACTACACGAGGCACAGGGAATGAAGGGGGACCCATCTCTCTTATCGTTGGATGCTGAGAAGGCTTTTGATAGAGTGTCTTGGGACTTTTTAGAAAGAGTGTTGGTATCATATGGGTTGGGACCGAAACTCTGCTGCGCCATTAAAGCTTTGTACACCTCCCCCACGACATCGGTGGCGGTGAATGGAGGATATTCACGCTGGTTTCCCCTTGAAAGAGGTACGAGACAGGGTTGCCCATTGTCAGCAATATTGTTTGTGATGTCCCTTGAACCATTGGCGCAGAAACTAAGAATGACGGTAGAGTTAAGGGCATCACGGTGGGAGACAGGGAGTACAAACTAGGGCTATACGCGGATGATATTTTGCTTCACCTGACCGACCCCTTAGACTCGATCCCAGCTGCGCTTGATATAATTGAGGAATACGGCGCACTGGCTGGCCTAAAGATTAACACAAGGAAGTCAGTCCTCCTCCCGATTGACAAGAGTAGGGATTCCGAAATCGCACGCTTTGCCCCGCTAGGAGTCCAAGTCAGCCTTACTACTCTTCGCTACTTGGGCATTAATGTTACCCGCGACCTTGACTCCTTATATGAAGCTAACTTCCCACCACTGTCACAGGCTTTACAGAAAGATAGCCAACGGTGGTCCAAGCTCACAATCTCCTGGATGGGCCGTTTAAATGCCATAAAGATGGTCTTTCTCCCTAAGATATTATACTTGTTCCAGATGCTCCCCATTAGGATGCCCCCGGAATTCTTCATCGATGTGCGAAAAATGTTTTTGTCCTTCCTGTGGCAGGGCCAGAGACCTAGAATTCCAAGACCCTTACTCCAGCTCCGCAAAGACAACGCGGGAGTGGGCCTCCCGGACATGGAAACGTATTACAGGGCGGCGCAACTTAGAATTCTTGTCCCACACTTTAGACAACGTTCGGAACCCCAATGGATAGCACTGGATAATTATCACCTTCGTCCCTTTATTGTGCCCGAATGGTTATGGGTCCCCAGACCCCAGTTGCGTGAAAAAGTCAGATCCCACCCCATCTTGGGTACGTTGTGGGCAATTTGGAAACCAGGCAGGAAAATGATGGGAGTCACGACGTGGCCAGCTCCCCTGGGTCACCTTTGGTCACCAGGGATCTGAGACGCAATCCCAGAACCAGGAAGCTACGAAACGTGGTACCAAGCGGGGCTGGAAAGAGCGGGCCAATTATGGCGCGACGGGACCTTTGTAACCGTACAGGAGCTCCAAGAGGCGCTTGGCATAGGCGCGCTTTCAGTCTTCCTGTATCTGAGGCTCAAAGGGGTAATGACAAGGTCAATCTGGAAGGACCAGCTGCAGAGGGATCTTACCCCATTTGAAATGATTCTTGATCGATGTACGGGCTCCAGTGGTCTGATAAGCGCTATGTATTCGGCCCTGATTGAGACTGATATCTCCCCCTCACTGGTGCTTAAGGGCAGATGGGAAGCAGACATGGGCAGACAAATCTCTGAAAAGCTGTGGCTAAATATCTGCAGACGCACTGCGAAATCCTCAATATCCTGCCAGTACAAACTGCATGCTATAAAACTTTTGTATAGATGGCAGTACGATCCGATCAGGCTTGCCAAAATGTATCAGGGGGTTAGCCCATATTGCTGGAGGGGTTGTGGGAAGCGGGCAGGTTACTGGCATATGTGGTGGGGGTGTACCATGGTCCAGACCTACTGGTCAGAAGTTCTTAGCTGGATCAGGGATCTGGACGATGAAGAAAGGGTGCAGCAACCAATGTTTATCTTGTTTGGTCTGATCGAAACAGGGGACAAAGTTGTAAAAGCACCTAGGATGGTACAAGGTCTGCTGATGGCTGCACGAGCCTGCCTCACTATGGTGTGGAAGAGGGCCAAGCTCCCTACTAAAACTGAATGGCTTGCGGTTGCCCAGACTCTCTATAGGATGGACTACCTAACCGCCGCTATACGCGGAGATCTTACTGTTGTCGAAGGTGCCTGGTCCGAGTTCAGAGCCAAACACGCCTTGTGAAGATAATGTGTGCAGTATATTGTTGCGATTCGTGCCAATAACGATAACAAACGAAGATTTTTGTTGTGGCGGACCCTTGGATCATGCTATGTGTCCTAGTCGGATATCATATTAATATTAGAAACCTTCTGGTGTTGTCTCATTGTTTAACGGTGTTTCTCAATCACGTACTCGGAGATAATAAAGAGAGGGGGGGAGGGGGGGCGAAACTGGGTTTTGTTGATCTCATCCATTATAATGTTTAATGTTCAGGAACTACTCCACATGATATGTGAAGATGGTACTTGCCTTGTATAAGATTTTGGATGTAAGTGACTGTTGAACCTGTACAAAATCAATAAATCTTGAATTTAAAAAAAAAAAAAAAAAAAAGGATGAATCGCGATAGAAACAAGGGAAGGCCCTTACACCAGTAAGCACCAACTGCGCCAATGCATCCATTGTTATAAAAAAGGATGAATCGCGATAAAAACAAGGGAAGGCCCTTACACCAGTAAGCACCAACTGCGCCAATGCATCCATTGTTATAAAAAAGGTGGATGAATTGCCATGGAAACAAGGGAAGACCCCTGCACTAATAAGCACCAACTGCACCAATGCATCCATTGTTATAAAAAAGTGGATGAATCGCCATAGAAACAAGGGGAGCTCCCTGCACTACTAAGCACCAACTGCACCAATGCATCCATTGTTATAAAAAAGGTGGATGAATCACCATAGAAACAAGGGAAGCTCCCTGCACTAGTAAGCAACAACTGCGCCAATGCATCCATTGTTATAAAAAAAGGTGAATTAATTGCAAATAGTGCAACGTACTAATTTTATTCACAGTGTGCCCATAGTACAGTATATATATCATAGATTTACGAAAAGTATTCTAGCCTTTGGAGGAAATGTTCGTGAGGGATTAAACGCAAGTTAAATGGACTTAGATCCGTGGAATCCTTACCATGGACTGATTTGAAGTTATTTTCTCATTTGCACAGTACATATTTTTGCATAGTTGCACTTTAAATTGTATAAACCCACGGCCACTTTTGGGTAATTTTGTGCAATATACTTTCTTGAATTCTACCGTACGACTTTGCACTTTTTTATTTGACATTGTGGGAAAAAAAATGTACGAAAATGTTTTTGACTAAATAATAGGAAGTGGAACGCATGTGGCCTCTGTTTTCCTTGTTCTGTGCATATTACAGATGTTTACAAGTTATGACCATTGTGTGATGAATTCCTCTTTTATGATGACACTTTTCGCGTATCTCAATTTTAGGTGGACCCCACGGGGCAGTCGGAGTGGACTTAGCCTTTGAAAAAATGCTGTGTCAAATATTTGGCGAGGACTTCATTGCGACTTTCAAAGCAAAGCGTCCGGCCGCCTGGGTGGACCTTATGATTGCCTTCGAAGCGCGTAAGAGGACGGCCGCACCGCAGCGCTCCAGCCACCTGAACATATCACTACCGTTCTCTTTCATTGACTTCTATCGGCGACACAAGGGGCAGAACGTGGAGACCGCCCTCAAGAAGAGCAGGTAACATGGTTATATCTGTACAGTGCCCCAGAGATGTGTTGTGCGGCTGCCATGATGAATGCACCAACCGTCACTCAGTGAATCTCAGAGCACCCTAGGTTCTGTGTATATCCAGTGAACAACTCATCAAGGAAAATGCCGCCAGGGGGCGACATTTCCCCAAATATGCACCCTCAGTAAAATCAAACACTTTCCCCAAATATTCTAGCATTGGAGTTTATAATAGTAAATGACATCCCCTCATGGATTATTTAAGGGGTCAAGAAAAAAAATCTCCTCCCTGATGACATTTTTCAGGTGACATATTCACATGGAACCGGTTCGATATGCATTCTCCATTCCACCAGGGGGGCTGGTGCAGGCATGATATTACAGGTTGAGGGCTGAGAAAGGAAGAACACCTGAGCAGGCCACCGCATCACTCCTATAATACTGAAGTACATATGCGTCCTCTGATCTGCAAGAAAATAGGTACACACCTAAGGCTTTGTGGGACTAAAGACCCTAGAATCTGGTTTACCAGGTCGGTCCTCGACAGCCCAAGCCACACTGGAATTTCAAGATGACACTCAGGGCAGGCCTTAAGGGCAGCAGCGCCCTGGGCGAATCGGCGGCACTGCGTGCCCCCGGTCAATGGGGGCGGGGCCAGGATGGGGCACTTTTTTTTTCTTCTTTTTTTTTTACCTCCTCGACCTCGGCGAGGAGGTTGTGATATGAATAGGGAGTGTCAGCAGCCCATTGTCATTGAATGACCCGATGCAGCGGGTGCATTCAATGACAATGAGGTGCCTGCCGTGCCTTCTGCCACTACGCCAGCTCGGGAGCCATTCAAAGACTCCCTCGAGCTGGCGGGGCGAGGGCTGATGGCACCCTGAGGAGCGTGGCGCCCTGGGCGGTTGCCCGGTTCGCCCCCCCTAAGGCCGGCTCTGATGACATTGATTATGTAAAGCATTCTAATTTAGGTTTTCTGCATTCGGTATGGATGTCTTGAAAACATGGAGTGGATTTGGTTCTCGGGGATTGAGCTCTGAGGCCCTGGCCCTAGAGTATACACTTTAATGCATGTACTCAGGTAATGCTAAATATAAATGATATACAAGTCATAGGGTTGTCCCAAATGTGCAGACTCCTTGGTTCCTTAAAGCTGCATCTCTGTCATCATGAAGGTCCTAAACCCTACTTTCGATATCAAGTACTTGGCGCTCAATGAAATAAAATGTTGTTTCCGAGGCAAGCGCGTTGGCCTTCAGCTAACCTCCTGACACATCATCCATGGTCAGGGTATGAAGGCTAGGATGTGTAACAGAAGGATCTGATTTAATAGGGCTAAGGCTGAGTTTATGCTTGCAGGTATGGTGAGGTTGAGTTAATTAATCTTTCCCTGGCCTTATTACTACATCCAACCGGCGTTCCAGTTTGGGGTGACTTGAAGACATCAGTTTCCACATACTCTTGGCAACGATGTACGACTGCATATTGCGCTTGTGTTATAGGGATAAAGAATATTCCCGGGCTGCTGAGAACCTCCTCCATCCCACCACCCAGCCAGCAGTCCGTCTGCAGTGTATTTGGCATGTCAATGGCCCGCCCATCCCCCGTTGCTAGCTCTACGCTCCCTTGTATCTCTGCTTCACTCACCGTGTACTTGCCCCAATGACTTGAAAAGCGCTCAGTTACTTCCCGAAGCTAGGTCCATGCTCCATAAAGGCCTTAATAACAAGAACAAGTCAGCCCGGCGAATCCACTGACAACCCTTGCTTTTGGTGAAGGAGGCATTTTCCCATTAGAAATTCCTGCAAAGCTCTTTCCACTTATCCAGTATAGACAAATGGTGTTCTCCGCCCAGGAAGCAAAGTTTCTCAGAATTCACCTTTCATCTTTCTACATCAATGGCGCATCCTTGACAAGCTTGCTGATTTGCTGAGGCAATAGATTTTCTATATGCACTGCCCTTTGATGTGAAGGAATGGATACTGTCCATTGTTTGCTGTCTAGAACAGTTTCTCTGGGTTCCATCACCTTGGGCAATTAATCTCCCATCCTTACTGTCCCCCTCTACAGCCTCACACTTTAAGGCTAATCATACGTGCCCTTGCAATTATCCAATGGTGTCCTGATGATGCACGGCACTGGCTCCCCTCATTGGTACCTTCCTTCTACACTGGTCTTTTAATTTAAATTAGATGTACACTGTATGCCAATCTGGCACTAGTGCTTTTTTCTTCTCCCTCTTATCACACTCTGGTTCATATTTATACTCACAGCATCACACTTGTGCAGGAGCACCTTGAGCGTATCAACTGCTGGGCGGGATTACCATAACAACTAACTGCGGGCCCAAATAACCGGACAGACTCAAAGAATATGGCAAAGTACTACTTTATTATCAGTTCCATAAAGCAGGGAAAGCTGGCAAGCATAACAAGTCACAGCCTACTGTGAGAAACCCGACAGTATTCTTCCACCTACTCCCCCCGGATCTTCTATTTAGGTGGCCAGGGAAGGGCTTTTGGATCCCGACCCTGGGGGTGGACAAGCGAGGGAGGATCACCTGAGGGGAGTGTCGCTGGGGATTGGGCAGAGAATGCCTAAGGGTGAGACATGGTATTCCCCTCTTCCTAATTGCCCACAAACCCACTCTCCCTCAGTCTTCCTGGGGTATTCCCACTCTCGCCCCATCTCCCCCTCCACATTGCCAATAAGTACTGGGGCAAGGAAGAGGCGATCAGGAACAATGAAGATTACCTATAGGCACAACATAGGGATATAACGGGAAGCCTACCATCAAACACCTTTGAACTGTCCCACTAATAGAGCCAGGAAAGATCAGGCACATTGCCCCAATCGTGCACACCTGACTCCAATTGACTCTCACATGTGATATAAAAAGGGTTGTTCTGCCAGAGTCAGAGAACGAGCTGGGGAAGCTGACTGGACCAGAGGGGCCAAGGAGAAGAAGGCTGCAGAAAGAAGTGCCCAGAAGGACCGGTGGAGGGTGCAACGCTGAGGCGCTGGCCCTGTGAGTGTAAGGGGCTGCAGCGTGGCAATGGAACTGTGTCTCTGAGAAGCCGAAGCGGGCGGAAGGCAGTCTTTTGGCCTTGTCCAGACCAGTGCACATTCCCCTGGGACATGTGCCTGTCCCAGGGGTGTCTGAGAAGCAGTTGCTGAGACCCTGACCTCGACCCAAGAGCCATCTTACTTGCTCACCAGCGCCGCTCTGCCATTGGTGAATTTTGTGAGGCAGAATGAAACTCAGTTGCGTGCGGGTGGCAGGAGCGGGAGCATTGAGAAACTGAACAGCCCTGTGAGTGAAAGCGGGAAAAAGAAAAGCGATGCAAGAAAAGGGAAAAGGCAAAGCAAAGTAAACTAAAGCTAAGCGAAGAAAGCAAAGCAAGCGAAAGCTGAAAAAGTGGAAAGAAAACAAAGCAGATTAATAGAAAAGGGCACCAGAGGCACGGAAATACAGACAGACAGAACAAGTGCGCTGGCGGTATGGAAAAAGCCAAGAGTGGGTGCCAATGACACAAAAGTAAGAAAAAGAGGTGCTAGTGACCCGAAACTGAGAAAGACAGTAAAGAGACAGAGAGAAGGAAACCGGACAGCTAAGAGAGGGTGCACGCGACCCGAAAGGGGGAAAGGGTGCAAATGATTGGAAGTAAATGCAAAGAGTGCAAGAGGCACGTAAATGAGACAATGAAGGTGCAGGAGAGCATAATGAGGAAAGGCACAGGAACGTGAAAAGTAAGGAGAGTGTGCAAGAGGCATGGAAAGGTGGGAAAAAGATGCAAGTGTGCACAATAGAAAAGGAAGGTTTGCAAGAAGCACAGTAAAGAGGAAAAGGACAAAGTGGAAGAGAGTAACCAGTTATAATACCGAGAGAAAAAAGTCGAATGCAAAAATGTCGAAAAAATTAAATTTCGAAAAAAAGGAGAATGTGTTTTTTTTTATTTGTATGTTTTTTTTGGGTTTAGGTAGTAAAAATAAATGGGGGGTTGCGGGGAACCCCCACATTAAAAAATAAAAACATTTGAAAGTTTTCTTTTTCTACATTTTTTTTTCTACATTTTTACAGTCAACTTTTTCACTATAAACCGTGGAAGAGGCACAGAGGAAGAAGAGGTGCCAGGAAATAAGCAGAGGGGTAGGAGATAAGAGTGGTTGCACCTGGGAGGAGAAAAGAACCCGGCGTACTCGAAAGTCTCGTATACTACCCCATGAAATAATTGTACAGTGAAAGGTACATATTGACAAGAGGAACCATTTGTTTGTTTGTTGAACTGATGGGCCTAGGCCTGTGGAAGGGAACCCAAAAAGGCCCACTAAAGACATTTATGAATTTAGTGAAGAAAGGCCTAGACTTGGGGAAGGGAACCCTGAGAGGCCAAACAGGAATTAAACTGTACATTGAAAAGCTCGTCCTGACAAGAGAAACTTTTTGTTTGTTTGTTGAACTTCTTGAGGAGGGGCCTAAGCTCAGGGAGGAGAGCCCTAAGAGGCCAGCTAAAGATATTGTTGATAAAGACATTGTTGAACTTTTGGGAAAAGATGCCTAGACTTGGGGAAGGGAGGCCTGAGAGGCCTAACAGGAACTGTGTTTTTTTGTGTTTGGAACCCAAA
This sequence comes from Ambystoma mexicanum, assembly GCF_040938575.1. Taxonomy (NCBI): domain Eukaryota; kingdom Metazoa; phylum Chordata; class Amphibia; order Caudata; family Ambystomatidae; genus Ambystoma; species Ambystoma mexicanum. Next base: position 1,559,593,696 of record NC_090937.1, on the reverse strand, counting down.
GAATTAAAGCTTGGGTAAGAGAACCCCAAGAGGCCCAGAGACATTGTGAACTATGTTGACTTGCTGCAAGAGCCCTACGTGGAAAGTTCCAAAGTTTTAAGGGCAACCCTATTGATTTGAACTACTTGGAACTGGTAGAAACATGCCTATGGATAAGACTACCTGCCACCAGCTGTGGTTTACATTTCCTTTTGAATCACCATTTTTCCTTTTTCTCCTTTCAGAAGATCCCTATCAAATTTTGAATGAAGTGTGAGGGCAAACATAGATTTGGACACAGACAAACTTTAGTTTTGGACTTACGGACATTGACGGCCTTAGAAGCATTAGTTAAGGGACCAATCCTCCGAAAGCTAGGGCCAGGCAGGCATTACACCAACCCCACAAAGTCTGGTAATAAAGTTTTCAAACTGTTACTTTTGAGTCTGTGTCTCTCTTGATACCACGTCTGTCTCACATTACTCACTCTCAAATACATTTACATTACACCAAGGCTTCATACCTCAATATGAATCAGCTATGATGTCATCCTATGTGGCAAATAGTAAAAACCTATCGGGCAGAGGGTTTGGTTAAGGGAACATATAAACCTATAGCTTGTTTAGGTGTTAGTAACATCATTGGCTGTCCTTTATCTGGTAGGCACACCTAGAACAGCCTCTAACTACATATCATACAGATAATACTTGAATAATAGCAGCTGATTGGCTTCTGCAACAATGTATAGTCCATCATCACATAGGCCATCCTAATTGGTTGGCATTCCCTTCCAACCTTGGAAATTCGGCTCGTTAGCAGCACGCAAGAAAAATGAAACCCAGGTGCGGGGGACAACATCAGATAACTGCCCACTTGGCCTATTAGCCTTACCATCTCTCATCAGGTAGGCCCTAGGCCAAGGCCTCTTCTTTGTAGTTGATGGTTTTCACTGTTCTCTTCTCAAGAAATGTTAAGTGATGGTATGTTGCTATTTACGTCTGGAGCATTATGAATAGCCCTTGTTTCATTGTCTTGCAGCATGTGTGAGGACACCATGATTTCTCCAATCTATCTTTTCATTTAGTGCTATTTGATTCAATTATACTAGGTTCTATTACTCTTTTTGGCCTCTGGAGACTTGGTTGCTCTGTCTTGCATATGCTTACTTCACGTTGAATTGTCCAACAATTGGCACTCACAAATGTTTACTCCTTTGCTTAATCTAAGATAAATATTTCTTACATGGCTTATCCTCTTCGACTCCTTTTGTTGCACTGTGACATCCTTGATCCATAGCCAAGCAAATATTCTTTATGCTTGCATGAATCTGTATTTCAGTGGCTGTCAGCTCGTCTGTCTCGGTCTCTCTCCTTGGGGTTTTCAACTTACTATTACACAAAACCGACGTTCATCTTCTCATCATGGCTGCTTTACCTACGTTATATTTTCTACTGTAGCAAGCTTCTATATATCTCATCTACCTTCCGTTTCTGCATATATACGTCTACTGCATCTCTTCTTACTTATCTTCTCAGTATATATGATTTCTCTGCATTTTCATTTTCATTTACTTTATCACTTCAATCACATCTTCATTCTTTCAGCATTTGTATATCGTTTCAGTGTGTCCTTGTGTCTTTTCTTCATGACATCACTTTACACCTGCCAGACTTTCCTTATAGTTCTATGTCTGGTGTCTGCAGACTTCCTACTACCATTTCAGTTTAAGGGTACATTTGGTACGGTTGTATGAGTGCATAACGCCTTCATATCTTCAATGCAGCATTGGGACGATACCAGGTGTCATGCAAAGTGCTTTCCTGCTGCTCTTCCAATATGATGGAGGTGAGGGGGTTTGCTCCATGAGTGATGTGTATATCTCCTTCTCTATATTCCCCCCTCTGGTCGAGTCCTCGACCTCCTCCTGAATCCTCTTCTCCTTTTCTTCACACTGTGGTTTCTTTGGAATCCATATCTTTGTCACCTCCTCAGGTCACTTGTGTTCTTTATATGTTCATCCACACTCGAGTTCATGTGGCAACATTGTACAGTTGGTCGACAGAATACCCAACGTCACACATATTTCTTATGATCCGTGGGATAATACAACTTGGTGCCTGGAGGTGCCAGAGGACTTACTTTCAGGTGCTCATGGATGGTGCTTTCAGTCTGTGTATGCTCCTCAGTTACAGCATTCGCATTGATCATTATCTTCATCCCAATAGCTTTTTTCGCTGTTCGCTTGCACTGTCCTATGATTATTCCTACAAGACAGAATCCTAGTAACACCAACACTAGTATTGTTCCCAGTATTATGAAGGCATTTTCCCTTCAAATTAGAACCCATTAAAAGAAAGACGAAAAGTAATTTTCATCTTCGGTCTCATCTACTTCTTCCATCATTTTCATATGCAGGGTTGACAGCATGGTTATTGCATCCATCGGAGTTCCATTTTCTCCATTGTGGGCAGGTATGTAAGTACAGCAAGAAGACCCAATCTTTGGTGCAAACGTCTCCTTCCATTGCTGTAATCAAGTCCAAGACATACCTGTTCTGGGGGATCATGAGCCTGATGGCCCTCAATTCTTCTCTAATCACATGAAATCATTGTATTGTTGTGTTGATTGTCTGTAGCAGTTCCCACCTAGTGAAATGTAACCACTTGGCATTCACTGCAGTTTGAATTCCTGGCATGAATATGGCTGTGAATATCATGGCTGTTTTACTGAACAATTTGTGCTCATCTGGAATTTCATTGTATGCTGCTACTGACTTTGCTGAAAAATAGTTCTCTCTCTTTTGTTGGATGAGGTTGAGCGACTGCTTTTTCCTCTGGTGTGCATCCATTTTTGGAAATTCTGTGATATGGAGATCACTTTGGGGAATCACCAATGCATGAACATGTATGATCACTATAGAACATATTCCTCCCAAATTCTTAGGTAGCTGCATTTAAGCTTTGGATCCACAGACCCATTAATGGTCCATTAGCACAGTAGTTCCTCAATTCATTCCTGCAACATCAATTATTTGCTTGCATCCTTTATTTTCTCCAACTGTGATCAGTCCCCTCTTTCTGAAACACAGAGTCGCATTCTTCATTGGTAGTATTGACACAGGTCCTGCTTCATTCTAAAACAATGTTAATAATTTTGTGTACTTGGCCCTTTCCCTTTAGGCATTCATCATTAACCATTTGCACTATGTGTACTGGTACTGCCATCAATAAGTGTGCACTACATGCTAACATTCTGTCTTCCCATCCTGTAATGGGAGCAAATTGTCTATATACTAATAGCTGAGGCCTCTCCCATTGTTACTGGTATTTCCCATACATCAGCATAACCCAGCCTCTTTTGTTCAACAGTCTTTATCTGTTCTCCAGTCATACCACTGAATGAATATTCGAGCATTCTACTTTTCCAATCTACTTCTTTTTCCATTTTCTGCATTTATTATGTAATCATTTTTATATGGAAACATTCTTTTCAACATCCATTGAAGGGTTGCCCTTCTTCCTTCAAATTGTGAATGCTGCTAGATGGCTGGGACACTTTGCATCATGGATAGGTATTTCTCTTGCAATTAATGTTCTGGCTGTGCTCATGGCATACGGAATAAGAGAACACACGTAGCAGCTTTTGTCTTACGTACTCCTCCCCACTTCCTTCATGTCCTGATACCACATGTTATACTTTAAATGGGCCAAATTATCAAGATATGAGTTTTTATCCTCATTATCTTCCCCAGTATCTCTTTTAAGTTGGATAATTAGGTTGGAAATATCAGGGAAAATATCACTTGTGCCTTTGCTAGGAATACAAATAGAAAGTGATGTCTCATTGCTAACCCCTCCATCTGCATTATAAAACATCATTTGATGAAATGTTACAAGCATAAGACAGTAAAGAGAGCACATTGTGCAAAATGTAACTACGAGAAGTACTGCAAGAATGTCCATATGTCAGATTATATCCTGTACAGTAGGCGGTCTTCTTACTAGCAATGTGTATCTTATATAATAGAACATTTCCATTCTCTTAAATCAATCTGTCACTTTTTATAAACCACAATTTTATAAAAGAAATTGTTATATGATTGCAATTAAGATTCTGCAAACAATAGGACTATTTTCAGGATTCCCCAAAAATGTGCCAATATCGACATATCTCATTAAAGCTAGGTAAGATCAAATTATGTATATGAAAACAGCATGCAGAAATGCATATAACGTATCAGGCAACATAAAGTGTCATGTGCAATCTTTGTTGTTTACCGCATTGTCTATTTAACCTGACTGAAATAGATCTTCAAGTACTGCAAAGTCAATTTACTTATTTCCCTTCAAACCTGTGAATAGCAATAGTTCAAATTGATTTTGTTTCCTGTTCTTTGTTTTGGTTCTTGGTAGCCAATCACATCTGAATGCACATAATTTCTTCTCTTGCTTCACTGTCAGTGGGTGCAAGAGGGGTCAGGGTCTCTCCTTTGTAGATCTTTACATCATACAAATGTAGCCAGCCTTTTCTTCCTTGAGTTTCACAGCACTAGGAGTGACCCCCTCTACTAGGTACGGTCCCTTAAAGTGGAGTTTATTCCAAATGCATACACAGCTCTTTAACAAGCTCTTGGTCCCCTGGGTACAAACTAGGTTGCTTTAGCATGTCAATAGGATTAACTGTTCGGGTGTCTTCCTCAAATATTGAATTCCTCTGATGTTTGACCTGTTGAGAAATAAAAGTAACACTAGTGGTCATATTTGTTAAATAATCATACATCTCATCCCTAATGCCTTTGCAACACTATGGGCATCAGTTTGTATTTGAGTGGGAGGAGCAAGGAGTACTCTCATGCGGCGTAAAGTCAACAACTTGTGAGGAGTCAGGTGTTGATCTGAGCCAGGCTGATTTCTCAGGGAAAACAGACCAAGGGATAGACAATGAAGCCATTCCTTCTTCAAAGTTATCTTGATTTTAGCTATCCTTTCTTTAAGGAGTCCATTTAGCCTCTCACAAACACTGTTAGCCTGTGAGTGATACGCAGATGGAAACTTGTGCTTTATGCTTAATAGAAGAGTTATCTGTTTGAACAATTCATTTACCAAATGCGGCCCATTTTAAGACCACAGGACTCCGCACACACCCCATCTAGGAAACACCTCACGTATGGGAAACTTGGCGCACATGCGGCATCTGAGTGGATACATGGACCTGTCCCAATCCATCTGAAAAAAGGACATACTACCACTAAATATGTATCTGTAGCCATCCATACCCACATAATCGATATGTAGATGTTTAAAAGGACTATTGGGTCTGGATATTACTTCTCTCACTATTCGCAAAGGTATGCATTGATATGAACATCTGGCAAATTATACTGATCACAATATACTGTGCAATGTGTTCTAATATATTTGGTGAAAGCCAGTCTTTAGCATTCATACCAGCAAGATTCTGTCTGGTTGTATGTGCAGGATAGTGAAACTTATCCAACACAACTTTCAATAATGCAAGAGGCATAACTGGCTTTCCGGTCCTATCCGGTCTTCATAGATTCTCGGTGGGGGATAAAGAACACCCCTGTCTCTTACTTGCACTTATTGTTATTATCATGTATGTCTATATCTTGTTGTAACCTGCTCTAAGTCTCTGGTGCCCAGTTACTTCAGGGTTTGGCGCACGGTACAAATAAAGAAACTAAACTAAACTAAACAAAACATAAACCCTATATGTCTTTCTCCTGTCGTTTGATCAATTTTTTAAGAATTATCAATGAATAGAATTCCCCTCCTCCTAGAGCATTTTCTCTAACATGGTGGGAATATCATCATACAACTCTGTATACGTTGTGCAGTCATGTACATATTCATCCTTCCCTACTGGTTCTGCTATAAATGTTGCTGAATTCATTATTCTAGATCTAACAATTTTGATTGCTGGATTCAATATAATCACTTCGTACCCTGACGCTCTTTGTGTATTCAATGTGCTTTTGGGTTTCGCCAAAAAAGCAAATAAAGAATGCTTGACAAATTATGCCATTAAACACCCCATTGTAATACTTGCAGCTTTTTCAATTGTAAAAGTAGCAGCAGCTAACGCTTGTTCGCAAGGGTAATGCCCTTTCATTACTGGGTCTAAAATCCTACTATACTAGACTAATGGTTTATGTCCATGTCCTAATGTAATTTTCTGTGTGAGCACTGCTGTCATAATTACTCCTTTTGAATGTGAGAATAAGTAAAACTCCTTGTTGTACTATGGAATTCCTAACATAGGGGCTGTACAGATCACCCCTTTAATTATTTGAATCGTTCATTCATCTCATCTGTACATGTTATTTTACTTTTACCTATCTGTGGTTCCTTGACTCCTTTTAAAAGTGGTCATATATATATACTGTAATCAAAAGCCCAGGCCCTATAATAATTACATAGGCCTAAAAATTGTTGTATTTCCCTCAATGTTTCGGGTGTTGAAGTTTTCATGATCGCTTCTGCTCTCTCAGGTGTTACCTTTCTTCCCTCTTGAGAGATTAACTGTCCTATGTACAGGACCTCTTCCTGGCAATATTGTAATTTCTCTTTTGTCAACCTTGTATCCTTTCTCTGCTAGTACTGTCATTGGTTGAACTGAATCTTCTCTGCATCTTTCCTCTGTTTCACTGCACACTAAGATGTCATCTACGTACTGAATTATTGTGCTCTCAAGTTGTACATTACCAAGGTCCATCTGGAGAACCTTATTAAAGATTGATGGGGACTCACAGTCTTCCTGATGGGGAATTGAAAATAATGCATTTTTTAAATCTATGGCTATAAAATATTTGGCTTTAGCTATGATATTACATAATAGTGTAGCTGGATTTGGAACCACCTTCAACAATATTGTTTAGAGGGCATAGATCCTGAAAAAATCTCCACAACCCCCTGTTGCTTTCTTCACCGGGTACGCAGCCGTGTTACATGGAGATTCTGATGGTACCAATATCCCCATCTGTATTAAAGTGGAAATGGTTGCAAATATGCCTTTATCTGCTTCTCTGGACATTGGATATTGTTTTGCTTGTGGCAAAATTGCTACTGGTTTGAGTTTTATTCTAACTGCTCCTGCTCCACTTAATAACCTACATCATATGTACTACTGGTCCATAAAATGCCTGGCACCTTTTCTAAATCTTCCTGGGAAAATAATGTTTTTTTTTTCTCACCAATGCCATTCTTTGTGTTATCTCTCTATTCACAACTTTAAATCAATACGTGAGATTTATGAAGAGTACAAATTCATCATCTGAATAACCATCTCTGAATAATTCTTCATCTGTCAAGGCTGTTAGTCGGTATCTTTCACCAAGAGCTATTAGTGATCTTCATCCTCTGCCCTTATCATCTGTCCCATGAGCAACCACCCTTTCCTCACCTAACACTTCTGCTTCTAGTTCTAAGGGGATAACCAGTCCTTCGTCATCATCCATAGGTATTTCTTGCCTAAGCAAAAATGTGTCAAATATGCTCAACAATTTACCTACCAGTCTTAGTTTTGCCATCAAGTCACGTCCTAATATGTTGACTGGTGTCTGCCAAGAATACAATCGTGGCATAGACACGTCATGTTCTCCTATTGAAAGGTGTGATTCGTCAGTAAAAGGGCCAAAATCATAGCCCGAAGGAATCCCTGTGCCTTCATAGCAATCCCAAACATTGGGAACTTTCTCTCTCAAACACAGGAACGAGTTGCTCCTGTGTATACTAGGACCGAAAATGTCTTGCCTTCTATCGTTACCCTGACCCGGGGTTCCTCTTGTTGGTCTGGTGTCACAGATAGTACTGAACACATCAAGTCACTCTGTGGACTCTCCTATTGTGGGTATACATTCATCCCCATGCCTGTAAAAGGACGTCCTCCCACTACGGTCACACTTCCTATCTTAGGTGTGCGTAGTTGTGGGGCATCTGTATTCACTTTCCATTGTGGCACTGGTGCTTTTTGCATTGGAGCATACTGTGGTTGTTGCATCTGTACTGTTGTGTTTGCATAGGCACTTGCTGTGGTTGCAGTTGTGGCGATTGTGTTTGCAGCGGGACCTGCTGTGTTTGCAGTGCGCGTGTCTGATACTCTGTGTGATCTTGGACATAATACTCCTGCGGTTCTGTTTTATGCTGTGGAAAATAGCCCATCCCCCTACTTGGAACTTGCCAGATCTGTTGCATGCCCCCTCTACTTCTACATGTGCGGGTTATATGTCCTGTCCTCCCACAGTTCCAACATTGCTGCGGTTGTGCTCCATTAAATCCTCCTCCCCCTTGAGGATTTTGAAATCCACCTCGCCTCTAGGTCCATTCCCCCTACCTCATGGCCAAAAATGTTACCCACCTTGATCTATAAGGTACCCTACATTTCTTGCCTGTGCTGGCTGTAACTCTTGAGTGGACACATCTTCACCACTTGTCAATACTGCTCTTCTATGGCAAACTTTGACAGCTTTTTCAGAACCAATTTTGCTTCCTCCTGGTTTCTATTCTGAGCTTTTTTCTTTTTCTCATTTGTAATAATCAACAATGATGTACAACAGTAAAATGGATTTCTGGCCATGGCTTCACTTTCAATCCTACCTGTTTCTTCATCTGTTGGTCCACTGGCTCGGGCAGTCTCTGACATAGAATATGATAAAATAATCCTACAGTTTTATCCAACGGTTCTCTCATCCCAAGATGCAAATGTTCTTGAATCTCATGAATAAAAACAACAGGATCTTCGTCCTCACCCATTTTCCTTGTGATAATCGCACCCATGTCTGATATGTCAGGTTATTGTACTCTGAGCGGCCTCCATATGTCTGTCTGCTCTACAATTATTAAATGGTGCTCCGTCATGTGTCGTGTTTTGTGCTGTCACTCTCGCATATCCCACTCATCTCCAAATGTCATCAGCTCTCTCCCCTAGGACAGCTGCCAGTAGGCCTTTTACGTCATCCAATGCTAACGTCATTCCCGCTATCATTCTTTCGAACTCATGAATCTATTTTCCAGCACCTGCAGTCAATCTAGATAATTGCATTTCAAATGTTCTTTATCCATTTGTGGCCACGGTATATATTGTGGTCATCCTCCCCCTTTCTCTAATAATGAGAATTGCATGAATCCTGGTGCTCCATCATGTGATGTGTTTTGTGCTGTCACACTTGCATATCCCGCTCATCTCCAAATGTCGTCAGTTCTCTCCCCTAGGATAGCTGCCAGCATCATGCACAGTGCTTTCTTGCTGCTCTTCCAATATGATGGAGGTGAGGGAGTGCCCTCCATGAGTAACGTGTACCTCTACTTCTCTACACACTCTTCCTCGCTTACTCTCACCCAAAGAGTGGCGTTGGCTGGTGCACCTTAGCTACAGCCAACCCACCTGTTGCTTACAGCAGTAAACAAACACATATCTTGTAGAAGAGGGGACGCTGTCTTTTTTATGGTTCAAAGTAAAATGAGAGCAGCAGTGACAAACGCATCCCGCAAGGTGGGGACTGGCCTGGCGGTTAGAGACATATATTGTCAACACATGTGTCTTTCAGGAATGCTGTCATCCCACTGAAGGGTCATTGTGCATACAGGGGGAGGTGTGGTAGACCTGGATAGACTCTGCATAGGGTTCTGGGGCGCTGATGGACTTTGGCAGGGACCAAAGGCTGCAGGGTCTATAGTTGCATTTCTTACGTTCAATGTTTTGTTAATTATAGAAACACATCATTTGCTTTAATATGAACAAGTTCTTTTCCAAGAAGAAAGGACATTTTGAGAAAAAATGTGTCTTTATTCTCAACAAAAGAAGTTATTAAAACTGTGTTTTTTTTTTAATTGTGCTAACACTTTAACCTGTCTCTTATATTTTATAATGCATATTTCGAATGATCACTTCTGGTATGCAATATAGTCATAATAAGATTATTACACATGATTTAAAGTTTGAAGCACATTATAAAAAACTAGAAAACCATACACATTATTTTCTCATATAAGTCACTCATTCCAAGACTGACGTGTGTACAATTCTTTTGTACTCCTTTAAAATACTCAATTGCAAACTTATAGGTGAAGGGTACGAACACCACCAATGAGGGTTCCTGGCTGCTTTTTTATAACATCAAAGAGCATCTTCGGAACATGAGAATGATCATTATAATTGACAGATATGTCTGCGATAAATGGCGTGCATGCGTGAATAACCATGAGTACATAATGCACACCGGACTTGGTGCTCATTTCATTTTTCACAGCACTCACACTAACAAGTGTTTTGTAAACATGAAGCATATATACTTATATGGGCAGACTCAGGATTTGTATGTAAAAATAAATGTGCTGCAATGTCAGCCACACCACTGCGGTCAGAGCAGAACTGCTTCTTGCTTTGAGAGATATTCGCTGGGTGCACAGCATTTTGTGTATGTTCATTGTCTAATGCACAGAGTTTAATTCCCTGTGTAACCTTTTATTCGTCCTCTCTTCTTTACACATCTGCCACTGTTTTATCTCAATCCATACTCGTCACTTTCAAGCATGTCAGGCAGATGCACGTTTCGTCCTATAAGAAAGCAGAGTGATTCCCCAAAGACAGACACTACATTTTTGTGAAAGTGGACTTCCTCCAGTGTAGTAGAAAGCCACATTTGACATGGCCTAAACCTTGATGAGTTGTCTCTGCCAGGCTCAAAACAGAGATGTCAGACCAGGTCCAGGCCTCCAAATGTATAATTGAAATAATGCTTAATTAGGTGAATGTCCAGTTCCACCAATTGTCCCACAAGATTAAAACACTTGTCCAATGAAACAAGAATAACAGGAACTAATTGTCAGCTGATGAGTTCGGGAAGTGAACATCTTGCCATGTTAGGGATTTGCATGTGCAACTGTCTCGTGTACAAACCCTGACACATTGCAGTACGTCAACATTTTAGAAATAGACTAAGGGCCTGATTCCTGGAATTCTTTGCACTGGCGCAAAGTGACAAACACCCTGATTCATGGAGCAGGGCAAAGTGTATTTTTTGCAGTGCAAAGTCAGTGCAATTCTTTGTAGTGCAAAAATGACGTTGCACTGCAAAAATAAACTTTGAACAGTTCCATGAACTAGGGGGTGTGTTGGCAGTGCAAAGTGTCTTTGCACACTGTGCTTAAAATTCCATGAATCGGGCCCTGAATCCCTAATACTTGATATTGTTACTTAGCCTGTTAGTGAGGGGGAGGGAGGAGAGGGAGAGAGAGAGAAAGAGAGGAGGAGAGAGAGAGAAAAAGATGAAAAAGCTTTAGGTAAGATACGGGTAAGGTGCAACAGGTCAACGCAAATAACTGACATTTTGGGAAAAACTCCAGCAGACGTGATGTTATGATGCCAGTTTTGAATAAAATCCCCCTGAAATTCAAAGAAGCTATGCCATCTTTACTCTCAGCCACCCTGTTGCACAGCCCATGGGCACATAGATGGCATCACACGTAACGCTACGTATGCCATCATTGATGACACCACAGGATACTAGGATCCCTATGGCATTGGTAGCAAAGTGTATGGTGCACCTGATATCACAGGTGCTTTATTCTTGAACACCTACAGGGCATCAGACCCACTATGCAAAACATGTCAAAAGGTGGGTATGGGTATCCACCGCACGAGCCTGCAGGAAGGAGACCCAAAGAGGCCCATTTCCAAGGATCACCCCATTTACGAGATTAATTTCCCATTATAAATCTATGGAGAGTAGCCCACCTACCACGTGTGTTAGTGACTGTGCTATTCCTAGGGTTTTATAGAATAATATTGGGGAATGCCCAATGTGTATTGCCTGTGTCAGCCCAAGGATAGCTGTACATTGACTTTGTGTTTTTGTCCTCAGTGTCAACTTCGTCAAGTGGTCGTCGCAAGGCATGTTACGAATGTCATCGGAGGCTATGAACGAGCTCTTCCAGCCAACCATCAACCAAATTATCCAACACATAGGTATGCAAAGAACAGCCGGTCCTTACAGCTTTATTCAACCAATCAGGAACTCGGGGCATCACTGTGCACCTGCATTATCTCTTTACCATTGTTCAATCATGCAAGAAACCCAATGATCACCTTACTTGTGGAGCTTTTTGATTCCTTTGACCTCAGTGTTGTGCTTACTGGAGACGCTGTATTTAGATGCTGGGAAAATAATCTTCTTTCGCATTTTGCAAAGATGTGTCAAGTTTACAGCATACGTGCTGCGTGCATACTCTCCCATGTTCTCTTTGTTGTAGTACTAACAATATGTGTATATATATGTATGCATATGCTGGGTTTCATATATTGCAAGCCTGACAAGGACTGGTTGGGGTCTTTCGTTCCCAATCCCTCACCGTCTCTTTTTCTCACTCCATTCATCTCATAGGCCCCTCACGTGTGGTGTTCCTCAAGGCTCTGCTCTTGCCCCTCTTCTCTTTAATGTCTGTATTCAGCCTCTTGTTGGTTTTTGGTGTGACTCATACGCGGATGACACTCAGATCTTGGTGCGGCGTGATCTTTCTCTCCCTGCTACTGCTGAGCGGTCTCGTTTCTGCCGTCTACTGTCCATCACTGGATGGGCAACAATTGGCTTCACCTTAATGGGGATAAAACAGAGGCCCTTATAGTCGGCGCCTCTCCGGAGACGCCGGTGTGGTCGTCAGCCTTCTTGCCTACCGAACTTGGCCCCTACCTTCACCATCTGCAGTAGTTAAGAAACTGGGCGTGAAGCTTTCTGCATTGCTGTCTATGCAGGCTCAGGCTAGTGCAGTATGCAAGTCCGTCCACTAAACTTCTACCTTATCTCCCACATCTGCTCCGTCCCCTGGTTGTATCCTCTCTGACATCAGGATCCCTAGACTACTGTAACTCTCTTTTCCTTGATCAACCTGATTTTCTGCTTCACTGACTGCAAATCCTTCAAAAATCTGCTGCCACGTGGTGTGGTATGTCTTGTCTTGTGTGTGTGTGTGTTGCTCTGTGTGAACGGAGGTGTATTATGTACTATCTTGAATGAGTGCATGGACTGAATGAGGCCCCAGATGGAATGGTAGGTAGTGTTGGACTGATGTTGTGGTTCGAGTGTTTCAAGCATGGCAGTAATGGGTTATGAGTGCAGGGGCTGAATGAGGTCACAAATGGAATGTTATGTAGTGCTGGAATGCTGTTGTGGTGCGAGCGTTTCACGCATGGCAGTTATGTGTCATGTCCTGTCTTGTATGAGTGCAGGGACTGAATGAGGTCCCAGATGGGATGTTATGTAGTGTTGGAATGCTGTTGTGTTGCGAGTGTTTCACGCATGGCAGTTATGTGTTATGAGTGCAGGGGGCTGAATGAGGTCCCAGATGGAATGGCATGTAGTGTTGGAATGCTATTGTGGTTCGGGTGTTTCACGCATGGCAGTTATGTGTTATGAGTGCAGGGGCTGAATGAGGTCCCAGATGCAATATTATGCAGTGTTGGAATGCTGTTGTGGTGCGAGTGTTTCATGCATGGCAGTTATGTGTCATGTCCTATCTTGTATGAGTGCAGGGGCTGAATGAGGTCACAGATCGAATGTTATGTAGTGTTGGAATGCTGTTGTGTTGCGAGTGTTTCACGCATGGCAGTTATGTGTTATGAGTGCAGGGACTGAATGAGGTCACAGATGGAATGTTATGTAGTGTTGGAATGCTGTTGTGGTGCGAGTGTTTCACGCATGGCAGTTATGTGTTATGGGTGCAGGGGCTGAATGAGGTCCCAGATGGGATGTTATGTAGTATTGGAATGCTGTTGTGGTTCGGGTGTTTCACGCATGGCAGTTGTGTTATGAGTGCAAGGGCTGAATAAGGTCCCAGATGCATTATTATGCAGTGTTGGAATGCTGTTGTGGTGCGAGTGTTTCATGCATGGCAGTTATGTATCATATCCTGTCTTGTATGAGTGCATGGGGCTGAATGAGGTCACAGATGCAATATTATGCAGTGTTGGAATGCTGTTGTGGTGCGAGTGTTTCGTGCATGGCAGTTATGTGTCATGTCCTGTCTTGTATGAGTGCAGGGACTGAATGAGGCCACAGATGGAATGTTATGTAGTGTTGGAATGCTGTTGTGGTGCGAGTGTTTCACGCATGGCAGTTAGAGATGTAGCCTGGGTGGTTGGAGCCAGTAGGCTTCGCTCTCTTCTCTCTCCCGGTTCCTGTCCTTGTTCCTTACCTCTGAATTGATTTACATGAAGAAACTTAATAAAGGAACTGGTTCTGCCTTACCTTGCTGCCTCGAGGGCTTTTAAGGGATTGCACTACTACTTATAGTTTAAAATGTTTCAGTAATTTTAGGAAATGACTGATGCTGCCTGGTGTGGCATGGCCTTATGGACTGGACTTTTAAAGGAATTAGCATGTGTAAGTGTACTGCACTGTGAGTGAATGGGGTGTTGCTGTTAGATTAGTTTAACATGGTGAGGACATTCAGGTGGTTGCTACAGAGACTGTATGTGAAGTTCAGTCCTATGGACAGCACTCTTCATATTACAGTGATGGTGAAGGGTTATATTTTGTGGTCACTTACTGAATGAATTGCATATTCATTTGTGTGCACTCATTCTGCGCTTAAGACCTATGGCTGCGCCACACTGTTTGTAAATGCTGTAGTTTGTGATGACTTTAGTAATGAATTAAAATTCTTCTCTGTTGACTTCGTGCAGTGACATGAGTTGTGGTGGTGTTGCCATGCATTCTTGCCAGTTTGGGATGCTTGATGTGTGCATGTACATGCATGAGCATTTTGTTCTCTAAAATGAGTTTGGAGCTGTTGCTATGCATTGTGGCAAGTGTGGTATAGTACATGCAGCGTGTGATGTGTTTGCATGTGTGTTTTCGCTGGTGTGGTTTGGGACGCCTTCCACATTCATGCAAGGTATGGTCCCAGTGGTAAAAGGCATGATCAGTATGCTGGGCCCTTGTAAGAGTGAATCAAGTAAAAAGGCAATTGGTTTTGCTTGCTGGAGCTTTGCTGATCTGGATTGGGTGGGCTTGTTGATGGTTGCATTGATGATGTTTGGAGTATCTATTGACCGGTTGCGGGTCTGAGCCCTGTCCAGTTAGCACATGTTTTACCAGAGTAATGGTATACTTTCCATCATTACTTTTTGTATTTGGCAATACTGTTGGGTACTTTGGCATGCCTACAGTAGCTCCTCATATAACATCTGAATGTAGAGTTGTGGCATCAGCAGCCGTCATTGGCCGCAAGTTGATTCATGGAAAGTAGCATTGTTCTAGTTGGGTTCTAGTTTGTTAGGCCAACAAACTAGCATCATGGTGGAGTTTTGTTGGGATGCACCATATGGCACCCAATGTGGGTTTCGATTTAGCGCAACCTGCCACGCCTTCTGTTTTGTGGTGCTGGTGAGTGAGTGTGTGGATCTTGAGTGTTATGTGATGAAGGCGATTGGGCAAGTGGTGGCCTTGGCATGTGTTTGGTTTCAATTCATTGGTAGTTACGCTTGGTTTGAGTGGTATGCCTGTGAGCCAGTGCCCAATTGTTAGGGCAGTTGGTGCTTAGGGGGGGAAGCCCCAAGATCCCTCTGTGGCAGTGAAGGATAAAAGGTGTTTTGTTCTTCCTGGTGGTTTGATGTGTAGGTTGGTGGTTAGGTTTGTACTTAGGAGTATCAGCCCTAAAATCCATAGGGGCCTGAGCTGGATAAAAGGCGGCTTGTGTCCGATTGGTTGGTTTTTAATGTAGTAGTGTTTGGGCGGGCATGTCGCTGGGTAATTAGTTACTTCCTAAGGGTATGGAATTCCTCTTTGTCATTGGCTGTGTTGGTGGGATGTTTGATTGTCTAGAGGTGTTCTGTCTGTCAGCTTGTGGTGTGCAGATTGTGTCATGGTGAGTGAAGGAATGGAGAGGTGTTATGTTTTGTCTTGTGTGTGTGTTGCTCTGTGTGAAGGAAGTGAGATGTGTTATGTCCTCTCTTGTATGAGTGCAGAGACTGAATGAGGTCATAGATGGAATGTTGTTGTGGTATAAGTGTTTCAACCTTGCCCGTTAGAGATGTAGTCTAGGTGGTGGGTGCTGGCGGGCTTCTCTCTCGCTCTGCTCCTGTCCTTGTTCCTTGCCTCTGAATTGATTTACATGAAAAACTTAATAAAGGAACTTGTTATGTCTTACCCTGCTGCCTCGAGGACTTTCAATCTTAACACCAGGCTAGCCACTGGTGCAGCCCGCGACTCCTCCGCATCACCCATCTTGAATGCCCTGCATTGGTCGACTACGGCCAAACGGTTCAGTTTAAGGCCCTTCATATAATCCATTTGGCTTTTTACAAAACTGAGCCTGAGTATCTTCAAATAATATTTTCTCAGTAATGTCCTCCCGTTCCTCTATTTATTCATTTATTTATTTATTTGTGTGTTTGTATTGCGCCGTACCCCGCAGGCATCAAGGCGCACATTCCTCTGCGTTCTTCTACCACCTTGCATATTCTTGTCCCACATTTGAAGTACTCTTGTGTGGGAGGTCGCCCATTCAGTATCCGCTGCCGAGTTATGGAACTCCACCCCGTTGCCTCTTCGTGAGATTTCTGACCATTTGGCCTTTTGGGGTGCCTTGAAGATTTTTTTGTTCTCTGTCTGAGTGCAGCTTGTGTTATCCGCTAGTTTCCTTCGCAGCTTTACCTCCTTAGCGCTATGATGCCCTAGCTAGTTGAAGGTTGCGCTTTAGAAGTGTATATTACATAACATACACACACACAAGATGGTAGGGAATTACTTGGGCAATAATGGCATACAATCCATCCACTATATTGGATCACACAGCTTTATAACCTTTGGACCACAAGCGCCTTGAAATGGGCACAATACAACATGTCAGAGACAAGAGTTAGTGAGCACTGCATAATGTAATCATACATAAAAAATAAATTAGCTAGATCATTATATGTACAGGTCTTGGTGTTTCGCTGAGACCAAATGTAGGCCAGTATTCCGAGGCTTTTTATGATTTTCTGACTCTAAATCCTGGGAAGTAGGGGTAGAAGGACAGAATAGTGGTTCTGAGAACTGAAAACCCAGGGTGGGGAGCGCTGCCGCCAACATGAACAAGTTTTATGGGGCTGTGGGCTGGAGCAGGTAGACAGCCAGGTGGGTTGGATTGGCAGGCTTGGTTTTCAATTTGCCACTAGTGTCAAAGTAGACTTCAATGTAGAAGTACCTGCTATGAGGTGTCCGGAGAGTTTTCCTCCTGCAAATTCTTTAAAAAATGTGAGGGTCTCCCCTTTGGGGTTTTTGGTCATTGTCAACCCTGATACAATATGCAACGTTGTTGTGCAATCGTTCCACACTATTTGAACTTAAAATAGTTTATGTTTAAAGAAAACCAATGGTACAGTGACCTTTTTATGTTTATGTGGACAGAATTGTAGACTTGGAAATGGGGCACAAAAGAATGCCTAGCTAGAAGAAACAGGATGTTTGTTTTGCCCATCAAGGTTCTACCCGGGCAGCTATGGAGAACAAAACGTAAGCATAAGGTGGTGCTGGCACTACACTCTTCCAAAAATATGCCTTGTGAAGCAGCATCTTTGTCTAGGGCCACACCATAAGACCTGGAGCTAGATGGGGGCACTTAACAAGGTGCTCGCCAGCACAACAAGAACTCAATTTAAGTGATTGGCTTTAAAGAGCAAGTGCCTGGCAAGTGCAATACGAGGGTATGATCGTTTATTTATATATGATCGTTTATTTATATAGCGCCTATACACAATGTGTTTCAAAACACTTCAAGGCAAGGGAGGGAACAAGGGAAAATACAACCACATTCTTACAGGCCATGAACAGTAAGGATGTGAAATGAACTATCGTACTCGGCCTGACGACATTTCAGATAGTGCAAGAGCTAAGACATAGATAAGGAAGGGAGGGGGAGAGTGGGAAGGAAATGGAAACAGACAGGCGACTACCGTACTAGGCCTGACAACATTTCTGGTAGAGCCGAAGAAAAACAAAAGGTGAGGGAGAGGAGTGCAGAAAGGGAGGGGAGGAACAAAACAAGCGACTAACTGCAAATAAGACCAGCTCCGGCTGTCAAAAGTTGTTGTAGGAAGTAATGGGACTATAAATGATATTTTTTTTAAAGGTGAATCTCCATTTCTCTTGCTTCGCTCGCTTCAGCCTCGGCTGGGAATGTTCAGAAGTGGTAGACACTTGAGTTGCATTGCATTGAGGTTGCTCCCTAAGACGATGGTTCATAGTCTTGAAGGATCGGTTAGGGCTGGCCATTGCAGGTTTAATACTAAATGTCCAGAGGCAATGCCCGACCATCTCCCATCAATATCATGCACAGGCCATGAAGGTCCTGTTGTAACCTTAAGTGGGATTAAAAGGATACACTGGGTGCCAGGAGAGATCTTCAGGTTGATTTAATCAGTTAACTTAAGGAGATTAAGAAGATCAGTTACAGGATCAGAGGAGACCACTGGCTCCCACCACCCAGGCCACATCATTGTCAACTGCCCTGGGTGGAGTCTCATCCACAGCATTCCACTCAGCCACCCCTCAAACATTCCATTTATGACCTCATACTTACAGCATACATACAGGACCAATCCTAACACCTTCCTTCCTTACCACAGCACGACAACCACTCAACAATCACACACACCCAGACACACACTCTACCCAGTTCCAAACACCCGAAACATACATACAGGGAGAACTCGACCAACACAACTACACACCTGAACCTTCATACAACACAAGTGGTATCAACACATGGAGCAGGCAGGACGAGTTAAGGAATTTCCAGATTCAATGTCTCGCTATCTGAACTCGGCTGCACGATCCAACACTTTTTTCTCTCTTGTCTTTCGGCTTGTTTCCCGGTATCCCTTCTCTTTCGTGTCTCTGGGTTTCTCTTTGTAAGCCCCCTGAGGCCTAAGGGTTAGAGGCGCTATAGAAAAATGCAGATAGATCTGCACTTTCTATGTTAACTTCCATCAGGTCCACATAGGGAGAAGGTGCTGATATTTCTAATTAAGACCTTGCTCAACTTTTGACCTTCCAAGCCTTTGCACATTGCTAAACCCTCAGAGATAATGCAGGGTCGAGTAATCATTTTAATAAACTCTTAAGGAAATTGCTTCTTGGGGTAGGTTTTCTCACTCAAACGCTTTGTTTATGGGCTCTTTTTCCATCCCTGTGGATCGTGAAAGTAACACTGGGGGGTGGGGGGTACAGCAGCGTGGAAATACGACTCCTTCCCTTCACTCCCACTCCGCCCGCAAAACCACCCTATGTGTGCCCATGAGGTATATTTGGCGCCTGCTAAAAGGAGGCAGATGCCATCGGAATCCATTGTAAATGGCGCCTGCAAGGGGTAATCTGCAGGCAGAATGTATTTTCCAACAGAGTAAAAGGAAACAGCAACAGCAATTTCACCTGTATTTACCCTTAATCTTTGCACTACATTTTGATCAAGTGGAAAACTGCATGCAGAGACAACAGCCCGTATGTGCTAACGGTTGTGGGCCCCTCCATGCAATTAGCACCTGGAATAGAAATACCTTTATCTAAACAGGGGTGGGCCCATCACTTGATGTTATGTCTGTGAATATGTACTATTTAGCAGCTCAGCTACTGAGGACTTCGATTTTCAACAGCCCTCTGATGTCACACCCTAGTAAGCCTTACCCCTCATCATAAACATTGGGCATAGTGAGTAGGGTGCTGTCTGTCAAAGAAGCTGCTGGATTATTCAACCCGCCTGTTTATAGCAAGGAGTTCCTTAGTAGACCTATGCCTGTATGGGATTTATAAAGCACGGCGTTGCTGGGAAGCAACAGAGTGCCGTACTAGGGGGCGCACTCAGGGGTTAAAAGTAAAGGTGTGGGATTAACAGAGGAACTGGGATGTGTAGGAGGTGCAGGGTAGGAGAAATAGTTTGGAACGCAGTGTTCAGCAATTGGCAAGTTGTTCTTTGAAGGGTAGGGCCCCTGGGTCTTTCTAGCAGCGAAGGATGGAGGGGGCCAGGATTATCTGCATTGTAACTTGGTCCAGAGTAAAACTATGCAGCAGCAAAAGGCCAGTTTCCAGGATTTTTCCCTTGTGCATTTTCCTGTCGGGCAATATTCTGTCTTCATCGGGGGTGGCTGGTTGTGACTGCTTTGTGGGTGATGAGGCTGACTGGAACATGGTGAAATGCTTGAAGGGTAGGCCAGTGAAGCTCCTTGAGGACGGGGGTGATGTGGTTAAATTTTCTTAGACCTGTGATGAGCTCTGCTGCAGTGCGCAGCAACGCACTCCGAGTAGCCAACGTGGTATCAGGGATTCCTGCGAGTAGGGCATTGCCTCCGTCCAGGCAGGAGATAATCAGGGCTTGAGGATGAGAAGATTAACTTTCTGGAGGAGCAGAAGCTGGTACCATGCTGCTTGGGTCTTCTGGGCAATGAGTGTTTTAAGTGGGAGGACACAGCCAAGGGTAAAGCCGAGACATTGTACATTCGGTGAGTGTTGAGGGTTGAGGTGTGAATACAACAAGCTTCATGTCATGATAAGGGGTGATGGTGCTTCCTAGGAGAATGAGAAACAGCAGTGGTCGAAGTGTATAAAAAAAGTAGTGGAACTATGTTCCCACCTGGCCTGCCGCCGCTCCCCACAAACCCCACCGCCAAACCCCATCCCACGCACAATCCAAACCCCCAAACAAACACAAGTGCTGTTTAAGGGAATTTTCAGTGCAGTGCACTGAAGTTCAAGTTTAAACTTCTTCCAACAATTTTATTTTAAAAGTAATTCCCTCCGGAATGGTTTCTTTTTAAAATAAAAGTATAGGAACAATCAAACTTAAAAATTCAATGTTTCAAAAGTAGAGGAACGCTGCTCCCAACCGCTCCCACATACAACTGCCTGCAGTCAGGAGCATTGAAAACTTCACAGAAAGTGTGGCAATGGTTTTCACCATGTAAATTGTCACTTTAATCAAACCTTTGGTCAAAAGTTTATTAAACATTCTGTTAAAACATTAGCAATGTTTTATGGTATGGAAGACTTTAAAATTAATATTATTATGTCAATGTTTGGATCAAGACTCCATATTTTAAAATCATTAATTTGTATATGTATTTGTATTTATTGACTTATAGCGCGCTTGTGCCAAAGCGTTCCGGGACCATGCAAAAATATGATTAGGACTGGGACCGGCACACTCAGGTTGAAATTCATGGTCCTGTCCGATTGAATGATTTGGTCTTGCTTTTGAATCACTGATAACTTTGTGTGTCTTCTCCTCGAATAGGTGACCTCATGAAGAAACCAGATGTTAAAGGGATCAAGTTCCTCTTCCTAGTTGGTGGTTTTGCAGAGTCTCCAATGCTTCAGTATGCCGTCCAATCAGCCTTTAGCAACGTTTGTCGTGTCATCATCCCTCAAGATGTTGGCCTCACCATCCTGAAAGGGGCCGTGCTTTTTGGTCTTGATCCAACCATCGTGAGAGTTAGGCGGTCGCCTTTGACCTATGGAGTCGGTGTCCTCAATAAATTTGTGGAAGGGAAACACCCAAAAGAGAAACTCCTGGTAAAGGAGGGAAACAACTGGTGTACAGATATTTTTGACAAGTTTGTCTCAGTTGACCAATCAGTAGCTCTGGGTGAAGTTGTCCAGCGCAGCTACTGCCCCGCCAGGCTTGGTCAACGCAAAATCATTATCAATGTCTATTGCTGTGCTACTGATGACATTGTCTACATCACTGATCCAGGAGTGCGAAAGTGTGGGACGATCAACTTAGAGTTGTCGGAGGTGGACGAATCAAGTTTGAAACGAGGGCGCCGAGAGATCCGAGCAGGCATGCAGTTTGGAGACACTGAAATCAAAGTCACAGCTATGGATGTCAAAACATCGAAGACAGTCCGGGCTACTATTGATTTTCTGTCTAACTGACAGCAGAACTTTGTTTTTAAAAAAGTATTTTTTCCAAGAGGAAACTTACACCACACTCAGAAATTGAACACGCAGGGGCATGCAGAAGGTGTTTTCACCGAAGGCTACAAGCTCACGTTAATCGTATTGCAGAGAGAAAACCAATTAAGGATATGCTTGGATGACCACGCTATAAAGAATTTTATTCAAGACTGTCTTTGAACTTTCCTAAATAGGTGAGAAAGTGCTTTTCATGGCTATTGTGCTGAAGCCACCTACACGCGAGGACATAAAAC
Source organism: Ambystoma mexicanum (assembly GCF_040938575.1). NCBI lineage: Eukaryota > Metazoa > Chordata > Amphibia > Caudata > Ambystomatidae > Ambystoma > Ambystoma mexicanum. The sequence goes on along the minus strand of NC_090937.1, from coordinate 1,559,571,517 downwards.
AAAAGCTATGAAATAAATATTTTTTTAACGCTTTTCAATCAAATGTATTTTACTGAATATTCGATGAAATTTGATAGGCGCTGCAATGGCAGAAGAAAGGTCACCACTGGAAGGCACAGTTATGATGAGACTAGACATTGTCTCTCAAGGCGGCCATTGCACAGAGCCAGCATGAGCAAAACATCATTACCTAAGATAATAAACATGGAAATATGTCAAAGAAATATATTCAACTGAATATTAGATGAGGAGAGCTTATTTCAAGGTGAAATATGACACATACTGCATTCCCAGGAGAAATGCATCATTGGGATGGTTGTTTAGGAGGGAACCAGCCTGTGTTTCTTCACACTGAGCTGCACCAGCACACATCAATGCATGAAAGAACAAACATAGCAAATCACTTGATCTGAAACACAATTGCAGATCGCGAAAAATGATTGCGTCAAATAAGCTATTGTAACGTATTGATCAACCTCATGCTTTCTTCTGTCTCCATCCTGAACTAAAGCTGTACTGAAGCAATTTGGGGAAACCAGATAAACCTGAATGTTGAATGTGTCAAGTCAATGACAGGAATCGGGGATGGTCCAGACAAAATTGGCAAGATCTCAATCTCCGCAATCCCGCCCTTGGAAAGCTGGTCCAAAACTAAATTCTCAAGTTGTGAAAATGGACAAGTCAACTCAGTGTTTCATCCGTTCAATGCGGGCAAAATGAGCTTCAAATTTACTGAGTAATGGTTCACGAAATTCTACAGCGATTGATGGCACGCAAGCATGACGGGTGATACGAAAACAAATACACGTTGCTAAGATCATCATTGCGTTTTAATACTATTTTTCTCCGATCTGATCAGCAATCAGTAGTGGTTGCTCTAAAATTGCAACAATTTAAAATCCTAACTAGTAGAACAAATCAAAGACAATAAAGTGCCGAAACATATGTAAGTGTATCTTTTGTAAGTATGCAAACCTCAGTATGTTGGAGTAGTTGTGCATGGGAGCCTGACACTGTTTAAAGTTCTGCATAGTGTGGCATTTTTTTCGTTGTACAAAGAGATGTCTGCTCGTACCACTTCTACGCTACTCTACCGGGGACCATACGGGAAGTGAATCAGAGTAAGGGTATGCAAAGGTTACATGAACTGGAAGTCAGATACAAAGTCCACAAAACTACAGAAGTACTGAAAACATTGTCGTATTCCGTAGATTTGCAGACTATTCTTAGCATAAAGTGCCCTTCGGAGCATAAGTGCAGAAGACTTTAAGCTCTACTGTGTAGCCCATCAGCAACAACTGTGCAGGATTAGCCCTTATAGAATGTTGCACAATTCCAAGCTACAGTACACAAATCGTCTCTTTCAATGAACTGCACCAGACTACTACAATTACATTCTTTTTTGTCTGAAAGATGTCACATTTCTCATTCTTTCATAAAACATTTAAGTGACAGTAGATGAGGGATAGCAACCAAAGTTCTCAAGACGTCTATGCTTCTATGTAACCGTACAGTGACCATTCATTTAATCTGCACGTGATTCCTGTCCACACTTTCGAAGTGGTCTGTGTTCCTCTTTTCTTAGTGCTCTTACTAGCAACATTATAAAACCTTGCACAATTTAAAATGTCCCTGTTATCTGTTCTTTAGCATTTTTCTAATCCCAAAGTTTATTTTTGTATGAAAAAACTGTGCACTTCTCAAACAAGGGCATTTTGATAAATGGTGATCATATTACGTTTAACAATTACTGTGTATATTTGTATCCTAATAAAGATATTCACAATAAAAGACATTGAAAAGTATATTTCTTATGTTGGACATTCCCTACCCAGCAGAGATGCGGCCGCGTAGTACTGTGGGATGTGTGGAAGTGCATACATAGGGCCTCATTCCGACTGTGGCGGCCACAGAAGGAACGGTGCCGGTAAGGGACCAGTACCGTTCATTCCAGGCCAACACATAACGAGTCCTGCAGCGGGTCCCGCTCTGTACTCCTGGCCAGACCAGATGTGCAGAGCGGGACCCGCTAGCAGTACAGGATGCTAACAACGGGCCCATCATTAACGGACCCGTTGTTAGCATCCTCCCCATTCCCATTGAGCCCTATGGGGGCTCAAATGGGTATGGAGGCGTACAGGGCCGGGTCCCACAAAAGGGGATTTACCGGGCCATTCCGACCTTGGAGGGCCCGGTAATTCCCCGGACCCGAGTTTGGGGGCAGCCATGCCGCTAAAAACGCCATGGCTACCTCCAAACTCGTAATGAGGCCAATAGTCTGACATAGCAAAAAATGCATATCTCATAGCATTCAAAGAGGCAAAGCTACGCAAGCAATTTAGCACTCATATCTGAGTCAAATGCTACATATGGGCATTATTTAATCAATATTACCCGATCTGGGGGGTAATTAGCAGGCAAGGTAATGCACAGACCAGGCAGATGCCCGAGCAAAGTGAGGGCTTTACTGTTAGCCCAGGGCATTACCAGGGCCGGTAATGCCCCCCCAGCGAGGGTAATATTGCTATTAGTATCCGATAAGATGTACCCGATACTAATCGTTTTTTTTTTTTAATCAAAGATGGCTGCCATGAATCCAGAGAAGGGACGGCGTGTTCCCTTCTCCATTTCTTAAAAGGTCATTGACAAGGCTGCTGAGACGTCCCAGCGTTGAAGAGGGACCAGGCCATGGAAGGCAAGTGGGGCGTGGATGGGAGTTGGAAAAATATGGGGAAGAGAGGAAGGGGACGCAGGCGTGCGGACTGTGGGGCAGCACTTACCTGAGATCCCGGCCGGGGGAAAATGGCAGTCTCCCGCTATGAGGAGACTCGGACGGTGGGATTACCATGTGGTAATGCCCCTGTTTTGAGCCTCCTCATTGGCTGGGAGGCCGACACCCCTCCTCGCCGGATTCTAATGTATGATGCACAAGGGGGCAATTCAGTAGCTGGAGTTGGATGTTTGGGGGTGGTTGATATGGTGCGTGGACTCAGTGAGTGGATTAAATGGTGGTGTGCTAAGTGGAGTGTTTAGGAAACTAACCAATTGTTTTCAATGGTAGGCTCTGCCTTTCTCTGTATATAGGGCAGCAATAACAGCAACAGTGCATTCTATGGCGCCTTAGTGGGTGGGGTACAATGCTGCTGCACCAGGCCAGCATGATGGGACCAGGTAAGGTGCCCATAAGGTGCACATGCAGTCGGATGCTTTGACTTTTAGTGCATTAATAAAGCGAGCCGCCACCTTAACGCCAGATCTATCACCGTCCTGCAAGTTCCTGTAAAGTGCAGTCAGTAAGCAAGTGCTGGTCTCTCCTCACCCAGGCCATCAGCTCCATTCTGCACAGTTTGACATCATGTTGGGCCTATGCTTAGGAAGGGGCTGCTTCAGAACTTGCCACTTGACACGAGACATGATGCACCCTTTGACCTATGGTTGATTATTATTTATTTTCGCACACAGAGGAACTAGTGGCACCTTGCCGCTCTCTCTACAGTGAGGCACTAGACGGAAACCATATTTCCCATTCAAAGGTATGGCCTAGCACACTGACATATGGAGATGAGTTGACGCTTCCATGGGCTGAATGGGGCCTGTGTTCGAATCCAGCCTCTCCCAATGCCTTTTTGAAGTGTTTTATTTGTGTACTTTATTTTTTTTCTTAACTGTTATTATGGTTAAATAAAACCTTTAAACACTATAAAAACTATATCTGCATTAATCATAACAATAAAATGAGTATTGTGTTCCTTTTGTAGCTTGACCAGTGGAGGTTGTCCTCCCATCTACAGAAGGAGGGTTCAGAACTGTTTAAAATCCAAAGCCCCCTCCGTTTGCATTTCTTTCTTTTGCATTGTGGATTGGTTTCTGAGCTCCTTGACGATCAGATTTGCTCATTGCTTTTTTTTTCTCTCAACAGCTGCATAATAAATCGCGATGGACCACAACCTTTGGCCCTCCAGATGTTTTGGACTATATTTTTATTTATAGTTATTTTTATAACGTGCCTAATACCGTATCTGAGTTGTTGCTATGCGTGGTCTTGCTTTCAAGACCAGGGTGTTGCCCTGTGCTCCCATGAACCCTAGCTCCCACAGTACATTAGGTGGAATCATGGGATTTGTAGTGCAAAACATCCGCAGAGCCACAGGTTGCAGACCCTTTGGGGCAACCAGTCCTGGCAGTTACAGTGATTGGCTACCACAAAACCATGTCATATTTATAGCTTCTCTGGACTGTTTTGAACTCTCTCTGCCCGCCTGCTGGCAGGCATACCATGCACCCTGGATCAGCGTGTGTACTGTTGAGTAATATATATATGGGGTGTTATTTATATCGTAAGGAGTCGTGTGTTAGCCTTCTGCAGTGGTCTGGTCCCCTCTGACCTTGTTATCACCTTGTCAGAGATGCCAACTTGTGACTTTTCAGAGACTTCTTTCTCTCGGCCCTACATGCAAGGAGATTTTGTGAGCCCTAGAGGACGGTACCTACAGTATTGGCATTCATAGAGGTTTATTAGGAGAATCGTTCATTGCATGGGGCAGCTTCAAAACTGTGCCCAGGCTCTTTGCCCTGGATTGGCCCAATGCCTCATTTACAGTGGCATTACTGTGCTGCATTGGCAAGTGCACATTACAAGCAAATGGCTCATAAGACAGGCTGTCCCCTGATGAGAGAAACAGAAATGGAGCTCTGAGTCTGTATCTTATGAAAAGTTAAATAAACAATGAATAATGCACACACCAGGTTCGAACCCTGGCTCATGGATGCATCAGCTAGAACGGATGCCTGCATCCAACTCTTCTACTCACAATGTGATTGTGACCAGCCAGAGCTATTACATGACAGCATTGGTCCTACCACCCCTATTAAATGACAAGGAGCCACCTAATATTGAAATGCTAAACAGAATCTACCACCCCTATTAAATAACAGGGAGCCCCCTAGTATTGAAATGATGAACAGAATCTACCAACCCTATTAAATAACAGACAGCCCCCTAGTATTGAAATGATGAGAAGAATCTACCACCCCTATTAAATAACAGGGAGCCCCCTAGTATTGAAATGATGAGCAGAATCTACCACCCCTATTAAATGACGGGGAGCCACATAGTGTTTTACATTGTATTCCCCACTGCCCCAATTGGGCAAAATAGTTTCTGGCTAATTTCGTATTCTGCTTATACTTGCCTTATCAGGTTTACACGTCTTGATAATGACATTTAAGCCCAAAACATACATTTTGCTGTACCACACATGTTCAGTGTTGGACCCTCATCGTATTGAAAATGTTCTTTTTGAAGGTCGAAGTGATAATCATTCTGGTAACCATTATAAACCTTTCGTAATACACAACTTGCCTGACCTGCAAATGGCATCTACTGGAAATGAGACTTCTCCATCATTAACAGAATCTACTACCCATGAGCCTTGAACAACATCGATGCCAACGACTATCTGTCAGACCTTAACCAAAATCCATGCCATCTGCTAAATGTGAGCCTTTAACAACATGGATTCCCTCCACTGGCCACGGTACTTCACCAACTTCCATGCAACCTTTCCAGATTGGTGAAACCTGAAGGGCAGCAAATGTATTGGTGTGTTTTCTCCCCATAACTCTGTGGCACCACTTTGGTCATCCATCCTTCCCTGCAAATGATCAACAGACCTGCCTCAATCAGCACTGGCACTAGCTGTCTGCACGAGCTGACACAGATCTGCAGCCTTCTGAGATTGCTAGAGTACCATTTTTTTTAATTAAAATGTTTTGTTTGATTTTACAAACTTTTCACTTATAATTCTCTCTCAATTTCATACAGAGCAATTATGATAATAATACAGTTCATTTCAGTTCATTTCAATTCTTTCGGCCAATTAAGTCTCTTTTGTAATCTACATCCAAAATTGAATTACTGTAATAATGAGCCATTGGTCCTTTCCTTGTAGCAAGTGTGCCCATCTTTCTTCTGTCGTCATTGTTTTTTTAAAAATCTTAAAGAAGTCTCTGTACAGTTCTCTTTTTTCTTTCAGCGCTGGGAAAATCATAATCAGATGAAATAAGGTTTCTATTACTTCCGGTTCTTCACAAAATCGACAGACAAGGGATACGTTGGCTGTTTTGTCGATCATCGATAAATAGTCTTGAGTTGGTAGTATATTGAATCGAAAACCGCAGAAATAGATCTCAAATTCTGGTATCTGGAAATTGCTTTAGATATTAAGGTAGTTCGTTGAGCGTTCTTGCTTCATTTCCACATTTAAGGTTGCGTTTATAGCTTGTTTGGAGATCTATCGTTTTTATCCAATCATTAGTTTTAATTTTCGCTTTGCCTGCTGTGGTCTTTTTGTCAACATTTTGGCTGTGATTTCTTCTATCTGCATTTTCCTTTTAATCTCTGAAGTCCATTTTGAAAGAGCTGAGACTTGCAAGGCTTGTTCTTTTTCTTTTAGTATTTCCAATGATGGTATCTTATCATCCGAGATTATTTTTCTATACAAGTCCATCTGCTTCCATAATACTATGGATTGAATGGACTGTAGACCCAATTCAAATCGGATTCTAGCTATTGGAAATGGTTTTGGAAGGGCTAGCGTCTTCCGCCAATATATTCCTTTGAGGTAAGACCAATTGATTGCCTCCTGGTTGACTAAGGTTTCACTAGCATAGGTTAATATCGGAATTACCTTTTGTTTATATAACAAGGTTGTTGCTTTTGCCGAGTATGTTCCATATTTCATGTGAAAGAAGCGCCCTTGTCTTGCCAATGATCTGGCCTTCCCTTCGATGTATTCATTCCATTCTTTTTCGTTCTTTGAGGGATTGATCAAAGCACCCAAATATTTTATTGTCTTTGGTGTATTCATTTCTTGACTTTCTAGCACAATTTTTGTGGTTTGTTGAATTTTGCTCTTCTGTGTTGAAAGTTTCATAACTTTTGTTTTGCAAGTATTGATTTTTAAGTCATTTTCCAACATATATTCTTGTGCTTTGTCCAGAGTTTGTTGTAATCCTTTCACAGTTTTATCAAGAATGATGGTGTCATCAGCATAAATTAGTGTTTGTATTGGTTTACTGTTAATCTTAGGTGGATTCGCTTTAGTATTTTGTATTTTTTCTCCAAAATCATTGGTATACAAGTTGTATAAGCATGCTGCTAGAGGGCATCCTTGATTCAGCCCATTCCAGGTGGGAATGGATTCAGAGACCATACCATTGGTTGTTAAGCGCACTCGCACAGATGTATTTGAATACAGTTCTTTTATTGGGTTTAGAATACAGGAAGGACGACCCCATGAAGTTAATTTGATCCAAAGTTTATGCCTATTTACGGAGTCAAACGCCATCTTTAAATCTATGAACAGAGCATAGATTTGTTGGTTTCTGGCAATTGCTTCTGATTTTAGAATATTCAATAACAAAAGGTTTACATTAGTTACAATCTTTGTGACAAAGCCTGTTTGTCTTTTTGCTTGTTTTCCATTGCTTGCTGCCCAGTTCTTAATTTTTTTTTCGAGATAACCTGCAAAAAGCTTTCCCAGAGGATCTAGGAGGGCTAATGGTCATAATTACCCGGATTCTTTCGATCACCTGCTTTGAAGATTGGTATCAAAATGGCAATTGTCAAGGTGTGTGGAATCTCCTTTGTCTTTTCCATAAGTTGGAGCAGATAAAGAAGAAACTTTGCCCTTATTTCCGAAGCTGCCTTGAGCATTGTGTTTGACAGGCCATCTGGGCCTGGTGCTCTGGATGGATTAAGGGCCTTGATGGTGTTTATGACATCTTCTTCATCCCAATTGACACATCCTTTTCGGTATCTTTGATCAACTTCTGCGATTTGTTCTTATACAATCCTGTAAAATGCTTCACCCATATGTTGGCCTCTACTTCTTCGATCATTGTTTGTTGTTTTGGCACGTCGTTCATCATTGACCATAGATATCTCGTGTTTTACATTTGTAGTGCCGCAAGAATTGATTCAGCGTCCTTTTGTTTCATCATTGCCTTATTCATTTTTTAAAAAATTTCAGTATTTTTGTTTTTCTTTTCTGATTTGATTTTTATAATCAGGTATTTCTTTTTTATCAATTGTCGCAATCTTTTTTGATGTTGCTGTTTCGTTTGTTTAATTTCTATATTGTATTGATGGTTATGAATATGGTTTGATGTATACTTGGGCTTTGAGTTGGCATGTTTATATTTTTCTAGTATCCATCCGTAATTCAATTTTGAATGATCTTTAAGAGGCACCTTTTCCATAAAATCAAGTATTTCAGATACTTGATGTTGTTGTATTCGAAGTGTATTCAGCCCATTGGTCACTTCAAGTGCTGGTAAATGTAAACAATCAGCTTTGGTTCTCTTAGCGGTCCATGCGATTGATATTTGATGATGATCGCTTGCAGTGTGTGGTATATTGTTAGTCGAGATTATTAATTTCTGTAAACTCGCTGAGGTGACTATATAATCAATGATTGAGGTGGAGTTTTCATATGTCCAAGTCGGGTGAGGTAAGCCTTTGTCATTCGTAGGTTGTTCACATGAAGTGATATTACGATTTCTCATTTCTTTCATCCATTTTCTTGCTCGACATGACATTTCTTGGATGTTACATTTGGCTCCTTCTTTGTTAAATAGATGTATATTAAGATCTCCTACAATGATAAACTCACTACCGCTGTTGGAGAGGGCGATAAGGTCAATTTCGTCACATATCGAATATATTAGTTTGTTGTCGCTAATAGCTATCGGGTTCCAATAGATGTTAAAGACTGATATACACCCGGAATCCATACACTGGGTCAACTTGTTGTCGTTATCACTAGGCATGTTAATGTTGATATATTAAGCCCATGGATGGATGTTCTTTCTAGCTACTATTGACCATGTAGGAATGTTTTTCATTAAAATCATTCCTGATGCAGGCCTACCTATAGTTGAAGTTATTGCAGGATTCATCCAAGTTATATATCCCTCACATAGGACCTCTTCTGTCAACCAAGTTTCTTGAAGGCATATTATTTCCGATTCTGCAAGAGTTAGTGAAGTATCTTCAAGAAGATGTGTGTGTCCTCTTGTGTTCCATGAGGTTAAGGATATTTTATTTGGCTGAACTTCTTTCTCTTTTGGTTGTTAGAAGTATGTGTTCCTCCTCTCTTGGCTTTGGTTTACTCTTCTAAATTTAGATCTTAATATTGGAGTACGTGTTGACTCTCGCCAATTTTTAGCTCTGTTTTTTTCATGCTTTTTTTCTTGTTTTGATTTTGGTCCGAAAGCGCTGTATTCTTGGATTTTTTTTCAGCCATTCTTCTCGTTGCAAAGATTTCTTCTGTTTTAAATCCTAGTTTTCCTAGTTGATGATTTGTCGCTAGGACACGTTGCATAGTCTCTTCAGAATAGAAATCAATGTGAGCTTCTTCCATGTGATTTTTATTTGGAAAGATGATTACTTCAATATCAATACTTGTCCCGGGAGGATAGCTCAGCAGCAGCGTGCGCATCTTGGAAGCAAGACGACACGAAGCAACAACAGGTTCGATCCCCGGGTCCGCGCTTAGAAACCTCTGGGTGTTTAAGCGCGTTATAAATACGTAACTAAGACAAAAAAAAAAAGAAAACACAATTAAGCAACTAAGAAAAACAAACAATTCCTGTAACAGGGCCTGAATGCCTGCGGGCTGTGTGAGCGCTTTATAAATGTTAAAAATAAATAAAATAAATCGTCAGATCCAATCGACTTCAGTTGGGGTATAGCTTTGAATAGCCACAGAGTATTGGATCTGTTGAACCTCACTGGCGCTTCTGTACTTGTCGTCATTTCAAACAATGCTATTCTGCAGGTGTGCGTAGAGCTCAGTGGATTATGAAATTAAGGTCTCGTAATGGGTGGGCTTCCACTGGAGACAGATCTTTCATTTTCTCTTCCTCCATCTTGCACTGCTGAGGATGATCAAATTTCCTCATTCGATACCGAAGAGTATGTGAGAGAGATGTTGTTTATTTGGTCATCAGAGCATTGCGTATTTATTGAACTGTCCGTAGTTGTATCATAGCACTCATCTACGATTTTTAATGCCTCATCTTGTGAGTTTATAGAGATTGGATTACTTTCTGTCGATTCGTCAGTTATCAATATCTCTGGTGTTGGTGACTGATTTTTTTGCATATTTGTTGTATCCTGATTAATTTCTGCTATTAACTCATCCAATGGTTCAGGCAGGATTTGAATAGCTTTTTGAGGTATCGTTCTCGGTATATTAATTAGTGGCAAGTTCGAATTCCGTCCCTGTTGCGCCATGTTCTTAGTACCTGTTAAGTGACTTCAATTCAGCACTCCAACTAAGTCAATGCCTAGTATGGGATGCCCAAGGGAAGCCCTTATTTATATATTTTTATGACAAGTTATAATCTGGATGATAAACCCTTATATAACACCCCTCTCTTTGAATCCCCCTGACCTCACTGAGCCAAGAAGTAGGTTTGTTTTGCAAATTAACAGATTTATTGAACAATTAAACAAGATATATATCACACTTTTATACATAAATTCATATTTGATAGCACACTTATGAATATGACAGTAATCAACAATGGATAATATTACACTAGCACACTTTTTTAATTACTTAGGAGTTGGTATAGAGAGGATAAGGTAGCGGAGAATGCTTTATGGTTTCAAGGAAATGCAATGATGGAAAAGACTGCAGCACAGAAATAAACCAATATGGTTTCAACAAGAGATAATATGATCACTTTTTCCCTTGTGGCAATTCACTCCCACCCTATGCGATATGAAGAGATGGAAGGAGGGCACACGGTTTTCCGGAAGACAATCACAATACAAATTCTAGTTCCCCCCTAGCAAGCTTGGAGCAACCGGTATGCTTTTAAAACATGCAGAAATAATTTTAATGTGATTTACAATGAAGTGAAAATATGCTAAAAATGATTTTAATTCAGGGTAGGTGACAGCTACTTCGAATTAGTTCAGGTCAACACTAGCAATGATTCATGAGGGACTATCAGGTTGAAAACGAATTTCAGCAATGGAAGCAAATGACAGCTATTTTTGACAGGTGAAGAAGTTTGAGTCAAATTGCAATTCGCGGCACTTTTTCCGAGTGCGTCGAGCGCGATTACGGAAAAACTATAAGGTGTAGAAAGTCGGTTTTGAACTTGATGGAAAGCTTAGATTCTTCGCTTTAAAATGAAAGTTACATCTCGCTCCTAGGACGGGTTCAAAAGATACAGACAATTTAGTGGAGGTAGATTCTCAGAAATAAAGTAAGATTCAAATGACGAATGACACTTTCACAGGTTTGAAATCACAGAATGGACACACAATTTCTATGCAGTTCTGAATAGGTGGAAATGTTTTGAATTAGATTATTTTAAACTAAGAGATTGGTTTTGCACAGCTCTGGCTGGATTCTCACTCCTAATTTTGGAAGGAATGGGCCTCGTCACAGATCTGGTCAACAGGTTTAGCTGCGGTTCTCTCTCGCCATGGACGGTCTGGATCTCTGGTTCTGGCAAAAGTTCTGGCACTGCACAGTGGTCTGGTCTGGTCTCTGGTTTTGGCAAAAGTTCTGGACAGCACAGCGGTCTGGTCTGGTCTCTGGTTTTGGCAAAAGTTCTTGGCACAGGGTTCTAGCCAGAATCACACAGCTCGCCCGGCTGTTGAATGGTTTGGTTAGGTTGCTGGATTCTGAGGCCTCTGGAAAGGATTCAGCTTGTGAACTAGGCCTTTCTGCTACAAAGTTCTGGAATCTTGAGTCTGGTTTTCTAAGTTCTGGTCTCTGAATATTGTCTGGATTTGATGTCGTCCGGCAAAGTGCTTCGCAAGAAAGTGGAAAGAGCTGTCCCTACCTGGGTTTCAGTGGGTCTTTTAATTTCTTTTGAAAGCGGGTGGGAAGGCTGACTTTCTATGCCCACCCCCCTGGGGATCCTGATAGACTATAGGATTCTCTGTCGCCTGCCTGGGGAACAGAGTTGTGAGTCATCCAGTGCTACCAATTTACAATCTATTGAAGAAACGCCCCTTTGCTTTTACTTAGAAAATGAATTTTTCATAACTAACAGGTTTCCCAGATACACACGTTATTGAAATTACATGTACACATCACAGATTGCTTATGGTACAGTTTGGTTCAAGGCACATGTTTCTACGAGCTTGGGTTTAGAAATGACAACATTTTGCGCTTTTTTAGTGACTTTCGCCATATTGGTTTTTCCTCAAAATTTACACAAACCTGCACCCTCTCCCTGAGCATATTAATATAAGTTATCATGTCTCTAGCATAAACCCAGTGTCTGCAAGATTAGTAAATCGCAGGATTCGGTCTCAAAACATCACACAGTTGAGCTTAATCTCAAATTGTAGGTACATTTTTCATATAAAGAATCTTCAAATTGTACATTTCTGTATAGGAGATACAATATTTTATAAGCAAATTAATAAACATACATTTGCCCTTAATGGAATTCACATCTGAGTCTGGGTCTGCCCCCAGGAGCTTGGCTTGACTCAGAGATCAAATGTCTTCCTTCCTCCAGAGCAACTGTTGACAATTACACCTCAAATCAGCATATTCTATTCAGCTGAAGAGTCTATTGTGTTGACTAAGGTCAGCAGAGCAGGGTGCCACTCTCCATCCGGTTAACAGAAACCTGTGATCTCTTTGTGCTGTTGCTGGTAAGGGCAGGTGTGAATGCTTCCCATGGACAGAGGCCTCTTGAACTTTTAATTAGATCAGGCTGCCTTCTGATGTGGGGCCTGGGAACAGTGGGTGTTAATAATTCTCAGTAACTAGCAAGGCTTTGAAGTTTCCAGCTAACTCAGGTTCCTTGTCAGCTCCTGAAAGACAGGCCTCCTGTCAGAGTTTAGACCGCTAGCACCGGTTAGTGTCGAGCGCCGGTACTGCACCCCTTTTTGGGAGCTGTCTTGAATTAATACATTTCAGATTTTGAACAGCACCATATTTCTTTGCACTGGTTTTTGCTCTGTGAGTAGCCAAAGGATGGGGCCTGGCCATGGTCTCTTGGATTAACATTAACAGAGGCAAAAATGGATGGCAACCTATTTTTCATGTTTTCCCTGTGCATTTTCTGGGGAGTTCTGGCCATCATGATGTTTTCAATGCCAGTAATGCACAATTCTGTGGTAGGGCTTGTATGCATGGGTAAAAACATCCCACAAGCCTCCCCTCTTGCGATGGCCATTCTGTACTTTCACTGATGGAACTCGCAATATCTGGGATGTTCGCCTCATCTTCTTCCGATTCCGCCGATGGCAAAGTCCAGCATCTTTTCCTCCATCAGGGTGGATCAATCAGTTCTCCTTGCCAGTCCTGATGGGAGTATTGGGCGGTACCCCGGGCCCCTCGGATCTTTGCCCCAGGTCCCTGGGTCCTCCTCCTTGGTCAGTCTCCATGGTTTATCTCTCCTAGGATGACAAAGCAAAGCGGCAGAAACATATTCATAGACATTTCCCCACCACTATTAATGGTGGGGCGAACATATACATTTTATACATCAGGTGACATTTGCATTCAAGGATCATAGAATTTTATAGGCTATATGTGGAATATTTTAGGGTTGGACTTGTATTACTCTGGAGCGGCCCCCTCTGGGATTGCAGAGGACTCCTCCAGTTGCTGCATGGCAACACTTTAGCTGATTTATATGGACCCACTTGTCTTCCCCTTCCGCCAAACTACCCTTGGGGATGCAGATCTTGTAGGCGACTGGGGAGATCTTGTCTACAATTTCAAAAGGTCCCTTCCATGTAGGCAGAAATTTCCGCTGTTTCGTCTGGTTCCTTTGGAAATTGTATAGATAAACCCGGTTCCCTACATTGGCCCTCATTATGACCCTGGCGGAATTCCAAAAACGAAGGCGGAAATGAAATACCGCCATCGAATACCGCTCGTTGCGATCATGACCCGTCACCGTAAAGTACGATGCCATTAGCGACACCGTAGTGAACGCCAAAGCTAACTGCACCAAGCACGCGCACGCGCGCCTTGCAAAGCCGTAATTTCCGCCATGGCGCAACGGTACGCGAATTCTGACCCTAGCGGACATGTACTCAACGCCATCAAGCATTACAGAAAGTACCTTTCCGCCATGGTGAGAATTACGGCATCGCGAACCAACCGTACATGGCCCTACTGAGTGCCTGTACTCCACTCCCTGCCCACATTGCACAACTCCTCGTAGGCAAACGCGGCCAGTACAGTACCACACAACTCCACTCAGAAGCCGGAACCCAATGCAGATCATCTCACAATACATCGCGCCACAAATCGGAATATGCTACATCACTAGTAAAGAATAAGGCCACACGGTCAATATCTGAACATAATTTTAATGCACATCCAAATCACCAAGCCCATACAGCTATTCGCAAACTAACTCCCAAATGATTTCCATCACTGTGGGCTGCATCCGCAATGAATGACCAGCTTCTACTTGTGTGACGCCCTGTTCCTTCATGGTACACAGGGCCTACATTTACGACCAAAAAGGCAACACGGAAGCGCCTAGAACCGCAGGGCAGTCCCATGAAGTAGGCACTAGTCCAGCTGAAAGGTACATATGTTGCTCCTAGCCACTAGTACTGCGTAAGGGCATGTGGCCCATTGGCGATCGTCCCATAAGATCGTAATGGTGCTCCACTGATTAACTCGAAGCTGCAGGTGTCGAGTGTAAAATCCATCTGCAGGAGTGGCGTACAGATGGCAGCGGCAAAAGGGGAGGAGATACCTGTCACCCAAAAGAAAAAAATAATAGCATGGGCATCCGAACTTCATATGAATCACTCAGTTCATTCAACACACTAAATATACAACCATATGCATGCTAGCACACTCAAAAGGATTAATGTCACCCAAAAATCACTTGCGAATCATAACGACATAAATCAAGCTCAATACACTATTACTAACGAGTGTATGTGTGCATGCGTCTGTCAAAACAGAATCCATTAGATGTGATTAGTAACGTGCACAGACCAGACACAAGTGTTTGAAGGCGCGTCGAGACAGGAAGGGTTCAACAAGTGCAGACAGATGATGGACCCACTATGGCAGCTTTGCATCACATAGCGCAGGGGAAGGGGATAGATATCAAAAAGCCATGCACATGACAAACTCTCAATTAAATCATCTGTCCATGCATCCATTCATCATTCCCTCATCCCGGAATAGAAATGCCTGAATATTTACTCACATTACATTTGAAATTTCCATTGAGTCTGTGCGTAATGCAGTCTGCAAAATCCACTGTGCTCCTGCCCGGTTCACTAGTGTAGTGAAGTAACATGTATTTGGGGACGTCCTGCCTCATCGTCCACTACGCTATTGCGCATCCCATTCAATTCACATCAATCATTGCATTCTCGTCATGGGCCCTGTCCCAAGGACATTGAACAATAGAACGTTACATTTCCAGTCAGACCTGTGGGCGTCTCCTCGCCGTTAGTTGAAAAGCAAAAGCGCTGTCCTTCGAATTCCTCATTTGCAACATCACGTCGAAAAGGCATCTGTGAACGCTTGGATTCACAAATACATCTATGTAGTGCGGCTGTGTGTGAAAATGGCAACTGGCTTCAATCACTAATGGGACTCCCCGCCCGTCGGTGAACGTCGGTACAGTGATGCATGAGGGTCCACCGTTGATCGAGTACTACATTCCACTGACTCTTCACAAGTTTGTCCGCGACTGCAAAAATAGTATGTGAAACAATGGGACCATAGCAGAATCAACATATTAACCAATATTTCACTGCCATCGGGATCATATACATGATTGTAATGGCAAGATGCCATGCGTCAAATAGCAGCGTTGTGTGCGGGACGTGCTCGCCCAAAAGTAATTGCAGCTGGCACAGGTGAAATGAATCACCACAGGTGGAGGCTATACAGCCTGAAAACACATAAATTGCACACCCAAACCCCTCCCACAACCACACCCACTCCCAAATGCTACCGACAGGACTAGCGATGTTGGGCCTGGGGGACCTGATAGCACTGCAGGTACTCCAACTTCAAGAAGAAGACGAACACCAACGACTGCAACAACCGGCCGCACAGAGGAGACGCAGGAGGAGGGCAAGGCAGGGGCAGCAAGGCCCACCAGCACAGCCACTACCACCACGCAGGCAGCCCGCAATCCCACGCCTCCGTGCCAATCCGTTCAACCTCACTGCTGAGCAGATCCACACCCTCTACCGTTTGGACCGGGACACCATAACCGCCATTGTCGACATGACACACGCTGACCTTGTTAGCATGATAGATAGCCCAACCGCCTTCCCACCCCTACTGAAGGTGGTGTCTGTACTCCACTTCCTGGCCACAGGCACCTACCAGCACACAGTCGGACAGTTGCATGGCATTTCACAGCCACTATTGTCACGGACACTATTCCAAGTGCTTGATGCCCTCCTGAAGCACGCAGACGACTACATCTGTTTACCACGCTCGGAGCAGGAGCTCACAAACGCAAAAGTGGGATTCCATGCACTTGGCGGCATACTGGGTTGCATTGGTGCCATCGACTGCACCCATGTGGAATTGGTTGTCCCACATGCCATGGAGGTCCAGTACCGCAACCAGAAACAATATCATTCTATCAATGTACAAATGGTGTGTGACTCCAACAGGATCTTTACACATTGTTGTGCCCGATTTCCAGGATCAACCCATGACTCTATGGTCTTGAGGAACTCTACAGTACCACGCTACATGGAGCGACACGCAGGGCACTGATCCTGGCTACTCGGTGAGTCTCATTTAATGCATGTGAATGTGGGGTAGGTGATGCGTCAATGACGTGGCAGGAAGGGGGGGGATGCGTACGTAGCAATGTTATTCCACAAACATCCTTCTTTGTCCACATACAGGTGATGCCGGGTATCCACTGAAGAGATGGCTCCTTACACCAATCCGGAACCCACAGAAACAGCATGAGGAGGACTACAACCATGCCCACTCACGTACCCGTGTAGTCATAGAACAGGCATTCGGCCTCCTGAAGGCTCGTTTCCGCTGCCTCAGCAGGTCTGGCGGGGCACTCCTGTACCGCCATGAGAAGGTTGCAAAGATGGTCATGGCATGTGTCATGCTACACAACATGTGCGTATGTAGAAATGTGGCCATGCCCCCTGACGCAGAACTGCAAGCACCTGAAGATAGTCATGATGAGGGTGGGGATGTGGCAGCACCTCAAGGAGTCCGCGAGGCACAGGAGGCCCGTGAGATTCGTCAGAATATCATAGATGCATGCTTCTAGTACTCACGCCTGGTGGCTGTTACATGGACACGGGACTTGTAGCACTGTGTGTGTCGGGAACATGCATAATGTGGCCTGTACGCCAAGAAAGGCCTCGTACACAAAGATCAATGTCCACACATCTCATTGGATTAATGTCTATATATGTATTGCAAATGTGAAATGGTATTACACACCCAATCGACCCGCCACCCGGAAGAACCCTACACACCCCCTCCACCCTCCTACCTCCCCCCAGAACACCAGTGTCCAGAGATGCTCATTGTCATTGGTCAGACGCTATTGCAAGCCCCTCTCCGGGTATCAGGGGCACCCCTGCCTGTGGAGCGCAGGTTCCTCCCAGATCTGCCTTGGGGGCTGCCCTGGACGGAACTTGCAACGGATGATGTCTCTGCCTGCTCACGTCCATGCATGTCCCTAAGGGTTTGTGAGAGCTCAGTGAGCACACGGCGCACAGCGGCAAGTTCAACACATACATCTTTGGACGTCGCATGCAGTTCCCCCCTCAGGCTCTCGGTGCTTCTCTCCATTTGTCCCCTCAGGCTCTCGGTGCTTCCCTCAATTTGTGCCTTTAGTGTCTCTGTACTTCGCTCCATTTCTGCCCTAAGTGTCTCAGTAGATGTTTCAATGGCTGCCTTAGAACCCCCACATTCATCAGCATGCTCCTTGAGGAGCGTGGCCAGTTGCTGCTGTTGCACTATCATCTGCTCGAGGGACTGTTGCCTCTGCTGGGCCATGCCCATTTCCGGTGGTGTCACAGAGGGGCTGATCACCTCATGTTGCCTTGCCACAGGCCTTGTGGGGGTTGGCCAGTCGTCGTCTTGTGGGTGCCCCTGCGTGGTTTCCTCATGGTGTACGGGATGAAACATACAGGGGGATTGGGACAGGTCATGGATGGATCCTACATCTACAGCACCGTTTTCTGTGTCGGAGCATGCTGGCATGAAAGCAGTGTCACCTATGGTGCTGCTGCCACCAGAAGCAGTGCCTTCTGTGGCATCCATTGGGGGGACCTGTGGTGCTGCTGTTGTGGACATGCTGGCTGCTGGGGTGCCTGTTGATGTCCCCTCCAGTGTGCTGCCACTCGATTCGTGCTGCTGACGTGTCTTGATCCGTGCAGCTGAGGTGGAGGGTCTTTGGCCGTTGGTCTTGGCCCTCTTTGCAGGTGTGCTGGTAGGGGTGTCCTGAAGCTCGTCGTTTGATTCGGACCGTGTGGTGGAGTAAAGGAGGGCAAGCGTTATTTATGGGTCTGTTGTAATTGGAATGGCAATGTATCACATGCATTGGGGTGGTACCTGAGGGTGACTTGGGTCAGGGCCTTGGGGGAGGTCTCATTTTCTTGTGGATTGAGGGTGCAGTTATTTTGCAGCCTGCATTTAGGGTGTGCATGTTGCACATGCAGAGGGTGTTTTTAGGATATTTACTTATTTATGTATTTAATCTGACTTTTACAGGGCGCTATCATGGCAATGTATGTGGACGTTCTCCTGGACATGTGTTTCTATTGCACTATGGGGACACATGGTGCTTCACATGATTGGACTTTGTGGATTTAGCGTTGTTTAATTTGGCCCACCTACCTGATTCTTCGGATGTCTGCACTCCTTTCTCCATCCCTCCGACTCCCTCTATGCTCTTCATTCCAATGGTGGAGGCACAGATTTCTTCCCAGGGGGTTAACTTGATGGGTGAATCAGATCCTCCCCCGGTAGCTGTGGCAATGTTGCGGTTGGCTGAAAGTATGCTCCGGACGCGTATCCGCAAGTCGTCCCATCGCTTCCTGCATTGCTGTGGGTTGCGGGGTGCGGTCCCCACCGCACTTACCCGCTGTGCCACCAGGGCCCATATGTCCTTCTTGTTCGCAAGTGCCATCCTGGTCATTTGCGTCGAGAAGACAACGGCAGCGTTCTCCTGGAGGGTCTCTGTGAGCACGGTGAGTTCCTCATGGGAGAAGTGGACCTGCCGCTTGCGATCGCACGCTTTTTTAGCAACTTTTCCCATTTTTCTTTTTTATTATGGGGTGGCTAACGGGTTGGGATGTGTCTCAGGGTCGGTTTTTTATGGTTGTGTTGGGATTCTGATTTTATAGGTGTACGGCGTCCTGTTTCCCGTTCCGGCCCCATGTTTTTACTTCCGTTTCCGTATATTTACGGTGACCGTAATTTGCGCTGACCGCTCATTACGGTGACCGCTAAGATGGGTGGCGGAATTGCACCTAGGGCGCCGTACGACGGCGGTATGGGCCGTTTTGGGGTCATTTCCGCCATCGCGGACTTTGCACTTCCGCCATGGCGTGGTGCTCGTGCCCGATGGGTCGGAATTGGCCGCACTTTGCTCCATCGTGCAATGGCGGAAACGCTATTTACGCTATGGCGGTCATGTCAGTTACTTTCCGCCAGGGTCGTAATGAGGGCCATTGTATTCTTTCCTAGTAGTCTTCAAATCATAGTGAGTCTTCATGCTATCGGCTGATCTTTCTAGGTTTCGCTGAGCATAGGCAAAAGCATGTTGGAGGTGTTTCCTTACATTTTCAACCTACTCATGCGTTGTGGAGGCATTGATCAAGGTTTGCTCTTGGGTCCTGTAGAGCAAATGCTGGGGAAGCACCATCCTGCGTCCAGTCATCAGCTCAAACGATGACATTTTAGTTGCAGATGAAGGGGTAGATCTGATGGCCATTAGGACCAGAGGTAATCGGATATCCCAACTTGGCCCAGAATCTGCCACAAACTTTTTTAATATGCTCCCAATGGTTTGGTTGTAACGTTCTACTGCCCCAGAAGAAGCTGGTCGGTAAGCAATGTGTAGCTTCCTTTTAACCCCCAGTAACTCCGACATCTTAGTCATTACTTCGCTGGTAAAATGGCTACCTCTGTCTGACTCGGTCCTTTGGGGTAGACCAAAACGCGAAAAGAAGTGGTTGATCATCAGGGCAGCTGCTGTCTCTGCCTTGCAGTTTGGGGTTGGGAGACATTCCACCCATTTAGTAAATAAGCATTGCACTGTCAACATGTACTTATTTCCCCTGGAGGAGCGAATCATGGGGCCTATGAAGTCGACTTGCAAATCTGACCAAGGCAGTGTCATCCCCCTCTTTTGGAGAGGCGCATGGTGTGTGAGGGATGTTGGCTGAAATTGTGCACACACAAGACACCCCTTCAAGTATTGGTCGAGGTCCTGCCCCATGTTTGGCCAGTATGCAATCTCTCTTAAGATCTCAAGTGTTGTGTGAAACCCCCTATGACCGGCTGTGGCCGCATCATGGGCGTGACTTAACATCAGGCTTCGGAATGAGGTAGGAACCACCCACTGATCATGGTCAGCTTTGGATTTCCTTACCAACAAACCGTCTTGGATTCGGAACATTTTTGGACATTTCATCAACACTCTAAGGTCCTCTTTCCCAATGTAATTGGTATCCATCAGGGGAAAATTCTCAGGGTCCTCAATGTGTTGGTAAAACTTATCAATTATTGGATCCCCCTTCTGAGCCGTAATCAAATCAGCATCTGGAGTCTCCTTACTCCATTGTGCAGTTGAAAGATCATTGTGAGCATTTGTCTGGGACCTAGTGATAGCAGTGACCTGGATTTCCCCCAACAGGGACTCAATCTCTATTAGATCCCCTTGGATGGCCCCGGTTTTGGCCAGCTGATCAGCTAAGACATTTCCAATTTTGTCTGGTCCCTCTAATTTGGAATAACCCTTGATCTTCTTCCAGTAGATGGTCATCCCGTTCGAGGTGACCAGATCATCAATGTTTTGTGTTAACTTCCCATATTTCAAGGGTTTGTTATTAGCACATAACATGCCTCTGGTTTTCCAATTAACCAGGTGCTCCACAAACCCGTTCCGTACATAGTCCGAATCTGTGATTATGACCAGTTTGTGGAGTTGATGTTGGGCAGCAGTGAGGATGGCTTGATTAACAGCCATCAACTCTGCCACCTGACTACTTCGGGGACCAATCTTGTATCCAGCGGAGGGTTCTGGGGACTCATTCACCCATTCCCTACGCCCGCCACCAGTTCTTTCTCCCTGTTGTTGTCAAGATTGTAAGAGCATCCGTCCACATAGACAGTGGGCATTCCCTCACACTTGTCTTCTTCAAAGACTTTGTGTGGGGAATTAAGGTATGCCTCCATGTTGTTCTTGATTTTTAGACTTTCATCGACTGTCATCGAGACAGTTTTCTCTGGCACAATCATGCAAGTCAGCCAGACCTTGCACGAGGGGACTCTTCTTGTTTTGGCCATATCTGACCTCAACAGGAAAGGCTGGTGTGGAGTCTCCTCTATGATGTGTTCACCCTGGATAAATGGGCGGTAATTCTTCAATGCCCACACCGTTGCCAGGAGTGCCTTCTCACAATCGTTGAATCTTTCCTCCACAGAGGATAAAGTTTTGCTCGCATAGGAGATTACTTTATTGACCTTGTCATGCTTTTGATATAATACTGCAGTCAAGCATGTATTAGAGAACCCTGTCTCCAAGAAAAACTCCTTGTTTCTGACAGGGTAAGCTAGGCAAGGCGCTTGTGAGAGGCTTCTTTTGAGTTGCCTAACTGCCTCGTATTGTTCTGGACCCCATTCCCACTTGACCCCCAGAGATGAATCAGGGGTCTGGTGATCTCTGCGTAGCCCTCAATGAACTTTCTGCTGTAATTAGTCAGTCCCTGAGGAGTAATCTCATGCCCCGAGAAATTAACACGGGTTCTACACCACTGTGCTTTCTGAAAGGAAAGTTTTGCTCCGGCGGCCCTCAACTGTGTCAGAACATAACGGATCTCTGCTATATGTTCCTCCACAGATGAACTTTTGATGAGGACATCATCTACATAAGCCAGGTTACCCCTCGCACCCAGTTCGGGCATGGCCTTCTGTAGGAAAATGTTGAATTCATTGCCGGAGTTGAGGTATCCGAAGGGAGTCCGGGTCCATTTGTACTGCTGGCCCCCAAAGGTAAAAGCCAGTTTGTATTGGTCCTCCCTACTGACAGGCACAGTCCAGTATCCATTGGTCAGGTCTATTGCAGTGAATACCTGTGAGCCCTGGATCTGGGCCAGCCCTTGGTCAATGTAGGGAAGAGGCCATCAGGAAGTATGGACCCGTTTGTTGAACGCCTTAAGGTCGGCGCAGAGTCTGCACTGGCCGTTTGGCTTCAATATTCCCAGCACCGGATTATTGAAGGTGCTGTGTACTGGACAGATGATTCCCCGGGACTCAAGGTTCTTAATTATTTCAGTAAGGGACTCCATGGATGCGAGAGGCAAGCGATATTGCTTCACAAACACTGGAGTCATGCCAGGGTCCGTGGGAATTGTTGTTGTGTGGATGTCGGTGCGACCACAGTCATATAAGACCACCGCAAAGAGATCTTGGAAATCCAAGAAAACTTGTTTCAACTTTTGCTTCTGTTCCAGAGTCACACAGGCATCAGCTAGGTTGACTCTCTCTTCCACCATCTGTCTGAAGCCTGGAAAGACTTCTGGTTTTGCTATCTCAGCGGCCTCCTCCAGCTGGGGGGAGAAGTCCCTGGTCAGGGTGCTGATTTGGACTGGAGGCTTCAGGTGGGAAAGGAAGCCCTCTTGGACCTGGAAAATCACCTCATCCCTTCTGAAGTCACAAGTCACGTCTTCCTTACCATAAGGGCAGGAAGTGTACACCAGGAAGTTCCCCCTATGCCGGGTAAAGATCCTGTCGTTGTATTGTCATCACTATCACTGTCAAAACAGTCCTTGGGGATTGGTCCTAACAGTTCCTTCCTAAATCAATGGAAAAATGTTTGTCATCAACCACCATTCCAATAATGGTGCCTGCGGCTAGAATAATACTCCTTCAGTTGCTGTTATCCACCTCTATTGGAATGGCGTCATGTTCTATGTTGACTAATGGTTTGGGTTTACCCCCAACCCTTGCTGTTGGAGAGAAGCATTTAGATGAATATAAGCATCAGGGATTAACAATTTTTGTCCTCTTTTAACTTTCACTTCCAGGGAGAATTGTCGGGTCCTTTCTGGGATGGTGACTTCCTCTCCAATCTGAATTTCAACTGCATAGGGCGGCAGTTGAGCTAAATGACCTAAATGCTTTCTCTGGATCATCAAAGCCCATGGGATTA
Organism: Ambystoma mexicanum; assembly: GCF_040938575.1. Lineage (NCBI taxonomy): Eukaryota > Metazoa > Chordata > Amphibia > Caudata > Ambystomatidae > Ambystoma > Ambystoma mexicanum. The sequence continues at coordinate 1,559,548,099 of NC_090937.1, read as the reverse complement.
TCTGCTAATCGGTACCAAGCTTTGAAGTTTATTGAGTCAAAACTAATGGCAAAGCGATTGAGAATATCACTGCCTAAGTAAAAGGTGGCAGTGACTTCTCGCACGACCCAACAATTATGGACTATGCTCTTGTTGCCAATGGAGATTTTGAGCATACACCTGCTTGGCAGGAGATGTTTGGAATTGGGTGTTTCCAGATCAATTTCCCATTTGTCTATCAGTTTGAAGGTGGGAATGGCTGGATATTTTGGGAGTTGGCGGAACATGGCTTCGCTGATGAAGCTCTTACCGTTGTTCACACACACTTGGGCGAGAACAGAGTCCTTCCCATCATTTAACTGAACAGGGATGAACAACTGCTCTTCAATTTGCTGAATATCAGCCAGGCTCTGAGCTGATTTCACATCTTTCTGGACTATTGGAGTGGGAATGTCTGATTGTGGATTAGTAAAGAATTTCAGAGTGTTTCCTTCCAGTGTGGAATACCACCTTAAACTGGAAGGAAGGTTGATTTTCAGAAATAGAGAGGACCCTCCATCACCAGTCTGTTGTCCTACTGCTATTACTGTCAAGTCTGGAATTTGGTTGTTCTGGAAGTGAAATTCTACTTGGTCAGATTTGTGTTCAACCATGTGGCATGTGCTGTTTAAACTAACATGGTTGATACTCTGTTTTAATTTTATTGGTCGGCTAGTCTGGGTCCAGAGGATCTTTTTTTACGCAATATATTAGGTGTGACAACCTTCTCAGGAGGTCATTTCCTAGTAAACAAGGGGTGCTCTCTGGAGTCACTACTATGACCGGGTGTTTCACCTTGTGACGCTCAATTTTGATGTCCAAATCTGCAGTCCCCTCAACAGGAATTTCCTTCCTGTCAAAGTTCTGAAGTTGTCCAGGAAGAGAGGTGAGAGGAATACTGTAATTCTCCCCCCTTCCTGCATTTAGTTCATCAAAGGCCCTTCTGGATAAAAGAGTAGCTTGGGATCCAGTGTCCACCAGTGCCAAAATTGTACCGTGCCCTTGCACCTGTACCGGGGCAGAGTATCTTCCCTCCTTCTCCTCAAGGGGGCACAGATAATGCACATTTTTGGACAACTGGTGGGCTAGTTTTTTTAGTTTTGGACATTGCGAGAGAAGGGATTTGGGCAGAATTCTGTGGAGAGTCATGGGAATCTGCAAGAAAAAGTTGGCAACTGGATATCAGAGCCATTGTGGGTTCCCCTGGTTCCGGTTCTGGGCCACCCCCCCCCCCTTTTTGGAGGCAGTCACCAGGATGGGTTTGAACCAGGGGATTTTGATGCTGTTGGTTCTGGGATGAGATGATCGGCGGCGCTAGCTCAGTCCCCACATCTACCCAGTCTGGATTTGGATCCCTTGGGACCCATTTTTCTTTGGGAGGAGTTCCCCCATCTCTGAAGGAGAAGATCCTTTTCCCAGGATCCTCTGAGGATCCCTCTCCCTCAAATTGGAAGATCTGTACCTCCTCCACAAAATGGGTCTGTTTAAGTCCTTTGTTTCTCCTACCTCCTCTCTGCTCCTTGGATGGCAGACTTTCAGGGGTAGGAGATTTTGTTTCCGATTCCTGGGTTTGCAGGGGCTGTTTACAAGTGGGGAAGGAAGTTTCCTCCAAGGCTTTACACCCCCTTTTCCCTTGTGCCTCCTCCCTGGGAACCGGTGGGTTATCAGGGTGCTGCCCCTGTCATTGTTCTGGAGCACCAGGCCCAGAGTTTGGGGCATTCTGCGCAGGCATGCTCATCTGAGGGTTCTGTTGAGCCCTCAACATGTGACCCAATCCCGTGCCATATTTTGGACCTGGCGCTCTTACTGTGAAACCCGATCAGGCTGATACGGGGTTCTATTTTCTCCCCTGGGCTGATCCCGGGAAGGGTAGCTATCCCTTCTCTGGTAGTACCCCGGGTTGGGAAAATTTGGGTACACCTCCACCCTTGGCCTCCTCTCTCCTGGATTAGGTTGTCTGGGCTCAGGGAATTGGGGAAAGAAGGATGGATGATTTTGGGTCTGGAAATTGGATGGATACCTGGGAAAAACGTTCTGCCCAGGGTTTTGTGAGTTTGTGCCCTCCTGTGGGAAGTTAGGAGGGAAGTTCCCTGGGTTAGGCGCTTGGCTGGATCCCCCCCTTGGGCTGGAGGAGTCCACAAATAACCCAGGATGGGTCGGTTTCCCTTGTAACAGGGACTTACATAATCAGGGGAGTGAGGGACCGCATTTGTGGGACTACCTCCCTGACTCCCTGTCTGTGACTGGCCCGAGGGCCTTCTGGGTTTAGAATTATTCGGTGCAGGCAGGTTTTTAGGCCCCCCCATCTCCAAATATAAAATTGGGGCAACCTTTACCTCTGCCACCTTGGCAGCAGCAGGGGTGCTAGTCGATTTGGGGCTTTTCTGAGAGTTATTTTTATTTTCTATTGGCTTCTGCACCTCAATGATCCGGGTAGCCTGTTCAATGACCCAGTCTAGTGACCTTTTCCATGAAAATCTGTCACTAGCTGGGTCATTATGTATTTGGGTAAGGCATGGAAAAACGTATTTACAAACTCTTTACTGTCCGTGCGCACCCTTTTGGTAGTCTGCGCAAAGGCACGCTTCAATTCCTGCACACATTCTTGTGGGGCCTGCCTTGTGAGCCTCTTGGGGATTCCGGTGAACAGAAAAATGTTTCAAGATGGCCGCCCTATATGCGGACCATCTTGAATGGTTTTGGTCCCCCAGCCCCGCAAAGAAACTGGAGTATTCTGGGGAGAATGTCCATTTTACATACTGGATGCAGCTACTGCTGTCCTTCAAATGGAAAGTCTCCATCATTTGCTCGTAAAGCTCCAAGTGTTCCCAAACAGAATACTTGGCCTTCTTGTGATAAGGGGTGATGACTTAATCTGTTTTAAGGGGTCCTTAAGCAAGGCCCTTTTTGCCTTATTGGCCCTGGTCCATTCATCCTCCGACTCAGACACTCTGCTCCCAGAGGTGCCCGTCTGATCTTCCAGGTTTTTCCGGATTCGGCGAGCCTAGGAATGGCTGGCAGAATGTGGGGAGCGGGTCTCCTGTGTCCTGTCCGAGGAGTCTTCAGATCCCTCCTTGCTGCCAGGATTTGATGGGTACCCACTCCCCTACTGACCTAACTGGGCAGAGGTCTTCAGGATGGCCTTAGTGGGCCTACTCTCCTGGGGTTCCCCACTAAATTGCACTGTACTTAGGTGCCCATACCCGGATGCCCACCCATCCATTCCTGGGTGGTACTGGCCTATGAGCCCAATACTTTTGGCTGGATAGTAATCTGCCATCCCTGTGGCCCTGTGCTCATGTGCGCCAGGGGACATAGGGGTGGCAGAGTCCAGGGACTGGGAGAGATGAAGGCCTCTGGTACAAGGGCTCCTGAGGTTATGCTCAGGTGTTTCCCTTTCCCAGTGAACCTCATCTCTATCAGCTCCTGCTCCCTGTTGCAATGCAAGAGCCTTTGCTTTCAGTTCCTCAGCCAAGGCCTTACTAGACTCTTTCAGTCTCTCCTGCATAGCCACCTGTTGCTGGAGCCTATCATTGTCCTGGCAGAGAGCCTCATTCTCTCTCTGTGCTTCCTGGTTGGTCCTGGAGTACTGGGCCAGACTTTGCTTTGCTGCAGGAGAGTTACCTCCTGAGTCCAATCCCTACTGGCCTGTTCCTTTCTTGCCAGAGCATCTTCCACCCTCCTGGTGTGCTCTAACAAGTTCTGATGCTATTTTTGGAGGTCACCCAGTCCCTGGAGGGCCACGTGATTTTCTTCCATTTTTCTTTTTAAGTGGCAGACTTCCTGGCCTAAGGTGTCCCTTTCCTGACTAAGAGCCTGCATCTGTGCCGCCAGGTCGTCCCTCTGCCTTTGAAAGGCACCAGCTTTCTGGCACTCCTCCTCAAATTCTGTCTGGGTATCCAGGTCTTTCAGAATCAGTTTGTTGCTCTCTGCCTTCTCCCTATCTAGGTGGCTTTGCAGGGTGACTACCTGCTCTGCGCATGCCCTATTGAAGTCCAGTTGTTGCTCCAGCTTTTCCTGGCTCTGCAGTAGGGCGTCCAAACATTCTTGGTACTCCTTCTGGAAGGCCAGAAATCTGGTATCCTGTTCAGACTTTTTCTGTTGCAGGATACCCATATCCTCTTTTATTTTAATAAAAAACTGCCTACTATCATTTTCTGACTCCTGGCTCCTCTGCAGCCTCAGCTCAGAAGAGACCAGGTTGGGCCTTCTCTAATGCCATCTGTTGCCTATTCGCCAGATCTTGGCCTTCAGCACATTTGTCCTGTATGGACATATATAAATATAAATATATATATATATAAATATGCCGCTATCCTGACAATATTGTTGTGCTCATCTTTGGCTTTAGGGGCCATATATAGTTCACTCATGGCTACATGTAATGGACCCTGATCTCTCCATTTGTCTGACCCTGTTGCAGTGATCTGGGGTGCGATTGCCTGCAACCACACCGTCTGGTCCTGTTCCGTCCATTCGCCTCTCACAAATAGCTTATGTAAGAGGTGCTCTCTGGCTATTTTGATATCAACCAAGGTCGTCATTCTGGAAATTGATTTCCTTCCTGACTTACAGAAGTTAGTAATTTATTTTGCAAAACAGACAGTCTCCTTAGAGAGTCCTTCTTTTGAGGGATGCTTTTACAGTGTAACACGGCGTGGTGATCCAACAGGATTTATGTATCCTGTCAGTTAGCACACTGTATTAAGCTGCACAAGTGGTAGATCTAATCCAGACGTCCCAGCTCTTAACTCTGTTAAGTGACTTCAATTCAGCACTCCAACTAAGTCAATGCCTAGTCTGGGATGCCCAAAGGTAGCCCTTATTTATATATTTTTATGACAAGTTATAATCTGGATGATAAACCCTTATATAACACCCCTCTCTTTGAATCCCCCTGACCTCACTGAGCCAAGAAGTAGGTTTGTTTTGCAAATTAAAAGATTTATTGAAAAATCAAACAAGATATATATATATCACACTTTTATAAATAAATTAATATTTGATAGCATACTTATGAATATGACAGTGATCAACAATGGATAATATTACACTAGCACACTTTTTTAATTACTTAGGAGTTGGTATAGAGAGGATAAGGTAGCTGAGAATGCTTCATGGTTTCAAAGAAATGCAATGATGGAAAAGAATGCAGCACAGAAATGAACTGATATGGTTTCAACAAGAGTTAATATGATCACTTTTTCCCTTGTGGCAATTCACTCCCCCCCTATGCGATATGAAGAGATGGAAGGAGAGCACACAGTTTTCAGGAAGACAATCACAATACAAATTCTAGTTCCCCCTCCTAGTAAGCTTGGAGCAACCGGTATGCTTTTAAAACATGCAGAAATACTTTTAATGTGATTTACAATGAAGTGAAAATATGCTAAAAATGATTTTAATTCCCTTTAGGAGATTCAGGGTAGGTGACAGCTACTTCGAATTAGTTCAGGTCAACACTAGCAATGATTCATGAGGGATTATCAGGTTGAAAACGAATTTCAGCAATGGAAGCAAAAGACAGCTATTTTTGACAGGTGAGGAAGTTTGAGTCAAATTGCAATTCGCTGCACTTTTTCCGAGTGCATCAAGCGTGATTATGGAAAAACTATAAGGAGTAGAAAGTCGGTTTTGAGCTTGTTGGAAAGCTTAGATTCTTAGCTTTAAAATGAAAGTTAAACCACGCCCCTAGGACAGGTTCAAAAGATATGGACAATTTAGTGGAGGTAGATTCTCAGAAATAAAGTAAGATTCAAATGACGAATGACACTTTCACAGGTTTGAAATCACAGAATGGACACACTATTTCTATGCAGTTCTAAATAGGTGGAAATGGTTTGAATTAGATTATTTTAAACTAAGAGATTAGTTTTGCACAGCTCTTGCTGAATACGCACTCCTAATTTTGGAAGGAATGGGCCTCGTCACAGATCTAGTCAACAGGTTTAGCTGCGGTTCTCTCTTGCCATGGACGGTCTGGATCTCTGGTTCTGGCAAAAGTTCTGGCACTGCACAGTGGTCTGGTCTCTGGTTTTGGCAAAAGTTCTGGCACTGCACAGCGGTCTGGTCTGGTCTCTGGTTTTGGCAAAAGTTCTTGGCACAGGGTTCTAGCCAGAATCAAACAGCTCGCCCGGCTGTTGAATGGTTTGGTTGCTGTATTCTGAGGCCTCTGGAAAGGATTCAGCTTGAGGACTAGGCCTTTCTGCTACAAAGTTCTGGAATCTGGAGTCTGGTTTTCTAAGCTCTGGTCTCTGAATATTGTCCGGATTTGAAGTCGTCCGGATGTGCTTTCCCTGTAGTTGGTAATTGAGTTATAAAGCTACTGGTTTTAAATGATTTGGTGGATGCATGTATCGGGATTTGGGTCATGCCGCTCTCCCTATTAGTAATTTGAGGTAGAATTTCAGTTGATAACTCGTTTGTCAGTTCTGGTGGACTTCTAGGTGTATTGGGGTCTTGGTCTGCCATGTTACAGTCCGTTGACAAGATTGCCTTGGATTGTTGTTCGCCCAATTTGATTTTTATCTCTTGTTTTTGGATGAGACGCTCGTTAGTTTTATGGGATCCGATCCTCACACTTTTGGATTAGTAGTTGTAGGTTTCCCATTCAAATCTGGCTGATTTGTGAGTTTATTAACCAGGGCTACAGATTCTTCTAGTTTCTCTTGTAGTCTTGTACGAGGTTTGGGCAATTCCATTTTGGACTGTATCTTATAATATATGAACAAGAACTTCAAAAATAACTATGTGTCTTTATACTTTTGATTTTTCTTATGAGCACTTACCAGTTGTTTCCGCCGAGTCCAGCCGCACAGCAGTTAACAGTGCGCCCCTTTCTCCACGCGGGCTTCACGCCGCAAGGGTCGCGCTGTTGTGATTATGAAGGACTGTTCAAGGGGCGTGGCCTACAAAAGACACGTGACACCAGTCACGTGAGGATGCAAAACGGTCTGATTCCAAGTCCCGCTCGCCTCAACTGCTGTTAGCTGATACAGACTGACAGGCTTACGTGAATCGGAGCGGGTGAAGATAGTCAGTCAGGCGAGAAGTCTCAAGGTAAGAAAAGCAGTTTTCCAGTTCCCCAGCCGCACAGCAGTTAACAGCGTGCCCTTTTCTCCACGCGGGCTCCAATTCTATGCCGCATAAAGCATGAGCAGCCCAGAGACCTGGCTGCTCCCCTTTCTTCCCCGGTTCCTGTCACACGCCCGGGCAGATGACAGGCCGTTGTGTATTCTCTGGGGAATCAGAACACCTTCCTCTCCCGGGGATTGCTAGAGTCCCATTACATCGCTCATAGTTATAATTGCAGCACCTGCACGTGGAAGGGGCCAGAGATGCTGCAAATACAAGATTAACATTTTGCACTGTGCCTCCCGACCCCAAACCCCTTTTATGTTATGTTATGTTATGTTAGGCACACTTATTAAGCTCACGTACAGAGAGGTCAGGGTAACCAACAGAATTTAAAACAGGTACCTTTTCAATGCTTTTCTAAAAGCAAAGTGGTTCATCACATTTTTCAGATGAAGCGACAGGCCATTCCAGAGTCGGGCTGCGGCAACAGAAAAAGCACGGCCACCAACACGTGAGCGCTTAAATGCAGGAACGGCGCGTAAACCAGCTGTTGCCGAACGCAAAGACCACATCGGGAGATAACGCGTAAACTTAGGGCAAGGTAAAGCATTAACTAATTGCGATCCTTTAGGTGAGGAAACGGTGTGTGCGGCTTCCTAGGGAACTTTGAGGAATCTCCAAAGCACCTTTTATCTTGCCAGCACCTCATCTCATCCAGCATGAAGAACCCCTCTGCCAGGTTTCATCATCATTCTGACACGGAAGTAATGGAGCCACCTTAACAATGGGGAGGGGCATAGGCAGTTGCAGGGGTTCATTTTCGACCTGCCGGGAAGTGTGCTATGGGAGATGAGCTTGTGGCTTTTTAGAGACACTGAGGTAGACTTCTGGGAGAAACAGCCCAGGATTCTGGCCTTGCCCCAGTCACCTGCCGAGTGTGCTCTCCTGATGAGCGATGGTCCCAGCAGGATCCACAGAGCACAGCACCTGAACAAGTAAGAGTGAGGTTTCAAATGGCACTCTGCCTGCCAAGCAAGCAAGCATGCAACCTATCCCTGAACAGAAAGAGAGACGCTGACTCTGACAGACTACAAGGAGGCAATGGGAGAACAGAAGGGGTGGGTGAAATGGCTAGAATTTGTTCTGCAGAGAAAATTGAGAATTCGAGGCAAAATCCACCAGTTTCGCTCACAGAGTTAAAATGGCCATTTCGGATATTTTCCTGTCTAAACTCCCACTTTTTTCCAGCAATTAACTCTTTGGGATGAAATTACAATTTTTCACAACATTTTGTTTTTCTGTACACAATTTGTGAAAAAATCAATTTTGTGTAAAAAAAAACGTTCGGTAGGGAAGTGAAACTCGCATCTAGGTAGAGAATTGTGAAATAACCTGCTCATTCAGTAAAATCGGGGTGAATTATGGCAATTTTATTTTACCTGCATTCGTTTCACCCACTCCTAGGCAGGAGTGCAAGCTGGCAGGTTGTTATGCCTTGTGGCCATACTGACTTCAACCCCCATCTGTCCTTTGTGATCTCCCACCACCTTACACTACATACACAAATCCCTCCCAGCTGCTGCCACAGGGACATCAACACTAATCAAGTCTTGATTAAACCCTCGCATTTAACTCTAGCACACTCTTCCACCAATGGCAGCTAGCCAGAACCAACGTGCTGCAGTCTATTGGAGCTTGTCTCGTAACCCCAAGTGCTTGTCATAGAAAGCAGACTGGCACACAGGAACTGGGTACTTCCAACCTATACCCATCAACACCACATGTTCTGCATGTGCCCCACATACTTTCAAACTAATGAGCCACCCACCTCACTTTTTCCCACACAGCCACGTGCACCAAGGCCATCAAAAGTAGGAAAAAGTCTCTAAACAAGACCATTTGCAATACATTTACACATTTAACAATGATAATTAAGAAGAGGAAAGAAAATAGAAATATTCTTCTAATAAAGAGAGGAAAATTACAAGAGAATGGACAGCAAAAAAGACATCCTGGGGTGGCAAAGAAATAGCACATAATATGCTGGGGATGTCCACACACAGGCTCATGGTTCTAGGGTTGTCCAGATCAATCGGAGGCGATAGCTATCCAGAAATGTATGCACCATGTGTGTGGCCTGATTCACCCTGATGATCAGACTGAGGTTTCTTGTGGTGGCACAACACCAGCCGGCGACGTAAGGGGGTGCACACATTTATCAAATTTTAATATGCATGATTGATTGACAGACACAATGCAGGATCAGTTAATCTCAATTAACTAAAACATGGTTGTCCTGGCCACAGAGGCTGGAATCCTAGCGGGTTTTCAGGATATCCCTCATTAATATTCATGAGGAAAAATGTGCATACTATCAGAATCATTGTATGCAAATTCATCTCTTGAATATTGAGGGGTATCCTGTAAAGCCAGCATGCATCAAGCCTGGAGTCGGACAACCCTGAACTGAAACATTCTGCAGCAATACTTGATGCATTGTTTTCGGAGTTCTTTTCATTACATAGTTTTGTTGCAGGGAGTGCAATTGTAAAGTAAACTGTCCACAGTTGTTTGTTTTACATTTTGAAGCTTTTAGGTTTGCAATTCCCACTGCAGTACGTTGGCCTTCAGCTGAACTCCAGGAAATTCATGCTATTCAAGGATGTGCCTGTAAGTACTGGTACAGTAACCCAGCATGAACGAGTCCAGGCACATTACAAAGGCTAGGACTAAGGTGCCCTGAGGCCTGGGTCCACCTTGATTTTTGTAGCACAGTGATGCATTTCCTGAGACCAGGCGTAGCTCAGACACTGCCATTTTACAGGATTGTGGGGTCATGTGTACACTCAAACTTGACAATGCCTATCAAAGAAAGGAAGTGTGACTATCGCCAGAGCCACTATCCTGTCGCGCCTTGACTACGGAAATTCATTGATGATAGGAGCTAGTAACACATGCATCAAGCAATGTCAGGTTATCCAAAATAATGCTGTAAGGACCATCACAGGCAAATCCAAAAGAGAGCATATCACAGGCGACAGAAACAATCTTTATTGGCTAGCACTAGAGGATCGCATTACTTTTAAATCCCTGACGCTAGTCCATCATTGTAGATATGGGGATGCCCCCTCATACTTAAAGAAGGAATTTGCCTTGTATGAGCCAAGTCGCACCCTCAGATCTAGAAACCAAGGCCTTCTGAAAGTTAGACTATCTAAAAGAGCCAAGGGTCTAGGCAGAGCATTCTCTTCCAAAGCAATCACCAGATGGAACGAGCTGCCTGGGCACCTGAGGGTAGATTCTAACTACTGAAGTTTCAGAAAGAAACTCAAAACCTCCCTTTTTAAATAGAAATGTACAGACCACTTGATTCACACCATGTCCCTACACTACTCTGACACTATAGCCTCACCATGTTTGTTGTGCTGTCACTGGATGTCACTGTTTGCATGTAAAGCGCCCTGATGCCTGCGGGCTCCGGCGCTATTTAAATATATAAAATTAAAAAATAAGTGATCCAAGAATCTGTTTGCCCATGTCCTTCATCCCAAAATCCTGATGGTCTGCTATGGCAGTAATCAAAATAAAAATGAAAGTCCCCTTGAAGACTCCTGAACACTTTATCCAATTCATACAGAATTCTCTGGAGGATAGCTGAGGGGCAACATGCTCGTCTTGGAAGCAGGACGACACGGAGCAACACCAGTTCGATCCCGGTCCGCGCTTAGAACCCCTCTGGGTATTAAGCGGATTATAAATAACCAATCATATCATTCAGTATTATAATAAAGGGCAACATTAGCATTTCGCAAAAAGAGTACCTGTGGTCCCATAACAGGACACATTTCACAATGGCGACCCAGCCACGGGGAAGGTGCACACTGTGTAGTATCAATGCAGGACACAGATGAGTAGCCATGTGAAAAAGGTACACCTACAACTTTCATACAAAACTCAGGTTAGCAGCCTCACAGAATGTGTAAATGCTGGAGACAGATTGGAAGCAACAACTGAAGTACAAATACCATAGCATAGAGGGTAAGGATCAAATGTTGTACCTATCAGAACATAGATAAGTATTTGAATGGGCATGGTTTTCAAGTAGTATTGCCTTAAGTGGCAAGAAAACACACATTTTCTGGTGTGCAATATCTGAATGGTCCCTGTTATTACATTTGAAGCAACACAATAGCCAGTTAAACAATAAGTGCATGAATTCAGCTTTTTTGAACCGCATACCTTGAGAACAGCATACCTTGAGAACCGCATACCTTGAGAACCACATACCTTGAGAACCGCATACCTTGAGAACCACATGCCTTGAGAACCACATGCCTTGAGAACCGCATGCCTTGAGAACCGCATGCCTTGAGAACCGCATACCTTGAGAACCGCATACCTTGAGAACCGCAAACCTTGAGAACCACATACCTTGAGAACCACATACCTTGAGAACCACATACCTTGAGAACCGCATACCCTGAGAACCGCATGCCTTGAGAACCACATACCTTGAGAACCACATACCTTGAGAACCGCATACCCTGAGAACCGCATACCCTGAGAACCGCATGCCTTGAGAACCGCATACCTTGAGAACCGCATACCCTGAGAACCGCATACCCTGAGAACCGCATGCCTTGAGAACCGCATACCTTGAGAACCGCATACCTTGAGAACCGCATACCTTGAGAACCACATACCTTGAGAACCACATACCTTGAGAACCGCATACCGTGAGAACCGCATGCCTTGAGAACCGCATACCTTGAGAACCACGTACCTTGAGAACCGCGTACCTTGAGAACCGCATACCTTGAGAACCACATACCTTGAGAACCGCATACCTTGAGAACCGCATACCTTGAGAAGCACATACCTTGAGAACCGCATACCTTGAGAACCGCATACCTTGAGAACCACATACCTTGGGAACCACATACCTTGAGAATCACATACCTTGAGAACCGCATACCTTGAGAACCGCATACCTTGAGAATCACATACCTTGAGAACCACATACCTTGAGAACCACATACCTTGAGAACCACATCACGCTTGGGGATTGACAATTTTGAAATATTTCGGCAATGTTGACATGCAGAGGCATTGCTGGGGGGAAGGGCTATACCTTTGGGTGTTTTGGTTGTAGCCCTGGATAGAAGCTCAGGGGCTACAACCAAAAGGCTAGCTAGGCCTGAGTCCCGACAGACCAGACATTAGCCTAGCCCCGGATCTTTTCCAGACCTAGCAACACCCCTGTTGACATGTTAGGCACTATGAACCGAATTGCCCAGCTCACACCATATGGTTGCTGCCAATGCTGGGATTTGAGCCAAGACTGTAATTTCAGCACTTGTACACATTATTTCCCAGTTCTGGTAGTGCAGAGAAGTGCACTTGTTTGTGAATAATTGACTATGATCCTGTTTTGTAAAACTGACTTGGAAAATAAAGCGCATGAGAAACTGACAATAGCAACCACATGAGAAACTGACATGACAACATTTAAAGCATACTCGATAAACACATGGTAGGCAAAAAGAGCATGATTGAAGCTTTATTTCCTCAATCACAAATGAATGTCTAAAAGTAGAGGAATCCAAATCCCTGCAAGTTTAAACAAATCTCATTTGAGTTTTACTACTTTATTAGAAAGATGTTAGTATATCAAACAAAAGAAGCTGTGCAATATGGTCACTTGCTTGACACAAACCAACCAAATGTTTTTCTTGATATGAAGTACATTTCAAATTCTAGAAAAAGCTAAATGATTTTTTAGCAAAATAGTCAGGCCTCCAAATAAGCTTGCCTGAGGTGTGTGACGTTTGGCTGGCTCCGTCCCGTTTAAGCCCGTCACATTGACAAGTGTGGCGCTGGCCCTTTAAGGGCGCGCACGCGACGGGGTGACGTTCACTCCGTCACGTGCCCAGTTAAATAAACAGGGCGTGTCCGGTGGCGTCACAACCACCGGGGAGCCCACACGAGAAACATCTCTGTCTCCGTGTCTCTGTGTCACGGGGGGTGAGGGGCTCACGGATGGCGGAGTCCGAACACCGCTAACAGTGGCGACGAAGACCGGATCACTCCCTGGGACAGGCAGAGATATTCGCTCGTAGCGTAGATGATCCTACGTGAGCGCTTCAGCGAATTCTGACCGCGGAGAGGGGAGAGACATACGCGGCCGGCGGCCATTTTGATGAATAGGCCTCGGATACTCACGGCTTCATAACAAAGCGCCGGTGAGCCATCCGGACACAATTTTTGGACAATCCAGCGGCGGACAGCCACTGGAAACAGCACGTGTCAATTTTCAAATGAATCATTGACATTTTCACTGTTTTTCACCGATTTGATAGGTGAGACTCCATTGGAAGCCTGCTGAATACACTCGGGGTCTTCCCCCCTGCTCAATTTTTGGACGTTTCATTTTCCTGCCTGCTGGCTGGAGCGGTGCATCCACGAGGGGCACATCTGAAGAGAGGCAGCATCTGGACCGTGTCAGGAGGCTGCCTGCTGGTGGTGAGTTGCGGCCCCATTACTCATATCATCTGGGGTGCCTGTGCGCTATCCACCATGAGCCAAGCTGCTGCTGCTGCTGCTGCTCCTGCTGCTCCTGCAGCTCAGCCTCCGCCCGCCCTCCCGCTGAAACCACCTGGGTCCCTACAGCCAATGCCTGAGTTTGATATCTCGGGCGCACCATCAAGCCTGGGCCAGAGGTGGAAGATGTGGATTGATAGACTCGAGATGTACTTCAGGGCCACGATGGAGACGAGCGACGACAGTAAGCTGGCCACTCTCCTGTACTCTGCTGGCCCGGCGGTGCATGAGATTTTTCTGTCCCTGCAACCAGAGGATGGGTCGTTTGCGGCGGCAAAAGATGCACTCCATAATCATTTTCTGCCAATGGCCAATGCAGATTATGAACGTTTTCTCATGGGGACTGCTCAACAGAAGGATGACGAGACTCTAGATGTGTTCTACGGGTGGCTGCGTAGACTGGCGGCGCCATGTGCGTGGAACGACCCTGAAGTCATGATTCGCAATCAACTCATTCAGGGGTGCGCCTCTGGGAAACTGCGGCACCAGATATTGCGCGAGCCGGGCATCACCCTTCCCCGCATCTTAGAACTGGGGAGATGCCACGAAGTGTCTGAACTGCGGGCAACCAGAATGGAAGCTAGTGCTCACCCAGGCAAGGTGGAGGAAGTCTGCGTGGTCGGGAGAGGCCGTGGAGCGAGGCGCCCCATGAACACCCAGGGCCCGCGCCCGCCAGGGACAACCTCCTCATGCTCAAAATGCGGGTACGACCTCCCGCACCCGGCTGAATGCCCTGCGACTGGGGTGAAGTGTGGTAGGTGCGGAGGATCGGACCATTTCGCCAGGATGTGCCGAACTGCAGCTCCTAAGGTAGTGCCTAGGGGGCCTGTTCGAGCCGGTTTCTTCCACCCCCAGATGGCGTCCAACGTTGCTCAAGTGGACCAGGGTGACGAAGGGGCCCCTCAGGAGGGGGAGGAGGAGGAAGAGGATGATGAAAACATTTTCTTTGTGTTCAGTGTGAGCATGCTGAGATCTCGCTCCAAGAGGCAACCCAGATGCAACGTGCTGGTCAATGGGGACTCTATACCAATGCTAGTGGACACCGGTGCATCCGTGAATGTGATGGCCAGACAGCACTATGACACCATGCAGGTCCCGCCCACGCTGACCACGCCAACGGCACGCATCTTCACTTTCGGGGGCGACCAGCCCATTCCCTTGGACGGCATGTTCGTGGCTGAAGTTCAATATGGCGACTCACATATACGGGCCAGGTTCTATGTCACGCCGGTGAGCAACAACACACTGCTGTGCTGTGCTGCGGCTGAAGCTCTGGGCATTGTAACATTCGCCTATTCGGTTTACCTGGACGACATTCAGGTGCTCCTGGCCAAACACAGCTCCCTGTTCGAAGGCATTGGACAGTTGGTGGGTGAGCCGGTCCAGCTCCACATCGATGAGTCGATCCAACCAGTGGCGCTGAAGCACCGGCGAGTTCCTTTTCATCTCAGGGATCTGGTGGATCAAGAGCTGGACAATCTCGTAGGGCTGGACATTATTGAAAAGGTTGAAGGCCCCACCCCATGGGTGTCTCCCATTGTCATCGCACGCAAGCCCAAACAGCCCGACGCAGTGAGGATCTGCGTGGACAAGCGACTCCCCAACAAGGCCATAAAGAGAGAACGGCACTTGACCCCTACCATCGATGACATTATAGCGGAACTGCAAGGGGCGAGGTTCTTTTCCAAACTGGATCTGAGAGCAGGCTATCATCAGGTGGTCCTGCACCCTGAGTCCCGCTACATCACAACGTTTACCACTCATCGAGGTCTTTACCGATATAAGAGGTTGAGCTTTGGGGTGTCTTCCGCGGTGGAGGTGTTCCAGAACATAATAAGAGGAGCACTGGCTGATCTGGATGGAGTCCTTAACATCAGCGACGACATCCTGGTGTATGCCAAGTCAGAAACGGAGCATCTGGCACGCCTGGCCAAGACCTTTGAGCGCCTTCGCTCGCTGGGACTCACCCTACACGAGGACAAGTGCGAGTTCCTGAAAACAATGATCGAGATTTTCGGATTCGTATTTAAGGCTGATGGGGTGTCGCCTGACCCCCGCAAAGTGAGGGACATAAAGGAGGCGCGTCCGCCAGAAAATGTTGCGGAGGTGAGGAGCTTCTTGGGCATGGTCAATTACTGTGGCCGGTTCATCAGGAATCTGGCGTCCCGCTCAGAGCCGCTGAGATCTCTGACGAAGAAAGATACCATCTGGCAGTGGGGCCCCCTTGAGCAAGCGGCATTCGATGATATCAGGAGTGCCTTAGCGGCGGACGACACCATGGCGTTCTTCGATCCGAGCCTGCAGACAGAGATCGTAGTGGATGCCAGCCCCTATGGCCTGGGGGCAGTGCTTACCCAAGTGGGGAGTGACCTGGAGATTCGACCCATAGCATACGCCAGCAAGGCGCTCTCCGACACCAAGCAAAGATACTCTCAGATTGAGAGGGAGGCCCTGGCGGTGCTGTGGGGTTGCAGACATTTTCGCCTCTACATCCTGGGGCGCCCCGTGACCGTGGTCACGGACCACAAACCGCTGTTGCCGATCATGGCGGGCTCATCATCCCGACCACCAGTGAGAATAGAGCGCTGGATGCTCGCCCTGCTCGAGTATGGAGTATCGTTGATATATCGTCCAGGGGCTAACAACGCGGTGGACTATCTCTCTCGACACCCAAGAGGGGGCTCGCAGGAATCTACGTCGGCTGAAGAGGCCGACGAACATGTTTCCCTGGTCGTGGAAACGGCCACCCCAAACTCCATGCAGGTGGAGGAGCTGGAGCTCGCGTCGAAGAGCGACGAGTGTTTTGCCATCTTGAGGGAAGCAATGCAGCGGGGTGCCTGGAAGACAGTGCTGGAAGCGATAGAACAGAGGACATGTGAAGCCAGAGTGGCTCTGGAGCAGTTATGGCGAGTGAGAGAAGAACTGACATTCTCGGAGTCGGGGCTGTTACTAAGGGGTGAGAGGATTGTGGTGCCCCAGGCCAAAGTTGCACAGGTCATCACCCTGGCGCACCAGGGCCACCAAGGGGTGCCCAAGACAAAAGCTCGCCTCCGCCAGAAGGTGTGGTTCCCGGAGCTCGAGCGGAAGGTGGAAGCGTTTGTGGCATCGTGCGTATGGTGCCAGGCTGCCGCACTGGCCCAGCGGGAACCGTCCATTGAAACAATGCCAAGAGGGACTAGGCCATGGGAAGTAGTGCACACAGACTCCGGGTCCACGTCGAGAGGCACTCACTTCCTATTTGTGGTGGACGAGTGGTCTCGATACCCACAGGTCAAGTTCATAGAGTCCGCCGCATTTGAGAGCGTGGTGGTGGTGCTGGAGAAGATTTTCGCCACCCATGGCCTGCCCTCCGTGCTGTGCTCCGATAATGGGGCACCATTCCAAGGCGAGAGTTTCGCTGAGCTCATGAAGGAGTATGGCTTTCAGCACCGAAGGGTAACCCCACTTTGGCCCCGCACCAACGGTGAAGCAGAGCGCATGATGCGGACCCTTAACAAAGTCTTCAGGATTGCCCACGGAAAAGGCGAGTGCTTGCAGAGGGCACTATATGTCTTCCTGCGGGGATATCGGACCACACCCCACTCCTCAACGGGTGTAGCACCGGCAGAGGCTCTCTTCCAAAGATGAAATGGGGAGACGTTATACTGGAGGTGGGGGACAGGGACCCCGCCGTCATTGACAATGAACAGGTCGAGGAGGACAGACGCACAAGGACGCAGATGGAAAACATCCGAAGAGGCCTGCAACCCCCACACATTGCGTTGGGGGATGAGGTGCTGGTGAGGAATCGCCACCCCCAAGGCAAGGTATCCCTCACGTATGAACCAGCCCCTCTGGATGTCGTGGCGGTGAAGAGCTCTATGGTGACAGCCTCTGATGGGACGTCATCCGTGACTCGGAATGCCTCCTTCTTGAGGAGAATCGGCGACCCGAGAGTGGACAGCCCGGACAACCGAGAGGGTGAGGATGCGTTAGATGAAGGTGGGGGTGAAAGCCCCGCCGTGGACTCTCCTGCTCGGGGCAGACCAGGTCAAGAGACACCGGCCAGGGACGTTGGCAGGAGGTACCCCCTGAGAACAAGGCGTGGGAAACCTGCCCGTCTCACAGACTATGTAACGGACTGAGCTGGGGAGGCTGACCTGGGGACATGGTCAGGCCGTGACAAGCACCCTCGGGGGATCCAGGGTGGCTGTTAATAAATGGGGGTTTTGTTGTGTGTGTAGTTGTGTGCTTTACAAATGTGTGATAGTTAGTCCCTCCTGTTTCCAATTTGTTGTTATGGAAAAGGAGAAGTGCGGCGCTGGCCCTTTAAGGGCGCGCACGCGACGGGGTGAAGTTCACTCCGTCGCGTGCCCAGTTAAATAAACGGGTGGCGTCACAACCACCAGGGAGCCCACATGAGAAACATCTCTGTGTCTCTGTGTCACGGGGGATGGGGGGCTCACGGACGGCGGAGTCCGAACACCGCTAACAACAAGTAGATTTGAAGAGGACAACGAGGCCTCGATTCTAAACGAGGCGCAGTGAGCATGCTAAGTGGCACTCTTCACTGTGCCTTTTCCTGACGCCCAGGCATCACACTTATCCTGACGTGGGCCTCAGCGTCAGTACAGTGTACAACAGTGCACGGTCTGCAATCCGCCTGTTTTCATAGATAACTGGGATTGCAAGTCTCAGCAGCATTTTCGGTAAATAGCGAGTTAGTCGCAAATTAACGAAAGTGCCGCTGAGAACATGGTGCTCTACTCTCACTCCCAGAGTTTTTTTTATGGTGGGCTCTACAAACATCTGACCCCATTGAAGGTCCTGAAGAAGTGCAATTCGTCACCCCAGAATACCATCAGACAGGGGTGTTACTAGGTCTGGAAAAGATCGGGGGCTATGCTAATGTTGGGACTGGCGGGACTCGGGGCTAGGCAGCATTTTGGTTCTACCCGAGGCTACAACCAAAAGACCCGGGGCTATATCCCCCCTGTTGCCCCGTTCCCCCAGCAACACCTCTCCCAGAATTGGATCATTACAGGGGGAGGGAGTCGGGGGAGTTACACACATTCTCAGAAAACAAGAACAGATGCAATGTTCCCCGCCTAAGCCTTCGTAGGAAATTGCAATCTCGACTTTTACTAAAAAAAGATGAAACCTTTTTGCTATAAAGGAAACTCTCCCACTGGCACGTGCGCTAACACACATCATTGATTATTGTTATGCACACACCTGTTCAGGTCTTGCCAGCAACTGATTTGCTGCACGCTGTGTGGGGCTTTTGACATGGCACTGATGGCTCAATGGGGTCAGTTTATGAGGCCCAGTGAGGGCCTGAGGACCTGAACATAGGAGCATAGAGGTAGCGGCCTTGGGTCCTCCGGGCAACTAAGAATGGGGCACAGCAGTTATTTAGGGGACACAGCAATCAGGCAGTGGACACTCCAGTCAGGTGGTGCACAGAGGTGAGGAGAGGATACAACAGTCAGGAGGGGGCACTACAGTCCTGTAGGCACTGTGGTAGGTACATGCAGAAGTGAGTTTAGGATATTTAAGGGAAGCAACAAAAAAAGGATCAGGTGGACTCTTGGATCGTCCAGGGAGGATAGCTGGGCTGCAACTCGCTTGCCTTGGAAACAAGAGGACACGAAGCAACACAGGTTCGATCCCCAATCCGTGCTTAGAAACCTCTGGGTGTTAAGTGCGTTATAAATACATAACTAAGAGACATATTCCTGTAACAGCGCCTTGATACCCCCAGGCTGTGTGGGCGCTTTAAAAATGCAAAAAATAAATGTTGGCTGTTCTTAATGTGTCTGTGTGCTGAGGGGGCTTTTTGGTGCTGGAATGGCACTTCCACTGCCCCTTGACATGACACAGCGTCCTCACACTCTGGGCTTTTGTACACATCATGTGCGCCCTGAAATGCAAGCAACACCTCCTCGTCATTACATGCATCCAGTGTTTTCCATTGCAAGCGCCCTATTCCTGCATATGTTTCTAATGCATGAAAATACTGCATCATATACATGCAGAACACAATAATGTGGGCAGCAGAGCCACTCTCTTGCGGAATCGATTGTGCTCATTTGATTAGCCTTAGATGCCAAACAAACGACCACCGTACTGCTCAGCCCAAAAAAGTATGCGACACATTTTAGAAGACTGCATTTCCCATCAGTACCCAGTCAGACAATTGGTAATCACCCACTTGTTCCAAAATGATTCAGTCGAATTATGAGCAGTGCCCCAATACAACCCCCTGATGTGCGGGGTACTCACTGCTGATGCACCCCACTCTGTCAGCACTAGAAAGATATCACCTCCACGTGAAAAGACAAGGCTCAACCTCACAGCTCTCACCCTGCACTAGAAGTGGCCCTGTCTTTTAAACACGCCCTGGTGCGTGCGTTTAATGCTCTCTGCTGATCCTGCGGTCTAAGCACTCTGTCATAATGTCATCTGGGTGTAGATGCAGGATGCTGGTGCCACATGGGCATCTGGGTGTGGGTGCAGAATGGTGAGGTCATGTGGAACCTGGAGGGTTGGTGAGACAGGGTTCTAAGGTTCTACAGTTACAGTTAGAGTTGCTGTGTTGGCTGGGGTGGATGTCCCAGTACTTTCTATCATCTGACTTACCTGTACCCACAGTCAGGAATAAACTTACCTGTAACGTACCTCCTGACTCCAGCATTGCGTGTGAGCCTGAGAACCCCATTACTTCACTGGCAACGAGGAGGTCTTGGCTGCTTGGAGGGAGTAGCAGGGGGTTAAGTACTGCCCTCCAGGTGTGACATCCATCCAGGCAGGTGCCAGCTCCTGGGGGCAAGACGGTGTTGGTCCGGTGGATTGTGCAGGCCGGGTGGTGCAGGAACAGCAGCTGACCAAGGTCAGGGCCCAGTCTAGGCGGCCTTGGAGGACTGTCAAGGCTGGTAGTCCAGGCACGGTGACTGGCACCAGCAGCGACGTGATTAGAGGCCCAGTGAGGGCAGCCTTTTATGTAACTGTCCAGGCGGGCAGTGCAGCAGGAGGTACTGTTGGTCATTGGGTTCCTGGAAGGCGTAGTGCACCAAGATGTCGGCGGCTGTGAGGGGGGAAAAGGTGTTGTGTAGAAGTGGCTTGTGTCCGAGCACAGTGAAGACTTGCTGTGTAGAGGGTCAGGAGGATACGGGTCAGGAGTGTGCTGTGTGTGTGGCAAGGGAACTGCACAGGGGGCTTGTCTGTGTGCCCTGTAAGACTTTGATGGGGATTCTGAATGAGTTCGACCCTGATTCGCTGAGTTTTTACATGCTGCTCAAGGATCCCAGTGTTAGAGATGAGGAGGAGTAGTGTGTGTTGAGGCCTGTTTTTTTTGTTGTTCATATTCTATTCTTTCACTGTTGTGGACTCAGGGAGCTTAGTAGTGGGTTGGGTCATGGGCTGATGTTAGTGTCTAAGGCCTGTCAGCTGGAATATGTTGCGTTTATGTTGTGGCCTTTCCTGTTTAGGACATAGTTTCAAGGGTAGGTGGGCTCGGGGGTGCACTTAGAGTTGGGGACATTTTACTTTTGGTTCCAGTCTTGGTTTTATTTTGACTTTGTTTTCCTTTCCCTGGGGCTGTGTGGACACGCGGGTGCGGGGATGCACTGGGGTGTTGGGCTTTATATGGACTTGTGAGCACTTGTGGGTGCGGGATGCATGAGTCCTGTATTTGTATTTTTATTTAGTTTCAATCACTTTGGACATGAGGGTGCGGGGTAAGCGCTGGGACTCAAGCGCTATAACTCAAGTGCTCGATGTTGAGTTTTGGTTCTATGTGTTGGGACGAAGCACATTATGTAATTGCATGTTTCATGTTGTTATGTTTTGTGTGTTGTTTGTAGGGGATTTTCCTCTGGTGGATTTGGTGTATTTCTCCGGATGGCCAGGTGGGTCCTGAGTGTTTGTGCAATGAGGTTATGCAGGGTTCAGAATGGCCGGGTGGGTTCTGAGTGTTTGTGGTTGGTGTGAGGGTTGCATTTCTCGGGATGGCCGGGTGGGTCCTGAGTGTTTGTGCAGTGAGTTGTTGCCAGGTTGGTGTTGTTGGTACTGAGTGTTTTAGCAGTACGGTTCTGCCGGTTGGGCATTTTTGGTGTTAAGTGTTTTTGCAGTGAGGTGCTGCAGGGTTCAGGGTGGCCTGGTGGGTCCTGTGTGTTTTTGGTTCAGGGTGGCCAGATGGGTCTTAGGTGGTTTTGCAGTGAGGTGCTGCCAGTGTTTCTGTGTTGAGGTGTTGCAGAGTTTCAGTGAGGTGCTGCAGGGTTGCAGTGTGTTGCTGCTGGTGTTCTTGCAGTGAGGTGCTGCAGGGTTGCAGTGAGGTGCTGCCAGGTTGTGATGTGTTTTTTTATGCTTGGCACCAAGCAAATTCTCCTCCGTCTTCATTACCTGATGTCAGCCTCAGGTCATAGACTTGTTTGGGTTGTGTTTAGCTTAGCATTTTTCATGTTCCGTTCTATGCCTGCTTACTGGGAGTCGCATTGTGGGGTTTGCTTGGTGGTGGTAATTCCTGGAGTGTTGATGGGATGTTAAAGGAGGGAGTGGAGTTGGTGAGTTGTCAGTTCCATAAGTTGGTGTTTGGGATGTGTTTCCAGTTGGTGGTTGTGGCTGGACTTTGGGTTTCACGTGTTTCCAGTGTGTAGTTTCTGATGTGTTTTTGAATTTTCCTTGGAGTTTATGGTATCATTCTTGGTCTTATCAGTTCCAATTCTCGTGTGCGTGTGTGCGTGCATGTGTGTGTGTGTGTGTGTGTGTGTGTGTGTGTGTGTGTGTGTGTGTGTTACGGTGTGTTGGTATTGTGGTGTAGGGTTGCTTGACATGCACAAGTCGTGGAGTGTTGTTGTTGGTCTTAACTGGACTGCATCCTGGCCACACGTGGATTGTGCAAGAAGTGATTGGTAGTGTTGTGGATTTTCTCCTTGTGTTGTTTAGTAGGGAGGGAGAAGTGTCAAAATGTCATCTTGGTGCAGATGCAGGATGGTGGTGTCACATGGGCATCTGGGTGTGGATGCAGAATGGTGAGGTCATATGGAACCTGGAGTATGGGTGAGACAGAAACTGGACATCGGTGTCATGAATTTAGTAAGCAAGTAACCATGTAGAGAAAAGGCGAGAACTGTGTCGCAGCAAGAATTAGCTGAGATCATGGAAACTAATGGTGAGGCTGACTGGGCTGGTGTCAATGTCGAAGCAGTCAAGGTCGGTTATCTATTCTTAAAGGGAGTGAACATGAGATGCTGAATCATCCCTTGTTAAGGTGCAACAAAACAACATCAAGTGTGCCAAGTTTTAAACATTTAAGACATTTAAATGCTGCAAAATGGACCAAATCGTGGTCTCCTGTCAAGTGAGCAGAGGTTGGAAATAAAGTTGAGCGTGGAGTTATAAAAGAACGATAGTGAAAGTCTGTATTCCCATATATTCCCAGAGACAAGGATACTTTGCAAGGCCAATTTCAAAGACAATCTTCATGGCAGAAGGCATAGGTGATGAGAGATGTTGGGCTAATTGGGTGGGGAGATAAAGTCAAGTCTACCTCCTGGCACCTGGGTCTGAGCTTACGTGCTGCTAAAGGGAACCAAATGTTCCAGAATGGCACGAGCGTGCCAACCAATTATAGAGGGCTGTATAATGAAGGGCATTATTGTTTGAGACCTAATGATATACTGTGTACTTAACAGTGTTAAAGATGACATGTTCAAGAGGTATGCATGAGTTGTCCAACTGACAGTAGATCGCCAATCACAATCCCACCCCTTATAGAAAGCATACATAGATGTACTCCTCAAACCTATCACAATCTCTCGTAGGTTTTTCTCATTTGCCACGTAGTATGATGTCACGTTGGATGTATTTTCTGCATAAAAGGAGGTTTTTTAACAAATGCATTGAGAGCTCGAGCAAAAGTAACGTCTGTTGATGTCCGTTGTGACTCCCTGTTTTAAATAATTGTTAATAAAACAGCACCTTTGATTCCAAGATGGCCGTCGGGGAGCAAAGCTGCACTCTCCTGAGCTCTGTGCTGGCCTATCTAAATGTGGCAACTAAGAATGCTCAAAAGCTGAATTAAAAGGATCAAAAATTCCCTTGGCAGGGAGAAACACTTCCACACGCAATCAGCCAACCTAACTACTCCACGCGGACAACCTAGATTGAGGCATGAGCAAAGGTGAAGAGCGGGCAGCGTGCAGCACCGCTGCAGGGTCGAGACCACCGGGTAGAGGAAACATCTGACTTCACAAGGACCCGCCGTCTGAAGGAAGGATTGCCTGACGCGGCAAAGAAGCAGAGGGAGGCACTCCCTCACCTCCTTCCTCCCTCCGAGACGAGGAGCCAATCTGGACCCAGAGATCTCTGCCGGATGCATGGGAAGAGCAGCAGGCAAACGGCCATCTATCCATGCATAGCGTAAGGTCAGGAGCAGAACCGGGGGATGGAGAAGGAATGAGGCAGAGAAGACAGGGGAAGGTCAGAGCCAGGTGATACACCCAGATTAGCATGACTGGGCGGAGTGGCGCGGCACCGGAGGAGAGGAGATTCAGGTCAGTGGGAGCAGCAAGTCGAAGATAGGGATTGCCAAGAAGGAATTCGAGGCTGCAGAGCTGCAAAAAAGGGAAAAGACTAACACACACCTGAGGAGAAAAAGATACCTTGGGGGCGCCTAGAGCCCTGCATAAATAGGAGTCACAAGCTGTGCTGGCTGCCCCAAAGACTTGTTACAGGGCTAATCAGTAGGCAAGCAATCTTTATCCAGCCACCCCCTTCATCCAGGCCAACAACGGGTGCAACAGGCCCTTACCAGTAACTCCACTGGGCAGGGGGACACCGCCACAAAAAAATGAAAACTCTGCCAAGACATAAGAACAGAGACACATACCTAAGAGAGATATGTGGCAGCCAGAGGCGAAACGGAGTATCCCAATAGAGGCACAACAAAAGAAAAGGCCCTCGCTCAACAGAAGGTTGATCACTGGTTTGGAAAGATAGTAAGCTCGCCACAAGACACAGTGAGAACATATCAAAATGAGAACAGGAAGTGGAGAGCTAGGAGGATTTAACAGTCGAGGTCTCCACCTACACACACCAAATTGGGTCTCGAGAGCCACACGAAAACCGCAAATATTTAAATTAAAGATCCAGGAAGCATCCGCCAGTGGGAGAACAGAAGACGGGCACAGCTGCAACCCTACTTCCTGGACCCCAAAACATATAGAAAGCCTGAATAAGGCTGCAACACTTATTGAAAAGCCAAGACCTTAAGGGTAGCAGCCCTCAATACCAAAGGGAGGCACTAATAGAACAAAAAGAGGCCCACTGGAAAAATACTGGCAGCAGAACACGGAAGAGATAAGAACTCCGCAGGGAACGGAAGACCAAAGAGAGAATAGAAATGTAGCCTTCAGTAAAGAAGATCTGCAGGAATGCCTCAGGGCAATGAAAGACAGGATGACGACATCCTCCCAGGAACAAATGGCAAACCTATAGGAGGATTTGAAAAGTTCCCCAAAAGAAATTACAGAAGAGATTAACACCCTGGGCAACAGGGTAGATGTTACAGAACAGGGTATGCAGCGCGGTCCGTCAGAACTTAGAGCTGCTGCAACAAATTGCGGTGGCAACACATACCCTGGAAAATCAAGCAGAAGATCTTGAGAACCGCTCAAGATGATCGAACATAAGAATCAAAGGACTGACAGAGAGAAACAGAGATGCAGAGCTAAAACTACTGGTTCAACAATGTTTTGCCACACTTACGCCAGGAGACACCCCAGAGGACATTTGCATAGATCGCATCCGCAGGGTGGGCCGCAGAAGATCAGGGCTGGGAGACAGGACAAGAGACAGGCTGGCAGCCCTACCCTCCTATGAAGAAGAAAAAATCATTTGCACTGCCAGGGGACAGACATCTGTCTCAATCAATGGCTCCTCTTTCAGGACTTCGTGGCAACAACTCTGCAGAAAAGAAGAGCAATGGGCCCAGTGAGGAAAGCTCTCCGCGGGAAAAAAATCCCTTACAAATGGACATTTCCTTTCGGCCTATTAATCCTGTGGGATGGAGAACAACAAAGGGTCACAACATGCTCAGAACGCCTCTCGATTTTAGGGATGGAAGATGGACAATCGGACCCCGGCGGTAATAGGCAAGGTCCCCCGCGACAGAGGAATAGACTATGGCAGTGGTCCACTGCAGAAGGAAAAGGGGAGACAAACAAAGATCCTTCCACGAAACAGAAAAGGGATGAAGATAGATAAGGAGAACAAATGAGGGGAGCAAAAGAAAAATAAGGATTCCTCACAGGAAGAGTCTTTGGGGGAACTAAACGGGAAGAAGAAGTGAAAGCATAAAGTAACAGAATGAAACAGAAGTACTTAGCAGGCTGCACGGGCCGGGTGGGGTCAATGTGTGCGCACCACTTGGAATCCACAGTTTGCATCCTATGCTACAGTGCCTAGACCGGGAGGGAAGATGGAGGGTGGGGAAGGGGAATTGGGGGGGGAGAGGTAGGCGGGAAAGGGAAAAAGGGATTGCAGTGTCAGAAACTAAGAAGACAACAGGGGAGCAAATAGTACCATGAAGCGGCAGTAGCAAGAGTAGCAAGAGCACTAAGGAATACTCTCTCCTAACAGCTAGAAGGAAGTCTAAAAGCGGCACACAGGGGCTACAATGGGAAAAGAGAAAGGAGGGACAAAAAGGCAGGCTCCTGAAGTGCACAAGCCATGGCAGGGAGTAGGCCACTGAATATACTCACACATAGCATACAGGGCTTAAACACCTCCAGAAAGCGGAAGAAAGTAGAAGCCCAAATCAGAAAAAGGACAGCGGACATAGTTCTCCGGCAAGAGACACATACCAAAAAGAGCGATAGTACTACACATACAGCAACTGACGCATATATATCAAGCAAATGCCAAAAATAAAACAGCACAAGTCCTGATAGGGTTTAGAAAGGAGCTGGGAGCAAAGGTAATCAACTCCCTGTGCGATCCCAACGGTAGATACCTATTCCTTCAAATTCACCTGGAACATGCAGTACTCACGATAGGCACCCTATGCTCCCAACATGGGATAGGAATCATTCCTACATCAGGCTCTGGGCAAACTGGAAAAGTTTGCGGTAAGAGAAGCCATCTTGAGAGGGGACTTCAATCTAGCATGGCACCCAGACAAAGACAGGAGTAACCTAGGGCCTAACAGGTTAAACGGCCCCTCTAATGTCCTAAGAACGAAATTCACTGACCTAGCACTAAGAGATCTATGGAGAGCAAAATAAGGGGAAGAGGCAGAATACACATGCTTTTCACACGTCCACCATACCTTCTCCAGAATAGATTATATTTGGGGATCTCCAGGGATACTGGGGATACTAGCGGAAATAAGGATAGACCCAATCTCCTTATCGTACCATGCCCCACTATGGGCGCAACTAAAATATATGACGTCGCAGATACTGGTATGGTCCTGGAAGATGCCGTGATAAATAATATATGACATCGTAGCGCGCAATATATAGCAGGAAAAAACCAGAACCTACTTTGAAATAAATGACACACTGGAAGCCCCATTAGACGTTGTTTGGGACGCCTATAAGCAGTGCTTAGAGGAGAAATAATCTCCCTCAATGCACAAAGGAGAAAAGAGAAGGAAAGGATAGAAAAAGACAGAGGAAGAATTACAAGAGGTGCAGGGGGTATTAGCAGAAAAGAGAAATAAGCAAACTATAGCAGGGTTAAAGATTGTATGAGACAACGGGATCTATTACGAACAAGCAGGACAGCGAGAGCATTGTTGAATCTGAAACAAAGGTACTATATAAAGGTGAACAAAGCAGACAGAATTCTAGCGAGATTACTAAATCAACAAATGAGTGAAAATATAGATAGTATCAAAATAGTGGACAGCACGACGGTCACAGATAGTGGATACATTATAGACACCTTCTCAAAATTTTATACCCAACTATACTCCACGATGAGACCGGACCAACAATTCATACTCAAGTTTCTAGACAGTGTCCAGCTACCTAAAGTTTCCCAAGTAGAGATATCCTTGAAAAAGAGATAACAGAAGAAGAGGTGGTGAGGATTATGAAATCCCTTCCTAGTAATAAAGTGCCAGGCCCGGATGGATTCCCGGCTCTTATCTATAAAACATTAAGCAAGGATCTGATACCATTTCTAACAAGGCTATTCAACACATTTCATGTTATGGGGGCATTACATGCTCTATGTCTGAAGTAAGGGTCGTGCTTTTTGGAAAACGGAATAAAGACTTAACGAACTGCGGTTCATATCGGCCCATAGCACTACTTAACATAGATGCTAAAATATATACCGGGATCCTGCCGACAATTATAGGTCAGGATCAATCAGGTTTCATTGCTGGAAGGCAAACATGGGATAATATAAGAAAGGTCACCCATCTGATTGAGAAAGCAGAAATCAAACAGATCCCGGCAGTACTAATATCATTGGATGCCGAGAAGGCTTTCAATAAAGGGGAATGGCCATTCCTATTCCAAGTAATAAAATATATGTAGTCTGGGCCCAATTATATTCAAATGGTGGAGCTAATTACAAAGACCCATCTCTCAGACTCTCCATCAACACACAAACTTCAAATACAATACAAATATAGTGGGGTATGAGGCAGGATTGCCCCTTGTCACCCCATTTGTATGCTATCTTTCTGGTACCTTTGTTAGCCTTAATTAGAGCAGATCCCAACATGAAAGGGATTCCATTCAGCAGCAAGAATCATAAGACAGCAGCATATGCTGATGACATGCGGATGACGTTGGTGGAACCTGAAAAGTCAATCCCAGCCCTAGTTAAAGTATTAGTCGAACAGGAAAACATTCCGGGACTTAAAATAAATATGACTAAGTCAGAACTGATGGAGATGGGCATACCGAGAGAACAATTGGAGGCCGCACGCAGGAACTCCCCTTTCAAGGTAGCTGTAGGGAGTATCTCCTATTTAGAGGTTGCCCTGGCGAATACGATATCCTCTATGTATAAAGCCTATTACCCAGATCTAATAAAGAAGACTAAGGAGGACTTCTTGAAATGGACCCCGCTCCGAATCTCTTGGCTGGGACGCATAACGATGGTGATGCTCCCTATATTGTTCTATACACTTCAGGCCCTCCTGATAGCGGCCCCACAGTCATTCTTCAAAGAGATAGATAGGACGGTTTCAAAGTTTGGCAGAACAAACACCCATGGGTGGCCTTGGATCGGCTAATGATGCATAAGCAGAGAGGAGGACTAGGATTGCCCACCATGATTAGATATTATGAAGCAGCTCAATTGAGAGTGGTGTGAGACTGAGTCACAGAAAACAAGGAAAAGGTATGGGGCAGTCGCAGGTTGCCCTCTGGCGGGATTACTCTGGCTACCCAGGAATAATAGGCCCCCAAGTGCTAGACACAGTATGATATCACGCACCACATGCAATTTTTGGGATAAATGGTTAAAAAAGGGACATCTTTCAACCCGTCTTTCCCCGTTCACCCCTCTTTTCGAGAATCCAAGCTTCACTCTGGCACTAGAAAAGGGCAAATTTGGGCAATGGCAGAGACATGGTGCACAAAGGTAGGAGGCATGGTGTGGGAAGGGGAGATAGCTACATTCGAAGACTGCAAAATCCAACTGGGAGTGACAGAAACCGAAAGATACAAATACATACAATTAAGACATTGGTTAAGGCAACCAGAGATTCAAAACGCAGCTACAAAACAGTTGACAGAATTTGAAAAATATATAACCACACATTGATGGTTGGTGTGTATGTGGAGGGTTTGATATCCTCCAATGGATTGATATGTTTGAAATGGTTTATGGAATCCATGATGTTGATAAAAGAGATTGGGCTATGTATTTGTTAAGTAGAGTGCCTCAGACTGGTTATGACTGTATTCTGAAGCTGAGTGTGGAAGAAAGGGGTCAATATGAGTGCCTGAAAGGTGCTTTGATTTCCATGTTTGGCAGGACACCTACCTAATACCTTAAATGATTCAGGGAATATAAGAAAAGTCTTGGGTGGACTGGGTGAGTGCTGCGCATATGAAAATGATGGGCTGGATTGATGGATACAAGGTGAAAATGTTTGTTGAATTGTCCCACCTTTTGTTTTTTGAGCATTTTCCTGTAGGCTGTTCACCAGAGCTGCGTCAGAGTGTTGCTGACCAGAACATTTTGCATCCCTTTAAGCTGGCTAGGCTGGCTGACAAGTGGGTCTCCCACAGAATGTCCGCTAAGGAACATAGTGGGAAGGACAAGGACAAAGAGAAATGGACCTCTCAGAAGTGTGAGGAGTCCCAAAAGCATTCACAGTCGAATAAATCCAAACCTTCCTTTACTAAGAATCAAAGGTCTAGTGGGGATGAGTCTAATGGCGGTCAGAGTAGGAGTAGCGGTTCTCCTGCTGCAAAGCAGGCTCCCAATGGATCCAGTACTGTGCCACACATTCCTTGCACTTGTTGGGACTGTGGGGCTTTGGACTACAAGAATGGTGACCCCAAGTGGCAAGGCACTTGGAGTACAGGCTGTCAGCCTGACCTACCCTTGCTTCATGACTGAGGTGAAGGCCATAGTCTTCCCCTCCTCTACAGCAATCACATTTGGTGCTCCTGCAGAGATTTCTCTGCTTTCCCTTGGGGGCTGGGACCAGTACGCAGAAGTACTGGCTACTATCCCACGCGAATACCCACAGATTTCTTAGAAGTATCCTCCTGAATTGACAGCCTTCTACTGGTTTGAGAGACACTGGGGCAAGTGTGATAGTGCACAGGACCCTGCTCATGCCAGAGGACTACGTAGGTGCTCCTCTGAGAACTACCAGGTTAGCTGGTTGGCCTCCCAAATTATCTCCTGTTGTCTTAGTCACCATCACAATTGCAGACAAGACACCAAAGCTTCCTGTCCTGGTTCAGGACAATGTAGCTGCCAACATTTTGTCTGGGAATGATCTAGTGGAGTTGGGATTAATCTCTGATGGACTACCCCTGACTGCTGCTCCAGTCATTAGATCGCAGGTCACACCGGGTCTGACTGCTAGTCATCTACCCAAGCCAAAGGGGAGACCCTATTGGGATTCAGGCTCTGGACGGGCTGGGTCCAGTGGTAACCCGAGACTCAACTCCTGAGGGAGAAAAGCCAAAAGACTCTCTTGCAGGAGAGGTGCTCAGCCCAAAGGATCCCCCTGACCTTCAATGCCTGCTGGCGGAGTACCACTAAGGGTCTAAGAAAGGCACAAGGTGAAGTGTCTAGGCCATTAAAAATCTATTGGGAGGGTGTGCTAATTTGTAGTGATCCCACTAAGCCTGAACCTGGTGCCCTCAAGAGGTTGGTGATACCCCAGGTTTAAAGGCCCTTCCTACTGCAGTTGGTGCATGAGGTGCCCTTTTCTGGTCATCTTGGGACCAAGAAGACTAAGCAAAGACCCTTGGCACATTTCTACTGACCCTGGGTGGGAATAGAAGTGGAGTCCCACTGCCGATCTGTCCCACTTGTCAGTTGTCTGGCAAGACTGGAGGCAGTGCCATTGCCCCACTGCAGCCTTTGCACGGTTGGCAGACCGTTTGAGAGGTTTGGCATCAACATTGTCAGTCCCTTAGACCCTCCCACATCAGGTGAACAATGGTTCATCCTGGACCTGGTTGATCATGCCACCAGGCACCCCGAGGCTATACCCCTTCAGATTATTACTGCCAAGGTGGTTGCCAGGGCTCTCCTGGGCATTTTTACCAGAGTTGGATTCTCTAAAGAGGTGGTCTCTGACAGAGGATCCAACTTCATGTCTAGTTACATTCAAGCGATGTGGAATGAATTCAGAGTAACATATAGGTTCTCCACCTCCTACCATCCCCAGAGCAATGGTCCGATTGAGAGGTTTAATAAGACTTTGAAGGGCATGCTGGGTGCTTTAGAAGAGCCCCTTTGGAGGAAATGGGATCTCCTCCTACTATGCCTGCTGTTGACGAGGAGAGAAAATTACTGATGGGCCCAGTAGTCAGTACTCACCCTCGAAAACGAGTAATACAAGATAGCTGCACCATGCGAGGACAGAGTGCAGGATTCACATACTCTGGCATGGTTCAATAATCAGGACTCAGGATTCTATGGAAATCAGCAGCATCATGAACACCTGCCTCACCCCGACTTCCTCGAACATTAGTCAACCAGCCTCTTTTATGGGCAAAATCCGTCATCACTGACGTCTAATTCTACAAAAAATCATCATGCAATACAATTGGTTGGGAAAGGTAACTTAAGTATAGGTGCTATATCTGTATATGGAAATAACGCAAGTGGAATGGATAATTTATCGGGTGGGCGTCTAAGCCCTTCCCTCTACACCACACATGATTGACATCACTACAAGTACGACGTCTCATTGGTTACAGTGTCTATAGGACCCTAGATTACATGGTCCCTTGTGATTGGGCAAGTTACACCCCTAAACATAAATCTCCATTTTAATTAGCAGCTTTAGAGTAGACACCCAGGTGCCGAGTGTCCCAAGATTCACCCATCCTCCCTTCCATCAATCAGTGTTTTGGGCTGTGCGTCAATTAGTTAGCTGGGTATGGCCTCGGATCTGTAGTCTCTTATCAGGAAAAGGTATGGCACCCCCTGGTTCTGGATGACATCAGGCGTTGGTACATCTTCGCGCCTGTCTGGTCACGTGTTGGTTCACCGTGAATCTGCTTCAGTTTCCAACCTTTTGTGCATTTAATTCTGTGTGCGCTCGTCCACCTGCATGGGCCTCTCTTATCTTGACCTTCACGGGCGGGCTGGTATTCTCTGTAGTTGGAGTCTCGTGAGCTCATGCTCACCTCCCCTTCTCTGGTTGACCTCGATCTCCCCGGCATAAGCCTCTATTTGTTGAGTTTCGATTCCGCTCCTTCTCTGGTCTATGCTGGGTTTCTAAATTCAGCCTCTCAGGCCTTTGGCCGCCTGGCTACATTTCTGCTTTCACAAAATGGAGTTGCACGTGTACATTGTGCAGTGTTGAGGTAGATATATGCTTGGCGCTTGCCGCTCTACTCTTCTACTAGGCATTGCAGGCAGTATCTATTTCTTAGCCTCTTGCATTTCAAGCTTATTTACACACATTCAGCAGGGCGGTTGCTTCCATCTTGTCTTATGGCACCCTTCTCTTACGTTTTAACAGTGTCTTTCCCCTGCATCCATTATCATTATCCTTGCAGTTACTAGTACTGGCATTCATGCTTTCAGTAGCCAAGTCTGTTTGTTCTCGGGGCTGCTCAGGCCCTTGGTTTATTTTCATTGGCCTTCCATTAAGGCTTTAGGGGTCTCCTCATGGACCGTGTGCAGGTATTCCTCATTTCGTATCAGTGGCTGTTATGGCTGTCTCATAGGGTATCGTGCTGCCCAGGGTTGTCGCTTTATGGTTGCTTCAACTGGTATTGATCTCCTTATGTACAAGGGGCAGAGTCCCAGTGCGGCTCTCTGTTGGTTCATTTGCTCCTCATACGTCACGTACCATGGCGAGTACCTTACTGGCAACCCGCAATGGGGGACAGGGGTGCAGGTCATATCTGGGACCTCCTCAACACTGCTGTTCGCCTATAGAGAGGTGGCTCAAGAGGGTGTTGGAGTCAGCCCCTTTGAGCTTCTCTTTGGACATCCCGTGAGGGGGCACCTTGTCTTAATCAGAGAAAGATTGGAAGCCACCCCTCCAGGTCCTGCCAAGCAAGTGGGGGACTTTGAGTTAGGCCTCAGGAGGAGGATGGCACAGATGATGGGCCAGGCGACAGGGAATCTTGATGCGAGCCAAGAATTGAACAAATACTGGCACGACCTTAAGGCCTCACAAGTGGATTGGACTCCAGCACAGGAGATCCTTGTGATGGAGCCTACCAAGCCTCAAGCTTTGGCAGATAAATGGACTGGACCCTTCAGGATAATCTCAGGTATTCCACGTTTACAGGCTCAAGCCTTTCCAAAGGCGAGAGGAAGTCTCATACCTTCTGCTAGCGTCGGAGCACGAGGAGGATGAGAGTGAGCCCCTTCCTGATTTGCTGCATAGCAACCCTCAGGATGGCCCAGTGAAGGGAGTGCATCTCTCTCCAGATCCGACACCAGAGCAGCAGGGGGTCTGCCGGGCTTTGCTCCGGCAGTATACCCCTCTTTTCTCACTGACACTAGGCCTCACTTCATGATGCAGGCACGAAATTGACTCTGGTATCAGTGTACCTGTGAAAATAAGAACCACATCCAGGCTGAGGTTGCCAAGATGTTGGATCTGGCTGTTATTGAACCCTCAACCAGTCCCTGGTCCAGTCCAGTCCAAAGGTCCTTGTCCCAAGGCAAGTTCCCAGGCAGGTACTAAGGATTGGAGGTTCTGTGTGGACTACCGAGGAGTCAATGCCGTCACCAAAACTAAAGCGTACCCATTGCCCAGGGCTGATGAGCTTGTGGTCACCATAGGTGTTGCCAAATTTGTAAGCACCTTTGACCTTACCTCAGGTTATTGGCAAATAGCTCTGACAGACCAGACCGAGGAAAAAACGGTGTTCTCAACACCTAAGGGGCTCTACCAGTTTATAGTCATGTCTTTTGGATTGAAGAATGCGCCTGCCACCTTCCAAAGATTAGTCAACCATACGCTCAGTGGGCTGGCGGCCTTTTGTGTGGCCTGCCTAGATGGTATTGCTGTCTACAGTTCCACCTTGGAAGAGCATTTGACTCATTTGTATCGTGTGTTGCAGGCCTTGCGAAGGGCTAACCTCACTATCAAGACCATCAAGTGCCAGATAGCTCAGGGGACAGTCACTTACCTTGGTCATGAGGTAAGAGGGGTTTGAATCCAACCTCTCCCCAGTAAGTTACAGGATGTACATGACTGGGAGACTCACACTACTCAAACCCAGGTGAGAGCTTTTCTGGGCCTCCCTGGGTATTACCGACCCATCATGGCGGACTATGGAACCATAGCTGCCCCTCTGATAGATCTGATGTCTCGCAAACAACCGGGGAAGTTTAATTGGACGGAAGACTGTCAGAGGGCCTTTGTTGGCTTGAAGGAAAGTCTGTGTTGAGCACCTGTGTTGTGTGCGCCTGATCACAGCAAACCCTTTCTTGTTCAGACTGATGCCTGCAACATCGGAATTGGAGCTTTCATGTCCCAGTTGGATGACAAAGGGAGGAAACATCCTATCATATTCATCAGTAGGCAACTCAAAGGTAGAGAACTTAGGTGGGCTACTGTTGAAAAGGAATGTTTCAGCCTAGTTTCAAGCCTTAGGCGTTTTAGACCCTACCTTACGGGGTCTACCTTCAAGGTCCAAACACACCATAAGCCCTTAAAGTGGCTTATGCAGATGAAAGGTGAAAACCCAGGTGGTCCATTAGCCTGTAAGGGCTAGACTTCACCATTGAGCATAAACCAGGGAAGAGTCATGATAATGCAGATGGCCTTTCCAGAAGGTTTGTGGACCGTCTGGATGAGGGTGTCAATCTCGTGGGAGATTAGACCACCCTAATCTCAGTCTGGGGGTGGGGTGGGGTGACTGTGATGTTGGAAATGCATTGGAGGGACAGGGCCTCCATGTCCTTGTCCAGTACTCCCTTATCATGTGTGTGTGTTCTGTATGGCTTTCTGCACAGGAGTTAATGTGGGACTCCTGGCAGTGCAGCTCTTCCTCTTTTTGGTTGTGGTGAACAGAAACCCTTGGGATACCCTTATGGCAACCATGGGTGGGGGTACAACCCTGTACTCCTAGTGTATGTTTATAGGCACCTGTGTGTGGCCCACATAGCAGGGTATGGGCTGGTGGCAGCTCCATGCTGAATTTGACAGTTGCTCTGCGTATCCTCCATTTTGGGATACGCAGGCCCTGCTATAGGAATCAGTGGATTCCAGATAGGAGACAAGATGGCTTTCCTGATAGGAGACGAGATGGTTTCCATTGCCCGTTACCTTGTTTTCCCAAATTCGTGGGAGGCCCTGACTCTGTCCCTTCCCCTGACTGGCTGTTGGGTGGAAGAACCATATATGGTATTGTGGGGAAGTCCACGCCAGACTGGCTGGAGCCTTCTCAGTGACTATTTTGTGGGTACACCGTTGGGGTGGGACCTGGGTGAATGGAGTGTGTGACCAATATGCACTTCATGTTCTGGGGTTATGGGTGTCTGGTATCTGTGTGACACAAAGAATGAAGCAGCTCTGCCCGAAACTAAAATGAATGCAGTGTGGTGTGCTGAAAGGCTAGGCGCTTGCCTCAATCCACATTCCTTGTTGTGAGTGGAAGAGAATGCGCTGTGAGCCTGATTGGCTTCTGAATGATTGGCTGCCTGAGCTTGGCCTAGCAGGGAGAATGAGAGAAAGAACTGTTTGTCTGGGTATGCCTCACTTACCAGAATTGTTCAGAAGCTGAAGTTGAAACTTGAAGCTGTTTATCCTTGAAGCCCAGCTGGAAGAAGGTGGTTTGCTGCTGTTTTCCTTCGAACAAATCCAAAAGCTGTCGTGTCTGTCGAGGGCTGATCCAAGAGAGGACCTGGCTAGGAGACCTCTCTCCGAGCTACGAGGGAACATCGTGCAGAAGCTGATCTTCACCGAGGCACCCTGGAAGCCAGTCCCAAAAGGCATTCGACCGGAGACAGGGTCCACAGTGGAATCCTGAAGTGAAGCACCCGGACATCGAGGCCATCGAAGTCCATCTTCGTCGACCGGTTTTCGGAGGATTGTCATAACCACTGGAAGCCAGTCTAGTCGTGTTGCCCAGAAGACATCACAAATGTCACTGATGACATCACATGTCTGGCTCCCTCTTTTTTTGTTCACTGACATATCTAGGTCAGGTGGTTTTCTTCAACAGTCAGGAACTAAAAATTCAAAAGGTACTATATTTGTAGACCTTACCCTTCTCATATGTTCCTACACCACTTTCTTTAGGGTTCAGTCACATCATGGGATGCATATACATAGGGGAAGAAGCAGACCTGAAACACAGCAATCATTTCTCTGCATGAAGATAATCAGTTAGGTTATGAACACTTTCTAGTAATACTGCTGCTTTTTTGCTTACTTTACTTTTCCTGTATATGTTCATATTTGTATGCGTTGTGGTCATTATGTTGTGTGTGTAGTAGTACAATTAGTAGTAGGTGAGGCATTATTAGCTACTTATTACATGTTTTACAATGTGCAGAACTCTGAAACGAAAGCATTCATCATTTTACTATCTAACGTGGCAAGATTATGAATATTGCACCTCTATGGTGCATGCTGCACACAATGCCTACGTTTCTACATGAATAGGTTCCTATACTGGAAAGAACCCTGTAATATAATGGTGTTTATAAGAATGCATTGCTTAATGATCTATGTATCTCATGAAATTCCTCCCAATGACCTCTGATGGTGACAATCTCTTGTAGAAGCTGTTCATGAAAAGTAAATGCACATGTGATGTCATCAGTGACGTCATCAATGACATTTGTGATGTAATCTTTGATATCATGGGTGTTAGTCTTAGCAGTACACGGTGGTGGCGCAAGTTATGGTTGCTTACCCTACCATAACTGGCGAATTTCTGGGGGTTTTTGATTTTACTTGTAACCATAATATTGATAGGTTGTTATTAGTGCAAAGTAAAAACTTCCCTTTACCAAAGATTTTTTACTGAATTTGAAAGGTTTTTATTAGCATAACTTACCCATAACATCCCTTTAACAAAGATTTTTCACTTAATATGAATATATATATTTGTATACCGGAACTTTAAGTTAAGAACTTGGAAAAACAAAGCTTTCTAAAATGATGGTCTTCTTTGAGTATTGCCGATCAAAGGCGGGGTTTGATGGTGATGTTAGGTCCAATTATATCTACTGGCTACAACGCTTCTGCTTGGGCAATGCTACAAGAATATTTAGCATCACATGGTGGTTGTGCCAACTGTGTTTCTGGGACCGTGCCTTGGTGATGATGGTGAGAGTGAAAATGATAATCTGAGTCAGGGTTATCCTTTTAAATAACCCTCAGATTTCTATAGCACATTAGTTGGGAATTATAATCTATGAGAGTACTAGGTTTTTCTGAATGATTTGATTGAAAACATTTAAAAATATAAGATGGGTCATCAGTCTCCATCATAGACAGGTCACCTTGTTTCTATGTTTGCATCACAAGAGGGACCCAATCATCATCTTATCCGGTCTGAGCCAGCCTAGCACCTAACTAGACAATCACCAAGTGCCCCTAGTCGCGCGTGTGTGCGCATGTGTTCGTTCCCATATATGTAGATGCAATTGTAACTTATTTTCAGTTACCACTATTTTAAAAAAAGACCTTCACTCCTGTTCACAAACACCTGATTCTAAAAGAATTACACTATGGGCATATTTCAATTTTATACATGGGCCTCTATAGTATATATATGTGGTTATGTCTCTAAAAACACTTGTATGGAGGAAGTAAGCAATTTTAGTATATGAGACATCATGCTAACTCCTCCCCTAGATAACTACAACCAACATCTAGGTATTTATATTATACTGCCAACATGTTTCAGTTCCCTATGATCTCTCTATGGCGCATTCATCAGGGCTGAGCACATTAAAGCAAATGTAGTAAAGGGCCAGTCTTACCCTGTTCAACTACATGGTTTACGGCAGCCAAGATCTCATATATCTGTCCCAAAGGACTGTTACCTGTATCAGTCAATAATAGTATTAACTACAAATACCTCCCACTGGTATAAAAGAAAAGCATGTGCTGATGTGCTACTACAGGTTATCTCCTTCAAACCTATAAAGATATCTGTCACTCATTAGGGAGGCTGGGTGCCGGTTAGCAAACTCTGTAGTTCCCTTGTAACTGCTCATGACTTGAGTTTCTTCCCATTTCCAGGGGTTATAAAATGAGCAATGAGAGCCAGACAGTGACATTCCAGATATACGGGAGATTAGAGAGTGGGGCGGTATACAGATTTATTTTATTAAAAAAAACATTAATCGGATCTAGGGGACCACCAACATTATCGCTTACGTGCTGGCGGTCCCATGCATGCAATTTTAAATATTCACAAGCCTGTAGGGCGAAGTAAAGAGTAAAGTGAGTCAAACTTGATTGTACTCTTATTTTCCTCTCCTTCTTGTGAAAAAGTAAACATTGCCTGATAATTAAGCTTTGCCGTTTTTACTAATGGATTCCTATTGAATCAGCCTAGTCTCCAGCAGGTGCAAAATCGACACGGATTCCATAAGGAATCCATCCATTTTATGCCTATATGAAAATGCGATACAGGAATAAAACAAAAACGCAATGACGGGATGGAGAAGATGAACATGGAGGCAATCCTCACTCTGCTACATGTTCCTTCTCCACCTTGTCACTGCATTGAAAATGATACAGATCGGGAAATAAAGGCATAAAATCATTATGCCTCTTTTTTTACATCTTCACTTCCTGCCTGTTCCTTTTAAAATGATGCTGTTAATGTTTTGGGATGTGTGGGCGAGGATGGTAAAGTGTAAAGGCTTAGTGATTTTGGGGTTGTCAGAGGCCGCACCTGTGAGCCCGGAGGACTCCCTTGCTACTCCTGTGGTCTCACTTGCTACCTCTAAAAAAAGATAGCTTTTTTATGGAAGCTTCTGGGCTGTGGCCAGCACCATGTGGCTCTTTGTTTCTGGAGCAGCTGGATTTCTTGTTCAGGACTCTTAAAAAAAACAGGGGGTTCCACAAGTGTAGCACTTTGAGCAGTGACCCTAACTAAGAAAGAATGGGAATAACAATGTGTATTTCTGGAATTCTATACACTCATTGCTAGACTCATTAAAGGTTTATTTTAGTCACTCACTTAGTCTGTTCTTAAACACCTCAAATTCACAATGCAGAAACAAACTTCCAAAAAGCATTTACAGTAGAATATGCATCCATTTCGGACGAAGTATTTTGCTTTTCGCAAGTTGAAGTTATAGCATGTCTTTTTCTGCTGTTGTCTCTGTTATGAATATCACATGACATTCCATCTCTGTGTCCTCGGTCACTTGACAAAATTATTGTGCTTAAAATCTGGGGTACAGTGTAGAAATACTTGACCATAGTATCCTGAGCTGCAGAGCAGGTGTGCACCAGCAGCCCCCCGGCGCCACTCGCTGCCCCGGCCCCCTTCCCTGCATCCACTTCCCTGCTCCACCCTCCTCCCGCTTCCCAACCCGTGCCAGCAGCCTGATTGGGCCCGAGTCTCCTGGTGCCTCCAGCCCACGGCCCGCAACGCTCGCCACCTGCACTCAGTATTCTGAGCTGCAGAGCAGGTGAGAGCACTCCACCGCCCCCTCCCAGCCTAGGAGGGCCACCATCTTGCGCCAGTAGCCCCCCTGCGCCCCTCGCTGTCCAGACCCCCTTCCCTGCATCCATTTCCCTGCTCCACCCTCCTCCCGCTCCCAACCCGCCCATCCCCACTCTGATTGGGCCTGAAGCCTCACCACTGGTCCTCCCAGGGCAGCCCCCTGCCTGGCAGCCCCCTGCGGCTGAAGGCCCCAAGACCAAGGACGGCTCCAACAGAGGGGGCTCCAGGAAGTGTCAGCAGGTGCCCGCAGGGGAACCCAGTGGCCAGCCATCAACCAGCAACTACAAGGACCAATAAGGTAGGGTGGCTTGGGTTGGGGAGACGTACAGCTCTACCCTGGAATCCTGACCACTAGGCAAAACCAATGTTTAACAATGTGATCACCCCGTTGCCCCAAATTGCATTGTGTGATCTACAAACTGCATTGATAGGCCTCTCTCCCACTTTACAGGTGTCTGAAACTTAGCAGGGGCTCCGAGCCCAAACTGCACTTCGTGTTATTCAGATCACATTGATAGGCCTCTCTCCCATTATACAGATGTCTCAAACTTAGCAGGACCTCTGTGCCCAAATTGCATTGTGTGATGTCCAAACTGTATTGATGGGTCTCTCTCCCACTGTACAGGTGTCTCAAAGTTAGCAGCGCCCCTGGGCCCAAGACTGAATTTTGTGTTATTTGAATCACATTGATAAGCCTCTCTCCAACTATACAGGTGTCTCAAACTTAGCAGGGCCTCTATGCCCAAATTGCATTGTGTGATCTCCAAAGTGCATTGACAGGCCTTTCTCCCACTGTACATGTGTCCCAAAGCTAGCAGGGCCTCTGGGCCCAAAACTGCATTTTGTGTTATTTAGATCACATTGATAGGCCTCTCTCCCACTAAACAGGTGTCTCAAACGTAGCGGGGCTTCTGGGCCCAAAAATGCATTTCGTGTTATTTAAATCACTTTGATAGGCCTCTCTCCCACTATACAGGGGTCTTTACCTGGTGGGGCCTCTGTGCCCAAATTGCATTGTGTGATCTCCAAACTGCATTAATAGGCCTCTCTCCCAATGTGCAGGTGTCTCAAAGTTAGCAGGGCCTCTGGGCCCAAAACTACATTTTGTGTTATCTAGGTCACATTGATAGGCCTCTCTCCCACTATACAGGTGTCTCAAATTTAGCAGAGCCTCTGTAGCCAAATTGCATTGCGTGATCTCAAAACTGCATTGATAGGCCTCTCTCCCACTGTACAGGTGTCTCAAAGTTAGCAGAACCTCTGTGCCCAAATTGCATTGCGTGATCTCAAAACTGCATCGATAGGCCTCTCTCCCACTGTACAGGTGTCTCAAAGTTAGCAGGGCCTCTGGCCCAAAACTGCATTTTGTGTTATTTGGGTCGCATTGATGGGCCTCTCTCCCACCGTACAAGTGTCTCAAGCTTGGCGGAGCCTTTAGGCCCAGACTGCATTTCATGTTGTTTAGATCGCGTTGATAGGCCTCTCTCCCACTATACAAGTGTCTCAAACTTAGCTGGGCCTCTGTGCCCAAATTGCATTGTGTGATCCACAAACTGCACGGATGGGCCTCTCTCCTACTGTATAGGTGTCTCAAAGTTAGCAGGGCCTCTAGGCCCAAACTGCCTTTTGTGTTATTTAGATCACTTAAATAGGCCTCTCTCCCACTGTACAGGTGTAACAACTTACCAGATCAGCTGGGCCGAAACTGCATTTTTGAGATCCCCAAAGTGCATTGATAGGCCTCTCTTCCACTGTAGAGGTGTCTGAAATCTAGCCTACTCTCAAATCTAGCACACTCGCAAATTTGGCTCACTCTCAAGTGAGACAGAACCAATCCACTGAATTACGGTGGAGTGTCACTTTGACTAGGGCCTCTCGCATCACAAGGCAAAAATCCAAGCTGCACCCGTCCAAGCCACTCTTCAACCAGCTGATACCCTTCCAAACCCACATAGCCTGCTCACCAGAGTGAACCACGCTCAGGGAAACGGACAGTAATGAGAGCCACCGATAACACCC
Source organism: Ambystoma mexicanum (assembly GCF_040938575.1). Taxonomy (NCBI): domain Eukaryota; kingdom Metazoa; phylum Chordata; class Amphibia; order Caudata; family Ambystomatidae; genus Ambystoma; species Ambystoma mexicanum. Next base: position 1,559,506,070 of record NC_090937.1, on the reverse strand, counting down.
AACTAAATAGCTCTTACCACCACCCCTTCCATTCCTAGGACAGCGACTGAACGACTCGCCAACTTCAGCTGGAATACCACCTACAGACGGAGCCCAAACTAGTAGCGGACACCCCCCTCAACCCCCCACTACACCACAAGACAACAAGACCAAAGCAGGACCAACTAGACGTCACCAAACAAAGACTAAACAACTCTCAAATCTTATAATGCTGCGCAAACGACCCATTGCAAGGAAAAGACGAAGAGAAGAAAGAAAAGACACTCCAGAACAGCAACTAAGAATGACAACTATAGAACGGAACCCCACAGACCGGAACACATATCGAAACACAGAGAAGAAACAAATCCCTCTACCTAACTCCATAGCTCGCTGACAACTGGCCACCACAGTAATCCAACCCAACGTTAGAAGCAGCAACATCAAACAACCTAACACAAGCAAGTAGAAGAAGGATGAGCAAGACAAACAACAAACAGACGACTGACGCAATAACACCCTACATCACCAAAGCAAGAGGAACTTCCAATCAACAACAACAACAAGACTTCTCCTCAAACTATCCAGGAGAGACCACATCACTCCAGCTCTAAAAACACTCCACTGGCTCCCAGTAAAACATGGCATCACCTCCAAAACAAGGTGCATAACGCACAGGGTAATCGGCAGACAAGGAGCCGAATTCCTACAAAGGAAAATAAATGTCTACAAACCAAGAGACCCCTCCGATCAAGCAACGAAATCCGCCTGGAACTCAAATCATAGATCAAGAAAAAACTACCACTTAGCCGCAAAAACCTGGAACAACTTCCCAAAAGAAATAAGAAACACTGAAGATCACCTAAAATTCAGGAAATCGCTAAAAACCTGGCTCTTCAACACCACAGATTAAAAACTAAAAACCGAAACAGGAAAAAGGATGATTAAACTAGAAAGTACACGGACAACCCCGAACCGACAGGGAAGCTCCCTCGGCACCTGGACGGGTGACACCAGATAGACCGGAACACAGGCGACACGCCAAGAGACTGAGTCAACTAACCCAGCCAACCACACCAACACTTCCGGCCCTCCCGTTAGTTACCGCCAGGCACCACAGTGTTGTGGGATTGTCCACATATTGGCAATCACCACCCTACCTGCAATGTTGACATCAGCGGGTGCAGTGGCCACAGGACCATGAAGGGAGGACAGGGGACATGAGGGAAAGTGATAGAGGTGGGGGCGAGAGGAGTAAGGAACCTTGTTTGCCAGACGGACCCAGATCAGGACAGAGGCGCATCAATGAAGACTACGCAAGCCGAGCACCTCAATTCAGGACAGAGATGCAAACTAACCAACCCCACTAACAATTTCCCTTTCTGCATACACCTCTCAAACTCCAAACCAAAACACAACAAAAACCAACAGCACAACAAACTGCACAAACTTCACTACATTGCCACAACAAAACAAAAACACACAGACTCGCACAACAGTACACGACGACTACCGGCCGCAAACATCCCAGGCCCAGCCAACGGACCAACCGGGCTGAGGCCGCCAACAGCACATCACTGCTCTCTTGCACTTTTCCTGCTTCGACCCACTAACTCAACCCCCCTCCTCTTTCAGAGCCGCCAGGGGACCACTCCGGTGGTGATAGTGTGCGGTACAAATGTCCTTTAACATTAACATAGCACGTAAAGTGACCCTTGATTTAGATTTTTCCACAATTAATGCTTTGGCCATGGCGTGCTGTTCAGGATGTTTGTTTGCATGTATGAGGTAACGAGTGCCCAAAGTACGGGATGCTGTGTGAGTGCACTGCTTTCCCTGAACTACTCTAAATTCTTTAATGCACAGTTATGAACCCTCCCAATGGTACATTTTGCCAACCTCTGAAGCCTGAAAAGTAGATCCACGCAGGCTTGACATGTGGCCAACTGTGAACCAGACCTGCAGATGCAGTGGCCTGCTGTTAAATCTCAGTTACCAGTTTAATGGTATCCACTACAGAGTGTAATTTGCTTTCTGACTTTGAGAACATTCAGACATGTAATTGCTCATTTTACTATAGCCGTATGATAGCTATACCCAGTAAGATAGCTCGGTGGGTTGATCTCTCACAGCTGCGATGTGTCTGATCTGCAGGTATGAATCTCGGCAAGCCCAACTCAGCTTTCATCCTTCTGAGGTTGATAAATGAGTACCAGCACAGGTTGGGTGAGATTGTATTTATATTTGTTCTATCTTAAGCGTAAGTGCTATATAATAACACATCATTATCATTTGGCCGTGAACGATACATACGGTGATCCATTCTTGTATGAAATGTATATCACATTAGAGTGATATTGTAAACATATTTTTCATAGTGTACTTAGGAACAATGCTATGTGATGCCACTTCCTGTTTTATCAACGGAGAAAAATGTGTTCCATCGCCTCCTGTGTTGTCATTTTGGAGTGGTGTCAAATTACATCACTTCCTGTGATGTCATCAGAGGTCAAGGGTCGTGTGATGTCACTTCCACTACCCCAGGCATTTGGTCAAATTACGTCTCTGGATGTGGGATGGTGTGATTGTAATTGATAGAGGAGCATTAGTGAAAACTTTGAGTGATATTACATATATTCCTGCTCTTTGTTGAAGGAGAGCAAAGCCTAATGGTAGGAGTGTGGGTGGGCGAGAAGGTGGATGCATCTGAGCTGTACGTGAGTGAAGAGGCGGCATGGGGATGGCGATGCAGTTGAACATGCGCTGACGCTGAGCGAAGGTGGGCAAAGATGAGCAAATAGAGGTTTATTGTGACAGCTACGGTAGAAGAATCAAGGTAAATTACTGTGATTAACATAAAATCTGTTCTATTTAGTCAGAAGATTTGGGCAGCTATTATGTAGGCAGGTGCAAGACGAAGGGATGAACATATGCAAACGCAAATGGTAAGCATATTTTGAAAACCATTGTTTGCACTGCATTGCGCAAAACTGTTATTAGCATCATATTGACAAAGAACAAAGGATACAGTCATGGAGCGGCTGCTTCACTTGCTCTTTGATCATTGCATGCAGTAAAAGGACCATAGTCAAAGTCTAGTGCAGCCGGATAGGACCACCCCAAATATAAAGGGTATGCATGGGTAAACACATTTATTCAGTCTGCAGCTGCACTGGGGTCGGGGGTGGGGGGATTTATGATCAGCATGAATCTCAACCTGAGCACCCATCAGGCAGTCACTCATAACACAAGCATACACACATCCACACACATATTTAAATAAACACACACACACATTTACACAACATGCACAAAGCAAGCACGCTCTCATTCACACCAGCATCCATCAGCATACATTCACCTAACACAAGCACGCAGGCATCCATACACATAATTTAAATTAAAAAAATACATGAACACAAACTTACCTTCTCCGGTGGGTCTTCTCTCTCCAGAGCTCCAGCCCCTGCTATCATGAACAGTAATCAGGAAGCATCCTGACTCCTGCATATGCGTGAAGGGGCCTGAGCATGGGTCATGAGACGCCCCACTCCAGCCTGCTGTGTATGCTTGTCCAAGGAGGCATAGGAGCACCCCCTTTCACATTCAGAGATTCAGTTCTACAGCCACCATTTCCAATGAGCCATGCCAGGATGAGGAAGTAAAAAGCCCCCTAGCCTTGCATGGGTCATTGATCTTGCATGGCTGGGGAACTGTAACAGTCAAAGGGAAACAGTGTTTCCCTTTCACAGTCCAGAATACTCCTTCAGTTGAAAAAAAGAGCCAAGAGAACACTCAGTATTTCACTGGACGGCCTCGTCCATAATGGGTGAGGCCAAGAACTGGCGGATCAACGCCCCCTCGCCCCTTATGGACAAGCCGACCGCTGCAACTGAGACAGTATTGAGTAGGCTGCTGTGACCAGGCCCAGGCACTCAGTTGCTCCACCCACCACCTATTCAATCAGTCCTCCTTAGGTGTCCTCATCACAGGCATCTTTAGCAAAGAGAAGAACCACCTCACCCATTTGTGCCTGTTCGTGCTTAATAGGGCTAAGTGCCTGACACGCTATAATGCATTTTGCCAACAAACTAATAACTACTACTACAAGTCACCAAAAACATCACCATGTGTCTTCCCCCTCCATAACCCATCCCCACTCTCACCAGAGTTCGAATGGCCAAGTGACCTTGGCAATTCGGGCAAGCTACCCTGGCGAACCTCATCAATATTGCCCTTGCCCCATTCAAACCCCACGGAGCACATGCACACGCCCACACATTTTGATACATGCGCGCTCAGCAGTTGCAGAAACTGCAGAAATTGCTGACCCCATCTCGTAAAACAACCTTGATGCCCTGTTCATCAATGAAACATGTTTACCCCATCCTCCCCACATGTTTTTGATGTCCTCCTACCCCAAGGCTACTGCATCCAACATGCCGACCAACCAGGAAGGGCAGGAGGTGGAGTGGAAATCATCCCAGGAGTGATTGGCCATGCTCCATAATCCCCTCTCTCAGAACAAGTTCATTTGAATCACTCGTCTGCCGGATAACCTCTGTCGCACAATGAATCCATCACCCTGCACCTCATCTACAGACCACCTCACAGGAGTGAATTTTTCATGACAGACATCTCCAATTTACTCTCCTCGATCAAATTAGCACATTCAAATTATGTCTTTCTCTGTGATTTTAACATCCCTACTTAACAGGCTGACAACCACACCCGAAGCACGCTTCTCGCACTAACCGCTTCCATGGCCCTTAAGCAAAGTGTGCTCTACGAAACGTACAACAAAGGCAACACCCTACTCTTAGTCTATACATCATCCCCCTGTATCAACTGTTACAGACCCTATCCCACTTGACTGGTCGGACCACGCCACCATCCCATTATATTATACATATACCCACTCGACTACAGCTCACAGAGGTCATGGTAAACACCCCCTCACTCAACGTCGCTCGTTCAAAACCTTCCCGGTCAGTGAGCTAGAAGCAAACTTCCCCCACGACAGGGAATGCCTCAAGCCTTTATACAGCAGTTCTGCCATAAAACTGGTGGACGCTCATGCCCCTCTAATATCCAGCTAGGCTAAGACCAAACCATGCACCCCACAGTACACCCCTGAGATAGCCTCCAACAAACTGTCAATCAGAGCTTTACAGAAATGGTGGTGTAAAAATCATAACTTTGGAGACCTCACCAACCTCAAATCTGTGTGTGCAAACCATAGTATTCTGATTACTGAGGACAAACCTGCATACTATTCCACCACCTTTGGCGGCAGCCTCTAACAGGAGAAAAGCCCTCTTTGAATTAGTAAAGCATTGTGTTAAACCCTCACCTGACCCAGAGGTACCAGAAACAAAGGTAAAATGCGACAGAATCAAATTTTGTATTGAAAAAATAGACAATATCTGAGAGGCCATCGAATCAACCTCGCACAGCAGTAGCATTCCCCGCACCTCAGCATGCACACTGCCCCTCTGGACGGAATTCTCTATTATCTTAGCCCCGGATCTCCTAAGAATGACTGCCCCCCACAAACATACTTCTTACTCTGACAATATAATCCAGCCTCCATCATTAAACAATTGACGGGCCCGGGGCTCAATTGGCTCTGCAGCATCATCCTTGCCTCCCTCGCAGAAATATAATTCGCGGAGACCCTCAACATTGGTCTCATACATGCTCTTTTGAAAAAAACAACCCTAGATCCAGACAATCTGGCCAACTACAGGCCCATTACAAACCTCCCGTTTATTGGCAAAATATTGCAAAAAGTAGTTGCTACACAACTACTCACCATAATCGAACAACTCTGCCTCCTAATTGACCATCAGTCAGCGTTCCGCCCAAAGTGTAGCATCGAGACAGCCACCATCCATGTGATCGATGATGCTCTCCAAATCATGCCTCCTCATCCTCCTTGACCTTTCGGCTGCATTCGAAACCGTCAACCACTGCATCCTTCTCTACCTCCTTGGTGACGGGATGGGATCCTCTGGTACTGTCCTGACTTGGTTTACCTCCATCCTCTCAGGCATACACCAGGCTGTGTGGATGATCTTGTTGCATTCTAACTGACTCCTACTCTCCTGCGGAGTCCCATAACGCTCCATCTTTTCACCAATCCTTTTTAGCCTTTACACGTAGCCTCTAGGTACTCTCTTCAAAGATCCCAATATAGCCATCCACCAAAACGCAGACAATGCTCAGTTGTACATGGGAGTAAATAGCACACAGGACACTGTTCGTCTCCGCGATTACCTAGCCATCATCCAGCCCTGGATGTGGACTGCCTACCTCAAACTAAACCCATTCAAGACCAAATTCGTCCTCATCGGTCTGCCCACTAAAAAACAACTTGTCCAACATGGCTCAATGATATGTGTCTAAAGAATTTGATCCACAACTCTCAGACTTAGCTTGATCCTTGGACTTCACCATTGACATCAATCTGTCCTTCCAGAAACCCAGTCAAGAAAGACCAAATAGCCTGGGTCAGAATCTCTACTCTTCGAAAAATCAAACCCTTCGCCCCACTGCAAGACTTCAGGACCATAGGGAAGCCCCTTGTGGTCTCGCACATCGATGGGGAAATGCTCTCCTGACAGTCCTTCCAGCTACTCACTTGGCTACCCTAAAAGCAGTCCACCAAGATGCTGCACATCTTATTACGGGAGCATGGAAATTTGACTGATTTCCCCCATCCTACAAAAACTACATTGGCTTCCAATCCAAGCCAGGATACTGTTCAATACTACATGTATCTTCTACAAGGAGTCATGAGTAACAACAGGGTACCCAGTGGCTAAGCTATACATATCTGATGGCACATGCACCTCATGCAGCGAATCGTCCAACCATCTTAAATCACAACTTGTCCGCAAAGAGAGGACGCACAAACAATCTTTCTCATGTCATGCACCCACCCTCTGGAACTCGATCCTGGTGTTGGCTCAGAATGCCCCCACAATTCTCCAATTTCTCAAATCTCTCAAAACATGGCTCTTCTAAGACCAAGGACTAATTCCAATTGACACGCATACCGACGTACAGACTTCACAGTACTGCATTAGCATTAAAGATGCCAGCCCAAATGGCGGCTACCCACACTCTGTACAGCAACCCGCTGCTCTTGAGCTACGTCTGCACTTGAAACAATAAAATATACATTTGAATTATTTGCAATGTGTCCACCAAAGTTATTTTGTGATTTTGGTCATTTTACAGCTTGAGGCCCCTGGGTTGATTAATCAGATTGATGCTTACTGCACAGTTTAAGATGAACCACTATATTCTTTGGTCAAAGGCCCAACCGAATTACCTGTCCTGAAGGAGGATAGGTCAGTAACTAGAAGGCACAGAAGCTGAAACTTAAGTCATGGGTGAATACCACCTAATAGGCTAAATTGGTACTTTATGAGCAATTAGATTATTTACGTAATAAAATATCATGCACTTATGGCAAAAGAAACGTGTTTTGACAGTTTTGTTTACTCTCAAATACACTGGGCCTCATTACACGTTGTGCGGTAATGGAATACCGTTACCGGTAATGATTTACCGGTACCGTTAATTCCCTAAGCAAATCACGACCCGGACCCACCGCTATCTGCGCACCCGTTAATTACGGTGCCACTAATAGCGGCAAGGCCGCGGGCGCGCGACCCACATGCCGGAATTAGCGCGATGGCGCTAATACCAGGCCATCACAAGCCATGCGGACATGGTATTAGCGGCATGTAAAACACCCAAAAACCCCTTACCGGCATGGCGCTAATAACGGCATCGAAAAGCACCCGTTAAGAGACCTGAGCAGTGTACCCATCAACTACAGGTGGACACAATCAGCACAGGTGCATGCTATGGGGACAGGCAGCACAAAAGAGCACACCACACCCCTACCCACACCCCTTCCCACACCAAGATGGTCCCAATAGCAGCAGCATGACATGACAGCCTTGACTACATGATAGCAGTGCAGCACCTACAACAACAGCCAGCACCAGAGGTGAGCCGTAACAGGCACCCATTACCCACACCATACAGGCGAAGACAGCCATCCACTGAGGAGGTGGCTCCTAACCCCTGTACGGAACCCACAGAACCTTCAGGAAGAGGACAACAATATAGTACATCCTTCCAATGACAGTGCTCCGCTGCCTAAGCGGCCTGGGTGTGGCACTCCTGTACGGCCGTGTCAAAGTGGCAAAGACAACCATGGCATGTGAAGAGCATCACAAAATGTGCATATGATGGAATGTGCCTATGCCACTTGAAATTGACATGCAACCACCAGAAGAGTATGATGTGGCTGGGGATGAGTGCGGGTGGAATGCCCCAGCAGGACATGAAACAGGCAGTGCCAAGGAGGCACACGATGTGCATCAGCATCTGATTCTGCAATCTCATCATGCACCAAGGTGAAATAGCATGGACGTAGATGGGAATTGTTGCCCGGGTGCATGTTTCGAGGCCCACAAAGGACCCTGTCCACAATGAATGACACATACACAATAATGGAGACCACGCTTGGGTTTTAAACTCTGAACAGTGTATATTGAACATATCGTGGTACTAAAGTGCATAACCCAAACTCCCAAAATACACCCTTACCCCCCCCTCAACACACCCAAACACACCCTTGCCCCCCTCCCCCCTCAACACACCCAAATACACCCTTACCCCCCCTCAACACACCCAAATACACCCTTACCCCCCTCCCCCCTCAACACTCCCATGTGAGTCTCATGACGTGAATGTGTCCATTGCCACATGTGGCACACGAATCCTGGTGGCCCTATTTGCCAGTGCCTGCATCGTCATCTTGTGGCTGTGAAGCCGTGCGCTGCAGGTTCCGCATAGACCGGCGCAGGGGACTAGTCTGGCGTGAACTCCCAGACGAGGAGGGGCCTGGTTCTTCCTGGGCCGGGAGTGGGCACCGACGCTCAATAGCGTCTGCTATGCGGTTCATGGCCTGCCGCAGTTGGGCCATTTCACTGCAGATTCGGCTGGTGCATGCCTCCATGCCCTCCCTTGTGTGCTGTGCAAGTGTAGCAATGTCCTCCCTCAGGCGGGCTGTCTCTGCCACATGTTGACCTACTAGGCCACTCATCTCGGTCTGCCTCTGGTAGATGGACGAGAGGTCATGTCGCATGGTGGGTGCTGGTGGGATGGCTGATGCACCTGGTCCCATTGCACTTGCATCAGGAGAGGATATCTGGGGGCTCCATATCGCTTCAGGGGTGGGTGAATCTCCATGACTACCCTGACCTGAGGAGTACCTTGGGCTTACCAGTAAGGGGCTTGTTGGTCTGGGGCTCTGGCTATCAGCATCAATGGCAGGTGTGTCCTCCTCATCTGAAGGTGGGGCCGTGGCTGCTGCTTAACCCGTTGAGCTGGTGGCAGCAGAGTGCATCCCCTCGATGCTGCCCTCACCTACTGGGAGACACACTTCCGTGGGTGCCACGACGGGAGCAGCCATGGCCTGTGGATGCGTGCAACTGGTGTTCCGGCTGCTTTTGTCCCTGTGGTCATGGACACTCGTCCTGGCTGCCCTTGTGGATGTGGCGGTGTCCCCTGTGGCATCCCTCCTTGCTTTTTTGCTGGATGCGAGAGCAGGTGTGGAAGTGCGTGCCTCCTCAGTGTCAGTGTGTGAACATGCAAGGGTGAGAAATGTTGACAACCATCAGTAATGGGTCGACCTGCCTTGAGCAAAATGAATACCTCATGCCGTTCTATGCATTCCGGGCTCTTTAGTGTGGATGCAGGTAATGGGGATGTTGGGTGGGTCATGCATGAATGGGTCTGTGTTGTACGGGCATGTGGTGATGCATGCATGTCTGTTTGTGGCTGGAGCCACGGCATTCATATGGACACATGATTGGGGGGAACATCACACTTCACTGTGCATTGTTTGATGCATACACTCACCTCCATCGGACGAAACGGCCACGCCATGCTCCATTTGTCCAACTCCCTCAATGCATTCCACCCCGATGGTTGATGCACATGTCTCCTCCCACTCAGTGAGCTTGATTGGCGATTCACTGCCTCCTCCTGTGCCCGTAGCCATGTTGCGGTTCACGGATAGAATGTTCCGCACACGGAGCCGGAGGTCATCCCACCTCTTTCGGCAGTCTTTGACTGTGCGGGTTGTGGTGCCTACCGCGCTGACCTTGTGGGCTACCTCTTCCCAGATGGCCTTCTTCCTCACAATGGTCTCCCGACGCATGTCGTTGTTGAAGACAACATGAGCATTGTCTGCTAGTGTCTGCGTTAGCATGAGGAGCTCCTCCTTGCAAAATTTCTCCTTGCGTTGCCGCTCAGACGATTTCTTAACGGCCTTGGGCATCTTCACGGTGTCCTTGGTGTTTTTCCCAACGTGGTTCCTGGTAAGGTGTCCTGGATAAGGAGGATGGCAATGGATTGTGTTTTTAAAGATGGCCGCCGTGCTCTTTCCCGTTCCGGTGCGATGACGCTATTTCCGGTTCCGCAATATTACGGAAACCGCTATTAGCGGTGACCGCTAATGGCGGTCACCGCTATTTGCGGAAACCGCTATTTGCATGTGGCGGCAGGTCGGAAGTGCTAACAGCGCTTTCGTGGATGCCGTTAAGGGACTTTTTGGGGAGTTTAGCGGCATGGCGGTAGGCTCATTACCGGCATGGCGGTAGGCTCGTGCCCGCGATCTCGTAATGGCATGCAATTTGCGGCCTCTTGCGAGGGCGGACACGCTAATTACTCCATGCCGGTAATTGCCGATTTTTACCGCCTACCGTGTAATGAGGCCCACTGTCTTACAATAGATCATGTCATGGTTGTCTGTATTTATTGTTGTTTCTATGCATATTTGTGTTTTGTTTATAGTCACATCCACATTAAGAGTCATATATTTTTGACTCATTATGAAAACATGTGCATAATGTTTGGGCCTTATTTCCATGTATATAGGTTTTGTATATTAAAGATATATTTATTCTAAATTGCTGCTTGATTTTTCTCTTTTTGATTTGAGTTTACAAGATACATGAAAACTATGTGTAGAGATTGTAGTTACGTATTCTATGGTTAGAGGTTCTGCAATTCCTTTAGGTAGTTCCTGTGTTTAGAATTAGTTACCCTGAGATTTGCCCTCCCTTTTGTTTGCAGCATTCCCGGTTCAACTTTGAAAAGTACCTGAGCTCCCACCCCTACACTTAAAGGTGTGCTGTCTTACTCTATAACCAAATGAGGGTGGCCTGGAATTCCTGTTCCCCCCACCCTTACCTCCGCCTAAGTCTCCCCAAGGCCCAGATGCTCCGTTGATGCATATATGGGGGAAAAAGAGAATGGTTTCCTGCTACTCTGATGTATGCTGGTAAAACATGTTGCGGAGACGGTTGCTTCAGAAACCATCTAATGTATGTTATTTTGTCTATTATACAGTGCATATCACACCATTAGACCATAGTGAGCTTTGTCCGTATAGAGGTGAATTGTGACCCTGCCCCAGTGGCCATTGACACAGGCCACGTGGCCTGTGGGGTGATATGATAACGGGTCCAAAGAGAGCCGGAAAGAGGACGAGTGGTAGCAGTCAAGGAGACATAACTCATTGCATGCAGGGAAATGCAAACATTTGGGCAGTGCCGGAACAGGTCTGGATTTTACACAGATTTGAGACCCAGCAAAACACCTCTCCACGTGTCACAGGAAATCAAACAGCCCATGCAATTTGAGGAATATTTCAGCCGCAGTAATGAGCTCTGCTTGGTGGACAGAGACATCCTGAGCTCAGAATAGCTCTGCTTTAGCTTGTCTTTTTTGTTTGTTTTGTTTTTTAATTAATCACATACAAGTATTGTAAAGATTCGATTGGTGCAAACACAGCAGCAGCCAATGACTAGGAGTTGCAATTGGATGTAGGAAGGGGCAAATGGGGGGTGATTAAAAATGGGAGGTTACTACCTGCATGTTACCAGCCCTAGGGGGACTATTAATTGGCAGCCTCACCTCCCTAGCCTCATGGAAAGGGGTTCTCCTCCCATGGGGAGAAGTGACGCCATCTGAAGCACTGTCACACTAGAAAAAGTCATTTACTTAACTGTAAATCACTTTAAAAGACTCCTGGACCAATTCTCACACCCACAGAAATAATTCCTGACATTGTCCCATCTTCTAAAGGTGCTCTGCGAACCTTTGGGCAGATGATTCCATTCAATTTAGGGTTGGACTCAAAGTTAGGGATTCTATTCCTGTGGACTGGTTATACAATTGCTTAACTACTTACTTTTCCTTTCAGGAGTATTAGTGAATTGCAGGCATTGTATTACCCAACTGTGACTGTATTTATGTGTTATATTTGTGTTGTGTGATATTATCTGCGTGATTCATTGTTATAGTGTGTTTATGGGCCGTATTTCTTTTGTCCTTACTGTTTAAGTACAATCATTGTGTATTTCACTGTGTGGACTCATTGTGGAACGCAGACCCCGCTCATCTCTCCTGAAACTTAGCCTTGACCACTCTCCACGCTTACCTTGATTTGGTGTGGCTAAATTCCCAGAGTCCCATGTTCGCTGTAACTAGGGTGGCCTCCTAAAATCCGTCCACCATGCCAGATTTTCGAAAAATCCCTCCTATCACAATGTGACGTAGAAAAGAATCCTGTGTGCTACACTGCCGAGCTCTCCAAAACTGTTGTCCTTATTTCAACAACAAGGAACCTGCTGTGCATGGGACCTGATCCAAAAATGGTGCGGTGTTGTATTTCACTGCAGCACAGAAAGAGGTTCAGAAAGAGGTGGCGGTTACCTGCCCTCTCTTTGCCTACTGACCTGCAAAGGCAATTCCGGATTACCTGCAGGACAAGCTCTTTATCATATTCGACCCAGTACTGGTGCACTTACACATGTGGAAGATTCACATTTTATTTCAAGCACACTGCAAGGGAGCCACCAAAGGGTCCTGACACCATGCTTACATGGCAACTAAGTTTGATTGCAGAGCTCTTTTTGACATGCGGAACAGGGAGCCAGCTCGCTTCGGCACTGTGACCACTCCGATTCCATACTTGCAGCATGTGGGAAGATGACATTTCATCCTCAGATCGGACACCACTGTCTAGAACTCCTACACAATTATAGAGAGAATGTCTTTCGCTACAATTGGCAACAGCATTTGATTTAGCAATCTCGGGCCCCAGTGGCCATAATGAATTCATGATTTCAATGCACGTGGCCCTCAAAATGATCACAGGAAAAGGAGTCTTCTCAGACTTGCAGTTGTCTCTTCCATACCTGATATCTAATACAAATTCCCAGAAATGACTACCAATACTTTTGATGATCTCAAGACTAATGTGATGGACTATTTTGCTCAGCACACAAATGTGAATTATGAAAGACATACAGTATATCGCAATAAAGGGGTATCAGGTAATATTATCGCCACCAAAAATATCGCTGTACATATGGTCGTCGGGAACGGCCATAGGCTATATTTTTGGTGGGGCTAATTTATGGGGCAGATGGGTTGGGGGGTTGCAGGGGTGTCCCCCGCTCCCTTTAAAAATATATGGGGGTTGCGGGGGTGTACCCCGCAGGTTCCATGGGGTAATATCGCCGCAAAAATATGGCGAAATTTTTGTATGGCGATATTTTTGCGGCGATATTATCACATGGAACCAATAAAGGTGAGATCGTGAACAACTTCTAGATGCACTCTTTGAACAAGAATCAAACATTGCAAATGTCACCCCTTCTCCACTGATGAAGCCTACAAATCCTAAATAATAGCACAGTGTAAATTAACATCATTCAGGAAGAAATTACTGCAATATTCTTGCACGCTGGATGAAATTCTGAGCATGGCATGAACAGACATGGCCATTGAATTACATATTGATACAATAAATTAGTTTAGAATCGTGACAACATCAGGAGCGAACAGTAACAAAATAGCATCAGCCACACCACATCAGAAACAATCAAATAGATTCTGTTTTCGATGTGGCTACAACTTCCCACACGAAGGCCGTGTCCTGCCATTGGGCAATTCTGCTCTGCGTGTGGTAGTGAGAATCATTTCTAGACAGTATGGAATACAGAGCATCTAGAAACTCCAATGATATCACAATGTTCACTACATCAAGATCACATAGCGAAGAGAAACCTCATATTAGACCGTCTGACTCTCCCAGTTACAAAACCTGATCCCTGGAAGTACGACGACGAACCACCCATCATCAACAGCAAATAACGGAACGTCAAATGAGACAAGGGCCACACCACAAACTTAGATACCTGGATGCACAATCTCATTTAGACAGTGAATTGAGCTCCTCACCGACTATCCTCAGGAAGAAATGTTATATTTTTGAGTCAGGGAATCAGTCAGCACTTGACAACATCCCCACTTTATTGTTACAACTGAATGAACATCCTAGGAAATTCTTAGTAGATACAGGTGTAACAGTGAATGTATTAAGTGACTATTACCACATCCACCGGTGATGAGCCGATCAGAAGTGGACATATAACCCTATGGTTCTCATACAGCATTGGCATACAAAGGCACCTTTTTTAGCCACTTGTCGCTACAAATTACAAATTTAGCAAACCTAAAAATTCATATACGAAAAGCCGCGGCTGACAGTGGATGCATCCTTAGCCTCAAGGAAGCACTAGACACGGGCATGGGACATCAATACTTCATCACAGATGATAAAATAGATCAACTTTTTCCTTCCTTTTTCAAAGGTAAAACTAAAGAAATGGCAAGTAAAGCTACATATTGATGAATCTATAAAACCGATAGCACAGCACTGAAGAGGCATACTGATAAATATTCAACAATACGTTTAAGAACTGAATCACCTCCTCAAACAAGATATCAAAGCCAGCAGTAGGATACACTTCATGAGTATATCCCCTATTGTGCCAGTTCCAAAAAATGAGTCCGACAACAGCATCTGCATATGCGTCGACATCTGACTCCTGAACCAGACTATCCAGCGAGACACACACCAGGCACCTAGGGTAACAGACATGAACCACATATTAAACAGTGCCCCAAATGTTTTTTCAAGTTGGATTTAAACAAGGAATACCACCAGCTGGAATTGGCATAGGAGTCCTGAAATATCACATTTGTCACACATCTCGGCCTACTCCGGTACCAACGCCTTAGTTTCGACGTCTCATCAGCTGCCGATATATTTCAAGAAGAGATGGAAAAAACCATTCGCCACATACTACAACCCTTCAAGACACGCGCACATGTGTCAGACGTGTGATCCATTCTTGGTTTGGTGAGCTACTGCACACAATATATCCAGGATTGTGCCACCATCAGTGCACCATTGCAAGAGCTCACAAGACAGGGCTGCAAATTCGTTAGGACATCTAAATACCAAACTCCTTTTGATTCCATCTGCCAACGCATCAGATCCGCTTAAAATGTGTCCTATTTCGACACCAATCGCATCACTAATCTCATGGTGGATGACAGCCCTGCGGACCTGGGAACCATCCTGGCTCAGTACACCTCGGCATCATCTCAACAAAAACACATTGGGCCTCATTACGGGTCGGGCGGTCCAGAATTAACAGTAGCAGTAAACCCGCCACCACTGTTAATTCCGGACCGCCGATCCCGAGTCCTTCAGGCGGGAGGTGATCTTCCCGCCATGTCTGACCTGGCGGTTTGAACACCTCCCGCCTGCAGGCGGACATGGGAACACCAGCACCATCACGAGAGGGTACCAGTGTTTCCACTTCCCCATTCCCATTGAGTCCTATCGGACTCAATGGGAATAGGGATTAACACCATTCTGCCTCCTTGACTCCGGCGGTAACCAGGCGTTTTTACCGCCACAGTTACCGTCGGGCTCGTAATGAGGCCCATTGTTTCCTATACTAGCAGAAGCCTTTCACCCAACAAGCAAGCTCAACCTGTATGCATTAATATTGTCAAGAATCCAATACAGAATCATTTAATCAAAAACATATTTCATTGTCCTCCTTTGTCTTGGGAGGTCACAAAGAGACGGATGAATATGTGGCCAATGTATTTCGGACCAAGGGCCCATCATCAGTACGGACTCTGTCAGGGATCAGTAGCAAATGTAAACTTGTATATTGACATAACCACTAAGGTGAGGATCATATACTTATTCATGTACTGTCTCTGCTGCTGCCAAATTTATTGTAGTGTCTTGACAGACAGAGCCGGAAGCGGCGAGACCGCTGGTACAATTGCTTTCAGTTTGCAAGTGAAAAGGAAAGCCTGGTTGTTGTCTGGGCATTGCGAGCTGCAAGCATTTCCAATTATTTGTATATGGTAAGGCAGTTACTATTGTTTCAGATCATCAGCCCCCTTAGATGCTCACACCAGGAGAAATACAACCCACTAGCGAAAAAGGCCCAATACACCTCTTGCAAGGATAACATAGTTTATTTCCATACATAAGGAAAAAGCACCAACAAAGAACTCTGCTGCCGCAGAACGTTATGGCAAAATCTGCATGAGCAGTACATTATAAGGGTATACAGCGTCATCAGTGACATCATTACATACAGTGGAAAACACGCTGCTGGTTGGTGAGACCCTACACATAGACTGCCTGCGCCATAGTGAATGCCAGGCCATTGGTCCCAGAACCCAGTCTGTCCATCTTCTTCCACGTGGGTGGTGCTGCATTCATCATCAGTCACAGGCGAAATAATTGGCAATTTATTTGCAAGCTAAACCACACTTCTTTATCTATGTGGCAGTGCACTTGAAACAAACAGACAGAGGGCCCAGGGGGGAAAGCTGAGGCCACACTAACTCGCACACTCACTCGCTCCCAGAAAGGCTGCCATTTCTCCAAGGTCTCTCACCCTCGTTCTGGGCTATAATTTCATCCCTCCCTGCATCTCGCAGCGCAAATCACATGACCTAGAAGTAAAGGCAGGAAACCCCTACTTTCTGATTATTTTGATTGATCGGGGGTCGAGCAGGTTTATGGTCACTGCCCGAGTGTTATCTGGTACATTGGAATTCAGAGGTCCTAAAGCCAGGGCATTTCGGTGCTATAATTTAGGACTGGGAGGGGTCGGAGGCCCGTCCCCTGTATTATGGGATTACACTGTTCACAGGCACTCAACCCTCCTCCCATGGCCTTGCAGGGCACATTCTTCCCAGGGCGCAAAGGTTGGCAACATTTTTAGGAAAGTGGAAGGTTTATAGGTCTGTGTAGCTCTGGCCTTTCTCATCTGGCCTTTCTCATCAGTTCCTGGGATATAACCTATTCCTTTACTCATGTTTGCAGCCAAGGCCTGGGTTATTGTTGCACTACATTTAAGCTTTGTACCACAATATGGCTGCTAATATCTAAGATGGCTGTTATTCTCGCATGTATACTGCCCTACAAAGCATGCAATAATGTAATTGTGCTGAAGACCTAAGGGCATACTCCTCCCCCTGGTCGCTTACAGTACCTGCAGTGACCTTTATCTTACCCTAAAGCACTTGGAGGAGTGGGAAGATTGTATCCCCTTCCCAACATTCCCCCCTTTTGTTAATTCTACATTAACAAACTCCCCAATAGGCTCTATCCTTATGTGTCCCTCACTAGCACTCTCCTCCAACCTTTCAGCCCCTACATAAGGGGATGATCCCTTCTTCAGAACCCATGCTCTACATACATGACACAAACTCTGACCAGACTGGGTATACTCCTCAGGGGTACATTGTCATGATGCCCGCTCCCAGGGAGCCAGTTCAAGCCCTGCGTCCCCGAAAGCAGACATCCAGT
Organism: Ambystoma mexicanum; assembly: GCF_040938575.1. Taxonomy (NCBI): domain Eukaryota; kingdom Metazoa; phylum Chordata; class Amphibia; order Caudata; family Ambystomatidae; genus Ambystoma; species Ambystoma mexicanum. Next base: position 1,559,488,294 of record NC_090937.1, on the reverse strand, counting down.
CCCCAAGGAAGGACCCAGCAACCCCATATAGGGGCCCTTTGGACAGTGTCCTGGCGCCTATGGCGCCAGGATCATAAAAGACATCAGTCCTGGCGCCATAGGCGCCAGGCTCATTATGGAAGTGCTTGGGTGCACTTACCTGATGCAGACCATGCTGCAGGATCCCGGCCTCCTTGAGGCCTGAAAGGAACTACTTTACCTGTGGGACTAATTTACCATCTGGGCGTGGTCGGATACATACCTGATTGGAGGAAGGATACATACCTGAAACTTCTTCCAAGGCTATTTAAACCCCACCCGAACAGCCACACGTGCTTCGCGTTGTTCTGCATCTAGCAGCTGGACGCTCACCATGTCTGCTCCTGCATCCTGACTTCTGCCACGCCTGCCAGCATCCTGGATCACCTGCAAAGGAAGAGAAGAAGAGAACAGAAGAAGGAAAAGTCCTTACCTGCTAAATCCGCATCCCGGAGTCATCTCGCCGACAATCCTGAAAAGGAAGACTTATTTAAAAGCTCATCACGTCGATCGCTGCAGCGCCGCATTCCACTCACGTTTACAGGGCGCCTCCATGTTCAGCAGCGATCATCCGGATTCGCAGTCACGCCCCAGCGCCTAGGGAGAAAAAGACCAGAACAAAAGGTGAGAGAGAGAAGGGAATAAGGAAAGCTAAATATCCATGTTAAGACTTACCTGTTGATTCATTCCCTCTTCATTTCGGGTCCGCGCCGCATCCTGGCATTTCCGGACCCCGGCCCCTAAGGGGAAAAAGAGACATCAGCGTTAATGAGCGAATGAAAAGACATTACCAAAAAACGCTCATTAAAGACTTACCTGATTTCTACAAGGATTTCACCTCTCATCTCGAGTCGGTGCCTGTTCCCCGGCATTCCGTACCCCGGCCCCTATGGGGAAAAAGACACTAGCATTAGTACATTAATGCATGGACACAAGAGGAACATCTTATCAAAAAACTTACCTGGAAGCCAAGCAAGTTTGGTTCTCACCAATCCGAAAATCCAGTGAAGTAACTGGATACCAACGCGCCCCTGCATCAGAAGCAGATGGAGAGCTCGTCCTTCCAGACCCTAAGGTGAGACGCTACTAGGAATCACAGGAGGGTTTCGAGGAGGGTGAGAGGGGAAAGTGGGAGGCTGATTGCATTACCCCGCAGACAGTTAATCCCCTATTTTCGCCTACAGAAGGATACTTCTGCGAGCCAGACAAACTAGATTTGGGGGGCCCGGTCCAGTCCGTCTTCCAAACCCTGCGCATCACCTTAGAAGAGGTCACAGCAGCGCAAACCAGGCCAGCGCCTCCGTGGGAGTCAGGTGAGCGTTACAGAACACGAAGCCTTCCTACAAATTCCCACCCAGGCGCTATGGAAAGTTCTGAGACTGATCAGTTGGCCCAATTATTGGGGGAATTACGGGCCGAAGTACATGCCGCTCGTCAAGAGACTAATGCCCTCAGGAGGGAATTAATAATATCAAAGGAAAGAACTGATGACCTGGCCAGACAGCTTTTGCAAGGTCAAGCTGGGCAAACTCCTCTACCCCGTTCCGGAGGGATCCCCGCTCCCGTGGTTTCCAGTAACCCTGTGCAGATTAATCTACCTGGAAACATGCCGCTGGCCCCACCCGAACGCTTTGCTGGGGACCCCAAACGATTCGCCGTATTCATGAATCAGTGTCGTTTGCACTTCCTATGCAGACCTGGGGCCTTCCCTAATGATCAGACCAAGGTAGCCTTTGTATTGTCATATCTCAGCGGCTGCGCTGCCGATTGGTCAGTTCCACTGGTTACTCAAGATGACCCGATTCTCCTTGATTTTCAAAGGTTTCAAGCAAGCATGGAAAGGTTATTTGCTCGACACTCTCAGGGGCAGGCTCTGGATGACGAACTTCTATCCTTGCGACAGGGCAATCAGGACCTCCTATCCTATATTGCAACCTTTAATAGACTAATTGTGGAAACGGGATGGCCAGAGGATAAAAGAGTCATGTTGTTTTATCGAGGCCTAAGCGGAGAACTTAAAGATGTCTTGGCCCAAGTTGTAAATCCGCCCCAAGAATGCACAGAGTATATAGACTTAGTGGTCCAATTGGATCACAGACTTCAAAACAGAAAAGCAGATCGGTCCAGGTTTGAGACCCGGGTGTTGGTCAAGACCCATGCTAATCCCAAGGGAGTTGATGTCTCTGAGCCTATGCAAATTGGAGGGGTTAAAGGACCCTTAACTCAAAAGGAACGTGAAAGGAGGCGGCAGTTAAAATTATGTCTTTATTGTGGGAATTCTGGACACTTTCTACGAGATTGCCCGGCAAAACCGCCCGAAAGGCGGCAGGAGCCGCTGATAAAAACCATGAAGACTTTGTTTCGGGAAACGACTCCGCCCGACAAGTGTAGGGGACCGCTTGCCGAGCTTGAAAACTAACTCTCAGACCTCGCATTTCATTGTGCCAATGGTTCTCGTAGATCCAGAACAGCCTAAGCGGTTGCATGCAATAAAGGCATACATCGATAGTGGGGCTATTGGAAACTATGTGGATCGTGAATTGGTCTCTAGGATTAACCTCCCTCTCCGTCCTAAAACCAGCAAAGATGTCATCACCACAGTCGATGGAACTGAAATTGCCTCTGGACCGGTAACACATTCCACTACTGAGGTGACTCTTATTGGTCCCGACGGCCATCGGGAGGGTGTTGTGTTTGATGTAATCAAGGCTCCACAGTTTCAGGTTATTCTTGGAATCCCTTGGTTAGAGACACATACTCCTTGAATTGATTGGCGAGCTAAGATAATAACCTTCCCGGATTGTACACAAACCTGCTACCCAGAAAACCTGAAGATTAATCTAGCATCTGTAACCTCTGCCTCCGGAATACCAAGACTTTCAGGACGTCTTCCAAAAGAAACAGGCCAACACGTTACCTCCTCACAGATCGTACGATTGCCAAATCGATCTGGTGCCCGGTGCACAACCCCCTTGTAGCAGGATTTATGGCCTTACCGAACCTGAGAATCTGCATTTGAGACAATATTTGGATCAATACCTAACTAATGGTTTTATTCACCCGTCAAAGTCCCCGGCATCCTCGGCTTTGTTCTTCGTGCCCAAAAAAGAAGGCGACCTTAGAACTTGTATCGATTACTGCGCATTGAACCAGATAACGGTTAAAAACCGTTATCATCTGCCTCTGATCCCTGAACTCCTTGACCAGGTGAAGGACGCTTGCATATACACCAAGTTAGATCTCCGGGGGGCTTATCATCTGGTACGAGTTAAAGAAGGTGACGAATGGAAAACTGCCTTCTGTACTAAATACAGGTTATTCGAGTACCAGGTGATGCCTTTCGGATTGTGTAACGCGCCGGCTGCCTTCCAATACTTCATGAATGATGTCCTTCGGGAACTCATCGATGTTTGTGTTGTCGTATATATCGATGACATTCTGGTGTACTCCTCTTCGGAATCTGATCACAGAAAACACGTCAGGGCAGTACTTGAAAAACTGCGCCAACACAAACTATTTGCTAAATTGGAGAAATGTGTTTTCCATACCACACAAGTCGAGTTTCTAGGTTTCATCCTGACACCCAAAGGAGTCCGAATGGACTCAAGAAAAGTGGATGCCATCCTCAAATGGCCATCACCTAGCTCTGTAAAAGGGGTTCAAAGCATGCTCGGCTTTGCCAATTTCTATCGGAGGTTTATCCCAGAATTTTCACGTGTGGTACAACCCATTACTGCACTCTTGAGGAAAAATAAACGTTTTGAATGGTCTGAAGAAGCCGAGCAGGCCTTTCAGGATTTAAAAGCTAAGTTTACCTCCGCACCTATATTGAAACACCCGCGTCCAGATCTCCCTTATGTCGTCGAGACTGACGCATCCAGCCTAGCCATGGGAGCTGTCCTGTCCCAAAGAGATCCCGAAACCAACCAACTGCATCCCGTAGCATTTTGGTCCAGAAAATTCTCGGCACCCGAGGTTAATTATGCAATCACGGACAAAGAATTGTTAGCCATTAAGTCCGCTTTTAAAGCCTGGCGGCATTATCTGCTTGGCGCTCGACATACCATCACAGTGATCACTGATCACCGGAATTTACAGTATTTGAAAACCGCCAAGGCTCAGTCATCACGGCAGCTCCGATGGGCTTTGTTTTTCGCTGAATTTGATTTCGTGATTACCTATCGACCTGGCTGCAAGAATGGCAAAGCAGACGCCTTATCCCGAATTGGAATGGGAGAATCTGATACAAACTCAGAACCAGTACCAATAATTCCCGAACAGAGGATTCTAGGCATGACTTCATTACATTCAAGCCAGAGTGAAACAACTCCTGGACCCTACAACCTTACAGGATTGGATACAAAAGGGATCAGACTTTACCATAGATAATGGTTTACCTTATTTCCAAGGACGCTTATTCCTGCCACATAAGGAATTACACGAACTAGTTATTTCCGGTTATCATGATGCATTAATAGAGGGACACCCCGATATTGCCAAGACAGAGGAAAAGGTGAAACGACAATTTTGGTGGCCCTCTTGGCGAAAAGATGTTAAATCTTTTGTGATGTCCTGTGGTGTTTGCACCCAAAATAAAAGTCAAAAGAAAAGACCAGCCGGTCTCCTTCAACCTCTAGACATACCGCCAGCACCCTGGCACACCCTATCAATGGATTTTATTACGGACCTGCCTCCTTGTTCGGGGTACAATACTATTCTGGTAATTGTGGATTTGTTTTCCAAAATGGCCCACTTTATTCCTTTGAAAGGTTTACCTTCAGCTTCTGTCCTAGCCAAAGAATTCCTCGAAAATATTGTTCGGCTACATGGATTCCCATCTATACTAATCTCTGACCGGGGAAGCCAATTCATTTCCCACTTCTGGCGCAAATGTTGTCAAATGGCGCAGATCGATGTAAGATTATCGACCAGTCACCACCCTCAGACCGATGGTCAGACCGAGAGGACAAATCAGACCCTTAAGCAATACTTACGGTGTATGTTACAGCAATCTGAAAGCAACTGGAAAGACATTCTTTGGATAGCCGAATACGCATATAATAATTCGGTACACTCTGGAACTGGCCACAGTCCTTTTTATACTTTGTTTGGGCATCTCCCTCGAACCTCAAACCTTGACTCACCTCAGAACCTCGGAATGCCTTCAGTAGAACATCTGCATTCTACAATTACCCAAGCCTTCAAAGAGGCAACTACGCATTTACAACAAGCCAAGAGAAAATACAAGGAGAATGCTGATCTACATCGGAGTGAAGCACCTCCGTATCAGATTGGGGATCAAGTGTGGTTAGCTACCAGACATTTACCACTCAAAGGGCCTCGAACTTTTAATGCAAAATATCTGGGACCTTATTCTATTACGGCAATAATTAACCCAGTGGCTGTTAAACTTGATTTACCAGCTAGTATGCGAATTCACCCTGTTTTTCATGTGTCACTTCTGAAACCAGTGGTACCCGGAACCAGACTACTCAAACCTCCAGAACCTATTCTAATAGATGGGGAGCCCGAATTCGAAGTGAAGAACATTTTAGACTCAAAAATGTTTAGGTCAAAACTGTTCTACCTAATTGATTGGAAGGGGTACAGACCTCAGGAGAGGTCGTGGGAACCCAGCGACCATGTGCATGCACCTCGATTAGTCAGGAAATTCCACCGACTCTTCCCAGACAAACCAAAACACCCGGAGGGAACCACCTTGGGAGGGGCCTTGGGGAGAAGTGCTGTCATGATGCCCGCTCCCGGGGAGCCGGTTCAAGCCCTGCGTCCCCGAAAGCGGGCATCCAGTCCCCAAGGAAGGACCCAGCAACCCCATATAGGGGCCCTTTGGACAGTGTCCTGGCGCCTATGTGTTTACCCACATATTTCTCATATTCATCAACTTTTCTGTAACTAATGGAAGCACAGTTGTACAGCTTACTGTCTATGAAAACTATGACAGGTGGTACTTACATGAAAAGCACAGGGACTCTCCTTCAACATGTCTTGATGTGGAAAGACTACTCGGGAATGAACCCGTGTGCTGGCACTTGCTTTTATTATCAGCACCGCGCCACTACATGTCACAGAACCTACGTCCGCCATCTTGGATTGGAGTTCTGTATTTAGGAACATGACCAATGATTCGCCTCCATTTATTATTCTGCTGTAGATTCTGGAAGGCATTATTTAGCATAGTATAGTTTATTATTTTTTTGAAGATTTTTAGAGCAACGTACATAAGTAGATGCTAATAATCCAATCAAGACACTATGTCACTACTATCCACCCTTAATTACTCTGGTTCTCTTACATTGCCCTTAAATGGTATATACCTTCCTTTTCATTATCATGTATCTTCTACTTAACGTGTCCACGCAGACTTCTTAAAGGAGACCAAACTTTCATCTGCTGTCCTAATAAGATGACAAAGAGAGGGGCCGGTGCACACTGAATGCATATTGTATGAGCCATTACCATACCACCTTGTTTAATTCACCGCAGAATGGCTCTACACAGAGCCTAGGACATACTAATAGATGAGCTACACTAAGATCATATTCAATACAAATGTGAGCCAAAGTAGTGCATCTAATCTCTCTATGAGTCTGAAGTAGCAGCAGAATATGTATTTGAACCAACAGGGGGCATGGTGTATTAACACGCTGCCATGTGGAGAATTACTCTCACTGCCCAATTTGGTCAATGTAGAAAAAGATTTCACTCTTTTGACGTATTTAGCCCCTTCTTGACTGAATCAAGCCTATGCATCCATTTTTGTTCAGTTTGTCTCAACAATAGATCACAGTCACCACCCCTTGCTGGACAGCAAACCGTTTGGATGATAAACTAGAACATATCCATGTATTTGTGTGATTTTCCTTTGAAATGTGTCACCATGGGGTTCTCAGCTACCTGGTTCTTAAGGCATGAGCAGTGTTCATATATGCATTGGCCAATCTCTCTTTTCATCTTGCCAACGTAAATTAGTCCACAAAGGGCATTTAATACCATAAATAGCCCACTTGATTAGATAGTTAGTAAATTGATGGAATTTCCAAGTAAGACCATACAGGTCTACCTCTTTCGAATCTTTGGTCAACTGACAGACTGAACATTATCCACATCTAAATTGCCGGGTGGTAGTGACCATAAGGTCACCTGGGTAGTTGTCTGCCTTTTCTGTTCTTAATATGTGTGTACTAACCAATCTTTCAGGTTTCTAGGGTGTTATAAGCTAACTGCAGTTTATCCAGCTTAAAGTCTGCAGTTTTAATCATGTTCCAATGCTGGAGTATCACCCTTCTGCTGAGGGAATGGCTGATTGGGCTGAAAGAGGTACCGAAGGTAATCTTATCTGCTGTTACCTTTGCTTGTCTAGTGAGGCAACTTGTTCTGTCCATGTTCCATTCTCTTTTTCGAGCCCTACATATTTCCTGTGTAGAATAGCCTCGTTGTTTCAGTCTTGTACTTAAGATTTAGATGTGACCATCAAAATATGACATTGCAGTACAGTCATGCCGGATTCTTAAAAACAGCCCGTACGGGAGATTTTCCTGTAGGCTTCGTGGATGAAAGCTCTCATAGGGTATAGTGTGTTTTTATCAGTGTGGTTTCTGAGCAGAGTAGTTCCTGTTTCTGTTTTCTGAATTTCCAAATCAAGGAATGGCATAGTTGTCTTATCAAATGCAATGGTAAAGTTTATAAATTCATTTTGATCATATAGCCAGGTAAGAAAGGCTATCAGGGAGTCAGAGGACCTCTTCCATACCATGAAGACATTGTCAATGTAGCGATGCAAAGAGCTCATATCATTGGAGAACGGATTACTCTCGCTGCATAAGAACGCTAGTTCCAAAACAATCCATATCAAGTGTTGCAATATCTGGAGCGAAAGTAGCCCCCATGCTTGTCCCGTGGTGTTGATTATAAAATGTCCCGTCAAACAAAAAATAGTTCTCAGTGAAGGCCAGCTGTATACATTCAATGACAAATTCAGTAGGGACACAAACATTTTGCCTTTTCTATGGGGCAGAGACAGAGGATATGCCTCCCGTCAATCTTTTCTCTGGTGGCTGTCTTTGGTTCTTCCAAACCTTTCCTGCTCAAGATGTTGATAAGAGGTATCTGCATCGTTGTTAATGGGATAGACGTCTCAAGGAGGGATGGGGGGATTTTATTAATCTTCCCCTGGGAGACCATAGAGCACTCCCCGACTACCAACAGCTCATTATCGGGTAGTGAAGGATTAGGCCACTGATTAGAAGTTAGGGAAGTTTCTTTGCATGGGTGGGTAGTTGCTTCTGGGCTAGGACCAAGGCTCAGTGTGTATTCGGCTGCCCGTCTGTAAAATGTGCTATCTCTGCCTTCTTTACCTTTTCTTCTTCTTCATCTACTGATTTCAGGTGGGTGTTCTTTTGGGCGGTGGTCCAGGAGATAATTTCCCCCCTGAGTGTCATGATTCCTACCCCCAGGCATCCGGACCATGTCCATCTGTCCTGGGAGCAGGCATCCAGATACTTGGGAAAAACCCAGCAGCCCTGGCTAGGGGCTATCTGGGCACAGTACTGGCGCTGTAGGCACCAGGCTCATAGAAGGGGTCAGTCCTGACGCCACAGGCGCCAGGCTCATTTGCTTTCACTTACCTCATGCAGACCATGCTGCTCAGCATTCAAGCCAATGTGAAGTCTGAAGGGGGACTACTTTATGTCAGGGACTATTTTCTTACTCGGGTGTGGTCTCGGGAACTTCTTACGTGGGACTACTTTGAAGGCTATTTAAACCATGCCCGAAGAGCAGCTCACCCTTCGCGTTATTCTGCATCCTGCAGCGTAATGCTCACCGTGCCTGCAAGCCAGCATCCCGTCTTCTGCCATGCCCACCTCGAGTCTGGAGCTCCTAGAGAAAAGGGAGAAAGAAGGAAAAAGGTTAGAACAAGAACAATACTTTTTCCTCACCTGATTCTGGATCCATCGCACCTTCGAAAAGGAATAAAGACATTATTTAATGCGCGTCGCATCGCCTGCTGCAGCGCCGCGCTATACTCACCAGCCTTCGCAGCACCTACACGATCCACCTCTGTCTTCTCCATTTCTTTGCCAAACTTCGGCACCTAAGAGGAATAAAGAACAGCAAGGTGAGCCGAAAGAATAATAAGGCAATATTAGTCACCCCAATAGACTTACCTGATTTTACCGCCGGAGGCATTCTTCATCTCCACGAGCCGGCGCAGTCTCTTTTCATCTTCGCCGAACTTCGGCATCTAAGGGGAACAAAAGGACAGCCAGGTGAGCCGAAAGAACAAACCAAGGGTATCTCCTTCACCATAATAGACTTACCTGATTTTACCGCCGGAGGTATTATTCCTCAAAACACCATAATTCTCACTCAGCACCTGTAATAAGAGAGAAAGCAACAGATTACATACAGGTGTCATTTACCGGACAGTGTTGGATACTACAGACTCTTACCTGAACTTTACCAGCCGCACGAGGCAATCTTCTCTAGGGTCAAGCTGCAAGGAATCGGACAAGAGTGATAAGTCAGACATTTTGAACTCTTACGAACTATATACTTACGGCTCCTCGCCAGGAACCTCAGAGTCAATATTGTTCTGGAACTCTCCGATTCCTTTGGACCAGTGAAGTAACTGGTTATCCACGCGCCCCTGCATTCTACGCAGGATGGAGAGCTCATCCTTTAAAAACCTAAGGTGAGAATATAAAAAGAGATATCGGAGGTGATTAGAGGGGAGAACGGTGGGGGGGGGTTATCACTCAAATCCACGGGTGGCTAATTCCCTTTCTCCACTTTCAGGAGAATACTTCTTCGGGTGAAGCAGACGAGATTAGGTGGGCCAGTCCAGTCTGTCATCTCTGCACTACGCGACACGTGGGTGGAAACCGCAGCTGTCCAGTTCCAATCGACGCCCCTGTGGGAGCCAGGTGAGCGTAACAGAACGCGAAGCCTACCCACAAATTCCCACCCGGGCGTTATGGAGACCTCAGAAACTGACCAACTGGCCCAATTACTAGGGGAACTAAGGGCTGAAGTACATTCTGGCCAACAAGAAACTAATGCGCTCAGGAGAGAACTGATTTTGTCAAAGGAGCGAACTGATGACCTTGCTAGGCAATTGCTGCAAAGCCAGACTGGGCAAACATCCCTGCCTGGGCTAGGGGGAAACCCAACCCTGTGCAAGTAATCATACCAGGAACTATTCCTTTAGCTCCGCCCGAACGCTTTTCGGGGACCCCAAAAGGTTTGCCGTGTTTATGAATCAATGCCGCCTGCACTTTTTATGCAGACCTGGAGCCTTTCCAAATGAACAAGCCAAAGTAGCCTTCGTACTATCATATCTCAGTAGTAGCGCAGCCGATTGGTCAATTCCTCTAGTCAATCAGGACGACCCTCTTCTTCGTGACTTTCAGGGTTTTCAATTGAGCATGGAAAGACTATTCGCCCGACATTCACAGGGACAGGCCCGGGATAACGAACTTTTGTCCCTGCGACAGGGTAACCAGGATCTACGAACCTATATTGCTTCCTTCAATAGGTTGGTGGTGGAAACAGGATGGCCCGAGGTAAAGCGAATTACATTATTACATCGTGGACTGCGAGGAGAACTCAAAGATGTTTTGGCTCAATTTGTGAACCCACCTCAGGATTGTGCTGAATATATAGACTTAGTGGTCCAGATAGATCACCGACTTCAGAATAGAAAGGCGGATTGAGCTAAGTTCGAGAATCGAGTGTTGGTTAAACCCAATGTTACCCCCCAAGGAACTGATGCACCGGAACCCATGCAGATCGGGGGGGGTCAGGGGACCTTTAACTCAGAAGGAAAGAGAAAAGAGACGGCAGTTGCACTTGTGTCTGTACTGTGGAACCTCAGGACATTTTCTACGGGATTGCCCGGTAAAACCACCCAAAAAGGTGGTAGGAGCTGCGGACAAGAGTCAAACAGAGTATGATCCGGGAAACGACCATGCCCGACAAGCGTAGAGGTCCGCTTGCCGAGCTTAAAGAAGGACATTCAGACCTCACACCTAATCGTGCCAATGGTCCTCATTGATCCTAAGCAGCCATCACGTATGCACGCAGTAAGAGCGTACATAGATAGCGGGGCCATAGGAATCTATATGGATCAAGAACTGCCTTCAAGGATGAACCTATCTCTTTGCAAAAGAACCACTACAGATGTCATCACTACCGTCGATGGAACTGAAATTGCCTCTGGGCCAGTAACTCATTCCACTACAGAGATTACACTGTTGGGTCAAGATGGGCATCGAGAAAGCATTGTGTTTGACTTAATCAAGGCTCCACAATTCTAAATAATTCTGGGAATGCCATGGTTGGAAACACATAATCCTTGTATAGAATGGCGAGAGGAGAGAATGACCTCCCAGATTGTACACACACCTGTTACCAAAAAAAAACCTTGAACAAGGGCCTGGCCACAGTCACTAACCCACCTGTTCAGTTACCTCAGGAATATCAAGAATAGCTGGATGTTTTTCAGAAAGAACAGGCAAACACTTTACCACCTCACAGATCTTACGATTGTCAGATCGATCTTGTACCCGATGCACAACCCCCATGCAGCAGGATCTATGCCCTTACAGAGCCTGAAAACCTTCACCTACGACAATAACTGGATCAATACCTTGCTAATGGCTTCATCCACCCATCAAGTCTCCGGCATCCTCAGCTCTGTTCTTCGTACCTAAAAAGGAAGGTGACCTTAGAACATGTATAGATTACTGCGCATTAAACCAAATTACGGTAAAAAAACGATACCCTTTGCCTCTGATCCCCGAATTACTGGACCAAGTTAAGGATGCTTGTATCTATACTAAGTTAGATCTCCGAGGGGCATATCATCGGGTACGCGTGAAGAAAGGCGATGAATGGAAGACTGCCTTTCGCACCAAGTACGGATTATTCGAATATCAGGTGATGCCTTTCGGGTTGTGCAATGCACCGGCAGCCTTCCAGTATTTTATGAACGATGTTTTTCGCGAACTCATTGACATCTGTGTTGTTGTTTACATAGACGACATTGTAGTGTACTCCTCAAGATCAGACCATGTTAAGCACGTTCGAGCAGTCCTTGAAAAATTACGCCAACAAAGTTGTATGCAAAGTTGGAAAAATGTGTCTTTCATTCCACAGAAGTTGAATTTCTAGGATTTATCCTGACCCCAAAAAGAGTTTGAATGGACTCTCGAAAAGTGGATGCCATTCTCAAATGGCCATCACCCAGTTCACTTAAAGGAGTTCAAAGCATGCTTGGCTTCGCTAATTTCTACCGGAGATTTATCTCTGAATTCTCTCATATTGTACATCCCATCACAGCACTTTTGAAAAAGAACAAGCGCTTCTTGTGGACTGAAGAAGCTGAAAAGGCCTTCCAAGACCTAAAACTGAAATTCACGTCTGCACCCGTTTTAAAGCATCCTCTCCCCGAGCTTCCATACGTAGTTGAAAAGGATGCATCCAGTTTAGCCATGGGAGCTGTCCTGTCTCAGAAGGATCTGGAAACCGGCCAACTTCATCCAGTAGCATTCTGGTCAAGAAAATTCTCGGCACCCGAATTAAACTATGCGGTTACCGATAAAGAGTTATTGGCCATCAAATCTGATTTCAAGGCTTGGCGGCATTAATTCTCGGTGCCAGGCATACCATCACTGTAATCACCGATCACAGGAATTTGCAATATTTGAAGACAGCCAAAGCCCAATCATCACGTCAACTTAGGCGGGCATTATTCTTTGCAGAATTCGATTTTGTGATCACTTACATTACATTACATTTGATTTGTTAAGCGCACTATTGACCCTTAGGCATAAAGGCGCTGACAACGGAAAAACATATAGCACAAAAGAGGACAGGTTTAGAGATGAAATATCATAAGACTCCTCAGCGGTTATTCCACTATCCCCTAATTGGAGACATCCTTATGTTCCCAAGGTCAGACAAACAAGAATGTCTTCAATTCCTTCTTGAACGATGCAAAAGAGGAGTGACTCCTCAAGCTTGAAGGAAGATTGTTCCAAAGCGAGGGGGCCCTCACCTCAAATGCTCCCTTTTCCGCCTTCGTTGTTTTACATCTTGGCTGTATAATTTGATTAGAGAAATCAGATCTCAAAGATCGTACATTACTCTTGGAAATGATATACTGTTGTAAATACTCAGGCATTACTTGAGACCGACATTTGAAAACTAAAACCAGTACTCTAAAATGAATCCTGGCTTCAATAGGTAGCCAGTGTAATGAGCGTCTGGCCACCGTTACATGGCTATACCTTGGAAGTCTAAGAACCACTCTAACCGCCCAATTCTGGGCTACCTGCAGTCTATGCAGCTCTCTTTGATTAACGCCCAGCAGGAGGCTACAACAATAGTCCAATTTGGCACCTATAATTGCCCTGGCTATGGTCTCCGCACTTTCCTGCGAAATCATGGGCCTCAGAAGAGCCAAAAGTCTGATGTAATAGACTTCCCCTGCCACCACTGATGAGACATCGGCTTTCATGCTTAATGTCGAGTCCAAGATCACTCCTAAAATGTTTGACTTAGATAAGGGAGTAATGATGTCCTCCCCCAATTTGAAGGAGCTGTAATCTTGACTTAACTTGCCAATCGCCTTAGAACTACCGACTATCATCAGCTCGGTCTTGCTGCGATTAAGAGCTAGAAAATTATTCAGCAGCCATTTTTCAATTAGGGAAAAAACTCTATTCACCTCCGCCTCATCCTTTTTGTGGTGTCCCGACAGCTTAATAACACATTGAGTGTCGTCTGCATAATTAGAGAACACGACCCCCTCCTCTTGTAACATATAGAAGAAAGGGGCCATGAACAAATTGTACAGACAAGGGGACAAACTTGCACCTTGTGGGACCCCATAAAGAACAGAAAGTGGGTCAGCTTCAGCCGTAGCCGAGCAGACTCTACTTGTTCTGTTCTCCAAAAAAGAGGCGATCCACAGGGCTGCTGGGTCTGAGAGATTAGCCCCCTCCTGTAGTGTTGGGATTAAGATCGAGTGCTCCACCAAATCAAAGGCCGCTGACTGATCTAGTGAGATTATCAGGGATAGTCCACTTTTATCCATTTCCCCCATTAATTTTGATTTCAATTCCAATAGTGAAGTTTCCGTCCCATATTTATTCCTAAAACCCGACTGATTGGGGTGGAGGATGTAATGCAGGTCTAAGTGCTCTGCAAGTTGACTGTAAGCCACTCTATCCAGAATCTTAAGTAAGAAGGGTGTGTTGGAAATAGGTCAGAAATTTAAAGGCTTATCCATTGGCAATCCCGTTTTTTTTAGAATAGGGGTAACCATGGTAGCTTTTAATTCGTTTGGCACACTACTTGCGTTAAGAGAAGCATTTATAAAGTTACAGATGGCACTGATGAGCTGCGGAGGACATGTTTTTATAATCATAGATGAGCAGGCATCGCCTCTACATTGCGATGGTTTCATATGCTCTATTTTTAACAACTCACTTTCTGTGATTGAATGAAAATCAAACTGGGGGACTGACGGGTCACGCGTAAAACCTTCAGTATCAGCCTCGATGGTTAATTCCCTTTTTTTAAGCATCGTTTCCCTAATTTTGTGAAGTTTGTTATGTAAACCTTTTTTAATCTGTTGACACCATTCCGCATCAGTTTTAACTAGGGAGTCGGGAGAGACTGGAGTAGTTTCCTGTTCCTTTAATATCTTAAAGATTTCCCTTGTGTTGGATTTAGCTTTGCTTATCCGGCCGTTATAATAGTCTTTTTTTGCTTCCAAAATCGACTTTTTATATCCACGCACGGAGTTCTTATACTTAACCAATAACTCGCGTGATGCTCCTTTTTCCAGGCAAAGTAAGCTTCACTAACCTCCACTTTTTTAGTTCTAAGGTCATCCGTGAACCAGGCCTTACTTTTATGCTCATTAACCTTAATCTTTTTTATGTTTAAGAGGTGCTAGTTTGTCAGAGATGTACGCCAGGTTATCTATCAATACTATAGCCATATCTTGTGGAGACATCTCAGTGTGGAAGTTTACTAAGCTATCCTTTAACAAAGGCTCAATGTTAGCCAGTGTGATCTTTTTTTGACTCCGAATTTCCAGTTGCAGAGGCATGATTGGCAGCTTCATAGGAAAAGGAGTATCCAACGTAAAGTGCACAAAAGAATGGTCAGACCAGGGACACAAACTTGCACTAATATTATTGCAATTAACATTATGGGTGCATACCCAGTCTAAAGTGTGACCAGATGCATGTGTAGGAGAGTACATTTGTTGAGAAAAACCCAAATTATCCAAAGCTTGTTTGAAGTCGGTTACAAGGCAGTCCGAGTCAACGCCCAGCCAATAGTTAAAATCCCCTAAAAGAATTAATCTAGAAGTGGGTTTAATTTGTGGTAAAATGTATGAGCTGAGAGCCTCAGATAGCTGCAAAGTGCACGAAGGTGTGCGAAATACCAGTAGAAAGTTCAATGTAGACTCAGAGTTTAGGCCTATCTTAAGATGTAATGCTTCAGTGCCCTCTAGGACAAAACCCGGTGATTCCCAGACTAAAAGTGATTCCTTAACAATTATCGCTACTCCACCCCCTCGACCTTCCTCTCTGTCCCTTCTAAACATTACATAGCCATCTGGTATGGCTAAGTTAAGAGCTGGACCGGCAGCGCCATGGCCCCAGGTCTCAGTTAATGCGCAGACATCTAAGTTGTTAGATTCTATATAATTTGCAACCTCAACTGAGTGTTTTACTAGAGATGTAGTGTTAAGGAGCAAACAGCGTAATTCCAATACAGGCGAAACTATATGATGAGAGGGTGAAACAATCTCTTTCACAATGTCCCCATTTGTTAGCAGACCAACTCCCTTATTGGAGTTAGGCTGTGGCGTCTTAATGATGTTAGCACTAAAGGGGTATTGTACCGCTGTCACTGATATTAGACACTGCCAGGCTGTGCTTTGAGGTTTGCAATCCTCCCATGTTCACCCCATTCTCCTGTGTCCTCTGTCCCCCCAATGGGAAGTTATTATTATTGGAAGGAAACAGGTCACCTGCTACTAAAGTCTGTGGTTCAGTCAGCGGTAAGGTGGAATCAATACTAGGCTTTTGATTAAAACCTACCTTCTTCTCTAGGAGCATAATCTTGGATCGCTCGAGGGATTTTGTTTTTTCGGCCATAATTGCTCTCAGAGCCTCTTACCGACCAGGTTGTAAAAATGGCAAGGCTGATGCCCTATCACGAATAGGAATGGGAGAAACCTACTCGAACCCGGAATCTGTACCTATAATTTCAGAAGAAAGAATCCTTGGCATAACTACTCTACAAACTCTAGAAGACATTCATTCAAAAATCAAGCAATGTTTTAATCCAGCAGCCCTACAGGACTGGGTAAAGAAAGGCCAAGATTATTCAGTTACCAATGATCTACCGTACTATCAAGGTCATCTATTCATACCACACAAGGAGCTACAGGAATTAGTCATCTCCAACTACCATGATGCGCTGATTGAAGGACATCCAGGGGCCGCAAAAACTGAAGCTAAAATTAAGAGACAATTTTGGTGGCCCACCTGGCGAAAAGACATTAAATCATTTGTGCTATCTTGTGGAATCTGTGCCCAAAACAAAAGCCAGAAGAAGAAACCAGCTGGTTTTATACAACCTTTGGATGTTCCAGCTACGCCATGGCACACTTTGTCTCTTGACTTCATTACTGATCTGCCTCCATGTAGTGGATTTAACATCATTCTAGTGGTAGTAGATCTTTTTTCCAAGATGGCCCACTTTATTCCTTTAAAGGGATTACCGTCCGTTGCAATTTTAGCCAAGGAATTTCTTGAAAATATTGTTCGACTACATGGATTCCCTTCCGTATTGGTCTCAGACCGAGGTAGTCAATTCATCTCACAATTTTGGAAAAAATGCTGCCAACTGGCGCAAATCGACGTGAGGTTATCTACCAGTCACCATCCCCAGACCGATGGTCAAACTGAGAGGATCAACCAGACTCTTGAACAATACCTACGTTGCATGCTACACCAAACCGAAGGTAATTGGAAGGATATTCTGTGGATTTCTGAATACGCATATAACAATTGTGTACACTCAGGAACTGGACAAAGCCCCTTTTTTACCATGTATGGGCATCACCCTCGAACCTCTGAACTCGATTTGCCCCAACACCTAGAAATGCCAGCGGTGAATCATTTGCACTCTACTATTACACAAGCCTTCAAGGAAGCAATAGAGCATTTAAAAAGGGCAAAAGAGAAATACAAAAGAAATGCTGACCAACATATGAGTGATGCTCCACAATACCAGATTGGGGATCAAGTCTGGCTGGCTACTAAACACATACCCCTGAAAGGAACTCAGACTTTTAACCCTAGATATCTAGGACCTTACACCATTAAGGCAATCATCAACCCGGTGGCCGTTAAATTGGAACTACCTTCTAACATGCAAATTCACCCCGTCTTTCATGTTTCACTCCTGAAACCAGTCCAACCCGGGACAAGATTAACCAATCCACCTGATCCTCTCCTAATTGTTGGGGAACCCGAATTTGAAGTTAAAAATATCCTGGACTCTAAGATAGTTAACTCAAGACTTTTTTTATTTAATTGACTGGAAAGGTTACGGACCACAAGAAAGATCCTGGGAACCTAGTGACCACATTCATGCACCCCGACTGGTGAAAAAATTCCATCGGAACTTCCCAGCCAAACCGGGGCCAAGAGGAAGAACGACCGTGGGAGGGGCCTTCGGGGGGAGTGCTGTCATGATTCCTACCCCCGGGCATCCGGACCAGGTCCATCTGTCCCGGAAGCAGGCATCCAGATACTTGGGGAAAACCCAGCAGCCCCGGCTAGGGGCTATCTGAGTACAGTCCTGGCGCCGTAGGCGCCAGGTTCATAGAAGGGGTCAGTCCTGGCGCCATAGGCGCCAGGCTCATTTGCTTTCACTTACCTCATGCAGACCATGCTGCTCAGCATTCAAGCCAATGTGAAGTCTGAAGGGGGACTACTTTATGTCAGGGACTATTTTCTTACTCGGGTGTGGTCTTGGGAACTTCTTACCCTGGGACTACTTTGAAGGACATTTAAACCACGCCCAAAGAGCAACTCACGCTTCGCGTTATTCTGCATCCTGCAGCGTAATGCTCACCGTGCCTGCAAGCCAGCATCCCGTCTTCTGCCACGCCCACCTCGAGTCTGGAGCTCCTTGAGAAAAGGGAGAAAGAAGGAAAAAGGTTAGAACAAGAACAATACTTTTTCCTCACCTGATTCTGGATCCATCGCGCCTTCGAATAGGAAGAAAGACATTATTTGATGCGTGTCGCATCGCCTGCTGCAGCGCCGCGCTATACTCACCAGCCTTCGCAGCACCTCCACGATGCACCTCTGTCTTCTTCATTTCTTCGCCAAACTCCGGCACCTAAGGGGAATAAAGAACAGCAAGGTGAGCCGAGAGAATAATAAGGCAATATTAGTCATCACAATAGACTTACCTGATTTTACCGCCGGAGGCATTCTTCATCTCCACGGGCCGGCGCAGTCTCTTTTCATCTTCGCTGAACTCCGGCATCTAAGGGGAACAAAAGGACAGCCAGGTGAGCCGAAAGAACAAACCAAGGGAATCTCCTCCACCATAATAGACTTACCTGATTTTACCACCGGAGGGATTATTTGTCAAAACACCATAATTCTCACTCAGCGTCTGTAATAAGGGAGAAAGCAACAGATTACATACAGGTGTCATTTACCGGACAGTGTTGGATACTACAGACTCTTACCTGAACTTTACCAGCCGCACGAGGCAATCTTCTCTAGGGTCAAGCTGCAAGCTGCAAGGAATCGGACAAGAGTGAAAGTCAGACATTTTGAACTCTTATGAACTATATACTTACGGCTCCTCGCCAGGAACCTCAGAGTCAATATTGTTCTGGAACTCTCCAATTCCTTCGGACCAGTGAAGTAACTGGTTATCCATGCGCCCCTGCATTCTACGCAGGATGGAGAGCTTCTCCTTTAAAAACCTAAGGTGAGAATATAAAAAGAGACATCGGAGGTGATTAGAGGGGAGAACAGTGGGGGGGGGTTATCACTCAAATCCACGGGTGGCTAATTCCCTTTCTCCACTTGCAGGAGAATACTTCTTCGGGTCAAGCAGACGAGATTAGGTGGGCCAGTCCAGTCTGTCATCTCTGCACTACGCGTCACGTGGGTGGAAACCGCAGCTGTCCAGTTCCGATCGACGCCCCTGTGGGAGCCAGGTGAGCGTAACACTGAGCACCGGTTTGAATGCCTCCCACAGCGTTATTGCATTGTCCACTGACCCTATATTCAAATCGAAGTATGATTTAGTAGCAGACTGCATATGTTCAATTAGCTCCGGGAAACCTAAATGATAGTTATTCAGCCACCATATCAGTGTCGGATGTGGTGTTTCAGTATCAATGAGCAGGGGGGGAGGGATCCGAGATGCCCCTTGGCAGAAAGTGTGCCCGTGTTGCCATGTGTATCGTGGTTACTGTCAGGAAAAAGTAGTCAAGCCGTGACAATGATGCATGTACTCCCGAGTGGTATGAATATTCTCTTTTGTCAGGGTTCAAATCGCACAACACACCCTGAAGCCCTGAGGCTTCAGCGAAGGTAGCGAGCATGGTGTGTGCATTTGAATTCCGCTCACGCAGGTGTGCGCGATCTAGGGTGACATCGATAACCATGTTGAAGTCCCCTACGATAATCATGCCGTCGGCCGTGTCGTTTACCAATATCGGCGTGATATCTTGTAACAGTGATGTGAGCAATGTAGAAGGGGAGTAGACTACCATCAGGGAGATAGTCTTGTTCCATAGTGAACCCGTGACGTATGTATACCTGCCACTAGTGTTCTGCAGCACCTTTGCGAGGGTAAAGGGAAGCCTTTTATGTATTACAATCAGCACCCCTTGTAAGCCCATTGTTAAGCCGACCTGTATAGCAGTACGATAGTTAGTACGTTTGAAAAAGTTACAGTTCGTGCCCGCCAGATGTGTCTCAGTTAGGAAGACTATATCCGGTGTGTGTCTGTTCAGGAATTGTAAAATTAGTCTCCTCTTTACGCTACTGCCCAGGCCATTGACGTTCCAGGTTAGGAGCTTCAGGGTACGGGAGGTTTTGTTATGGGAAGCCATCAGTTAATTGTGTGTATCGGCCGGTGGCGCAAGCCATGGTGTAGGTGCAGTGTCGACCTGTGAAGATGTGTCGTGGAGCCATGAGTGTTGGACACATGCTGTCCGTTTCTGTAATTGCCCCAGTAGAACCCTCCCACTTCCCACCCCCCACCCATACTTTTTTTCCAACTCGAAGCATCTGTCGCCCGAACGACTGTCGGGGAACAACTGCCACTTGCTTCCGACTATGTCAAAACCAAACACTACAAGTTAAACAACAAACTCCCCAGGGGCCGGTACTTTCCTCAGCCACCTAGGTTACTCACGGCTAACGTTACCGTCCGTGTTGGCCGCCCTTTGTGCGTCTATCCGTGTGCAGCACAGAGTAACGTTATGGGTTTATTTAATTGCTGGTTTCCCTTGCACCTTAGTTGCGGTGAAGCATGTTGCGGCAATTCCCATTTGTCCGGCTACTAGTTCTCTTTCTTGCAGCAGTGGTTCATGTTCTTGTGGTCGCGGGGTCGGCGGTCTCCTCTCCGGCTGGAGTCATGGCTCCCCATTTCTGTTTGTTACCTCTTGCCGAGCTCCAGTCTCCTTCTATGTGTTGTTCCACCCATTTGCAAGCATCTTTGGGGTCTGTAAAATGGATCGTTGTGCCTTTATGGTATATTTTTTTTTTTTTTTAATTTAACTTTTTATTGGTTTTTAGAAGCTTAGCAATCACATAAATGCAGCTTACATCTCTTGTTTACAAAGAAAGCGAGCATGTAAGTAGTATAACAATCACTTATTTCGCATACCTAGAAAACTGAACCTTTGTTTCTGAACATATCTCACCCCTCAATTCCCACCCCCCGCACATGATATCAGACCTGGAACTAAAGAGAGCATTAAACAAAACCAATAAACCATCATTTTAGTCATGGCAGTGGGCATAGAAGTTAAGCTTTGCTGGGAATGATAGGCCATATTTTACATTTAGTGACTGTAGCTATCTTTTGAGATGGTCGAAGGATTGCCTGGCTTTCTGCACTTCCCTTGTTTAGACCGGGGAGAAAGTGATTCTAGATCCATTGTAGGTCAGCGTGCCTTTGGCGCGTGCTATTTGAAGCAGCACGTCGCGGTCTCTATAGTTCAATAGCTTTGCAATCACAGTACCTGGTGGTACATCTGGCACTGGTCTTCTGGTTGGCATTCGGTGGGCATATTCTATTGAAAAAAAAATGGAGAACGACTTGGGTTCAAACATATCCATGAGCCATTGTTCTAAGAATAACTCCATGCTTGGCCCTTCAACCTTCTCTGGCAGGCCTAGTATTCGAACATTATTACGTCTTGACCTTCGTTCGCTGTCGTCCACCCTTTCTTCCATGTTTTTTAGATGTCCTGTCACTCCAGCCAGTTGTAACTCGTGGTTGTGCAATCCGTCTTCCGTTCCAGATATTCTCTGTTCCGCTTCTCCAGTCCGAGATTTCAACTTTTGCAGATTTTGATGGAGGAGTGAGATGTCCATGCTGATTCCATCCATCTTTTGTTCCTTGAAGGTGTGGGAGTCCGTAATCGCTGCCATGACATCTTTCTGGGATATTGAGTGTTCCACCTCCACCATTGTGTCCAGCTGGTCCTGCTCAGCCTGGATATTCGGTGCAGATTTGGTATATTGATCGATCTTGCTTTGGGTGGTGAGCTTCTTGGATTTGTCTTTTCCCATATTGTGTGTGGATAGTCACTGATATCTGTGGGTCTGGCCTTATCACAGGTTGGCTTAGAAGGGTGTTATCTCATATGTTGCTGCGTTACGGGTCGTGTTTGGTCCTTCTTGGTGTTTTCGTGGCAGGCCACTAGAATTCCAATGCTCAAGCAGATTGTAGCCTAAGAGACCAACTTCTGCCCCGTTTCCCAGCTGTTGGCAGACCATTCTTGGTCTAGTATAGGGGTAGTGTCTGGGTACAGCTCTCCCTTATGGTACTACTCAATTCTGGGGTGGTATATGTGTCGTAGTACCTTCCAGTGCTGCTATGGGTGCGAATGACGGAGCGGATATAATCACAGTCATTCGCTCTCCTGATCATCGGGCCACAGCGTATCTCCTTTCCTGGCTTGTCAAGGTGTTAGTGTGTACGCCCAAGCAATTGAAGATGCTAATTCCCACAGGTGCAGCGTGTGGCTTTGGATCTTTTATTGCAGCAGGCGTGTTATTCACGCTGGGGCGCCAGTGATCAGAGACCCAATAGCACGTCTTCAGATGTGTTCTCGCCACAGCCTT
Organism: Ambystoma mexicanum; assembly: GCF_040938575.1. Classification (NCBI taxonomy): domain Eukaryota; kingdom Metazoa; phylum Chordata; class Amphibia; order Caudata; family Ambystomatidae; genus Ambystoma; species Ambystoma mexicanum. The sequence continues at coordinate 1,559,465,828 of NC_090937.1, read as the reverse complement.
ACCGCTCTGCCACATTTAATTCAACCTATCAAGGCAGGACATGTGAGTCTATTGCTACGCTGCCTCTCTCTAAATGCTCTGTTATCCATTTGTACTTGCGCACCGTATCAGGCTCACGAATCATAGTAGTTATGCTTGTGGGTACGTTGCGCTACTCACGTGTTGTCCGTCCAGCCCTATATCCACGAGAGCGTAGGAAAGTGTCCCACGTTTTTACACAGCCGTCCTGCTGTGTTTCGCCGTGTCTCAGTTCTTTTGCTCGCTGGTCAGGGATCTCTCGCCAGAACAGTGGTCCAAAGGAGAGGAAAAAGAAGAGATCCCCATTCGGTTTGGGTCCGCAGGGGTATGCCCCCTCACAGCAGCTGCAGCGGCCAGGGCCCGATTCCACCCAGTGGCCCCGCTGTTGTCGCCAGTGTCACCCTTTTCGCTGCGGATCCGGATCCGGGTCCGGTGCTGGAGCTTCACGGGAGGTCCAGCTCCCTCGCCTTCCCCCACAACACACGGTTTCCCGCTCGATCTCACAGCGGGAGAGGAGGGAGCAAGGGGGGTCCAAGTCAGGCATCAGCCACTTCCAGGGAGGGCCTCCGGGTCCCGTCTGCTCCCTCGTTCCGGTGCAGTGTCTTGGTGGATACTGGCAGCAGGGATCCCGTCCGGGTGTCCCCGACCCTGTTGTTTCCTCAGAGCCTCGATCGACCAGAGGGAGTCCGCCGCACAGCCACTTCGCACACCTGTAGCTCACTGAGGCCGACACTGGTACGTTCAGCTCTCACAGTATTTGCCGGCTGGTCCGAAGGGCAGGTCTCGGTTATTCTGATCTGCGTTTCATGCTCTTCTGCAGTGTCCTATTCCGTTCTCCTCTCCACCAGGTTGTGACCATGGGCATCTTGGTGGGGAACTGGCGTGTCACAATCACCCAGCTTTTGTCTCGAATTCCCTGCCAAGGGTTGCAGTTTCAGGGCCGACTCCGCGTACGGAGGATCCCTGTGTTGTGCTCTATCAGCTGATACACACAGCTTTGCAAATATCACAGGATAGCAGGATATTTAAACAGAATACTTTAGGTGGCCACACGAGCTGGAGAGACTCACGTCTGCATTGTTCGTTAGTTGGCCACGCCCCTGAGAAAACTCACTTCTGATGACCTAACTAGATTATCACTTACAAGATCAAATAATCACAGAATGATATATGCTATCTGCCCTCGGGGGCTATTCTGAAGTTTATTTGGTCATGTAGGGCAGAGATCAAGGAACAAGGTATTTCCCTTTCTACTTTCGATAACGAAAATAGTGCACAGGAATTCATATCTCATCAGAGTCATGCCGAAACTGCTAAAGTGGACGTTCCGTTAAAAGTTGAATCCAAACCTAATATTCCGAAGCAGTGGTTACCTGAAATGTGCCAACTAGCATGGAAAAGTAAAGATATGATAAGGTTAGAACCAATGTTAAGAGCAATCTTGAATTCCAGAAGTGAAACTCCCCCGCCCTAGCCATCCATTGGAAATTAGCTAACCATCACCTCATGGAATTCCTGTGGTTTTCTTAACTTTCAGAATTGGTTTAGTATGTTACATACATCCCACCTTCCATCCATTATATTGATACAAGAAACTATGAAAATTGATGCATTTTCTATTCCCGAGTACAGAACATGCTGCTCACCTGCGACTAGGGCAAATGGCGGTTGTCCCTCTGGTGGCCTTGCCATTGCTGTAAATAATAACATCATATGTCACTCACAGCTTGTTTGGTAATGTGTAAGTCTTTTGGGTGTATTATTGAATTTAAGTAACAAGAATTGCACATCTAGTCTCATAATAAATCTCTATTGGAACCCACTGGTCATTCCAATTGAAGCTATGTTTGATGAAATTGATAACTGTCTTGAAAATGTGTTTCTTCAAAATGGCAATCATGAAATTATAATTGGCAGGGATTTCAATTCCGATTGCTATCAGAGAACGACAGATTCCCAGGCAAGTAGAGCATTAAGCCCTGCGCAGTTGAGAGGGAACAGTTGGAAATCCTATTTCAACGACTTGGACATTGACATTATTGAATGTGACAATAAGGCACCGAAATGCTTTTGGAATCGGTGGTGTACTCCTCAAGGATTGATCATATATGCATTTCACATAATATCCGTTCTTTATCTACCTTAGTAATGACTGATCCAATAATATATGGAGATCATGCCCCGGAATCAATTGATTACCTGATATTGGCTATCGACCATTCCCTAATATTCCCTGAGGTACATCACAGCACAATATCTTTAAGATGGAACCCTGGGCTTTGCAAACAATTTGCACTATTTGTTTCCGATCACATCACAAACAATAATTTAAACCTACTTAAGTCAATTCCCCAAAAAGAAGCAATGTGTGTAAGAGCAATTAATAAGACTCTATTATACTTAGGTACCAAATATCCTCCTAACGCTAGAAATCACATTCACCATTTTGACCCTGAGTGTAAAAAACTAAAAAAGGAAAAGAATAAGGAATTAAAGTGGCTTAGAAACAATGAACACTGACATTTTCGAAGTCAGCTGGGCCGGATGGGTTACCGCCCTGTGTTTATAAAACCAATCCAATTTATGGGCTACTATACTCAAAATAAAGTTTGATTTGATCATTTCCACTGGGCATATCCCGCAAACCTGGTTAACCTCTAACATCATACCCATATATAAAAAAGGTGACCCAACTTTACCAGCGAACTATCGGATGATTTCTTTAATCAACACAGAAGCAAAAATCTTTGCTGCTCTGCTCCTATATGATTTGGAACAATATATTGAACAAAATGCAGAATATACGCAAAATCTCAAACAGGCTTTCAAAAGAACACTCTCAATGCCACTACTGTATCACATATACTATCTGCACTAATTGACATGTCTGCTGCATTTGACCCTGTTATACGAAATGTATTATGGACCAAGATGGTTAATTTGGGAATTCCATCACAAATAATATATTGGCTTATACAACTTCATACTGGTATACCTTCAAGAATTAGAATATCAGGCGAAGGTGGGATTACTGAACCAATAAGAACCATCATTGGATTAAGGCAAGGCTGCAATCTTGCTGCCACCCTCTTGAACCTTTATATTGCTGATTAGGACCACAAATGGAGTGAGAATGGCCTTTTTTCAATTAAACTTGGTACATTACGTCTACAATGGTTAGCGTTTGCAGACAACATTGTTTTCAACCCAACACCGTCAGGACTGCAGACTAAATTGCACTTAGTTGAGGATTTCGCTCGTGTCCACAATCTTTGCCCTAATCCAACTAAAACGGCGATTCTGCGATTTGGTCTAAAAAATAAGACTAAATGTCATGATGCCTACCCCCAGGCATCCGGACCAAGCCCATCAGCCCCGGGAGCAGGCATCTAGACATTTAGTAAAACCTCAGCAGCCCGGCTAGGGGCTATCTGGGTTCAGTCCTGGCGCCTTAAGCACCAGGCTCATAGTAGAAATCAGACCTGGCGCCTAAGGCGCCAGGCTCATAGTCATTACTTACCTCAGGCAGACCATGCTGCAAATGACTCCAATCCAACATGAAGCCTGAAAGGGACTATTTTTCTACAGGGACTATTTTTTACTCGGGTGTGGTTCTAGGGACTTCTTACCTGGGACTACTTTTGAGGCTATTTAAACCACACCCGACCAGCAACACACTCTTCGCGTTATTCTGCATCCAGCAGCGTAACGCTCACCGTGCCTGCAGCCTGCATCCAGTCTTCTGCCACGCCCGCCTCGAATCCGGAGCTCCTAAAACAAAGAGGAAAGAAAGGGACAAGGTTAGAAAACTAACTTATTTCTATTCCACACCTGATTCTGGATCCATCTCGTCTCCGGAGCTGTAAAGAACATCATTTCTGCACGCGCCGCACCTCCAGCTGCAGCGCCGCGCCATACTCACCAGTATTCACAGCATCCTTCGGGTCGGCGCTGCCTCCATCATTTCTTCGCCGAACTTCGGCACCTAGGAGACAAAAGAAAACCACAAGGTGAGCCTAGGGAACCAACAAATATAATTCTTACCACCATAGACTTACCTGGTTTACCACCGGAGGCATCCTTTTGTGACTCTCCATATTTTCACGTGCCGCATCTGTAAAGAGAGACAAAACAACATGTTTTCCACGTGCAACATTTACCGGACAGCGCCGGGTAATACAGACTCTTACCTGAGCGCCACCAGCTGCCACAAGAGCATCTTTTCACAAGCCAGCTACAAGACAAGAAAGGAAGGGGGGTACAAAGTGAACATCGGACATATTGAACTCTATGAACTTAATACTTACTGGTCCTCACCAGGAACCTCAGAGTCAATACTCTCCGGAACTCTCCTGAGCCTTCAAACCAGTGAAGTAACTGGAATCGACGCGCCCCCTGCAAATCCACGCAGGATGGAGAGCTCATCTTTCAAGAATATAAGGTGAGATTGCTGTGAGGGCATTTCGGAGGTGATTAGTTGGGGAGGACTGTGGGGGTGCCATCACTTGAATCCACAAGTGGCTAAATCCATCTCTCCACTTGCAGGAGAATATTTCTACGGGTTAAGCAGACAAGATTAGGAGGGCAGATCCAGTCAGTCATCGCTGCACTACGCATCACGTGGGTGGAGACCGCAACTGTCCGGGTCCGACCGACGCCCCTGTGGGAGCCAGGTGAGTGTAACACTAAAGGTTACCAATGGCAAATACAGAGCATACCGAGCCCTGTAATTACTGATACAATTAACTTAGGTTACTACATCTCATCGAATAACTCAATTAAATTTTGAGCAAACCAACTAAACTTGAAGGCTAGACCTCTCATTTCGCAGCTAAAAAGAATCTTTTTCAAATACTGCAAATATTCTTTGATACCTTTAATTGACTTCCTTACGCTAAAAGTGGAAAGTGTGCTTTTATATTGTTTGAACTTTTGTCTCCTGGATATGAATAATATCCTGGACTCCCTACAAGGGAGATTCTTGAAAATTGCAATGCATCTCTCACTGGCACTGCCTAACAGCATAATTAGGCATGAACGTAGTCTTATTTCGCTCTCTTCAAGATGGAAATGGAAACGTTTGTCCAACTATGCGAAAATGAGTTGTCCTGCCAAGAATTCTCTTTACCAAGACTTAAAAATGTATCTATCATTGAAAAATCTTTCCCCTATGAATCTATACCAACGTCAAATGCAGGAAATTATGGAGGAGGTAGGCATCTCACTTGATGACTTATGGATGTGACCTGGTTATGCAAAGAAAAAACTCTGAATACGATTGGTGTAAAACACTTGAAATGATAAGAAGCTATAAGACCTATATTTACACCAGTTTTACAAAGAAACGCATACCTCGCTATAAACACATGGAGTCTTTTCCATGTAATCACACCAGATACGCTTATTTGAAGTTCAAATTTAACCAATTCCATACTAGGGAAAGGATTTGCTACTGGTACAAGACAAAAGATGTTACCATTAACTTGAGATGTCGTTTTCAACCTTGCGATGAACCAATCGAAACCTTGAAACATTTAGTATTATTCTGCCCATACTTTAAAACAAAGAGGACTAACCCACTAATGAAATTTGTAAATATTGAATTTGAGGGCTCCCTAGAATCATTGTGGGCAAGATTGATTAATGGAAATCATAGGCCTCTAACCTTTGCGCTAGTTTGGTTCTTGAAGCATATTGAAAATGAGCTTGATCATTTTGTCCCAAATTAGTAATCTGTATGTTGATTTGATGTTTCATTTTATTCCTTTTCTGTACAGTTTTGGTTTCTGAAGAGTAATGTAAGAGAGTTTGATATTTATGCCACTAATTATGAATTTAGATTTCGTTATAATGCTCTTTTTAATCTTTTCATAGAGTATTATGTTAAGCTAGTTGCTATGATTTCCCATGATGTATATATTCTGCTGAAATGTTGTAAACAAAGTTCTTTTATTTCATTTTATCTCCTTTGTAAAGGTTCTTTTATGAACCATGGACAAATAAAGAAAAAAAAAAAGTAATTATTTTGTGCTTTGTAGACTCACCGCCAGCTATGGGTCCGCATTGCTAAATTCCAAATTTCCTTCGGGCTCGATCCGCAGCTCACCGCGTACCACGGCAGACAGCGTCTGCCCCACTTCAGACGAAATTCTCCAAATGTTTAAAGGACTTGTAAGGCACCTCCCCTCCCCCCATGCAAGTATGTCTGATCTGACAGATGTGTGTGAGTGTGATTCGGAGCTCCCCTACTTGGGCGACTGTGACTTTTCTGCTGCAGAAAACATCTCTCCACGGCAGAAAGCTTTGAGTGATTTCCAGGAACAATTTACCGCGCTTCGCCCAAGTCGAGTGCAAAGGAAACAAACAAGTCTGATTGAAGAGATGGGGAGAAAGAAGGTATGGTCATTACTAGTACCGCTCGTTATGTGTTAGGAGGGGACTTTTTAAGGAGGAAAAACGCAAAAAGGGGGAGTTAAGTGCAGGAAGGGCTGTTCGAGAGAGGAAATCACGAGGTGTACAAACCTTACGACTTGTCTCCGCAGCTTCTTACCTGTGGCCTCTTTCTGACAAGTCTACACCTTACACCACTACTCGTCACATCCCCACGCAAAGCACACGCCCCTCTTTTAGCTATCAAACAGTAACATCAGACTTTGTGCTGTATTGGGCTTGTCACTTTTATTTCTAAGCAGTTTAGGGCTTAATTTCCAGCTCTAAATGAACTCCTGCGTAATCAAAATGTCTTAGCCTAGTGTGCCTTCTGCTTTTTGGTTTATAAGCAGTATGCGTGTCCTTGCATCTTTTCCTTGTACTGAGGTCCTTTTTAATAACAAGCATTGGCAAAGGCAACCGTTTTAGCAGCGGGTCAGCATAGACAAGGAATTTACAGGGCATTTACCTCATATGCCCTGGGAGTCAAACCATATGGCAGCTGTTGGCATTTTATGGCCATTCTGACAATGCCTCTCAAATGCCTCATTCATGCCTACACAAAAGCCCAAACTGTTGGCTTTGCCAGTGCTTATTATATTAGATGGCATGCAAATAGTAGAGATGCGCCAAACCCTGGGAAGCATAACATACCAAAACAACATACCAAAACACAACCTTTCAAAAACAGATGCTGAATAGTAAAACAATACATTTAAAACAGGCTCACAAAGAACTGCAGAGCTGTGCAGCCCCAGCTTCTATGATCTTTTCATTATAGTATTCCTCCAAGAGAGTCGTTCAGTTAAAGACAAGCCAGACCTTTAAATAAATTATAAAGGGAGCGGAGCCTCCTCAGACAACAGACAGATGTGCTATTAAGTGACACTCACGAGATACACAGGCTTGTAATCAAACTCTAATCCTGGCGGTCGGCTATGTCAGGGTCTTAAATAGGGAAAAACTAATTTAAGATCATTACGGATTTACCTGTTCTGGGCTTGTATCAAATTGGAAATGGCAGACAAAATGGAGATAAATTGCTCTTCCAGAAGGAGAGTGCTTTTTTGCTCTGGTGAGGCTTGGAAGCGAGGATTGTTGACTTCTCCTGTGGGCTTTTAACGAGCGCTTGAGTGCTCTTGTATTTATAAAGCAATTTCTATTCTGTTATCTGCCTGCCTTAAATAGCCTTCTTGTTGCTGCTGTGAGACACACAAAAGCGGAGAAGGGCTTCTTCATTACTCTGCATTTTCCCAGGAGCGCCGGCCCTGTTCTACACAGAGTGTGCCTCTCTGCCACCACATGGGTGCAAAACAGCTGGTTTCCCTACCTGCAGTCACCTTGTGTGATATTGCATTGTCCAACCACCTTGTCTGTTTGTCTCTCTCTCTCTCAATCTCTATCATCCTCTCTCTCTCTCTCTCTCTCTCTCTCTCTCTCTCTCTATCTCTCTCTCTATCTCTATCAACAGAAAATTGAAGAGGATGACATCTGGGGTCAAAGAGGCTATTGTGTTCTGCAACTTGGCACCGTTTTATCATGTTGTAAAATGATATGTATTTATATAGCTCGATGAAGATAGACTAAGCCCTCAAGAGCCTCACAGCTCTCCATGTTGAAACAGAGAACAAAGGAAGATCATTATGTAGCGAGTCTTGCAGACTCGTGCTAATTTAAACACAGCTTAAGGAGATACTAACCAAGGTAATGAGACTCAATTCATTTGAATGCTTAAGGGCCGAGTTGCCTCTCTGTGATTTGAATACAGAGGCTGCTGGTATTTTTTTTAAAAACTGTAGGGTTGTAACTATTCTCCAGTGATATGTGCAAGAGACTGAGAAGAAGCTTGAACTTGCTATGGGACTTTTGGAGATGTTCTCCCCACAAGAATGTGTTTTAAATGATGGGTTCAAATGCTGAATGTTATAGCATACGTGTTGTTAACCAATTGGGTAAGAAGTCATACAAATAATTATCTGTTCTTGAGGGAAACACAAAAATAATTTGTGTCACCAGCAGTACACAAGCGCATGTTCAAGATGTTTGTACCCACGATGTATTCCAGCATTTCCAATGTAAAATACACAACTATATGGTCTGTGCCCAATAATGCCAGCATTGACACTTTATAACGACATTGCCAAATTGGGTTTTGCCAATGTATGCTAGCATGGCCACTGTAAAAACACACTAATGCTTGATGTGCCTAAAATACCAATATTGATACCCTAAAACTATGTTCTTGCTAGCTGTCCAAATGTATGACAGTTTCTCCTCTACAAGAATGCACACAGATAGGCCAAGCACAGTCATGACAATATTGCCACTGTAAGAATACAGTCATGTTGGAAATGCAAGATGATGGCAGTATTACCACTGTCAGAACAGATGCATGTTGCTGTACCTAATAATGGCAATATTGCAGCTGAAATCAGATGTTCTCATACGGGACGTAATGCTACTTTAACACTACAACTTTAACTACATTACATTACATTACATTACAACTACACACTTTAACACTTGAACTAATGTTCACTGTGCCCAATAATGCTAGTATTTCTACTGTAAGAACAAACTCTTATTGTTTTGCCAAATACTGCTGTATTGCTACTGTAAGAAGACATTCATACCAGCTATGCCAATATATGCCAGCATTGCCCCATGGCACACTCATTGTGGGGGTTTCCAGTAAGTATATCGCAAACTATGTATAGGAATTCATCAAGTCAGCACACAACACAAATTCAGCAGTGTGTTGCAAAAAAGTGCAATGAATGCAGTATGTTTATAATCAAACTAGATAGACATTATTAGTAAGTAATGCATACATGCATACAAATTGATTGGATGAGAACACAAAGCAACACAAAGGCGAAACCTTCCTGCTCAGAACGCCAGCTGAGCGGGCACTCAGTTTACACTGGCCTGCCCTCTCTGGCTCAGTCATATTTGGGAGCATAGCAGAACCCTGTCACCCAAAATGGACGAGCTCCCACTCTTTAACCACTTAACGAACTACATCACTGCATGCTGCATTATAGAACAGAAAGTTGATGCGTCATGTAAATCAGCCCAAGTCCACAGCAGTGACTCTTGTACTGGTAGTCCATGTCTCCTTGCAAAGACTATGCGCATAGCCATACACTTGGTATAAAGAGTGAAGTTCTTTCTGCAATGAATAGAAAATACAATGGTGGCCTCTGCACTGGTGTGGTTCCACATGTGCGCAGGCACGTTCCATGTCTCAGTGACACTATCTCAGTGATTGTCACAAGTGAGAGAAAAGGAGTTGGTGGCTTGGGAGTCTGTATCAAGGGTGGCATGAAGAGCCACTGATTAACTTGTACCTAGTTAATTAGCTTTCCCCTCCACATAACTAGTTAATTAGCTTTCCCTGCCACAGTCAGACTCCTAGGCTAGGCTACCAATAGTCCAAAAGTGAGAAAGGATCGTAGCAGGCAAATATGTCTAGCCCAAAAGCTTCTAGGTTCAAGAGCAATGCCTGTTCAGAAAGTGTATCTGGACTGGAGTTGGAGGGGTGGTCCAACTCCAGGCCTCGAGGGGTGGATCCATGTCGGATTATCAAGATTTCCCTCATTTACATGAGATAAATTTGCATACAATGATTCTAAATGTACATTTCTGGTCATGAATATGGATGAGGGATATTCTGACTTCGTGTCAGGTTTCTGGTCCTCGAGGCCTGGAGATGGACAACCCTGGGAGTAATGCACACAGAAAGCATGCGGCGCAGTGAACATCCTCACTCTGCTGGCCATCATTAAAGGCACTTGTCAAACGGGAAGTCACAGATCCTGGCTTAACACTTTCAGCCTATGCCTGGATTCTGATCAGAGGAGAAACATTCTGATATGTGCCTGGATCCAACATGCAAGAGACCGGCTAGTGGGGTACGGAAGGCACTTAAGGTTGCTCTCCCAGTGAAATACTGCTGTAGGTCACAAACGACGATCTGAGGATCACCATTTTTAGTACTTCCAATATAGAGTAAAATTGAAATGGTGCAGAGTCCTTTTAACATCATAACATTCAACCAGACAGCTGCCGAGTTCCTAATTGACACGGGGCAACCGTGAACGTAATCAGCGAGGTCTACGAAAGCATACCAAACGCCCCTCATCTACAACCAGCACGGGCCCTCATCTATCCATTTGGTTCAAAGACCCCCCTGGCATGCAAAGGATTCTTCATGGTGTCATGCCGGTACAAGGAACACGAGAAAAGCATCCCCATGCATGTGCTCGAAGCTGCCACCGACAGCGGAGGCATATTAAGCTATCAGGCGGCCATAGAGATGGGACTCATTCACATACTGTATCGCCTAATGGTACACAAATACCTAGACCCGACGGCCAGCACTGAGCAAGTTTTCCCATCACTATTCAAAGGCCTTGGCAAATTGAAGGGCAAGCAAATCGAGCTCCACATTAACACCAGCATCCCGCCAGTGGCCCAACACTATAGAGGGATCCCCATCAACATTTAAAAGCAAGTTGAAAATGAACTGACCAAACCACTCGAGGGAGACATCATTGAGCCAGCAGAAGGTCCCACACCATGGGTCTCCCCCATCGTACCGGTGCCAAAAAGGTACTCCCCCGACACCCGACTATGCGTGGACATGAGGAGACCAAACAAAGCCATCTTGAGGGAACGCCATCAAGCACCCAGAATAACCGATATGGCATATCTTTTAAATGGAGGGACAAACTGGACTTAAACAAAGGCTATCACCAGTTGGAACTCTGCGAAAGCTCCCGCTAAATAACAACTTTCGCCACCCACCTCGGGCTGTTCCGTTACAAACGGCTAAGTTTCGGGGTATCCTCAGCGGCAGAAATTTTTCAAGCAGAAATCCACAATGTCATCAAACACGTGCCCAACTGCTTGAATTATAGCGACGACATACTGGTCTTCGGCCAGACCCAAGAACAACACGATGATACGCTAATGAGAGTATGCATGGCTCTACAAGAAGCCCAGCTCACCCTAAACAAGGAGAAGTGTGAGTTTTGTAAAAAGACACATTGATTCTTTGGTCACATATTCTCAGAGAAGGGCATGACGCCAGACCCAGAGAAATTTAGCGCACTCCGAGAAGCTGAGCCACCCACCACCACATCAGACCTCAGATCGTTCTTGGGACTTGCAAGCTACTGCACAAGATACACACGAGACTTTGCGTCCATCAGCGAACCCCTCAGAGCCCTCACAAAGCTCAACACCGAATTCGTCTGGTCACCCAAATGCCAGGAGGTGTTTCAAATCATCAAAGACCACATTTCCGACGCACGTAACATGGCATACTTTGACCCAAAGAAAACCACAGAACTTATCATCGACGCCAGTCCGGTTGGCATAGGTGCCATTCTCACGCAATTGGACGACAGAGAGGGATGGGAAAAGCACATTGTGTCATACACCAGTCGAAGTCTCTCCAAGACTGAGCAAGCCTACTCCCAGGCAGAGAAGGAAGGGTTAGCAGTAGTTTGGGCCTGCAAACACTTTCACCTGTTTCTGTATGGGAAACCTTTCGTAATAGTCACGGATCACCAAGCACTCCTTTTCATTTATGGCAATCCACTAGCAAAAATGCCACTGAGAATAGCCAGATGGGCACTTCGCCTACAAGACTACCAATTCACCATCACACGCCGGCCATGGAAAGAACATAACCCTGCTGACTTCATCTCTCGCCATCCGAAGGATGCGCAGCCGAACCGTCCATAGCTGATCAGTACATAAGATATGTCATCCAGAGCAGCACACCCCAAGGGATAGACATGGACCAGATAATTCATGAGTCCAACACAGACCAAGGAATACAAATCATATTAAGATGCCTAGAAACAGGGCGATGGAAACAAGCAAAGCAGATCAAAGAAACGGTGAACGATGACACGAAACAAGACATCACATGCTATCTAGCAGTAAAAGAAGAACCCGCAAAGTCGGAAGAAGGGCTGTTATTAAAGGGAAACAAACTCATAATTCCACGAAGCCTGCGACGGAAAGTCCTGGAACTGGCTCACGAAGGACACCGGGGCATCGTATCCACAAAAAGGATGTTAAGACGAAAACTATGGTTCCCACAACTAGACATCTCAGTGGAAGAATTACTCCAAAACTTCCCCACAACCGATGAGCATGACAGCACTGCCTGAAGGGACATGGGAGGAAATAGCGGTCGACCATTTTGGGACCATGGAAGGGGGAGAGTACATATTGGTGGCAGTGGATGAATACTCAAGATACCCCGAACTGCATATAGTCCCGTCTACCTCAGCGCATCACACCTTCCCAGCACTAGATCGGATGTTTGTGACATATGGAGTGCCCAAAATAGTGAAGTCCGACAATGGACCTCCATTCACTGGACAAGACTTCCAAAGATTTGCAGAATACATTGGTTTTCACCACCGAAAAGTAACACCCCTGTGGCCACAGGCCAATGTAACAGTAGAAAGATTTATGAGTAACATAAAACGCACCACACAAATTGCACGCATCACCGGAGAAGCGGTTGAAAAACTGTTATATCAACTCATGCAGGACTACAGGAACACCCCACATAGCACCACTGGGAAAACACCATCAGAGATAATGTTTGGACGAACAATTAGAACACGGATGAAGACCAATATGAGAACGATGCTGAAATGAGAAAGAAAGACAAGCTCATGAAAGAAAACATGAAAAAGGCTGCAGACGCTACCCGTAGGGCCAAGGAAAACGACCTGGCACCAGGAGACCTGGTAGTAGTCCGACAACCGCAACCTCACAAGAACATAGCTCCGTTCAGTGAAGAAGCCCTGGTCATCGTCAAGAAAAAGGGATCACTCATCACCACAGAAGGAGACCGCAGGTCAGTGATAAGAAACTCATCCGACTTCAGACGGATGCCTGGCGTCACATCATCAATTGACCCAGACATGGATGACACCCTCTCTCACTGGGATGCCCGATATGAAGGAGACAGAGAAACGACATGGCATCAGAGACATGCATGAGTCAATCAGCAAGGGTGGACAGTCGACCCCAGAGAACACGAAAGAAACCCCACCGCCTCATTGAAGAAATGAACTAAGGCAGAACTAAATGTTTAGTAACGGGAGGGTGTGGTGTCGTCACGGCACCCCTATCACGTGGGGAGGCCCCATGGGTGGGAGGAAGGGGAGGAGCAGCAGGACAGGAAGGCCGGGAGTGTTGAGCAGGCATGATTACAATAAAGAAGTGTTGCACCCCAGCTTGTGTCTGCGTCTTTTTTGAATGTCGGCGTGAGGCGGTCCACCTTCGAAGATATTACAACATCAATGGATGGATTTTCCATGAAAGGGTGGCAAAATAAAAGACTTTCTGGTTTATATGGACATCAGACATCTTCCAATTTTCTTGGTAGCTCGTTTGCTCACATGCCTTGCTGACGTAATGGCAACCAAAAACTGGGGATCATGTTAATTGTGAGAGTTAAAAACATGACATGGAGTAAACATGGAGTAAACACGGAAACAGGAGTGCATCATTTATTTATTATTTTCTATGCCCTCTTGGGGTAATTTCCTGGGTGGAACACGGGCAAAGCTTTGAGCCCGCTATGCCTGCTCAATACTGAAAAATCACCAGAGTTTCAGAATGAATCTAATTTTGATTCATGTGGAGAGGCTTAGATCCATATGGGCTTTTGCTGGTTTTTACACTTGCTAATAAAAACATTGTACAGCCTGCCACCACCATGCACGTAAAATGGCCGCCGACATTACCACTTTTCTAGTTGGGGTGTAAAAAGTCACGTCTTCACGGGACCGCCTGCATTTGGCTGACATTTAAACACAGTCCTGGCATCAGCATCCTTATTGTGCACTGTTTCATCAAGGAAAATTACTTCACCGAAATAACCCCATGGGGGTCCAAACGGTATGTGTATGTTGAGGGATATAGAGTGTGGGTCAAGGGAGAGGGTAAGTAGGAGATGGTCACATGGATATCACCCCCCTGTATAAAGAAAACACAATGCCACAAGGTAATTTCTGCAGAGTAAGTTGCCACAAGTTATTTTGCTTCAATGTAACCTCATGGAATCCTTCTTATTCCTGTAACCACCGAATGGGATCTGAAGGACAGCTACTGATCCAAAGAACAACAGTGCTGGTTATATCGTGTAAGGAAAGATTTCCCTTAGGTGCAATTTTCCCTCCATTTATGGACCCCCCCACAAACCTTTTACTTTTGTTTGGCTAACCTAACCTGACCAGTCTTTAGCTGTGCTCCTGTGGGCTTTTGCTCATCCTTCAGACTGTCAGTACTGGGAAACTATGTTTCCCTTAGTCTTTGACTCTTTGCCATTTCTTGGTAAATTTGAATCTATGTGCCAACAGCCTTACAGTACCGCGCATAGGGTTCCTTTTGTTTTATGGCACTAGACACCCCCTAAGGATTTTTGGTGATTGTACAAGTTTGTCTAGGACGAACTGGTGGCAGCAGTTTACTTTTATAGTATTTTTTCTTCTTTTTAATTAACCATATCACATTTACTGCATTAGGATTTGTCGGGAGCGATGCGGCGCCAGAGCGAGGCTCAGCATCCTGGTTGCTAAGCAACCGTGCTTCGTAGCACACAACATCCGCCGGCAGGCGGAAGAGCCGGCCACCTTCAAAGGCCATTCTAAGGCCCTGTTTGCCCCTCTGCATTCAGTCACCATCAGCCAGGTGGCGTGGGCAGGAGCCCCCACCCTCCACAGCCCAGGATCAGCTCATCTGAGCTGCTGCACCGTGCCACGAGGCACGAAGAGGATCACAGCCCAGTCAGGCCCCCACGAGCCCCCACCAGCACCCCTGTGCTGCCCACCCCTCCTAGAGCAACATTTCACCACCCCATCGGCCACCCCTCACCTAGAAGCGGCCCGGGTCGCGCTCCAGCAACGCGCCGACATCGAAGAAAAAAAACAAAATGTCGGGCGCGATGCGGCGCCAGAGCGAGGCTCAGCATCCTGGTTGCTAAGCAACCGTGCTTCGTAGCACACAACATCCGCCGGCAGGCGGAAGAGCCGGCCACCTTCAAAGGCCATTCTAAGGCCCTGTTTGCCCCTGTTCGCCCCGTACAGCGCGTGGCGAGTTCCCACGATATACATTTATGACCTTCTGGTGCCCCTGGACATTACATGCTTACACCGTTGGAACGCTGCCGATGAGCAGGAGCTCACCTCATGAGGCCCGACACCGCAGGAGTAGCGGACCTGGCAAGGAAACCTTCCGGGTTCAGATACCTGGTAAGCGCTGCCACATTGCGCTATTTTTTTATTTCTGTTCGTGCTGGTCATCCAGCTTTGAATCTGCTTCATTACGGCACAAATGCAGACAAGTGCTCCGAGTTGCCCCATTAAGGCCCTAGGCAACGTGCACATGCATGCGCCTTGTACTCTCCTGTGACAATCAATACCCGTCAGTTAACTGTGTCACTCTCATGCTCATTGCCTTACTCTGCACCCACCTTGCCACCCTCTTGCCGTTATGCAGGACCTCGGATTTTGCGCTCTGATGCAAATGAACTCACTATGAGAGTTCAGCACATGTGTGCCCTACTGGGTATTCGCACTCTAATGCTTTGATGTACTCCAGCCAACATGCGACCCCAATGCATGTGAGTTGTGTTGTGCCCCATGGTCGCCTACTGACCACATTTGAACTGTGTTGTGCCTTATGGTCGCCTACTGACCACATTTGAACTGTGTTGTGCCTTATGGTCACCTACTGACCACATTTGAACTGTGTTGTGCCTTATGGTCGCCTACTGACCACATTTGAACTGTGTTGTGCCTTATGGTCGCCTACTGACCACATTTGAACTGTGTTGTGCCTTATGGTCGCCTACTGACCACATTTGAACTGTGTTGTGCCTTATGGTCGCCTCCAGACCGCATCTGATTTGCTGTGTGCCTACCTTATGTCACCAATGCCACATACTCGCCAATCTCCTGCAAGCCGCCCCTGCTATAGCATGCTATCCTGCCTCATCGCAATCATGTTCCCCTTTTGTGTCATGCAAAGTAACATACCTTGCAATGGCAATAGCTACACATCCCATAAAAATGGTCTAGCCAGGCCGGCCTGCCCAAGACATTACTCTATCATATGCCCCACACCATTCTTGCCTACCACTCCTGCCTTCCTCCCAGTCTCACAATCCGCCTCTCCGAACCATTACCACACATACTTTTCTGATGTCCCGGCTACCAAGCACCTAGATACCTCCAAGCGGAACCCTACCAATATAAGTACTTCAAGCCCCACCTTTGGCCCCAGTACCTCCACAACTGCTGACCTTACTGTCTCTCGAACCACCACCCTCACCCCTATTGATCGGAACAAGAGACTTGGTGCCAGAACCCACCATAAGACTAGCATACCCCTAGCTAAGTGACCCAATAAGACTATCAATCACACTGCAATACCTAGCAATTCCACCCTTTCCATTCCTAAAGGAGCTCTTCTAAATGTTAGATCACTAGTCGCCCATTCCATAGAAGTAGCCAACATTATTCTAACTAACAACTTGGACTTCCTTGCTGTTACCGAAACCTGGTTGCATGATGCTGCAGGTCCATCTCTCACCCTAGCTATACCGGACAACTATACCATCCTCAGAGCAGATAGACCCAACGCACGAGGAGGCGGTGTAGCTATCATTTTCAAGTCCTCGCTTAATATTAGACTAGCCTCGTCTCCTCCACTTAATTCATGTGAACATCTCACATTCAAATTACAAACGTCCCCTAAGAGCACTATTACGATGCATTTAATTTACAGACCCCCGGGCCCACCAGGCTCATTTGAGGAAGACATCACCTCACTAGTTGCCGAAAGCTCCAAACTTTCAGCACAAATGATTATACTTGGAGACTTCAATCTTGGGTTTAATGACCCCCTCGACACCTTAAGCCACTGCCCTGGCTACAGCATTAGAGGAGCATGGCCTCCAACAATTCTGCTCCAAACCAAGCAACTCGAAGGGTAGAATCCTCGATTGGGTAACCGCCCTTAACTGCAACATTACCATGAAGGATCCCATACAGCTCGTATGGACTGATCATCATTTCCTCCCATTTGACATTAACACTAGTAACCTAGTGCATAACAAACCTGTTACTGCACCAGCCTGTCTAACTAGGAAAAAGAGTAACATCACAGCGGAAGCCTTAATACCCTTGGTGACCCCTATTTTGAACGCACTACCAGCCACAACTGACCTGAACCAACTGGTCAACGTCTATAATGATTCCATAGCCAAAGCAGTTGACACTATTGCCCCACTAAAAATGCGCAAAGGGAAACCAAAAGCGCACCTGAATACATGGTACACCCCAGAACTTAAACTCCTCCGGCAACAAAAAAGTAAACTTGAAGCACTATGGAAATCAGCACCCTCAGCAATTAACAAAACGAATCTCACTAATATCTCCACTCTCTACAAAAATGAGATTATACGCGCAAAGAAAGAATCGCTCAACTCCAGGATCGCGCAGGCAAGTTCCAGCTCAAAGGAGCTCTTTAACATCCTAAAGGAATTAGAAAACCCCATTCCTCCCACGGATAGCTGCACTAAAGATAAACCTTGGTGCACAGGGATCCAGAATGCCCTTGTTAACAAAATGTCAGGGCTCCAGTCTAAAATTGACAATAAACAACAACAACTCACTTATGATTCGACTTCCAGCCCCACCCCTCCCCCCCCTACAGCCACCAGCCCAGGGTTTACCTTCAAAAAGGTATCCATACCCGAAGTACAAAAAATTATAGCATCATTGAAACCCTCGAACTGCAAGGGGGACAGCTGTCCCGCACAGATCATAAAAGATGCTGCAAGGGATCTCTCCCCGTTCATTACAAAATTAATAAACCTGTCATTCTCTGATAACTCGGTACCCAGCAATCTGAAACAATCCTGGGTCCTACCACTACTAAAAAAAACTACCCTCGACCCAGATATACCCACGAATTACAGACCCATCACCACTGTCCCATTCTTACTAAAAATTCTTGATAGAGTGGCCTATCTACAAATCCAGGATTACCTCGAGACTAACCATTTACTAGGAATTCGCCAGTCCGGCTTTCGTCCACTACACGGGACAGAAACGGCCCTGGTTGATCTCAAGTGCCAGATAGACGACCTCAAAGATAAAGGTAAAGCTGGCATCCTTCTTCTTCTTGACCTATCCGCTGCCTTTGATCTGGTTGATCACAAAATCCTGTGCAACCATCTGTCATCGGCAGTACACTTCTCCCACTCCGCAATTTCATGGATCCAATCCTTCCTGGAAAATAGGACCATGCGGGTCTTCTCACCCCTAGCAGCTGCCGACCCTATCCCTATTACTTGTGGTGTCCCACAAGGATCTTGTGTATCACCTACTTTGTATAACATTTTTACAAAGCCCCTATTCGACAAGCTGGACCATCTGGGTGTCACCTACACCAACTACGCAGATGACACCCAGATACTCCTCACCTTATCCGGCAACTATAATTCGGACGCCATTTGGATCAATGAAGTCTTCTCCATCATTCAGGCATGGATGGCCACACATGGCCTCTGCCTGAATGATGACAAGACTGAACTGCTCCTTGTCGGCTCACCCAACACCATTCGGAAACTTAGTCCCAGCTACACTAGCTTTACCATTGACGGCAACACCATCCCTATCGCCAAGAGTGTAAAAACCCTTGGTTTTTACCTCGACACGAATACTAATCTAGCCAAACAAATTAATATGACTGCCTCAGCCACGGCCTACACGGGCAAACTAATCAGGGCCTGTAGACCGCTGATTTCCCCTAACAACTGCCTCACCTTAGCCAGAGCACTTATACAATCTAAACTAGATTACTGCAATAGTCTCTATGTAGGTGCCAACAAAACGGTAATTAATAAATTGCAAGTTCTACAAAATAATGCACTCCGTGCCGCCCTGAATATTCCCAGAAGAGAACATATTTCGGCTACCAGAATTGCATGCAAATGGCTCTCCATCCAACAAAAAATAGATCTAAAAACCATCTGCCTCACCTATAAAGCACTCAACGGCCTTGCTCCTCCCTATCTCACTAACAAATTTACACTAAGACAGAACACTAGAACCACTAGATCCTCTAATACACTACAACTGACTGTGCCCAAATTCTCCCTCAAAAGAGCTGGTGGTTCCAGCTTCCCAGCTCTGGCTTCACAACTTTGGAATACCATTCCACTGGATATCAAATCTACACCCACCTTCCAGCCTTTCAGAACTAAGGTCATCACCTGGTTACTCAACAATTAACCTACCATGATTGAATGCATACCCTCTGCAAGAATGTATTTTGCACTATGTCAGAATATTATTGTCTATGCACTAATTGCTATCTTGTCAAGTATACCTTTGCTTCATCACTTTACAATTGTGCCCTACCTTGCCTGTAACTCGAAGCTTAAGCGCCCATATACCTTTGGGTCAGGTGCGCTATACAAATTAATAAACAAACAAACAAACAAACAAACAAACTGTGGCCAGTGCCGAAAAGTCTTTTGTTCTGTCCTTTGCCATTTTGTTCCTCTGCCTTCCCCCAGGTCAAGCAGACACAGGCTTTCCTTATTTGGGAATGCAGCCTCCCGTGAAAACTATAACTTTCGCAGGCTCCTGAATATCACGTGTGCTAGCGCCCAGGAAGAGATTGGGACTGTCTGGTCCCAATCCACACTACTAATGCCAGTATGTCTGCAGAGGTCGAAGTGGGCGGGAGCGGTGCTGCTATACTTTTTATTTTTAAGTTCACTGTTCCTATACTTTTATTTTAAAAAGAAACCGTTCTGGAATGGTTTGGTTTTAAAATAAAAGTGTAGGAAGAAGTTTATCTTGCACTTCAGTGCACGGCACTGAACATTCCCTTAAATAACATGTGTGCTTGTTTGGGGGTTTGGATTGTGTGTGGGAGGGGCGCAGTGATGGGGTTTGTGGAGAGCGGGGCAGGCTGGCAGGGATCATAGCTCTACTAATTCTTTTCGTACACTTCGACCACTGTATGTCTGGTATGCCTGAATGACTGGAACCAACATGGGCCAGGATTGGCGTGCATGCTAGAGGGCAGATCTTCCATTGGCTATCCCAGATTTGAGCGCTAAACGAATCTTGGATAAGAAAAGGGGTACACATTCCAGGTCGATCAACCGAAGTTCTCCCCGAACTATAGAAGGAGCCAAGTATCCTGAAACGCTACAGCAGACCTGTGGAATCGCCGTGCTGGAAGGTTTGGCTCCCTGAGCCTGCTTTCGTCTCGTCTGATCCCTGCTTTTGTATCAATCACAGAAGGCTTGCAAGGGCGCTTCAACCCTTTGAAGTAGTGTGGACAACTACTCTCTGCACCTCCTGATTAATCTCCAAAAGAGCCTCATCAGAAGTATTCCTGGGACGTCCAGTGAACTGACCAGCTCGAACCCGGGGTATCACATAGGAGCGCTGCTGTCCCAAGTTAACACTCGTGACATGGGGAATAGCTAGCTTGTGGTCCTGGACCCTTCTCCAGCCAAATTTCATATTCCTAGCTCCATTGGGTCGTGATTTAGTCGAGTGCACCACAACACAAGCATTTGCGGATCCTGTGTCGCCCTGCTGTGGTGACAGTCTTTGCAGGAACCTTGCCTGCCTGCCCCCCTATGCATTGGAACAGTCTTCTTTTCTTCATCGTGAGCTGAGAAAAGGCTACTATCCCACTACGGACGATCGTCCTGTCCTGCAGCCGCTGAGAGCTGGAGTGACGTGAAACTGCAGGGGTTGTACCTACAAGCGAGCTGGACAAGACTGGCAAAGTTTGACCCAGACTGTGTCGAGGGTTGGTGAGTAGTTGTATCACTTACCGGTGGCCCGCTGGCACAGCCATTGTTCTTTATGCACGAGAATCCCTAAAAAGATACTCACATTTGCTGGGCTAGCCTGCACTCCCTAGCTATTCCCGAAAGTCGAAAGTTGCTCTGCCTGCAAGGGTAGACCCTCCTCGAGCAGTGGGACACTGTTCTTCATCATCTAAAGCTACTTCCTGAACTGCTACAGCTACCTAAAGAGGACCCACTTTCTCTCATTACGCACAACCTCCGTTTTTAATGCACTACTGTACTTTTAAGCCATAGCACTCCACTTTGGAGGGAAGTACTGCTTAAGTTAAGGATTGATTATGAAGAATTGCCTAATGCTGTATTTCTGTTAACCTACCCTTCTAATACAGATTGTGGCTGTCTTTTCCCATTTATCGCATTTGGCGAAACATAACTGTATATTTGTTAAATAGTGAAAGGCGTGTGTGGTATTATATTACTGTGATTTAGTTGTGTTTAATTAAGGCCTATAATAAATGTATATGTATTTTTGATACACACTTCTCTAAGTATATTCTGTGGAGTATTACTGTGTGTGCTCACTGTGGGCTTCCGATCACATTCACCCCTCCTGAGACTTGGGGTCTAATCACGAGTCTGGTGGTAATCCTTAAATGCAGCAGTAGAGCTATTACCGCCGCATTTAAGGGTCCCCCAGATCATGGCTTTGACGGATTTCCCCCCAGCTCTGAGCTGGGAGGAAATCCGCAGCAAATTTGCCGATTTTCTGCGCGATTACCACCGGCGGGAAATCCGCAAGCGGTAATACCGCAAATTTTCCCCATTGGATCCAATGGGGAATGAGGAATTCCAGAATGGGCCCGATGGGGAATGGGCAATAACCCTTCCGCCAAACCCGTGATCCGGCACTAATAGCGCCGTGGGGGTTTGGCTGTAGGGCTATTAGCGCTGGCACTAATAGCGCCGGCATTACCGCCCAACTCGTGATGAGGCCCTTAGTCTTGATTGCCTGACATGCTATTGTGATTGGTCTGGCTTGTCCAGAAGGTTCCACTAAACTAGGGCAGCCTCCTAAACTCCTGCCCACCAGGTCAAAGTATAGAAATCCATCTTAACATATGGCCCATTCAAGGAGAAATGCAACAGTTAGTTTAAGATATTGGATCCTTTACTGTAATGGTGTAGCCACCTGGATGACATTGAGACTGTCACATGACAACACCAGATCTCCATAAACAAATTATTCAGGCACAGGATGCCAAGCTCTGCAACTAAGGGCCGAGGTGCAGAACCTGATCATAAACAGTTGTGACCAGAAGTGAGGTCCCTGCGGAAGCAATAAGGCTGCCAGACAGAACAGTCAATCAGTTTTAAGATACTAAACCATGTTTCAGCCACGTGTGACCCACTAGTGAATGAAGGAGGGCAGGTAATGTATAAGCAAATATCCAAGACATTGGGTCTCCAACATTTATTTTGGCAAGAGCTACTTGTAATTAGGCCAATAGGTGGGAGCTAGTGGCGAGTGCTCCAGGGTTGGTGATGAGTATGAGAATGTATACAAAAACCTTTTTGTTTTTTGGCGCAATAATCTGTGCATCTCTGGCTTGCCAGAGGGGTGCGTAGGGACTGACTTTATTGCGTTCCTACAGAAGATGCTGACAGGTCTGCTATCACCTACCACTGGATATAACATTTAACATTCAGCGCGCCCATCGCATTGGCCATGTAAGAAATCCTCTCACCACCCTCCTCGTACACTCATATTCTATCTACTTGAATATACACAGCTTCAACTCATAGTCTCTAAGATCAAAGAGAAAAAATCCCTCAGTTGGCACGGATGCAAAGTCCATATTTCACAAGATGTGGCGAAGATTACAGCTCAATGCAGAAAATAATTCCTGTCTTTCCTTCCTGCTTTGAAACAGCTTAATGTGAGATACGGGTTATACCATCCTTGCTCCTTCAAAGTCACTCCAGATCGGCAAACTGCTATTTTTGATGATCCTGCTGGCCTGAAGTCCTTTATTCGTTCCATTAAAACTGAAGGCATGGACACTGGAATTCTTCTTCGGGATCTTGAGGCTCCTTTGCATTTAGCAGTTTATTTTTACGCATTCTATGCATTGCCGTTACTAGTTTGTCCTATATTATTGGTGGGTTGGGTGCAGTTCTGACGTCCTTCTCCTGCTGTGGGCTGTCTTTTTCCTTTTGACTGCTCTGTAGGTGTCACCTAGTCCTATTGCGTTTTCCTTTTTTTTTCCACATCCCAGCCTAATCGTAGGTTTTTGATGAGTTTTATGCCTGGTTTAGCAGTCTTTTCCTCCTTTTTTTTCAAAGTTTACAGTCTGTGGTCAGGCTTCCCCTCCCTATCCCTCTATCCTCATGTACCTTCCTTTTGTGTTTGGCCCCTGTTCGCAGGCCGTTCTTTTTATGATTGCACATCATTGATTCAGGTTTTTAAAGCACTGAGCATGTTATTCTGGATTGCTCATATACCTTACTGCTTATTGGTCCATATGTTGCCTTTACTTTTGTTAATGTGCCGCTATGGTCTTTAAATGTGTAACTTGGACCATCAAAGGATGTAGAAATCCAACTAAAAGACACAAGATAATTTCCCACCTTAATAAACTCAAGCCATCAGTGGCATGTATACAGGAAGCCCATCTCTCACTTGCTAAAGCCATTCAAATTCAAATCCGTTTGGGTCAAAGATGTTGTTGCCAGCCCTGCAGTGGGTAGGAAAAATGGTGTTGCTAAACTTCTTAGCAAAAAACTGTAATTTAAAATTTTGGGAAAAGATGCGGATGGGTGCTGGGCATGGGTCAAACTTTTGATTGGCTCTGACTTGGTTTCCATAATGAACATTTATGGTCCCGCCCTACCTGACCCCGATTTCTGTGTTTCCATGAAGCAAATCATTCTTAATTCCTGTTTTACTAATCTTATTATGTATGGCGATGTCAAGCAGGTACTGGATCCCTTCCTTGTTTGGAAATCCAAGTGCATGTTCAAAAGCTCCAAGTCCCATAAAGTCTTTGCACGTCATCTGACTGAAACTGGCCTTGTTGACACCTCGAGACTCTCTCATCCAACTCATTTAAAGTATACATTTTACTCTCCCCCATGTCACTCTTTCACGCATGGATTATTTATTTATTACATTTGTTAAATGCCCAAACCCTTGGGTATCACAGCGTTGTTTCAGACAGATTATCAAAAAATATTGTACAATATTACAATTACTTACAGTGAGCAACTAGTACAAAACACAAGATTAAAACATTAAGTGGTAAATGTACAATTCTGGTAGCAATCAGCTCTAGAGAGACAGCTATTAGGGCCTGGGGAGGGTGGGTCTTAGGAGAAGTGTGGTTTGACTAAGATTGGTTGAAGAGCCAGGTTTTTAGTGATTTATTTAAGCAGTTTTTAATGCTTGGTGGGAGATTGTTCCAGAGTTTAGGGGCCATGACTAGAAAGCTGCTGTCTCCTGCTCTGGAGCTTTTGAAACGGGGGACAGCAGGGAGCGACTTATTATTGGATCTGAGCTTATAGAATTATTTAGGTAAATGGGCACTTTGTTGGTGAGGTATTTGTGGGTGGTGCACAGTGATTTAAAGATGATTCTGGCTTTAATGGGTAGCAAGTGGTTCTCCCCCCTGATATTAGAGATGTGGTCGGACGTTTTGATTCCTAAGGCGGCTCGTAATGCTTTTTTTGCATTAATTGAAGTTTCCCTATGTTGGCGCTGGAGGTCCCTAGTAGGAGTACATTGCAGTAGTCCAACTCAATAGTATTAAGGCTCTGGCTAGAGTGATGCAGTTTGTGGGTGTCAGGAACTGTCCGCTCAGGGTAATCAGTATGATGGTAAAAGATGTAGATGGGGATAGAGCGCTTACATGTCTAGTCATGGTAAGATTGGCATCTAAATAGACTCCTAGGGTTTGACTTGTTTTAATACTGGGATCAGAGAGCCATCAATAATAATAGATGAGTAATCTGAATGGAGGGCCCTGATTTTGCCCACAATGAGAATCTCAGAAGGGAGCTGCCTGCCTACGGAAAGAAATGTTCAAAGAGGATGAGCTGCAGATGCTGGTGGACACACTGCAGGAGCATGCTGCCATAGTCTAATAACATGAAGAGAGAGGCAGTACTGTAGAAGGAGATATGGGCACTTGTTTCTCAGAAGGTCAGTGCTGTGGGGAACACCCCACGCACGATCAGACTGTCGCAAAAGCTGGCACAACCTGCGACTATGGGTACGAAACATCCTCTCAGTGAACCACAGCCAGGAAATGGGAACAGGAGGAGGTCCCAGTTCTCCAATCAAGCTCACCCCATGGGAGAACATCTGCGCCAGCATGATAGGAATGGAGGGTATTGAAGGTGTTGGCGAGATGGTGCATGGCGTCACAACATCGGGCGATGGAGGCGAGTGTCCAAAGTAAACAGTGTAATGCCAAATCTGATGAAAGTCAACCAATATGTCAGTTCAAAGAGTCAAGCCATGGTCCAACACACACACTCCCAGAAAAGTAGGCGGATGCATTACAGACACATGCAGATGCCTGCTGCAAGGCAATATCGTACATGACACACACCACACAAAGATGTAAATCCCATGAGTCAGACAGTGTACAGGCCCGAAATACTATGCATGTCACAAAGCCGTGCTCTTGGGCAACATGAGTGACGCCGACGTATGTCTGCATAAACCACCCATGTATCAAAGAACGTGCTCATCCCAGCACAAATGCCTATTACCCCCAATTGTGTGGATGAGCAATTGTCCTAATGTATGTATGATGCCTATTAAAACATCACTCATGCCGTCCCTCTCTTCGACCCCCACAGGCACTGACCATGACAGCGATGGGCAGGACAACCCCTGCACAGTCCACACCCCAGAAGAGGTCCCGGGATGACAGCAACCGCCTTTCGACCTCGAGGGGACAACCCAGGGGGCACTGTGCATCAACAGGCAAGCCACCCCAGGTAACCATTACATCGGTGCCACCAAGGCCAATAGAGGGCGAAGCACCACCACCCATTGGCCATCCTGATGATTCTGGCGTGGCACCACGATCCAAGGAGTCCAGTTTGGCTGGGGAGGTGGCAGCCACAGCACCCCCGGCTGTGGAGGACCCACAGGACGACATATGGGTGCCCATGGAGGACAATGTTTTGGAAGTGGTCCATACCCCAAGTTCACTGGCATCCCCCCTTATATTGTCCCTCGATACAGAGCACGCCACCACCACGGATTAGTCTGGTCAGGAGCAGATGGAAGGCCACTGCAGTCCAATCTTGACCACTAGGGAGGCTGAGCAGGCTGGGCAGGACGGCCAGGGACCCACTACCTCAACAGGTGCACCCGCAGGGCCGCAGCGGTTTGACCTGTTTACTGCTCTTGTGCGGGGACAACAGACTAGCCAGACAGGAGTGGCATGAAAACTGACCCTCTAGGCAGGTCCATCACGGACAACACTGCCTCCCTGGTGCAGTCTTTTGCTGAGAACACCAGCCGCCTCTGCGAGGAGGTCTCGGCCCTCTGCCAGGTCCTAGGCCGCATAGCGGATGCTATGGAGGCAGGGCATCCCACTTCACTATCCCAGCAGGCAGCCACACTCTCTTCATCAAGTTCCACACAGACAAGCCCGCTCCGCAGGTTGGCATGTACCCTGCGTCGGCAAGACATGCCGCCACCTGGACCAGGGCGTGCCAATTGAGCGTCGGGGCAGCCTCATGTAGGCATTGGAGACTCGATGGGACATGTGTGGAGGAGTTGTGGGGGGAGGGGTAGGAGGAGGGTGGTGAGGGTGTGTGGGGGATGTGAGGGGGAAGGGGGGTGAAGGTGTGTGGGGGAGTTGTGGGGGGAGGGGGTGAGGGTGTGTGGGGGAGTTGTGGGGGGAGGGGAGGTGGGTGGTGGAGGGTTTTTGCACTTGCATTTACATTGTTATAGTTAATTCACCCGTTGTGTAGAAAACAAGACCTGACTAGACATTCTTCATTGCGCATGTGTCATTTATTCATTTACAGTGCATAGTGTACATGTACCCCCACACCCAGTGCCCTCTGTCCAACCATCACATCACCCTCTGCTGCCAAGTGTGTCAGACAAATTGTGCAATCACTGACTGGCGCACAGCATATCCCTCCTGTGCATCGGCACCGCCATGATGTCCAGCCACATCATCTTCTTCCCCTTCATCATCACCAGATGTTAGCAGTTCAATGTTAGGGGGCAGGGGCACGTTCCGGCGGATGCACATATTGTGCAGCATCACACATGCCATGATGATCTTGGCCACCTTCTCATGTCTGTAAAGGAGTGCCCCGTCCGACCGGCTGAGGCAGCTAAATCGTGCCTTCAACAGGCCAAAGGTCTGCTCAATGACCACACGGGTACGGTATTGGGAACGTTTGTTGTAGTCCTCGTGCCTGTTCTGTGGGTTCCAGACAGGGGTGAGGAGCCACGGCTTCAACGGATAGCCACTATCACCTGCATGAGTTAATTAAAGGTAAATGTTAGGCGATTCACGATGGACAGTTGTACTAGTCACACATGCCTGCAGGTTATCGTTGCCCACATGCACATGTCCCTGGATGTATTGACGCCATTTTCAGTCCCTCATTGTGTCCTGTTTCATGGACTAATGGTGTGGGTTGCATCTTCAAGATGATACATGGTGTGCACTGACGTCTTGTTGCACATGCATCGTGTACACATTCAGCTGTGTCAGTGTCACATTAGTGAGGTGTTGTGTACTGTGAGATTTATTTAGAGGGAGCATTGACAGTAGTCTGAGCAATATTGGGCAATCAGTGCTGATCATTCCCATGGTGACATGCAGCACTTGTGTGGGTGTGCAGGCCCTGTGACAGACAGTGAATTCCCTAGTAGGTTCAGTTTGATGCACTCAGAGGGATGCTTGTCCTGTGTGGTGATATGCTGGAGACAGCAACATAGTGCATATGCACTGCAACGTGCTGGATGGCCTTACGGAGGGCGACGGCCGCTGAGGAGTGGTGCACGTGTTGTGGGATTGTTTCCTGTTAGTCATGTAGTGATAGGTGTCAACCTTACTTCATTCATATGGGATGTGGGTGTCATGTACCTTTTGTGATGGTTTGGAGCACAGTGTTCGGTGATGTGCACATCGTGCAGTCACATCAACATTGACAGCATGGTGGTGTGTGCATCTAGCCCCCCATTTCAATGCCCTGTGCCAGTCCTGCAACTTACCAAGCAGCCAGGCACGTCGTCCAGCATGTCGCTCCATGGAGCATGGTAGCGTGGTGGAGTTCCGCAGGACCATTGAGTCATGAGTTGATCCGGGATATTGGGCACAACAATGTGTGATGAACTTGCTGGCATCGCATACAATCTGCACATTGATGGAGTGGTATGGCTTGTGGTTGTGGTACACCACCTCCATTGCATGCGGGACCACCAACTCCACGTGGGTTCAGTTGAGGGCACCTACACAATTTGGCATGCCTGCCAGTGCATGGAAGGCAACTTTTGTATCAAATATTTCCTGGGAGTCCGTGGTAGGGATATGTAGTCCCTTGTGTGCTTGAGGAGGGCATCGAACACTTGGTTCAGAATCCGAGAATATAAGGGTTGTGATATGCCATGCATGTGCCCCACTGTGTGATAGTAGGTGCCTGTGGCAAGGAAGTGGAGCACAGACACTACTTTCAGTAGAGGGGGGATGGTGGTGCATATTTCAATGAGGCTCACTATGTCGTGTATCAGGTCCACCATGGTGCTTATGATGTCCCTGTCCAGACGGTACAGGGTGTGGATCTGCTCAGAGGT
Organism: Ambystoma mexicanum; assembly: GCF_040938575.1. NCBI lineage: Eukaryota > Metazoa > Chordata > Amphibia > Caudata > Ambystomatidae > Ambystoma > Ambystoma mexicanum. The sequence goes on along the minus strand of NC_090937.1, from coordinate 1,559,436,660 downwards.
TAGGTTGAAAGGACTGGCTCTGATGCGAGGGATTGGGGGCTGCTGGCGTGATAATGGTGGCTGCACTGGTGGGGCATGCTGGGACTGTCTCACCCTCCTTCTCCTCCTGCGTCTCCTCTGTGGTGCTGGCTGTTGTTGTTGATGTTGTGGCAATGCAGGAATGTCCTCCAGCTACAGTAATGCTACTACTATTGGAATCATCTTGGTGTGGGAGGGGGTGTGGTGTGTGGGTGTGCTCCTTTTGTACTGGGCCAGACTCCATTGCCTCCACTTGTGCTGAATGTGAGCACCTGTGGCAGTTGGGAACACTGCTCAGGGCATTTTACGGTAGGTCGGCGATGCCGGTATTTACGGCATGCCGGTAACCACTTTTTCCGCCTTCATGAGGCTGTTATTTGCATGTCCGCTTCACTTGTGATCTAGTCCAGTTTGTGGCATGCCGCTATTGCCGGCATGGTGGGTCGCGTGCCCGCGCCCAGACCGCTATTAACGGCACCATACTTCACAATGCTGCTAATAGCGGTCTGGCTAGTCAAAATAGCCTGTAGCGGTAATCGATGCTGTTATTCATTTACCTGCATCGTTGCTCCCTTAACACCAACCTCGGAGTGACCCCCATTGCCTCTTAACTACTTCCGTGTCAAACATGATTTAGATGCGTTTGGGTTTAAATGGTGTCATGTCTTTGTTTTGCTTCCTCTGTGATGGATACTGTGAAGCTCAATGCAGAGTTATTGGTCAACAGACTCAAAGAACTAACATTAATGTGCTCACCTCTTTATCTATCCTGGTGGAGGTGTCTCGACACCATTAAAATTGTGTTGTCCCCATTGTTCTGTATCATTCGCAAATGCTTCCGTTCCTCTACCTCCCTCATTTTCAAGTCCATTAACTCTAGCCGCCTCCAATTCTTATAGAGAGCATGGAAATGTAAGAGAATTGCCATCAGCATGTTGAGAACCCCATAGAATAATGGGGTAGGAGGATCAGGTACCCAGACTAAGTTTTATCACTCTGCATTTCTCCTCAAACAGTCCTGTTACTGGTTTGGCCCTCCCGAATCCTGACATGACACTCTCTTGAGAGTTGGAAAAACAATTGGCACATCCTTGTGACATTACTGACCTAATCTACGTCTTTAGCCATTTCGCAGTGGCATTGTCGGACCCCATCAAGGCTTCAATCTCTGCCCATAGATTGTTTCTTTTCTCCCACAGTAAAACCCCGCCCAAGGAACTTTCTCTGTTTCTATGGCACAACAAATCTATTACCATTAACGGAATCTTGGTTAAATAAAGGCATCACATTTATCCATCAGATTTTTCATGGATGCTCCCTTCTCTCATTACAACAGCTCAGAGGTCTGTTTTCTATCCCTATTTCGGACTTTAATTTTTTCAACAATTTGGTTGATGTGTGTTTAGACACACTTCAGCGTTTTACTAATATCCTTCTCATGCCTAATGCCTCTAGACTTCTGTTCTTAACCAGGGCTTCCGATATCAGAGCTACCAAATTTTACAGTGTTTTGACTAATGTGGACAATAACAGGGTAATTCATAGAAATTCGCACAAAAGTGGCGCACGTGGCTGGCGCACAGTGTCCCCGTGCGATACACTGCGCCAGCCGCGTGCAAAAAAATCCTTTTCATCGCACAGCGAATTCATGGATTTTAGCCTCCGAAACCAGCCGTGGTGCCGAGTGGCACAGCGACCCTGCAGCAGCGTCAGATACGCCCCCAAGAACGCCCTCGCGCAAGGAAAAGCCTTCAAAATTCCCAAATCATCGCAAAGGGCTGCGCTAACCCTGGACCAGTTCACAGGGCTGCCAAACAGCAAACGCCAAGCGGGGAACGTGTATTTCAGTGGTTCTCGGGAAGTTTCACACACGATTGTCCTGGGTACGTGTACATCAGGGGTGCGTGGGAAGTAAAACACGCGATTCCATAAGGGCACGTGTATTCCAGGGGTGCGCGGGAAGTATCACACGCAAAAACAGCAGGGTACGTGCATTTCAGGGGTGCGCGGGAAGTATCACACACGATTCCATCAGGGTACGTGTATTCCAGGGGTGCGCGGGAAGTATTACACGCAAAAGCAGCAGGGTACGTGTATTCCAGGGGTGCGCGGGAAGTATCACACGCAAAAGCAGCAGGGTACGTGTATTTCAGGTGTGCGCAGGAAGTATCACATGCGATTCCATCATGGTACGTGTATTCCAGGGGTGCGCGGGGAGCACCACACGTGAATTGCACTTGTGGGTCCTCCCAGGTGTACCCTCTACACCCTCCACCGCCCCTGCAGGCGGCCCACACCACAGGGGCCTACCCTGCACATGTCCCGCAGGCAGCCCATCCACCATGCCCATGCCCCCCAGCCAACCCACATCACCTTGAACTACTGCCCACCAATGCATGTCCCCCTGCACCACCAGCATCCAGGGGCACCCTCCACCAGGCCCCCACACATGTCTCCCAGCACCCCCACCCCCCAGCATCCAGTGGCACCCTCCACCAGGCCCCCACTCATGTCTCCCAGCACCCCCACCCCCCAGCAGTGCAGGGCACCCTCCACCAGGCCCCCACACGTCTCCCAACACCCCCACCCCCCAGCAGCGCAGGGCACCCTCCACCAGGCCCCCACACGTCTCCCAGCACCCCCACGCCGCAGCAGTGCAGGGCACCCTCCACCAGGTCCCCACTCATGTCCAACCCATGTCTCCCACCACCCCCACCCCCCAGCAGTGCAGGGCACCCTCCACCAGGCCCCCACACATGTCTCCCAGCCCCAACCCCCAGCATCCAGGGGCACCATCCACCAGGCCCCCACTCATGTCTCCCAGCACCCCCACCCCCCAGCAGTGCAGGGCACCCTCCACCAGGCCCCCACACATGTCTCCCAGCACCCCCACCCCCCAGCAGTACAGGGCACCCTCCACCAGGCCCCCACTCATGTCCAACTCATGTCTCCCACCACCCCCACCCCCCAGCAGTGCAGGGCACCCTCCACCAGGCCCCCACTCATGTCTCCCACCACCCCTACCCCCCAGCAGTGCAGGGCACCCTCCACCAGGCCCCCACTCATGTCCAACTCATGTCCCCCTGCACCCCCACCCCCCAGCATCCAGGGGCACCCTCCACCAGGCCCCCACTCATGTCCAACTCATGTCTCCCAGCACCCCCACCCCCAGCAGTGCAGGGCACCCTCCACCAGGCCCCCACACATGTCCCCCATCACCCCCACCCCCCAGCAGTCAGGGGCACCCTCCACCAGGCCCCCACACATGTCTCCCAGCACCCCCACCCCCCAGCATCCAGGGGCACCCTCCACCAGGCCCCCACTCATGTCTCCCAGCACCCCCATCCCCCAGCAGTGCAGGGCACCCTCCACTAGGCCCCCACACATGTCTCCCAGCACCCCCACACCCCAGCAGTGCAGGGCACCCTCCACCAGGCCCCCACACAGGTCTCCCAGCACCCCCACCCCCCAGCAGTGCAGGGCATACTCCACCAGGCCCCCACTCATGTCCAACTCATGTCCAACTCATGTCTCCCACCACCCCCACCCCCGAGCAGTCAGGGGCACCCTCCACCAGGCCCCCACTCATGTCTCCCATCACCCCCACCCCCCAGCAGTGCGGGGCACCCTCCACCAGTCCCCCACTCATGTCCCCCAGCCAACATGTCATCACAATCTAGATCCCTGGCCCTTATGGTCAGCCTCCAAATGCCAAAAACCCACCCGAGTATTGCATCCACCTACTTAGAAATGGCAATAACATGATATAACCCCAATTGCAAGTTTGGAAATGAACACATGTCCCTCACATACGCCCAATGGGTGTCAGTGATTGTCAAAACCCCTATCATGATATGCATGAAACCAATGAGATGATACTACACATTGAAGTTTGAAGAAAAAATATGTATTAAAAGCAACATAAATTGAATCAAAAATAAACAAACAATAATGGAAATTTAAAAAAAAAAAAACAGCATGTCCGCGAAATAATGCAAAACCACAAATCATAATCCAAAGGAAAGGTGTCCAAAGTCACAGTCCACAAAAGTAAATCAAAATCGAAAACCATTGCTCCATGGGTAAATCATAAAAAAAAATGAAAATCCAACAGTCAACTATGTACAGATAAACAATCCAGGGTCCATGATCCCAACAGAAGAAATGAAACCTATCTAATAACACTACCTAAAAAAAAAACTATATACAAAAATGTGGCCCATTGTCCAAAAGGTCCAAAAAAATGCAAAACCAAAGGAAACCTAACACTAACTACAGAACTATTTACAAGGGCAGCGGGCTATTCCGACGGCTCACTTCGGGATGTTCCGGGCCAGGGCATCATCGAACTCCTGCTCAATGTCCCGAAGGCGGTCCTCCTCCATGGCCGCGAGGGTCCGCAGGGCCGTCGACATGTTCACCCCCAACTCCCTGCGGATTGCCTCGAGGCATTTGGCCCGCCTCAGGGCCCTCCGCATGGAGTTCTCCGCCCTGACCATCGTGAGCCGTGCCTCTTCGGCCCGCTGCCGCTCCGCATCTATGGCGTGGCCCAACCGCTGCCACACGGAAGACACTTCCCATCCTGGGTTCTCCTGCCCTCCGGCCGATGCCTGCCCCTCCGATGTCGAAGGCCCCGAGCCATCATGGCTCCCACCTCGTTGCTGCTGCTGCTGTGCCTCTGCCCGTGCACTGCCTCCTGCTGCCTGCACATCCTCCGCTGGCTGGGGTGCAGTCGTTGATGTGGCCACCCCTGCTGGACGTCCAACTCCTGACTGTGGCAGGGATACCTCCTCCACCAGCCTGGCCGCACCGTCAGAGGCAGCTCCACAGGGCACCCAGGTGACTAATGGGTGGGAAGATCGCACGGAGGACGACTGGCGCATAGGGGTTCAGTTGAGGAGGGGGTCGGAGCAAGCCCCATCAAACGGTGGAATCCGGCCTGGGTGATCTGTCCCAGTAGGCCGACGCAGTCAACGAGCCATTCGAGATGACGTGCAGTCTCCTCATGAAAAGACTGCAGGTCACCTCGCATGGCCCCTTGACGCAACGCCACACCAGTCAGGACAGGCTCAACCCGGACCCGGATAGCCACGTCCGCAGGCAGAGGAAGGCCAGTTGTCGTGAGCTCATCCCCTGCCTGAAAACGGGTCTGGACGTAGGCATCCCTGCTGGTGCAAGATGATGCAGTGACAGTATCAGGGACAGGATTGGACACAGGCACCTCCGCGGCGACCTGTGCTGCCTCCTGTCCCTGGTCCTGCACTGCGCCACTAGCACCAGTGGAATCCCCACCTCCAGACCCCGTCTCTGTTGCTTGCACGGCCTCCTCCTCCACCAAACCACCCACCAACCTGGATGACTTCGTGCCATCTTCCCCCATTGGGCCCTGTGGGGTCCCAGCTACCACTTCTGCTGCCGAGGAGTCCAACTCCGACCTCCGCCTCTTGGACCTCCCCCGGCAGCTGCAGCCTGGGACGCTGCACTAGACGTCTCACTCCCCGACGAGATCACAACCTGGGAGGGGAGCCGGGCCTTGCGTCTCCGGCTGGCGGTGCGATCCACGCCGCTGTGCTCCACAGCACCTTCTCCGCCCTCTTCATCAGTTGACGCTGCAGACAGGGAGAAAAAACACAGGCATCAGGGCACTGTACAATGGACACATACACACATGACAGTTGCATATGAGTGGCATTGGCAAACCTCAGGCATGGCATCACAATCGGCAACAAACATGTCATTTCAACTTGCACACATGAGCCATACCACGGCCATATCACAACTGCCAGCACCATCCATACACATACAACAGCATGAGCAGGCAAAGGTGAGCCAGACATCACATGCAACACAGGGAGTGCACTACACATGTACGCACACCACCACACTTGCATGCATGTGTACACCTCAGCCAACTGTCGCAGTGTTCAGATGGGCATCGATGTCACATCTGCCAATCAGGCTTCCACATCCCGTTGTCACATGCATCCATGTTGCATTACTGTTGCGCCCTTGTCAAATACACACACATGCACATGTACACAGTGCTGATACATGCAGCTGAAAACAACATACATGCGTGACATCACGAACATGCCTACTTACATACACATTCATCCAAACATGTGTGCCCACACAACTGCATTTGGCATGCAAGCCTACACACACAAGCACCATCCATGTCTCACACATGACAGCCCTCGCATGTGTTAGCCTCACAGCCCTGTACACCCCCACCCATACTCGGCCCCATACAAACAGATATGCAACCTGCACACTACTGGCACATCACCACACGCACAGTTTACAATCATGATGCATGTACACTTACCGCTCGACTCCAGACGGGTCTGCCTCTCAAGGACCTGGACGTCGAGCGCTGGGGATATGCATTCCAGGACCCTCATCTGATCTTCCGACAAGTGGCCCCGGCGCCCCTTAGCATCCGCTGCCTTCAAGAGGCGCCGGGCCTTGTTGAGGGTCCTGGACCTGAAGTCCTCCCAGTGCTTCTTGACATGTTGGAAGTCGCGGACTGCCACCCCCTCTGCATTGATGGCAGTCACGATGTCCGTCCAGATCCGAGTCCGTCCTTCCTTGTCGGCGCGCACACTTCCGAAGAGGGCATCATACTGCCCTAGGACTTGCTCCACCAGGACACCAACTTCGGTGGCAGTGAAGCTGGTGCCCCTCTGCCTCTCTGGCCGGGGGTTGTCAGTGGTGCCAGATGTTGCAGTGCCCGACATGACAACCCCAGAGGCAGGAGTGGGTGGGCAACTGGGTCCTGGTGCTGGGCTGTGGAGCGATGGAATCCCAGTCGGGAGTCTTCGGTTCCAGCAGGGGTGGTCACAGCAACATCACCCCTGGCTGATGTGCAGGCAGCAAATGGCAGGGCACGTGGGCAGCAGGCAGTCAGGCAGCAGCAGATGGCAGGTGGGAGCGTGCTCAGGGCTCTGGGGGGCAGTAAATCGGCTTTCTGGGCAGGAGCGTGGTCTTCCGTGTGCTTACGCGTGGCCAGCTTGATACGTAGTGATTTGGCACGTGAAAATCCTGCACGTCTGCGTGTAATTCGAGGAAAGGCCCTTAGCGCGTAAGCGCGTCTGCACGCATATGCGATTTCATTGGCCCAAAGGCCCCCATGCGCATCCATGACGTCACGCGCATGGCCGTAGAGAATGCGCGTGTAAAAAAAAAGATACACGTCCGAGTGTCAAAGCGTGTAATTGGTGGAAATGGCCTCATCGCGTATGCGCGTCTGTGACCTGTGTGTATAAAAGGTATGTGTAGAACGCCATTTCCTTGTACGTGCTTTTTGTGGAGAGCGAGTGGGTGAAATCTGTACTTCTTGTCGGTTCACATGCGATTTACTTCACGGCGTTTCAAGTTCGTGCTCCCTGTTACCTCTGACAGCTTTTTCTCTTTTCCTCTTTTTCCTGGGCCTGTTTCCTCAAACAGCGTTCCCTTCTACTGTTGTCCTGTCTTCTTAGACAGCGTACAATTCTTCTTTTGGCGGGGGTGTTGCCAACACGCACACGTGCATATTTTTCACGCTTTTGTTCCTGGCAGACGGTGAGTCGTGCACGTATTTAACATCTGTGCTTGCCCCGTGTGTTGCATACCCCTTCAGAGGTCATTCTAGGCTGCGTGTGACACGCATACGTTCATTCTTGTGTTTCTGGGTGCCACAGCGTAGTGCAGGTTTATTTTTCCACACACGTGGTCTAGGAGGGCTTGCGTGCACCTTACATCCCTTTTTTGGGGTGCCTGTGCGTTGCGTGACCCGTCATCTTTCCCCAGGGGTGACATACAGCCTTGCTAGAGCACTAGGGTACGATTACCATCTGGTACCCAACCCCTTTGACCCCCAATTGCCCAGGACAATAGTTCACAGCGACTCCCATACGCACAATAACATCAGTGCCATGGCTGGGAGGCGAACAAGCCGTAAGGGTGGCAAAGGTGGCCGAGCCCCAAGTGGTGGCCGTGGTGGATCCGGTAGGGGACGTGGCCGTGACTTGCAGGGTGCCTCTAGCCCCCCATGTGTGGATGAGCAGTCAGGGACACCCATGCCCCCCCCCGGTTGAGGGTAACGTGGCTGACACCATCAATGCTCAGCCCTTGTTGGACCAGCCCACTGTGGAACCAGACCTGGCACAGGGTGACTCCATGGCCGACTTCCAGGTCAGCAGGTCCAGGCCACGTGAGCAAGTGCACGTTGGTGTCATCAGGTCACGTGGATCAGGGGCAGCTAGGTCATCTGCTGCCCCGTGTAGGCAGGCTGGAGAGGCTGCAGGGGAAGCTGCGGCTCCATCCACCCCACCTCTCACACACCCAGCCAGGACAGTGTCGGTCCAAGTCCATCCATGGAGCGACTACAGCAGGCAACAGACACCATCTGCCAGTCACACAGGGAGGACATGTTGGCGTCCGACAAGGACAGGCGGGCGGCACTGGCAACTCTGCGGGAAGCCATTTCCATAGAGTCCCAGGGCCACATGGAAGCCCAGACGGTGGAACTCCTTCACCTCAGGGCGACTCTTGTTGAGCTTGAGGCTTCAACAAACAGAAGGACAGAACAGCAGCTGGAGCGTCTCACACGTACGCTCTCAGCTGAGATGCAGGCAACTAGGGCAGAGGTCCGGGCATCCCGTGAGTTGTTGCATGGGGACCTACGCACAATTATCCTCCAGAACGAGACACACCCGCATGCTTGCTGCCATGGAGGACCAGACTAGGGCTTTGCGTGGGCTGCCTCCCATAGTGCCACCACCTCCTGATGCAGCTGCAGAGAGTGAGTAGAGCGACAGCAGTGATTCTCTCACAATAGGGTAGCCGTGCAGGCCATGAGTCCATGGAGGTGTTTTTTTTTTCGCAAGATCCACACAGGTAGGTTTTGGTGTGCACCCTGTCCTCGGACCTCCTGGGTGGCCTCCCCCACACCCCCCGGGCCCATTAATGGCCATTTTTTATTTTGTTTTTATTTTTTTTTATTTATTTTTTTTGGATAGTGTGTTGCCTTGTGTGGCTCCCGTGGGCATACGCTGTATTGTGGCTGGGCACATGCAGGCTTGTCATGAATTTGGTTCAGATGCTTGGATTTGTGTGACACACACCCCTCCTGCTTCCCGTTTCCATGGGCTTGGAAAGAGTGTGCCCTGACATTGACGTACATGGTGACGTTGGACTCCCATTTGATTTGTGGGCAGTCTGTAGTCAATACTGTGTATACATTCATAGTGCATATTGTTGTTGTATTGTACACTGCATGGTGTATTGATATGTGCCTCTGCATCCATCTCATCCTCCTAATTTGTAGGTCCATTTCTCATGTCTTCACAAGGCGGTCTACCTTGGAACTAGAATCTATGTTGTAAGCAGTGCACCTACACTCTTGCGTGGCGCTAACACTGTATACTTGGAAGTGTTCGAAGTGCTGCCATTATCAGGTAGTGAGGCAACCAATTTTTTAAGTCTGTAATGTCATGTTTAAGGTAGGTTGGAGGTTGTGTAGGTGATTGGTATTCTTGGTAAGTATTTGGTAATGTGTGTTGTAGGTCCTGCATTACTGTGAGCATTTCATGTGTGGCCAGTTTCCATTAGGGACACTGTAGTTGGTGACACTTGGGGCATGTTGTGGGGATTAATTTGTTTGCTCTCACATTGCATGACATGCCATGGTGTGTTGTGTGGCCGTGCCGGGGAGGGGTTGGGTGACATGGCACTGTTCTTATGTAGTATTTTGCAAGTGGGTATTCATTTCTGCAGCATGGAAGCGTGTCTTTTGATGACACTGCATTGGTGGTGTTTGTGTAGGTAGGGATGCACACATTCTGACACTTCCACATGAACAATCTCAGGCTGCTATGGTTCTGACAGTTGACTGTCCCTTTGTTCGTCATAATTGTCAGGTCGAGTCATCATTGCTTATCAGATGGTATGTGCCAGGGCTGTGTGCATTCCACAGGGGTGTGATTTCTATGTGAAGTAATTAGCCACCAGCTGCGTACGGGCTGCCTCACCCCGTGCCCTTTCCCCTCCCATGCACAGCGGCGTGCATGTGGTTGGGGATGTGGGGGAACCACCATGTCCACAGCCAGGCCCCGGCGTGTTGCAACATTGTGCAGGACACATGCTGCCACTATGATCCTGCATACTACTGGGGGCACATATAACAGCTGCCCACCAGAACGGTCAAGGGAGCGAAAGCGTGACTTGAGCACTCCGAATGTGCGCTCCACTTGCCCCGGGTTGCAATATGGGCTGTGTTCTATCTTACCTCGGGAGGCGTGATGGGGTTCCGAATTGGCATCATCATTTGGGTGCTCAGAGGGTAGGCACTGTCCCCTGGTGAGGAGGTGATGGGTATCATTAGTGGGATAGTGACATAACTCTGCATCTGACATGCCTGCATGTGCAGTGGCATTCATACTCACCAAGCAGCCATGTATCGCCATGCCACCCAGCTTCTAGGTCCCGGCTTAGGGTAGACATTCAGTAAATGAAGCTGTCGTGGGTGGACCATGGATAGTTGGCATATACTGAGGTGATGATTCCCTTGGCATTACATACTACCTGCACGTTGATGGAATGCCAGTGCTTGCGGTTCCTATAGATGTGCTCAGATGCCCTGGGGGGACGTAGTGCCACATGAGTGCAGTCAATGGCACCTAGCACTTTGGGGAATTGTGCCACACCGTAGAAATCCAGGATGGCAGCCTGCCTTTCTGCAGGTGTCCTGGGCAGGTATATGTGCCTGCGGACTGATGGCCGTGCAGTGATGATGTTCAAGACCTGGTGTAGGCAGCGTGACTGCTTGGCCTGTGACACATCACCCACTATGGCACTTGTCCGCTGAAATGATCCAGTGGCCAAGAAGTGCAGTACATTAAGGACCTTCTCCAGGGGGCTGAGTGCTTGGGAGCACAGGGTGGGTGATGTGAGGTCATCCTCCCACTCACTGACCAGGTCCAGTATTATGTGTGGTGGAAACCTGTACCTCCCATACACCTGGTCATCAGGCATCCCAAAAAGGCTGGTTCTGGGAGTGAAAATTCGGGCCCTCACTATTCTCCTCCTCCTCCTTTGGTAACCCACGGCCACTGCTGCTAGGAACGGTATATTCATCCTGGCGTCTGAGCTTGTTTGTTGCTTGCGCACACTTTTATGCTGCGCGGGTCGACGTACGCCTGCTTCATGCTGGCGTACGTGTTTCAGGATTGGACCATTTATTTTTTGCCGCGTTGTAGGCGACTGTGTGAATCTTCCCGCCCACCCCAGGAATACTCGTAACACGCTCTCCCAGGCCCAGTCGCGAGTAAATATTCCCGCCCACCCCTGGAATACACGTACCCCACTCTCACAGGCCCAGTTGCGTGTGGAACTTCACGCGCACACCGAAATACACGTACCCTGCAAAATCGCGTGTGAAACTTCACACGCACCCCGAAATACACGTACCCAGGGCAATCGTGTGTGGAACTTCCCGCGAACCCCGTAATACACGTAGCCTGCTGGTATCGCGTGTGGAAGTTCACACGGACCCATAATACACATACCCTGACGGTATCGCTTGTGAGACTACCCGCGCACCCCAGGAATGCACGTACCCAGGCAAATCGCACGGCTGGGGGGTGGGGGTGATGGGAGACATGAGTTGGACATGAGTGGGGGCCTGGTGGAGGGTGCCCCTGGATGCTGGTGGGTGGGGGTGCAGGGGGACATGAGTGGGGGCCTGGTGGAGGGTGCCCTGCACTGCTGGGGGGTGGGGGTGATGGGAGACATGAGTGGGGGCCTGGTGGAAGGTACCCCTGGATGCTGGGGGATGGGGGTGATGGGAGACATGAGTGGGGGCCTGGTGGAGGGTGCCCTGCACTGCTGGGGGGTGGGGTGATGGGAGACATGAGTGGGGGCCTGGTGGAGGGTGCCCCTGACTGCTGGGGGGTGGGGGTGATGGGAGACATGAGTGGGGGCCTGGTGGAGGGTTCCCCTGACTGCTGGGGGGTGGTGGTGATGGGAGACATGAGAGGTGGCCTGGTGGAGGGTGCCCTGCACTGCTGGGGGGTGGGGGTGATGGGAGACATGTGTGGGGGCCTGGTGGAGGGTGCCCCTGGATGCTGGGGAGTGGGGGTGCAAGGGGACATGTGGGGGGGCCTGGTGGAGGGTGCCCTGCACTGCTGGGGGGTGGGGGTGCTGGGAGACATGAGTTGGACATTAGTGGGGGCCTGGTGGAGGGTGCCCTTGGATGCTGGGGGGTGGGGGTGCAGGGGGACATGAGTTGGACATGAGTGGGGGCCTGGTGGAGGGTGCCCTGCACTGCTGGGGGGTGGGGATGCTGGGAGACATGAGTGGGGGCCTGGTGGAGGGTGCCACTGGATGCTGGGGGGTGGGGGTGATGGGAGACATGAGTGGGGGCCCGGTGGAGGGTACCCCTGACTGCTGGGGGGTGGGGGTGATGGGAGACATGAGTGGGGGCCTGGTGGAGGGTGCCCTGCACTGCTGGGGGGTGGGGGTGATGGGAGACATGAGTGGGGGCCTGGTGGAGGGTGCCCTGCACTGCTGGGGGGTGGGGGTACAGGGGACATGAGTGGGGGCCTGGTGGAGGGTGCCCCTGGATGCTGGTGGGTGGGGGTGCAGGGAGACATGAGTTGGACATGAGTGGGGGCCTGGTGGAGGGTGCCCTGCACTGCTGGGTGGTGGGGGTGATGGGAGACATGAGTGGGGGCCTGGTGGAAGGTGCCCCTGGATGCTGGGGAGTGGGGGTGCAGGGGAACATGAGTGGGAGCCTGGTGGAGGGTGCCCCTGGATGCTGGTGGGTGGGGGTGCAGGGGGACATGAGTGGGGGCCTGGTGGAGGGTGCCCTGCACTGCTGGGGGGTGGGGGTGATGGGAGACATGAGTTGGACATGAGTGGGGGCCTGGTGGAGGGTGCCCCTGGATGCGGGGGGGTGGGGGTGCAGGGGGACATGAGTGGGGGCCTGGTGGAGGGTGCCCTGCACTGCTGGGGGGTGGGGTGATGGGAGACATGAGTGGGGGCCTGGTGGAGGGTGCCCCTGGATGCTGGGGGGTGGGGGTGCAGGGGGACATGAGTGGGGGCCTGGTGGGGGGTGCCCCTGGATGCTGGTGGGTGGGGGTGCAGGGGGACATGAGTGGGGGCCTGGTGGAGGGTGCCCCTGGATGCTGGTGGGTGGGGGTGCAGGAGGACATGAGTGGGGGCCTGGTGGAGGGTGCCCCACAGTGCTGGGGGGTGGGGGTCTGAGAGACATGTGTTGGTGATCAGTAGTGCAAGGTGACATGTGGGTTGGCTGGGGGGCATGGCCATGGTGGATGGGTTGCCTGTGGGACATGAGCAGGGGTGCAGGGTAGTCCCCTGTGGTGTGGGCTGCCTGCATGGGCCGTGGAGGGTGTAGATGGAACACCTGGGAGGACCCACACGGCCAAATCACGTGTAGCATTCCCCGGCACCACCGAAATACACGTACCCTGCTGAAATCGCGTGTGAATCTTCCCACGCACCTCGGAATAGACGTACCCTGCTGAAATCGCTTGTGGGACTTCCCGAGCACCCTGAAGTACACGTACCCAGGCCAATCGCGTGTGGAACTTCCCGCGCATCCTGAAACACACATACCCAGGCCAATCGCCTGTGGAACTTCCCGTGCACCCGGAGTACACGTACCCAGGCCAATCGCGTGTGGAACTTCCTGCGCATCCTGAAACACATGTACCCAGGCCAATCGCGTGTGGAACTTCCCGCGCACCCAGAAACACACGCACACGCTATTTTTCACACAGCGGGTGTCTGTGTTTGTCGGTACCCCTTTGCACCTCATTTGTCCTAGGGGGCCACTGTATGGACCATTCATCATGGCTGTATATGGGTGCTTTTTGTTAGCGCACATTTTGGCGCACATTTATTTCAGGCACAGGGACGCTACCGCCTGCTTTCTTGTGGCGTACTTGTTTGGCCCTGTGCGCGTCTTTCACCATGCGCTGGTTTGCCCTATTCGATTCCATGAATACGGGTTGTAGGCGAGCGTGTGGGCGTTCCGCGCACTTGCCTCCTGTACTTCCCCCGTGACGCCCATATTTTCACGCGTTGTTCCCCATTCCGAGTGTTACGCCCCGTGTTCCGGCTACTTTTGTGATGTGCGCCGCACTATGTGCGATTTCGCAGTGGCCGTGGCGCACGCTGTTGGATGACCTGTGCGCCGGTGTCCGCGGCACACTTTTTCAGCGCACATCCAATGTTTTTCTCGCGCACAGACTTCCATGAATCGATGTGCGCTGGTTTCCCTGTGATTTTCGCACTTGCACTGCGATTTTCGCACTTTTACTGCGATTCGCACGTTCTGGCACCTCTGCGCGGGAATTTTCGACGCATATTAATTCCATGAATCGACACCTAAATGGCTTGTGCGCTCAAAATGGGAGTGTGTCCTTGATGATCATACTTGGTCATTTTGTATACTAGAATCAGGGGCGTCTCCACCTCCACCAGCATTACACAAAACCTGTACTTCTTCATTCCTAGAGCCTTCATTTCCCCCCCTGAAGTTATCAAAATCTAAGGCAGGTGCAGATAGTAAGCGTTGGTCCTGTTGGAGGTGCCCTTGCTTCCTACTATAGGTTTTTTGATTGTCCATTTGTATTCAACTTCTGGCAAGAGGTGTGGAGATTTCTTAAGTTAATCTTTATTGTAAATATCCCTCTATCATTTATGAATGTTTTCCTAGGTAGCCTGGCTGCCAAGGAGATCAATTTACATGCATCTGCCAAGCTTTATTACCTGTTCATTGCTCTTGCCCTAAAGCTTATCACTGCCAATTGGAAAAACCTGCAAAAAATCTCCATTAAAGGATGGTGGAACAGGTGCCATGTTAAAAGAAATGAACATTGTATGGCTACATACCTCAATGCTATACCCAAGTACAATGCCAAATGGGCTCATTTCATTAGTTACTTAGACTACTTCAGTATGTCCACTCATGGTTCCTGAGCAGTTTATATTTTACCTGCTACAGTTTTTCGGTGCATCTACATTTCCTTTATACTCAATTATCAGATTTCTTAAGTTTTATGAATCAATGATTCCAATAATTACATTAGTGTACGTCCCCCTTACCACTGCTTTCTAATTTGTCACCCTGTTCGCTCCCCTGTCAGTCTATTATTCATGAATTTGTGTTTGCATGCAGAGTTTGTAGTATATGAATGTTCACTAGTCAGCTCCGTGGCATCACTCATTTGTTTTTCGGATCATTGACTGTTTCATCTTGTTGCCTCTGTTCATATTCTGATCATTACTGGGGTTTTATTGGCATCTGCACTGCTACTACTATTTGTTTGTTCTTACCCTTTCATAATCTCAATAAAGATCATCAAACAAAAAATAAACGTTTTAGGGCATTTATTTGCTCTCTATATAATAAACGAATAGCATATACATTTACCATGACATAAATAACTTCAAAAAGCTATCTATTCTTTTATTGGTAGCTGTCTACAAACAATGAAGCATATCAGAATGTTGGAACCCAATCAGGACATTCAATGTGAAGGCTGCCACTGTATTCTCTCCACCAATGCTCAGTACTCTGCTGTGTTGCTTGAAACAGCAACAGCCCTCAGATGCTGCCAGATGGGAACAAGGCTTTGATTTCAGGAAGGTCGTCTGAAAAATGCAGATTCACAGAGATAGGCAATCACAGAGATCGGCAATCACATTGACCGACAGGTTCAAGCGCTACGGCAAAGAGGTTATCTGCAGTAACTGCACAGCATTGCAGAGATAAATTAAGGATAGCTTATAAAAACCTCTTACAACAGACTCAGTCACCAGCAGACCGGTCACAGTTGCACCATATGGAAAAGTACATATGTTTTTCATCAAATAATTAGCATCTTTGAACGATGCTTCTGTAACAGCATTTGCATTGCAGCTTTTAGCTTAATTACCTTTCAAGATCGCAGACAGATGCCTTTGGGAAAATTGTTATTTGTGTGTATAATTCCAAAATGCTTAACAACGTTGCTCTTTTTTTCCCACTGTAACTGGGGCAAGAAAGATTAAAGATGCACGTTTTCTTTTTACGCTATAAGAAAAAAATGTGATTCCCTTTGGATGGAAATGGACCTCTTTTGCTGGATGGTGTGTCAGCATGTGTATTCAGGATTTCAAAAGGATAGTTTGTTTCTTTTGGTGCTGTACGTGAAAAACAATCCAAGTAGTATTTCAGTCAATTTGTTATATGGCTTTAAACAAATTCAGCATATACCACGTTCTACTTTGTCAAAAAATAGTTTAACATATCCCCAATTCATGCAAATGGTCAAATGCCAGGTCACAGAATGTAGCCAAAGAAAAGTAAGCCAAAGTCAACTTTGTTGACTACCCTTAAATTTGAATGTCAAAACAATTGGCAACATTGAAAAAATTAACACGTGGAAGCTATGTGATCAAGTTCTATGCAAAGAAAGTGTAAATCACAGGGATACATTCAAATTTTGAACGAAGAGTATGATTGTAGCGATGGCCGACTTATTCATAATAGTTGGAAACCTGCCACCCATCTGCCCTTGATGAAGGAAGCATTATCACAGAGAACAGCTCACTGGATCGCTGCCTCTCCCTGCAGGAATCATGCATGTCATTCTCGTGCATGACCAGTCGGCCATGCCTGGCCTGCATGTCAGATATATTGGAATTTGCCATGTGTTAGTAATAACTTGTACCACCAGCACCACTCCTCAGTCCCCTTTGATGCGTCAACAATATTAACATTGCCTAATTACACCAGTTTTATTAGGGGGCAGGACGGTGGGACATATGGAGGAAAGATGACTATGGACTAGGAGTACGTTAGTCACTACGGTGAGTAACTTATAATTACTCCTACGTCCTGTCCCCTTTCCTCCATACTGTATGGGCCATTACAACTGAATCTAGCCCCAGTGTGGAGAGGGGCCCTTCTTAATAAAACAAGCTCCTTAATACTAAATATATTACTCGGGTGTAGAGGCGCACTCAGTTGTTAGCAGGTGCATATATAATTTAAATAATAATTAGATATATTCCTATATAACTTCCCGGTGCTCCCTATTTTATCTGTGCTACCGGATCAGAACAATATGAGAACAGTGGGCACTTCGAACCTGATGAGGTGCAAATAGGGGCACACACAGTAACAAACAAGTTAAATCAATAATCACTCCATCTATGAATGTGTACAAAATATCTTTGTATTTTTGTAGTATACATTTCGGTAATCAAGAATTACGAACGCAATTCTTGCTTGAAATACATATTATCTGCTTGAAATACAACTTTTCAAAACAGTTTTGTTAAGAAGTACACAACATTTATTTTAAACATAAATTGTTCTTTCATCACATTTAATGATGTTTGGGTATAAACAAATCAGTGATACATGTTTTTTACACTCTCCGTTAGATTTCTCAATAAAGAATTTTGGTGCTGAGTATCCTGATATCTTGATAGGTGGTGTGTTTGTGATCCTATCTGCTACTATGCGTTTCGGGCATTATATGCCCTTCTTCAGGTTAAAGATATCTTGGATCATTTAGATTCTGTAAATATGAGCAAAGAAAATAAATAAAGTATTAATCCACTATTCTGTGTTGTGATTCATCTCACTCTCACTAAAAAAGAATTCAAAGTCTCTGCACAAACCTGCAAATGGGCTTGTCCACTGACTGATGCCCTTCAATTTTCTGATCCTTAACACTGCCTGACCAAATGTTGCGTCCGACCTGGAGCTGGCATCCAAGCAGTAGTGCTTGCAGAAGGCTAAGGGAGTTACCCATGCTGCCGTCTTGCTGATAACCTGCCACGGAATGTGCCTTCGGAAAGCAACCGCTGTGGCTTTAGCTCTGACGGCGTGGGTATTCATATTTGCTGGGAGAGGCTTGTGCTGCCCCTCATATGCCTCCTTGATGGCCGTAACCATCCACCTTGCTATGGAAGCCTTGGAGGCCTGACAGCCATGTTGTGACCCCACGAAGGTGACAAAGAGGGCCTCTGATTTACAGAAGCTCTTGGTCATGTTCAGGTAATATGTTAGCGCACACCTGACATCCATGCAATACCCTCTGAGCGTCATCCTTAGGGTCTGTGAAGAAACGTAACACTAGCTCCTCATTTAGATGAGAGGAGACAACCTTGGGTAAGAATGTGGGGTGAGTTCTAAGCACCACCTTGTCTTTATGAAATGTAGTATAGGTCTCTTAAGCCACCAGAGCCTGGATTTCACTGATCCGGCATTCTGAGGTAAGTCCCACCAGGAGGGCTGGTTTGATGGTGACTAGCCTGATGTTCGCGGACACCATAGGCTCCAATGGTTTATGCGCCAGGGCGTCCAAGACCACATTTAGGTCCCACACTGTGTGTGGTTTCTTGATCAACAGCTAAAGCCTGGTCAGGCCCGCAAAGTATCTTTTAACCACTGGATTAGAGGAGGAGACTACCTCCTCTGTTAATCCGTATTCGCATAATAATGCCTTGTTATGAATATTGGCCTAAGCCCATTCGCGTTACATAGAAAATCGCATCTGAAATGTTACGCTTTTCGATCAACTCTGCCGCCATTTTAATTTCAACTCTTGTTTCTGTGTTTTAAAATGGGGGTCTGTGTTTCCAACTTGCAACCGTGCCAAACGACCTTTGAGTTCTGTTAATGTTTAGGCTGACCGAGAGCAGACTTTTGACCAATGTAAAGAAACCTTGTGACTCAAATGGACTGCCATCTAATTGTTGTCTGCACTCACAAGCTCATCCACATATAAACAATAAGACAATGGTAAACAAACTCAGATTGTGTGTTCTGGCTGAACTGCACTGTAGCGATTCTTGGAACAAGGCTTACTGTGGATCAGAGAACCAACAAGCAACATTGTAACTTCATGGACATGCAAACTTGTTTAATCCCTTGTACAATATTGTAATATTTGACATGTGAACTGGGCACAAACTAGCATGTGAATTATTAGCCTGGAAAGAGGCTGGACAATTTTTTGAAAATAGCATAAATATGTCTGTGTTTAGATGTCTAGCACTCTCCCCCTCACTGTGACTGCTGGTACACACTGCGAGGTGTTGGGAGCCAGATAGCTATCTGTTTTTCTTTGACTGTACAGTAATAAAATATACTTGTATCTTTTCAACCCGTGATTGGCGTATTTCATTTGTGGTACTAAGCCTCGATATTTCTTTGGTCTTTCAAATGGCACCCGAATAGTGACCCTCAAGATTGATGTCACTTCGCTGAAGAGAAGACGCGGCGATCGGACCGGGATAGGAGAGTGAGAAAAAGGGGGCCCCTTTGTTTGAGACGCGACACCTCGACAGTACTGCACAATCCGATCCCTGAACGGTGAGCACGCGGTTCGAGAGGGCATCTTGGCGAGGGTCCCCATATCGAGACAGGCTCTTTGCCGAAATCGCCAACAACGAGAATCCTTTGTAATCCGATCGGACCCACTTTGTCCTTTGTAACCAGGTGAGTCATGCCCCAATTCCTAAGTATCTGATATTTGGTTGCAGATTTGCACCCACGGGTTCAAACAACACCAGGTAACACCAGTGATCTGAAATGCCAGGGAAATTGTCTGCCTGTTTCAGGGGTCTATTCCGCAGACAATCTTTGGAATTTGGCTGACCGGCGCCACCGTAGGTGTCGCCGGCATGTACTATGTACTGTAATACATGCATTGGTAGTATAGTATTCAACGATATTTGCAAACTAGACATGCTTCCGAATTTCAGTGGCCAGTTCATATTAATTTTGAGATTACCCGTATAGAATATTTGGAGTCTATATTGTTAAAGAAAAAGGCTAGGCCTGCAGTATTTGATGTAATTCAGAATTGGAAAAAGGAAGCTATGCAGCAACTTAAGAGCAAAGAAAAACATGCACGTCGTCACATGTCTTACTCAGAGAAAGCATTATTTTATGAACAACAGAAACAGTCAGAGTATGTTAGAAACATGGATAGGGCCTTTCAACTTGGTGTACAGAAAATATATCCGTCTCAGGACTTTCATGCCTCAGACGAGATAATCAATAAACGTTTAAATGAGCATAGGACTGTTAATACTGCACCTCCTCCCTACGTGCCTCTTCCTGCTGTCTTACCTCTTCCTGCTGTTGCACCTCCTCCCACTGTTATTTCTCTTTCTCCTGTTGTAGCTCCTCCTCCAGTTGTTGCTCCTCTTCCTGTTGTTGCTCCTCCTTCTGCATCTCTGCCCTTATCACCAGTTGTTGTTCCCTGAACTCCGTCTTTACCACCAGCGGTAGTGTCTCCACTACCGGTTGTGCAAGATTTGTCTGAACTTTCTTTTCCATGTTGTTCTGCTCCACTTGAAACAATTGAAGGGGCGAGTGCTGATTCAAAAGTAGTGACTCGAAGTACGGTTTCAAAAGCTAGAAATAGAGAATTATATACATGGGCTAAGAAATGTATAGAAAAAGGTGAAAAATCAGCTGTCTTAACTGCAGTTTCTGACCAAGAAATTATTCACGAACAGAATATTTTTATAAAGGGGATGGGAATGCACTTGGCTGAAATATGGAATGATTTGACGGACATGGATGTCCCATAAGGGTTGAGGGATTTGAATGTCTTAGCTTATTCAAGGGACACTGCGGAGAAAGTACATGAGCATGTTGAGAGCGTTGAGTTTAAGAGGGAGTTAGATTGGTTACAGAATGATGATATGGATGGTGATAGATTGGATGCTCCGTATGTGCAGAAGCGATTTCTCCCCTCTTGTAAACCAATGAGTGAAGAAACACGTATTTGCACAAGGGACGCGCTTAGATGGATTTTGCATGTTTCAATATCTCCCATGGTGTCATGGCCACATGCCCCAGAACACAAAAAACACACCATCTAGTGATGGGGGCAATGGGTCACTTGACTCACTTATGTCCATTTGGGACCCATAAACACAGGGGTCCTGGCTGGAATCAGTCCTGGCACCTTTGGCCATATAGAGATGTGAGCGGGAACACTTTATTTCTGTGCAGGAGTGCTTTTTTATTTTACAAGAACCTTCCAGGAGCTGAAAGTCTTTATTCCAGAAAACATCCTCATGTGCTGACTCATCGTGTGTGGCTCCCTAGGCCTGATCTTCATGTGCTGACTCATCAGGTGTGGCAGGCAGGCTGAACCTGGTGGGCGTGGCTTCAGAACCTCAGCTATATAAGCTGCTCCATCCTTAAGGCCGGTGCTTCGCAATACTGTGCACTCGCGTGCAACGTGATGCTCACCACCGCTTGGACCAGTTTACTTACCTTTGAAAACAGGCATTCTCCTGCATACTCACCTCCAGGAAACTGGTGCTTAATCGCTTCATCAGCAGACTCATCTATTGACATCCAGTGATCTTGAACCGATGCTGCAGCACCGCACTCCACACCCACGAACTCGGACCCTGTGAAGTAGAAGAAAGACAAGGTTAGAACATCTGTCCTAGGCCATGCTGCATTTGAACCCTGCACGCCCCCTAGTTAACAATTTACCAGTGACTTTACCGCTGCAGCTTCGTTCCTCATTCCCTCCGGCTGCCGCCTCAAGCTCCGAAGCTTCTGCCAGGCCGGCAACATCACCTGCAAGGGAAGAAAGCAAAAGAGCAAACATCAAAAGTGGAACGGACAGCAATACAAGACATCGAAACTTTACAATACAGGAAAAACAGACGAGGAAAGGCAAACAGGAACACTTACCTGAAGTATAGTGACTTAGTCGCAGCAGGACTGGACTTCCAAGTGCAAGGGACCGGTGAAATAACTCGGTCCAGATCATACAAGCGCCCCTGCCAGAAGCAGCAGGACGGAGTGCTCGCCAAAACTAATCAACAGGTGAGCTTTCCAGGGACAGCGCATCCCACGGGTACCACGGTTTGGGAGAAGGGATCTGGAAGGGTATCAGGTGCACAAGCTGGCATACTTATGCCCCCTATTCTCCACGCAGGAGCAGTCCCGAGCAGCATCACCTATAACCCCCAGTCAGTACATAAGCGCAGAGGGCGAAGTCGGACCCGAGCGACCTCACCCCCGGGAGGGCTACAACCGTGCCTCAACACCTCCGCAGAGACAAGGTGAGCGTAACATGGAAGCATATGACACGTTTAGGCAGTATACTCCGGCTATGCAAAGGAAAGTGTTACAGGTAATGGTAGAGTACCTGCAGAATGAGTGTATGAAGAAAAAGGTTTGTTGTCCCGCAGATTTGATGGTCATTTATAAGAGAGCATTTTCAGCGGATACTGCTTTGCCTGCTTTGTCTCTTGATTTAGCCCTGTTGCTTAATGAACGCCCAGAATTGCCTACTTATCAATTGCCAATGAGAGAGGTTCCTCTGGCATTTGTTCCTAAAGTAGATATTCCAGCTAATGTTGCGACAGGTGCAGCAGCCGCTGCTATTGAAGCTCATTATGTTTCACAGTTTTTTCATGTCCCATTCTCTAGACAGGAAGTGAATACCATTAGACAGTTGATTCCAGATATTAGGAAGAATCCAACAGGGTTTTACAAAGAAATAGAATCTGTTTTGCATTCGTAAGTTTTCACTCTGTGTGATATAGACTTGTTGTTCCCTGTGATCCTACCTGCTGATTTATGGAAACAGATTAGTACTATAGATGATCAGGCAGGGCCGGGTGACACATGGGTTAACTTGGTGCGGATAGATGGAGAAAGGAACGTTGGTGAGAGACCACTACAGGTGATACTGACACTGCCGAAGAGAATAGTAACAAAACGGAAGACTTTGGTTCCAGAGAGAAGAATAGTTTGGGACAAGCTTACTGCTTGCACCCAGGGGAAATCTGAAGGTGCTACCGAATTTCTTTTATCGATTCGAACAAGTATTTTCAGATTTTAGCGGTCAGGATTTAACCACTGAGTCAGGAAAAATGCTGTTTGTGGACAAATTTGTGTGTGTATTGTTGCCTGATATCCAATCACAAATTATGACTTCTGAAAGCGCCTGGCAAGCTAAATCTCAGTCTGAAGAATTGCACATGGCTCAGTATAATCAAAACAGTCAGTACTAGAGTACACAGTTTAGAGGGCAGTTTGCTCCACAGAGTACTGCGCAGAAGGGTCCTATACACATGAACCAATGTGCTTATTGCAGACAAGAAGGTCATTAGCGAGCACAATGCCCGATCGTTCAGCAGAGATCGAATAACACATATGGTACCATGGGTAGACGATCTAGAGGTCACCCTCGGATAGGGGGTCCTGGTAGAAGTCAGTTCGCTCAGAATCAACAGTCAATTTCACAGGATAGTCAGCAGAATAGTGCAAATTATGGGAACATTTTTGATAATCCTTCCACTGCCTATCTCTTTGAGGATCTTGAATTTGATGACATATTGTTCCGTTAGGACAGCCAGAAGCAGTGTCTGGAACCAGTGCCTATTCCCATTGATCAGAAAGGGCCCTACGTAGAAATTAAAGTGAGGAATAGGAAGCATCTATTTTTGATAGACACGGGTGCACAAAAGTGTTTTGTTGATCATTCACGGGTTCCAGATATTCCACTGTCAGGGCAGAATAACATTTCTGTAGGGTTCTCTTGTACGCCAGTAATTAGTCCGGTCTCTAAACCGGTACCGATTTCACTGGGGCCATTCACCAATTCATGTCCATTTCTTTGGACGACGAATTGTGGCAAAAATTGGTTGGGGTTGAATCTGTTAAAACACTGAGAGTCCAAGCATTTATAGTAGAGCTTTGAAGGAACTGCTTGATACACTTGAGTTGCCTTCCACTTGTACATTGTTACAGTATATTGACGATCTTCTTTTAGCTGCAGACTCAGAAGTTGCTTGCAATGAGGGCACCGTGTTGCTGCTTATCCACCTAGCAGAGCATGGGCTTAAGGCTTCATTGAAAAAGTTTCAATATTGTCGACAGGAGGTCACCTATTTAGACTATCTCCCGTCAAAGGAGGGAAGAAGGCCGACACCAGAACGGATAAAAAGCATCTCTAGCATGTTTGTCCCAAATACACAGAAAGAGGTCAGAGCCTTGATAGGCATGGCTTTGTACTGTAGACAGTGGATCCCGAATTTCTCATTTATGATAAAACCATTAATTGCCAAAACCATCGTTGCCATTGACAAAGAAGGGCATTTCTTTGCCATTACCATGGAACTTGGATTGCCAGAAAGCTTTTGATCTGCTCAAAGCTGTGTTGTGTTCACCACCAGTTTTGAGCACACCAAATTATGATAAGGCCTTTGTTTTGTATGTGTATGAATGTGATGGAGGCGCTTTGGCTGTGTTGACGCAGGAACATGGAGGGAATAATAGACCATGTGGTTATTTTTCCTCCACGGTTGACCCTGTTGCATGCACTTTGCCGAGATGTCTGAGAGCTGTTGCTGCTGCATCTGTAAATCAAAGTGAGGGTACGGTTTTAGGTCACTCTTTAACCGTGATGGTACCCCACTCTATGGACGTTCTATTAAAAAGAATGCAAACGCAACATCTTACATCAGCACGATTAACAAGATACGAGCTGACTCTATGTGCACTGCATATCCAAATAAAGAGATGTTGAACATTAAATCTGGCCGAACTATTGCCTCTTCCGCAAGAAACTGCTTACAGTTACAAGATGTCAATGACTGCCTCCATACCATAGAGCAAGAAACCAAAGGCAGAATTGGTTTAAATGATACACCACTGAAAGATCTACAAGGGGAGCTGGTTTGCAATGGCTCCTGCTTCAAACTTCCGGATGGTACATCCACTGCTGCTTATGCCATCACTACATTAAGCACTATTGTGGAAACCAAAAGAATTTTGCATAATATTATCGCATTGACTCAAGCTTGTGAACTTTTCGAAGGGCTTAGAGTAAATGTATTTACAGACAGTCAGTATGCCTTTGGAGTGGTTCACAACTTCGGTAGATTATGGGCACAAAGGGGTTTCTTGACCTCACATGGAACTAAGATTCAACATGGCACGTTGATATTTTGGCTACTCTCAGCACTTGCGCTTCCTACTCAACTGGCAATAATGAAATGCGCCGCACACCAGAAAGTAACAGATGATGTGGGGAGAGGAAACACTTTTGCTGACAGGATAGCCAAACAGACTGCCACCGATTTGTATTCTAACAAAAGAAGTCACCAACACTTGTATAATAGATGAAGGTCCCAGAGTTCTATTATAATCAGTTGAGCCTGGGTGATGGGACCCGGTGGTTTCTCTATGCTTAACAGCTCAGTGTAACTTACAATAAAGTATGTCTAAATAAGCACATGGAGTCTGAAGAAGGTGCTATGTAACATTGGCAACGAGGATTACCAAGAACCCATGCAAACAAGAAGAAAGCTGTGGAGGGGGAGCAGCAGAAGAAGGAGAGCGACCACTGCCCCGCAGGAACCCACAAGTAAGTCCAATCACCCAGAGAGGAGGGGGTTAAGAAGAGACCGGGGTACTGAGAAGTGAGAAGCAGCTATGCGTGCCCCAAAAAGACAATCAGAACCCCAGTAATGGCCTTATAAAGTTGAAGTATGAAACTGAAAGTAATTTAAGCGGACCACACGGGGTTTGGAAGTAAAGAAACCCTATAGTGCCATAAGAAGAAGTGTGCAGTGGGACCCAGGGCCAATAATGTGAAGTTAAAGGGACCCTGAATGAAGATGAGGGGTTCAGAAGTATAAGAAGTGTAATTTAGGGGAAAGCTGAGAAGCCCTATTACGCAAGGATTAAAACCCCATGTGTGAAGAGTTGGCCAGTGAGAGGGAAGTTGCAGTTCAAATGCACAGCTTATGAAAGAAGAAGCTTTGTGCAGTTGCCACAGCCATGCGGATTCCCAAATCAGAAGATGAAAGGGAAAGCGAATGGGAGCCAGGTGGTCAGTCAGTGCATTGAGGCCCCTGACAGTCTGAGGCTAGTGCGCAAGAGAGGACACCAACATGCAAAAGTATATTATGAATTTATAGCTGGCACAGTGCGCACCATACACACAGTGTGAAGTTGGTCTGTGTGAGATTTAACAGTCTTTCGGTTGCAAGTGAGGAAGCTCTAGCTGAGCGCAGCACTGTTGAGAAGTGAAATGAATTTTAGTTAGGTTAACAAGCGCCAAAAATGTTAATAGCTGCAGTGGAACAAGCATTTAATACCCCAGTGCATCTGTGCCAATGTCTTTTCGTCCACATGAAGGTTACACATGAAGAGTGTCATGTTTAAAAGGCACCAGGTGTGATGGCGGATTACTTGCATAATGTGTGGGTAACGAAGTTATGACATGATGACGGTTTGTAGCAGGTGCTTTCCGCTGCTCTGTAGGTAATGATGTCACAAGCAGCTACGGGGTACAGGCAATTGTTTGGAAGAGCTGACGGACTGGTGTTCTGAGAGAGAACATTTTTCAGTGAGCTCAACAGCGAAGGAACGGGGATATTAGAGAAAAGAACACAGGGACGTCCGTGAGTCCAATACAACGGAGGCCAGTGCAGTTAAGAGAGTAAAGTCAGCAGGAAGATTTTCAGGCTGGTGTAATGCATATATGTGTGTGCCATTCAGAGCGATCGGCACATGAAGGCACGGGCAGCCGGCGCGGACAGACACTAGCTCCTGTGTGTGGCATGCACCAAATGGAAAAGATGGGAAACGTCCGACGGCGCCTTTGTAGTGTCGGTGACAAGAAAGGATATGCCCGGCGGCTGAGTGGGCAGTGTAAATGTGTCCAAGCAATGGGAGCATGTTTCCTTTAAAGAAGAAAAACGTTAATTGCACAGTTTGAGTATGAAAGGTCATGGCTTGTGTGGAGTTTTATGTGCTATACGGAAGTTGTGCATAATGTTTTGAGGAATCACAGAGATTTTGGGACTTCCATTGAGATATTTAAATTGCGGTTACTGTGATGAAGGTGGATATGGAGGTATGTTGTTGCCCTGAGTGACGTGATGTGAGTTTGTGTAAGTGGACAAGTGTGAGTGTCACAAAAGAGATTGTGAGTGCCACAATAGTATTTTCCCAGATGTTTTAATGAGTTGCATAATCTCTAAAAGATGCACCGTGTATTTCTCGGGTGTGAGTTTCTCTTTGTATGGATTGCTCATATTTCTATGGTGCCATTCAAGGAGGACAGTGTTGGACTGTTGGACATCTCATGTTTGTTTGGTCATCGGAAAGGGAGGAGATATGTCGTAATGTACTTGATGCATATCTGTGAGCTGGCATGGAACGCTATGACAACTTGTAGAATGTTTGGATATGGGTCAGTACCAGTGTTCTAGTATAATCAGTTGAGCCTGGGTGATGGGACCCGTTTCTGTCTCTATGCTTAACAGCTCAGTGTAACTTACAATAAAGTATGTCTAAATAAGCACAAGAAGTCTGAAGAAGGTGCTATTTAACACTGAGGGTTTAGCAAGTTTACACAATGAAGGTTGTTGGATAGATGATGCCAAGAAAAGATGGATGCTACCCGATGCTTATGTCACCGCTATAGTTAT
Organism: Ambystoma mexicanum; assembly: GCF_040938575.1. Lineage (NCBI taxonomy): Eukaryota > Metazoa > Chordata > Amphibia > Caudata > Ambystomatidae > Ambystoma > Ambystoma mexicanum. The sequence goes on along the minus strand of NC_090937.1, from coordinate 1,559,409,144 downwards.
GATAGCTCATGGTCAAACCCATATATGTGCTAGAAAAATGTGTAAATTGCTAGAACCTGTTTGGGTAAATATAAACATTTTGAAAACTGCTGAGAGTCTGGTCCGAAATTGCATGGTATGCTTACAGCATAATGTGGGGAAAGGTACACCGACACTGAGGGGTAGTTTTGGTCCCCCCTCTGTGCCCTTTGAATTTATACATTTCGACCTCATCGAAATGGAACGTTGTCAAGATTACAAATATGTTCTGGTAGTCATTTGTGCCCTTAGCAAATGGGTCAAAGCCTTCCCTGTAAAAGATGCCACAGCAATAACGGCGGCAAAACCCATGCTGAAGGAATATTTTCCTAGGTTTGGTTTGCCGAGGGTCATTTGGTCGGACAATGGTCAACATTTTATCACTGCTGTTATCCTGCAAATATGCGCGGGATTACAGATCGATAAACGGTTCCATTCGGCCAGACACGCTCAGAGTGCCGGACTGGTAGAGCACCATAATGGTATTATAAAGAATAAGCGAAGATTTGTGCCAGTAGCAATTTGAAATGACCAGATGCCTTACCGATAGCTCTATTGTCCATGCGGACGACCCCACAAACGAAAACTGGGCTCTCCCCCTATGAACTAGTTATGGGAAGGCCAGCCAATATTTGGAATTTTCCAAAGCCCAAGCAAATGAAAGACGTGGAGCAGTTGCTCCTTTCTGAATACTGTGACCAGTTAACTCAAAACTTGTATTTGATTTACCAACAGGTGCGAGAAGACCTCCCAGTAAAATACGGGGGCAAGGTCATCCACTTCAACCCAGCGACTGGGTGTTCACTAAAGCATTTAAAAGAGCATCCTGTCTCGCACCACACAGGAGAGGACCGTTTCAAGTCCTGTTGGCCACACAGACCGCTGTACGAGTAGAAGTAAAGAAACACTGGATTCACGCGGCACATGTCAAGAAGATACATTTTCCTCTGCCTCTTGACGAAGGAGAAAAGAAGGAAATTGTCCACCTTGTACCTCAGCGCAAGCCCGTTTTGACTGACACCAAGGGTGTCCCGGAAACCCTTCCTAAGCCTGTGGGGCCAGAGAAGACTGCTGTTTTGCCTTCAAATTCTTCTTCGGATCTTTCTGCATCATTGAGCAATCTTGCTTCTGTTTCATCACTTTCATCAGGAAGTGATGACACTCTGTTTGCAGATCACGCCGTACCTGGAGTCTTGAGGTTTGATCTGCGTCCAAGGCGCTAGACTTACAGCACGGCATCGGCTGTGCCCACAAGAAACCACCGTTGAGCTAGTCCCTTGCCACTCTCTCACTGAAACGTAATTAGGTGCCAGGGACCGGGAAAGCTATCTTCAAGCAAGATAAGCCACATGGTCAGTGGCCACCGACGGATGAAGTAAAAGAGCCTGATGGAGAGGCTTCTAAACGGAATCTGAGAAACAATGTCCTTTTCTAACTCTACTCATACGGAACAAGCTATTGGTCTTGGTGGCTGACAAAGAATCTGATCATCAAAGATCATGGTCCTTGAACACTCATTTTTTTCTTGTCACAGTGTTAATCGGTTTGACAGTTGTATTTTCGCTTGGGTTTGGTATTTAGAAGGGGTGTGTCCAATTGAGATTTTGTTACCTACTGAAATTGTTCCTACTATGTCTTCACCTTTTGTGCATCTGCACACTCTACCTCCTAGGGAGTCACAACATAGACAGTTATCACAATAGCACTCTCCTACTAATCATGAATGCGACCCATGCGATTCTAAACAAAATGAATTGGTGGGTGTGTTCACATTTGCCACAACATGGGGAAAAGTGGTTGGGCTGGTATATTCATCCTCTTCCTTTGACTACTGCATGCTATGCTTCACTAAGAGCACTGTTCTTTGGTCGTTGGAACAATAGTATGTCGGGGAACCTTGATGGGACTAATTTGAATGAGTTCAAGAAATGAGTCCTGACACCTTTGGATGTTCCCTTTTCGCAAATAGGAGAAAACTCAACGTTGCTTCTATTAGGCCTTCCGATAGACTTTCCAGACCTTTCTAATCATTGATTTCTTTCAAGATGGCTCCCATAGGCAACCGTGATGCCATGCCTCTTTCCTATACTATCAATCATAGCCCCAACTCTGTTTCCTTCTGTATACAAAGGGATGGTTCTCAGCTAATGGGTACATTCGAGGGTTGCACCAACATTGCAAACCTAACTAGTGAGGACAGACCTTTGTATGTAGGTGATCCTGTTTACTTTGTCTGTGGCAATGAAGCTTAACCTTGGTTACCTAGAGATTGGCACAGTACTTGGGTATCTTGTTACCAGGGGTATATGTAGCTAGCACCTCTGAGGTCTCTAGAGCTCGTCCAAGGCGGGACAAGAATGGTGATACTCCTTCACAAGTCTTGGGTGATGTAGCCAAATCCTTTGTGCCATTTTGGGGACAAATAATGAACTCTGAAGATATCAGGAGATTAGCAAGGGTTTTGGAGAAAACCATCAACAGAACCACTGATATACTATACAACATGACGCTGGCGATTAGATTAGTGGCCCTTCAAAATAGGATGGTGTTAGACGTCATCCTGCCCGAACGTGGTGGGGTATGTAAATTGGTGGGATCTGCCTGCTGTGTTTTTATACCTGACTCCTCCCCTACTATATTCAAGGCAATTCAAAATCTGCATACTTTGAGTATGGAGGTACATGTCCCCGAGGGAAACTGGGATCTTAGTGCTTGGTTCTGGGACTTTCTACGTACATGGGGTTGGAAGCTCTTCAGTCCTAATGATAATTCTTGGTGTTCTATTGTTTTGTTGTATACAATGTCTTCCTGCCATATGTTTGATGTTAGGAGGATGTTGTGCGCAAACGATAGGTACATTAGGACCAAAGGTACATGCGCCCAAGGAAACTCTAGCATTTTTGTAATGAAAGATATCACTATCAAGGATCTTATGGCAATCGATATTTCTGAAGAATGTGATTCAGGATGTACGGACATCGAGGTGTGGGGTTTTGAGTAAAGCGAATGTTTGAGTAATGCTCTTGGCTTAGGCCAAAAGGAGGGTTTGTTAAACTGTATTTGCATAATACCGCCTTGTTATGAATATTGGTCTAAGCCCATTCGTGTTACACAGAAAAACGCATCTGAAATGTTCTGCTTTTCGATCAACTCTGCGCCATTTTAAGAATCGTCCACCATTTTGATTTCAACTCTTTTGTCTGTGTTCTAAAATGGGGGACTGTGTTTTCAACTTGCAGCCAATCCGAACGACCTTTGAGTTCTGTTAATGTTTAGGCTGACCGAGAGCAGACTGTTTGACCAATGTAAAAAAAACCTTGTGATCAAATGAACTGCCATCTAAGTGATGTCTGCGCTTACAAGCTCATCCAAATATAAACAATAAGACAATGGAAAACAAACTCAGATCGTGTGTTCTGGCTGAACTGCATTGTAGCGATTCTTGGAACCAACAAGCATCATTGTAACTTCATGGAAATGCAAACTTGTTTAATCCCTGTACAATATTGTAACATTTGACATGTGAACTGGGCACAAACTATAGCATGTGAATTATTAGCCTGGAGAGAGGCTGGACAATGTTTCAAAAATAGTATACATATGTCTGTGTTTAGATGTCCAGCACTCTCAACCCTCACTGTGTCTGCTGGTACACACTGTGGGGTGTTGGGAGCCAGATAGCTATCTGTACAGTAATAAAATATACTTGTATCTTTTCAACCCGTGATTGGCGTATTTAATTTGTGGTACTAAGACTCGATATTTCTTTGGTCTTTCACCTCCTCCGAGTTCCTGTAGGCTCCAATGGCTACCGGATAGGTGTGGCATATGTCTACCTGCACCCCCAAGTGTGTGAGGTGCGCAGAGAAGGATATCATGTCTAGGTTAGCCTGTGACAGATGCAGATGCCTCAGTGTGACTTCTTCAGGAACCACACTGCAAGGTCTACCTTCTGGGGGATGGGGTGAATGACCGCACCCATCTGCTGAGAGATTAGGTTTGCTGGGCCCAGCTGATGGTTCACCAGGGCCTGATCCGACAGGTTGAGTAGTTCCGAGAACCATGGCCTTACTGGCCATCATGGAGCCATCAGGATGATACATAGGAGCCTGGAATCTTGCAGATTACCCTGTGGACATGAGGAGTGGGAGGGAAGGCATACGCATTCATGTTGTCCCACTGGATCTGCATCATGTTGTCCAGGGAGCCCCTGCCCTGTCCCTGCCTGGACGTAACCTGGGGGCACCTCCTGTTGGACCAGGTGTCGAACAGATCCACCTGAGGATGACTCCACCTGCTGAAGATCCCCTGTAGGACCACACCCAGCCTGCTGAGCCTGCCCGCCTCCAGGTTAGACTCCCCCGGGAGGTGTATTGCTGCCAGATGCATGTCGTTTAGCAGAGCCCATTCCCAAATGTTCATTGCCAGAGTGCAGAGGGAAGGAGACCTGGTGCCACCCTGCTTGTTGATATAGTACATGCTGGTGGAGCTGTCCGTCTGAATGAGGATTGCCATGCCACTGATCATCGGGAGGGGGGCTTTTAGGGCGAGCCACATGGCCATAAACTCGAGCCATTTGATGTGGGCCACCTGCTCTTGACGGGACCATACACTGGACACTGTGGCTGCCCAAGGTAGCTCCCCATCCCTATAGGGATGAGTCCGTAGTGATGGTGACCCGAGGTGCTGAGTGAGGGTAGGGCCTACCTATCCACAGGTTGTTGTCCGTGCTCCTCCATACTAGGTCCTGGTGGAGATTATGTGGTATGTTAACCAGCTCCACCTGGAAACCTTTCTCCTGACTCCAGGAGGCTGCGAAGTGCAATTGGATTTTTCTCATTTTGAGCATGGTATGTGGCACTGCTAGGAGACATGCTGCCATGATGCCCAAGAGGTGTTGGTACCACCATGCCGAGGTCACTGCTCTGCTGAGAAAATGCCCCGTGGCCCTCTTGATGGCTGCGATCTTGTCCTCTGAGGGGAAAATCTGCTCGGAGCTCATATTCCAGATAAGGTCCAGGAAGGTTAGACTATTCGTGGGTTCCAACTGTGACTTCTTGAGGTTGATGGAAAAACCCAGCTCTTGCAGTGTGTTCATAAGCGCAGAGGCAGTGTGCTGGATTACCTCCGGAGACCTTGCCATGACAAGCTAGTCATCAAGGTATGGGTAGACGTGGTGGCCCTGAGCCCTGTGCAGGGCTGCCACCGCATTCATCAGTCTTGTAAAGACCCTGGAGGCCGAATTGAGGCCAAAGGGCAGAACCTTGTATTGGAAATGAAAACCCATGATCCCAAACCTCAGAAAGGACCGATGGGGTTGCCAGATCGGGACGTGTAGGTAGGCATCCTTCAGATCCAGGGAGCACATCCAGTCTCCCGCACACAATGTTTCTGCTACAAGGGCTGGGGTAACCATTTTCAATTTTTGAAGAGGGAGGGAATGGTTCAAGGTGTAAAGGTCCAACACAACTCTCAGGCCAGCCTCGTTGTTTTTGTGTTTTGCAAAAATCTGTGAATAGAAGCCCAGACACAGCTGAAAGGCTGGGACTGCCTGATTCTCTACGAGTGAGTGAATTTTCCCGCCAACAGAATTGCTGTACCAATCTGTGGGAGCAGAGAGGAGGAGAGAGGAGAAGGAGGGATCGGGAGCCGGAAGCCCATGGAAACTACCGAGAGGATCCATGGGTCCGTGAACCTTGTCCACCAGCGTTGTGCATGAAGGGTAAGCCTGCCCCCCACCAGGACTTGTGGATCCAGATGGTTGTGTCATGCGTTTTTGCCCTCCGAGGCTGAGGAGTGGGATGGGGAAAAAGCCCTCCTGAGCCGCCTTGTGTTGCTTTCGCCTGTGCTGTCTCAGGAATCTGTCCGGTTGTCTGGACCATCTCTCCTGGAAGACTTTGTCTGAACGCTGGTGCGCCCTTGGGGGTGGACTTAGTGGGGATCGATAAGGACTTGGCAGTCTGCAAACTATTCTTCTTCTTATCTAATTCCTCATCCGCTGTGGAACGGAACAGCTAACCCCCACTCAAAAGGAGGATCCAGAATACACTCCTGGACATAGCGGTTGAACTTCGTAGCCCCTAGCCAAGCTGTCCTTCTCATGTCGGTAGCAAAACAGATGGCCTGACCCGAGGTGTCAATGTGAGCCACCGTGGATTCCATAATGTCCTGCACTACTATTTTGGCTTTAGCCAGAATGCCTGGCTATGCACCGGGAGTTCAGGAAGGAAATCGTCATGCTCTCGCCAGAGCCTCTGATTGACCGCAGCCAGCATGGCATCCGCATTGGATTGACACAGATGAAGAGAAGCGTTGGAATAGACTTTCTTTCCATATGCTTCCAGCATGTTCTCCTCCTTAGCCAGGAGTGCCGACGCCGAGGACAATTGTGGCTTTGAGTAGAGTGAAGTTGCCACAATCACAGAGGAATGTGGCTGGGGGTTTGCCAACAGGAAGTGGGGGTCCCCTTCCATTTGCCTATACATGGCATCGAGGCACCTATTGGTAGGCTGCATAGAGTGTGGTTTGAGCCATCTTTTCTTGGCATGGACCACCATGTCCTTCTGCATTGGGATTCCCATTCTAGCTGAGGGGCCTAGAGTGAGAACCTCTGCAAGTACCCCGGCCTCTGGTTGCTCCACTTCAGGTTGAAGGATCCCCAGATACTCAGTCGAGCCCGCTAGCCATTCGTGAAATGCCTTGGCCTACAATGGAGTGTCAAGGTCCTCCTCTTCATCTGTGTCTACCAGTGTGTCCTGCTGGTCCGCTGCAACTGGAGGAGTGCTGGGGGCAGGGAGCTGTGGTGTATTTATAGGCACCTGAGGCTACTGCTGCAGCAGAGGAGGAGATACTCTGACTGGTGCAGGCATGGAAGCCAGTGCTGTAGGTACTGGAGCAGGCAGCTGAGGCTGCTTTGGGCCCGGAGGAGCTGGACCCAAGGGCAGAGTGGCTGTCGGTGCTAGCGGCTGTACTGTGGAGGAGCATGTCCTTGATAAAATCCCTAAGGATGACGCCCATCTGCGGGACCTCATGAGATCGAGGAACTTGTCAAAGAACTTCTGTTCACAGGCCCAGAGGCGTGCTTGGAGGAGGCTGCATAGGTGCAGGATGGGACTTGTGGCGAGGTGTATCTGCCTTGGGACATGATGGATATGCCCTGGGCCAGGTGGCAGGCAGTGACCAGTCCCACCTGGAAACTCGTTCCCCTACCTGGTCCCCAAACGGGGATGGTGTTGGAGGAAGTGCCATTTTGTCTGGTGCAGTGGCAATTTTGTCAGGCTGCATGCCACGTGCCTGTGTTATGGCACTGGCCGCGCTGGGCCCGGTTGCCTCCAGGACGGATAGCGGAAGAGGTTGAGGCCTACCCTGCACCTCAGAACAGGGCCTGGTAGGCGGAGTGCCCTCGGCTATGGCGGTGGTAGTGCTGCGTATAGGCGCCCCCTCAGACATCTGTCCAGTATTAGGGCGCAGCCCCTCAGGTTGAGACCCAGTAGTAGAACTTTGCGGCCCGTCAGCGGAGTCACCGGTAGGATCTCGCTACCCCTCGGCCCAGAGGCCGATAGTTGAATCTCCCTTGGTAAGTGCACTGGTACTAGAACCTGTTAGGTCCCTCCAGCTCGTGCGCTTCCTGGGGAAGGAGTCACCTTTGCGGGGTGCGGAGGAGAACAGTGCACCTACCTTGGACCTGATCTGCTTAAAAACACCTTTAGGTCATCTGAAGGTGACTTCCCAAAGAGCTCCCTCTACCTGGCTAATCTGTTCATCTGAGCGTGCTGTGTCAGCATGTTGCACGCGGTACATCCCTCCCCCAGCCGTGGTCGGGGCCAAGGCAGCGGAGGCAGAGAGCATGGGGGTCAGACGTAGGAAAGAGACCCTCGCAGGCTGGACACCTGCTGAATCCTGTGGAGGTCGACATGCACCGGGGAGGAGCGTGGTGCTAGAGGACAGAGCGGTACCAGATTTCAAAAAGAAAAGGAAGATAAAAGAAAAGTATGCTCCGGGGGAAGAGTACATGGAACTACTAGGCCGGGATTTTTCTTGACCCGTTGCAGGACCACTTCGATTCACAATCCTTTGTTCTCTTTCGCTTTTGCCACCTCTCAGTTGGATACCTTACAAAGACCTTCGAATGAGCACGCACACAGTGACGGACCACTCTGTCAAAGGTATTGTATCTTGGTTTAAAAGTTTAATCCCTTGTCTGTTGTTTATTTTTATTTGTGTTGTTTATCACATGTGTTTCATACACTGTTTGCTTCAGCACTCATCATACAATGTTGCCGCTTGCAACCTTGGCTTCAACACAGACTGGTCTGGTATTGGTCTCCCCAATTCACCGGCTGTGTCGAGTTAACTGGTGCTGCTGTGTTGTTGGAACCAAGGACAGTACCACGGTAGCTGCAGATTCTCCCTGCCTTGATTATCGACGCAAAAGGGCCCCGGGTACCTCTGACACACAATGCAAGATTCTTCAGCCTGGTTACCTGGTCTTTCTATTCTCAAGGTTTCACAAAAGTAACGTTTCTGAGTTGAAAAAGGTCAAAGGCACATTCGCTTGGTGTGTGCTCTCATGCTCTGCCTTTTTTCCGTGTGGGGAAGTGCAATGGGAGTTAGGCGTGCCTGATTGTCAGTAATTGCCTGATCCTGGCCTGACCATTGTATTGGGACATGTCAGGTATACAGCTTGGGTGTTAGTCTGTTTTCTCTCACAGCGAGTTGTAAGAAAGGGTTTGTGTTGTGAAAGGGGGGTTTGAGTTCCTAAATATCCTAGGATGGAGTAAAGGTGTTAAAGGGAAGGGGATACCACGTCTCGCCATCCGGTCCCCTTCCACTCCCTGAAGACTCCTCACCCAGGTTTATCCTCCCGCACTGGTCCACCACCAGAAACTGTATTCAAAAGTGATGCCCGTGTCCTGGCCACCTGGAAGACAGAACCCTGGGGACTAGAGGGTGAGACACCTTCAGGTTTCTCATACTTTGCAGTGATCAAATCTGCATCGGGGTTGTCTTTGATCCACTGAACAGTCGATAGATCACTATTCGCACAAGTTTGTGACCTGGTGACAGCGGCAACATGGATTTCACTCAGCAAAGATTTCCGTTTTTATGAAATCCCGCTGCATGGCTGGCTCCGGTTTTAGAGAGCTGGTCATTCCCAGTCTTATTTGGCCCCTCTACTTTAGAATGACTTTTCTTCCAATTCATGGTCATCTCATTGGAGGTCACCAGACCATCAATTTACTGGATGAGTTTGGCATGCTTTAAGTGCTTATTGTCGGCAGAAAGCATGCTTTGATTCGTCCAGTTAATCAGGTGCTCCAAAATCAATTTGTAGCATAATCAGAGTCAGTGATTATGACCAGTTCATTGAGTTGGTGGTGCACTGCAGAGAGCATGGCTTGATGAACGGCCATCAACTCTGCAACCTGAGTACTTCGGGGTCCTATTTTGTAACCAGCAGAGGGTTCCGGGGCACCATTCACCCAGGCATTTCCAATGCCAGTCGCTAGTTTTTTTTCCCCCATTGTTATCAACATTGTAGGGGCACACATTCACATAAACTGTGGGTATCCCTTGTAAGGAACCCATGGTGGCAACAGCAAAGACAGACACAAGTGACCACAGTTCAAGGATGTTTATTGAACTTTATAATGGATGAGATAAACGCCTAATCTAAACCTATATCTCAGATGGGAGCAAGCTACGCCCATCAAATAATAATAAGGCAGTACTAGTGGTGTCTTATCAAATATAAAAGGGCCTATACTAAAAAAACAAAAAGCTATTGCCAATCCTTGCTACTGAATTACAAAAAGAGTGTGGCCCTTCTTTCTTTTCTTTCAGCAGAAAAGAAAGAAATGTTCACAAAATGATAAGTCAGGATGGTATGGCTGGGTCTCACTTCCCCACACTTGAAGCACGGAACAAGGCAGGATTCTTGAGCACAGCAAACTCCTTGGCCTCGTCAGCACGTCAGTTCAACAATATCAAAAACCTTCAGAGGCTAAGTCCCCTTCTTGAAAAAGTCTCTTGCCTTGGAATGCCTGTGGTGTTTCACAATGACAAACAAAAGTTGTTTGGGTGATCTTGCACCTTGCGTGATTGCTTTTCACCTCACAATCTCCCTCCGTCAGGCTTGGATCCTCAGTGCAGTTTGGGGCGCCCTCCGATGGGTTCACTATGGCCTTTAACACAATTCATGTATTTCTAGCATAGATTGTGTATCGCTCAAATGATAAAAGTTATTTCAGTAGCCTTGTACTTCGGGCGGTTACCCAGGTGATGCTCCCTCACTGGTCTACCCCCAGGAACTGGATCCAATAGTGATGGCCGTGTCCTGGCCACCGGGATGACAGATCTCTGGGGACTAGCTAGGGAGACACCTTCAGGTTTCTCACATACCCCTCCCCTATGCAAGGTGGATGCGTCTGTTCTTTGTCCAGATCTTCTGTTATTAAGTCCGGGAAGAGAACAGGGACAAGATTGTCTAGGAACTCTCACATATTCCACTGGTTGGTTTTGGTCGGTGTAGATGGAGTTGGAGTGGTGTCATTAATCTTAGCAAGCCCCGCCCACCCGGTGCCCTCCTGCTTCCGGCTCTTTTTCACCACTTAGCAAGCCCCACCCACCTGGTGCCTTCCTGCCTGCTGCTCTTTTTCACCACTTAGCAAGCCCAGCCCACCTGGTACCTTCCTGCTTGCAGCTCTTTTTCACCACTTAGCAACCCCCGCCCACCTGGTGCCACCCTGCTTCCCGCTCTTTTTCACCACTTAGCAAACCCCGCCCACCTGGTGCCTTCCTGTCTGCTGCTCTTTTTCAACACTTAGCAAGCCCCGCCCACCTGGTACCTTCCTGATTGCCGCTCTTTTTCACCACTTAGCAACCCCCGCCCACCTAGTGCCTTCCTGCTTCCCGCTCTTTTTCACCACTTAGCAAGCTCTGCCCACCTGGTGCCTTCCTGCTTCCCGCTCTTTTTCACCACTTTGCAAGCCATGCACACCTAGTGCCTTTCTGCTTGCAGCTCTGTTTCCCTACTTAAGGAGCCCTCAAGCTTCTTTTCCTTTGCAGATGGGGAGCAGGTGCAAGTGGATCTAGGTCACCTGGCCTAAGCCCCACCCACCTGGTGCCTTTCTGCCTGCCGCTCTTTTTCACCTCTTAGCAAGCCCTGCCCAACTGGTGCCTTCCTGCTTGCCGCTCTTTTTCATCACTTAGCAAGCCCACCCACCTGGTGCCTTCCTGCTTCCCGGTCTTTTTCACCACTTAGCAAGCCACACCCACCTGGTGCCTTCATGCTTGCCGCTCTGTTTCCCTACTTAAGGAGCCCTCCAGCTTCTTTTCCTTAGCAAGCCCCGCCACCTGGTGCCTTCCTTCACCATCACTGTCTTGTGGCCAATGCTGGATTTGACTTTCATGGACGTCATTCATTCACGGTGCGTCACTCTTTCTCAACTCTCATGCTGGACTTCCTTTGCATCTTGTACTCATGGTGACCCGAAATCATGCTGTTCCCATCTTCATCTTGTATCCTGGCTTGCAACATTATGTGTTACTACTGACTTCTGCAATTGTATTCGCTCTCCACGCTTGCTTCTCCACTCTTGTTGACTGCTTAATCTCTTTTCTCTCCTCCTTTCCCTTCTCCCTTTTCCTATCTCCTCCCCTTACTTTCTTCTATGCACTTACTCTATCAGAATTGTCCCTGGACCTAATATGATAGCAACCTCGTCTGTTTCCTCCACCCTCCAATTACTGTTTTTTTCCTCCCCACCACTCCTCCAGCACTATCTGAAATATCGTCAGGCCTAGTATGATAGTCGCTTGTTTTGTTCCTCCCCTCCCATTCTGCACCCCTCTCCCTCACCTTTTGTTTTTCTCCGGCTCTACCAGAAATGTCGTCAGGCCTAGTATGGTAGTCGCCTGTCTGTTTCCATTTCCTTCCCACTCTCCCCCTCCCTTCCTTATCTATGTCTTAGCTCTTGCACTATCTGAAATGTCGTCAGGCCGAGTACGATAGTTAATTTCACATCCTTACTGTTCATGGCCTGTAAGAATGTGGTTGTATTTTCCCTTGTTCCCTCCCTTGCCTTGAAGCGCTTTGAAACACATTGTGTATAGGCGCTATATAAATAAACGATCATATCATATCAATCTCTCTTCAATACCCTATGAATTGGGGTTTAAAGTCTATTTTGGATTTCACATGTTAAGAGGTGTCCCAGTCCCATATTTGAGAGTTTTGGGAGTAGTAGTTCACCTGCCAATAACTCTGAGGATGAAAATCTCCATGGGGAGTCTCTTGTAAAAGAGTAGGGAATGTGGAGGAAATCTCTCCCGAGGATAACTTCCTCTGAGAGTCCTGGAATTATGGCTGATGGCGCCTCACAGGATTTTCCCCAGATTTCAATGTGTACAGGTATTTTAGGAATACACTTCATTGTCTACATGTACACATGTAACTCTGACTATGGCTACGTTGTTTAGATCTTTTTTTGGAAATCAAATCGGCCCGTATATCAGTTCGCTTGCTAACTGAGTCAATCAAGGCCTGTACATGCCTCCCGTTTACCCATGCTTTTTCGCAGTTAAACTCGGGAGTCTGATATAAACAGATGGTAAATGTCTCTAGCTCTTCCTCAGGTTCTTCCCACTCTTCACCCTTTAAACAACCTATTTCTATAGGTTTCTCTCTGATGTTCTTTGGACAGTATCTAGCTAAGTGTCCTGTTTCTTTGCATTAGAAAGAGATTAGAGGAGATGGTCTACTCCCTTTTATGTCCTCCCTTTTACTTTCCTCTTTGGCCTTTGGGTCAATCTTCCTGATTTCCACTCTTTCTCTTGTCAATCTTTCTTTGTTTCGGTATGATCCCCCTGGTTTATCTACTCCCTGAGGTTGGGGGTCGGTGGATGGGTTTATGATCCTTCCGTTCCTCCCAACGAGGGGTCAAGTGAAAGTGTTAAGCTGCATCTGAATGGTTCTGTGCAGTTTCAATGCCTATGGCTTGGCTAGGTCGATTTAATTGCAGAACAGCCTTCTGCAAAAAAAAGGGGGTAAGGAATTAGGGACTGTTCCAGGTGATTATCGCTATCAGTTCTTCTAAAGATTTGTCACTAATCCACATGGTTTCTCCCAGGTTTAGTCTGATGGCCCATAGTTTCTGCTGATAAAAATTGCAGGTTAGACCCACTCTTTTTAACAGCCCTTCGTTGATGGCTTGAAAGGTGGCTCCCTGTGCAAGATTTATAGATTAATTTATGTTTATTGTATTTTTGTTACGCTCACCTGGTTTCCACAGGGGCGTTGATCGGACCCGACAGCTGCGGTCTCCACTAACATGATGCATAGTGCCGAGATGACTGTCTGGACTGGCCCGCCTAATCTCATCTGCTTGATCCGTAGAAGTATTCTCCTGCAAGTGGAGAAAGGGATTTAGCCACCCGTGGATATGAGTGCTAGCTCCCTCCCACTGTTCTCGTTCTCCCTTCTTGTCACCTCCGATATCCCCTTTTAGAAACCTCACCTTATGTTTTTAAATGATGAGCTCTCCATCCTGCGTGGATTGCAGGGGCGCGTTGATGCCAGTTACTTCACTTGTTTGAAGGAGTGGGAGAGTTCCGGAGAGTATTGACTCTGAGGTTCCTGGCAAGGTTCGGTAAGTATCAAGTTCATAGAGTTCAATGTGTCCGATGATTCACTCTTGTCCCCCCTTCCTTCCTTGTCTTACAACTAAGATCGTGAGAAGATACCCCTCGTGACAGTTGGTGGCGCTCAGGTAAGAGTCTGTATTACCAGACGCCGTCTGGTAAATGTTGCCGGTGTTTAACGTGTTGTTTTTTCTCTTTTTGCAGGTGCGGCACATGAAGATGTGGAGAGTTATAGAATAATGCCTCCGGTGGTAATCGGGTAAGTCTATGATGATAAGTGTTTTATTTGTTGGTTTTCACCTTGTTGTTTTCTTTTGTCCCTCAGGTGCCGGAGTTTTTGGCGTAGAAATGATGGAGGCAGCGCCGTATCGAAAGATGCTGCGAGGACTGGTGAGTATGGCGCGGCGCTGCAGCTGGAGATGCGACGTGTACAGAAATGATGTTCTTTCCAGGTCCGGAGGCGAGAAGGATCCGAAATCAGGTGAGGAATTTGAAATAGTTCATTTTCTAATCTTGTCCTTTTCTTTGATCTTGGTTTTAGGAGCTCCAGATTCGAGGCGGGCGTGACAGAAGACTGGATGCAGACTGCAGGCGCGGTGAGCGTTGCGCTGCTGGATGCAGAATAACGCCAAGCGTGTGCTGTTGTTCGGCCGTGGTTTAAATAGCCTCCAAAGTAGTTCCAGGTAAGAAGTTCCCTAGAACCACGCCCGAGTAAAAAAATAGTCCCTGTAGAAAAATAGTCCCATCCAGGCCTCACGTTGGCTTGGACTCACTAGCAGCATGGTCTGCATCAGGTAAGTAAAGTCTATGAGCCTGGCGCCTATGGCGCCAGGACTGATTTCCATGATGAGCCTGGCGCCCAAGGCGCCAGGACTGAATCAACACAGCCCCCAGCCGGGGCTGTTGGGGTTTTAGTAAGTATCTGGATGCCTGCTTCCGGAGCTGATGGGCTTGGTCCTGATGCCCGGGGGTAGGCATCATGACAATTTTTTAACAGAGCGCTGCTCGCCCAAGGGCCTCAGAGCGCAGAAAGAACAGAGACAAGACAGACAATACATTAGCGGTGGGGTCAGGGGAAGTCAAGCCGCGAAGAAAGGTAGATTTAACCTGGTTTAAGGTTGAACAGATACATCTTGATCAATTTCTAAAAGTCTTTGGGAGAATTTGTTGACTTTAGGGCGGGGGGAGCTTATTACAGGCGGCAGGAGCCTGAACATCAAAAGTGGTTCCACCGAATCTGGTCAGCTTGAACTTGGGCTGCACACACAGTGTCTGATATTGTGACCGACGGACATGACTGGGGCAGGAGACCTTGAGGTATTGAGGTGCTTTGCGGTTCTGGCATTTGTGAGTCAAGGTAAGCCATTTTTGTGTCACACGATGATGAACAGGAAGCCAGTGGAGCACTCTCCTTGCCTCAGAGACATGATCTCTCCGGGACAGATCATGTATAGCCCTTACAGCTCAGTGTTGGACCGTCTGAAGCACTTTAACATTGGCCTGTGATGTGCCCAATAAGAGACTATTGCAATAGTCTAAACAGGAGTTTACAAGAGCCGTGGCCAGAAGGGAGATATTTCGAAAAAGAGATGCAAGGGCAAATTTAGTTGAGAAGTTTGGTGAGTGACCCGAAGAATGCATGGACATGGGCCTAATGGGGTTTCATGGAAAGCTCAGCATCAAGAGTGACCCTCCAGGGTTTTTACACTGCTGGCGACAAAAATTCTACTGCCCGCGATGGTAAAGAAATTTTGATCTGGAGCTCCGTTTTGCCTGTGTTCAAGGCAAGTGAATCAACCGTTATACAGATCTGGAT
Source organism: Ambystoma mexicanum (assembly GCF_040938575.1). Classification (NCBI taxonomy): domain Eukaryota; kingdom Metazoa; phylum Chordata; class Amphibia; order Caudata; family Ambystomatidae; genus Ambystoma; species Ambystoma mexicanum. Next base: position 1,559,393,669 of record NC_090937.1, on the reverse strand, counting down.
AGGGTCATAGATTGAAGTGAACGCAAGGGCATCCTGGGCATAGATTCCCGACAGCTCCAGGATGACCTGGGTGTCATCAGCATAGTTGGTGTACTGGACACCCAGGTCATCAAAGAGAGCAAGCAGGGGCATAACAGACGTTAAACAGGGAGATACAGGATCCCTGTGCAACCACACGGGTGATGGCCGAGGGTCTGGAACAGATGCAATCAACAGCCATGCTGGTGGACCTGGGTCCAAGAAAGGAGGAAGTCCATTGGGTAGCGGAATCCGTGCAGTGCGCATGATCCTGTCACAAGTAAAGCGTGATCGACCAGGTCAAAAGCTGCTGCGAGATCCAAGAGCATGAGAAGGGCAGGATGACCTTGATCGATAAGACCGACCAGGTTAGCTTTGAGATCCAGCATGGCAGTTTTTCCATGCTTGGCTCTGAAACCAGACTGCCATGGGTTGAGGATGTTGTTATATTCCAGAATCTCTTGAAATTGCAAGTAGTCCACCTGATCCAGTATTTTGAGCAGAAAGGGAACATTAGTTATGGGCCGGTAGTGTTTGGGGATATAGGGGGCAGGATAACTTTTTTTCAGGAGCGGAGTGATCCAGGCTTGTTTGAGCAACACTACCTTCTGAGAATGATAAGTTGACCAGTTTGACCCACAGAACCAAGACCGACATGCAGTCCTTAAAGATGTTTGAGGGACAGCTATCTCCTCGGCAGGCAGTGGGTTAAAGTTCGGCCACAATCTTAGAGATTTGCGTTTCGGACAATTGTCTAAATTCAAATTGAGTAAAACATTTTAGGTTTTTAGTGGCACGGGAATTTGGAGAGAAAGGCTGCATGGTCCTATCTGTGGAAAGAGAGCTGTTTGGCCAAAATAGCTTGTTGATGGCCAGAGATTTTAGAGGAGAACTTTGCACCATACAGCATCTTTAAAGGGTGCTGGTTTACAACAGTTTTTCCCCTCAAATTCTTTGAGAATTGAAAAGAGCTCCTTGGAGCTTGATTTGGCTGTGGCAATTCTACTGTTGAAACTAGCAGATTTTGCCTCCAGGATTGCTGCTTTTCAATAGTTAGGCTGCATTATATGACTGGAGAGTATGGGGCTCGGGGTGCTTCCGCCATCTTATTCGTTTGATCTACTGTACTCACGGATTTCTCCAATAGACTGCACCATACTACAGGGAATAGTGGAATAATTTACAGAGGGTGCTTTGATCCTCACCTCTAAGCCTGTCCTCATTTGTGTTGTACGACTTTTCGTTGTCTGCGACTTTATGCCCTAGGGTCAATAGCGCGCATAACAAATGAAATGTAATGTAATGTAATTCCCTTTCTGCAGATCTTTTAATCTGTCTCCGGTGCAGGATGTCTTCGCTAAACCAGAGGTTTCTGTTTGTTTCCCATTTAACTAACTTGAGGTTTTCAGGGGCAAGGTTGGTAATGGCATGGCTTCGTTGATTGTAGTGGTCAGATGGCTGGCAAGGTCATCAGAGTTGGTTGAAAGAATCGGGGGCGGGAGCCTGTCAATAAGGCAATCAGATGGTTTCTGAGCTCTATTGTTTTTGATGTCCCTGGTGGATTTAAGAAGTCTTTGTCCAACATTGTGTCTTGGGCGGACAGATAGGAGAGAGATAGTGGTATCTGCAAGAAAGTGGTCAGACCAGGGCAGAGTAATACTGTGATGTTATGGGCAGATAATTGGTGAGAGGATGCAATCCAGGTTGTAACCACCTATGTGAGTGGGGACACTGACCATTGTGCAAAGCCAATGGTGCCCAGGGCCTAGAGAAGAGATAAAGTGGTATTGTCATGGGGGTCATTGGCACAGAGATTGAAGTCCCCAAGAAGAATCACAGGGGAGTTAGGTTTTGAAATGTTATTGAGCAGATTGATAAACTGCTCTTTAAATAACTGTATCTGTCTAGGAAGCATATCTAAGTAGCTGATAGGAAGTTTGTAACTCACCTTTCAGAAGAAAGGCTAAATAGCATATTTTAAGGTTCTCTTCCCACCCTAGTTAGTCAGCTAGGTGTTCGAAGTTTAAGAAACATGTTCCTAAATCTTCACTTTCAAGATATGGTTGAAACACTCCCTGCGGTAGTGAGGGTCTTGCTTGTAGTTCAACCAGTTTGGTTAAGTTTCCGTGGAGTCTGATCTCAGCCTGTATTTGTTGGGACGCTAAATGGGCAATGACATTGACTGGGCCAGCCATTTTTTCTGGGGGTGTAAGGCTCCCTTCTGTAGATGGTTCTGAATCAGAAAGAAAGCAATTTTCAACTCTGTCGGATAAAGTCTCGAAAGCGTCTGACCCTTCTGAGTCAGTCGAAGTAGTGGGCTGCAGTAAATTAATCCCCAAAAGGATGACCCCACAACAGCTGATGACTGAGTACCAAAAAAAAAAGGTTCGGAAGGAGGGGGATTCAGAGCATTAGATCGGATGAAGGAAAAAACAGGTTACATTTTTAGGATTACCCAATCCCATGGTTGTATGTTGTAATGGGAAAGAGGAAGGGTGTCTAGCAGTATTTGAGTTTTAAAGTACAGACCTGTCGAACAGGTGGGACACACAATTGAGAGAACAATACCTCTTTTAGCGTGGATACGCAGTCAGAGTCAAGAAGATCAACTATTTTATTTTACCTTCTGGTGGTAACACAATTATTAGCATGGGTTTCAATGTTTATCAGTTGAATCACATCCCACTCTGACACCATATGTGACGAACTCATGGTGGCAACAGTAAAGACAGACACAAGAGATCACAGTTCAAGGGTGTTTTTGAACTTTATAATGGCTGAGATAAACGCCTAATCTAAACCTATATTTATAATGGGAGCAAGCTACGACCATCAAATAATAATAAGGCAGTCCTAGTGGCGTCTTGTCAAATAAAAAAGGCCTATTATTTTTAAAAAATGATTGCCAATCCTTACTACTGAATTACAAAAAGTGTGTGGGATAATATTCACCAGAAAAGAAAGAAGTGTTCACAAAATGATGAAGCACGGGACAAGACAGGACTCTTCAGCACAGCACACTCTTTGTCCTCGTCAGCACAATGTTCACAGTTCAGTTCAATGATATCAAAAACCTTCAGAGGCTAAGTCTCCTTCTTGAAAAAGTATCTTACCTTAGAAGGCCTGTGGTGTTTCACAATGATAAACAAAAAGATCTCTGTGATCTTTAACCTTGGGTTATTTCTCGGTGGTGTTTCAAAATGACAAACAAACGTTCTATCAGTGATCTTGCACCTTGCACGATTGCTCTTTGGCTCAGGATCTCCCTCCATCGGCCTTGCATCCTCCTGGCAGTTTGGGCATCCCTCCGATGGGTTCACTGCAGCCTTTCTTTGAAACAATTAATGTATTTCTAACATAGTTTGTGTGTCACTCAAATGATAAACTAAAGTTCTTTTAGTAACCTTGTACTTCAGGCAGTTAAACTTCGCTCCGAGGATCTCTCCCCGCCAGGGTCAGATCCTTCTTGCAACTCAGGCCTTCCTCCGTCAGGGTCACTGTGGCCTTTCAAATGAAACTTACATCGCTAATTTTCATCAGAAAGCGTGGTTCTCCTTGTCCTTGCTTTCTTTCTGCCTCCCTCTGTCGGATTCACATTTGCCTTATTCCAAAGTTCACAATCTTACTGGAAAGCAGGGTTCCTTTCCCCTAGCTTTCCTTTAGTAACGGGTCAGAGACTTTCGATTGTACAAGGGATCTGATGTAACCACTCGGACGCCTCACGCCACCCTTTCCTAGGGTCTTCTGGTTCTCGCAGCTTCAAAACAGGTCCTGTAAGAGGCTTTCGAATGAATGCCCACCTGGTGCCGGACCCCTCTGCACCTGGACCTCAACTGGGCACACACAAAAGTTATTTTTCTTGCGAAATCCTGGCATTCAAAAAAATGTTGCTACTTGCCTCCTTGGGCTCAACACGGTTCACTTTGCCATCTGTCTTCTTTGACTCACCGGCTGTGCTGAACCTGTTGGCTTCTCTGATCTCTGGAGTCAAGGATAGTACCACAGTAGCTAGCTTGCCTCTCCGCCTGCATTATCAATGCGAGAGGCCCCCGTGTACCGTTGACATCTGCCGTACTGCATGCCAGCTGCAACACTCGGTCTTATGCTTTCCCTTACGGAGGTTTCGCAGACATGAGTTGAAAAGGGCAAAGGCAATTCCCCCTTCGTCGTCTCACCGGCTTTCTTCTCCATTTGAACTGCTGGTTGGGTGTAGCTGTCTCCTTATGTGTTCGGCCTTGCTCGATGTGTGCTTTCGTGCTACGCCTTTTATCCCTGTGGGGGAAGGTAAAGGGATGTCGGGTGTGCATGGTTATTGTCCGTTGCCCGACTCTGCGTGACCCGTGTGTTGGGACATGTCAGGTAAAAGGCTCTGGTGTTAGTCCGCAGAAAAGGGTGAGGGTAGAGCTTCTAAATATCCTACAGGGTAGGATGGGGGAAAGGTGTTACAAGGAAGGGGATGCCACATCTCAACCCTCAGTCTCCCACTTCCACTCCCTGAAGACCCCTCGCCCATGTGATCGTACCACACTGGTGCACCCCCAGGAACTGGATTCAATAGCGATAGGCGTGTCCTGGCCACCAGGATGACAGATATCACGGGGACTAGTGGGTGAGACACCTTCGGGTGTCTCACACCCTTGACATGTGCCTTCTTCATAGACCTTATGTGGGGAAGTTAAGTACGCCTCCATGTTGTTGGTTGTCATTAGACTTTCATCTTCGAGCACAATCATGCAAGTCTGCCAACCCCTGCACTAGGGACTCTTCTTGTTTTGGCCATATCTGACATCCACAGGAAAGCCTTGCATGAACAGAATCCAGGAAGTAGTTCTGGAATTACTAACGTTCCCCACCAGGATTGTGTCACTTTGGAGATATTGCAAAGGCTGGTGAGGAGTCGCAGCAATGATGTACTCCCCCTGGATAAATGGGCAATCATTTTTAAATTCCCACTTCGTTGCCGGGACTGTCTTTTTACAGTCATTGAATTTTTACTCCACTGAGGACAAAGCCTTGCTCGCGTACGAGATGACTTTGTTGACCATGTCATGCTTTTGATGTGACACCGCTGTTAGGAAAGTATCTGAGAACCCTGCCTCCAAGAACTTCTTGTTCTTTTTGGGGTAAGCCAAACAAGGAGCCTGGGAAAGGATTCTTTGCAGTTGTTTAACTGGCTTGACTTGTTCCGGACCCCACTTCCACTTGACTCCAGCCTTTAATAAATGTACCAAGGGTCGATTGACCTCTCGGTAGTCTTCAATGAACTTCCAACTATAACTAGTGAGTCCAAGAAGGCTTATTTTGCGCGGAGTAGTAGGGTCTTTTAATTTCATTAAGGCTTCCACCTTCTTCACCTGAGGATTAAGACCCTCAGGGGTGATCTTGTGCCCTTAGAAGATCACTCAGTCTTACACCACTGTGCATTCTGAAAGGAAGGTTTTGCTCAAGCCTTCTGCAACTGGTTCAGAACATAGATTTCTGCTATGTGCTCCTCCACAGTTGAGCTCTTGATCAGAACATCAACCACATAAGCCAGGTTTACCCTTTTGCCCAGGTTGGCATGACCTTATGTAGAAAGATGTTGAACTCATTGGCAGAGTTTAAGTATCCAAAGAGGATTCGGGTCCACCTATACTGCTGCCCCGAAGGTAAAAACAAGCTTAAACTGGTTTTAGCTACTCACAGGTAGCGTCCAGTAGCTGTTGATCAAGTCCATGTTATCTTTGAACCTTGGATCTGCCAGGATCGGCCAGCCCCTGATCAATGTAGGGAAGTTCCCATCTTGACATGTGGACCCGTTTGTTCAACTCCCTAAGGTCGGCACATAGTCTCCATTGGCCGCTTGATTTGAGTATTCCCATTACCAGATCGTCAATGAATTATCCCACGGGATTCTAAGTTCTTAATAATCTCTGACTTACTCCATGGATTCGAGAGGTAACCAGTATTGTTTCACAAATACAGGAGCCATCGCCGGGTCCGTGAGAATGATGGTTGAATGAATGGATGTGCGTCCACAGTCGTATGAATCCACTTAAAAGATACCTTTGAATTCCAGGAAGACTGGTTTCAGCTTTCGTCTTTGTTCCTCAGTCTCACAGGCATCCGCAAGATTGATCCTTTCCTCAAACTGCTTGAAACCTGGAAAATTAGGCTTGGCAATTGCAGCAGTATCCTCCATTTGGGTGGAGAGATCTCTTTTGATGGTGTTGACCTGGACATTAGGTTTCAGAGATTCGAGGTAGTGGTGCTTGACTCTGAACACTACCTCCTCCATCCTGATGTCACAGGTCACCTCTTCCACCGCGTAGGGGCAACAAGAGTACACCATGAAATTCCCCCCATGCCCAGTAAAAATCTTTTCTGGAGGAATACCGTTGCTAATGTCGAAACAGTCTTTGGGATTGGTCCCATTATTTCATTACCTAAATCCATAGACTAAAGTTGGGCATCAACCGCCATTCCAATAAAGGTGCCTGTGTCCAAAGTGATACTTCGAGGATTGTGGATATCGACCAATATTCAAATGGCGTTGTGTTCTAGGTCTACTACCGGTGTCAGATTTAAATACAAACCTTGTTGTTGGAAATGGGAGCTTCCAAACCTACTGCCCCTTTGTCAATCAATTTAAATGTGTGAATGGTCTGATCTTTTGGGAGTTTCCTGACTGTTCCTTTGCTGATGAAGCTCCTTTCCGTTATTCAGGTATACTGTGGAGAGCACCGTCTCCTTCCCCTCATTTAACTAAATGGGGGAAAACAACTGTTCGCTCTTTTCCTGAATGTTCATCATACTGAGTGGGATCTTCATTGTCTGGTCCCACAGGACTCAAGGTTTCTTCTGATTTTGAACTTGTGCACATTTTTAGGGTGACCTGTCCAGTGTGGATTGCCACTTAAAACTGTGAGGAAGGTTGATTTTCAAGAATGAATAAGGGTTCCCATCACCAGTTTGTTCTCCTACAGAGATGACAGTAATGTCTGGGACTTGCTTATTCTTGAAATGGAATTCTACTTTCTCAGAAAGTCGATCAATTAAATGACAGGTACCATTCATGTTTACATAATTGTTTATTTTATAGGCCGGTTAGTCTAGGTCCAGAAGACCTTGTTTACACAGTCGGTCAGAGGTGATAACCTCCTCAGGAGATCATTCCCCAGTAAACAATTTGTGCCCTCTGGAGTTACGACTACCACCAGTTGTTTCAGTCAATACCGCCCAATTTTGATTTCAAGATCTGCAGTCCCTACGACAGAAATGTCAGGGAAGTGGTGTGATGGGAATCAGGTGGCCCTCCCCCCCTCCTGAGTTTAGTTGGTCAAAGGCCTTTTTAGACTGAACAGTGACTTGGGATCCAGTATCCACCAAAGCGGATAAGTCACACTGACCCTGCTCCTTGGACGGCGAATAGAATCAGTCTTCATTCTCCTCCAGGGTGCAAAGAAAGTACAAGTTATTTGCCAGCCCTGTAGTCATTGTCTTAATAATGAACTCTGACACTGTGATCCTGGGAAACTTTCCATGTAGGAGTTTGGGAATCACTAAAGAAAACTTTACAAATAGCTTTGGGCAGATTTGGGGAATCCTCTTTCTCCCCTGATTCATTGCTGTCCCCCTTTTCCTGGGGGCAGTTACCAGAACCTGTTTGGAGGAAGGACACCCCTGTCCCTATTCTATCCGGCTCACATTTTGGGGTTTGAATAGTTTGTTTGTAGTCAGTCTCCTTACTTACTCTGTCGCACTCAGGGTCTTCGGGGACACATGTCTTTGGAAAGGAACCTCCCATTCCTGAAAGAGAAGATTTCCTTACCAGAGTTCCTCCAGGGACTCATCTCTTTCCAAGGGGATGATCCAATGTTCCTCCAGAAAGTGGGTTCTTCTTTGGCCTCTACTACTTACCCTTTGCTCTTTGGGCTTTAACATTTTGGGGGTAGAAAAATCACTTTCACGGTTGTTTGTCGAATGTTTCCTCCTGTAATTCTCCCTCTCGTACCCCCAGGACAACACTCCTGGGTGTTGGGACATTCTGGGAAGCATGGTTAGGTTGAGTGTTGGACTGAGGCACCAGCATGCACCCCAGGTCATCGGTCAGTTGCTGGACCTGTCGCTCCAGCTGCCAGACCTGAAAAGGTTAACTGTCCCTTCTCCCGGAGTAGCTCCAGTACTGGAAATTCCACCCATAATTTTCCATCATGACTCTCATTTCTCCCAGGTTAAGTTATCTATTGACCTGAAACCTGGAGAGAGAGGACAATTGTTGAAGTTCTGGTTCGAGGTATATCAGGAGAAAAAGTTCAGGTTGGGAGGTGGTGTGATACTTCTCTCCTGATGGAAGTTTGAAGGAAATTTTCCTGGAGCAGTACTTACCTGATTTGTTCCCTTCCCTTCTCTTAGGCCGGGAAGTGTATAGATACCCCAGGATTTTTGATACCCTTGTAACAAGGGCTTCCATTGGTGACAGGGTCAGAGGGATCAGTGTTCTGGGCCCCTGTCAGACTACCATTCGATTGGGCCGGGCGGGGGGGACCATTCTGCCTTAAATTTTGCTTTTTGGCAGGAGGGTTACATTTAAGCCTCCCCATCTCCAGGTCCAAGGGAGAGTTAGTTCTCACCACCCCCACCTTCGCAGCAGCAGGTGGGTTAGATGGCTTGGTATTTTTGGGGTTGTTTTTATTCTCAGTGGACTTCTGGACTTCATAGATCCTGGTGGCCTGTTCAATCCCCCAATCCAGGGTCCTGTGCACATAGAAATCAAGCACCAACTGAGTCATTGGGCCTCATTAGGACTCAGGCGGTAAGGGGTTTACGGCGGCGTAAACAGCGCCGACCCTTACCGCCTGATTCCGAGGTCCCTTATCGCCATGGAGGATTTAACACCTGCTTTTAGCAGGTGTTAAAATCCATGGCGCTAAGGGACCTTGTTGTTAATTACGCCACCGTAATTTACGGTGGCGTAATTGACGCCTTCCCCACTCCCATTATGCCCTATGGGGCAAAAATGGGAATGGGGAAGGGTAAATGGGTTAATGGGGACTTACCGCCCCGCCAACCTCGGAATGGGGCGGTAAGTCCGCCAACCACCATGGCGTAAACATAGTTTACGCCATGGTGGTAAAGGTACGACCCAGGCGGTAACTTACCACCTGGGTCGTAATGAGGCCCATTATGTATTTGGGGAGCACTTGGAAATATGTAGTTATGAACTATTTGTGTCTAAGCAGCAGCCCGCTTTATCTCCTGCACAAACTATCTGGACATCTGATCTTGCTCATATTGCAAATGATATGCAGCCTTAAGGGCCTCTTGTGGGTTCCTATGTGTGGACAAATATTTCAGAATGGCTGCCTTATAGATGGACCATTTTAATGATTCTGGTCCTCCAGTCCCGAAAAGAAACTGGAGTACTGAGGCGAGAACGTCCATTTCACAAACTTCATACAATTTGCATAATTTTTAATTCCAAATGAGGATATCATTTGTTCAATTCTAGATTTTCAGACACGAATACTTAGCATTTCTATGGTATGTGATCATGAAGCTCTTTATGGCCTTAATCTGTCTTTGCGTCTTTGACAAAACCCTTTCTTTGTTTCCCCATCTTCCTTTTTCTCTGCACCAGAGTCCATTCACCTTCCGACTCAGAGCTGCTATTGGTGATCCATTCCCTATCTTCAATCCGCTCCCTGTCTCTATGAGACTGGGACTACCTACGAGAACCATGGGTCTGGACAACTCTTGCCTGTGCTGCCGTAAATTCTCAGCGTCATTTCCCCTGTAGTTACATTTCGGCACCGGATAATACTCAGTCTCTTCCTCAGATTGACTCAACTGTGCACTTTCTCCCCTTCCAGAAAGTCTGGGTAATTCATCCCATCCCCTAAATGCAAGGAGATTTTTAATATGCCCCTCCTGGGTTGAAGCTTTGAATGTTCTTCTCTAGTGAAGTGAGCTAGGTGGTCTCTGCAATTTCATTTTCTTTAAGTCAATCTCCCTCATGGGAGTTTTCATGGTCTGAAGTACTAATTTCCCAGGACACACTGGTCTGGCCACTTGCCTTTCTGTGTGGTAGAGGTGAGTATTCCTCAATCTCAGATAAGGACTGGCCTTCTGGATCATTTTGGCTAGGCCTGAGTAAGTCTAGGTACCTCATGTTTCCTTGGGCTTTGTAGGTGAAAAGCATGAGGTCAGTGGCAGTCAGCCCATAGGAAGTCGCTAACTAGCATGAGGTTCCTGATGGGAAGGGCATCACCCCTGGATCAGAGGGCCTTTTCCCATGCCCTGATTGGTCAGAGTGCCTCAAACACCCGTTTGTAATTTTTGATTTAATTTGTCGAATTCACTGTCCTTATTTCCAGATGGTGTTCAGAGAGCTAGCTTTTAACTCTGAGACCAGGACCCGATTAGCCTTGAGCACTTGACTCTGGTCATTAAATGATCTTTCAATTCCCTGATTTCATTCCGACTCATTTTCATTCTGAGCGGTCTGTATTGTGTGTGCATATTCAAAGCGGTTTGCTTACAAAATGCCAATCTTTTTCTCTTGCACGTTTCTGCACTTCACTGCCTGTAACAGGTCAGCTTCCGCTTGCCTCACATGCTACATGAGTTATACATTTTTTTGCCTATTTCCAGTCAGTTCCTGAGAACCTGAATGACTCTTTTCTACATCCATTTTCAACTGATGCCACTGCTGTGCAAGGACACTATTCTGCTGGTTCAAGAGATCTTATTTCTTCACCAGTTGAATTTTCTGTTGTTTTAAAGTATGTACCGTCTGATATATCAGATCAAAGTCATTTTGGGAATCAACCCCTTTTATAATTAAATGACCGTTTTCATTTTTCAACTCTTATTTGTGATTGAAAGGCCATAAATTAATCCAACAGCCCTCCATTATAAAAAGTCTGATCATTGACCTTATGTTGCAATGTGCTCACATTTTCCACACACTCTTTATGTGCATCTTGCAGTGAAGAAAACTCTTTCACGCGCTGCACTCTCTTGCTGCTGGTTCTTTAACTCATTTTTTAGTTATTCCATGAGGCTTTCTTGTTTTAACTCAGATTTATGGCTCTGATGTGCTTGATATTCTAACTGGTTAAGTTCTTTCTGCGCCTCATTAGAATCTCAGTCTTGACTCTGCGCACAGCCCTCACTCTTCTGCACTCGCTCTTCCACTGACTGCAAGTGTAAGTATAGATAAGCTTTGAGCTGAGCCATTTGATTCAGTTCTTCTTGAGCATTACGGGTCATATAAAATGCCTCAAATGCTGTTTGCCAAATTCCACCTTCACACTAAATGTCAATTCCTTCTGACGTAACAACTTGCATCATTTTAGCTTACCAGCTCACTTCATCTGTCTCTGTCCACTCGTCACAAATGAACAGCTTAGTAAGGAAGTGTCTCATGGCCTCATCTAATACAATTGCATTCACTTAAAAGGATTGCCATTTTTTGCACTTTTTGCAGAATGTCCTTTGCGCAGAGGCAAAAATAACCCTGTTCCCACATAATTTCCACTCACGATGCCAAATCAAAATCAATTCTTACTCAATCGTAATTTTATTACACCTATACATCTCCTTGGAACTCAGGGGTCAAGTGCTTACAGCACTTTGACAAGGCAAAGATGACTTCCCCTCCACCTCTATGCAATTACATCAAAATGAATAGTCTGTCACAAAGCAGGTGTCATGAGTCAAAATTAACCAGCCAAATCCCGGCCTGCGCCCCCAATTTGTAACAGTTTATTGAGAAGCCACCCTCAACACAGGGAGTTCCTTCCCTCGCCAATCAAGGTGTTACACAACAAACTGTTTCATGTCAGTTATTTGTTCAGACCCATTTCTGATTCATCTAATACCCTTGGATCCCTCCCCCTGAGCTACCAATAAGCCAAGAACCAGGCCAGTGTACAGTAAATACATTTGTATTTATTTGGATGATAGGTAAAATAAATCACACTAAACTACACATGCCACCTTCTTTGTGGCTCACAATGAATCTTCTTGTTACACAAATAAATCACACAAGTTGGTTGGGAAATACACAAATCGCAATACATTACTTTCTACAGAGCTCACTTCAAGAAATAATCAACACTGTTCAATGAGCAAAATCAATGTATATATGCAATGCTGTGCAATCTTGCTGCATGCTTAAAAAGCTAGTAGTTTGGTTTATAGATTTGGGCAAATGCAATTGGCAATCAATATTTCAACCACACTTTTGATTTAAAATGAACACATGGTGATTTCCAGTTTCTACTTTGGTCTCTGTTGAGGAAGTCAGACAGAAAAATTAGGATGGTTTAAGTATTTTGTATTTCAGAGCCCTACACCCGTCTTCTTAAAGGCCTGTGTTGGGGAAGCTGGATAATTTAGGGATTTTGTTTTAGTTTAGGTACAAAGGCACCCCTCTTCCTAAAAGAATTCGTGGTTAACAGGAAAATTGGATTACCCAATTACATTAAGTCTATAGTTTTTAGCGCTCACTAGGAATGAGCTTTGTTAATTTAGAATTTTAACAAAAATCGCCCTGTGGCATTCTGCCAAGGGGAATTAATGAAATTTATATTTTTAGTTAAATAGGATAAGGATGTACACAGATTTCTCTCCCCTGTCCCCATACACACCCACTGTAAAGGGAAAGCATTTAAGGCCAGCAGATTTCCCCCACCTTTTTGTTTAAAAGGGGCTCAATTCTACTTACATTGAAAAACTTTGTTTAAAGTTCAGGAAAGCCAGCTGTATTTCTGGACTCTTTTGGAGGACAGGGCATGGGTCCGGTCACTCCACTCTCAAGGATGGTCCTCAACTCTTTACCATAGAACCCAGTCAGCTTTTTTAGGCCTCCCCAGCAATAGACAGCTCCAACCAGATGCAATCTCAGCAGTCTCTTTGGTGGTTCCTTGCAGCTGTCAGGTGGTACTGTTTAGCAGCTCTCTCCCTTTTCTCATAGTGCACCCCCTTTATATACCAGCCATGACACCATCAAGATCTCAATATGAGGGAGTAATCTGCAAGAGTTCTCCAACCAGGATTGGGTAGTTACCCTCATTCTGTCCTCCAAAATCCTGCCTCTCTCTAAGGATTGAGTCTGAAACAGAGGTATGACAACTCCCATTTGCAATCCCCTTTTGTTTCCATGTCAACTTTTTGGCAAAAACTATTTATGTGGCAAAACTTCATAATTTACTAGTAACTACCCTCGACCAGGATGCCAGTTCTCAAATTCGGGACATGTTCAGCGCAGCCAGGAACACCTTTTAGCTTGCCATTACAATTCCCTAAATCACAGGTGGATGAGTTTATTTCAACAAATCGCCTTAGAATTATCTAAAAAATGAAACATACATTAATGCAGCACGACCGGTGGTTGCTGAGAAAATGCATCAATTGTGATAGTCCATTTTAAACTAATGGGAATTTTTGATGTTATGCAAATGTTCTCTCCTTTCATCTGGCCATTTGTAATTCTGTTGTTTGAAGTTGATAGGCTGCCGGTCGTAATTACTTTGGATGCTCCGGCCAAACGGATAACCCCCACTGCAGATAATGAGCTAGTCACGTGGCCATGCAGACATTTACCATCCTGTCCTCTAATCTGAAGGGGACCATCATTTCGATCTGAAAACCTTCCATTTTCTTGTATTTTTTTCTAGAGTTCAGTCATGATTGTAGCCCGTTTTCACAACTACTCCCTACATTCCAGTCATGCACTGGCCATGCCATTTGCCCTGCACAGAAATGAGCTTTCAGAGACACGAAGTCTGTGGAAAGTTTGTTTTCAACACCACTTAGCAGGCAACACTTTATTGCAATTTTAAACAGCTGGGATGCAAGCCAGGATTTCAGTGGGGGAAGCCATTTGTGCATCGTCATACATCGATATTCCCTATGGAACAAGTGGAAACTACAAAAATAACACCATCCATCCTTCTAGTATGGCATCAAGTGGGTATGCATTTTCCATTCACTTTGCCCAGTCTAGTAGTTTCCATCATGGCCACCGTTTACTCCATCCTTCTCTTTAAAAACAATCCATGGAGTTAATTCAGCACGTTACTTCAAATTTGACTATGTGCTACACTGAGAAAAAATTATTTGCTCATAAATTCAACTTTCTTTCTTCCTTCCCTTTTTCACCCTTCCCGCCTTTTCTAGTGTCTTTCTCTCACTTCTTCCATCGTACTATTTGCTTTCTAAGCTCGACCGCAGCACAGTCCCTCTGCCATGGTTATTGTTGTCACACATTCCTAATTTCTTCAGAATCAGAATCCTGAAGAATCTTTGAGTGACTCAGTTATGGATCGGAACTTCTTTCTCTTCCGCTTGAGTAAACCTTCTCCGCAAGCGCCATTGTACGCAACACGTTCTTCATTCCAGCAGAGAAGGAACGTTTTCACTGACTAAACTACCAAAGGCTCTACTCGCCTCCTAGCTGTCCAATTACAGCATTTGATCATACACCACTTGTTCATTTACACAGAGTTTAAACGAGAGTCTAATTTTACTCCAGTAAGATGAATACACAGCAAACACTCCTCCAACATGCACTTCAAAGTTTATTAAAGTCTATATTGGCACCAACTACCTATAGTACCATGCACTGCAAATCTAACACTCTTTCCCTTCTTTCTCCATTTTACTATATGTGATTTCCGGAAATCTAGTTGACAAATTATTGGAATACTTACATTTCGACGCTGAAGTGTGACACAGTCTACTGTTGCATCTTCTTTTGATCTACTTCTACTTTCAATCATTGGACTACTATCCTATCTACTACTACACATTTTTCCCAGGAGGGATTCCCCAGCCTTACCCCTGTCCCTGTCTCACTAAATCAGGGCCAGGAGCGGAGTCAGGAAAGCTCCCCAGCTGTCCTCAAACAACTGCTTTCCATCAGGTAAGGGTTCAGTGAACCAACCCTTGTGGTGTACCAATGTAAAAAAGCTCAAAGTCATAACATGCAGTCTACCCACCAACAAGCCAAAAGGGTCTGCCTCGGGACTAAATGAAATCTTCATGTGACTCATGGACAAAGTTTTTCTTTTGACTTGTTGCCGGTATTCTGCATGCGAAACATAATATACGTTACATCTTGTTTAACACAGACTAAGTCTTGCCCCAGACATCTTTATGTTAGAGGGGAACATTTTTCTCATGTCTTTCTCTCAAACTCGTGTCAGTATTTGCAAATCCTGATTTTCACGCGAAAGGGGCCTTTGATTTTCTTTCGCCACCATGATTTGAAAGACTGCGTTTCCTTTTGTAATGCCAGATAAGCCTTTTCCACATTGCACTTTTTGTGTTACTTGTAGAACCCCCTGCAGTCTGCCTTAATAGGTCCATTTTCAGTGTGAAGGTTCTTTTATGAAGGCTAGCAGGTCAATTATTTCCAGTGGGCCCTTCAGTTCTGTTAGTTTGGGGCCTTTGATTACACCACACAATACACAGTGAGACTGAAACTATCACAGCCAGAGTTTTGTTTCACATGGCATGCAGATGTATGCATCCCTTCTCTTTCAAATAAGCCATTAGTTGCACCTCTTGGTGGCAATGGCCACAAAACACATTTCCCATTTACTTTTGTTATTGATAGTTAACCTCTTGTTGCGACAGTGCCCGAGCCCTTCAAGCCCAGATGCAGCCCCTCATGTTACTGTACACACAACTGTTTGCTTTGCAGGAAGAGGATAGGGAGGGGGCAGTAGAAGAGATCCAGGAACTTCAGACACTAAAATAAACACACAGCGCTCATTTAGGTGTCTGATTCAAAGAGCTACTGGGAAGCCTCAGGAGGGCTACCAGTGGCTCACGATCTACTGGTTGGAGACTCTGGTCCTAGACCATTTCAAAAGAAACGTGTCACCCAAGGAGAGACTGTGTTTGCTATCAATAATGCAATAACTGCACTTTGAGTGTTGCTAACTCTGGAAAATGTCGACCGGTGGATAGCCCCATCTGACATGTTCCAGCTGCTCTGACTTATGATCAGAGAGCGTGCTCTTAGTTTTTCCACATCCTCTGGATCCATTTCTCGGATTGTGATGCCATGATCAATAGGCCAATTCCAGAACACACAAGTGAGGGTAATGTCTACAGCTCCAATAATAGAGCCCGATTTTGGAACCTAAAGAGCTGGGCTCTAATTTCTAGTTTTACCAGCTGTCCAAACATTTGTCTGATTCTGGGCAATTCTTTTAATCTCTATGTACCTGAAACTACAGCCCCTGTGCACCCAACCTGGTGTCTTCACACTGAACATCATAGTCATATTGATTGAGTAAACCAACAGCTTGTTGCCTTAACCGGATAGGAACAATATCTTCCAGGCTAGGACGCATTTATTGCGCTCAAGGACATTGATGTTGGAGGACCTGTTTAAGTGGGACCACACGTCATACAATTGAAGGTTCTCCAGGGAGCACCTCACGCAACTGTATGTGGCTGTGAAAATCTCAGGCTCACTAGATGAGTTTCCGGAAACCAACATTAAAAGCCCTACAACACTTCCTGGGCAATACGAATCTTCTCAGAGTTAAGACCATTGAGGTATTCCCACTTCACAACATTGTTAGTCTCAGGTGTGTAACCAGGGCATCGACTGATATGACTTATCCTATAAAACTAGGGCTCTTCCCATTGAGTGGACGTACACCTTACGTGCTCCTTTAGGGGGTGGTGTGTTCGTAACTATTAAAGGCAGCAGGAATGGACCCAGAAAATGCGTTGCTGTTCACAGAGAGCAGAGGTAAGGAGTCAACAAACCAAACACAATAAGGAACAGGCACTCCATCGAAACACTGGTGCTGATGGGGAGCACAGAAGGCCATGCCCTGCATGACACATGTAACACCCAGTGAAGGTCTTGTGTAGAAGACCAAACTATATAGGGTAGAGTGCTATATAGTGGCTCGCAGTGGTATGATATGATATGATATGGCATTTGTAACGCGCCTATACACAAGTGTTTCAAGGGGCGACGAGGCAGGGAGGGGGGGAACAAGGGGAGACAGACAACGATCCTACTAGGCCAGGTGTCATTTAGATCGCGCAAGTGCATGGGTAGGGGGGACGGGAAAAGTGCACGGGGGAAAGGGAGAGGGGAAAGTGCAGTACAGGGTTAGTAATGAACAAGATAAATAATAAGGGCCAGCTGGTGGCAAGTGCAAGATAAGTGCAGACAAGTGCTGGGAAGGGGGGTTGTAGGGATACAGAGACAGTCCCGCAGTGCAGGGGTTGGCAGGAAGGCAGTGCAGGGGAGAGTGGCTGGGCCAAAGACCGAGATTGGCGAGTGGCCCAGTTGCTAATTCAGTACAGTTTC
Source organism: Ambystoma mexicanum (assembly GCF_040938575.1). Taxonomy (NCBI): domain Eukaryota; kingdom Metazoa; phylum Chordata; class Amphibia; order Caudata; family Ambystomatidae; genus Ambystoma; species Ambystoma mexicanum. The sequence continues at coordinate 1,559,376,319 of NC_090937.1, read as the reverse complement.
AGTGATTAAGCAGGGGAGAGGGAGAGAGAAAGCAGAAGCAAAGAGGAAGGTTTTGAGGTGCTTCCGGAACCGGAGATGCTTCTCCTCAAGTTTCAGGGAGGCAGGAAGGCTGTTCCAGAGGGAGGCCCCTGCTGCGGAGAGAGATCTCCCCCCAACTCGTTGCTTGGAGAAGCGGCTGACCCAGAGGGAGTTGGAGGCGGAAGAGCGAAGTGCTCGAGAAGGAAGATATTTAGGAAGGGAGAGTTGAAGGTAATTTGGCCCCAGGCCCCAGAAGGCCTTGAGGACAATGCCGAGGGTTTTGAACTTAATCCTCGCAGCCACAGGGAGCCAGTGTAGCGATTTCAATCCTGGAGAGATACGGTCCCTGGGCTTGAGGCCAAGGACAAGTCTCGCAGTCCTGTTCTGGATGAGTTGCAGAGAGTAGAGGCAGGAAGATTTAGATAGAGGCTGTTACAGTAGCCCAGCTTCGAGAGAACCAGGGCTCTGGAGACAGTGAGCTTCTGGGGGAAGGAAAGGAAAGGAAGGATACCTCTGAGGAGGTGCAGCTGGTAGTGTGACTTCTTAGAAACGTCAGAAATGTGAGGAGAGAAGGAGAGTGTGGAGTCGAAGGTGACCCCGAGGTTTTTTGCCTTGCAGGTAGGAGCAGGAAGAGGGCCAAGAGAGGCCGACCAGAGAGCTACTGGGAAGGGGGGAGTGGGTGTGCCGATGAGTAGAATCTCGGTCTTACTGGCATTAAGGCAGAGGTCGTTGGCGGCACACCATTCCTGGATAGCAGAAAGACAGTCAGAGATGAGGGAAGGAGAAGAGGAGGCCGAGGGTAGCCTGAAAATGAGCTGGGTATTATCCGCATAGCACTGAAAGTTGGGACAGAGAGCAGCGATGCAGTGGGCGAGAAGTGCCAGATACTGGTTGAACAGCCAGGGAGAGAGGTTAGAACCCTGGGGGACACCACAGGTAGAGAAAAACATGTCAGACAGGAAAGACCCCAGTCGGACCTGGGAGGGTCGATTTGAGAGGAAAGGGGTCAGCCAAGCCAGAGCCTGACCAGTGATACCCAGGTTATCACGGAGACGGTTGAGCAGGATGGTATGGTTGACAGTATCAAAGGCAGAAGAGAGATCAAGCAAAATGAGAACACATGGAATGTTAGAGTCAAGGTTCGCGAGCAGGTCCTCACGGATGTTCAGGAGAGAAGATTCCGTGCTTCTGGCAGCTCTGAAGCCAGACTGATGGTCATGAAGGCTACCAACAGATTCAGCATGGAGATTAAGCTGGGAGATGGCAAGTCTCTCCAGGAGCTTGCTCAGGAAAGGAGTGATAGAGATAGGGTGATAGTTAGCTGGGCAGGACGGGTCGGAAGAGGGTTTCTTAAGAAGGGGGTGCACAAGGGAGTGCTTGAGAGGAGATGGGAAGACTCCAGAGGCGAAGGAGTGATTGCAGAAGTCAGCAAGGGCAGGAGCCAAGGAGTCGATGTGGTCCTTAATAATTTTGGAGGAGCAGGGGTGGACCTGTGTTGACGAGACTTTCATAGATCGGACTTGTCTCGAAACCTCATCAGCAGAAAAAAGGGGAAAGGCAGAGAAGGAGAGAGGAGGGGTGGCTGCAGAAGGGCCAGAGGATGGGCAGGGAATAGAGGGGGGGGAGGTGATGGGAGGAGAGTGAGGACAGGATGTCCTGAGTTTTAGAAATGAATTGAGAGGCCAGTGCCTTACAGAGGGCCTGGGAGGGGACAGGAGAGGTAGAGACTGCAGCAGGGTTGGCCAGCTCCTTGCAGATTTAAAAGAGTTCAGCCGAATTGTTAGATGCCGCAGTGATGTTGGCTTGGATAAGGGCTCTCTTCTTGGTGAGAACGGAGAGCCGGTATTGCCTTTGGAGCAGGTGACAGGCCAGTTTGTCGGAGGATGAACATGAAGCACGCCATTTCCTCTCTGCCACCCTGCACAAGCGTTTAAGGGTGACGAGATCCGAGTCATACCAGGAGTTACATTTGGCTTTGGGCTTCAGGCGGATTCTCATAACAGGGGCAAGGATATCAAGAGTATCAGATATAGCAGAGTAGAGAGTGGAGAGGGCTGTGTCAGGGTGGGAGTCAGCCGAGGGGGGAAGAGGGGGCGAGAAGGTGGCAGCGAATGCCTCAACTGAAACACGCTTCATGGGTCGGATGACCGAGAAGGAAGATGGCAGTGATGAGGGTGGCTTTGCCTGTGGGGTAGGAAGGGTGAGGTGGGAGGAGAGGAGAAAGTGATCACTCCAGGAGAGAGGGGTGGAGAGAGGGACAGAGAGGGGAAGGTCAGAAGAGATCAGGGCATCAAGAGTGTGCCCAGCAGAATGGGTTGGCCCAGACGGGAGAATAGAGAGTGAGAGAGAGTCGCAGAGGTCACGAAAGAGTCCAGAGGGGGGACAGGAGGCATCCAGGTGGATGTTGAAGTCTCCAAGAAAGTGGAGTTGAGTGGTTGAGGACAGGAGTGAGGAGGAGAGGTCCGCCCACTCGGAGAGGAAGGAGGAGATTTCACCAGGTGGCCGATAGATAGTAGCCACGGTAAGGGAATGGCTAGGAGAGAGAGAGAGTCGGCAGGCAAGACATTCAAAGGAGGAGTAGGTCTGCGTGGGAATAGCAGTGGCAGGCATCCACTCAGGTGAGATAAGGGCCACACACCCCCCAGCACAGTTGGGCCTGGGCACGGAGAGGATCTTGTAGCCGTCAGGTAGGAGTGTGTCAAAGCTGGTGACAGAGCTGGCCGTGAACCATGTCTCAGTGAGACCGAGTACGTCAAGGTCCAGTTCCTCAAGAAGGCGGCAGATATCAGAGGAATGTTTGACAGCAGAGCGAGAGTTAAGAGTGGCAATGTGGAGAAGGTTGCCCTCTTTGAAGGACTTCCGGGGAGGGGTACAGATCAGAGGTACGCCCTGCAGAGGAGGAGAAGGAGCACGGGAGGGGGCAGGGAGGGAGGGTAGAGGCAAGGTAGCCGAGGACAGAGGAGGGGGGACAGCAGGAGAGGAAAGGAAGTTGATGAGGCGCGGGAAGCGTCTATCAAAGAGGTGAAGGTTGGACTGAGGGCCTTGGACCAAGACGGTCCCATTAGCGTAGACATTAATGATGGCCTTAGAAGAGTGGAAGGAGGCCAAGAGGACGTCCCAGCGGGTGCCACCATTAATGGGAGAAGAGGAGAAAGGAGAGAGCACAGAGACCATATGAAGGGTTCATAGGTCAGGTGAAGGCACGAAAAAGAGGATGTCAGTGAGTTTCCTTAGAGGAGGCACTGGTGTAGGTGTCAGCGATAGGGAGGCCTGGGTTGGAGACCAGGATGTCCTTTTTAAACTTTTTCCTACCAGATTTAGTGAGGAGAGCAGGATAGTCAATGGAGAAGCAGTTAGAAAAGATAGGTGAGATAGAGAGCACCATGGGATAGGAGAGGGTGGGGGGGGGGTCGGACAAGCACGAGCGGGCAGGAAGAGAGCAGCAAGCCCTAGTTTACCACAAATTCAGAACACAGTGAACACAGTAATGCATATCAGGTACCCAGTGGAGAGGCCACCTAAGTTTGAAAATCCTGCGAGGGGAGAAAAACCCTGGTTTACCACAGATTCAGAACACAGTGAACACAGTAATGCATATCAGGTACCCAGTGGAGAGGCCACCAAGTTCGAAAATCCTGCGAGGGGAGAAGAACCCTAGTTTACCACATTTTGCAAGGCATAGTGAAGACAGGGCACAATGCGAAGGAGGTGACAGGTCTAAAGGCGGTGGGCAGAGGGAGCAGGTGGAGCTAACCAAGGTGGACCGGCGCCAAGCGTCCCCTGCGGACACCTGCAGACACACAGGGAGCCGCAACTGTAGGAGTCGCCCTTGGCCTTGGGGCCCTTAGCCGCAGGGGGCTGCCCAGGAGGGGGTGGTTAAAGGCAGAGGGAGGAGAGGAAGGGGAGGGGGTGTAGGCGGGAAGGGAGAGGAGGACCAGGAAATGGGAGGGAGGAGCAGGCACAACAACGCGCTCAGAGCGCGAAGCAAAAGAATTCAAATTCAAATTGGAACACAAATCCACTCACGGAGGCCCGCAAGGGCCAGGCAGGGCTTCCTTGGCCTGCAGTTCCCTCAGGGCTTCCGGCGACCGCTCACCCACGCTCCACTGAACAGTGGCTGCAAGTATCGAGTTCAAGACCCTCAGCATTGTCCACAAGGCTTTCTGGGGTCTGGGTCCAAAATACCTTCCTACTCAAGCTCTTTGCTCCTCCACCGCCAACTCCCTCAGAGTCAGTCGCTTTTCCCAGCAACGAGTTGGGGGTAGATCTCTTTCTTCGGCCGGGAGCCTCCCTCTGGAGCAGCCTCCCTGCCATCTTTGGCTCTGGAAGCACCTTAAGACCTTCTTCTTTGCTTCTGCCTTCACTCTTCCTCTCCCCTGCTGATCTCTGTCTGTTACTGCACTGGGCACCTGGATACCTTCTGAATTCGGGCCCAAATCCCTGCCCACCCAGCTGCATTCCCGCACTGACTCCTGGCAACCTCTGCTCTTGGGTCTGTATCTGTTACCCTACAGTCCCCCTACCTGCACTTACTAGACACCTGTTGTCTGCGCTTTGCTCCTGCACTTGCCACTGCACTTTCTCCTTTCCCCCTCCCCGGTACTTGCGCAATCTCAATGTCACTGGGCGTAGTAGGATTGTTGTCTTGGCCTCCCTTGTACCTCTCCCTTGCCTTGTTGCGCCTTGAAACACTTGTGTATGGGCGCTCTATTAATAAAATATATCATATCGGAGGGATGGCACCCACTGGCACCAAGCAGATGTCGGCTCTCGTTCTACTGATGTTGCAAGCCCTCACGACTGTATGGTATAACTTCCTGTGCCTGGGTCAAGTGATATGTGATGTCACCTTTGGTGATATCTCTTCCGGTGAAGTCCTCGAGGACGGAAGGTCGTTCAATGTCACTTTTGCTATAGATTTGGTGAGTTATCACAAGTGACAAGATGAGGGCTGAAGGAGTGGTCTAGAATGGTCCAGTGAGAACAGCAATCAAATGTATTAAAAAAAATAGTTTTTTTTATGCGAGGCTAAGAGGTAAGTGGAATATATTAAATATTATAGATAACTGTTAATGCTGCTTATCCAAGACTCCTCCTGCCAGCCAAAGAGCTGCTCCATAAATTACTTTCATGTACTGAGTCACATTTTAACTAACCATTGATGCCACTGAGAACACTTGATCGGCTGCCCAATGCACAATACTTTATTTGTATTGTAAGTACATTTGCACGAATAAGAAATGCAAAGTGGTATTATTGCAATGTTGGCCCGTAATCTGCTACCCATGTGACCTTTCTATGCAATGACTGTCTGCTACAAGCACCGAATGCAATCTTATTCTTAAGCAAAAAGCGCCTAGATGCCTCTGGGCGATATACATGAGAAAATAAATGACAAGCCAATGAACTATCAATTTCGAATTTGAATATGTACTCAAAAAATATATGAATGTTATTGATTTTTGTCTTCAGTATAAAAACTGAAATGTATAACGAACATATTGATGCAAATTAAAAGCCGTTGCATCAAGCGAAATCGTTGCTATTAGCATCCGGGGGGCGTAAACCCCACGTGCTAATAGCAATAATCACTGGCTAACTGGGCTGTACCAGGCGGTTATGTCCCAGAGGATCCCTTGGTTCTTGCTATGCTCAAGCTTATTAATTTGGGACCTGTGCTTTTATCACGGATAAAGACCAGGGAGCTGAGGCTTATTGATTGATTAATTAACCACTGGGGTTTATGTATGGGTCAGCAGTCCACCTGTATCAGCATATTACTGTAATGTATGCAATTGTAATTGGTTATTTATAACGTGCTTAAGACCCAGAGGTTTCTAAGGACGACCCGGGGATCGAACCTGTGTTGCTCCTGTGGTCTTGTTTCCAAGGCGAGGACGTTGCTGCTGGGCTATCCTCCCGTGTGCAGTTTTCCTTTACAAGATGCTCTGACTACAATACATACGTTCAGAATAGAGTACACCTCTCAGCTTTGAACCATGTTCCGGGCGGCATGAAATATATTTAATATGCATGGACCTAGCGAATCACCCTCCTCCCCCCCCCCCTCGTACCCCTCAAGCAAGCTATAGAGCCTAATAGACTTGAGGATGTTGCGTAGCGCTACATTAAGTGGCCAGCTGTAACTTTCTCTGGTACCCAGGAAATAGGGGAGAGAAGTAAGAGGGAAGAGATGGTCATGAAATGCATCAGCCCAGAACACACAGAACCTTAATCAAATACTCAACTTCTGTGACAGTTATTCAGGACCCAGAAAGACCAATGAAAGCATTGCAGAGAAGGAACTTACTTGAAATGCAGTTTTCTATGGTAACCAGGCCGGGCTAGCCAACCCACCTAACAGAAAAATACATTGGGCTTTTCAGAAGGACTGTTGTAAGCGTCCTTTGAGAAACCACTAAGGATATTACTATCTGTATATGTTTTAAAGCATATATTCCGCTACAGGATTCTAACTTAGAAAGGGGAGTGAGGCCTGCTGGTAGGCGCATTGCAGACTGTCTTCCCCATGTGCTTTCTGCCCAGATGACTGAGGGAAAATGGTCCCTTTAAAAAAGAAAAAGACGTGGTGGTTCACAAGTTGGGTGTGATATCCCCATGGGAGTGTCCTGTGATGGTGGCTTTATTTAAGAACAGAGAACAGGGGGTGGGCAAAGGTTTGCGGAAGCGGACTCCTGTGAGATGGGGAGAGTTAGACGGGGACACATCAGACTAAAGCTGTGGTTTTCCAGGAAAGAGTGGGTGCCCTGCTTTTGACAGGTGGGCCTCCTCTTTAAGGAGAGACCCAGACCCCTACCTCAGAAGGTGTGCTTTCAAATCCAAAGGCTGCTCGCTTACATCTGCCCCGTTTGTAGAGTCACCTAAGGAAGAGACTGCCAGTGATTCACCCTGGCAGAACCTCTGGAGGGTGACCAATGACTGCACTAAAAGACTGTTCGAATGTAATGTCTCCGGATAATAGCTCAAGGGCAACGTGCTCGCCTTGGAAGCAAGAGGACGTGGAGCAGCACAGGTTCGATCCCGTATCCGGGCTTAGAAACCTCTGGGTATTAAGCGTGTTATAAATAACCTATCGTGTGTGTCATATCTGGTTTTGACAAGTGCCCAGCCAAGTGAATTGGGTCATGAGTTCATGTAGAACAGAACACAGATGGGGAGAAACAGACGAGGACTAGGTGAAGTAACTAAAGCGTGTGTGTTGCCAAGGCCATAGAGCAGGCACAGTAAACCGGATAAGTGGTAGCCTTTCCCCATGTTACTGGTGCGAGTTCACCTTAGCCTCTAGGAAAGGGGAAACTGGCTAGGAAAGGGAAGTCTCCCCTTGAGATAGAAAGCACCCTTCAGATTGGAACCATGCATTTCTTGCTTTCTTATAACGTGCTTAATACTGATAAAGGTTCGATTCGGTTTTCGAAGCGCGGATGCGGGATTCGAACCTCTGTTGCCCCTGTGCTATCCTCCGTTCACATATTGTTGAAACCATATCTTTTCCTCGATACTATGTTGAGATGAAAATGATCTCCCACAAAGATCCGCAGAAAATATAAATGTATAAGGTTACCAAATTGTAATATGTAAAAGGCAGCTTGAGTGTATAATACGTTATAGGAAACAAATGGAGTCAATAAATCCTTTGTGTGATGCATTGTACGAGTAGTAGTTTCTTTGAATCGTTTGAGTTCATCGTATGTAGGTTCTGGAGATACAGCAAGCGTTTACTTATAAATGGGCCCCTCTCCACCCAACAGGTCAGGGCATAAGTGGCCATTTAAATCACTGGAGGAGTAAGATATGCATTGTGAAGACACTAGGAGGGAGGGAAGTGGACTTGCATGAAATTCGGGAGCCAGTTAATCCTCAAAATCTTTCCTCTAAACCTCGCAGGTATCACCAAGAAACAAAACCTGTGTTGCACTAGAACATATTCACAGAATGTCCACTTAAATCCATTATCTACCAAATGTGCTCACATGCATTTCTAAAGGTAATTGTAGAGGAGTACGTGGGTGCATTTTCTCTAGCTCCCGCCCCCTCACCCCCGTCATACTAGAAGAGCAGGAGAAGGGCTATATGCGAGACTCCATGTGTTATGCCCATGCCTCATTGAGTGTACGAGAGACAATATGCACTCAGACAACCGCATTCAATGTACCCTCACACTGAAAGTGTGGAAGGATGTCAGCTCGCACTGTTGGTCCTCATGGAGCGCTGAGTCAAATCTGACGTGGGCAAAGTGATCCCATAAAGAAGATATACAAAGCCATGCTAAAATAGTATTGAAATACTGAAGAGTGACGATGTGATTAAAGTAACAAGAGAAACATGTACGAAACAATGAAGTAATCATGAATGCAAAAGAAGATAAAGTAACTTACAGACCAATAAGTGTAAATACGCAGTAATTCAAGGTAGAAATGATGCATATAAGCTAGCTATAGAGTAATATATAACGTGGCAAGGACAGCCATTATTGGAAAATGGATGCCGGCTTGTGAAGATATTCAATTCAACTACCTCAGAAGCCAATCAGGGTTGGAGAGTCGGGAGACGCTGGAAGAACAGCTTTGTGTGCAAAACAAAGATGAGTTGATGTTGGCCTGGGATCAAGGAGGCTATTTTTAAGGAACAGCTGCAAAGCACAAAGGGAGGCGAAGAGATGAGTCATGGACATGAGACACATTTCTCTATGATTAAGGAAGAAAACATCTGCAAGAGCCAAGCATTGGACAACTAAAAGTGTATAAAGTCTATGCAAGGAAGAGTGAGCAAATCTCCAGAGGCCCAGAGGAGCAATGACACCCATCATATTTAAATCAAATGGCACTAAATAAGAGGCTGAATTGGACACATTCGTGGTCTCTTCACACGTGACCCAGAAGTCGAAAACAAGTGTTATTCATTAAGCCTCGAATGAAGTTAGTGATGTGCTTTCACTCCTTTGAATGTCCAAGAACATAGAACAGGCTGCAAGGTCAACTACAAACCAGAGACTTTGGCTCATGGATGAACTGTTGAGAGATGAAGGACTAATTGGGGACATAGGGAGTAATCTGATGTCATCCAAGCACCTGGGTTTCGGTTTGCTGGCGTGCTGCTAGGCGAGTTGAAAGTACAAGCTTGGGTGGGAATGCTAACCAATTAGTGGCTCTATGGGGCAACCTACTATACAATGTTGCATATACCAATCACCTGCCATTTTGTTTGCTATAATCAGTATTATACGTATGTAGAGGTTTCGAGGGTTGCCATACAGATAAGAGATGGCCAATGAAGTACTTACCCATATACCTTCTAGGAGTAGATTATGTTACCCTAATCCAATCCCACCACTATAAGGTGTTATGGTTTGCCACATAGGATGATGTCATAGATGACACCTATTGGGGTATAAGACCCCTGTGTTGTCAGGTTTGTGTGCGAGTGTTCAAGCATCTGTCTGACGTTTGCCAGATGACCCTGCTTTATTAAATGAAGAATAACATAGTACTTTGCCTTCTTCCTTGGTCTGTACGGTTATTTGCTCCGAGATCTTTATTGGTAATTCCATCTAGCACAAGAGACGCTTCAAGGTGCTAGACCACATAATATCCCAGCAGGGTACAATCCTAAAACTAAGCAACAGGCTTTATGTTGTAATGTGCTTAGGTGACAGCCGTCTGTGTCTGTACCTAGAATGTTATGATTAGAATGGTTGTGGGCTAAGGGGTTGGAATGTGGCAGAGAGTGAGCAGAGTCAGTTCTTGGATGTGAGCGGTTAGGGTGACAGACGCAGGCGGTGCTGCCGGGCCGTCGAAATAAAGAGACTTTGAATATATATCGATATCCCCGCGTTTCTTTGAGAGTTGGTTGCAACAGTTGGCAACGAGGACAACAAGGACGGCCCGGTAAACAAACCAGATCCTACGCAAGATTTGAGAACTGGTGCTCGGCGAGTTCTCCCGTGCTGAAGCAGCCAAAGAAGAGTTAAGGAGGCTGGATAAGACTTGTTTTTGCATGACCGAAATACTTGTTTTAACGCAGTTACAAATTTCTGAGTATCACGCACGCGCGATGGACACATCGTAAGACGAGCGGTAAGGCATCTAGAGTAAAAAACCTAAAAGCGTCATATGACGCAGCGCCATTTTGGAAAGGCATAGTAGTAAGGCAGTAATCCTCATTACTACAAACAAGTGAGAGTCATCTTCTTCCTCACAGTACATTAAAAAAAAATGTTTTAAATGTTTTTTTTTTCTTTTCCCTGTAAAGAGACACTATCAGTTACAAGGATTTACCTAAAAACTCGGTAAGGTAAACACAGACCAGGTACACTTACTTAAGAAGGACAAAATGCAAGGCATTACAGTACATCCGCCTGCAAGTTTCCTACCAAGTCCAGGCCAGCCAAGCGTTGTATGGCCTGAATGGAAAGAATTTTGGAAGAATTACATACAAATCGTGGAGCAGGAAGGACTGTCGCCCCAAAGGAAGAAGTAGTTGTTGCTCCGTGCCCTGGGTCTAGAAGGGCAAAGGAAATACAGGGAATTACCAGATTTGTGCAATGACGAAGCAGGTGACATTGGTGAATATGAAAGAGCATTGAGGCAATTAGATAAATATTATGCCCCAGAAGTAAATGTGGCCATTAAAAGATACAATTTATATACCAGAAAACAAGGAGAACAAGAGTCAATCGAAGAGTACATGTCAGCCCTCAGGAAATTGGCCCATACATGTCGATTTGGCACAGGCATCACTCTAGATGAGTTAATCAGAGACCAAATAATTATTCACACTAAAGACTCACTGATACAAGATAGACTCTGGATGGTGGGCAATTCTTCACTGCCTGAAGCCATCACCATAGCCAGAAGAGTAGAGCTTACCCAATTATGTGCTAAAGAAATGAAAAGTATGAAGCTAGGAGCAGGTCAAGCTCAATGCGTTGCACAGAGTAACATCAGATCAACGCAGGATTTGGAGGAACAAGTTTCAGTAAATGTTGTGAGAAGCAAGAAGGATAAAGAGCGGACAGAAGAGCTTGGCAATAAGAATTACAAGCCTAGAGGACAAGAGCACAAGGAGATAAAGGGCAATACCAGGAGGCCTAGGTTTAGAAATGAGTTCAAGACGTATTCATCGCAAACCAGGCATGGAGACAAATGTTTCAATTGTGGCAGGTTCGGCCATTACGCCTACTCAAGAAAATTGTGGTAGTGTGCAGACACAAGAAAAGGGTGTCAATGATTCAGGAGGATGAAGATTCTGACGAGGCGAGAGTAATAGTAGTTCGAGAACCACCTGGAAGGGAATTAAAATATCCACGATGCAAGATTAGCCGAAAACTGGAAACTTTCAGTCATGGTGGACAGCTGTTCCCCCCCGAAGAACTTGGGAAAGGCTGGTTCACAAAGGTTTTAATACAGATGTATGTCCGCCGGACATTAAGAACCCGGGAGGGTTTGAAGGGTCCAAGATACACATCATGGGATGTTTCAACAGCGTCATCCAAGTCAAGGGCCGTCAAGCTCAAGTGAAGTTCTATATTGCACAAAAAGGAGTAGATGTGCTTGGATGGAGAGACCAAGCAGCTTTGCGAATTAGATTAGAACCATGTGAGGATGAGCCAGAACTATTGGTAAGTAGCAACAATGAAGCTGAAACTCAAAAGAAGTCGGAGGCAAACCCTGATGATGTCTTCCAAAAACGGTTGGGGCTGTTGAAAAACTTTGCTCACAGGATAAGGATGAAACAAGGGGCAAGACCGGTCTCGCACAACAAAGCCAGACCATTACCGTTTGCTTTGGTGGACAAAGTTGAACAAGAACTAAACAGACTCAAGGAGGAAGGTGTGATTGAAAGAATAGAGTCGTTGCAGTGGGTGACCCCATCGTCGTTTCGTTGAAGAACAATGGCAAATTGAGGGTTTGTGTGGACCTAAGGAAAAGTTAGGTGCCCCCCTGTCTCAACCATGTTTTCTCCACTGAACCATTAATTGAAATAATGTGCATCTGCAGCATGCTCCTACAGAAGATCTCTATTCCCGAGCTTTAGAGCAGACTGACCTTAGGCTCTAGGAACAACATAGATAAGCTGCACAGAGAATGTTACCTTGTACCAGAGAACACAATATGCCCCCACGCACTGTATTGCCCTGCTCCCAGACAGTAAATTGTCTGTAGGAAGACGGGGGGAAAATGCAAGTATGTTGCCTTGCTAATACCATCTACGTGGAAAGGTCATGAAGCCCGTGGTCTCTATCACATGAGGGGGCTGGACAAGTGAATCGTATGTGATTCCAAATTGTATATATGCAACTACTTTTGGTGGCTTGGGCTCTCTCCCGCCACAGTGTTTGCACGCATGCATTGTGGGGTGCTGAGACCCAGTCATACGACTGTAATAAATGTTGTTCTTTGACCTTCTGGCTATTTCCATTTCTTTGTAGTAAGCCTAATTTTTTTTGTCTTTCATCTCAGGTGCAGGCGAAGAAGGCAAACGAGTCGGGGTTTAAGGGGTTGTTTGACCCACCCGTTACTCAAGTAACTTCACTTCAGTCTTCTGTCATCCCCTTTGCAAACATTATAACGATAGAAACCAGTGTCAAAACTACTGCTAAAGATGCCCTAGGCCCAAATATTCAGAAAAAAAGCCAGAAATATGAATTCTGCAACGGTTGCAAGGGAACATAATGATATCAGATGCACTAACTGTGGAGAATAGTTGTGTATTGTCCACTGAAGGACGAGCCAAAAAGGGAGTCAGAGCTTTGCAGGTGCAGTGATAAGAGGTGCTGGAAACAATCTGGATTTTTCCACTCTTTGCTCCCAATGCTTGCTGTCTTCCCTTCGGCCGAGGGCAGTCTGGTAACCATGAAGGGGCAGGGATTTCCCCATAAAGAGAAGAGGTATTCCTCATGGAAAACAGAGAGAGTTGGACCTCGGTGATGCAGTCCCGCTGAGAGGGAGAACGCTCCGCTTCAGACCCCGTTAGCATGAGTGATCTCTCTGCCTACCTGCTCAGGGACCAAGCAGGGTTGTGGTGGCTGAGATGAAGGCGTCTTCTCGTCTTCTGCAACAATACTAACGGTGATGCTCTTTTTCTATGTTTATGTGTCATCGACTATATGTCATGTTTTAGTGGTATATATATATATATATATATATATATATATATATATATATATATATATATATATATATACATTCAAAGAAAAAACTTTGTTAAACAGACATTATGGTTCCAAGTGAAACTGAAAAACCCCTGAAATTCACCAGTTATGGTAAGCTAAGCAACCATAACTCGTGCCACCACTGTGCACTACTAAGACTAACACCCAGGACATCAAAGATGACATCACAAATGTCATTGATGACATCACATATCTGGGCCACTTGTTTTTGTTCCTTGACACATATATATATATATATATAGGCCAGGTGGTTTTGTTCACTGGCAGTCAGAATAATAAAATTTGAAAAGGTGCTATATATCTAGATGTTAACATTGTCATATGTTTTTTATGTACTTTCCTTAGGGTTTGGTCTCAGCTCATGGTGCACATACATGGGGAAATGAGAAGGCCTCAAACACACAATTCATTTGTATACATGAAGATAAACTTTAATGTCATTAACATTTTCTGATGATGCAGTTTCTTTCTTCCTTACTTTAGTTTCGCTGTTTGTGCCTCTGATTTGTATGCATTGTGGTGCTTCATATGTATTGTTTGTACCAGCACAAGTGCTGTAAGTCTTGAATTGTTAGCTAGTTATTATATGTTTAACATTACTCAAACTCTAAGAGAGCATTCATTGTACTATCCAAAATTACAATATTATAAATAGTGTACTTCTATGGTGCATGCTGTCATTGCCTATCTTTATATATGATTAGGTTTCTGTATTAACAACAACACTCCAATAAAATGATATTAGATGAGCACATCCTTTAATAAATTAAGTAGTTCATGATAGGTCTCCCGATCACCCCTGACATCTTGTTATCAACAATATAAACACAACTCCTTGTAGAGACTTTTCATGTTATGTTATGTTATGTTATTGAATTTCTACAGCGCTACAAGCCCTAAGGCATCCAAGCGCTCCATCACAAGCAGAAAGGTCGGTGATGGCAACCATGATGTAAGTTAGATAAAAAGTTCTGTCTTTAGGAGTTTCCGGAAAGCCAGAAGATTGCTCTCTATACGAAGCCCTAACGGTAGATTATTCCAGGCCTTAGCCACGAGCACCGGGAAAGAACGACCATTTCCACGGGCTTTCTTAGTCCTTGGCACCTGCAGACTTAGAGTCGTTGTAGAGCGCAGATTTCTTGCCGGTTGATATATCGTGACTTTATCCTTCAAATAATTAGGAACAGTTCCATAGATGCATTTGTGACCTAGAGTCAGTAATTTAAAGGAGATCCTAGCTGATACTGGGAGCCAATGTAGTTCCCTTCTCGCGTTAGAAGTGGGTTCATGCCTCTTCATACCGTGTATTATACGTACAGAGGCGTTCTGGATTTTCTGCAGTTTCTGTACGTCTTCTCTACTAGCCCCCCCCAGCAGGGCATTGCAGTAGTCAAGTCGTGGCAAGATGACAGCTCTGACCAGTTTGGCTCGATTTTTTTCAGAGATGAGAGGGGCCACCTGCCTCAATACTCGTAGGTGATAATGGGTATTTTTTACTATGGCATCCACGTGTGCACCTGCATCCAAGGAGGCTTCCATATAAACACCTAGTGTTTTTACTTTGCCAACGACTTCAATAAAACTATCATCTACCTGGAAACCAGTGAAAGCCTTAGCTAGTCCCTCTCTCTGTTTATTGGGCCCGTAGATCATTAGTTCCGTCTTTCCTGCATTTAAGCATAGCCAGTTTGTGGTCATCCAGTCTTTTATTACGCTGTATAACTTATTTAGTTTGAGTTGGTCTGCCTGATGGTCACCTGAAAGTTCCATTGACAGCTGGAAATCATCTGCATAGTTGGTAAAGAAATAGCCCAACTTCTCCAATTCTCTGCATAGAGGGGCAATACAAATGTATTTCACGTGTGATGTCATCAATGACATTTGTGATGTCATCTTTGATGTCCTGGGTTAGTCTTAGCAGTGCACAGTGGTGGCCTGAGTTATGGTTACTTAGCTTACCATAACTGGCAAATTTCAGGGGTTTTTCGGTTTTACTTGGAACCATAACGTCCAAATTTTCACCTTAAATCTCTGCCATTTCACATCATCTGGACTAATTTTTAACACTTCTATACACTTCTTGCAACTATTTCAGCAAGTTTTGCATCCATAGATGTCTACGAACATCTGACTTCATAGCGGACCTTACAGACAGTGCCACATGACCATGCGCTGGCGCGCGGCATGATGACGTTTCTGACAACCCGTCCGCACTTCACGATAAGATCTCTGCTTGGCGGACAGTTTAGAACTGCATTTTCTACTAATCTAGGAACTTCCAACTTCAAAATTTCCCTTGCGCAGCTCCAACACCTATTCCTACTCATTATCCATTAACAATCTAATACACAGTACATACTTTTAGCAAAACTGCTATTTATCTTAAAATGCCATCAGCTAATGCCATTCCTCCTCCTCAAGAGCCACCACCACTCCTGTAATCAAGGAGCATGAGAAACAGTGCCCCCAACTTAGAAATAACACACGCGCAACATTTTCCCTTGTCCACCTACCCCTCCATATTAGTGTTTGGTTGCTCTTCCCTCATTTCCCTCCCCACCTTTCGTTCTGAGCTCTCCTGCCAAAAAAATACATCCAAAAACAACAAACAACAAATTCCTTTAGGAACCACCTTTCACAGTTAAAAAATAGAACTAAAAAAAAAAAAATGTATAGACTCCATCTACTTTATATTTCTCAGTAAAGTACATAGACTAAATAACATTTTCCAACATTTCCATTTGCATTTTGTGTTATGCTAATGGGAATATTGTGGCGTTCATCCTCTGTTCCAGGGACTGGAACGCTGGATACCTGCCCAGCAGCCCAAGTTATCAAACCTAGAGAAGCGAGGGTGGATAACGAGGTCTCTGGACCATTATCCCCTCATTCCAGCCCCTGAAATGGGGGATGAAGGTCATTAGCACCCTAGGTTCCCAAAGCGTGAACCTGGGGTGCTAAAAAATAGGATTTTTCTTCCAACACTGGGATACCTGCGGCATCCCGGTGTAGGAAGGAAAATCCTTTTCCAGGATGGCCACCATGGAAAGGGAAGGTGAGGGTTCCGTACAGGGCCCTTCTTTGCTTTCCATAGCAGCCTGCAGAAGGCAAAAAGTGAACCCTATGACCATATTACCACAAGCACATTTTTCTTCCCTTTCAAATCTATCCTAATTTCGAAAAACTTTACCACAAAGCCAGACCCAGGTGGACATGGCCACTTTAATCCTATGTTTTGTCCCTTGTGATCATAGCCAGTAGCCAGATTGTCCGGATCATGACCTTATTCCATGACCCGGACAATCTGGCCACTGCCCATGGCCACAAGCTACACCTCAGCCATTAAAGGTATACCGCAATTTTTTGTAGCTACATTATGACACTTGTCAAATAATAAAACACTGGCACATTTGCAAAACCATGCTTGTAGGTCCTTGCCAATGCTCCTTACGCAAGTTTGCTGGAAATCCACCCATGTTTTATTTTTTCAAAAGTGTCAAATGTATGCACATACAATCGTCATATAACCCAGCCCCCACTTCACAAAATCCATTCAGACTTTACGAAAACATCTAAATCTAGATCTATAATCTTTTTGCAAACCTTTGTGTAGATTTGTCAAATGGCACCACATTTATAAGCCTTTACAATATTTTGGGACCCCCACTCTAATTTTGCTCCCTCTCGACAGAATCCCACCAAACTTAGCAAAAACATGTATATCTTGATCTATTATCAGTTTGCCAAATGAAGTGTAGATTCATCAAATGACACCTCATTTATAAGCCTTTACATTATTTTGGGATCCCCCCTCTAATTTTGCCCACTCGTGACAGACCCCACCAAACATTGCATACCCACTCAGAATCAGCCCAGGAATATACATGCACATTTTCATGCAGTTCTATTAAATGGCGCCAAAGTTATAAGCCATCCAAGAACGGCATTTCACCAACCCTGTAATGCTAAGGTGTTTGCGAACTTTCACAGGACTGTTCGCGGACTTTCGCGGCAAAAAAAACCCTGTTTTTTTTGCTTCTTGCAGCCATATCCCATCCCTACCTCATCACCCCTCACCTCCCCAGAGATTATTTGATAAGTTTGACAAGTGGAATGCTCTGTTTTTTCATATGTTTTTACCGTGATGTCCGCAGAGGTTGGCCGCTGTCCGCAAATCCAAGATGGTGGGCGTTTCTAAAAATCTGACGCACTTCACGCTCCTCACCATCCAATCAGCGAACACGTCGCATGTCCGCGGACAAGACGCAAGCCGATTAGCCAATCAGGACACTGTCCGAACAGGGAAGTGTGTCCGTGGACCGGACAAAGATACACATTTTTTGTGACCAACTTTTTGGTCATTTAAAAAAGAACTACTGGACGGGTTTTCACCAAATTTACAAAAGCACGCTTTTGGGACCAAGCCGCTGCTCCAGCTGCAAATTTGGTGAAAATCCCTCCAGCGGTTTGGGCTGTAGGCGTGAGCAAAGTTTTTTCCCTATTCAGTCTATGGGAAAAAAAGACATTTTGGGACCCCCCCTATAACTTTCCCCCCCTGGACCAAACCTCACCAAACTTTGCGGAAAAATTCAGAGTGGTCCATATACTTTTTTTGCAGAGTTTGGTGAGGATTCGTCCAGGGATAGCGAAGTTATAAGCCGCATAAGAAAGTGCTCTTCCTATGGAAACAGCAACTTAACCATAACTACACGGCCACAAAACGGCCACTACTGTGGCTGTGTAATTACACAGCCACAGTAGTGGCCGTGTAGTTAGCCGTGTACTTACACAGCCATGGTAGTGGCTGTGTAGTTATGGTTAAGTTGCTGTTTCCATAGGAAGAGCTCTTTTTGGGAGGCTTATAACTTCGCTCCACTTGGACCAATCCACACCAAAGTTTGCTAAACAAGTATATTTGCGGCAGGGGTAGGGGCTTGGTCCCGAAAGTATGCTTTGGTAAATTTGGGGCCAATCCGTCCAGTTGTTTCCTTTAAAGTGACCAAAGAATATGTCTAAAAAAATTACTGATATCTATGTCCAATCCGCGGTTAAACTTCCCTGTTCACTCCGCGAACAAGATACCGATTGGCCAGGGGGGTAGCGTCATGACCGTGGACAAGTGACGTCTTCGCCGATTGGCTACAGCAGGCCGTGATGTGCGTCAGAATGTGTGGATGCGCCCAACATCTTGGATCCGAAGACAGCACAGTCACTACCAGAGGCGAAATGCCATTTCGGAAAGTGTTTTGCTCTGCTACAGTGCGTGGGGAGGATTACAGAGTAAGAGATGGGTTAAATACTGTACTTGTTTGGGCAGTAGGTGTTAATGATGTGTTCGCCATGCGAAATGTTGTTTGGTAAATTATTTTGATCTCCTATTGTGATTGGGGAGGTTCAGAGAGTAAGAGATGGACGAAATACTGTGCTTGTTTGGGCGGCAACTGTAAATGATGTATTCTCAATTGCTGCCTTGTCCAGGATATTTGCACGTCCAGAAAATGAGGGGTGTAATAAGGATAGTATTTCAGTACGTGCTGTGTGCAGGCACCTTTAAAATGATCGAAGGACACGCGTGGTGTTAGTGACCATTGAAATGGAGTACATGTCGTTATTACATTACATTTTCTTATGGGTCTCTTTTGATTAGTACGCCACCATGGTTGTGACATGCCACGGTGGTTGTGGGCAGGGCCTAGAGTTTTGGATGCATGGATGCATGGCCGAAGGCCATACTTCCAAAACTGTAGTCCCTGGCCACAACCACCGCAGCATGTCACAACCATAGATACACCTGTAGTATTGATTATGGATTACATGGTTGTGGGGAGTGTGTGCTGTGTTGGGTGCTTGGCCGAAGGCCATGCACCCAAAAACAAAGTTATAAGGGCTGCAGGTATAAGCCAGTGCACACCAACACATTGTAATATTTATGGACATACAGCTAGGCATGCAGTCTCTGGCGAGATCAAGTGAAGCATACCACTCCTATCAATACACCCCCCTTCCACTGCACATCACTGAGGTGGTTGTGGGCAGGATGTAGAGTTTTGGCTGCATGGCTGCCATATACAATACTTCTAAAACCCTAGGCTCTGTCCAGAACCACCACATCATATTATAGCAATGCATACACCCGTAGTATAGGTTAGCATGTTAGATGGTTTTGGGGAGGGTGTACAGTGTTGGATGCATGACTGAAGGCCATGCACCCAGAAACGACCTCATCAGCAGTGCAGTTATAAGGCAATGTACACGTATACATTCAAATGTTTGTGCGCACATATCCAAATGTCTAGGTCCAGCCCACAAGCACTGCATCATATTAGACAGGCACGTTAGTGGCTGTGTTGTTATGGTGCAGTTGCTTTTTCCATAGGAAGAACACTTTTTGGCAGCTTTATACCTGTGGTACCCTTGGACGGTTTGTTACCAAAGTTTGCTACAAAAAAAAAATCTAACACTCTGACTTTCTTTGGAAAGTTTGGTGATGTTTGGGGCAGGGGGACGAAAGTTATAAGGGGCAGGGGTTCTCAAAACGTCTCTTTTCCCCTTACATTGAATGGGGGAAAATGTTTGTGCCCGCAAACATGTGGCTCTTTCCCCGATTGGTTGTAGAACAGCGTGAAATACGTCCGCTTTCTTTTGTGGCTCCCCTATCTTTTATTCATGTTTTACTGTTTGCGCATATCGCCAGAAACTCATCCAAAAGAAGACAGCATTGGACTTGTCACACTCATGTAATAGTATTTCAGAAGGTGACCTTTGAGGGAGGCAGAATGGGATGTGCAAGTACAAACTGAAAAAGTTGACTTTTCTTGTCACCAAAGTGATACGTTTAAATGGAAGTTTCTGCTCACTGTACCACGAATAATTACGGCGTGTGAGTTATAATGTTTTTGAAATTAAATTGCGGTCAGACTGGCGTCGTAAGTTTACAAAACTAAGGACACCATCTGCTGCGTTTGCTGGAAACAGCGCTTCTGGAGGTGTATGGGAGGAGCAGTTCTCATGATTGGATTGCAATATGTTGTTTCAAAGAAAGAATGTATTTGGTTTCTCAGTGAAGGCCACATGAGTTGCTTTTTCGGTTGACCGCTCAATATGCCCGCGCATCCTGAGTGAATGTATAAGGGGCAATTGTTTTTTGACCTTGACCGAAAGGGAAAGTTAGTAGCAATTCACGGAATGAAAGGGTCGAAAAAAATAGCAATTGATAAGGTTAAGTTTTAAAGAGTTTGCAAGGGCCTTGCAATATCAGTATACGAAGATTCTTCTATGCGAATACATTGGCGTGTGACTCGCACAAACAGAATGGAGGCAATAAATATTATGTACGTTTATTTTTGCCCACTCTACAGCCACCCGCGCTTTATTGTACCATTACCGCACATCTAATTGTGCTAATATAATTGCCGTATTATCTTTATGCACCGTTACATTTTTACTGTAACGTTGCAGAGTGACCAGGGTGTACATTTGTAGTTTATGAGTGCACTCATCCTTTTTTAGCATTAATATTTATTTGAAACGGTAACTGTGTCCTCATAGTTTTGGGTGTAACTTTGCACGTTTTTTTTGGTATTCTTTGAAATGAGGAGACATCATTTTTTTCAAATTGTCCTTTATATTTAATTTCATAAACGATTTATCCTCTTCCTGTGTAGTTGGTATTTTTTTTACTCTTACGGCTCGGGTGACCATCTGTCCCGGATTTCGGGGGAATGTCCCGCAATTAGGTGCTCCGTCCTGCGGTTTGCAGAGTGGCTGTGCGGGACGCAGGTTGTCCCGAGTTGTGTCGGAACAACCTTCCTCCAGCACAGCCAATCTGCAAACTGAAGGGGTCATGTACACAGCACGGCGCTGCCGCCTGCTGCTTTTTTTGTCCGCCGGCTCTGCAGCCCTGGCTCCTTTTTAGTCTACAATTGGAACTGTAACGCTCTGACACCTGGCTTCATTGAAATGCTAATGCTTTGTTCCTGGGGTCGTGATGGGCATGTTTGCAGTTAAAAAACGTGACCATCCCCTCCCAAGGAAAAACCATTTACATTTCAATTAAGCTAGGAATTAAGAGACATTGAAACTAAATTACATTTACAAAGGAGCGGGCCAAGTGAATGACGTGACGTCGTGACCACCTTGTGGGCAAGTGTCCCGTGACAGACTATCAAAGAGTTGGCGACCCTACTTACAGCACATGCAAAATGTCACCATTTGTAGCCTGCTACTATAGGTTCACATGGAAATTAGTAACATTTACTAACATGTCATGTTTGAACACATATATTTGTGTTGTACTTTGCGCATTTTCTGTGTCTTTTTAAAAAAAATTGGTCGAGGTTGGTTATTGACACGTACTTTCTGTAACTTTTCCCGCCTAGGTATATATATCATGCCATACTGTGTCTGCCATGGTTTTCAAATACCGAGTGAGGGCTTCTTCGGATGGCAAATGCAACTGCTGGTGAGCAGTTGCCTGTCCATAATAATTATGTGGAATGAGACTGTAAGCCCGATTTGTCCGTACGCTGACCTTGCTATTTGGAGCAACGTCACTTCATTTATTGTGCTGCAGGCTCCAGGTCATGACGACTTCTGGGAAATAACTGTGGAAACAAAGCGACTCCTTCAATGAAGAGTAAAAAAAATGTGTATGGCAAAAAAACAACGTGCTCCTCTTCTTCACCATTTCCTGTGCCGCACTTCCAAGCATTGTTATGATCGTATTGAAAATGTGCTTACTCCGATGGACTCTGCCAGTTTGTTATTAAATAAACCTACTTTGCAAACTCTATAATGTTCATGTTTTCTTTTACCTTCCACTGTATTATTTGCAAATGTAAGTTATTAGGTTGTACGTTGCTGTATGTTTATTTACAAGTGTTGCGTCACGCCATGTACTTGTGCTTTGAGCAGCCTACCATGGAAAGGGAAGAGGGCGTATGTATGCAATAACCGCCATCCCTTTCTATGGCGGCCATCTTGAAAGAGGATTTTGTTTTGTAATCCAAACTGCCAAAGCCACCCCGGATTACAACAAGTAGGTGTACTTTTCAGTAGCACACGTTACAGCTTTCCTAATTTAGACTATTACTGGCAAAGATTATTGAGCCTACGTACTTTACTGAGAAATATGCAGTACTTTGAGTGTATGCCATTTTTTTTCCTTACACTGTGAAAGGCCGTTATTAACCATTATTTCCTTTGTTTACGGGCGCCTTTCTTTTTTGGCACGGCAGGCAATGAGGCAATTTGCGAACGGCAATGAGCAAAAAGGCAACAAACGGTAATACGGGTCGGTAGATGTACTGCGACAAATTTTATCCGTTTGTTATGTGCAAGGTAGTGCCACTGTTTCTTATGCTTTCACATTACACCACTGCTGCTGTTTCTTAGGGAGGAAGGATGCATTTAGCAGATGTGTTTTTCAGATAACTACAACTTTTGCTACCGATATATAATGTGTAGTGAATTGCTAATCGCTGCATACCAATACATGTTGGCGTTGTGTACGGCAAATGTTGGAGGTGGACATTGCTACATGATTATAAAATGTATTTCCACACTACCCACGAGGCATAGATCGTACAGTTAAGTGTGCACTGATTCTAGGACATGTCACGGTGTAGTATGCCAGCATACCTTCATGTGGCATTTTTCGCAAGGTGTATACTGTTTACCAAGCGACCCTTGCTAAAGGGACGTTATGGTTACGTTGCTCTCCTGAAAATCTGTGACATGCAGTACACAATTTTTTTCTTAACAAGACGTTATACTTACATTGTCCTACTAAAAACCCGTACAATTCACACAAAAAAACTTTGTTAAGGGGACGTTATGGTTGCACTACTGAAAACCTGTGAAACTCACTAAACAAACTTTACAAACGTGCCATAATACAAACGTGCCATTATGGTTCCAAGTAAAACCGAAAAACCCCTGAAATTTCCCAGTTATGGTAAGCTAAGCAACCATAACTCGCGCCACCACCGTGCACTGCTAAGACTAACACCCAGCACATCAAAGATGACATCGCAAATGTCATTGTTGAGGTCCTAGTTCTTGGAAAAGTGCCTTGATTGTTCCCATTCATAAGAGAGGAGATAGGGCTACACTTGAAAACTACCGCCCTATTGCTCCGATAGATTCTTCTGCAAAGATCTTTGCCAAGTTAATGCTTAGGATCTAACCACTTGGGCTGACTCAAAGAGAATATCAAGTCTGTTACAAACAGGTTGCCAAAAAGGGGTCCGGACTATTGCAAGTGCACTAACCCTATGTGCCTGTGCCACTGATATAGGCGGACAGTTTGGGAAATCCCTGTACATAGCGGTTATTCACCTTGAGGCAGCGTTCAATAACATTGACATCAATGAACTGGGGGGTAAACTAACAAACTGGAAGATAGACAGAGGCATCCTTCAAATGATTCCGTTGTTATTTTTGGGAAATTCAGTGAAGGTGAGACTGCGCAATCAGGATGATCAATCTAGTTCTATCCCGATTGCCAAAGTGGTTCGTCAAGGATGCATTTTAGCACCCACACTCTTTAGCCTCTACCTTGCAGATCTTTGGCTACAGGGTCAAGAGTGGGAATGTTATCCTCCGAAATCAAAAGATCTGAGGGTAAATATTCTGGCATTTGCAGGCGACATTATATTGATAGATCACACGGAGGCTGGACTACAGAGATCCTTGGAGGGAGTGGAAAGATACTTTCGGAAAAATAATTTAACAATCCTGTGAAATCATTTATGACTTTCACCAAAAAACATAAGTCAAAATGTTACCTAGAGACTGAACGAGCTTCTGGTCATCAGGGTAGATACCATAGGATATTTGGGCCTTCTGATCTCCTCAAAATGTTTCTTTGCGAATCAAAGGGGCAAAATGAATGACAAGGTCTTGCTTTGTATATCTCTCATGAAGGTTCTAAGGTCAAAATTGTGCATGTTTTCCCTAGCACCCCTAATTGAGCTGTACAAGTTAAAAGTGACAGTGATGTTGCTATACAGGAGTGAATTACTTTCATTTAAAAATCATAGATTTTTAGACTCCTTAGAAGGCAAAATCTGTAGGGCGGTATTGGGTCTTCCCAAATCAATTCCAATTAGTATAATTGGTCTTGAGTTGGTTATAATATCATGGTGGGATCAGTACATGAAGCACAGCCTGTTTCTCCCGTATAATCTAACTGCAGAAGTGCCTTGTTTGGGCTCTTACCTATATGAATGTTTAACAAACATGCAGAACTCAGGCTGTTTTCTGAGGAAATTCTATTGCTGCTGTATGGTCTATGAGTAGACGACATTGATTAAAAAACCAAATCTGATTAAAGAAAAATAAGATCTGCCAATGGGATAAGAGTACAGATGTGATAGGTTTAGAAAGATTAGCATTGTATATGGATAAAAAACCATTCTATATCCCAAAGCCCACCCCAAGAAGTTATATCTTAAAATGTCCATCTTAAAAGTACGAGGATCTGCAATTTAAATTTCGGATAAATGCACTTCCAACAATGGAGGACATTGGCCCCAAATTGGAGTTGCAGAGGACCTTGTGTGGCTGCAGCGCCAGTGGTGACCCCGAAATGGAATCACAGATTAATTTGGTGCTAAAATGCATGGACTTTGGGGTAGATAGGATTATATTATTAGGCCCTTATGTTCACTCCATTGATCAATTCCAACACCCTTGCTATGGAATAGGCTTATGACCACCGCTAATCAAGTCCCGAGTGAACTATTAGACATTATTTTCTTGAAAATAAAATTGATTGTACAACAGGGGAAGAAAGAGTGGCGCACCATTTGGAACTAAGGTGCTGTCTAGAGAATGATGTAAATTAATACATTACCCTCCTTGTGCATTGTAACTGGATTGTTCATGAATTGTGTGTATTTTTCTATATGGTTTTATGAAACTGTCATTGGAAAGAATGTGTAAGAAAATATTGTGTAACAAGTTTAAATGTAAATTGAAAACACATTTCTTAAATAAAAAATAAAACATTTAAAAATTCCCATTTACAAACCCACCATTACTGGATAAATACAAGGGTCTCCTGTAGGAGTACTCAAAAAAATAGTTCAAGGACTGCAATTAAAGACAGGAGAGCACACGCCCAGGGGGTGAGCAGAGAAAATCACAGGAAAACAAGGTGCATTTCAGTATCCATAGCCTTAAAGCACTCAGATCTTCCAGGGGCAAAATCAGTATTCAGGTCCCCTGATGAGGCATGAGGTAAGAGAATGATTATGGGATTAGAGGTTAAACTAAATAATTGATTGTCAAATCTATTCAGGGGCTTTTGCCAAAACAGTAGACAAGAGCCTTCTTTCGCATATCTAGTCCTTGCGGATATACTAAACTTTTGACTGTGGTGCACTGCTCACCAGATAATTACAGAGTATGACAGAGGCAACATCGATATTTCAACACATAGCAAAAGAGAGTTAAAGAAGGCAGCTTGGGCTTGTAAATGAGAACATTAAAACAGCTGCTTGAAAGCTGAACAGTTCATAAGGAGGTTCTGTATATTAGGGAATTCTTCAATTACTAGCCATTACCGCTGTAACATACGCCGTTCCAGCATATCTTAAAGGTCAATCTTGGTCAGTAATTCATAGGGTCACTGCTGTCCCCCTTCTTAAATATCAGAATTACCACTGATCACTTCCAGGAAGGGGGCATAGGTCCCAGTGACTTATCAATGGTCATTGAAAAGGCTAAACGTAGAGGTAACTGTCTTCTTTTGAATTTGAAAGGTATATTTGTATCAGATGGAATGATGTTTGCGCGGTATAAGAACAGTTTCTTAGTTCCATTGATTACATAGGCCTCTATAATGTGTCTTTGTAGACATGCAACTGTCAACCTTGTTCCATTGCAGAGTCCCCCTGATGGCATAAAATGGCGTAGTAGCATAAATATAGCACCTACTTTTAGTTATAGCTCGTAAGGAGGAATTCGTCCAACAGCGTTTTGCTCTTTTGAGACATACGTTGAGCTGGTAATTAACTGTTCATTGACACTGGAACCGCCATGCCCTATGTGAAGAGAAGTTGGGCTAGAAAGAAGTCAATTATTCTGAAAGTCCTACAACATTTTGCTCTGTTTGATAAAATGATAGCTGTTGTTGAATTGGAAGGGAAGACCGAGGTGCACTTTGACATGTGGACAGCAGAGGGCAACTTAACAATTAGAAATTGTATTAGCTGAGTATGGAAACATACCTAAGTGATATATATATTTCCCCAGACATATCATTGTAGATGCATAATGTGTCTGGCGAACTGTGAAGCTTGTGGAAGTTCGCTTCACTTACTGCACGTTACTCTGCCCTGCACAGCACTGCGAGCCTCAGCTCTTGCTGTTCTTCTTTTGCCAATTGCCATACGCCGCTTCCTGGAGGAGGCGGAGCTCTCTGGCAACACGTGACGCTTCCTGGAGGAGGCGGAGCTCTCTGGCAACACGTGACGGATCACGTGATTGTGCCGGACATTTTAAACTGACGTGAGCCACCCTTGCGGCGTTAAGCCCGGCGGGGACAAGCCCACTGGCTGTTGTGCAGCTGTTTGGCGGATGGTGGCATTTAAGAATTTTTGTCCAAGGTACTGTTTAATACCATCGTTTCCATTTATTCTAGGTTCACAAACCCAGTATTGTGGCATTTCTTGAAATTATACTAGATGTTAAGGTTATCAACATATTAGGTTGTTGTTCTGTATTTTAAACGCAGCGTAAAGTTTTAATAACTTTAAAAAAAAAATTAAAAAAAATTGTTGTACATCATTCCATGTTCACCCTAAAAACAGGCATGCCATTGGAGACAACTAGAGACCCTATGGTCACTTCATTATCTTTAATGCCTAATTTACCGGATCTAGCTCCGCTCCATCAAACTCCCATTAATCAAAACATTCCTAAATTACAGGAAAAGACTAAAAGTCGAACTCGTATTTAAAAAAAATATATTATTTTAACTCCAATTAACAAAACTCCAAATGACATCCGTAATTTTTTGTGAAAAAGTCACATGGTCCAATAACGTCCAATTCGACTGATCTGGCATCTCCCGTAACAGTCTCTCCGGAGTCACCACTACCTAATGGTGGTTTAAGTGATTTGATTCCAATACAAAATCCCACTTCTAATAATGAGGCTTCTGCTCCTTCTTTGAGTTCTACTATTTCAGATCAAACTTTATTAACTGTACCTCATTCGCCCATTAAACCTATTAAACCTATGCAAATCTTTGCCACCGTTTTAGAAGAGTCATCTCTTGACTCTGAAGTGATGACAAATGGAAGCCAAAAAACAGCACAAGTTTCATCGTCTGGGAATGTATCATTGGCTTCAGTAATTATTGAAGACGTGGGACAAGTCACTCAGAATAAGTCTCTCTCATCCCCCTCACAAAATCCCCCTGAATGCAGGGTCTTTGAAAGCTCAAGAGTCTCAATTATGACTGACTATGCACAACCATGTTCCATGGATTCAACAAGACAAGATGAGGAGATCTCTTTTTTGCAACCCACCCCTCGTCGCTGTCAAACTTCTGATAAGAAACGACAATCATCTGTATCTTCGGCCAATCCTGCCCTATTAGAAGTCACCTTGGGGGCTATTAACACTACTATGTCTACTTTATTTAAGCTCTTTAACTCTTTGGATCAGAAGTTAGCTGTCCAAACCGATAAGATAAATCACATAAGTGACTGGATGAGAGACACCTCGCTTAAATGTTCTAAAAGCCTTTCTTTAGTAAATCTGGAGCAAAGAATAGTCCACCTTGAATCCTATTGGTCAGCCCATCAAGGTTCAAACGTACACTCAGGAACATCTATTATACAGCGTCTCTCACACTTAGAGAGTTTGATCCAAGATCCTCTGACTATTACTTCAGCTTTACCAATATTTTCTAAAATTATTCGACCAATTGAATGTGTTGAGGAAGCTGATACGGTAAAACATAACGAATCCTGGATTAGTGTTGATTCTCCAGTGAGAAGTGCTGGTCAATCTATATCCTTCAAATCTCGTGGGTGCGTCAACCAAAATGCACAAAAAAAAGGAGGATCCTTGTTAAACAATAGAAAAATAAAATTGATGTCAACTAAAGTTACACAAAGAAATAAAAAAGCTCTGACGGATTTTAAAAAATTACCTCAAATACATCCCTCTTCAGATGTCACGAAAACTTTCACTCACAGTGCTGTTGGTCCGTCAGATATATGTGATGAGAGAACTAATACCGACTCGGTCGTTACGGCCAGCAATCCTCGTGTGGACAAAGTTTTGCAAGCCGTCTTTCCACCTCCTCAAGTTGTCCCTCTTCAAGGTATCCAAAAAGAGGTTCTCATTTCATCCCCTAATTATGATCCCTTGAATGAGTTGGTACTTCTCTTAACATCCAAGCCTGATAATATACAAACAAAACAATCTTGTCCGGTTGTACAAACGACATTATCAGCTCAATATGGTGTCATCTCTACAGGTGCGGGCAGGTACCTCCTCCTCTCGCTCCTATGGTGAGAGTTGAAGATCGTTTAAGTGCATTAAGAACTGTGGTGGACTCTTATTTACTCAATAGAATATCAGAGGTGTTACCTGAAGCTCCACATGCCCTTGATCATTCCCCTTATATACATAATCTCAATAACAATTCGCAAAATGAAGTCCTATCCCTCAAAAGCAGACCAGACAATTGTAAAAAAACCATTCCACCTTTTTGTAATAGTCATCGCCCTCAAGATCCGCCTAAAGAAAAAAATAGGAGAAACACTGATTTACGTAATGGTGGTAGTAAACACTATATAAATGACGATAGTGTTGCATTTTCAAAGAAACTTAAACAGTTTCATACTTTAATTCTGAAATGTCGCGATGGGTCCTTCCCAAAGTACGATTTATGTCGTGCTAGGGTCTTCAATATATTTGGAGATATAGAGGGATTGGAAGCCATTTCTTCATCAGATGTCGATCAAGTTGAGTTTCTCTGTGATAAGAATCTTTCCATCGTTAGACTCTGGATAAAGTCTGGTATTGTTCGTAATACATTATGGAACGCCAGAATGGATTTGTTTAATCTTGGCTTTTTGTTAGCTCAAGACCCAGCACAAAAGCAATCTGGGGAGATTGATGGTAATAAATCTATTGTTGGCACTACTTCTGAACCTTCATGTACCTGCAATTTTTGTACTAATCAATCACCATTAGACCCCAGTGTTGTATCTAATACTCTTTCATAACCACGAGCAACTATCCCCACCAATGAACTTTCACTTGCTAGTTGGAACACTAGAGGTTACTCTCATCTGCAGTGGAGTTTAGACAACGGGTTGAATAGTTATGACATCGTAGCTTTACAAGAAACGTGGTAAATAAATCCCCCTATATGGGATGATCATGAGATTAGTTTACTGCCAGCAGACCATGGTGGTAAAGGTAGACCCACAGCTGGTCTGTTAGTAGCAGTGAAAGCGATTAGGGGTCTGAAAATCTCCCCCTGGCAAGCACCAAACAAATTCATGCAACTGGTTAAGATTGTCATGATGCCTACCCCCGGAGCACCAGGACAGGCCCAGCACCCCCGGGAGCAGGCATCATGCCCTCGGGTAAAAGCCCAGCAGCCCCTAATAGGGACTCTTTGGACTTTGTCCTGGCGGATTTGGCGCCAGGCTCATGTTTGACATCAGTCCTGGCGCCATAGGCGCCAGGCTCATAAAAGAGGGTGTTTGGTGCACGTACTATTTTATCAAAGGAACTATTTTACTTGGGTGGGGACCGTGGAAGAATACTTACCTGGAACTTCTTCCAAGGCTATTTAAACCACGCCCGGACTGCCACACGTGCTTCGCGTTGCTCTGCATCTAGCAGCTGAACGCTCACCGTGCCTGCTCCTGCATCTTGCCTCCAGCCACGCCCGCCTCGATCTTGGGATACCTGAAAGGAAGGAAGGGAAGAGAAAAGGTGAAAACCAAGAACTTAATCTAATTTCCCACCTGTGTCCGGAACCATCACACCAGCGATCCTGAAGATAGACATTCTTTAAAAGCATTGCGCTACTTGTTGCAGCGCCGCACATCACTCACCTGCCTCGTGGGCTCTTCACTATACACTGCGACCTTCTGGGCATTCCGCCACATCTCTGCACCTGCAGGGGAGAAGAAGAGACAAAAGGTGAGCAGGAGGAACAAATGAGGAAAGCCTGATTTTCCGTCACAAGACTTACCTGGCCATTCTTGACGGAATGACACCTCATTTCGGGACGGCGCCACTTCTTGGCCTGGTACCGCACCTCGGCCCCTAAGGGGGAAAAAAGAAAGACATTACTAGAGGGATTCAAAGACATTTAAAGGGATCATTTTATCACGAACTCACCTGAGTTTATATCCGGCAAAATCCCTCGAAGCATCACTTCCACTCTGCACCTGGAAATAAGGACAGATCGCAGGTTAAGAAAAGCAAACAAAGAGAAGACTCTACTCTGGAACCTTTTAAACTGCATACTTACGGCATTTCGCCTTCCGAAACCAGTGAAGTAACTGGTCAAATACGCGCCCCTGCACCAGAAGCAGGATGGAGAGCTCATCCATTCAAACAATAAGGTGAGCCTTGATTGGGGATTTCGGAGGTGGTCAGAGAAGAGCAAAGGGGAGGTGGGAAGCAATCACAATACTCTGCAGTCAGTTAATCCCCTTTCTCCACCTACAGTAAGATTTTTCTATGGGCCAGACAAGCCAGATTTGGGGGTCCAGTTCAGTCGGTGTTTCGAATCCTGCGCATCACGCTTGAAGAGGTCACAGCAATCCAGACCAGGTCAGCGCCTCCGTGGGAGCCAGGTGAGCGTTACAAAGATTATTTATTTATTTATTTATTTATTAAATTTATATAGCGCGCAGGCAGCCCAGGGGCATTGTGGCACTGTTACTTGCAGGAAGACTTAGTTACAATGTGAGCAGGTTGTGCCTTGGGTTACATTAAGGCAGTGACCTGTGATCAGATATATCACATAATACATCATACAATACAATTATGAGGGCTAGGCCATGTAATTGTTAGATGAACAGGGTCGTTTTCAGGGTTTTCCGAAAGGCGGTCAGTGAGGGTTCAGAGCGCAGGGAGCTAGGGAGGGTGTTCCAGTGTACGGCAGCGAGGTACGGGAAACTGGAGCCCCCTGCTCTGGTCTTTTTTACCCTGGGTACTGAGAGCATGCTGGCATAGGGTGATCTAGTGGGTCTTGTGGAGGAGACCAGGTGGATCCTCTGCGAAAGGTACATTGGGGCGGCAAGATGGACACATTTGTGGGTGATGCTTAGAGCCTTGAATAGGATCCTCTCCTTTATGGGGAGCCAGTGGGAAGCTTTTCTGGCAGCGGTGATGTGCTCTCTCTTGGCAATGCCTTGTGCAGCGCGTAGGGCACTGTTCTGTATTACTTGGAGCTTCTCAAGATTTTTGTTGGAGGTCCTTTGGACCTTTGTTGGAGGTCCTTTATTAAAGATCTCCTTTAACTCACAGACATATGCACTTATTAACCTTTACAGAAATCCAGTGGGCATTACTGATAACAGCTTTTATGATGCTCTTTCCCTTATCTTCGAACACATCTCTGCCCAAAATAATGTCTCTGGAATGTTGTTAATGGGTGATTTGAACCTTTCTTGCTTTCATTCGGACAAAAGGAACAAGAATCGTGAGGGTGCAAGATGGACCTCTTTTATGGAAGATCATGGTTTAAAGATGGTAAATGGTGCGATCATAGGTGACATTCCCCCTATGAACACCTGGGAAAGAGGCACCTCAAAATCTACCATTGATTATATTTTCTTCTCTAATACCATCTTCATGAATACCAGCAAATTTGTTATAATTAAACAGACATCTAGTGATCACCACCTTTTAGCCTTATTTTGGGCGGTTGAAATTGGCGATCACTTGAAAATTGCACTTTACTATAAAAAGACTGTATCTGTCAATAATGGCAGAAACCGTTTCAAATGGTCTGTCAATAAATTACTAGCTCTGAATGATGCTACTCTAAACAATCAAAGTTTACATAAGGCTGGTTCCTGTATAGATATCTTAAGCACCTTCGCAAATCTTTATCCTGTTTACAGTAAACCAGTTAAAAGACATGTTCATGGGTATGATCTAGCTCTCTGTGAAAGCAAGAAAGCTTACAGAAGAGAGATCAGAAACTATCAGAAATTGCCCATGATTGATCGAATTAAAGCAGTTAAAGTTGCCTCCTCGAGATATCAAAATTGGGTTCGAGAGAGGAGAGCTATCATGTACCAAATAGATGGCGAATACTTCTTGTCAGCTTGCCGTAGTAAAAATTCTGCCTTGGTCTGGGAGCTGTTGAATAAATGTAACACCTCATCCCAAGGTCATGCGCATGCTCAATAGCGTACCTGAACCGGTGTGGGTTACACATTTTTCGACCCTATACGACGATCCCATGATGAACTACTATAATTACAATAGTAACTCTGTAAATAGTTGGACTTTGCATTGTACAGGATTTACTATTCAAGCCTTTATTAAAGCTTCTTCATCGTCTAGAGCGGCAGGCTTGGATGGGCTTACCAATGTAATGCTCAAACAAAACATAATAGAATGGGCACTAATCTTGAACAACACTTTTCACCACATATTACAAACTAAAAATATTCCGCAATTATGGCGTTCTTCTGTGATCATTCCGATCTATAAAAAAGGTGATTGAATGAATCCCAAAAATGATCGTCCAATAACGTTACTAGACTTGCCAGGCAAAATTTTCTCCAGGCTGGTGCTAAGAGATTTTAATGCTTGGTCAAGTAAAGTAAATCAACGAGACCCAGCAGAAACTGGATTTGTGGCAGGTTTAGGTACTGGCGTCAATCTAATTGCTTTAAATGCCATCAAACAACAAGCAATTCATAAGAAACAAGCCAGATACTGTACGTTCGTGGATCTTCACTCCGCCTTTGATTCGGGCTCAAGGCCAAAACTTATAGACAAGTTAATCAAAGCGGACTGCCCATCCACTCATTTTGACATCATTTTTGCCCTCCATTCACAAACCAAGGTCTATGTAAGACTAAACTCTGAGGGTCTTCTATCAACCCCAATTCCAACGCTTAGAGGGCTGAAACAGGGGTGCATTTTAGCATCTGCCTTGTTCAATTTTTTTATTAATGAAGTACGTTGCATTTTTAGCAAAGTAATCGCTGATGCTCCTAAATTGAATGATGTAAAAATGTGAGCATTATGGTATGCGGATGATCTTGTTTTAGTATCAAAAACTCCCAGTGGTTTACGCAATCTCTTGTCAGCATTATGTTCTTACTTCAAAGAAAATGAATTGGTAGTAAACACGGGTAAAACACAAATTGTCTCGTATGTTCCTAAAGGTTTACGCAAACACTTGTTAAATTGGCAGATTGAGGGGACACCCCTAAAGATGGTACCAAATTACGTCTATTTGGGCCTTATCTTTGAGGGTTGTCCAACGTTAGACTCACATCTAAATAAAATTAAGCAGAAGTTAACCACGGCAATCTGTCAGACACGAGTAATTGTTTCTAAATGTGGCAAATTCTCCATCAAAGCTGCCATCACTTATTGGGACCAGAATGTTGTAGCAACCATTCTTTATGGTTTGGAAACACTAATTGTCCCCCCAGGGTTTCTCAATTTACTAGAAGCCAAGTTTTGGCGTGCAATCTTAAATCTACCACAATGTATTCCTGGTGTGTTAATACGATATGAATTGGGACTAATTTCTTTAACTGCATTATATAACTGGCGCCTATGTGCCTTATTTCGCAAATGCTTATTATCCACACATGATAATTCTACATTATCAACCATCTCAAGTTACTTGCTTAACTCTACAGAAGTATTTCCGAAATATTGGTCTACGAAAATATTAAAAATCATGGTGCATGCGGACATATCATTTGATCTTCTTACGGTTCATCCGGAGCAAGCAAAGAAGAAGGTGTATATGATGGACTGGATTGATACCAGAACACAGTGTCTAACTTATAAAGACTTTGATTCTACAATCTTTGGTCCCAAGCGTTTTAAAAACATTGCCTCTTATCTATGCTTGGCACCATCTGCTGCCTTAAGAACTGCCATTCTTCGCTTGAGGCTTAACATCTGGCCCACCCGTGAGGTTAAAACAAGAAGAAAACAAATCTCTTCTGACGTCAACTGGTGTACGTTTTGTAAAAATGTACTGATTGTAGAAACTCTTCAACACCTAATATTGGACTGTCCCGCACTTAGCACTTTAAGAAGATTGCACTTTGTTAATCACTTTGCATATTTTGCACAACTTGATCCGAGAAATAGATGGGTCACCTTGGCAGCCACTGAATGTATGAGTATAAGAATTGCAACAATTATTTTTTTACAGGACTTGAACTTGGAATGATGGTTTTACAGTATTCTGTGAATTTACATGGTTTTTTCTTATGTGGATTTTATGTTTATGAACTTTTCTATTCTGTATAAATTGAAAAAGTTGATGTAATTTCAACTATATTCAATAAATAAAAAATTTTTTAAAAAAAGATGCATAATGCAAACTCATTTTAACAACACAATTTTGAACACATGAAAGGCTTGCCAGGGATGTCCAACTCCAGGCCTGAAGATCCAGAAACATGTTAGATTTTCAGGCCACCCCTGATTAATGTTCATGAGATAAATGTGTATACTCGGATCCTAACTGTATGCACATTTCTCATGACCAGTCGATGCAAATTTATCTCAGGAATATTAATGAGCGATTTCCTGAAAATATTACATGTTTCCGGCACACAAGGCCTGGAGTTGGACAACCCTGTACTAGAGTCTCTTACTCATACACGAACAGCTACAAGTCATGCTGTTGTCCCTCTACTGCGTGACTCACCTCTCACAAGTGGGTGATCAGTGATTTTATGTTTCAACATAGGAGAAATAAAGGGCCCAATCAAGGAAACATGGAGTTGGCAAAATGTGCAACTACAGAATCTGTGACTACCACTCACCTCATTAACACAACAACGCCCACAACCCAAACCAACAAACACTGGATCTCTCCTCCAACACTTACTGCAAACCCAAACCTAAAAGTCTAATTGTGCTCAAAGCATGTCTACCAAGTGTACACTACAGAAACAAAAACACAAAGGCCAATTCTGGCACAGTCCGAAGTGTAGGCTTATTCACACCTACGAATAGCACACCAGGGTTGCTGGTCGTTCACACACCTGTGGCGTGATATTCATTTGCATGAATGAGCCCACACTTTCTTTTGTTTAGAAGTTGCTGGACAGTTCACAGAGTTGTGGACACAATGAAGCTGCACTGAAGACTGACTGTGTCCGGAATGCATCGGCAAACCTTGAAGACAATACAGTATCTTCCTCTTCATTAAATTCTGTGCTTAAGATATAAAGCAAACTGGTTACCCCCCAGTTTCCTTTATATATTTAGCACTCGTAGGCTTCCTGACTTGAAACTGGCCCCCAACAACAAAGAATTGGTGAAGCACCCATATATAATACATTCATTAAATGATGTCCCTTTTAAATAATAAGATGCAGTACAGTTTGTACACACTTGATAACACTTATTGCATGCATGCATAAATTGAGTTATTCGGTCTATGAGCAAGGTTGGCCGAGGATGCGTTTTCCTAGTACGGCGTTCTTGGATTTCCTTTCTGTTATTAAACCTCCCCATTTCATCTTTGTGGCTACACATGTCATATTATAGATATCTTGCACCTTTTTTTTACAATACTGAAGTTCACTTTTCCCAAAGGAAATGCAGATCTACAAGTAGCGCCTTGAAGGCTTGTGTGGGCCTGGAGGCCATGAATGGTGTAACTCGCTCTAGAAATTGGTCAGCTTGATAGACCTACGGAGAAGGGACTACCTTGAAACAATGCTTTAAGAATTGATAAGTGGCCCCACAACCTGTCTGACACTCCCATCCAGCCCTGGCTGTTCATTCAACAGGGGTTTGCATTCTGGGACTTGTAATTCACCTTTTCCCAAATGTGCCTATTGCAAATGAAATACAATTTGGCACTGGCTAAAAAGCAAGCACCGTGCACCATTCAGATCCTTTTCCTACCACTGCCTCCTTACTCTTTATGGTGTTTGTGAAGCAGAGATGCAGGATTCCTTGCGCCATGTTGGATAGGTAAATAGTGCATACTGTGGCGAGTGTTTCTCTGCATCTGGTATTCACAGTTTTGCTTCTCATTTATCACTGCTGGGCTGCAAGTGACAGAATGAAAAAAAGAAAGCAGTCCTTGATGCCCTATTCACACGTGACACTGCAGCAAAGAGGTGTCTGAAATCTGCTGTGGGTTGGTTGTATTATTAATAAGTGGTGCTTGATTATTTCATTTTGAAACCAGGCATCCACCAGCATATCATTTTGCAAAGGTGAACATAAAATGTGCAGTTTTGAAAAAAAAAAAGTTATTTTCTATGAATATACAATTAACCGACTCTGACAAAAAAAAGTCAAATAGTTTGGGAGTCCTGTTGTCTGGACCGGTCTTAAAAAGGCATATGGGCCATCAAAAGTAACAGCTCCAACATTAGCACTTTACACGAAGTTGGAATGTTGCACATCAACCGGTCACTGAAGGATAACTTGCCGCCATGACCCAGTTTCCATAAATTGCTGACCACTCCAGCCCTTATCTGGCAACAGAGCTGTAAATCACCGCTCCAAGGAACACTGCAGGAAGCCCATTCGGCTTTGGATGACGCACACCTTGAAAGCAAGCCTCCTGCTGCACCCTCCCTGGGCGTCTGAAACTCAGACTGCTGTCACAGAAAACCGATAAAATCCGGATTTATTGCATGAAAACTAAACAGAGCTCGAAAAGTACCGTCAGGTTGCAACTCTAATCACTAACACAAATCAACTGGAGTTACAGCGATGGCAAACAGCCAACAGCGACCTCTAAAGATGGCTGCCATATTCTTCCTTGACACAGCAGGTTTCTGTTTGCTGCCCTCTACTTCTATGCCACACTGTGCGAGATAGATGGACTGCCTGCTGGTATATAAACATGGCGTTCATCTTCCAGTGGATAGCGGCCAAAAGCAATCTAATTTTGTCTCGCCATGCAGGGGGTTCGGGGGTTGCTGGCTGTATCAAGTCTGCTTTCCGCTGGTGGTGGAGATGAAGGGTGCTGATTGACATTTTGTTTTTATCCTACTCATTTCTCATGGCTTACAAACAGTGTCTTAAGTGGCACTGGAAAATGAGCCAAGGGGGTGTGGCCTAACAGCAGGAGGTGCCCACCAGCTAGTTAGGCCACGCCCCTTGATAAGCCTGGCTCAATGACTACAGACAGCCTTCTGTAGAGATCAGCACCCTCTCCCACTCATGGGGCAGTGGGTGCCAATCTGCATTTATTTGCAAAAGGATTGCCTCACAGGGAACAGTGCCTCGCCTTTTCAGCATTAAAGGAATGGTTCGCCCAAAAAAATGTTTTGGCAAAAAGATGGGTAATAAAAAAAATATACTGGAACTTTTTTTTTTTAAAGTTCCTATGTAAAATGTTGAGCAATTGAAGCTCAAAATTTACAAAAAGGAAGCACAAGGAGGCATCCATTTTGTGAAATGGATGCCCTCCTGTGCTCGCTTTTTCTTTTGCAGCACTAATGAAGGAAAAGCCAGCCAGCTGTAGTAAACAAAAGCTACCACTGGGTGGCTTTTCCTTCATTGGTGCCGGGACTCGCAGGACGGAGACCGAAGACTACAGGCAGAAAAGCGGCAGCTGCATCTCGGTAAGTGCAATTTTTTTTTTTTTTTTTTAAAGCACTAGCTGCGTTTTTTTTTCTACGTTTTCCGGGCTGGAGTAGCCCGGAAAACTTAGAAATAAAACTGCAGCTTTAAAAACATTGTATTTATGTTTGCGGTAGCTTTTGAAGGTACCACAAACATAAATACAACGTGATTGTGTTTGAAAACGCTGCGGTTTTTCTTTCCAAGTTTCTCAGGCTCCTCTGAGCCGGAGGAGCCTGAGAAACTTAGAAAGAAAAACAGCAGCGTTATTGAAACACAACCGCGTTGTGTTCCAACCTGCCGTGGCTATCACTTTGGGTCTCCGGTGCTCCCCTAGGGTGCAGCTGCAGGCAGAAATCTTTCTAAGTTTCTCAGACTCCTCCGGCTCGGAGGAGCCTGAGAAACTTAGAAAGAAAAACCAATGAAGGAAAAGCCACCCAGTGGTAGCTTTTGTTTACTACAGTTGGCTGGCTTTTCCTTCATTAGTGCCGCAAAAGCGCGCACAGGCGGGCATCCATTTCACAAAATGGATGCCCCATGTGCTTGCTTTTGTAAATTTTGAGCTTCAATTGATCAAAATTTTACATAGGAACTTTAAAAAAAAGTGCCAGAATATTTTTTTTATTATTGCCCATCTTTTTGGCCAATAACATTTTTTGGCCGAACCATTCCTTTAATGGCCATGCTGCCCCTCCCCAGGCATCATGCCTGGGGAGGGGCAGTGTCACCATTAAGGCTGAAAAGGTGAGGCCGCTGAAAGCCAAGGCCCTTAGTTCCTAAAGCCTGAAGCTCCCGCGAATGAGCAGGAGCTACAGCAACAAAAGACCTCACTTAGAATGGAGGCATCGGCCCAGAGGCATCTCTTACTTGAAGGGATGCCTCGCAGGTGTACCGCCACCATTATGGATTAAAGGAATTTTTTTTTCTGAAGCTCTTGCATGTGAGCTTGTCATCTAGCTGCCAGGGTAGAGTAGTGAGCCCTGGCACCACCCGCTTCGAGACAACATTTCTGATCCTGCCGGGGCTCAGCCCCAGCCCACTTAAAGCTCTGCTTACAAAAATCTTTGCAGAAGAGATTCATGTTTGAAGCCATGGCGTTAGAAACATACGAAGGTTCCCAAACTGTTAATGTGTCACTCAGGTTGGCTGGGTCCTAATAGGCGCACATCCCACAGCTGTGTCCTTTTAATGTTCCTCTGCCCTTGTTAGATACCCTCGATTCCTGCAGGCTATAAAGCAAAAGTAGAAAAATGTATGGCAATTATCCAAGTCTGTGACAACACATTCATTTTAGCATATTTCATTTACTGCAAGCAATACCTCTTGAAATAATTTGTTGGCAATAATTAGTATTCCAGTCGAAACACTGACGAATTCTAAACTATTTGTTTTGAAATCCATTTATAAGCAGTGCTGGTGCAAGCGATCCATGGCTTGAGGAATCTTTAAATCTTTGCTCACAGGTTCGTAATAGGCGCAATCAATATGGTCTTCCACGTTGCTCCACTAGGTGCTTAACGATGCCGGTGTGTCCACACATTAATTAAAGAGATTGAGCGAAATCAATTAAACAGGGAGACAGAGCCCGCAGCGTCAAGGATTGAACGCCAGCCATCAGCACGAATCTGGCGCCAAAATCACTTCTAGAAACACTAGTCCTTTCCCCTCCCATCCCCCCCACGTGCACTTCTGCGGACATCCACACTCTTATGTGGCCTATACCGGTGTTTCCATACACCAATCAAATCTAGGGCCGCAAAATGTGCAAGAAACCAGCCCAATGTTTTTCTCAAAAGAATTTACTCTAAAGTAACAGTGAAATGACAGAGGAAGCGTGTGCATTCGCAGCAGCATTGAGGACATTTTGCAAACTTAAAAACGTGATTTGGTCATACCGATTTAAAAAAAAAAATGAAATCTCAGTACCCTTTTGGCTGCAAGTTAGACGGTAACATAGCTCTGCAGGTTAAGTACTTGCTGCTGCAACCTGTACCCGGCATGCAGATCACAGGTTCGATTCCTGCCAAGGCCAACTCTGCCTTTCATCCTACCGAGGTCGCTAAAGGAGTACCAACTTAGGTTCGGTGATAATTGTACATTAATATGTTTTATGTACAGTGTTTTGGTGAAAGCGCTATATAAATAACCAAACTCGACCCAGGCGCTGGGTCAGGGATGATGCTAGCATCCATGAGTGCAGTTGCCCTTGTAAGCAATGAAAACCGAGTCTTGTTGCCATGGGCATAATTATAAGGGGGACGGGGGTTTTGTCCCCCCACCCCCAACTTCTGTGGCATGCTTTTTTGACCCCCCAACTTTTGGAGGGAGGGCAGGGGGGCCTCAATCATCAATTATGTAATTGGACAGCGTGAGCCCGGCTGTGGTGCCCAGCAAGGCTTGCCCTGTCTCATTACATAATGCAGAGATGCCTGGCAGCCGCGCTGCAAAACATTCAGGGCCGGGATGCCCTGCATGGCTCAGTCCCTCACCCTGGCTGGCCTGGCACAAAGTCAACAGCGAGGGTGCTGAAGTGGCTGTTGCAGGGACTGGCGTCTGTGCTGCCACGCTAGCTGCAGCACTTCCCGGGGCCGCGGCGCAGAGAATCGCTTTCCGGCTTTGTGTTTGTGAGACACACAGACAGGAACTAGGAAGCTCATTCAGCTTGCTGGTTTCTGTCTGGAGGTGCGTGAGTGCGAAGAGGTTAGGTCGGTGTAACATAAGACGTGGCCCAGGCGGCATTTGATAGCAGAGGTACTTAAAAAAAAAAAAACTATATATATACATATATATAGTGGATTGTGTTTGTGTGGTCACATTTGGACAATGTGCTCACAGTACACATTAAGCCCCCAGGTATGAAGACACACTAACAATAAAAAATGGTGCATGCTCTGTGGCAAGCCACAGCTCTGCAATGCCTCTAAAATGAGTCTTGCCACTTTTCAGATGCTACTAAAGTACCACCATCCTAATTTGAAAATTAAGTTGGCGGAAGGTGCGCCCTCCCCAAGTAGAGTGGAAAAGGTCAAGCTGAGAAAACCTGTGACCCAAAACTGTTGCACTCTGCAAATTCTGTGAAATGAATTTGAGTGCTATACACCTTCCAAACAACCTTTGTTAAGCAGTTTTTGCTCTAGGTGCGCAGACGGAACCGTTTTGTATTTTTTGTTAAAAGCACACTTTTAGGAGCCATGTATAACTTTTCCCCCTGCCGCCAAAAATAATCTTCACCAAACTGGTAAGAAGTATTTCGAGTTTTGCAGACACTTGGGGGGGGGGGGGTATTGGAGGGGTGAGCAACGAAAATGCAGTGTGTATAATTTCACTTGGTCTCATTTGCACCCCCAAACCGTTCACCCGGCCCAAGTCTACTTTTTTGGTAACATTAGTGGAAGATGGCATTTTAACACACAGCAACAAAAATAAAACTGCAGGAAAATTCCAGATGCAGGAAACTCATCTATTAAAGCTCTGTCCAAGCCCTTTGAGGCAAAATACATGCAAACTTCCTAATTATTATATGGATTGCACCAACAAAAGTGACTTCACAGAAAAGGACATTGCAAGGCGCATCATTAGTCCTTGATTTTTGGAGGCACCATGGAAGTGACTTTAGAATAAGTTGCCAAGTGACAAATACCTTTGTGATGCAAAATAGAAAAAATGTTCTTTTTGTTATATGCGGAGCAACTCTAAAATCATTAGGTCTTTCCATTATAATACCATGATGCATTAACATAAGTTTTCAAGTGAATCAGAGTCACTTGCAGAGCTGTAGATAAGGCTCAATGCGATTAAATGATTTGCTCAGGATCACACACCTGGTTAAATGGTGAAACTGGGATGTGGACAATTTAAGTGATCGCAGGTTTAGTTGATATTTATTAAGGTTTTGCTTTACATTTCATGTGCTTAAATAATTATTTATAGCAATGCCTTGGAAACAAACCACATTACATAATAAACTAGCCTTCCATAGTAAACTAACCATACACTATATACATTGTCATAGAATTATGTTGAGAAATGGGAGTATGGTTTTCATTTTATTCTCCCCATTCTGCATGCAAAGTCACAATAGCATCATGTAGATTAAAGTGAGCCTAACAAAACCCCCTTGGATTTTAAAGCCATAGTCATAATTTCATAAAGCATGCAACATTATGCACCCTTCTCACTCCCCCCCATCCCCCAGCCTATCCCGCTTGGTACTCCACTGCTTGGAGCCATTTGAACACAGGAAAACATACCTTAATTTTAATCAGTCAGAATCTTGTAGAAAACATCTATCAGCACATACACATATAAGGTGCTGTGCAGAACCCAAGTTTGGAGATATATGGCATTTAGAATTGGTACCAAGTATACTTGGTAACCCACTGCACTGCATTAACCGATTGGCTTCTGCCTTTGAATGAATGGAAAAATCAAGGGAATTGCTGACATTCCAGTGAATCTGTTCCTTTCCACCATGGCTTTATAGTACAGCTAGGTCAAGTCAACTTAGCCCAACATTTCAGGGATCAGGGGGTGATAGTCAGGTCTGCTCAATGGACGTTGCACCACCGTTTCCATGTGCTATTGTATATGTACATATAAATGTTGTGTGCACACAGTGTATGTCAGTGCTGTGTGCATTTGTGTTAGAGTGTATGCAAGCATATTTGTGTTGACTTTTGTCTCTGAAAAAATGATAAATAATGCATTATTTTTATGTTCTATTGGAATTAAGTTTGTGAAATTATTGTTGTGTCACTGGGTGCATGGCAAGCCGGCTGGAGATGTGTGGGGGCCCAATTGAATTTTAACGATAGGCCACCAGTCTTATGAAAGTTATAACAGAGCGTCACCAATGGACTCTTGTGGTGTAGTAGTCTAGTGATATCCCTCAGGGATTTAGGTTGTTTGACCGAGGTCCAAAATCACAGCGAAATTGACCGTAGTCATTTTCGCTGCGAATACATTTTTACCCCGGTACAAAAAACCAAACCCATGTCCACCCAAACTGTCAGTACACCCATAAACCCCCCCACTTACCTTTTTTTCCATCCGCCGCCTCTCCTGTAGCCTGCAGCGTCAGATCCATCCATCTAACGCGGGTCAGATCTGACGCTGCAGGGTCCCTTTCTTCATTTTTTTTATTGGATCCCCTGCCACCAACGCTGAGGAAGTGGAGGACAGCCCCACAACTACTAAAGTAAAAAATATTGAACATGAGGACCGAGGGACACCCCCGCAGCCCCAGCTCTTCATGTTCGGTATCTTTGGCTTCAAACTAATGGTGGTGCCCGAATTTAGTCAAATCTACCATTCAACCAAATTTTATCAAACAATTTGGCCGAAGGATCCCTAAGAGCCACCACCCACCCTCTGTCCACCTCACCCATACCCCCCAACATTTTCAGCAAAATTACTCCACTGCTTGTTGCTGTGTATATTGTAAGTGATTTAATTAAACACTTTCGAATGACCGCATGTTATCTCTGACACAGTTGTGCAAGACTATCATTTTGACACTAAGTGTCTTCTTGCCATTCAACATGGCTCAAAGCAATCGCCTGTCCTGTCCAAAGTGTATGCTGGTGCACCTTCCCCAGGCACATAGGTGTTCAGGCATGTCATCCATCGCCAGGTCATTGGTAGACGAAAGCATTGAACAACTTGCCTGTTCGAAATCAAACCTCAAAAAGGGTTGTGGTCAAACCTCTTCAGCAACTTTCTTTATAGAGCCATTTAATACAACACCAATTAAATGGTGATAACTTGACTTTCTACAGCCTGCAACCGTTAATATAAACAACTTTAAAAACATGTTCTTCTGGTATATGAACTTGTTTAGCAAGTCATGTCATCATAAATAAACAAGTATGATATGGTAAGTCATTTATAACGCGCCTGTACACAAATGTCTCTGGGTGCAACAAGACACAGGAGGGATG
Source organism: Ambystoma mexicanum (assembly GCF_040938575.1). NCBI lineage: Eukaryota > Metazoa > Chordata > Amphibia > Caudata > Ambystomatidae > Ambystoma > Ambystoma mexicanum. Next base: position 1,559,332,366 of record NC_090937.1, on the reverse strand, counting down.
ACAGAGGGAGGACACGACAAACGATCTTACTAGGCCTTGTGTCATTCAGATTGTGCAAGTACTAGTGTGACAGACTATCCCACCCCCTCCAAACTTTGATATTTATTGGTAAAGTGAGGCAGATAATTATGTTTTTAAAATTCAGATCTGTTAACCAGATGCCACACCATGCCAAAAAGCATTATGCACACATGTACCTTGCTGCGGCTGTCTCCAGACATCCCCAGAAGCGGCCCTGAATTGAAGGCAGGGCAGGTTGAAAGGCCACATGTACATTCCTGAACACAGCTGCTGCAACACAATGTTCCAAGAGTAAGAGGTGGCTTAACTTTCTCAACCTCTGGTTCCAAACATCATTATTGCAGCCCCCAGCCACCTAGTGGCGGAGTAATATCTAAATATAAGCCATGCATAGTTATGACATGGTAGCTGCTGCGATTACACAATTATAAAGCAGAGAAGAACTGGATTTCACTTTACTGTCATCTTGGAGAGCTGTGGCTCATTCACGACAGTCCCAGTTATATATTAGCTGTCTGGCTCGAGTGTGCCCACAATAGCCCAGCTGGGTCCAGCCAAAGAAGCATTTCCATTTATTTTTATTTCTGGTCAATGAACTTGTTCAGCACATCATGGCATCATAAATAAACAAGTACTAGTTGACAGAATGCCATCTGGTGGGGGCAAGGTAGCCTGGGCTTTTATGATTTTTATAATAAAATGATGCATATCATTTGGTTTCTAAAAGCGAGATCTGCTACTCAGATTGATATAGCGCCCCATGCCAAAAAGCATGCACACATGTACCTCGCAGAGACTTAACTAACATCACCAGCAGCTGGGGCGGGTGATCCCCTTAGGAGGGTGGACACCTTCGTCCAGGGCAAAGGATTCCTTCCCAGGAGGTGCACTAGGAATTACTGCTTCAAATACACTCCTGTCATTACAATGGGCTGCTCACAACAGAGTGCCGATTACTGGAGATCTTTTGATGCAGTCAAACAGAAGGAGTTAAGAGTAGGAGGCTATCGGAGTAGGCCAGAGCAGAAGTTCAGGCCACGGACGGCTCTGACCATCTTGGATTTTGCCAGGGGTCCCAAACTTTCTGTCTTCCCATCAGCAGTCAAAGGACACTTGTTGCAGCAGCCTAGATTGGACCATTAACAACAGGGTTGCTCTGGGCCAATGTTATGTAGCATTCTATTATCTATTTGCACATTTTTTATCTATTTTGATCATTTCAACCTTTGTCTTACGGACACGACTTACTCCCACTAACACTGCTACTCCCTTTTCTTCTACTAGATTTACCTATACTCCCCACCTTCACCCACTTGGAGAAGGCACTAGCATTCCTTGCCACACCTTGTCTCTTTTCTTCACTTTACCCAACCTTCCCCCATGCTCTTCCTTCGGATATCATTTATCTGCCTTCTCTAAACCTTACTCTTTGGCGTGTCTTACTATTTATCACCTTCCAGGCCCTCCTAATTTCTCTGGCAATTTGGACTCCTTGCTTTCTATCTCCTTCTCCCTGGTTTCCCTACTCTTTACCGCCTTCTGGAATTTGAACCTGCACTTAATACCCTTCCAGTGCCATTCATCCTTAATTCCTCTTCTTCATTCCCACTCTCCATTCCCTCTTCTCTCCTCAATTTCATCTTTTCCATTATCCCCAGCAGCTCCTCGGTAGTCCCCATCCCATCTACTCACTTCCTGCTCTCCTACTCCACTCAGCCTACACTTAAAGCTCTTCCCCACTCTTCCTTCTCAAGCTCTTCGCTCATCCGCCTCCAATTCCCGCAGGGCAGTCGCTTCTCCAAGCAGAAAGTTGGGGGGAGATCTCTTTCTTCTTCTGGGACCTCCCTCTGGAACAGCTTCCCTGACTCTCTGAAACTTGAGGAGAACCGTCTCTGGTTTCGGAAGCACCGCAAGACCTTCCTCTTTGCTTCCGTTTTCTCTCTTCCTCTCCCCTGCTGATCACCTGGCTGAATCTGATACTGCACTAGTTACCTGGTTTCCCTCTGATCTCGGGCCCAGATCCCCACGCCGCCAGCTGCACACCTGCACTGCCCCCTGGCAATCCTTGAACCCGGGGACTGTTTCTGTATCCCTACAGCCCCTACTAGCACTTGACATCTGATGTCTGCACGTACCCTTGCACCTGCCACCAGCTGGCCGCACTTTTATATATTGTCTTATTTATTTTACTGTTATCCTATGTATTGCAACCCTGCCCACCCCCCGTACTTGCACGATCTTAATGTCACCTGGCCTAGTAGTATCATTGTCCCTGTCTTCCATATGTTCTCCCTCCCTTGCCTTATCACGCATTGAAACACTTGTGTATAGGCGCGTTATAAATGCCAAATGATATATCTCCTTCATTTTCCCATCAAAATCTACTACTCCTAAATTACCACTTCCCTTTCACACCAACCCACTGTCTATTAAAACGTATCGATAAATTACTCTCCTCCCCCTCCTGCTCTGTCCACCTCATCTATGCTCACTGCGACCAAAGTTGCTGATTACTTTGCTTCTAAAGTCGCCACTCTACGTTTCTCCTTCTCTCTCACCTCCCCCTCTTACTGTCCCCTCCTTCCCACCACCTTACAACCCTTTGTCACATCCCCATTTTCCTCCTTTTATCCTCTTACTGACAGACGCAACACCCTTCCTTTCTCGTGCTCACCCTACTGCTTCATCTGTTCCCCAAATCTTGCTTCTCTAATCCTTCAAATCTACTCCCTCTGATACCCTTTCTCACAGTCCTTAGTAATGCCTCTACATTTATCCTACACTTTTCAAGGCTGCAATCATCATTCCCACCCTAAAGAAAACCTCCTTCTCCCCTTCCTCTCCAAACACATGGAAAGAGTCTTCTTTTCTCAAATCTCCCCTCACCTTAATCACTACTCCTTTCTACTCTGGCTTTTGTCCTGCACATTTCACAGAGACTGCTCTTCTTCATGCCAACAACTCACTCTTCCCTGCTCATCACAAACTTTCTTGGATCTTTCTTTTCCCTGACCATTCCACAGCTTTTGAAACCGACCATCCTACCCCATTTAACTCTCTGGGTTTTTCCAGTTCTGTCCTACATGGATTTCACTTCAATCCAATTAAATGCAAACGTGGTTGCAAATTCAAAGATTCTAGAACATGTGTGCACTAATTCTAGCTGTTAGATTGGTTAGAATCCTTGTAAATGTAGTTTTCATAGATTCACATGGATTTATCCCAGGCTGCTCCACTAGTAACCTCCTCATTCAGAAAGCATCCTTTATTAAGATATACATGTGAGGTAATGTTAAAAGAAACGCACATTAATGCAAGGGTCTTCAAATGTTAGCACTTGCATGCTGTTGGGTCCCTTGTATGCAATTGCCATCATTTGCAAGTTGGAGAGTACATGTGAAGAGTACAGGGAGGCAACATCGCCCTTTATCTAGGTGGTGTTTATTAATGGATTCCTATGGAATCGGCATACTCATTAGCAGGTGAAAATGTGAGGGGGATTCCATGGGAATCCATTGGATTTACACCGGCATGGAAATCTCATGCAGGTGTAAAACCTAGTACTGTTCCAGTACAGAGGCGGAAAGCAAAGCAGAGATGCAAACTCCACTCTGTGCCCCTTCTATGTCTTCGAAGGGCATGGCAATGGGGCAGATAATTAAATGGAGGCATAATAGCCTTATGCCTTGCTTGTATGCCGCCATATAAGGCACTGCCCCACTAGGGTGTTTTATAGTTAACATTCAAGAATATTGGTCACTAGACAATTATTTAAGATTATTACTTTGAAGAAGGTGGGCAGGCTAGGTTGTCCATTGCTGAAACTCCTTTTGTTCCTAGCTGTGGAGTTTTTGGCGATTGTGGGAATTGGTTGCAGAGGATCTATGCATAAGGTTTCTTTTTACAAGATGCCTGTTCAATTTGAAAAAGGTTTTATTTGGTTTTCAGCTAACAATCACTGTGTAACACATTTTTGTTATTTGCTGTTTTAATGAATTCAACATTTAAAGTTTGTGTATCCCAACTCCTCCAGTACCACCCTTTTTAATTCTCATTTTACCATAATAAAAGGCCAGATGTATGCTTGTCCGATGCAGTCATGCGCAGTATGGCTGCCCACTTCGCCTGCTGCCACCGCTAGAGGGAGCCGCTTGCTTAGGAATTAATTTCTTTATTTTCAGCATATCACTCCTCCACAATGCCTCTGAAGAGACTCTTAACACATGAAGATGCAGAAAACGTTCCAACACAACTTTGGCTTGTGTACACTGGCTTTTCCACTAGTCTTGTAAATAAATGAATGAGTGGAATGTTATATTGCTCGTACAAACATTTTTTCCACCCTTTCCTATAAAACTACTTGCTAAAGCTGCAGAGAATCCCCTGCAATTGTGAATGCAATATAACTTCTCTTGCTTGAGTTCATATTGTTAGAATGAACATTCTCCACAAAATGGTGTATCATTTTACCAAAGTTCCCTCTTCAAAGGCTAATGTCCACTTTTAATATCGGCATACAATATATTCCTGATTCACCTGGGATAGGAAGGCCATCTGTTTCTCAATTCTCGGGTCTCAATGGTAATTTGCAGTACTCAACATTTTTATCTCTGTTCATCCTTTTGATACTTTGCATCTGTCTTAATTCATGTTCCCTGTAGAATTAGGATTAACAGGTAAAGAAATAAGATAATGAACAGCCGGTATTAACTCGCTAGCTAGAAGGTTGGGTAGGAGGATAGGACTCCATTTTAGGCATTCAAATCCACAGTAACCTGCACAAAAACGTACCCCGTGATAAGGTTGCTGTGAAAATAGCTATCATATGGTGACATTTACCTAACAATGCACCCTCCAGACAATAAAACACTTTCCCTAAATATTCTAGGATTGGAGGTAATATATAATTGTACCCCTCCTAGAAAATTTGAGTAAAGAATTTTAGTGGTCAGGGAAAAAAGTCCCCTACCTGGAGACTTTTCTACGGTGACATCACATGGAATCCACAAAATATCCTTATTTGGAAAGAATGGTCCCATGTTGATATCTAACCCCTATCCTACAGTGCCAGAGATAGCTCCACTCTTTCAATATATCAGGAGTGTGATCCATTGAAGTGGGTATGAGAATGAGTTATCAAATTCCAAACTGATGTGCACTAAGTCAGCCAGTCCAAAAACAGATCCACGGCAGGAGCAAAACATGATTTGAGGAGGAGGGATGAAAACACCTATAGATTATTATTCTCATTTTCTTTTATGCTTTGAAGTGTGCTTGATATATTCTATTATACAATATACAAAGATTATGATAATCCCATCTACGTTTCATGTATGCATCACCTGGTCACAGCAAGCCACCCTGACACTTCTGATGATCATTGCAGTGTATGCTGTGTTGCATTAACATAGGCACGCTGTACATAGCTTTAGGAAATAGAAAGGTATAGATTTCTATTCAGTTAGGAAAGTAACATTTTTGGAGACTGTGACCAATCTGGAAAGTGTGTCCCCTTCTTCCTTAGGGGAGCCACCCTCTTTGATGCTAGGGAGGTGAGCCCACTCTGCAAACCCCTCCCTAAGGGTTTGGGCAAGCAGGACCTCACCGCGAGGGACACCCCTTTTGGGAACAAACAATCCCATTCCCATGGGGGAATTCCCTATATCAAATGATATGGGAGTAAGAAAAGAGGACAAGACATCCATGTGGTTGACTAGATAATGCTGAACTTTCTGTTTGCTTGATAACTTGTAATTAACAACACACCCCATCTCATTACAGCTTGCAAAGAGTGAGAGGTAAGGGAAGGGAAGAGAACAACTGATCTCGAAAACTGCCAGCATCCAGTGGAGAGAAGCGCAAAGCTGCGGGTACACCACTGCTTGCAAGACGGACTCTCCCTGTGTCCCTGGAGCAAGCACTGCCGCATATCAGGTACATGGTTTGGACAGATAGGAGGGAGCCGAGTGAACAAGCGGGGATCAGGGAAGGACTACCATAACCCTGTCAAAGGGACCCAAGAGCCTGAGAGTGCAAGACGAGTTAAACGATTATAGGAGCCTGAAAAATCAGAGCAACATAAACCCAAAGGGACCCTAGCGAACTAAGTGATATCTTGGGTAAGGGGAACCCATGCAAGCCACAGGGTCGAAATAAGCAAAACGAAGAGAATACATGACAGTAGCACAAGATTAACCAGAAGTTGGTTGAAGTGTGGAGAGATCGACCCAGTTGGTGGAAGGGGGTTCAGGGAATATCAGATATTTTGTTTTTCCAGGAACTTCAGGCTACTTTATACTTCGGGAATCTTTAAGGAACTTTTGATAGACTGAAAAGAACTTTCTCTGAGAGGAACTTTTGTTATTTAAAAAATATCGGATCAAGGCCTAGGAGGAATTCCTGGAAAAGGCAGAACACTGTGAAAATTCAAAAGAGCAGGGCACTCTATTTCTTTTATGTTTTGCTAAGTGGTGGGGCCAGTTTCATAGATAGGTTTGTACTGGGGACCATTTTTGTTTTGGACTACAGATGAGCACCTTAGTTAAGTTAGGTTAGGAAGGGAACTCCCATTTCGTAGTAGGGTCATTGAGGTGTTCTTGTTTTAATTTTAAATAAATATACAAACATATCTTCTGGTCAGATTCCTTCTTCTGGCTTGCCATAGGAAAAAGCATTATTATTGGGCGGGCACAATGATGAGCACACTGATAAGGTCCAACAAGGCTGAAACATGTCTATGGGGTTGCTGTTGGTACTCTTGTTCAGAGAGAAATTGCCATAGCATTTCGGTGCTGGACTGCCCATGTGGGTGGGACAAAGACTGATATGCAAATGGATATTTCCCATCAGTGAAAGGTACAGTGAGCAAAAAGCGTGTGCTGCAAACTGCTGCAAACTCTCATCTCAGAACAGGTTATCTTGCCATGTTCTTTCTGGAGAGGAGCGCCTGCTACCTTTTTTGAAATTATTGGGCGGGGGTGTGTATAGGATTTCTTAGAACTGGAATAAAGAAAGTCATCTATGGCAGTCATCACCATGGAAAGTGAACTGGGTATTCTTAGTCTCTATGCAATTTCAAACCAAAATAATCAAATACTATTTGGCAGATGGTATTGGTGCAGGCAGACAATACTGGTGCAGACAAACAAGTGAGCACAGAACTATATAGATCAACAAGTTACTTACCCCCGGTAACGTTCTTTTGACTGGATGTTCCTCCTACACATTCCACATTCCTCGTCTTTAGATATCTACTCTTTCAGCTTTAGATGCTTTGGAAAAAATTATTCTTCAGAGGGCGCTCTGCATCTATGCGGTCGACGTGATGTCCCTCGAGTGCTTCCATCTCTGGGTCATAGGAGCTATATCTAGCACGCGCAGCGTCAGTTAGCTTCAGTTCTGTTTTTACAACTTCTTTCAAAATTACTTGCATCCGTGAGCTCCAGACAATACTAGATTTTGAAAGAGCGTAAACTGTAATGACATGGAAATTCTACTGTGGGGTAGACTGGGAGGGGTGATGAGGAATATGTGGGTGGAACATCCAGTCTAAAGAAAGTTACCAGGGGTAAGTAACTTGTTCTTCAAATGGATTGTGTCCTCCAATGTATTCCCCATCATATAGACTCCCAAAGCAGTGTTAAGTTTCAGAGGAGCAAATAATAGTTTTCAAATTTAAGATTGGTCATGGACCGACTGCTTTCCCAAATACTCCTCCTTGTCGTGAGGATGAATCCAGGAAGTAATGCTTTGTGAAAATGTGAATGGTAGACCAAGTGGCTGCCACACAATGTATTTTATCAGCACCCCTCTTTGCAGAGCAGAAGATGTTGCCATGCCCCTTGTGGAATGGGTTTTTAAGCCTTCTCAGCGATCCTTCCTGGCTGATTTGTAGCATTCTGTAATGGCCAATGTTATCCATCTGGACACTGTTTGTTTTGTGACAGCTAGTACCAGTTTGTGACCAGTGTACCCTATAAAAAGTTGGCCATCCCATCGTATTTTTGCCACACTTGAAACATAAAAACTAAGAGCCCTTCTAGGATCAAGTCTATGCAGCCTTTCCTCTTCCTTGCCAGGATGAGGTGGCAGAAAAAAGTTGGTAACAATCTTTTGGGATAAGTGAAAATGCAATACAATTTTAGGCAGACAATGAGGTTCAACTCTAAGAACAACCTTAGCTGATGTTAACGCTACTAACGAAATGGTCTTAAATGTTAGTAGTCTCAATGGACATGAATGGAGTGGCTCGAAGGGAGGGCGCATTAGAAATTTCTACACAAAAGTCAGACCCTAATGGGTACTTGAAAAGGTGTAGGAGGGAACATGTTAGTGAGCCTTTTAAGAAATTGTATGATCAACGGCATCTTGAAGTATGATAGTTCTTCAGACATGCACTTGAAGATTGAAAGTGCCGTCAAATATCCTTGGATAGTTCCAATCTGGAGCCCCAGATTTGCCAGGTGTAACAAAAAAGATAACACCATAGGTGCATTGAATTGAAAAGGGTCCACATCCTTATCCATGAACCAACTGCACAAACTGTTCCAACAGCAATGGTACAAGGATTTAATTGCTGGCATCTGGCCAGAAGCAAAATCTCCATTGCGTCATCCGTGAGGCCTCAATCCTTAAATCTCAACCTCTCAGAAACAATGCGTGAAGGTAGAGTGTTTTGACTTCTGGATGGAGAACCCAACCCTCCTCATGAGAGAAGGTCCTCCATGTGTGGAAGATGCATTAGATGCCAGATGGACGTGTCCAGAAGGTCTGGGTCCCACGTCCTCCTGGCCCAATCTGGAGCAATTAGGATCATGGACTTCTTGAACTGTCAACCTCCTGATCACATGAGAAATGACAGGGACTGAAGGAAACTCTTACAGGAGTGGAAACTCTCAGTCCACTAAGAACAAGTTCTCTAGATCTCCCCTTGAGGGAAATTCCCTGGAGCAGAACAGTTTGCACTTCCAGTTGATACTGGTCGTGAATAGATCTACTTGAGGGGTCTCCCAAAGGTTGAATATCTCTTGAAGGATTTCCTGAGCTAGTTACCACTCCTGTTAGACTGTGCTCTGCCTGCCCAGAAGGTCTGTCACTGTGTTCGCCTCTCCAGCTAGGTGAACTGCCACTAGGGAGATTCCTTCTTGAATTGCCGAGAACCAGAGCGGCATTGCCTTTCTGCAAAGTGGTAGTGACCCTACACCACCTCTCTTGTGTAGGTAGTAGATGGCCACTGTCGTGTCTGTCATTATCAGGACATTCTTTTCCCATACAGAGGACAAAAAGGCCTTCAGCACTAGTCTCAACTTCAAAAGATTGACGTGTCATTGAGGGGGATTCAGTAGGGGGCTACCCACCACTAATTTTCCTTTTCAGAGCCTACCAGTCATGGGCTGACAGGACCCACAGTCCGCCATTCTACGCTCAAAATAAGGCACCAGAGACACACTCAATGAGGATCCGTGAGTGACATTTTGGCGCTGGAGCCGTGACATTTTTTTAACCCGGCCTTTGGTGTTTATGAGCCCATCGATCGAGGATGTCTTAGTTTTTTTTTTTTAACCAACCCGAAGCGCGCTGCAATTCTCAAAGCGTTCGCTATCGCAGAAAAACGGATCTGAAACTAACTGGCACTGTGCGTGCTGTATATACCTACGATGACGCTTGCCCTGAGATGGAAGCCCTCAAGGGACATCAAGTCGACCGCATCAACGCACAGCAACCTCTGCCGAAATGTTTTTTCCCGAAGGAGCTAAAGCTGGAAGGGAAGATATCTAAAGATGAGGAATCCGTGGGAGGACACAATCCATTTGAATCAGGTTTTTTAATGGTTCACTCCATGAGTGCAGTTCTGATACCCTAAAACCATGGCGCATGACTCTGACCCTTGAGTTAACAAGCCTATCAGGTTTTCAAGATTGCCCCAGGGTGTGATAAATGATTTCACATTTGCAGCCATTGCATGCAAATGTACCTCCCAAATATTCATATTCGATATCCTGAACCTTTTGCAGCTCTCGGACTGCCCTTCTGTACACCAGATGGAAAATATGGAAGCCTCAGTAAAAAAATAGAAAATTAGAGAAAATGTGACAGCTCTATAACATTGATGCCTGTGACAGCCAAAACCAAATGACTTCAAGAGAAAGGTACCATTGTAAGAAAAAGTGGGAAATGCACACGTGTGGAGGTAGATATGTGGGATAGTGTCTGGTCCGTAGAAACATTGCAAAATCTTCAACCAGTTAGGGTAGAAAAAGAATAAGCATAGTGTCGTGGAACTGTTGGAAAATAGGACATTGCTGAGGTTCAAGAAACTTGTCACCATCCCATCCCTAAGAGGGCCGATACTTTAGACCTGCCTTTCATGTATAATTTAAATGGGATTATTGTGTCCATGCAAAACCTCTCTTTGCCCAACCACACAATGGTATTGGGTCAACTTTGAACACACTGTTACAGCCTCAGCAAAACAGCCAATTTGAGCCCATCACAGTCAGGTTAAAAGGTAAAAAAGTGACTGGGTGGCCTTCAAAGAAATGTCTCCTGACCCTTCATTCGACACAACGATCAGACAATCCAAACAAACACTTGTCACTTGTCCACTAAAAATTCACATCGACGTTTGACACACAGACAGAGCAAAAAGACAAGGCGATTAACAGATGCTTTGAAGACAACCTCTCCTGTTTGAAATACATAGACCATGGCAGGACAAGCAGATGGTGCAATACTAATCTCAAAAACATGAATTCCATTGAGCACAGCCCAGGTGCTGGAGGTGGCCTACAGGATTAAGGCAACCAACTAAATTGTAGAACCACGCACAACACATCTAACCAAGGAAGTTTTTAATATGTTTTTCCCAGACATAACTGAGCTGATGAATGCTTACCTAAGCCGGGGCGATACCTAGACAACGGACACATTGACAAACTGTTCCTTGAGATGTTGGAGGCAGAAACCAGGTATCCATCAAATTTGTGGCCAATCTTGGACCTCCAGTCAAGATACTAGAAGGGAAGACGACAACTAAGGAGTTACTTTATGCTAGCAATACATTCCCTGATAGGCTATTTGAGGCCCACAACAGTAAGTCCTCATAGACATCTCTAAGGGTGGTATTTGAGGAGAACTACCCAGAAGCTTAAATAGTTCTTGACCTCTCAGTAAGATATCAACATATGCATTTGAAACAGTCGACCATCAGATACATCATCACGGCCCTAAACTGAATCAGTGACTTGGCTTGTCAACACACCTCTATTGGGTTGCTGCTGCATAGAATAGCGGAGCAATAGTTTGAGGGAAGCTTTCACAGGCTATGCTGTTAAGGTGGTATGTTTTGGGGGGGCAACAGTCAGGTCAAGTGGGTAGGGTGTTGAGAAAAGGGCGAGGGCACGTGAATGACTGCTGAAGGCATGGAGGAGACAGCAGTCCGAAGATCACTATGACTTGTACCCCAGCATTCCATGACTCAAATGCCACCAACTTGACAGTCATGGGCTCTTTATGCTGGGGTATACTGCAATAGTACAAAGTGACTTTTGCATCCAGCTTTCCATGCTCCTTTTTCTACAGGCGGACATTGTTGATTGTAAGGCGCAAATGCCACTTCTGGCTGCATATTTCAATGAACATCTTCAGCATCCAAGAGCCCTGTAGACAGGAGCATCCATGCTGGTGCCGGCTTCTTTGCAGACACTCAAACATTTTTCTTAATGTGTTTTGTGGGCAAGGCATTCTGATGCTGGCAACCTGACCCCTGTCGAAAAACAAGGAGAAACCTACTCGTGAAATGATGGACAGACACACATGGCTTGATTATACATGCATCAGAGAAAAATTGTGGCTGTTGCGGTAAATGGATTTTAGCCCAATAGAAGGAGATTCATGCTACTTGCACCATAATATTGTTACAAACGGGTGCTATATCATTATAATGTTGCAGTTTTCCGTGTATCTGGGATAGTTAATTGAGTGTTGATAAAAGTTACTTTTATTATAATTTTGTGCCTAGTGTGATACATTTTAGAATTGCATTCATGTAGCAACATAAAAATGGTATGACTAACATAGAAACACATTGTGCAACTTAACACGATGGCGTTTAAAGAATAGAAGTTTTATAAAGAAAGGCTTTTGAATGGGAAATCCGTTAAGGTAGATTTTAGCACATGAAAATAGACCAGCACACATTTATGTCAGGGCCGAGGGAGGGGGTATCAGTTGGCAAGGTGACAGCTGAAACCACGTGGGAATGGCTGTTTGGGTCCCAGGGTTTTTTGACTGCTAAACAGTGACTGAGAAACTTCAGCCACATGGTACTGTCAATCTGGGAGAAGTGGCTAAATTTGTAACAGGGTGACGAGGAACAGAAAAAACCCACAAACCTATGAGAAGGTTAACCAAGATTATAATGGGAATGGAGGCCACATGAAGTGAATTGATGGTCACGCGCAATGTGAGTGAATCACCAAAATAAATATCTACAGTGTCAAGAGTGTGTGGTGAAATTATTTAAGTACCCAAGCAAAGGAGTTTCAATATTAGCTCTCCAAAGCCTCATACAAAAGTATCCATGCATGTCAGATTTAGCATTTCAGGTCTGTGACCAAGTAGAAAGCTGTACTAAAAATTTATTGTATGTCTTGCAGGAAGAAACCCAATAAGAGGGTATGACTTGCATTTGCAATGTCATGAAAAAGGTTATGTTCAAAAGAGTGGCGCTACTGTGAAAGTAGCCAATGGGATTGTGGGGATTAGATGTCCTTGCATAGGGCCAACCCATTTTTAATTTGAGTAATAACTCGAAAGGAATGCAAGTTAATTGTTCTGGATCTTAGACGCCTGTGCTGATGTGTCACAGGCATGTCCTGAGATGGTGACCCTATACATATATTGTGAACTAAGAGGTAGGGGCTAGGCTTTCCACTCCTAGTCTTGTAACTTGGCAGGTGGGGCAATACACTCCTAGTCATATGACTTGAAAAAGGTTGGAGGGAAAGTTACTCCAAGTCGTGTACATAGGAATACAGCATTATCCCCATAACTTTGGCTGTGAAAATGGTAATTGAATTTATAAAACAATTAAACTATGTGTTGCCCTGCACCCAGATACACATTTCTCTAGTCTGTGAGATTTATAATTTGGAAGTTACTGGTTTTTCATAATTATTATAGCTGCAAATGCAAATTTTATATTTGCTGAACAAATATTTTCTTACCAACAAATCACAATTGATTTCAGACTCCTAGCATAGATTATGGTTCTGTGACGAGAAATGTTTAAGTTGATTGCATTTAAATAAGATACTGTTAACGGCCACCAGATGTCCTCATCGTTGCATTCCAAACAAGCTCTTTCCCATAATGCAAGCTTAAACCTGTGATTTTTACACAAACATCTCGTGATCACAGCCTAGAAAACGGGTTAAAAAAAAGATTAGGCAGGTGATTTTTGCTGTGGACATAACTCCTAATCTGAAGTCTTATGACACAAATTGCTGGTGTTGGGGCTAACTGCTCCAAGTGGAATCTAGGTTTACATTGAAAATCTACCCCCACACCTGAAAATAAAACGAACCTTGACATCATCACTGCCACATACAAAAATAAGATAATCCAGACTAAAACAGAAGCCCGAGCTAGCTCCAGCACTAAAGAATTATTTAACAACCTAAGAGAACTAGAGAAGCCCAAGCCCCTGAAATATACATGCACCAAGGATAAAGCCTGGTGCACCAGTATACAAAATGCCCTTTCCAGCAAAATCAATGCGCTTCAGACCAAAATAGCTGACAAAAGGTTACAATTTACAGTCAACACTCCAGCACCACCCTCTACCTTACACATTAATTCAGGCTTCATGTTTAAAAAAGTCACAATACCCGAAGTTCAAAAAATCATTGCTTCTCTTAAACCGTCTAATTGTAAGGCTACGCAGTCTCTTGGATCCAATCTTTCCTCGCAAATAGAACAATGCGTGTGTTCTCACTTTTGGCAGCTGCTGATCCTATCCCCATCACCTGCGGAGTCCCACAAGGATCCTGCGTCTCGCCCACTTTGTACAACGTTTTTACAAAGCCACTATTTGACAAACTGGAAAGTCTGGGTGTCACCTACACAAACTATGCAGATGACACCCAGATACTCCTACCCCTATCAGGAACCTCTGATATAGACGTTGCACGGATTCAGGAAGTCTACATCATCATTCAGGCATGATGGGCACACATGGCCTCTGCCTGAATGATAAGACAGAGTTACTTCTAGTTGGCTCACCCAACAACCTTCTCAAACTAAGCCCTCATTATACAAGCATCCTCGTCGATGGGAATAATCTACCCATAGCCAAACATGTAAAAACATTAACAGGCCGATTCATGGAATTAATGTGCGCCGAAAATTGCAGGGCAAGCGTGAAAATCGCAGCGCACGCGTGCCAAAGCCGCGCACATCGATTCATGGAATTCAGTGCGCGTGTAAATCCTGCGAGGTGCGCTAAAAACGTGGGTGGCGCACGCGGGCGCACACGTCATCAAACGGCGTGCGAAAACGCGCACAATGAAAGCGCACATAGCGCAGGACAGACAACAAAAGTGGGTGGAACACGGGGCGTAACACGCGGAATGGAGACCAATGCATGAAAATGTGGGCGTTACGGGAGAAGTACAGGAGGTAAATGCTCGCGTAGCCCACATGCGTGCCAACAACACGTATTCATGGAATCAAACAGGGGAAAGGCATGCGCCAAAAAAGAGGCGCTAATCCGGAAACACGTACGCCAGCAGGAAGCAGGCGTAAGCGGCCCCGCGCAGCATAAAAGTGCGCGCAAACAAAAAACAAGCTCAGACGCTACGATGAATATACCGTTCCTTGCACCAGTGGTCGTGGGACACCGCAGGAGGAGGAGGAGGATAGCCAGGACCCACATTTTTTTACCCAGGACCAGCCTTTTTGGGATGCCTGATGACCAGGTGTATGGGAGGTACAGGTTTCCACCACACATAATACTCGACCTGGTGAGTGAGTGGCAGGATGACCTCACATCACCCACCCTGTGCTCCCAAGCACTAAGCGCCTTGGAAAAGGTGCTCAATGTACTGCATTTCTTGGCTACTGGTTCATTTCAGCTGACAAGTGCCATAGTGGGGGGGGTGTCACAGGCCACATAGTCACGCTGCCTACACCAGGTCTTGGCCATCATGACTGCACGATCATCGGTCCGCAGGCACATATACCTGCGCAGAACACCTGCAGAAAGGCAGGCTGTCGTCCAGGATTTTTACGAGGTGGTACACTTCCCCAAAGTGCTAGGTGCCATTGATTGCACCCATGTGGCTCTATGTCCTCCCAGGGCAACTGAGCACATCTATCGAAACCGCAAGCACTGGCATTCCATCAACATGCAGGTAGTATGGGATGCCAAGGGAATCATCACCTCAGTATATGCCAACTATCCCGGGTCCACCCATGATAGTTTCATTTTCAGAATGTCACCCCTAAACCTGGACCTAGAAGCTGGGCGGCATGGCGATACATGGCTGCTTGGTGAGTATAAATGCCTCTGCACATGCATGCATGTCAGATACTGATAAAGTGACAACCCGACTAACGATATCCATCATCACCTCCCCATGGGACAGTGCCTACCCTCTGAGCACCTACATGATGACGCCAATTCGAAACCCCACCACACCACCCGAGGTAAGATAAAACATAGCCCATATTGCAACCCGGGCATAGTGGAGCACACATTCGGAGTGCTCAAGTCACACTTTCGCTCCCTTGACCGCTCTGGTGGGCAGCTGCTATATGTGCCCCCAGTAGTGTGCAGGATCATAGTGGCAGCATGTGTCCTGCACAACTTTGCATCCCGCCGGGGCCTGCGGGTGTACATGGTGGTGCCCCCACATCCCCAACCACATGCACGGCCGCTGCGCATGGGAAGTGAAAGGACACGTGGTGAAGCAGCCCATACCCAGCTGGTGGCTAATTACTTCACCTAAAATCCTACCCCTGTGGAGTGCACACAGCCCTGGCCCATACCAGCTGACAATCAATGATGATGACATAAGGGACAGTCAACTGTCACAACCATACCAGCCTGAGATTGTTCACCTGGTAGTGTTACATTGTGTACATCCCTACCTACTTAAAGACAACCAATGCTGTGTGACAAAAAGACACACATTCATGCAGCAAGAATGACTACCCCCTTACAAAATACCACATGAAAGAAGTGCCATGTCACCCAACCCCTCCCCATCTCAGCTACCCAACACACCATGGCATGGCATGCAATGTGAAAGAAACCAAATGAATGCACAACCCATGACACAAGTGTCACAAAGTGCACTGTCCCTAATGTAAACAGGCCACTGACAAAATGCTCCCAGTAATCAATAAGAAACAGCACACATGAACAAATACTTACCAGCAACACAAAACAGCAACATAAGATAAAACAGTGGCAATATATGACAGTCTAAAATTAAAGTAGTGCAAGTCTCACAACCTGACTAAGGCAGCACATCGACCCCTTCCAACTGCAGAGTGTTTCTGTCAGGCAAATGTGTCAGTGTACTGCATACAGCATGAATTGCATCTGCAAAGGAGACGGCTGTTCTGAAGACATGAAGAAGGTACATGTGAATAAGGAGAAAGACATGGATGCACAAGCGCATATCAATACACCATGCAGTGTAGAATCCAACAACAATCCCCACTAGGGATGTACACACAGTTTTGACTACAGACTGCCCACACAGCTCATGGGATCCCAATGTCACTGTGTAAGTTACTGTCACTTGGTCACACCCTTTGCAAGCCCATGCAAAGGGGAAGCAGGAGGGGTGTGTGTGTGTCAGGAACCCAAGCATCTAACCCAAAGACAGGACAAGCCTGCATGCGCCCTGCTGGAACACCCATGGGAGCCACACAAAGCAACACACTGTAAAAAAAGAATATTTATTTTAAAAAAAAGTGGCCATGTTAGGATCGGGGGGAGGTCGGAGAGGGGGTGGCACCCAGGAGGTTCGAGGACAAGGTGCACCCCAACACCCACATGCGTGGATGTTGAGAAAAAAAAATACCTCCATGGGCTCATGGCCTGCACGGCTACGCTACAGTGGGAGAACTGCTGTCACTCTCATCACCCTCTGCTCCTACATCAGGAGGTGGCTGTGATATGGGAGGCAGCCCACGCAAAGCCCTGGTATGGTTCTCCATGGCAGCAAGCATGCAGGTGTGGAAGGATTCGTTCTGCAGAATGATGGTACGGAGATCCCCATGCAGCATCTCATGGGTAGCCCGCATTTCTACCTGCATGGCCTCGCGTGATGCCTGGATCTCCGTACAGGTTGCCTGGAGCTCTGCTGAGAGTGAACGTGTGAGCTGCTCCAGCTGCTGTTCTGACCTAACATTTCGGGAAGCCTCAAGTTCACCCAGAGTATCCCTGACGAACCAGTGTTCTAACCTCAGGGCTTCCCTGTGGACCTGTGACTCTACAGATATGGCTTCATGCAGAGTCTCCAGTCCCGCCTGTCAGTCCCTGTTGGACGCCAACATGTCCTCCCTGTGTGAGTGGCAAATGGAGTCTGTTGCCTGCTGCTGGAGCTCCATCTGCCTTTCAGGGGGGAGAATGGAAGTGGCCACCCTATCCATTGCCTGAGCCATCATTTCACACGATGCTCCCTGTTGTGCTGCTATACTGTACATGGAGTTCTCCCATACAGTATTGCTTGGTGGTGCACGGCCACCGCGTTGGCGGGCACCACACCTGTGTGGGGCAAGGAGATCTGCACCTTGCTGTGCTGGCACTGCCTGAGGCTGCAGGACTGCATTCCCCCTTTCATCTGCTGGCCCAGGAACAGCAGCAAATGTGAAGTGTGACCCTGCATCCGTAACCGCCAAAAGCGGACTTACCAACACTGAAATCCCCATAGAAGGGTCTACCCCCGGTGCAGGTGGGTTGGACAGAACAGCATCCCTGCCAGAAACACTCACCTGCGACGGCACATATGTCTCACTGTCCGATTCAGCACCTGAATCATAGAGGTTTGGGGAGGTGTACCCAGAGACACCCGTGGACAGTATGGTCTGCAGGAGGAATGGGTTTTCACCCACCACCACCCCACGTCCTCCACTGGTGCCCGGTTGTGGCCGTGATTCCTCCTGGGTCTGCAACATCTCCTCCACCTCAACAGCATCAAGTGTATCATCACCTGCAAAAACATGAAAGATAACAAATGTAAACAGGCATAAGCACCATAGCACACACATAGGCCTGAGGAGTCAGAGATGCAGCACATAAATGACACATGTCCCACATGACTATAACCCTGGCATGCATGCACTGTCAATGAGTTGGAAGGGGAGGCAAAAAGCAGACACTGAGGACTCCAAGATGGAAAAGCAACACATTTGCTGCATGCTGGATAGCACTGGCATCACACATTAGCCTGTGAGTGGCATGTCCAATACACATACATGACACATGCCAGCACACAGATGGCACGTAGCATAGCCATGGTACATTTCACAAGTACAGCCATATGGTAGGAAATAAGTACTGTCACCCATCCATGTGAGATGGACATCATGAGATAAAACATGCAAAATAGTGTGACAAAACACGCATGTGCCACACGCTGCTACAGATCCAGTGGTTACTGATACAGTGATGGCAGGCAGATGGATACATCAATGGTTGGTCACTTCACCTTGACAGAAGACAACAGACATGTTCTACATTCATACAGGGCCAAAAATGATTGTGTGCAGGTCATTATGCAATCAGCCTGATTGGTTAAGTCATTCCCATTACAATGTAATACATGTGGGCCATTGTGGGGTGTAATCTATGACAGGAGTATGTAACATTAGTGGCAGTACGGGAATAAAATTGTGGTAAAAATGGCAAGGATTGAAACAATCAGGCTGATTGAACAGGAAAACATTTTCACCAATGTTGGTGCAAGATGACAGTTGAAGGGCAACTGTAGTAATTTGGTGTAAATTGGCAACTGTTGTCAAAAGGGATACTGTCATACCCAAACCCAAGGCTGGGGAATGGTTTGGAGGGACCACATGGGTGACCCATACCGGTCATGACTACACAGTCTCACCTGGCACTCAATCAGAACACATCACCCAAGCAACATACACATGGATTGCACACACATGCATGGCCACTCACCGGACAATGCTTCAAGATCTGGTAGGTCTCCCACGCCTTGGATTGTTCCTCTGTGACGAAGGTTCCAGCAACAGACTCATGTTCAGTGAGTTGGTCGTCCTCTGGTGGAGACCCACCGCCACTCACCAGAGTAGTGGCATGATTGGAAGCCAGCTTGTTCGTTGCTCTGCGTTTAAGGTCATTTCACCGTTTGTAGCAATCATCCGCTGTGCGCCTCACAAATCCAAGGGCACTAATGTGGTCCGCGATGGTCTGCCAGTGGGCCCTACGTTGAGCAGGCGTAGTCTTGCACCGTGCAGTCACCACCATTTCACAGCTATGGCCCGACACATAGCCCACAAGTGCATCTAGTTCGGCGTCATTGAAGCTAGGCATCCTTGACGTGCTGGAGTGTGTAGCCGTGTCTGTGGTCCCAGCCTGTAGTGCAAGAGCACACTTCTTCTTGGAAGGTGGTGCAGATCCTGAGTGGCTTTCGTCGCTCTGGTTGGTAGGGGCAGAAGCGCAGGTAGACTGGGCACTAGGATTTTCTGAAGGCATAATGGCCACAGGTGTCACTGCAGCAATTGGCTGCAGGGTGAACCTGGCAGGACACTGACCTGGCTGGGAGACTTGGAGCTGGGGTCGATTGAGCTGCAGCTGCCCCTGCAGCCTCCTCACCCTGGCTACTTAGGGCAGCAGATGACATTGCTGCCCCAGATCCACGTGGCCTGGTGACAGCAACTTTCACCGCCACACGTGGCTTAGACTTGGTGACACGGAAGTCAGACTGGGAGTCATCCTGTGCCGGTCCAGTTGACAATATGGGGGCGATTAACAAGGCCTG
This sequence comes from Ambystoma mexicanum, assembly GCF_040938575.1. Taxonomy (NCBI): domain Eukaryota; kingdom Metazoa; phylum Chordata; class Amphibia; order Caudata; family Ambystomatidae; genus Ambystoma; species Ambystoma mexicanum. The sequence continues at coordinate 1,559,312,321 of NC_090937.1, read as the reverse complement.
AGGTTGGATGGTGTCTGCTGCATCTCCCCGACCCATTGGCGGGGGCATAGGTGTGCCTGATTGGTCCTCCACACACTGGCCTCCTGGGCGACCCTGAACATCCTGGCCACGTTCCCCTACCGCGCCCACCTCGCCCACCTCTTTGTGCTCGGCCACCTTTGCCTCCCTTACTGCTTGGTTGCCTCCCAACCATGGCACTAATGTTGTTGTGCGTATGGGAGTAGCAGTTAACAATTGTCCTGGGCAATTGGGGTGAAAGGGGTAGGGTACTAGATGGTATTCATACCCTAGTGCTCTAGCAAGGCTGTCTGTGACCCCTGGGGGAAGATGATGGGACACGCAATGCAGAGGCACCCCGAAAATAATATCAAACGTGCACGCAACCCCTGGTAGACCACGCGTGTGGAAAAATGAACCCGCACTACGCTGTGGTGCCCAGAAACACAAAAATAAGCATACGTGTGATACACGCAGCCTACAATGACCTCTGAAGGGGTACGCGACAAACGGGGGCAACCACAGTTGGTAAATACGTGCGCGACTCACCGTCTGCCTGGAAACAGAATGTGAAAAAGACGCGCGTTGACAACACCCCCACCAAAAGAAGAATTGAACGCTGTCTGAGGAAACAGGGAGTACGAACTGGAACCATTGTGAAGTATTTCGTGCGTGAACCGACAAGTACAAGAATCACCCGCTCGCTCTCCACAAAAAGCACATACAAGAAAATGGCGTCCTACGCATACCTTTTAAGCCAGCCCACACGTGCGACATCACTTAGGCGCCTACTCGCTAAGGGCCTTTCCTCCAATCATCCGCAGTGACACCCGGACGTGCAGTTTTTTCACGTGTACAATAAACATGCACACGTGTTGTGGAAAACACCCGTGCACGTAACATCACAGATGTGCTTACGCGCTAAAGGCCTTTTCTCGAATTTCACACTGACGTGCAATTTTTCACGCACCAAATCACTCCGTATCAAGCTGGCCACGCGACAACACACTTAAGACCACGCTCCTGCCCAGAAGGCAATTTTCCTGCCCCCCAAAGCCCCGAGCACGCTCCCACCTGCCATCTGCTGCTGCCTGCCTGCTGCCCACGTGCCCTGCTATTTAGTGCCTGCACGTCATCCATCTGCAGGGGTGCAGTTGCTGTGACCACCCCTGCTGGAACTGAAGACTCCCGACTGGGATACCATCCCTCCACAGCCCAGCCCCAGGACCCAGTTGCCCACCCACACCTGCCTCTGGGGTTGCCATGTCGGACACAACACCATCTGGCACCACTGGCAACCCCCAGCCAGAGAGGCAGAGGGCCACCAGCTTCAGTGCCAGTGAAGTTGGTGTCCTGGTGGAGCAAGTCCTGGGGCAGTATGTTGCCCTCTCCGGATGTTCGCGTGTCGACAATGAAGGACGGAAGAGGATCTGGATGGACATCGTGACTGCCATCAACGAGGAGGGGGTGGCAGTCAGTGACATTCAACACATCTGGAAGCGCTGGGAGGACTTCAGGTCCAGGACCCTCAACAAGGCCCGGTGCCTCTTGAAGGCAGCGGATGCCAAGGGGTGCCAGTTCCGCCTGACCAACAACCAAATGAGGGTCCTGGAACATATACGCCCAGCGCTCCACGTCCAGGTCCTTGAGAGGCAGACCAGTCTGGAGTCGAGCGGTAAGTGTACATGCGCACTGATTGGACGCTGTGTGTGTTGTGGTGTGCCAGGAGTGGGCAGGTTGCACATATGTCTTTGTAGGGACATGTATGTATGTGTATGTACAGGGACGTGACCCTGCCACATGTGATTCCTCTCATGTGTGAGACACATCGATGGTGTATGTGTTGGTAAGCATGCTGTACAAATGCATGTGTGGTTGTAAACATGTCAAAAATTATGTGTACGTACTGGGCCATGGTTGTGGTGTCACACATGGATGCTGGTTCCTGCTGCATGTGTCTGCACTATGTACATGTGCATGTGTGTGTATTTGACAAGTGTGCAACTGTGATGCAACATGGATGCATGTGACACTGACATGTAGGAGGCTGATTGCCGGATGTGACATGGATGGTGATGTTATCACTGCGACAGGTGGTAGAGATGTACAGATGCATGTTAGTCTGGTGGCGTGTGTGCTTGTGTTCTGCACTCCCCGTGTTGCATGTGACGTCAGGCTCACCTTCGGCTGCTCATGCTGTTGTTTGTGTATGGATGGTGCTGCCTGGTGCAATATTCCTGTTGATTTGCTCATGTGTGTGAGTTGAAATGACATGTGTGTTGGGGAGTGTGATGCCATGTCTGAAGTTTGACACTGCCACTCATGTACAACTGTCATGTGTGTATTAGTCCATTGTACAGTGCCCTAATGCCTGTGTTCTATCTCTCCTTGTCTGCAGCGTCAACTTATGAAGAGGACGGAGAGGGTGTTGTGGAGCAAACCAGCAGGGATCGCACCGCCAGCCGGAGATGCAAGGCCCAGCTCCCCTGCCGTGTTGTCATCTCGTCGGAGAGTGAGGAGTCTGGTGCCACGTCCCAGGCCGTAGCTGCCGAGGGTAGGTCGCAGAGGTGGACTCCTCGGCAGCAGAAGGGGCAGCTGAGACCCCACAGGGTCCGACGGAGGAAGATGGCACGGAGTCATCCAGGTTGGTGCAGTGCAGGTGCAGGGACAGGAGGCAGCACAGGCCGCCGCGGAGGTGCCTGTGTGTAATCCTGTCCCCGATCCTGTGACTGCATCATCCCGCACCAGCAGGGATGCCTACGTCCAGACCCGTTTTCAGGGAGGGGGTGAGCACACAACAACTGGCCTTCCTCTCCCTGCGGACGTGGCAATCTGGGACCGGGTTGACCCTGTCCTGGCTGGGATAGCGTTGCGTCAACGGGGCATGCAAGGTGACCTACAGTGTTTTCATCAAGACACTGCATGTCATCTCGGATGCCTCTTTGACCGCTTTGACCTACTGGGACGGGTCACCAGTGCTGGATTCCTCCATGTGATGGACCTTCCTCCGACCCCCTCCTCACCTGAACCCCCTATGCACCAGTCATCCTCCATGCCATCTTCCCGCCCATGTATCACCTGGGTAGCCTGTAGAGCTGCCTCTGACCCAGCGGCCAGGCTGATGGAGGACACGTCCCTGCCACAGTCGGGAGTCTGACGTCCAGCAGGGGTGGCCACCACAACAACTGCACCCCAGCCGGAGGAGGACGTGCAGGCAGCAAGAGCCAGGGCACAGGCACAGCATCAGGTACAAGGTGGGAGCGATGATGGCTCGGGGCCATCAACATCCGAGGGGCAGGCATCGGCCAGAGGGCAGGAGATCCCAGGATTGGGAGTGTCTTCCGTGTGCCAGTGGTTGGGCCATGCCATAGATGCAGAGCGGTGGCGGGCGGAAGAGGCACGGCGCACAATGGTCAGGGAGGAGAACTCCATGCGGAGGGCGCTGAGGCGGGCCGAGTGCCTCGAGGCAATTCGCAGGGAGTTGGAGTTGAACGTGGCATCGTCCCTGCGAACCCTCGGGCCATGGAAGAGGACCGGCTCCAGGACATAGAGGTGGAGTTCGATGATGCCCTAGCCCGGGGCATCGAAAAGTGAGCCATTGGACTAGCCTGCCGCCATTGTATATAGTTTTTAATGTTAGGTTTCATTTTCGTTTTGCTTTATTTTGGGGTGATTGGACTATGCCCCACACTTTTGTATATAGTTATTTCTTAGGTAGTTTTTTGGATAGGTTTCATTTCTTTCGTTGGGCTCATTGACCCTTTCAAAATTCCTTGTACATAGTTGAACATTGGATTGATGAGAACTTTTTTTTGGGAATTCACCATGGATCAATGGATTTTCATTTTACGTTTCCTTTGGATTTGCTTTGGTGTACGGGGAGTTTGGCTGATTTTTCTTTTGGATTTCTTTGGACTGGTTCTACATTTCATTTTATCTTGTTTTGGACATGCATTTCATTTCATGTTTGACATTTTTTTATGCTTTCATTTCATGAAATTCATTTTGTTCATAATACATTTTGATATTTTACTTCCATGTGTGGAATTTGCTCATTGGGTTCATGAATGTCAAAATGTGGGTTTACACAATCAATGCCACCCAGTGTGTGTGTGTGTGTGACGGACATGTGTTGATGTACATAGTTGACTTTTGGTTTGTGTCATGAGAAAGGCATGTCAGTGTGGGGTGGATTGGGAAATTCATTGCGTCTGAAGACTGGGGTGGTGTGCTGTGGGATTTTGGTGGACATGAGGGCCATGACTGTGCATCTTTATGACGTGTTGGCGGTGAGGGGGGCATGAGTCGGGGCCTGCTGGCAGGTGCCAGTCACTGCTGGGTGGAGGGATGCAGGGGGACATGAGTCGGTTGGGGCCTGCTGGCAGGTGCCCGTCACTGCTGGGTGGGGGGGTGCAGAGGGACATGAGTTGTGGCCTGCTGGCAGGTGCCCGTCACTGCTGGGTGGGGGGATGCAGGGGGCATGAGTGTGGGCCTGCTGGCAGGTGCCCCTCACTGCTGGGGGAGGTGCAGGGGGACATGAGTCGGGGCCTGCTGGCAAGTGCCCGTCACTGCTGGGTGGTTGGTGGTGCAGGGGGACATGTGTCGGTGCTCACCTGTGCATGGTGACATGTGGCCTGGCTGGGGGCATGGCCAGGGCGGATGGGCTGCCTGTGGGGCATGGCCAGGGGTGCAGGGTAGTCCCATGTGGTGCCTGCAGGCCCTGGGGAGGGTGGTGAGGGCTCACATCGGAGGGGACACACTGCCAATTCACGTTGGGGCTCCCCAGTAATACACATACCCCGCTCGCCCAAGCCCTATCATGTGTGAAAATCCCAGCGCACCACAGTAATACACGTACCCCGCTCGCCCAAGCCCTTTCGCGTGTGAAACTCCCTGCGCACCTCAGTAATACACATACGCCGCTCGCCCAAGTCCTATCGCGTGTGAAACTCTCCGCGCACCCCAGTAATACACGTACCCCGCTTGCCCAAGCCCTATCGTGTGTGAAACTCCCCGTGCACCCCAGTAATACACGTACCCCGCTCACCCAAGCCCTATCGCGTTTGAAACTCCCTGCGAACCCCAGTAAAAGACGTACCCCGCTTGCACAGGGCCTACCGCGTGTGAAATTCCCCGCGAACCCCAGTAATTCACGTACCCCGCTCGCACAGGGCCTGCCGCGTGTGAAACTCCCCGCAAACCCCAGTCATACACGTACCCGGCTCGCACAGGGCCTATCGCATGTGAAACTCCCCGCGAACCCCAGTAATACACGTACCCTGCTCGCCGATGCCCTACCGCGGGTGGTAATTCCAGCGCACCCCAGGAATACACGTTCCCCGCTCGGCGATTGCAGTGTAGTGGCCCCGTGAGCTGGTCCAGGGTTATCCCGGCCCTTTGTGCTGCATTGGGGATTTCAATGGCTTTTCTTTGCGCAAGGGGCGTTCTTGGGGGCGTAACTGGCGCTGCGGGATGTTCTCTGCGCCAGCACTCATTATGGCTTGGGAATTCCATGAATACGCGGTGCGCCAGAATGCTGTTTAGCGCACTCGGCTGGCGCATGCTCCCTGTCTGCGCTGCTCGCGTGCGCTGACTCTGTGCTGAAATCTATGAATTACCCCCTAAGTTTTTACCTCGATGCCTAGTCTAATTTAACTAAACAGGTAAACATGAATTCCTCTCCCACAGCCTATACCGGCAAGCTGATCAGAGCCTGTAGACTTTTACTATCACCCACCAGTTGCCTTACACTGGAGAGAGAGCTCATACAATCCAAATTGGATTACTGCAACAGTCTCTATCTAGGTGCCAATAAATCCATCTTAAATAAATTGCAGATTATGCAAAACAATGCGCTCAGAGCAGCTTTAAATATCTCCAAAAGAGAGCACATATCAGAAACTAGAAATTAACACAAGTGGCGCTCTAAACACGATAAAATTGTCTTAAAAACTATCTGCCTCACTCACAAAGCGCTCAACTATCAAGCCCCTCACTATCTCACAGACAAGTTCACATGGAAAGTGCCAAATAGAACTACCAGATTCACCAACATACCATGTCTGGCAGTGCCTAGATATAACTTAAAAAGAGACGGTGGCACCAGCTTCCCGGTATTAGCCGCCCACCTATGGGACACTCTCCCTCAGAACATTCAATCTATTCACGCATTTGACAAATTCAGAAACCATGTTATCAACATAAACGCCACAGCCATTTGGTACCACTGACCCTATGTTGGGACTGCATAATTTGCACATATTTCACCTTGTACTATTGTTATTACCCAATGTTATGAAAGTATAATATGTAGATATCTCCCATTGTACTTTTACCCTGACTGTATAAACTGCATCTCATGTATAAAATTGTCTATACTATGCCATGTAACTGTCGAAAGAGAAAGTATATTGTGCCTCCTATTTTTATAAATATATTAATATTGGCCTACGCCAAGCTGCTCGAAATTAGCTTGCGAAAGAAATACGTGTTGCAAGGTCCTGACCTTAAATCCATGTAAGCCGCCATTTTAGGTCAAACCGCCATTTTAGGATTCGTTGTGTAAAAGTCACCCTGTGAGTTAAAATGGTGGACGATGTCATTCCAGAATACAACATGGCCGTCTTGACCTCTGTACATAGCTAATGTGTAACTTGCCTGCAGGCCACTTATTGAGGTTGTGAACCGAGACCTTGTCCTTTGTTGACCTATGTGTACAAGGATTACTCGTGCATTGAAACATCCACGAGCACATGTTGAGACAATGTATTCAAATACTGAATGAAGAACATCTGTTTTTACATACATTGTATTAATGTTTAAGAAGGCCTGCATGGGGGCGCTGTTGGGCGCCGAGCAAGATGGCCGCCTGATACGTGTGCTCCGAGGCGGGCGGACCTCCAAATCCTGATTTAGGAGGTTTCCACGGATTACAGCCGGGCGCGGAGCACACGACTTTTCCCCCGCTGCTTCTGGGATCCTGGGGATCTGATCCCGCTTTGAATCGGAGCCGGGAAGTGCATCCCCGACTCCACGCTGCCCATCCCCCTTCCTGCGGCGCTCCTCCGCGCCTGAAATCCAGCCCCGGCGGAGGGTGGTCGTTCCCGCCGGGGGCCTGCTGCGCTCCTCCTCGCGCTCCTCCTCGCATTTGCCGGGCATCGGTGGGAGCTGGCGCGCCTCGACCTTCCTGGCGGCGGGGTCGTCGGAGTCCTGGGACCGTGACCCGCCGGCCTGGCCGCTGGTCCTGCTGAGTCGCTGCTCCCGGGTCCCTGGAGGGACGTCGGCCCAGCGGTGCGTCCACCCTGCCTGCATCCGCTGCCTGCCTGCACTACATCGGGGCCTCCCTGCCGCCCCCGCGGCTCCGCAGCCCGTGGTGAAGACCCAGGGCCCCCTCTTCCCCCCGACAGCACACGCCGCGCTGCTGGAGCGGCGCGGCTCTCAGGTACGTGCTGCTGGGGAACTTCGCTCTTTGCTGGCCGCTCCTCCTTCCTGTGGCGACCCCGCGGAAGGCGCACAAACTCTCCCTGCATCTGTGCTCGGCTGGGGGGGCCGTGCTTTTATTCTCGCTGTTCCTGGCCTGCCTCTCCCCCCCCAGCCTGGTGAATCGCCGTGGGATCTCCTTTCTTCTCCTGTGGAATCCGGCAGGGGGGTTGTGGAGACCCTTCCCCCCCAGCTTGCACGCGCCTCGCTGCCGGAGCGCTGCGGCCTCCTGGGGTGCGCAGGGGGGGCTTCGTGGACTGTTGGGCCTGGATACCTGCCTCCCTGCCTTGTGACTCCGGGGTCGCCCCTCTCTGGTGGGACGTCCCTGCGGCGTTGTTGGAGGCCCACGGTCGGTGACGTCTGGATCCGCCTGGGGGGCCCTGACTCTCGTGGCTCCTTGTCTTGTGGCCCGGCGGCCCTCTCCCCCCGCTGGGAAGCCACTGGGCCCTCACTGCCCTCGCACGTCTGGAATCCCACGCCCTGAGCGACCCTACCGTTCACTGGGGGCTTGTCTCTCCTCGCCTCGCCGCCTTGAAGCTGCTGTCCCTACACCCGGATTGTTACTTGGCGAAAGGGTGCCGCTAACATCGCTGCTTCCTACCCTCCATCTTTAGGCACCCCCGCCCTCAAGGCCCCCTGCCGCCGCTTTCAGCGCCCTCCCAGTCGGGCTGTAGCCTTGCGGCCTACACTTCGGGACCGCTCCCCGCTCCCCTTTCGCTTACGCACCCTACCTGGAGTATCGGCTCTCGCGGCCTGGGATCTCCCCGTCTCCTACTAGGGGCTGCTAGCGATCCCCCCCTTCTTTACCCCACACTACCATCACCCTTGTCAAAATGACTAAGGGAGGCGCGAGGAAGCAAAGCTCCATTAACATGTTTGGGAGGGCGGCTGTGAGAGCTCCGGAGGACCCTACTGAGCAGCCACCTGTTGCGTCATCGTCCGCGGTGACACCTGAACCCCAAAACATGATGGACTTCATCAGGGAGGGCTTCACCGCCCTACACTCAAAACTGGATGACATGAACGGTACAATATCCTCGATCAAGGCCCACATGGAGAGGACTGATGGTCGCGTGTCTGAGGTCGAGACACGGGTCGGCTCTGCCGAGGAGGCATTGGGAGCACTGCGCTCTGAGTTTGTCGCTCTCTCCGGCCGAGTCCTCGAGGTGGAGAAGAAGAACGAAGACTTGGAATCCCGCTCGAGGCGCAATAACCTGCGTATAATTGGGGTCCCTGAGGACGAAGTCCATGAGCCAATGGAGGACTTTGTTGAGCACACGTTAATGACGCTTCTGGACTCACCCAAGCTCTCACCTCATTTTGCTATCGAGCGTGCACACCGTGCCCTTTCCGCCAAACCCAAGCCTGGGGCTCCACCCCGCCCCATCATCGCTCGAGTCCTGAACTACCGGGACCGGGACACCCTACTCAGAGCCGCGAGGGTCAAGGGCGAGCTGCTACTGGGGGGAGCGAGAATTCATCTTTACCCCGACTACTCGACTACCGTCCAACGGGAACGTAAGACTTTCCAAGCTGTGAAGCGCAGGCTACGAGATCATTCCATCAAATATGCCATGCTCTACCCAGCTAAACTGCGCATAGAACATGCTAACCAGGTGTTCTTTTTCACGATCCCGGAGGAGGCTTCCAAATTTATGGATGAACACTTCCCAGGTTGACTTCCCCCTCCTATCTACAGTCTTGCAGCTTCCCCCTCTGGGCCGTTGGGGGGGCGGCCGGGCCCGGCCTTCCCCCTGTACTGATGCCGCATTGATCCTCTTTCCCGGATTCGACTTGTTCAAGATTCTCCTCTTATCTCAACTATGTGCTATACTGCTAAATGCAAAATGCCTTTCCTAAGTTGTATAAGTTATTGCAGTTGCACCTCGAGCTATACTGGTTCCGCTGCAGCCCGGAGCGCTGCGGTCAGCACGGCCTGCAGGCCCCCAGGCGATGATGCCGCTAGTTTGGTTTTGGCTGAAGGGGTTTGGGATTGTCATTCCTCTGTTTGGGAGGGGGATGTGGGTGGGGGTGGGACATGTTAGGGGTGTCATTGTTAGAAAATTGGCACTGGCAGCGAAGGCGGACCGTGGCGCAGCACACACCCACTGGTCCTGGTCACCTTTTTCGACTCTACCACTACCACATCTATGGCTGAGGGGGACTTAACCTTTATGAGTTGGAATGTACGGGGGTTGGGGAATTATAGAAAGATGAGACAACTCCAGCTGCAGGCCGAGCGCCATGGGTCCAAGATCCTCTTTTTGCAGGAGACACACGCTAGATCAGCCCAATGCGTCCGATTTGCCAGGACCTGGGGCTCTCATAGATTCTTCACCGACTACTCGACTCAAAGTCGTGGGGTCATGACTCTCATTCATAAGAGTCTCCGGTTCACTCTCTTCTCCTCACACATTGACCCCCTGGGCAGGTATGTTCTGTTACACGCTACGCTTCAAGGGAGGGAGGTGGTCTTGTTGAATATTTATGGCCCCAATCTCGATGACCCGGAGTTCTACAGACAGATCACGTCTCTCCTAGATGGCTTCCCCCTTGTACCAATTCTCTGGGGGGGTGACTTCAATACTATCTTCGATGTAGCCCTTGATAGATCTGGGTCCAAGCCCCGTCATCTTTCCAGGGCAGCCTATGCTGCATTATCATCCCTGCCCCGGTTGGCCATGGTGGATGCATGGAGATTCTTCTACCCCGATTCCCGCATCTACTCATTCTATTCCTCAGTCCACGACTCATACTCCCGCATTGACCGCTGGGTGATCTCCAATGTCTTGGTCAAGGACGTGAAACAACTAATGATTTTACCCAGAACCTTGTCCGACCACTCTCCAGTGACCATCACCGTGAGTTGGGCCCCTGATCCTGGCCGGTCCCGCTGCTGGAGATTGAAACCCCTAGCCCTGCTCGATCCAGAGTTCCACTCCGAGCTCGAGGACTCAATCGTGGAGTTCTTTGAGCTGAACACGGGCTCGGTATCATCGCTTGCCACACTGTGGGAATCTTTTAAGGCCTATGTCAGGGGGATTGCACTCTCCAAGGAAAACGGGGTTCTTAAGTCAATTTGGAGAGATATAGCCTTGAGTGAAGCTAGGTTGTCGTCACTGGAGGCTGCATGTTCACTCGATTCTTCCACGGGTAACCTAGCTGCCATCGGGGAGGAGCTGGACACGTTTCGCTCCCTAGCCGACCGTGAACAGAAGTTTCTGGATAACCCAGGCATCGCACGGAAATACGGTGAGGGCGAACGCCCTGGCCGCTTCCTCGCGAGGTTGATCCGACACGAGACAGGTTCCCCACACATTCCCGGGATTGAGAGACCGGACGGCTCTTTGGCTGTCTCCTCCCGGGACGTCAACACGGAATTTTTCAACTTTTACGGGTCCCTATACTCCAACTCAGACGAGGTGTCAGTGGAGGAGATTGACTCTTTTCTCGACTCCCTTCCGTTGGCAACATTATCCCCTGAGGCCTCGGGCTCTCTCGACTCTCCGCTTACACAGGAGGAGCTCTCCGACGCCATTGATTCCCTATCCTCCGGGAAGGCTCCCGGGTCGGACGGTATCCCAGTTGAATTTTATAAGTCCTATAAGGCACTTCTCCTTCCCCACTTGTTGGCAGTGTGGGAGGAGTCGGTGGAGACAGGCGTGTTCCCCCCCTCACTGCGTGAGGCCACGATCACTGTATTGTTAAAGGCTGGTAAACCCCCTTCACGTTGTGGTTCGTACCGCCCACTCTCCCTCATAAATTGCGACGCCAAAATATACGCAAAAGCCCTGGCCCTAAGGTTAGCTCCCATCCTTCCATCCATCATTCACCCCGATCAAGCGGGCTTTGTTCCGGGGCGGTCTACCTCCTTGAACCTGAGGCGTATATTCAACATAATTGACAGAATTAGCCCGGAGACTTCGGCTGTGGCGGCCACGTTGGATATGCAAAAGGCCTTCGATTCGGTATCATGGCAATTCCTCTGGCGGGTTCTCGAGAACTGTAAATTTGGTCCCTCCTTTCTCTCTTGGGTCAGGCTACTCTATTCGCTTCCTGTGGCTAGAGTCCGCACGGGCGACCACTGTTCTCCTCTCTTTGGGATCGCCAGGGGAACAAGGCAGGGGTGTCCATTTTCTCCCTTGGTTTTTGCGGTTGCCATGGAGCCGTTTGCGGACATGCTTCGTCACCGCCATGCTCACAGAGGCCTCCGTTCTGCCGGGAAGGCAGACATAGTTTCCCTATACGCGGACGACGCGTTGCTGTTCATCCGCTCCCCATCTCTTAACTTGTCTCCGGTCCTTGAGGATATCATCTACTTTGGTCGGGTCTCGGGCCTCAGGGTGAACTGCTCGAAATCCACCCTCTTCCCACTCACGGAGTGCACTCTTCCCCCTCCTGACACTCTGGGATTCACTTGGGCTCAATCTGCATTCACCTACCTGGGAGTAGAGGTGACGCGTCAACAGACACTGACCCTCGAAGAGAACTTTCGGAAGTACCTTTCACATCTGTCCGTTAAGGTTGCAGCCTGGGACAAGCTCCCGATTTCTCTTGCGGGCAGAATGGGTCTACTGAAAATGGTGGTGCTACCTCAGTTGCTCTACAGGTTTGCCAACGTACCCTTGTGGCCAGGCGCAGACTTTTTCCGAGACTTGACTCGCACAATTACCTCCTTCCTCTGGCACTCGGGGCGGTTCGACTTAAATATGAGACCTTGTCCACCTCCATGGCTAGGGGGGGCTTCGGGGCTCCGGATTTTCTCAGATATTGGTTGGTATCTCAAATTCAATATGTCTCTTATTGGTTCGACACAACTGACCCCCCCCCTCATGTCCGGCTCGAGAAGTTGGCGGTCTGTGACCGCGAAATCCGCTCCTTACTTATTCAACCCGCTCCTCAGGTACTGGACTCACAGAGTCCGGTCGCCTGCACATCCCTGGCATTGGCCAAAACATGGAAACAGCTCGGGATAACCCAGGCTTTCCACGGCAACCTTCCCCTCTGGAACTTCCTCCCGGGGGTTCCTCAGGTTGCACCATCTACCGTTCGTCGCTGGGCCGAGGCAGGCTACGAGCTGTTGCGGGACGTGTTTGACCAGGGCACATTCATTGAGTGGGCTGATCTCCCCCTACCCCTGAGAAGTGACCGGAGCGTCTGGCTTCAATACGCGTCTCTCCGAAGGACCCTTAAGCGCAACTATCAAACATTCCCTGCGTTACCACCAGACGACCCGGCCATTGAGGAGCTCACTTCCCCTTCACCCATGAAAGGCAAAATCTCCAGGTTGTACTCCATGCTACAGTCCAGATCCTTTCCAGGATTTGCTAAACTTAGGGGGTCTTGGGAGGAAGACTTGGGGGTAGAGATATCGGACGATCGCTGGGCACATTTATGCGACCGCACTCACCGGGTGTCCTTTAACTCCCGATTTAAACTCATTCAGTTTAAAGTGTTGCACAGGTTCCACTACACCCCGGCCAGACTGCATCGCATGTCCAGCGGGCGTTCGTCTAGCTGCCCCCGCTGCGGGCATGTTGATGCGGACTACATCCACATGATCTGGTCCTGCCCCCGCCTCTCACAGTTTTGGGGTATGGTTTGTTCAACGGTTTCCGCTGTGCTCGATCACCCCATCGATCCTTCCCCTGCATTGTGCCTTTTTCACGACCTCCCGGGCCTTCCTCGAAACTCCAGTAAGCTGGCCGGCCTCTGCATGCTCTTAGCGGTTCGGTCCATCTTGCTCTGCTGGCTTCGCCCCTCTCCCCCCACGCATGCCCAATGGCTGAGGGCGGTCACTTGGGCCTCTGACACCGAGGAAACTTGGGCACACATGCAACCCACTCACTCCAGGCCTAGGGACGTCTGGCTTAGGTTCCGTTCCTACATGTCCGACTTCGTCACCTCTCCGGTGGCTTCCCCGCCTGCTCCTTCTCACTAGTCTGGCATATTCCCGGTGGATCCCCCACCACCCCCCCCTTCTCACTGGTCTGAGAGCTCCTCCCGTATCGTTTGGTTTAACTACTTTCCCTCATATGTGGATTGAATCTCTGTGCCCGTATCATATTCTATGTAATCTTTATGTGACCATATCATGAACTGTAATGCTAATCTATATTTGCTGGGCGCTGTTCGCCTGTTGTTATGCTGCCATGCTGCCTAATAATAAAAAGAAGTTTAAAAAAAAAAGAAGGCCTGCATGGAAAATCTTAGAATACACAGTTATTGCATAGGCTTGTTGATACATGTATTAAAGACAAACCAGTTGTATGCGGTTATTTGAGACTTGGCACAAACCCTAGATCAGTGATGTATTGAAAGGAATATTAACCCGAAGTGGGGCTGGACATGGCGCCCACCAAGTGTATGAAAAGCAAATGCATTCTAATGTACAATGTCTCTCACTGAACCACGCTGGAGTTCGTTGTGTTGTACTGAGGGCCGATAGGTATCTGATTTTGCTCTGTTTTTGTAACTGGATTCAGTATAAAATAAAGTACTTTGTATGTTCCTTTGTAACCCATGTTCAATGTATTTCCGTTTGGGGTACCATTACTGTCTTACTAGCGCCCAGTTAGCCTTGGGTAAGGTGCGCAAAATAAATAAAATAAACGAACATGTATTCAGAACCATTCCAAGCAGAATGCACGGTATACAAATTAATAGCCTAGATGGCTCAAATTATTTTTTATATTTGTATTATTTTCGTTTAAAGAATACTTCATAATAAGAAATTACAAATTTATTTTTCACTGTACATGGACCCAGGGACGAGGCAATATGGTGAAATCCTGGGATTGGTCATTTAGTTTTCAGTCCTTCAAAACAAATGTTTTGAGTCCAGAGCAGAGTTATTTTGTTAGTAATGGCATTCCAAATGCTTTGGCCTTAACATTTCTGGTGCTCCTATTTCAACAGAGATAGTTCTAGTGCTCCCAGTGCCGTCTCTCGATGAAGCAAATGGTGGATAGAAATGTATTTTTGCTTAACATGAGATGCTCCATTAACACCTCTAGTATTACATTGAGGAAGAATCCATGCATTGGTTCTTTAGTTTGCAGAATATCTTTCTCACCCATTCAGTGCATGGTTCGTTGGAATACTAAAAAGGGCTTTAGTTTACTGTTTTTGCTATGATCATTGACCACAAACCCTTCCTTTTGGTCCCGCTTACATAAATGATCCTGGTGAGTGTGAAATCCCAAACACTTTGCAAGGTATCGCCACATCCCTCTCTTTAGGTGATGTTATAAGACAACTGTTCTATCTTGTAAGCATCAGTTCACATTATAAGATATTTGGCTCAATTTTTCTTACTAACACCATGAAAGGTCAATGTATTACCTTAAAATTCCTACCTCCATGTGTACATCCTATGGAAAAATGAAAGGGCCAACAGATGCAATTTGATCACCAAGGAGATGCATCAGTACCATGTAGGTTCAGAAACCATGAAAAGGGAAAATATGGCTTTTGCACTGTGGCTGTGTGTGCCACGAGAGAGGGTTTGAGTCCTGTTGGCGACAATGGGGAGACTTGTGAGAAAAACAACTAGGATTACTGGCCTCTGTGCCAAATTTCCACTTAATGCAGTTCTTTGCCCAATAGAGTGTTTCCCCTTGGGGCAATGTTCCAAGCAGGTCCCATTGTGCACAGCACCTGAGCAAATTAGCTTGTGGTTTTCGCATCTTGGGCATCTCTTTCTCTGAACCTAAATGATCATGTCTCCCTGACCCGAAGCATTTTATTTGGGTTAAGGAGTAGAGGCCCCCCTTGCCCTACTCACTCCTTTCACTTCCTGATCATTAGTGCACACAGACTACAATGTAGTTTTTTGAGCGAGATCGAGCGAGTGGTTCAAAGAGTGACATTGTGAGAGGGAGCAGTTGGGAGATGGATTAAAAGATAGATGAATGGACAGAAATTGGCAAAGCGATGTAGTGAAAATGGAGCTTGCTGCACAGGCCAGTTTTAGGCATTGTAGGAGGATGCCGTGATTTGCATTGTGTGATGAAACCTGTGCAATCATCACCACACCTGTGTAAAGTCTCCTCCCATGAGGCCAGGGGAAGTCTGCAGGTACTTGATCGCATCCCTGGCAGTGGTATCGGGGGGAAGGATCACATGGGAAGAGATGGCCGTCAAGGGAAAGTGGTGACTCCACTAGGAGTGACGCAGTATTCATCTACTTTCGAAGATGAAGAGGAAGCTATTCCCAGATCAATGCTGTCAATGTACTAGGCCATAGAATGTCAATGTTCAGAGAGCCTGTTGTAAAAAGCCAGTTGAACAGAACCAACGTTTGTATCTCAAAAGGTATTATCCAATTTGGTCATTTTGTTTTGATCGTTTTGCCCTTTTGACCCAATTTATTCCCTACAATGTGACCTTCATCTTTGACCTACTTAGCTGAACATGAGGAGAGGGTGTTGCGGGAGTAGCCCCTGCTCCTCATGTTCTGGTATCTGCGGTCCCGGGGGTTCAGTGGTGTCCCCCGCGTCCGTAACAATGGAGGCGGGGGACAAAAATTGCTCGGGCCCCCGTTTTCAATGAACAGTCAAAACGGTGGCCCGAGCAGGTTTAGTACGGGCTGTCTGCCCACGTACGACACGTTTGTGGACAGATCATATACATCCTTCTCAAAGACTCAAGAATTGAATCTAAAACCCTTGAGTTGTCACGATTATGTCTTGATGAATAATCCTTACTCTAATGTGAAATTACAGACCTAAATTCCCCTTACTCTAGTAACTCTCGGTTTATAGGATAATCTAATTTAATTGAGAATACAATGGAACAGCTTAATATTACACCTTCTCCTATGGACTTAGATTCCCATAATGCCAAAAGTAATGGAATGAAGAAGAGGAACTCTGAGGCAATGGGGACTCAGAGGTATGAGTATTCAAAGGTGCAGTATTGTCATTTCCCATTAGAGCACCTGAGCAGGATATTTAAAACTCAGGATGAGTCTCAGCTGAGGTGTGACGAAGCAGAGGAAGACGCAACTCATGGCCGTGCGGGAAGTGTAGCAGAGGGAGCTCCAGCCATCCAGGGTGCAAGAGCAGCCACAGAGAGAATCCCGCCAGAAGAAGTCATCCTAATGGGTGAAAACCAGAAGAACTGCCGAGTACGCACAGCAGAGGATCTACGGAGATGTAATTGCTCCAGGAATCCGCCGCAAAATGTACCCGAGGCATGCCGGAGAGGGAGAGAAGGCATGCAGAAGCACCACCACGATAACCGACAGCCAGAAAGAGAAGCTGCAAAGAAACAGTGAGTTGATAAGAGGGAATGCTGACCCCCAGGGAGCTGCAAACATGAAAGCTGTCACAAACAAATGATTTTGAATGCTGAACAATTAATGTTATGTTATGTTAATTAAGCTTATAAAGCGCACGGTCGCCGAGGCATCATGGCGCTGAGGAGAGAGAGCTGATCCCATAGAAGGTGGCCCGGAGAAGAAAAATTAGAACAGGATTGTCTTAAGAGCCGTTCTGAACCCCAGATGATTAGGGGTGCTTCTCAATGTCGGGGAGAGGTTATTCCAAAATCTGGCCGCAACGATAGAGAAGGCTCCCCCCCCCGATCCTTTCATGGTTAAACTTGGAGACAACTAAGAGGTTGGTGGTCGAAGAACGCAGAGCCCGTGTAGGAACATAGCAAATTAATTTTGCTTGCAAGAATTCAGCTTCTTGGCCATGGACCACCTTGTGCACAATACACAGGGACTTAAAGAGAATCCGCTGGCTCACCGGAAGCCAATGAAATTGGCGGAGTACTGGAGAGATGTGGGCATCATAGGGGGTGCCAGTAGCTAGCCTAGCCGCCAGGTTTTGAATGCGCTGTAACCGCTGTATGAGACCAATTGGCTGCGACAAATACAGGGTGTTACAGTAGTCTAAACGTGAGTGCACTAACGCAGCCACTACGGGAGGGCGGAAGGTTTCTGGTATCATAGGTAGGGCCCTCTTAAGGAGCCTGATCGGGTGATGGGCGGCTTGGCACACAGCTGTCACTTGATTGGACATGGAAAGGGTAGCGGAAAGTATGACGCCCACATTTCTCACTTTATCGGCTGGGCTCGGAAGTGGGCCCAAAGAAGAGGGCCAGAAGACTGAGGTGCACAGTGAGGAGTCCGGAGGGCAGCCCACCGCCATTACCTCTGTCTTGTCGCCATTGAGTTTAAGCCAATTCTGGTCCATCCAATCCCCTACGGCTCTCAAGCAATCATGAAGACACGACGAAACCCTGCCCATATCTTGATCTAAACGGATCAGGATTTGGGTATCGTCTGCATAGGAATAGCAATTGAGGCCGTAGGAACGGATGAGGCAGACCAGTGCCCAGATATATATGTTAAACAAAATTGGCGAGAGTGAAGATCCCTGCGGGACACCACAGGTAAGGGAGCAAGGAAAAGAGAGGAAAGGAGGCATGGCCAGAGTTTGGGTACGATCTGAAAGAAAGCAAGTAAACCAAGCAAGAACTTGGCCAGATATCCCAATCTGAGCCAAACATGAAAGCAGAATTGGATGGTCAACCGTATCAAAAGCGGCTGGTAAATCCAGCAGAATCAGAGCACCTACTCCACCTGCGTCAACTAGTCTGGATATATTGTCTTGTACTGACACTAATACACTTTCTGTACCTCTCCCTGGTCTAAAGCCAGCTTGAGCGGAGTGAAGAATTTTGGAGGATTCCAAAAAAGAAGACAGAAGAGGAGTGATGAGAGACTCCAAAAGCTTAGACAGGAAAGGGAGTAAAGAGATTGGACGAAAGTTAGCAGGAACTGTGGGGTCAAGTGTGGGCTTCTTAAGAAGGGGGATAACCCTAGCCGATTTAAGCTCCAAAGGGACCAAGCCCGATTGGCATGAATCATTAATGGCCGAGGTAATGTCTGTTAATAGATCAGGGGCCATCTTCTTTATAATGATGACTGGAATAGCATCCTCAGGAGACAAAGATTTAATTTTCAAAATAGCAGCTAAGACTTCTTCCTCAATGAAAAGGGGACAAATGGACCAACTAACTGATTGGTCAGTAGGGGGGACAGATGCAGGTGTGGTAGCATCTGGTGCCCTTATTGCAGGAGATTTTGCAATATTTTAGCGAATCACTTCGATTTTGGTGATAAAGAAGGAGGCAAGATCGTCACAGAGCTTTTGAGAGGGCTTAACCCTAGATGTAAGGGCCTCGGAGGAGGCTAGTGAATGTGCAATTGAAAACAGGGCTTTAGGCTGGCATAAATCATCTTCAATTTTCTGAGACAAAAAGGAGGATTTGGCCTGCTTAACCTCGGCCAGATAATCAGAGAGTCCAAGTTTGCAGGTGTCTCTAAGCACTGGGTTATAGCTGCTACGCCACTTCCGCTCCAGTTGTCTGAGTTTCAGACGAGCAGATTTAAGCTGGTCAGTAAACCAGGGTTGAGGGGGTAGTCTCAGGCCTTGGATTAATTTGATAGGGGCATGCAGATCTGCGACGGCCAGAAATGATTGGGAAAGAGATTCTAAAGATGGTGGCCTCTGAGAGGCACAGTCGATAGCTATTTGAGTGCTTAAAGCCTTAGTATCGACCGAACACCAGGAACGTAATAAAGTTTTTGGCAGAAGTATTTTGGGAGGTGGGTTCACAAGTGTAAAAGTACAGGATACCAGGTAATGGTCAGACCATACCACTGGTTCAATGGGGCCAGGACATAGCAGTTCGTCCTTGGCGAATATTAAATAAAGCGTGTTACCATGAGAATGGGTGGGGACTTGAATCAGTTGATGTAGATGAAGATCAGAAAAACTGTCAAAAAGGGTAGTAGACTCAATAGGTCTTGTCCAATTAAAATGTAGATTAAGATCCCCTAGTACCATTAAGTTGTTATATTGCAGATTCAGACCAGCTGTAAGGTCAGCCAGGCCTATTCAAAGGAGCCCATAGGACCTGGAGGGCAGTAAATAAGTAGGAGATGAATAGTACAGAATGGTGAAATAACCATTTTCAAGAGAAGAGCTTCCATATCGAGTGTATGAGAGCACGGCAATTGGGTGACTGCATACTTGTCCTGAAAGATAACTGCGATTCCCCCTCCACGTTTTGGGGGAGGGCGGTCAAGGTGTGTGATAAGATAAGCAGGGGGGGATAGCTTGAACTAATGCTGGTGCTGAGCTGAGAGTAAGCCAGGTTTTAGTTAGGCATAAGAAATCCGGTTGTCTACTGGACAGTAGGTCCCAGATTTCACCAGTATGCACTGGGAGGGACCTAGTGTTCAATAGTAACAGCGTAGGGGTAGCCACAACAGGCTTTTGATTGTTATTAACAGATGCAGCAGTGTAGGATGTAGAAGGCACATCATGAAGCCAGCCAGCTGGCCATATGGTGCCTGTGGGGGCCATGGCGAGTAAATAGTCTCTCAAGCACTCCCACCCATCCCATCCCAGGACGGACTGGCACAGACTGGCATGCCTTTAGTGCGCCTTTAGGGAGCTGGCGGCGCGACCACAGCGCCCGCCCGCTGTGCAGGCGGTCGATCCTGCACATATGCGCAAGGATCGGGCCGAAAGCGAGGCGGGGGGAGGGGCAGAGGACACCGAAAGAGGACTAGACGCTTGTCCTCAACTCGTACACCCAGCCCTGCCTGCCGGAATTAATTAGAGTGCAGCAGCGTTAATAAAAGTAAGAACAGAGTGCTTCTTCTTTCATTCACATTCAGGCACACAAAGTAATCAGTAAATACAATTTAAAAACAAGTAAGAACAGCTAAAAATACGAGCACAAAATGAGCAGCTGTCCTCTAACGGATCAGCTCACCTCTCTCAATAAATCTAAGCAGAACATATTTTAACTACCAGTGGGGAAAGTCTCTAACCAACATCATCTACAGCTAAGAGGCTACAGGTAGACCATATAAAGACAACCCCTGGGCAAAGCCCATATTCAGCATTACTGTCAGCCAAGAAGTTGTGAGAACCCCTTAATAAGGCAACCAAAGCATAAATCCCATTTTAAGAGATATTTTGGGAAAGCATATATCTCACATTGCCAACGGTCAAGAAGTTGTGAAACCATGCTGAAAGACTGGTGTGGGGAAAATTGGAATCAATCCATCAAGTTAGTGGTAGGAGTTTTCTTCCTGGCAAGTGAGTACACCAGGAAAGAAGATCATGGTTTGATATCTTTGCGGCAGAAAGATATGTGGAAAGAACTTTTGTTGAAACAAAAGAACTTTTGTGTTTTATCTTTTGTTGATAAACACTGGCATCACTAAGGGAAGTTGTTGTTTGCTATCCTGACAAAAGAGTTTTGTTACACAAAGAATTATTAAGAGAGTGACGTGCTATCTTGACAAGAAGTTTCTTTTGAAGAAAGTATCATATGATAAAAACAATTGCATTTGGTTTTGGAACCTGTGTTTTGGGAGAAAGTCAATCATCCTTGCAAGAGGGATATTGTGGAAGACATTAAGTTGTTTGAAATATCAACCACTTGTGGTGAATGAATATTTGTAGTTTCTTCAAGATAGATTCTGAGGTTGAAAACAACTTTGTTATTTCTTTTGAACAGAACTTTGTTGAAACATAACCATAATCTGAGTATTCCTAAATTAAGGAGTACTTCCAACTAAACTTTAACCATATTTTCCTTGTAGGAGTTTGTTGTACGTATTAGTGTGAGGGCCAGAGATATTTTGGACATTAGGTCAGTTTTCTTTAGTCTTAGTTTGTTAGGTAGGGATCTTTCAATTAGGTTAGGGAAAGTTAGGCCTTCAGCAAACCCCCTTTTTTACTTTGAAAAAAAGGGCAAGCTTTGAAAAATGTTTACCTTTGTATCCGTCTCACATTTCTGACCCCTCAATTGTTTGTCCTTTCCAAGCTTTGCTATGTCTTATATTCATTGTAGGTCTTCTGTGCCTTGACAGATGATCTGATAGGTGGCTTGATTGTTTGCGTAACTCAATAACCTGCTCATCATTCATACTGTAACCTCTATTCAACAGGGCCTGTGAAAAGGCTGAAAAATCCCTAGCACCTGAGGGGTGGAGAAACTGGCTTGTTATCACACCCGCATCCCCCCCACAATATCTCTCCAAATGGTGAATGAGTGCATGTGCAAATGAGCAAGTGGTGTGTGAATGCATGCATTTGTGTTAAATATCTCGATTGCTAACCAGTAATTATATGTTTACCCACAATCAGACTCTTCCCCGTCTCAGTACTTGCCTATGAAGCACCTTGCCTCATACATCGGTACTGGAACGAGGAAGAGGGATGTTGAGGTAATACTGGGCAGAGGACTTGATTTTAGGGGATGGATGAGGAAAGTGGGAGGGGACTGGTGGGGCAGGAGCGGGGTGTGCTAATACATAAAAGGTCATCAACGATAAACCAGACATGATATGTGTTAGTGGCTAGACTGGCATTTTGGTACAGCCACCATTTCTTACTCTGTCATGATATTTCTACTGGCCATCTATAATAAAGTAAGAATGCGAAGTCAAGCCTGGAATTTGGGTGCAGCCAGTATAGACTTTTCTTTCTTTGCCATGGCATATTTTCTGGGTATATATAATGAAGTAAGCATCTCAAGTGTTATTACGTGGCTAGACTAGCATTTTAGTGTAGCTAGTCTCGCAATTTCTTACTGTGGCTTGACATTTTGTACTGGGCATCTCTGATAAAGCAATCATGATGTTGTAATTAACTGGTTAAACTGGCATTTGGTTGCAGCCAGTCTAGCCTTTCCTTATTGTAGCATGGTATATGTTTCTGGGCATCAATGATAATGTAAACATATAAAGTGTTATCACGTGATTAAGTGGCATTTTGGTGCAACCCATCTAGGTAGGTCTTACTGTGGCATTTCAATTTATACTGTGCATCATCGAGGCTACAGCAAACACTGTGTGTTATGTGTCTAGCCTACACTGTGCAGCCAGGTTTGAGAGGTTTTCTTATTGTGGCATTGCACTTTTAATAGTAAAGGTGTAAAATAGCTCAATGGGTTGAGCGCTCACTGCTGAGACCTATGTGTGATCTGAAGGTTGCAAGTTCGACTCCTGGAAAGGCCAATTTGGCATTTCTTTCTTCCGAGGTTGATAAATGAGTACCAACATTGGTTCTAATGATAATAGTATTTAAATACATGCTATGTATAGTGCTTTGGCAAAAGTGCAACAAATCATTATCATGAATCAAAGCTTTAATGCCCGTGTGCATTGTTTGTGACTTGCATCTAGTGAATTTTTGGATACCGTAATATAGCAGCAACTGGCAATGTTGTGGCTCTTCTTATCATACAATGCCAATACCTGACAAGTAACTGGCCATACAATGCTGAAGTGACATATTTATGGCAGTGCCTCAGCCTATGTTGATTCCATTGGCTCTAACCTTATCGTATCATGACCCCATCCAAAGCATATGAAGGAAGCACCCTTGTTAAAATGTGGTTTGCATCTAAAATATTTGTCTCCTTTTATAGTCATTTGGTATTTTAAAAATTATACATTTATGTACTTTTTTATGCCTGCAAGTCACTTCTGGTGATGTCAGCAGGGTTAAAGAGGAACCGATTCCATCCAAGTCAAAGGTCACATGACATCACTTTGTATGATGTCATCAGGTGTGATGTCACTTCTACTACCCCTGGCATTTCAGTGAATCGACGTTATGGCCACACTTTTGCTGAATCATATGACTGGGAAAACCACACCTCTGTCACAGGAGTTAGAAAGATATACAATTGCATGCACATAGGATATAGGATACGAGTATGGACCGTGAGAAGATAAATATTGAGGAACAAACTGGAAATGGGAGAGCAGAGATAAAGATTGGGAACTGACCCCAGGTATATGGGAGTCCAATCCATTGAAAGAGTAATGACCAGTCTATGTTTGGAATGTGATATCCAGACAGGAAGAGATTGTTTGCTGAAGGAATGATTCCAGGCTTAAAAGGCAAATTAAACCCCAATCAACCCCAAACTGTTCAAATAGATTGGCCAAAATGAATCTGGGAAGCAAAACGGTAAGGAAATTCAGGGGAATGCAATTTGAAAACTGGAACACATGTGGTGATATTTGATCCCAGTTATACGGTACACCACATGAGTTACTCCTTTAAATCCAAATGTAATTTGCATTGAGAAACAAAATATATAATTGAAGGTATTTGGTGCCCCTTTAATGTAGAATTGTTTTTATAAAACTAAGCAATATTTAAATTATTATTAGTAGCTAGCTTGTCTATACATCTTGGGTTATAGTGTCATTGCAAAATACTGTTGCCTAGAGTAATACCATGCATTAATGCAGCTGGGGCAGGCCATAGTCCTAGGTTAGGTGTTTGCACAACAAAAATGTACGCAGAGGGAATTAATCCCATTCAATAAGAATTGTGCAAAGTGCCACCCTCTGCACTCCCTTATCTTTGGATGTACCTGTGTAATATGGAAGGGAATGGGGATTATTAAACATTATAAATGTAACAGGTGAAGGTTACAGCTCCAGCCCAAAAACACCTGCAGGCTGAAAACCATATACAGAGACATTAAGGCTGTGCAGGCATACATAGATGGAAATCTTACACACAAACAGTATGCACATATGTACCTATACACACACTGTAAGGCAGGCACGGTATCAACAGTAAGACAGACAAGTGACCACAGTTCAAGGGTGTTTATTGAACTAAAAAAAGGTTTAAACAATGCCCATGTAATCCTAAATCTACAGATGGGGGCAAGCTACGACAATCAAATAATAACGCAGTCCTAGTAGTGTCTTGTCAAAATAAAAGTGCTTATACTAATAAACATATTGCCAATCCTTATCTCTAAATACAATCGTGTGGGGAAATAATGTTATGAAAAAGAAAGAAGTGCTCACAAAATGACATGTCAGGATGTTCAGGCTGTTGGTCTCCCTTCCCCACAGGACAAGGTGGTACACTTGAGTTTAGCAGTCTCCGGCTTCTCTAGCACGAGGATACAGTTCAATCATTACCATCAGGGCCTTCCGTGACCAAGACTCTCTCTTTCAAAGTCTCTTCATTTGGAGGGCCTGATGCGACAAACAAACGATAAGTTCTTTTCCTCTTTCCGATTTTTACAAATACTGAATTTATTAGGCGATTCACTATTCACCTCGGATCACCCTCAGCCAGGCTCAGATCCTCTCAACACAATGTTCGTAAATTATTTATGCATCCAATTCCTCGTAGGATATTCTCTCTCGGGAGACTCACGGTTCACTCGGGATCCCCCTCAGTCGGGCTCAGATCCCTTTTAACACAATGTTCAATTATCTCCCTCAGCCGGACTAATTCCAATTTCCAATATAACTTTACACAAACCTGCTTTAACCAAAAGCTTTTAGCTGATCTCCCTCCGCTGGGCTCGGACAAACTTCAGATACTTTTTCATCAACTATCAGATGACTTTCGAATGTGCATGCGGTTTTGCTTGACCCGTTAGGACCACTTAGATTTCATAATTCTTTTATCACTCTTCACATTTGCCACCTTTCTGCTGGATACCTAAAAGACTTTCGAATGAGCACCTACATGGTGCAGGACTACTCTTCTATAATTTAATATAATGGCTTCAAAGTTCATTCACTCATTTGTTGTTTACTTTCACTCTATTTCCCTTCAGCCAGGGTTAAACTATTTAGCATCCACAATTCTTCGGGCTTCCCTCAGTCGGGCACATGCTTTGTTTTTTGTTGGCTCTCGATCTGCATTCATTCACAGACCGGTTTCATCTATGTTGTTTCCGACTCACTTGCTGTGTTGAAGATTTAGCTTTTTCTTCTTCACCAATGGGTCTCTCTCTGTTGGGCTCAGACCCCTCTTGAAGTTCACAAAGGGTCTAGGACCCTGCTTTGAATTATGCACAAAAAGTCCCAGAATTCTCTCCTGGATATTTTGCTCCTATTTCGGCAGCTCCCCAAAACTGAATTCTCATGGTCCACGGAGCTGCATGAGTACTCAGGATGTTCATCTGGGGTCAATGTCTTGCCACCTGACCCCCAGAGGCCTGGGTTTGCTTTTTTCACCCGGGGGAGGAGTTCTGTTATGGGTGGCACCAGGCAACCCCAGCTGCCCCTGGTTTAGATTTCCTGGAGGCACAGCTTCCACTCCACACTACAGCCTCCCATGCACAGTCAGGCTTAGTGTCTGGGTAGTCCTTCCTCCTCCAGGCCTCCCAGGTTCCTTTCAGCTCCTTGGGTCTCTAGCTTTCTGGCACCCTCCAGCATCCACAGCTTGCTTGTGATGCTGTTTCTGGCTACTCCCAGCTAGAGTTGAATGGAGTCAGGTGTGAGTCGTTGTCCCTCCCTGCCTGACTCTGCCTGACCTCATTATTGGGACAACATGGAACCTGCCCATAGGAATCCATTGCCCATTGATTCTGATGGGTAATCCTGATTACTCCCCTCTGCCTCTTCTTCGTCCAAGTAGTTGGACTTCTAGAATGGAAGTAGGGGTTGTGGGAGTTATAGTTTTCACTATGCATGTTAGATAAGTCTGGTAAATTGTTGTCGGAAAAAAGAGGATAGTCCAATTGTTGTAATACACAGGGTGACATGTAATTTCCTTCTCCTGGCTCTCCCACACCTCCTTTTTGAGTTGGTACGTGTTGAAATTTGGGAGGGGCAATGGGAGAGGAGTCAGAATAACCTATAAAAGGTGGAGGAAGTGTCGGAAACCTGGGAATACTGTGTCTCGCAATTGGATGTCTCACCCCTGTTCACCGAGGACCCTTCAACCCAGTTGATCCTCCCGCACTGGACGCCCCCCCCAGGGTCTGGATCCACAGGTGATAGCTGGGTCCCTGGCCACCTGAGAAAGAGATCCCCATTGTTCAGACTGTGAGACACCCTTAGGTTTCTCACAACACACACACACAAATTTAAAGCTGCTTACTTAACTGCATTCAAAGACGCACACATACAGAATGCAACTAACACGTTTAGTAAAAATCGCACATGCAAGTCCAGTCTATTCTTTCAGTACCTCACGCTTATACAGGGCAGTTAACGTGATTGTATATATATATTCTAAATGTTATTATTCAATTAACCTTTTCCGATACCACACTTGTCTTGATACCGGAGATAATTGAATGGTTTAAACACATTGGCCCATCTTCAACTGCTATCACAGAGTTAAAATATGTTGAAGTTAAATTATACTTTTAAAAACATTTCAATTTCTGAATACCCCTGGTCTATTCCCTGCCAAGAATTCTGAGGTGGGCCTGTACAAATGAGACTGGCTATCACGCCTATGCAAGTCAAATATTTGAAAACTCAAAATATTTCTTCACTGTTGGCTTCTGCCCTGGCATATGCTCCATATACTGAGAGATTTAATATTTCCATAGCTGTTCATATCACCATACAAAAGTCTTGAACTTCTGTCTCCTAGATGCTACTTTATGAGCCTCCAAATACTAGAGGGTTCACACTGACTGACAGTTTTCAATTTAAAGAGATTTAGATAAAGAGAGCAGCCTGCCAATTGGGATACGTTAAGCAGGACCTAGCCCTTAAGCTTCTTGCATTTACTGGCCATCCAACCAGCTTTTATTTTGCGCACCTCAGCAACGTTTAAACCTTTCCAGAGGTAGTGATGGGCTAAGGGCGCATCCTCTGACAAACTGGCCTGCCGCCTGCTCCAAAGGCCATAAAGACACTCTGTCCCCTTCAAGAATAGGGTCCACATCCAAGCTTGCATCTCTGCGACTCCCAACAACACAGCCAAACTCCTTAAAATCTGCAAGGAGCTAGCCAAACCTACTGCAGTCTCCACCTCTCCTGTTCCCTCCCATGCCCTCTGTACGGCTCTGGCTTCTCATTTCACGACTAAAACTCAGGACATCGTGTCCTTGTTTTCCTTTTCATCTCCCTCTACCCCTCTCAGGCCCCCTTTGGCCACCTCTCCCTCTCCACTTCGTTTTTCCTCCTTCGCTCTGACAACACCCGACGATGTCTCTAGACAAATCCTATCAAATGAAAATGTCATCCAAACAGGTGCTCCCCTGCTCCTCCAGAGCCATCAAGGATGACATTGCCACCCTCTCTCCAGCCTTGGCCGATTTCTGCAATCACTCTTTCACCACTAGAGCTTTCCCCTCTGTCATCAAGCCCTCCCTGGTGCACCCCCTCCTAAAAAAGCCTTATGCAGATCCTACATGTCCAGGAAACTATCGCCAGATTTCTATCACTCCTTTCCTGAGCAAACTCCTGGAAAAGTGGGCCATCTCCAAGCTTCCCCTCCAAACTGAATCTGTTGGCTGCCTCCATGACCATCAGTCTGGCTTCAGAGCAGCCTGAGGCATGGAAACTGATCTCTTGAACACCTGTGAAGATCTGCTCTCTAACCTCGACTCCAGCTCTCCCGCTGTCCTCATTGTCCCTGACCTTTCCTCTGCTTTCAACATGGTCAATCACACCACCCTGATCAACAGACTCCATGTGAACCTGGGTATCATGGATCAGGCTCTGGCGTCCATCCTCCCAGGTCCAATTTGGGTCCTTTCTCTCCACCATCTCTCTCTCCACATGTGGTGTATCCCAGGACTCAACCCTCTCACCCTGGCTCTTAAATGTCTATCTGGCCGCTTTGGCCCACCTGATCTTCACCTTCTCTTCTAACTTTAAGTGTTATGTGGATTACACTCAGCTCTCCATCAGGTATAAATCTGTCTCCTCTCGATTCAGGATTGGCGTGCTCCAACGATATTTGCCTTAATGCCAGTAAGATGGCAATCCTTCTCATTGGGACCCCTGCGTCCCGTCTCTCAATCTGGCTGCACTCTTTGGGCCCTCTGTGAGGCAAAAAACCATGGCGTCATCTTCGACTCCACTCTCTCATTCTCGCCTCACATAAGAGACCTTACCAAAAAGCCCCAGTTCCAGCTGCACCTCATCAGATGTATTCTACCTTTCCTCGTTTTACCCCAGAAGCTCACTGTCTCCAGAGTCCTGGTTCTCCCAAGGCTGGACTACTGCAACAGTCTCTTTCTCACTCTGCATACTCTTCACCCCCACCCCCTGCAACGAATCTAGAACAGGACTGCAACACTTATCCTTGGCTAAAAACCTAGGGACAGTATCTCTTCAGCCCTAAACACTATCCACTGGCTCCCGGGGGCTGCAAGGATCAAGTTCAAGACCCTCTGCACCGTCTTCAAGTCTTTCTGGGGCCGGAGGCCCACACTACATCCAACTCTCTCTTCCGAAATACCTTCCTTTGGGTGGAGGTAGCAAAAACCAAATGTCAGTAACTTGCGTGTCAAACTATGTGAAGCAATGATCATCAACAGAAAGTACTGGAAATGTTCTTTAAAACCAATGATCACCTTTTACAAACAAAAAGTGGTCCCTGTATTGATATTTGGCGCCGAAATGAGCCCTGGGCTGTCCATATGAATTGTGGGTGGAACTCGAAAATATCTTCTGGTCAAAAGTCCTGCAGATTCCCAAGGGCACAGCAACCTCGTGCATAAGATACCAACATGGACTAATTTCCATCAATACACGGGTGTGTTGGAACACACTAGCCCTTTTTCGAAAAATGACAAAGGAAGTTGTCCCTCAGTTTCGGGTTCTACACAATCCTGCAAATGGCAACTCTAAAAGCATTCTTTTCCTATGGTCTCGACAATGCGAGACTATTTTGGATGACATGGGAATTCAGATCTCAACGCTGCACTGCAATCCCAATCTGGTCAAGCGAAAACTATGGAACCTTGATTGGCTATCTACTTCAGAATCGAGACTGAATCGAATTCAATGAAAGATGTTCCATGCGAAGCTAGAGCCCTAAATGAATACTCAATTCATAGAGATCTCTTCCAATCCATACTGTAGATCAAAAGCTTTACAGTTTCGTTTGAATGCCTTCACAATTAAAGACAAACTAAGCACATGGGCACAACATCACGAAAAGGATCGCAGTTGCAGGTTTTGCAACAAATACAAAGAAACTTTAAAACATCTGGTTTTATTCTGTGAAGCCATTAGTAACCAAAGATCTATACTTTTAGCATCAATAACTGGAAAATATCCGTCCTTGGGTGGAGAAGAATGGTGGACAAGGATGTTTAAAGGAACAGATCGTAAACTGTTCTATGCCTTGACTTCATTTCTGGGTGACGTGAAGACACTACTGGCTTCTACAGCCAGTGGTTTTGACTAAGCATTCATGACAAGGAGCTTCAGCTTGCTGGACATTTATTTTTGAATTTAATGAAATTTGGAAATTATCCGTAATGAATGCGGTTTGTTTTGATGCATCCTGTGCTTCAAATTCTACTTTTTTTTGTTTTCTTTTTTAAAGGTTTGAATAAACTGTATAAAAATAAAAATAATTAAAAAAAATATTACCTTCCTTCGAGAGCCCTTTGCTTAGCTACCTCCAACTCTCTTGGGGCTAGACGCTTCTCCAGGCAGAGAGTGGGGGTAGATCTCTCTCCTCTGCAAGTGCATCCCTCTGGAACGGCCTCCCTGTCCATCTCAGACGTCAGCCAGAAGCTCCGGAAGCAGCCTCTGCCTTCTCTCCCTCTCGCTCCCTTGCTAACTTACGGGTCTGCTGCAGCGACTGGTTGCTTAGTTCCCTCAGAGGATCACTGGGTACCAGGCTCCTCCACGACCAGTATTCCTTGCACTGCACACTTAGGGGCTGTCACCTACCCCTAGAGCACCCCTGTCTCCTTGCGCTTACCTAGAGCCTCACTGCCCTGGCTGCACATAGTCAGAGCCTTGCTGCCCTGATTACACTCCCCCCCTGTAACGCTCACCTGACTCCCACGGAGGCGCTGGCCTGGTTCGCGCTGCTGTGACCTCTTCTAAGGTGATGCGCAGGGTTTGGAAGACGGACTGGACCGGGCCCCCAAATCTGGCTTGTCTGGCTCGCAGAAGTATCCTTCTGTAGGCGAAAATAGGGGATTAACTGTCTGCGGGGCAATGCAATCAGCCTCCCACTTTCCCCTCTCACCTTCCTCGAAACCCTTCTGTGATTCCTCGTAGCGTCTCACCTTAGGGTCTGGAAGGACGAGCTCTCCATCCTGCTTCTGATGCAGGGGCGCGTTGGTATCCAGTTACTTCACTGGATTTTCGGATTGTTGAGAACCAAACTTGCTTGGCTTCCAGGTAAGTTTTTTGATAAGAGGTTCCCCTTGTGTCCACGCATTAATGTACTAATGCTAGTGTCTTTTTCCCCATAGGGGCCGGGGTACGGAATGCCGGGGAACAGGCACCGACCCGAGATGAGAGGTGAAACCCTTGTAGAAATCAGGTAAGTCTTTAATGAGCGTTTTTTTGGTAATGTCTTTTCATTCGCTCATTAACGCTGATGTCTCTTTTTCCCCTTAGGGGCCGGGGTCCGGAAACGCCAGGATGCGGCGCGGACATGAAATGAAGAGGGATTGAATCAACAGGTAAGTCTTAACATGGAGATTTAGCTTTCCTTATTCCCTTCTCTCTCTCACCTTTTGTTCTGGTCTTTTTCTCCCTAGGCGCTGGGGCATGACTGCGAATCCGGATGATCGCTGCTGAACATGGAGGCGCCCTGTAAAGGTGAGTGGAATGCGGCCCTGCAGCGATCGACGCGATGAGCTTTTAAATAAAAGTCTTCCTTTTCAGGATTGTCGGCGAGATGTCTCCGGGATGCGGATTTAGCAGGTAAGGACTTTTCCTTCTTCTGTTCTCTTCTTCTCTTCCTTTGCAGGTGATCCAGGATGCTGGCAGGCGTGGCAGAAGTCAGGATGCAGGAGTAGACACAGTGAGCGTCCAGCTGCTAGATGCAGAACAACGCGAAGCACGTGTGGCTGTTCGGGTGGGGTTTAAATAGCCTTGGAAGAAGTTCCAGGTATGTATCCTTCCTCCAATCAGGTATGTATCCTTCCCCGACCACGCCCGGATGGTAAATTAGTCCCACGGGTAAAGTAGTTCCTTTCAGGCCTCAAGGAGGCTGGGATCCTGCAGCATGGTCTGCATCAGGTAAGTGCACCCAAGCACTTCCATAATGAGCCTGGCGCCTATGGCGCCAGGACTGATGTCTTTTATGAGCCTGGCGCCATAGGCGCCAGGACACTGTCCAAAGGGCCCCTATATGGGGTTGCTGGGTCCTTCCTTGGGGACTGGATGTCCGCTTTCGGGGACGCAGGGCTTGAACCGGCTCCGCGGGAGCGGGCATCATGACAGCACTCCCCCCCCAAGGCCACTCCCAAGGTTGTTCCCTCCGGGGGTTTTGGTTTGTCTGGGAAGAGTCGGTGGAATTTCCTGACTAATCGAGGTGCATGCACATGGTCGCTGGGTTCCCACAACCTAAAATGTTCTTCACTTCGAATTCGGGCTCCCCATCTATTAAAATAGGTTCTGGAGGTTTGAGTAGTCGGGTTCCGGGTACCACTGGTTTCAGAAGTGACACATGAAAAACATGGTGAATTCGCATACTAGCTGGTAAATCAAGTTTAACAGCCACTGGGTTAATTATTGCCGTAATAGAATAAGGTCCCAGATATTTTGGGTTAAAAGTTCGAGGCCCTTTGAGTGGTAAATGTCTGGTAGCTAACCACACTTGATCCCCAATCTGATACGGAGGTGCTTCACTCCGATGTAGATCAGCATTCTCCTTGTATTTTCTCTTGGCTTGTTGTAAATGCGTAGTTGCCTCTTTGAAGGCTTGGGTAATTGTAGAATGCAGATGTTCTACTGCAGGCATTCCGAGGTTCTGAGGTGAGTCAAGGTTTGAGGTTCGAGGGTGATGCCCAAACAAAGTATAAAAAGGACTGTGGCCAGTTCCAGAGTGTACCGAATTATTATATGCGTATTCGGCTATCCAAAGAATGTCTTTCCAGTTGCTTTCAGATTGCTGTAACATACACCGTAAGTATTGCTCAAGGGTCTGATTTGTCCTCTCGGTCTGACCATCGGTCTGAGGGTGGTGACTGGTCGATAATCTTACGTCGATCTGCGCCATTTGACAACATTTGCGCCAGAAGTGGGAAATGAATTGGCTTCCCCGGTCAGAGATTAGTATAGATGGGAATCCATGTAGCCGAACAATATTTTCGAGGAATTCTTTGGCTAGGACAGAAGCTGAAGGTAAACCTTTCAAAGGAATAAAGTGGGCCATTTTGGAAAACAAATCCACAATTACCAGAATAGTATTGTACCCCGAACAAGGAGGCAGGTCCGTAATAAAATCCATTGATAGGGTGTGCCAGGGTGCTGGCGGTATGTCTAGAGGTTGAAGGAGACAGGCTGGTCTTTTCTTTTGACTTTTATTTTGGGCGCAAACACCACAGGACATCACAAAAGATTTAACATCTTTTCGCCAAGAGGGCCACCAAAATTGTCGTTTCACCTTTTCCTCTGTCTTGGCAATACCGGGGTGTCCCTCTATTAATGCATCATGATAACCGGAAATAACTAGTTCGTGTAATTCCTTATGTGGCAGGAATAAGCGTCCTTGGAAATAAGGTAAACCATTATCTATGGTAAAGTCTGATCCCTTTTGTATCCAATCCTGTAATGTTGTAGGGTCCAGGAGTTGTTTCACTCTGGCTTGAATGTCTTCAAGCGTCTGTAACGAAGTCATGCCTAGAATCCTCTGTTCGGGAATTATTGGTACTGGTTCTGAGTTTGTATCAGATTCTCCCATTCCAATTCGGGATAAGGCGTCTGCTTTGCCATTCTTGCAGCCAGGTCGATAGGTAATCATGAAATCAAATTCAGCGAAAAACAAAGCCCATCGGATCTGCCGTGATGACTGAGCCTTGGCGGTTTCCAAATACTGTAAATTCCGGTGATCAGTGATCACTGTGATGGTATGTCGAGCGCCAAGCAGATAATGCCGCCAGGCTTTAAAAGTGGACTTAATGGCTAACGGTTCTTTGTCCGTGATTGCATAATTAACCTCGGGTGCCGAGAATTTTCTGGACCAAAATGCTACGGGATGCAGTTGGTTGGTTTCGGGATCTCTTTGGGACAGGACAGCTCCCATGGCTAGGCTGGATGCGTCAGTCTCGATGACATAAGGGAGATCTGGACGCGGGTGTTTCAATATAGGTGCGGAGGTAAACTTAGCTTTTAAATCCTGAAAGGCCTCCTCGGCTTCTTCAGATCATTCAAAACGTTTATTTTTCCTCAAGAGTGCAGTAATGGGTTGTACCCCGCGTGAAAATTCCGGGATAAACCTGCGATAGAAATTGGCAAAGCCGAGCATGCTTTGAACCCCTTTTACAGAGCTAGGTGATGGCCATTTGAGGATGGCATCCACTTTTCTTGAGTCCATTCGGACTCCTTTGGGTGTCAGGATGAAACCTAGAAACTCGACTTCTGTGGTATGGAAAACACATTTCTCCAATTTAGCAAATAGTTTGTGTTGGCGCTGTTTTTCAAGTACTGCCCTGACGTGTTTTCTGTGATCAGATTCCGAAGAGGAGTACACCAGAATGTCATCGATATATACGACAACACAAACATCGATGAGTTCCCGAAGGACATCATTCATGAAGTATTGGAAGGCAGCCGGCGCGTTACACAATCCGAAAGGCATCACCTGGTACTCGAATAATCCGTATTTAGTACGGAAGGCAGTTTTCCATTCGTCGCCTTCTTTAACTCGTACCAGATGATAAGACCCCCGGAGATCTAACTTGGTGTATATGCAAGCGTCCTTCACCTGGTCAAGGAGTTCAGGGATCAGAGGCAGAGGATAACGGTTTTTAACCGTTATCTGGTTCAATACGCGGTAATCGATACAAGTTCTAAGGTCACCTTCTTTTTTGGGCACAAAGAACAAAGCCGAGGATGCCGGGGACTTGGACGGGCGAATAAAACCATTAGCTAGGTATTGATCCAAATATTGTCTCAAATGCAGATTCTCAGGTTCGGTAAGGGCATAAATCCTGCTACAAGGGGGTTGTGCACCGGGCACCAGATCGATTTGGCAATCGTACGATCTGTGAGGAGATAACGTGTTGGCCTGTTCCTTTTGGAAGACGTCCTGAAAGTCTTGGTATTCCAGAGGTAGTTGCATGGAGGCAGTGGTTACAGATGCTAGATTAATCTTCAGGTTTTCTTGGTAGCAAGTTTGTGTACAATCCGGGAATGTTATTCTCTTAACTCGCCAATCAGTTAGAGGATTATGTGTCTCTAACCAAGGGATTCCAAGAATAACCTGAAACTGTGGAGCCTTGATTACATCAAACACAACACCCTCCCGATGGCCGTCGGGACCAATAAGAGTCACCTCAGTAGTGGAATGTGTTACCGGTCCAGAGGCAATTTCAGTTCCATCGACTGTGGTGATGACATCTTTGCTGGTTTTAGGACGGAGAGGGAGGTTAATCCTAGAGACCAATTCACGATCTACATAGTTTCCAATAGCCCCACTATCGATGTATGCCTTTATTGCATGCAACCGCTTAGGCTGTTCTGGATCTACGAGAACCATTGGCACAATGAAATGCGAGGTCTGAGAGTTAGTTTTCAAGCTCGGCAAGCGGACCACTACACTTGACGGGCGGAGTCGTTTTCCGAAACAGAGTCTTCATGGTTTTTATCAGCGGCTCCTACCGCCTTTCGGGGTGGTTTTGCCGGGCAATCTCGTAGAAAGTGTCCAGAATTCCCACAATAAAGACATAATTTTAACTGCCGCCTCCTTTCACGTTCCTTTTGAGTTAAGGGTCCTTTAACCCCTCCAATTTTCATAGGCTCAGAGACATCAAGTCCCTTGGGATTAGCATGGGTCTTGACCAACACCCGGGTCTCAAACCTGGACCGATCTGCTTTTCTGTTTTGAAGTCTGTGATCCAATTGGACCACTAAGTCTATATACTCTGTGCATTCTTGGGGCGGATTTACAACTTGGGCCAAGACATCTTTAAGTTCTCCGCGTAGGCCTTGATAAAACAATGTGACTCTTTTATCCTCTGGCCATCCCGTTTCCACAATTAGTCTATTAAAGGTTGCAATATAGGATAGGAGGTCCTGATTGCCGTGTCGCAGGGATAGAAGTTCGTCATCCAGAGCCTGCCCCTGAGAGTGTCGAGCAAATAACCTTTCCATGCTTGCTTGAAACCTTTGAAAATCACGGAGAATCGGGTCATCTTGAGTAACCAGTGGAACTGACCAATCGGCAGCGCAGCCGCTGAGATATGACAATACAAAGGCTACCTTGGTCTGATCATTAGGGAAGGCCCCAGGTCTGCATAGGAAGTGCAAAAGACACTGATTCATGAATACGGCGAATCGTTTGGGGTCCCCAGCAAAGCGTTCGGGTGGGGCCAGCGGCATGTTTCCAGGTAGATTAATCTGCACAGGGTTACTGGAAACCACAGAGCAGGGTTCCCTCCGGAACCGGGTAGAGGAGTTTGCCCAGCTTGACCTTGCAAAAGCTGTCTGGCCAGGTCATCAGTTCTTTCCTTTGATATTATTAATTCCCTCCTGAGGGCATTAGTCTCTTGACGAGCGGCATGTACTTCGGCCCGTAATTCCCCCAGTAATTGGGCCAACTGATCAGTCTCAGAACTTTCCATAGCGCCTGGGTGGGAATTTGTAGGAAGGCTTCGCGTTCTGTAACGTTCACCTGACTCCCACGGAGGCGCTGGCCTGGTTCACGCTGCTGTGACCTCTTCTAAGGTGATGCGCAGGGTTTGGAAGACAACTGGACCAGGCCCCCAAATCTGGCTTGTCTGGCTCGCAGAAGTATCCTTCTGTAGGCGAAAATAGGGGATTAACTGTCTGCGGGGTAATGCAATCAGCCTCCCACTTTCCCCTCTCACCCTCCTCGAAACCCTTCTGTGATTCCTCGTAGCGTCTCACCTTAGGGTCTGGAAGGACGAGCTCTCCATCCTGCTTCTGATCCAGGGGCGCGTTGGTATCCAGTTACTTCACTGGATTTTCGGATTGGTGAGAACCAAACTTGCTTGGCTTCCAGGTAAGTTTTTTGATAAGAGATTCCCCTTGTGTCCACGCATTAATGTACTAATGCTAGTGTCTTTTTCCCCATAGGGGCCGGGGTACGGAATGCCGGGGAACAGGCACCGACCCGAGATGAGAGGTGAAATCCTTGTAGAAATCAGGTAAGTCTTTAATGAGCGTTTTTTTGGTAATGTCTTTTCATTCGCTCATTAACGCTGATGTCTCTTTTTCCCCTTAGGGGCCAGGGTCCGGAAACGCCAGGATGCGGCGCGGACACGAAATGAAGAGGGATTGAATCAACAGGTAAGTCTTAACATGGAGATTTAGCTTTCCTTATTCCCTTCTCTCTCTCTCACCTTTTGTTCTGGTCTTTTTCTCCCTAGGCGCTGGGGCATGACTGCGAATCCGGATGATCGCTGCTGAACATGGAGGCGCCCTGTAAAGGTGAGTGGAATGCGGCGCTGCAGCGATCGACGCGATGAGCTTTTAAATAAAAGTCTTCCTTTTCAGGATTGTCGGCGAGATGTCTCCGGGATGCGGATTTAGCAGGTAAGGACTTTTCCTTCTTCTGTTCTCTTCTTCTCTTCCTTTGCAGGTGATCCAGGATGCTGGCAGGCGTGGCAGAAGTCAGGATGCAGGAGCAGACACGGTGAGCGTCCAGCTGCTAGATGCAGAACAACGCGAAGCACGTGTGGCTGTTCGGGTGGGGTTTAAATAGCCTTGGAAGAAGTTCCAGGTATGTTTCCTTCCTCCAATCAGGTATGTATCCTTCCCCGACCATGCCCGGTTAGTAAATTAGTCCCACAGGTAAAGTAGTTCCTTTCAGGTCTCAAGGAGGCAGGGATTCTGCAGCATGGTCTGCATCAGGTAAGTGCACCCAAGCACTTCCATAATGAGCCTGGCGCCTATGGCGCCTATGGCGCCAGGACTGATGTCTTTTATGAGCCTGGCGCCATAGGCGCCAGGACACTGTCCAAAGGGCCCCTATATGGGGTTGCTGGGTCCTTCCCTGGGGACTGGATGTCCGCTTTCGGGGACGCAGGGCTTGAACTGGCTCCCCGGGAGCAGGCATCATGACACCCCCCCTTTCCCTCTCCCTTGCACTCCCCCCTCACCTTCCCCTTGCACTTCTATTGTTGCACGTACACGATCCAAATGAACATGGTCTAGTAGGATTATTTGTCTTATCCTCCCTCCTTGATCTTGTGGCGTCTGGAAACACTTGTGTACGGTGCGTTATAAATGCCATTTCCTATCAGACACCCCTTCCTGATCTTCCCCCAGCCCAACTCTCTTGCTGCTAAACGCCTCTCTGATTGGACCTCTCTACCCCATAAGGACCCCACTCAGGGCAGCCCCTCTGGCTAACGGCCCCAAGGCAAAGGGCAGCTCCTGCAGAAACAGCTCCTGATCCTGTTTGCCAGTGTAGCTGCCAACCAGCAGCCACTGACAAGTTAAGCAAGGGGAACAGACATTACTTCTCCCCATTAAACTGTCAGACATACCTATTACCTAAAAGCTTGTAGTCTGCTGCACATAGCCTATGGTTGTATTTAATCCATATCTGGCATTTAGCCAACTTTGTTAGTTAGCCATATCTGGAATCTAGGCCAACTGCCTTAGTTAGCCATTTCTGGTATTGCTGTTGTGTCCTCATTCTGGGCTTCTCTCCCACTTGTCAGGTGTCCCATATCCAGGTTTTACCACTTCTACTGTGATGTCCTCAAGCTACCCGACTGCCAGGTATGCCCATCTAGGTGTTACCACTTTTACCATTGTGTCCTCAAAATAGGGCTTTCTCCCACTTGCAATGTGACCCAAAACTAGGTGTTGTCGCTGCTTGGTGTGTCCTCAATTTACCCACTTGCCAGGTATCGCAAATCTAGTTACCACATTCACTGTTGTGTTCCCCATCTTGGCCTTTCTCTCACTTGCCAGTTACCCCAAATCAAGGTATCAACAATTTTACGGTTGTGACAATGTAATCCTTTTTTCCCACTCACCAGGCACCCCAAGCTAAGTACTGCTGCTGTGCTCCCAGCCTGGGCTTTCTCCAAATACCTTGGTATCCAAGTTACAGGTGCCCTTTGAGTGATCGTTGTGCCTCCAAACCAGACACTTTTACAGTTCTCCCACCTAGGTGCCCCTGCCCTGTCAGCGATGTCCCCCATCCCCGGGCTGCCCATGCGCTCAGCTGTCCAACTCCCCATGAGGTTGTCCCTCATCCACTGCACGCGCACCACTAGGTCACTACCACCTCAACGACTAGCTCGTCGCACAGCCCATCCTCCATCAGCCGCAATTAACCCCCTAACAGAACCACGCCGACAGCCAAACCTAATTCCTGCCGCCCTAGCTATCCCATTCGGAGGAGTTGAACAGATACTCACCTGAACCTACATAAAACCCAACCCTGTAAATGAGCCGAAACTATACTGGGCGAACCACCAACGTCGAACCTGCGGAATCAGATGGAGTTGACTCTACAACATCAACCAAAAGACCCCCCCCAAGATAAATCCCTAAAACCACATCAGAGCCACAAAGGAAATACCAGTAAATGACCGGACCGCAAGAGTTTACAACCCCTGGTTCAACAACCACAACAACTACAAGCAACAACTAACCACAAATGGCGAAGGCTGAATCACAAGGACCAGAAAACACATGAATCCAAAGAGGACACCCACTCACTGTGTACACATACAAAGAACAGAGAAAAGACAGACTACATCGCTCGCTATCTCTCCACACACAACTGCTTGGTAAGCAAAGACAGGCCACCAACAACAAACCCATAGGCAATAAGCAAATCAAATACAGACCCCCATCGGGGAGCCCAAAAGCAACACGTCAATTGATAAACCACTGCAACCCGCACTACACCATGGACAATACTCCACTAGAATCAGGGACAAACTGTAATCCATTACCCTCTACGCGCAATGCATCACCAAAGGCATGAACAAATGACGGGCACCAACACAATTCACCAGCCAGAACAAACTAAAACCTATCAACACTGCCATCAACCTAATCAGTCTGCTCGATGAAGAGACTGACCACCAAAGAACTCCCCTTCAGAACAGGCACAACCAGGAGAGAACCATCAGCAAAGGAAACCTCAACCGACAACACACCGAACCAAACCAAAAACCCAAAAGTAAAATCAAACAAACTACACTGCAGCCTTCTCAACTTTATATCCATGGCAAAACCCAGTAGAAACCCATAGAATCCAGTGATGTAACCGAATTGAAAACAGAGAATGCTTTTTTACCGAAACAATGAAAAATGATAGGGTTGGGGGTAAAAGGGTGTGGAGGGGGTTGAGGAGGCTTTAGAAGCACATGGAAACATGGGGTTATTGGAGGAGACCTCCCCACTAATAAAACAAATAAAATGTGATATTTTTTCAGTAAATAAGGTTTGGTACAAAAGTATTCTCCGAAAATACATTCGGTAACATCACATGGATCCAAAATCCATTACCTTTTAAGTGAAGGAGGCACAGACGTTTTCTTTCTTACAGAAAACTGGTTATTGGACTACAAAGCCATCACAAACAAAGCCATACTGGACAACTTTAAATGAATACACGTCAACAGAGAAAACCGTCGAGGAGGCAGAATCGCAATCACACACAAAGAACACACCTGAGCGTCTCAACTCATCCCAACCGACATAGAAGACTGTGAACCCCCCCTCATCAAGACCAAACTCAACGACCAAACTAACATAGTATTCTTCATAATCTACAGACCACCATTTTACAACCCCAATTTTGCAACAAGATGAGGTGACACCACTGCCATTTTATCAACCTAGTCATACTGGGAGATTTCAACATCTGGTTCGAAAAAGAAAAAGAAACCACAGCAAACGTGCTCTGCGCACTCCTGGAAACATTGCATTTCAAACAAATAGGAAATGGATCCACCCACAACTATGGACACACCTTGGATGTAATTTTCTGCAGAGAAGGATTATGCGCATCTGCGCTACC
This sequence comes from Ambystoma mexicanum, assembly GCF_040938575.1. Classification (NCBI taxonomy): domain Eukaryota; kingdom Metazoa; phylum Chordata; class Amphibia; order Caudata; family Ambystomatidae; genus Ambystoma; species Ambystoma mexicanum. The sequence goes on along the minus strand of NC_090937.1, from coordinate 1,559,271,909 downwards.
GACACCGATGGTATAGATCAACCAATACTTGAACCCGTTCTACTTCACATTCCAAACCGGCCTACCACCTGGGAAAAGTTCCTCCATGCCAGCAAGAAAAGAAACTAGAGGAACCTAGATCTGGAGGCCTTAAACTTACTAGACTCAACCCTGCCAAGAAGAACAGAACTCACCAAAACAACCGTAGATGCAGCAGAAAACACACTCAACAGCTGGATCACCAGGGTCCAAGACCACCTGGCACCAGCTAAACCATTCAGAGCCACACCAAACAAACTGGCAGTAAAATGGTTCACAGAAGAACTAAAAGAACTGCAAGGATGGTATGGTATCAACAGTAAGGGAGACACAAGTAACCACAGTTCAACTGTTTATAGAGCTTCAATTGGGTTTGAAAAATGCCCATCTATTTCTAAATATAAAGATGGGAGCAAGCTATGAACATAAAATAATAATAACGCAGTCCTAGTGGTGTCTTGTCAAAATAAAAGGGCCTACACTAATAAACCAATTGTCAATCATTGCATCTAAATACAAATAGTGTGGGAAACAATGTTACGCAAAACAAAAGTGTTCAAGAAATCATATGTCAGGATATTCAAGCCATTGGCTTCCCTTCCCCACCTTTACAACACGGGACAAGGCGGCACACTCTAGCTTAGCCCAATCTCTGGCTTCTCTTGCACGAGGGTGCAGTTCAAAATTTCAACATCATGGTCTTCTGTGCCGAAGTCACTTTGCCATTCAAAGTCTCTTCTTTCAGATGGCCTGATGTAACAACGTTCCTTTCCTTTTTTGTATTTCACATATACACAATGTTCGCAGGACCCCCTCTGCCAGGCTCAGATCTGTTTTGACACGAAGCTTGCAATTGAGCTTCCTCTGCCAGGTTCGTAGCAACTTTATCTACTTTGCAATAAACATTCTTGACTATCAACATCAAAGACTTTCGATTGTGTGCACGATTTTGCTTGACCAGTCGCAGGACCAATTCGATTCACAATCCTTTGCCACTCTCTTTACTTTTGTCAACTCTCAGCTGATACCTTACAGAGACCTTCGATTGAGCACGCACGCGGTGCCGGACCACTCCGTCAAAGGTATTGGATCTTGTTTTTGAAGTACAATCACTCATCAGCAGTTCAACATTACTTGCGTCTCTTGTCACCTGCGTTTTAACAATGTTCATTCCAGCGCTCGCCATACAATGTTTGTTTGCAACCTTGGCTTCAATACAGACCGGTCTTGTATCAGTCTCCCCAACTCACCGGCTGTGTTGATTTCACTGATGATGCTTTGTTCTTGGAGACAAGGACGGTCCCACAGTGGCTGTTCTCTCTCCCCACCTTGATTAATAATGCGGGGGGGGGGCCCGGGTATCACCGAAACACAATACAGGATTCTTCAGCATGGTTTCCTGGTCTTACGCTTTTCATTCTTGAGGTTTCTGGAAAGTAACGGTTCCTTGTCGAAAAGGTCGAGGGTTTTTCCCTCCTTGCAATCCCGTTTTGCCGTCTTTCTTCTATCGTTTAGCTGCCGTCTCGAAACTGCTGTTTCCTTGTGTGCTTTGCCTCGCTCAGAGTGTGCTCTCATGATCCGCATTTTATCTGTGTGGGGAAGTTTAATGGAAGTCAGGTGTGAGTAATTGTCAGTAATTGCCTGACCAATGCATTGGGATATGTCAGGTACACAGCTTGGCTGTTAGTCGGTTTTCTCCCATAGTGGTAGTGTGAAAGTGTTCGTGTTGTGAAGGGGGGGGTAATGTTCCCAAGTATCCTACCTGGTGGGATGGGATAAAGGTGTTACAGGGAAGGAGATACCGTGTCTCACCATCCAGTGTCCCACTCCCCAATTCAATTTGAAGACCCTGGATAAAACAAGAGGGAACTACATCCAATGACTCTCGCATATTCCATGGGTTTCTTTTCCTTCATTCTGGTAGGGCCGAGATGTTCCTATTTGTCTCCCCAAAGTATCCCATAAACTGGCATTGAGGGGGTGATCCTGAAATGTGATGCTCCATATGTCTCGTGGAAGATTCTTAGCAAATGGTAGGCTCATGAGGTTTTGCAGTTCATCTTTACTCGCATTGGTTATCAAATGCATTTCATACAATGTTCGTTTCAGCACTCGCCATACAATGTTGCTGCTTGCAACCTTGGCTTCAACACAGACCGGTCTTGTAGAAGTCTCCCCAACTCACCGGCTGTGTTGATTGCACCGACTCCGCTTTGTTGTTGGAGCCAAGGACAGTACCGCGGCAGCTGGCGATTCTCCCTGCCTTGATTATTGACACGGGAGGGCACCTGGTACCTCCGACACACAATGCAGGATTCACAATGCCTGATTTCCTGGTTTTACGCTTTCTATTCTTGAGGCTTCGTGAAAGTAACGGTTCCTTGTCAAAAAGCTCAAAGGATCCCCTTCTGTTTCGCCGTATTTCTCGTCTTGTTAAACTGCCATCTTGGAACTGCTGTTTCCTCGTGTGCATTGCCTCGCTCCAAAAGTGATCTCCTGTTTCACCTTTTATCCATGTAGGGAAGTCTAATGGAAGTCTACTGGAAGTCAGGTGTGAGTGATTGTCTGATAATTGCCTGAACTCGCCTGACCATAGTATTGGTACATGTCAGGTACACGGCTCGGGTGTTAGTCTGTTTTCCCTTAGAGTGGGTCGTCAGTGAGAAGGTGTTCATGTTGTAAAAGGTGTGGGGGGGGATTTGAGCTCCTAAATATCCTACCTGGTGGCATGGAGTAAAGATGTTACAGAAGGGGATAACGCGTTTCACCATCCGGTGTGCCACTCCCACAAGACCCCTAATCCAGGTGATCCTCTCATACTGGTCCACCCCCAGGAACTGGATCCAAAATAGATGGCTGTGTCCCCGAGGACTAGTGCGTAAGAAACCTTCTGGTTTCTCACAGAACTCAAAAACCCAACTGCAAAATGGAGAGAAAATGGAGAACAATGCAACCGATAAAACCAAATAAAAAAGCAGACAGCTCAGATTAAATAAATCAGTTGTCAAAAGCAAACAAAACTCTATTACACAAACAAATAGAATTGGTAAACAATCCACAGAAAGAACTCTTCAAATTCATCAAAGAGATAAAAAAATAACTCATCCTGCAAGAATTCCAGCATCCCGACACAAGCACTTTGTGATAACATCACCAACCACCCGAGATCAAAAATAGATACAATCCAGGAGACCATCTACACAGGCTAATACAATCTCAACTGTCGAACCACATACACCAGGGGAAATACAGACTACAGCAAAACTCACCTGCCTACAACCAATCAAAGAAGAAACCTTTGCCACACTGATCAAGGACGCCAACCTTGCAGGATCCCCAAGAGAGTCCTGCCCCCCTGACTTCTTTAAATGAAGCCTCAACCACAAAACGCTGGTGACACACTTCCGGAACCTAATGAACCTATCACTGAAAAGAGGAAACATACAATCCGCCTTCAAATTAGCATACATCAAACCACTGGTAAAAAAGGAATCGGAAAATGCAGAGGACCCGAGCAGCTACAGACCAATATCCAACCTTCCCTACCCAGCAAAGATCCTGGAGAACCATATGTATAAGATCCTAGTTAAATACTTCGAAACAAATGGAATACTCGACCAGTCATAAGTTGGCTTCAGACCAATGAGGAACAGAATCAGTTCTCCTATCGATATGGCACGACCTGAAAATAAATGCAGAAGACGGCGCCAAATTGACCCTCATACTATTTGACATATCACAACATTAGACACAATCAGCCACGCAACACTAATAAAAAGACTGTTGGAATGTGGCATACAGGAATCCAAACTGAAAAAGCTTACCTCATTCCCAACAAAACAAACCGAAAGACCCTACCTACCACTTTTTGCCTCAAACACCAAAAATATATGCTGCAGAGTCCCACAGGGATCCAGCCTCTCTCATCTACTTTTTAACATCTACATGTCACCCATGGACTAACCGCCTACAACTACGCAGACAACACACAATGGATTGTGAATCGATTGTGAAAACAAAGAAACCAGGAAAAAAGTAACCACCTCAACAACTGCCTCACAGACATCTATAATTTGATGACAAAGCACAACCTTAAACTGAACCCAGCAAAAACGGAAATAAGGCTCTCACCCGCAGGATTCGACGCAACTGGACTTGTCGGCAGGCATGGGAACACAACCAGAGACTACTGACGTAGTAAATAACCTAGGAATACTCATGCACAACAGACTATCCCCGAAACCACAAGTCAATGCAATCAACCATAAATGCTTCTTCCCACTAAGACTACTCAGAGGTTTACTCTCCTACCTCTCCTTCCCTCATAGGACCCACACGATCATATCCCTGATACTCACAAGAATGGACTACGCAAACAGCCTCTACGTAGGAATGGCAGAAAGACTCATCAAGAAACTCCAAAGGGTGCAAAATACAGCAGCCATGATCCTATTAAGACTAAACAGAAGAGACCACATCACTCCAGCACTGAAAGGCCTACATTGGTTACGAGTAAAATTCAAATTCAAGGCACTCTGCATTGGCCACAAAGCCTTGCATAGATAAGAAGCTACATTCATCCAAGGCAAGATCAGCCGGCACTGCCCCAGAAGGGACCCAAGATCCAGCAACAACCTACTAATAGGGACAAAACATTACGAAAAAGAAAATTTGGCAAAACAGCAGTCTCACGTCAAACTGCAAACCTCTGGAACACTGTGCCCAAAGAAACTAGAACCACAGACAACAACACCACCTTCAGGAGATGACTCAAAACCAAGTGGTTCAACAGACAATGACAAACCGCAACCAAGAATGTGGGTAGGCACAATCAAGCAGCAACCAGAGTCACACCAGAAACTCCAACAAACTGAGGGATTTACTAAGCAACTTCCCCTTCCTGCTCCTCCAACATAACCAACAGCACTACACTAGACCTTGGGATAGTCACACTAAACACAACAATAATCAATTCTATGTTCACACCCACAACTCTGATATTCTGTCAGCACACCTAGATTGAACCACCCGCCACATAGTCCATAAAACCGTCAAAAGCACAAGTACACACAAAGACACCAGATAGTCATCCAGCAACAGCCACCCGTGACTCTGGATCCCTTATTGACACATTCTAACCAGGGCACACAACCACAACCCACTCCAACATCACATGAACACCAACGCACACCTGGGGAACAGTCTTACCCATACGGTTACAACGCATGTGGCCTCCTGCCCCAGGTCCCACATGCAAAACAACACTCACAGACACCAGCTGCTCCTGGTTCTGAACGTATCCTCTTATCCTATCCACACTAACGTCCGCACCTGCCCTCTTGCAGAGCCAGACGAGCGCCTAGAGAATGCCCATGGCTGGTAGCGGTGCATGGTATAAATCAACATAACATAATGTTTACTTTAATAGATCAGCAACCACACACGAGAGACATGGCCAGAATATCATTTATTCCACAACACAACTCCAAATCAGTACCCATAATTACAACTATGGTAATATGCAAAATAAACAGGACAGACCTCTTCCAGTTCTTGGTTTGGCCTGAAGCTATCTCACTTTGTTTCACTCTCACCTGGTGTGGTGGACTTCATGGGAGTGACTGATGCCACAGCCATTTTTTCTGCACATCTAAATCCGAAAGCTGTCTGAACCAGTATGTTCCCATCAATGTTAGGATAAGTGTTATTAACAACTAAATGAGCAGGAAGTCTGAACTACGTACTTCGTGATTCAAGCATACAATGCTTTATCACAGACATGCTTGTTAGATATAAAGATGTGCTAAGTCATATGTTCCTAAAATGCGTTTTGATGGTATGTAAAGTAGGTTGGAGCTCTCGCTGTTGCTACTTGTCCTATTCATCCTAGGGGTATTTTGAAAGTGTACAATCGGAGTGTACAAGTCTGTCCTGTCCTGGGATGATAACCACCTATAAGAAAATGTGTACATTCTAGGTTTTGATAATGTGTTTGCCAAGTGAAGTGTTATTACTACAATATAAATTGGAAGTGATTAGAAATATACAATGTAATATGCCCTTTGAATAGCCACATGATAATGTTACTAGAATTAATTGTACTTTTTAATAGCTGCTTTTACAAAAAAGCACAGCTGCCAAGCATCTTTCCCCAAATGTCAACTGCCTGGTGTATTCCTCGTGCCAGGACATCTCATTAGGTTCACTGTACTTTTTTCACTATTCCTCAGTTGTATCAACTTTGTAGTCCTTCAAAGTGTTTACTTATGGTAACACTTGCTCCAGCTTTCCCCCACATTGACATTTCATGCATAGATATTGGTTCAGGTTTGGCTGCTGCACTTTAACTTGTCCGTATTCAAATATTCTTCCTTTTGGGCACTGCTTTAACCTTGGGTTTTGTCTGCATTTAAAGAATATTGGCTTTTGTACTTTGCCTTGTCTGCCTTCAGTTAACTCATATCATTTCTGCACTCATATACGGACGCTGTTTTCGGAGCGCCCCGGTGTCCCCAGCAACTTCAGCTGGACTCACTGGGTCCTCTTTGCGCCTCTGATGCAGTTCTTTTTTTTGCTCGTCAGCGCCGTCTCTCCCGCAGCACTGGAAGCCTTCTAGGATCCTGTGTTCTTCGAGTGGGTGAGCCTCCAACTGGGACCAGACATCCTCTCCTGCACTCTGTATTCCCATAGAGCGGCGTCTGGTTTTAACAGTCCTGTGAGCTTCAGGGTTTTGAAAACTAGTCTGCTTGTTGTTCTTTGAGGTCTTGTCGATCTACATCAACTCCTTCCTCCTCTTTTTCGTCGTCCTAGTACTTGAGGCTTTATGGAAATTGTAGTCCATATAGATTATAGGATTTCAGAAATTATGTTCAAATGTTTTAGAGAGAGAAACCTCAGACCAGGAGATGTTATATGTGTGTTGTGTATTCTTGAGGTATGAGATTTTGACTAGAGTGACAAAAAGGAATGGGTTTCTGGCTTGTACAATGGGAGGGAATTATGGGATGATCAGAAACTTGGGTATTAGAAGGACTTCTTAGGGAGGAAGTGGAGAATACTGCGTCTTGTCTGATGGAGTCACCACCTCCCCTCGACATCCAACCCCAGGGTCAGGATCAGATAGCGACTGCCCCCCCCCCGGCCACATGTGAGGAGGTCACTGCTGGGGAATCGGTGATGACTCGACTGGATTCATCACCCACTGTAGTGTCTTGGGAATACAGATAACACTGGATTGTGCCGTCTCTTGGGCTCCCACAGTGGTCTTCCGCCGGTCTCTCTAGTTGTTAAGCACTTTGGTTTACGTCTTCCTCTGCTGAAACATTTTTCTTCTCTTTTCCATCTTCACCATGTAAATCACACTAATACTACAACATCATCAGCTTCCACTACTGCTAATGGTACTACTTCTTTTGCATCTGTTCTCTCTGTGAACAGAGGATAGCACACGCGCAAAATGCTGGTCTTGGAAGCAAGACAACACAAAGCTACAGAGGGTTGAATCCCGGATCCACGGTTAGAAACCTAACTCAGGTTTTAAGCGCGTTATAAAAAAAAATAATTAAAACTAAAACAATTAAATCGTTTCCTTTTTTATGGGACGAATGTCTCCCATAGCTGTACAACATTTAGAACATTGCTGGCAGTTTTCTAGTACCTCCATTTAGGGCCTTCTCGTCCCAGTACTACATATTTTTATTACCGTGTCATTTTATTTAAACACCTTGATTGATGTAGCCTGTGAGTTCTGGAATGAAAGGCAGTGTAGAGAACCTTTTGGTAACATGTTTTAGGGACTGGAGCAGTGTTAGCTTGTTGGCAAAATGGGACATGACCCCTGGGCTTGTCACAATTGTTAGAGTAAGATGTTGGGGTAATTGAGAAGTGATCCCAATTGATACATGTGCAGATTAAAGATCAACAGGTTAGTATTACGGCTTGTCGGACTATGCAGTAACTGGACAGTAGTCTGACTAATAGCTACCAACATTAAAGCTGTTTGAGAACTTGATAAAATTTGGGGCAAAAAAAATAACCAGTAAAATCATGACCAAAATGCCAAAATATTCCTTTCGTACCTTAAATGTGGGCATTGTAAACGAAGATGCTGTAAATATTCTAAGAAATCTGGATCACATAATCTACATCCTTCATCACCTATCGTATCATTACTTCGGGCACCCAAAACTACATAAGATCCATCAGCTGCATTTGATACAGTGGACCATTCGATGCTGCAGAGTTGCCTCTCCCTGGCTGGCTTTTCGGGACATGTCCTCTCCTGGTTTATATCCTTCTTGGCCGACAGGAGCTAGATATTAACCCTTTCCTCTTGTTCTTCTGCTTCTATTTCTCTTTCCCGTAGGGTCCACCAAGGCTCTGCCTGGTCTCCGGCATGGTTTAACATCTACATTCAGCATCTTGTTTTGCTCATCCACTCCCACGGCTTCCGATGCTACTCCTATGTTGATGATCCCCAAATCATCGTCGAGCTGGACTCTGCCCAGCCAGACGCAGCGTCTCAGTTTAGGGGCTGCCTGGCAGCGGTGGGTAGTTGGACGGGATGCTCAAGCTCTATGGAGTGAAGATAGAGGTACTGGTGTTTGGCCCTTCTCATGTCTTGCACCCCAGTCTTTCCTCTCCTGCTCTAGTCTTTTCTTCCGTTTTCAGGCCTTCCGAGCTTGATTCTTGCCCTTCGCCCGTGTCTGAGGTAAATACCTTAGATTTTAGGTTCTTGTCATCTTTATAGACTTCAGTACAGTTCAGCAACATCCTCAAGATCTTTTTTTTTTTTACAACTTAGGGTTCTCCGTAAAGGCCTTGCCTCACTTCTCATTTACGCCCTCTTGCGGTGGCTTCTCTTTTATTGAGTCGGCTGAACGTCTGTAATTCTTTGTTTCTTGCTCACCCTCACAACCTCTTTCGCCACCTCCAGCTGCTTCAGAATCTAGAAGCTCATATTGCTACGGATACCCCTTTTGGCTCCCACTGGCTGTCCATTCAACAACGGGTGTGGTTCAAGTCCCTCTGAATTGTCCATTTCGCCTTTTAAGGCCAAGGGGCTGAGTATTTGCAGGAAAAATGTCATTAACTGCCAACACGATTGCTCCGCTCCCAAGATGCTTGCCTTCTCCTTGTGCCCAGCTACCGTCTGGAGAGGGTGGGCGGCCGCTCCTTTTCAATAGCGGCCGCTAAACTCTGGAATTCTATTCCACTCACCCTTTGAGCCCAAAAGACAATCTGGCCTTTCATTGCGCTCTAAAAACCTATCACTTTTAAGCTGCTTCTCTTTTTCCTGTTGTATTCTCGAGCAAAAAGATGCCTCCGTTGTGCGTGCTTTACAAAAACTGATAACATAGAAATCTTTACTGTTTCCTGATATCTTTAATATGTATAATCTCAGACGCATATATCAGTGTTGCGATTAACTTATTTTTTATTATTAATTGTACATGGCTGAAACATTCAACCTTTAGAAAAAATACTTTAACACAGTCATCAGGGAAAACCTATCACATTCCTTGTTAATTTGCATCATCTGAGAAGAAAGGAACAGCGTTTTGCTTTTAATCTTTGGAATAATGAAGGAGTAGTGGGTCTTCTCAAAGGAAAATCTATGTAGATAAATTGTTCAGAAACCGCCTGCCTAAACTTATTCAATCTCCAAGGAAAAGAAAAGATTACTGTTTAAATGCAGTCAAGAAGATGAATTCTGGATTTGGATTAATTTATCTCCATATAACTGGAATCTATAATCGCCTCACTGCCTCCAAACGTCTTCGAAGACAAATTGGGGTATAGTCCACTAAAACAAGGCAATCTGCAAAGTAACCGTTGTACATAAATGAAACAAGAGAACCAAGGGCCAGGACACAGCCATGCCTCAGACCATTCAAAGTTGGAATAGTACCTCACATAACCCTTTGACCGTTTGGACATATTGGCAAAGAAGTGTGTGCAGATCAATGATTGGAGCCAAGATATAAGTAGGGATTCTCCAATTACAGAGCTTCTCCCATGACCTTGATCTTTTGATCCTGCCAAATGCTTCCGTCAGGTCAATAAAAGCAGTGTAAATCGGTTTGTGATTTTACCACGGCTCCTGTTGTAATAATTTCAAGACAAAGTTGGATCACACCTTTGAATATCTTTAATAGTATATCGATCCATGGTCATGATTCGGTTTTAATCTTAAGATTGGATAAACCATTTTGTCCAGCTGCCCATGAAATATTCAACCCAGTTAAAAAAGGGGTTAAAGTTCAGTTGCAACCAAAATTTGAGGACCACTCCTCATTTAGTTGATGACACAATCCTTATAAAAGGGTTTAACATACATTTAGCATAACATTGCATCCAGTATTTCTCAGCAGTTATATTAAGCAGATGCGAGCGTGTCATTTTGCATTTCCCTTGACCAGGCTACAGAAGTCACATGTATGGTTCTTGACCAGCATCTAACTTTACTTCACTTTCCATATGAAATAGTATAGCTTTATTACCTTTTAACCGATCTGTGTACATTTGTGTACATATGTTGTCCCCTGCTTTCCAAATCAGCATTTTTACTTAACACCCCTAAGTAGTTTCATAATTTATGTTTTTGCTGTTTAACTGCTTTATCAAATACATGAGGGTTCTCAAATGATCAACCTCCCCTTATTTTTTTTTCATAGCCCTTCCCCGATAATTGTGTTCCTATGCAGGGAATTGGAGAAGGTGCAAGGGCGGAGGGTTGTGGTGGGGAATATAGTATAACTCTGCTCATCTGATTGTAAATCATTTTAATCCCTCAGTTCTCGATTAAAAAGCCTTGCTGTTCACAAAGCCCAACTTATTCACTATAAGATAGTGAGGGCTCCTATGAGGGTGTGCAATCACGTAAATTGCATTAAAACTACACATCAATAATGAGTGATCTCTTTGCAGGATAAAGATAGATTGTAGCATAAACAGGCCAAAGGTCCCATTCTAAGGATATAATGCAACATGGCATGGCCAAGTGGGTCTTGCATGTATATCTCCAGCCAAATTACCATCCAACATCTGCACCTACAACCATTTTTCATAATTGATTGTTCCCTTGCCATAACTACATAACATCATGTACATTTTTCTTCCCTATGTATATATTTCTTTGCTGTGAATATTTGTTTTTGTTTTTTTTCATTTTACTATGTATTGTTGCCCAATATAACTCTGCCATACCTGATAATGTATGCATCATCAAGCTGTCTGTAACCTCGCTGTGATACCTAAGGGGCTGGGCGAGTAACAAATGTAATAAGTCTGAATTTCTGGTCAGGATAATTCCATTATCAAAGGAACATATAGGCAGTAATTCAAGACAACAGTTCAAATCACCTGGAATTCATATTTTTTCATGATCCTATACATCAAAACAGCCCGCAAGTATGTCTGAGAGTGGGTAGAAAGCTCTAAGGATACTCCGCTGCTGGATTCCAACATTCATTGATCCTTAGTAAATCTCCAGATACCCATCTATTCCATTTTACATAGCCATACAATTTGATCCCTATGAGTTTATTTATTTATTGTGCATTTGTAAGTTGCTTATACAGCAAGAAATTGTGTTTTAAAGCACCCATAAGGCAAAGGGGAGAGAACATCGTAACAAAGGCGATAAGGATAAACAGGTTATCGGGAAAGGGGCGTTCCTACAAGGCCCTGTGAACATTCAGAACGTGCATGGAGAGCGAGAGAGGGCCAGGGAAGGGGGGTGGGGGGGTAAGTGCTAGTTCAATAGAGGGAAGTGCCGAGGAGTACGTTGAATGGAGCAGCAAGTGCCTGGCAGAGGTCGCTTGGTACAGGGTGAACACTTGCCATTACTAAGTGCAGGCCGGTGAGAACACAAGGCAGTGGATGCCTCTAAGGAAAGTGCAGGGGTGGTCTGGAAGGCTAAAGGCGATTGGGCAGAAGGCCGGGACACAGAAGGACACATCAGGTCCCAGGCCACCAATCTCAGCGACAGTGGGGTATTAGCACAGGAGTGAGAGGGAACGAAGAGGTGAAGAGAAAAATCTTGAGGAGCGTACAGAATTTGAGGTGATCCATCTCAAAACGGATAGGAAGAAGGAGGCTGTTCCATAGGAGGGAGCCAGCCGAGGAGAGAGGTTTACTTCCAGCTAGCTGCTCAGAAAAACGCCAGACACACAGAGTTGGAGACAGAGGAGCGCAAGGATCCGGAAGGAGCGTATTTGGCGAGGGCAAGTTGTAGACAGATTGGTCCTTAGCCCCCCGCCAGCCTTATAGATGATGCAGAGGGATTTAAATTTGATCCTTGTGGCGACTGGGAGCCAGTGGAGGGATTTTAGGGCTTGAGAGATACAGTCCCTGTCCTTAAGGCCAAGGGTAAGTGTTGTAGCCCTATTCTGAGGAGGCGGAGAGAGGAAGATGGTAGATTAAGGTGCAGTTTGCTTATTTTAGTAGGAGTTTTCCTTGGACCATTGCAATTGCTTTCAGCCGGGACAGTGACACTTTTAATTCTCAACTCATACATGATGAGGCAGAGTAAAGCAGGCGGTGGAATGATATAATTTAACACAATGTACAAGACGCAGTAACACGTTCGTTCAGATAGTGGCAGTGATTAAGAGCTTGGATATATCCTTAACAAATCTACCCGCACCGTAGTCTGCACTAGCGCCTATGCTCACAACTGTTATCAACTGCACTTCACATGCACTTGTGTGCGCTCTTCGCGAACAGAGGTTTTATTGCCACTCCTCCTTAGCAGACCATCACACCGATCCAACAAACATTTGTCCCAATTAATTTCAGAACGCAGCATGGAAAGGCAGCGTCTCCCGCTATCAACTGCACTAAACATGCACTTCCAGATGAAGGAGCACTTCAAGGTCATGGTGGGCTTTCCCTGTCAAGTGTATAAACGTAAGGACATGAATGGAAATGGAAGGGTAGTGTGACTAGTCAAGTGGGATAAGGTTAACACACTCAAGGGGGATTCTGAGAAGACAAGGTGGAGTAGGTTTCCTCTGATCTAGGTGGCGTTTGATACATGCTGTTTTATGCCCATGGAATCCATGAGGTTGACGAAAGCGTCCCTGGTAACGTAATGTTTATTTAAAAAGCGCCTATTCACAAGGTAAGTGTTTCAAAGCACTCAAGGAGGGAGGGAACAAGTGGAAAAAAACAAGTCATTCAGAGCCCTTTAATTTCCAAACGCTACAAGTCTGCACAGGCAGGGTATGTGCATATTATTATACATATATTATTGTTACAGTTAACAGTGTAGATGACGACGGTTCCAAGTGCATTGAGGCGCCACCATGCAAGGAGGGGAGGCAGGGAAGATAGATGATCATCAGGCATGGTACGTTCAGATTGTGCAAGTGCACAGACGGTACAGGAGAGGGGCATCCAAGTGCACCCAGTTAGTCAGATACTGGGTAAGTGCTGAGAGATGCCATTCTCATGGGTCATTGACCAAGTGAAGTAGCAATGAGGCAAGTGAAGACCCAGAGGCAAATGCAAGCGGACTGGCAGGGTTGCCAGGGACCTGTGTGACTCTGAGGTACACCCAACGGCGAGTCAGCAAGCTGTGTGGAAAAGGGTGAAGAGAGGGAGCGAGCAGAGAGAGAGGTTAGCATGGTAGAGGGTGAGAGAAGGAAGAGAAGAGGAATGTCTTAAGAATTTATGGAACTTAAGGAGATCAGGCTCAAGACAGAGGAAGGCAACGAGGTCATTCCGGAGGGAGGCCCCTGCTGAGGATAAAGATCTCTCTCCAAATCTCTCCTAGAAGAACCAGCTCACTTGCAGAAGTTTGGAGGTAGAGGAGCAGAGGGCTTGAGAGGGACAGTATTTAGGTAGGCATCTTTGCAGATAAGTAGGTAGGTCCCAAGCCCCAGAAAGCCTTGTGGACAATGCAGAGGGTCTTGAACTTGATCCTTGCAGCCACAGGGAGCCAGTGGAGGTATTTCAGTGCCAGAGCGATGCAGTCCCTGGGCTTGAGGCCAAGTATAAGACTCGTGGTTCTGTTCTAGATGAGTTGCAGAGGGCGAAACTGAGGCAGGGAGGATGAGAAAGAGGCTATTGCAATAGTCCAGCCTAGAGAGAACCAGGGCTCTGGAGTCAGTGAGCCGCTGGGAAAAGGTTAGAAAAGGAAGAGTACCTCAGAGGAGGGGAGGCTGGTAGTTAGACTTTTTCTAGATGCCCAAAATGTGAGTGGAAAAAGAGAGTGTGGAGTCAAATATGAACCCAAGGTTTTTTGCCTCGCAGGTGGGTGTGGGGGCAGGGCCAAGGAAGGCTGGCCAGAGTGAGAGTGGGAAAGCAGGAGCAGGAGTCCCAATGAGAAGGTTCTCAGTCTTACTGACGTTGAGGCAGAGGTCGTTTCCAGCACACCATGACTGAATGCGTACAGTCAGATATGAGCGAGGTAGAGGAGGTGGCTGAGGGTAGCCTGAAGGAGAGTTGTGTGTCCTCCGCATAACACTCGAAGTTAGAGATTAAAGTATCAGTAACACGTGCCAGGGAAGCCATGTAGACATTGACGAACCAGGGGGATAGGTTCCAACCCTGGGGAACACTGCAGGTTGAAAGCATGATAGCGCAGAGCAAGGTCCCAAGTTCCACCTGGGATGTGGGGTCGGAAAGGAAGGAGGTTAACCACGCCAGAGCCAGACCTGTGATTCCCAGGGTGTCACGGAGACGTGCAATCAGGATGTTGTGGTTTACCGAGTCAAGAGGAGAGGTCAAGAAGAATGAGGACAGAGGGAGTGTTAGTGTCAAGATTTGAGAACAGGTCTTTACGGATGTTCAGAGGAGTAGTTTCAGTGTACTGATGGCCGTGGAGGCAACAAGCAGATTCAGTGTGGAAGGTGAGTTGAGAAATAGCCAGCGTTTCCAAGAGTTTTCCCAGGAAAGGGGTGATGGAGATGAGGGGTGTTACGGGCACCCACAGGCAGGCAGAGCCGTGCTAGGAGTTTGTGGACACCCAGCTCGCGGAAGCTAACTCCTTTCTTTGTCCCAGAGAAGTCGAGGTTCACATAAGTAGCAAAATGTTACTGTGGTTTTATTACAGACAACAAAACACACAGTGGTCATATGAATGGAGGGAAGTCCAGGCACATCTCGCCGCATTCAGGCTCATAGGCCAGTTTTCATGATATGTGACGTCACATTTTGCGTCACATGCTTGGTTCCCTCCCAGAAACATATCGACTCTCAGGATAGGCCACTGAGTGGTAGTTCCAGCATAGGAACCTATCGAGATATGTTAGTGGATGCGGGTCAGGTGGTGTACTTGGATCACTCTGAAAATGTTAGTGAGCATGCCCTGTGATTGGTCAGTAGCCCCTGCCACCTGCCACTAGACCAAGGATTCCTGATTGGTCAGGGTGCGGGCCCCCAAGCCTGGGACAAACTCCATTCCCAGCCCACGAGACACCCATTTGCAATACATGTATACTATGTGTCAGCGAGGTACAACTATGCGTCAGCATTACAAAATGGTGGGTAGAAGACTAATGCCATGAGCGGGTACCATTCCCATTGTACAGGAGTATCTGGAGAGTTGCAAGTTTAATGCAACCCGCTGTCTGGTTGTGGGAAGGTTGCTTCTTCCCAGCCTCCGAGACCTGGCCCACTATCAGCTTGGCCGGGTCGGATATTTGGAGACCATTCTTGCGAGTGCAATTGCTTCGAATTAACTTGTATTTTGCAGGGAGTATTTCTTACTACAGCTGGTGTCACCTTGGCTCTGCGTGTGGAATGCTGTTCACAACATTGTGACCTTGGCCGCCGTTGCTGCTGCCGTGGCTGTTCCGCTTGCAGAGCATCTTGGGGTTTGAGATTTCTCTGAGACGATCATGGCCTACTTTATTTTCCTAAGCCCTATGGCTTCTATTATGTGTCTTCCATAGTGTCCATAGGTTAGTGTGTGCCATGGCTGGTCAGGTTCCTAGAGTGCTTCTGTCCTTCCATAGGGTAAGTCACATGTAAGCATCTGCAAGCATGTAAACAAGCCCTTCTGGCATCTTGCGTTTCCGCGTGGCTGTAGCAAGACTAATGGCAAAATAAAGAACTGTCAACAGTATGTATGCGTCACTGTCCTCTAACTCCGAGATGTACGCGCATGTTCTACATGTAGATTGGGTGCGTGAATGCCCCAAATGTGCGGATTGCACGTGTACTTCCTGTCTAATGTGGCTATGTTGTTGTGATGTCTCTAGCGACTTGAGTCATGGCTTCTTAGTGCTTTTAGTCGATTCTGTCTATGTAGTCGTTTCCGGCTCTGTCTTGTCTTTCTTCGTCCACCCTTGGGTAGAGCTCGTATTACTGCAGGGTTTTATGTTCTGCTGGTGGGGTATCTTTCACGGCAGTTGTCCATCGTGGGAGCAGTGGGAATTGCTGTGAGCACATATGATCGACGGCCATATTGTCGTTGGTGCTTCTTCCGGTTTCGGGGGGTCTTTCAAGGTGGAAGGCATATTCAGATTTTCCCTCTTCAGTCCCCTTGTCGACCACACCAACATTATTTCCTCCATCGTCTATCAAGCACCAACATTTTGTAATTCCGGCCCAATGTCCATAGTAGTTAACATGATCTTCAAATGACCAATACATGTAGACACATCCACCTCCGGGTCTGCAGTAAACCCACTTCCCTACATATTTCTCTGGATTACGGGGATTCTCTAGCTTCATTGTAGGTAGATAGATGTCTGATTCTGTTATCTATTGTCGTATTCTCTCTTGTTCCCTTAATATTTCGTCCATCTGCTGATCATTGTCCATGGCCATTAGCAGTTTAATTCCGACCACCTCTTCTGCTGTTGTCTTGCATTTCGCTATGCATATCATTATCCCGCACAATGATGCTGATCCTATTATCAACCCTCCATTAATCACTTTCAGACCGTCAGCTAGTCAGGAAGACATCCATGACCAGAGGTAAGAAAACCAACTCCCATCTTTCTTTGTACCCTTCAATTCTTCTTCCATTTTTGCGTGCATCTGGGCCAATTGTGCTACTGCTTCAGAAAGTGTTCCATTGTCTTCGTCGTTTGTTGGTTTGAACATGCAGCAGGAACTCCGTATTTTAGCGCAAACTCCTCCTTCCATAGCCGTGAGGAGATCTAGAACACATCTGCTTTGCAGAGCCACCAGTCGTATTGCTCTAAGTTCATCTTTTATTGTGTTGAACCCATTCACTGTTGAGTTTACAGTCATCAGCTCCAAGTGCGTTATCTGGAGCCACTTGACATTTGCATGTTTGGAATCCGGGATATATTAATGCAGAGAAGAACATCTGTGTCCTGCTGAATAGTCTGAGACGGTGGTACATCACGTGCCACCGCAGACTGTTTGTCTTCCCTTTTTACTCACTTGAGGGCCTCTTTCTGGTAAATATTGTTATTTCGGTTGCAGCAATCTCTTCTTTCTGCTGTTGCCTTTCTTCCTTTTGGGGACGTCATCAATCATCACGTTTTTCCTTGGTACCGACCAATGAGGTTATGCTGACGTGTGCCAGGGAGAATATTCCTCCCCAGTTCGGTGGGAGTTTATCGTACGCTTCGGAACCACAGGTCCAAAAGTGATCCATCAACACCACTGTTCCTGTATCCATTTCTGAAATGTTCTCTATTCTTTTGCAACCCTCATTCTCCTACTTCAGCATTGCCATCATGCTGGTAGCACAAAGCAGGTTTCGTCAAGGGAATTATTGTGAGTGGTCCATCTTCTTTATCCACCGAAGTCCACAAACGTGCACATTTGGCCCATTCCTTAAGGCACTTATTTTCTTCTTGAACCTGGTTCACGGCTGCTTTTGTTAATGTTAATGCCTTACTTCCCACTACTCCATCCTCCTTTGTGTACACGTTCCCATATATCAGTATCTGTGGTCGTTGCCAGCAGCCGGGCTCTCCACTTATCTCCTTTGTCCTCCATTTGCATTGCAAGTATTCCAAAGTAACTGTTTTCGTTTCACCATTTTCTGGACTATCAGTTATGTATGGTAGTGCTTCCGTGTGTTGCCAGTTATTGTCCATCATGGGTAATGTTTTAATGAAATTATCTTTGATGGGGAATGTTGCCTTGGAAGTCCACCTTAACGTTGCCGTTTTCCCCTGGAATCTCCCTCGTGTTTGGAACATTGCGAGGTACAGGAGGCATTGTGCTGTTGCTACTGGTACCTCTGTTGCTACAAATGTTCTGGAGGCACTCATGGCATAGGGGATCAGTGAGCAGACATAGCAGCTCCCCCAGCTGGATCCTTCCCAATTTTAAACATGTGCTTATACCACATGTTTGTTATATGTGCAGTGCCAGTGAGATATGGGTCTACTCCCTTAATGTCTGTGCCAACACTGCGCTTACCTCTCCTTACCGTATCAGCAGTGCCTTCTGTACCACCTGAAACAGCAGTTCTTGCAGCTTGGGTGGAGGAAATGTTAGCATTGGATACAGCTGAGACATGCAAAGCAAGATAAAGCTGCCAGAGTGCAGTAGCTAAGAGACCAGTTGATAGCAGTAACCACACAGATGTTGTATGCACTTTTATTATGTACTTACGCTGCCTTTGACCAGCTGATGAGACGATAAAGTTGCCCGCCTGAAAATCACGATAAAAAGCATTACTGTGTTAATATTTGTAAGTACTTTTAAGCTCTGCATACTAAATCACTTAATGCCCATGAAAATATTTTTTCCCAAATTTTCTATATAGAGGAATCTCGGTGTGGGCAGGACAGGATATGCACTTTGTTCGAGTTGAGGGTATGTTTGGGCCAGATACTCTATGAACACTTGGTAGTATATATATTGGGTGATCATGCTCTGAAATGTCTGGGCCTTCTGATGGCGTGGACAAATTGCTTGGAACATGCTTCAGGACGGTCAACAGGAGGCAACATTGAGTACTTTAAGCAAATTTATGTAATGCCAAATATCCCTGACTATTCATATAACAGTCGCAGAACCCTGCATGTGCGAATAAGAAGAATTTTAAGACAGTGTTAACAGTGTGGTGAACAATAAGAACTGTTCATGCGGAATTGTCAAGGTAACTCCGGGTGCTACACACTTTTACTGCACTTTACTTGAGGCAGTGGAAGAGATGTTGAACAGAATAATATATTCGTTTTTGAGTATTCACTATTGTGGGTATGGGCACCACATTCTTTTACTGGTCAAGTTGCACCAATATTGCAGTGGGAATATCAGGGACTTGGGATAGTCTAACCATTGGGTGGCAAGTAGTCTCTTGGTCACATGTA
Organism: Ambystoma mexicanum; assembly: GCF_040938575.1. Lineage (NCBI taxonomy): Eukaryota > Metazoa > Chordata > Amphibia > Caudata > Ambystomatidae > Ambystoma > Ambystoma mexicanum. The sequence continues at coordinate 1,559,252,632 of NC_090937.1, read as the reverse complement.
CTTGGGAGATTATCAAGGTCAGAAATGGTTGAGATCGAGGCACTAGTACTTTCTTGTACGTTGCTTGTTGCTGTAGCGTTGGCCCAGTTGATTTCTGTTGGGGTGAGGGAGATGCTTTGTAGGTCCTGATGTGTTGGGAGTGGTACTAAAATGGCTTCCCTTCTAATTTTACTGCTGTCTCTGACTGCCTCGACAATGTGGGGACCTGTGAAGCGAGGTGCGTTCCAGCGTCTTGTAACATTTTTCAGTAAGACTTGATCCCCTATTGTAATGGGCGGTTCCTTTTGTAGCTCTTGGATATTGTCTTCTTGTGTATTGTCTTCAGACCTCTCCTGTGTCCGCTGTATCTGGCAAGTGATAAAAGAAGCACTAGAAACAAGTGAATTCAAATACTCATATTTCATTTCCAAAAACATCGGATGTTGATTCACAATCTTTGATGGCCCTCGTGTGTGGAGCTAAGGGGAGATGCATACGGCGTCCTGTCACCATCTTGTGGGGCGTTAAATGGTTGTCAGATCCAGGTTTGTTTCGTAATTCAAACGGGGCTGGGGGCAGGTAGTGTAACCAATTCTTTTTGGTGCTTTGCTGAGTTTTAGCTATGCTTTCTTTCAGGAGGCCGTTGAGGCATTAGCACACCCCATTGGCCTGTGGGTGGAATGCACAGGCAAGTTTGTGTTTTATTCCCAACAGGGCCATTGTGTTGAACAGTTCATTGCCGAAGTGAGGACCGTTGTCAGACTGCAGGACCCAACATACTCCCCACTTTGGAAATACTTCTCGGACCAGGAATTTGGCAGCTCTGAGGGCTTCGGCACCTTGAAAAGGGGCAGACCACCATAATCATGTATCGGTAGCCTTGACATACATTGATCATATCCAGGTAGCCAATGTGGAGGTGTAAAAACGGGCCTTCAGGTCGGGGAATTGCTCCTCCGATTACTCTTAATGTGTGTCCGGCAGTGAACTGCTGGCACGTCAAGAAATTGCTGATAAAATTTGCAACATGTGCATTTAGATCGGGAGGGAAAGAACCATGATTTTTCAATGCGTGTTGCAATGACCTCTTTCCCTGTACAAGTGGGATGATGCAGTTGTGTCAATGCTGTTTTTATTTTAGTGTTGCAAGAGGCATCACTACCTGCCCTGTATTATTTTGTTGCCATAGGTCATCATTGGGAGACATTGAATATCCTCTTATCCTTGAATACATTGAGTATCCTTTTTCTTTTAATTCCCACATTTCTCCAAAATATGATGCATACTTTGCGTGATAGTCTTCTGCTTCATTCCCTTTTGAGATCGGGTCCTCCCCATTAGTGTGTGTTTGGTACATAACTAATGCTAATTACACTGGATATGTTACAACCTCCATTAGTTCTAACAGTAATGCATGCTGTACAGGTGTCCTATCTGCTCTCCTGAACCCTCTTCTCAGCCATCGTGCTAGTCCAGAATGTAATGTTGACATCATGCAGGCGCTGTCTGAGAAACTTGTCAACCTCTTCCCTTCCCACTCCCGTAGGGCTAGTATTATTGCCACTAATTCTGCTGCCTTGGCTGAATACTCTGGAGGTAATCGGACACTCTTCACTACTTCGCTTGTCCAGTCCTCCTTCAATCTGACCACCACTGCCCCATTTCTCCTGATGCCATCACCTTGATCAATTGTTGAAGACCCATCAATGTACAGCACCTCTCCCCCCTCAAGCGTGTCTTTCTCTACCTTCTGTGTTTCAGTGTAAAACTCTATGCTTTCAGTGCAGTAGTTAACCCACTCTCCAGGTTGGTGGATATCGGCCAAAAACTATGCTGGATTTACATTTTTGCACCTTACTATCTTTAATTCTGGCCTTGACAGGATGATTTTGTATCCAGTTGCTCTTTGTGTTGTTAGTGTGCTTTTAGGCTTGTGCAGGATCGCAAAGAGGGCATCCTCAATGTAAAGGGTGGCTGAACACCCCATTGTTATTGATGAAGCCTTCTCTACTGCGAAAGCTGCAGCAGCCAGGTGTTCGCAGGGGAAGTGGCCTTTCATTACTGGATCTAATAGCCCACTGTAATAGGCAATTGGCTTGTGGCCCATGCTTGTTTTTTGTGTCAGTACTGCTTTCATGAACACACCGTCGGAGTACGAAAACAGGAAGAATTCTATTTAATAGTCTGGGATCCCTAGAACTGGAGCTGGGGAGATAGTTTCCTTCAGCTCGATTGCTTCTGTCATTTCCATAGTCCAACCTAGTGGCTTTCTTTCCCTCTGAGCTTCCTTCAGTGCTGTAAGAAGAGGACATGTGTAGGTGCTGTAGTCAAAGACCCATGCTCTGCAATAGTACATAACCCGAGGAACCACTAACTAGATTACTGTTTTAGGTTGTGGCGTGTTAAGTATTATCTGTGCTCTTTTTGGTGCTATGTGTCTGCCGTTTTGGGATATCATCTGCCCATTGTACAGTACTTCCTTCTGGCAGTACTGTAGTTTTGTCTTGTCTACCTTGTATCCCTTTTCTGTTAGCACCGTGAGCATGTGTACTGAGTCTTTCCTGTATTCCTCCTCAGTGGTGCTACAGATGAGGATATCATCTACATACTGTAAGAGTGTACTTCTTTCTGTTTGGACATTACCCAAGTCCATCTGCATTACAACATTAAAGATGAAGGGTGATTCGCAGTATCCTTGTGGTAGTCTAATGTGTTTCCATTTTTGGTTGCGGTACATGAAACTTGTCAAGTCTTCTGAATATGGGTGCAAGGGTATTGAGAAGAACGCATTTTTGAGATCGATAACGGTAAAAGATGTTGCTTCAGCTGTGATACCACAGAGGATCGTGGCAGGGTTAGCTGCTACAGGGTACTCTGCTTCTACAATGTGGTTAAGAGGCGTAAGTCTTGAATGAAAGGCCACAACGGGGTACACTGCAGTGTTGCATGAAGATTCTGATAGTGCCCTCATCGATGGTACTGATTGTTTCATAGATGCCTTCATCTGCTTCTTTAGTCAGGGGGTATTGTTTAACCCTTGGCAGAATTGCTCTAGGTTTCAATTTTATCTGCACTCCCCTATGCTTTTAATGCACCCCACGTCATAGGGACTAGTTGTCCATAATATGTCAGGTACCTTGGCTAGATGTTCTTCGAAAAAGGGAGGTGGTGCTTCGAATGCCAAGGCCATTTTCTGTGCTACTTCGCTGTATACTATACACAACCAGACGTATATGTCATGATCTCTGCTTCCAAAAGGTCAGGGTTTTCCCAACTCCCTTGGAAGCAGATCCATAACCCAGGTTCCGATTGCCAACCAGTCCCAATTGGGACCTTTTGGACCCAGTCCTGGTGCCAGTGGCACCAGGCTCATAAATATGCCCAGTCCCAGCGCTGGAAGCGCCGGGCTCATAATGCTTGGGTGGACTTACCTGCAGCAGACCATGCTGCTTACTTGCCTGCCAGTTGAGCCTCTGATCCTCTTCTGTTTGGAACTACTTTTCCTGTTGGGTGGGGCAGGAGCCACTCCCTAGATTCAGAACACTGGAACTCTTCTGGAAAGCAGGAACTCTTTTCTTACCTAGGCGTGGCTGTGGAAGGAGACACCTAAGCACTAGAGGAGGCTATTTAAACCACACCCGATGGATGAATCTTGCTTTGCGTTATTCTGCATCCTCTGCAGCAGAACGCTCATCGTGTCTTCTGCATCTGATCCTGAGCCTAAGGAAAAAGGCTTACCATCCTGAATCCAGTCTTCAGCAACACCTATAAAGACAAGAAAGAACAGGTTAGCATTACGGTCTTCAGTGACAGCTCTTCACTTACCTGGTCCATCGGCTGTCACCAACGCCTCGCGCTGCATTCCGGCATCTGAAAGACAAAGGCTTACCTACTCTTCGTGCGCTCCGGAGGTCTTCACACTGCATTCCGGCATCTGAAAGACAAAAGCTTACCAACTCTTCGCACGCTCCGGAGGCCTTCGGCGCTGCATCCCGCATCTGAAAGACAAAACAAGGTGCGTTTAAAGACATTGGGGAACTTTAATACCCATGTGCCATTACTCCTTTCCACATCTAACCCAGTGGGTATTCCGGCACCCTGCAGCCGCTCCGAACTTGTACCTGCAAAATAAAAAGACAGTTAGAGCGCATCGTGAAGCAGGCAACAAGCGCTTACTTACGTGCTTCCAGGCGCTTCTATTCATCACACGGGCTCCATCTTCAACTCACTTCAGCCCGTCATCAGCCATCGCCGGAACCCTGCAAAACAAGAGACATCATTACTAAAGACTTTAAAGACATTAGAATTACTCGAAACTTACCGTTCGTGCAGTAAACGACGGACAGCAGTCCTCTGAAGTCAAGAGGCCTGCTCCCCTTATCCAGTGAAGAAACTGGTTACAGCACCCTGCCCCGAGGCAGATGGAGAGCACAGCGTTCACTTACCTAAGGTGAGAGCGTTAACCTTTGGGGTTCTACAGGAGAAGAGAAAGGGAAGAAGAGAGAGACATTCAATAACCCAGTTCCTTAATCCCATATTTTCTATCTGCAGACATCTTACCCTTCGAGTCAGACATACAGTGCACAGAGGTCCAGCCCAAAGAGCCAGCCGTGTGTTACACATCACCTTTGAAGATACGGTATACGCCCAGTCAAGACCGGCGCCTCTACGGGAATCAGGTGAGTGTTACAGAACGCAAAGCCTACCACAAAACTCCCGTCCAGGCGCTATGGAAACCTCGGATACCGACCAGCTAGCCCAGTTACTTGGGGAACTAAGGGCAGAAGTGCATGCAGCCCGTCAGGAAACGAACGCTCTAAGAAGGGAACTGATTATTTCCAAGGAGCGAACAGATGATCTCGCTAGACAATTGCTACAGTCACAAGCCGGACAGACCCCGTTACCCGCATCTGGGGGAAATCTTCCTTCTACATCCTCTATGAATCCAGTGCAGATCAACCTACCTGGGAATGTACCTCTGGCTCCGCCCGAACGATTTTCTGGTGACCCAAAGAGGTTTGCAGTATTTATCAATCAGTGCCGGTTGCATTTCTTATGCCGGCCAGCAGCCTTTCCAACTGATCAAGCTAAAGTAGCTTTCGTGCTTTCGTACCTTAGTGGCAATGCGGCAGACTGGTCGATCCCTCTAGTAAATCAAGATGATCCGGTCCTCCATGATTTTCAAGCTTTTCAGCTCAGTATGGAAAAACTGTTCGCAAGACATTCACAGGGGCAGGCCTTGGACAATGAGCTTCTTTCGTTGCGACAAGGTAATCAAGACCTTTTGGCTTATATTGCGTCTTTCAACAGACTGATAGTGGAAACTCAATGGCCTGAGGACAAAAGGATTACGCTGTTTTATAGAGGTCTACGTGGAGAGCTCAAAGATGTGTTAGCCCAAGTAGTGAATCCCCCACAAGATTGTTCGGACTATATAGACTTAGTCGTTCAAATAGATCACAGACTGCAGAACAGGAAGGCCGATCGTTCCAAGTTTGATGCTCGAGTATTTTCCAACCGCCAACTCCTTCCAAAGGAGTAGACTCCGGGGAACCCATGCAAATAGGGGGTCTGAAAGGTCCTCTAACACAAAAGGAGCGGGAAAGGAGAAAACGGTTGCAATTATGCCTCTATTGCGGAAACTCAGGGCACTTTCTTCGAGACTGTCCGGTGAAACCTGCCAAGAAGGCAGTAGGAGCTGCAGTTACCAAAGTTACAAACTCTGAGCAGGGAAACGACCTCGCCCGACAAGAATAGAGGTCCTCTTGCCGAGCGTGAAAACCAGTTCCGTGACCTCGCATTTCGTGATACCTATGGTCCTCATTAGCCCTGATAATCCGGATCGATTACATGCAATTGAAGCTTACGTCGACAGCGGTGCCATCGGCAATTATGTGGATCATGAAATGGTTTTGAGGATGAATCTAACTCTTTGTCCCAAGGCTGTAAAGGACGTCATTACTACGGTGGATGGTACGGAGATAGCCTCCGGGCCAGTAACGCATACCACTCAAGAGGTGACGCTAGTAAGTCAAGATGGACACCATGAGAAGATCGTGTTCGATGTGATCAAGGCCCCTCAGTTTCAGATTATTCTAGGAATACCTTGGTTAGAGAAACACAATCCTCTGATCGATTGGCGAGCAAGAACGGTCCAGTTTCCAGAATGTGTCTCTACTTGTCACCCTCCACCTGGTGTTGCACTGGCAGCAATTTCTTCAGAGACTCCCCAGTTACCTCCCGAATACCTAGAATACCAAGATGTTTTCCGGAAGGATCAGGCTAACTCTCTACCTCCTCATAGGTCTTATGACTGCCAGATAGACCTGATACCTGGATCTACTCCTCCTTGTAGTAGAATTTATGCCCTCACCGAGCCTGAGAACCTTCACCTTCGACAATACCTGGATCAATACCTGGCAAATGGGTTTATTCGTCCTTCCAAGTCCCCTGCTTCTTCAGCTTTGTTCTTCGTTCCAAAAAAGGAAGGAGACCTTAGAACTTGTATAGATTATCGCTCCCTGAACCAGATCACCGTTAAGAATAGATATCCGTTACCTTTGATCCCTGAACTCCTGGACCAAGTCAGAAAAGCATGCATTTATACAAAGCTGGATCTTAGAGGAGCTTACCACTTGGTACGAGTAAAAGAGGGCGATGAATGGAAGACGGCCTTCCGCACCAAGTATGGGCTATTTGAATATCAGGTCATGCCCTTCGGACTTTGCAATGCCCCGGCCGCCTTTCAATATTTTATGAACGATGTCCTCAGAGAGCTCATAGATGTGTGTGTTGTTGTTTAAATTGACGACATCCTCGTTTATTCTTCATCGGAATCTGAACATCGGAAACACGTGAAAATGGTCCTCGAAAGATTGCGTCAACACAAACTTTTCGCTAAGTTGGAAAAATGTGTTTTCAACGTGACTGAAGTTGAATTCTTGGAATTCATATTATCACCTGGCGGAGTGCGTATGGATTCAAAGAAGGTCGATGCAGTTCTCAAATGGCCATCACTATCCTCCGTAAAAGGTGTGCAAAGCATGTTAGGCTTCGCTAACTTTTACCGCAGGTTTATCCCCGAATTCTCTCGAATAGTCCAGCCCATCACTGCCTTGTTAAAGAAAAACAAATGTTTTGAATGGTCTACCGAGGCGGAACAAGCTTTCCAGGATTTGAAGACTAAATTTATCTCTGCACCAATCTTAAAACACCCTCGCCCCGAACTCCCCTACATTGTGGAAACTGATGCTTCAAGCCTTGCCATGGGGGCAGTTCTATCACAAAAGGACCCGGTAACCAATCAGTTGCATCCCGTGGCATTTTGGTCCCGCAAATTCTCGCCTCCTGAAATCAATTACACGATTACTGACAAGGAACTTCTGGCTATCAAGTCTGCCTTTAAGGCTTGGCGGCATTATCTGCTGGGGGCCCGACACACCGTTACTGTGATTACGGATCACCGAAACCTGCAATATTTGAAAACCGCAAAAGCCCAATCCTCTAGACAACTCCGTTGGGCATTATTCTTTGCCGAGTTTGACTTCATAATTACCTATCGACCTGGTACAAAGAACGGTAAAGCTGATGCCCTTTCTCGGATGGGAGTGGAAGAACACTTGAGCAACCCTAAACCTGTACCAATCATTCCCGAACAAAGAATTCTGGGTGTAATCGCCACAGAATCCATAGAGGAAGTTAAGGATAAAGCCAGGCAACTTGTAACTCCAGCAGACATACAGAATTGGCATCTGCAGGGAAAGGACTTTGCAGTAAAGGACAACTTATTGTATTTCCAAGAACGATTATACCTACCCAGCACAGATTTACAGAAAAAAGTAATCTCTTGTTATCACGATTCTTTAATGGAAGGACATCCCGGTATGGCCAAGACCTCAGAAAAGATCAAGCGCTACTTCTGGTGGCCGTCTTGGAAAAAAGATATCAGAGACTTTATAATGTCCTGTGGAGTATGCGCCCAAAACAAGAGTAAAAAGGAAAGACCAGCAGGCCTCTTACGCCCTATTGACATCCCACCTCGCCCTTGGCATACGCTTTCTATGGACTTCATCACCGATCTACCTCCATGCTCCGGATACAATACGATTCTAGTAATCGTGGACTTATTTTCCAAGATGGCGCATTTCATTCCGCTCAAAGGCTTGCCAACAGCAGCAACTCTGGCCCGAGAATTTCTCGAAAACATCGTCCGACTGCACGGTTTTCCTTCGGATCAAGGTAGTCAATTTATTTCTCATTTTTGGCGAAGTTGCTGTCGGTCGGCTCAAATTGATGTGAGACTATCGACCAGTCACCACCCTCAGACCGACGGACAAACCGAGAGGACCAATCAAACTCTGGAACAGTATTTACGCTGCATGCTGCAACAAACTGAAAAAACTTGGAAAGACATCCTTTGGATAGCCGAATATGCCTACAATAACTCTGTCCATTCGGGAACTGGGAAAACCCCGTTTTTTCTTTTGTACGGCAGTCACCCTCGAACCTCGGAGTTGGATCCCCTCCAAGATCTTGAAACACCAGCAGTAGACTACCTGCATTCTACAATCACCCAAGCCTTTAAGGAAGCTGTTTCTCACCTTCAAAGGGCTAAAGAACAATACAAGAAAGGAGCAGATCAACATCGGAAGGAAGCCCCTCAATATCAAGTAGGGGATCAAGTCTGGTTATCCACCAAATATCTACCTCTAAAAGGGCCACGCACATTCAACCCAAGATACCTTGGTCCCTATTCCATCACTACCATAGTAAACCCAGTAGCGGTCAAGTTGGACTTGCCCCCGCACATGAAGATACATCCAGTCTTCCACGTCTCTCTATTAAAACCCGTGCAACCTCAAACCCGACTAACTAAATCTCCAAAACCTATCCTAGTTGATGGAGAACTCGAGTTTGAAGTCAAAAGCATTCTGGACTCCAAGATCTCCAAATCTAAACTATTTTACCTAATTGACTGGAAAGGCTACGGCCCCCAAGAGAGATCCTGGGAACCTGCTGAATATGTCCACGCTCCTCGCCTAATCAAAAGATTTCACCGAACATTTCCTGACAAGCCAAAACCCCCGGAGAAGCCCGGTTTGGGAGGGGCCTTGAGGGGGGAGGTACTGTCATGATCTCTGCTTCCAAAAGGTCAGGGTTTTCCCAACTCCCTTGGAAGCAGATCCATAACCCAGGTTCCGATTGCCAACCAGTCCCAATTGGGACCTTTTGGACCCAGTCCTGGCGCCAGTGGCACCAGGCTCATAAATATGCCCAGTCCCAGCGCTGGAAGCGCCGGGCTCATAATGCTTGGGTGGACTTACCTGCAGCAGACCATGCTGCTTACTTGCCTGCCAGTTGAGCCTCTGATCCTCTTCTGTTTGGAACTACTTTTCCTGTTGGGTGGGGCAGGAGCCACTCCCTAGATTCAGAACACTGGAACTCTTCTGGAAAGCAGGAACTCTTTTCTTACCTAGGCGTGGCTGTGGAAGGAGACACCTAAGCACTAGAGGAGGCTATTTAAACCACACCCGATGGATGAATCTTGCTTTGCGTTATTCTGCATCCTCTGCAGCAGAACGCTCATCGTGTCTTCTGCATCTGATCCTGGGCCTAAGGAAAAAGGCTTACCATCCTGAATCCAGTCTTCAGCAACACCTATAAAGACAAGAAAGAACAGGTTAGCATTACGGTCTTCAGTGACAGCTCTTCACTTACCTGGTCCATCGGCTGTCACCAACGCCTCGCGCTGCATTCCGGCATCTGAAAGACAAAGGCTTACCTACTCTTCGTGCGCTCCGGAGGTCTTCACACTGCATTCCGGCATCTGAAAGACAAAAGCTTACCAACTCTTCGCACGCTCCGGAGGCCTTGGGCGCTGCATCCCGCATCTGAATGACAACACAAGGTGCGTTTAAAGACATTGGGGAACTTTACTCACGTGCCATTACTCCTTTCCACATCTAACCCAGTGGGTATTCCGGCACCCTGCAGCCGCTCCGAACTTGTACCTGCAAAATAAAAAGACAGAGCGCATCGTGAAGCAGGCAACAAGCGCTTACTTACGTGCTTCCAGGCGCTTCTATTCATCACACGGGCTCCATCTTCAACTCACTTCAGCCCGTCATCAGCCATCGCCGGAACCCTGCAAAACAAGAGACATCATTACTAAAGACTTTAAAGACATTAGAATTACTCGAAACTTACCGTTCGTGCAGTAAACGACGGACAGCAGTCCTCTGAAGTCAAGAGGCCTGCTCCCCTTATCCAGTGAAGAAACTGGTTACAGCACCCTGCCCCGAGGCAGATGGAGAGCACAGCGTTCACTTACCTAAGGTGAGAGCGTTAACCTTTGGGGTTCTACAGGAGAAGAGAAAGGGAAGAAGAGAGAGACATTCAATAACCCAGTTCCTTAATCCCATATTTTCTATCTGCAGACATCTTACCCTTCGAGTCAGACATACAGTGCACAGAGGTCCAGCCCAAAGAGCCAGCCGTGTGTTACACATCACCTTTGAAGATACGGTATACGCCCAGTCAAGACCGGCGCCTCTACGGGAATCAGGTGAGCGTTACAGTATACACTTATCCCAAACATCATCTCTGCTGCCCCTTTCTTTGTTGAAAATAGTCTAATCGGTTTATAGTGATAATCTCGAATTCAATAATCTCGAAAACAAAAGGCCGAAAAAAAAAATATCGAATTTTTTTTTAAATGTGTTTTTTTTTTAAATGGGGGGGTTCCCCCCCCAACCCCCCTTTTTTTCATTTTTTTTTTATTTTACCCCTTTTTTATACTTACCTGACCCCAAAAACATATATAAATAAATAAATAAAAAATTCGATATTTTTTTTTTCGATATTTTTTTTTTCGGTCTTTTTGAATTCGAGATTTTGGTTTCGAGATTTTGACCGACTACCAGTCTAATCTACATCCTTCTGCCACTGCAATGATCACTCTCCATGCCCTGCCATTGTCGTCAATTGCGTGGACAGCAACCCAATCCTCTCTTGCCACAACTCCCTGCATGTCTATTGACACATGTTCCCTATCCTTCTCATCTGCTGGTGTCTCTGGTCGGAACAAGTACTCACCTGGCCTCCACCACACCTTTCCTGCGATGCCAGGCAGCCATGCGTGGTCCATGTCTGTCCCGTACTGGAACATTTCTGGGTCAACTGGCTCTCCCCTCTGTACCGTTTTTCCACAATATGCCTGAAGGATTTGCCTGGCAGTGAGCATGTGTATTCCTCGTGTGAAGCATACTATGCCTTTGTCTGTAAATGAGATTGTCATGTTTAGTGTGCTCATTATGTCGCATCCCAGTAGGTTTACAGGTTCTTCTTTAGAGTAAAGTAGGGGTAAAGATAAAGTCATGATCTCCTATAGATAATGAGATGTTATCAGTAAAGGGAACCACTTATCGATCCCCAGAGAATCTTTGAGTGTTCATGGCATCGCTGGACAACATATATATTCCCTCAAGTATACATGACCTAGTCGCCCCAGTGTCAATAAGATAGGAAAATGTTTTGTCACCTATCTTCATCCTTATGTGAGGTTCCTCTGCAGGATTGGGTGTGACCGACAGGATGGGACACAACAAGTTTATCTGTGGGCTGTCCTATTGTGGGTACAGTGACTGTCCATTCCCTGTGTATGGGTTATGCCCCACTATGGTCACCCCTCCCATCCTGGTCACTGATACGGTCGTCATTGTGTCCATGGGCTGTGGAGAGTGGTCCTGCAACTGTGTCAACTGCTGGTCTGCTTGTAAATGTTGGGGCGGTGGTGCTACCATTTGTTGTGGCGTTGGTTGGGTGCTGGCATTTGCAGAGCTGTCGGTTGGGGTGCTGGCATTGTCTGTTGTGTCTGTGTTTGAGGTACATTTTGCTGTGGCATATTCTATGGTGGCCTTGCCCGATTGACACCTTGTGTGTAGTTGCCTGCCTGCCTGCCTGCCCACCTTGGTAGATTTGTTGTCCTTGTTCACCCCACCCTTGTTGCATCTCTGTTCCTACACGTGCGGTAAATAGGACAGAGCTGCCCGCAGGTCCAGCACTGGGGCGATTCATGTGCTTGCCATGGTAATGTGCCCCCTCCTTCACCCTGTCCCTGTTGCATGAGCTGCGTATATCTCCTGAACCCCCACATAGGTTGGTGTGCTTGTGGTCCAAAGCCCTGCCCTCGTTGGAATCCTCTCCTTTCGCTATAGTTGTTTTGACATCCACCCTTTCCCATGTAGCCTCCTTCTGTAGGTGGTACGTTTTGCTGTGGTTGGGGTTGTAAAAGTGCAGTCTGTGCCTGTGGGCCTGGGCTTGTTATGAGTGTTCTCTTTTGACAGTTTCTTTTGGAACAGTTTTGCCTCATCTGCCTTCCTTTCTTCTGCCTTTTGCTTGACCTTTTCTTGACATAGCCTACAATGATGCACTAAGGTGAGTTGTATTTCTGGCCATGGCTTTGCCTCCATCCCCACTAATTTCTTCAAGTTTTTCTGTACTGGTTCTGGTAATCCTTGCATCAAGATCTGATAAAAGTTTGCTATTGTCTTGTCCCATGGCTCTCGCCAAAGCTCTTGAATATAATTAACTGGATCCTTGTCGTGACACAATTGCCCTTATGCGAGACGTGTCTAGGTACTGTGTTCGCAGTGCCTGCCATACTGCTGCCCTACAGTTTGCAAATGGTGACCCATTGTGTTCAGTATTTTGGGTAGTCAACTCCTGGGCCACTGCCAACCTGTGTCCCGCTGTCATTTCTTCCATCTTGTAAATCCATTTCCCAGCTCCTCCACTTAATGAGGGTAGCCAGTAATTCAGTTCGCTTCCATGGTATGTACTGTGGTCGTGCCTCCCCTCACTCTAGCAGCGGCATCTGCGAGTACACAGCCCGTTCTTCAGGTACTGACTTATTTGAATGGGCCCCCTGTCATCCCAAAGTTCTGTGGCTATGTCTATAGGCTCTATTGCGTGTGTCTGCTGTGGTACGTATTGTGCCCCCGTCAGCCCACCCGTGGGCACGTGTGTCCCGTTTTGTACAATCTTTGTCCTGTCTCTCCTGTACCCACTTGGAGGTCCCCAAGTCTGGTGTTGTACGGCATCTGTGAGGCTACCCCTTCCATTAGGTTTTGAGCTTGTTTGGCTGTGTCCTGTCCTCCATCCCTCTGTTCTTGGGACCTGCACTCCCACGATGTTCCTTCCCTCGTTCGTATTAGAGTTTACTGTGCACCTCCCTCTCTTTGTCACTGTTACTACCGCCTTTTCCATTCTAGTTCTGCCTTTATTGCTTTACTTACTCTTTTCATTGCCCGTTAATCCTTCTCCTGATCATGTTCTCTTACCATCCTTAGCTCCTTCAGTCTCTTCTCATACCTACGTGTTGCTTGTAATATTTTCTTTTTTCATAGCGCCATCTCCCTCTCCCATGTTCTCTATTGCTCCTTCGCTCCCCTTTGCCTCACTCGTTTTTCTCTCCATTGTCATTCCCCTCCCTCTCCAACATTTCCACCCGTTCCTTTCGACTTTTGTCTCGCAATTCCAGTTCTCCTTCTATCTCTCCTCAGCTCCTTGTCTGCTTCTTCTAGTTTCTCTTCCTCATCTCCCTGCAGCAGCTGCTCCTCCTCTTCTCCCAGCATAGCCCATCCCCTGCAACCATGTCCCAGTTCCAAGTCTTCTATTGCCCTCGTTGCACCTTCCGCCTCACCTGTTGTGACTCCCTTTAACTTCAGGAATATCTGTGCTGCTACCCACTTTTCTGGGCCTATTCCTGCAAACTCTTGTCTTTGCGCGCTGCAGCCCTTCCTCATCGAGGCCGGGGCTGTCGGCTTCCTCACCAGTCCCTCGCTTGGGGCATATGGGGGCGGTTTATATGTAGGATTTGAGTATCCTTCTGCTGCTTTTAATTCCTGTAATTGGTCTAGGCCCTGCTGCTACTCCTCCTCCTCCTCTGCGTCATCGGAGACTATGCTAGGTGGTGCGGGAAGCGGATTGCACGCGTTTGCTCCCTCCCTCTTCACCCCCTGCAAGATTATCCATGGCATGTCCTCCTGGAACATACGCCACAGCTCGAATATCTCCATACTGGCAGCTAACTTCTTTCCCTTGTATGTGCTCGGTAAGTGAGTCAGTAGCGATTGCAGCACGTCTGTGGAGAACCTGCTGTTAGGCGCCCATGGTCTCGTCCGATTTTCCCTTCCATGCTTTTGGACCATTGTATACTCTATTTTACTATTTTGTCTTTGTAGGGAGGCAGGGTTTTGCAAAGGTGCTGGATGGGAGCGACTGACCAGCTATACATTGCAGCGTTACCTTTTACCTGACCTCTTATTGAGGATTTCGATGCTCCACTGTCAGGGGAGGAAATGATGCAATTACAGTTGAATATTCCAATGCAGTTACTGTGCAATAATTAATACTTTTTCTCTGTGTACAAGCCTCTGCACCTTACACAGCATATTCTGTGTACAGCCCCGTCTTCACCAGAGCCGTTGTTGTCCGGCACACCACCTTAATCATGCACATGCGCCTTTCTAGGCACCGCCACTGTTACACCAGTCTACCAATCCACATGCTGTACTGCTAGTCCTTCACCACACCGTCCTATGGGTGATGTCACCAAGATGAAATTCAACACATGTGAGAAACTTTGTGTGTGCTTTGACCCCACACCAATAACCCACAAAGACCCCAAAACCCCACAGCTGTCTTCCCACCTCCTAGGAGTGGAGTTTTCTGGTGAACTCATGTGATTAAACTGCACCCACCGCATCGCCCTCTATGCACCTGAACTAAAATATCCAAGTTATAGGAATACCACACCTCTATGTATACATTCATTGTCCCCGTCTATCGGGTGACCGATCCCTACTTAACACAGGAACCTGTTGCCTTGCAACCCGAACGCTCACAAAACATAGAAAAGGGACTTCTACCTGCGCTCCGGTCCCTACCCCCATGCACGTGCTACTAATATTTCAACGCCAAAAGATCACAGTTCACATCCCTGACGTTCCATTTACACAGGCCCTCACCCAAACAAATGTGTTGCTGATTGCATGGACCACACTTCCTTTTGTTCAGCGTCTGCAGGCCCCGCTCGACCGCTGGCTCCCCGTTATCCGTTCGTCTTGACCCCTCTGGACTGCGTGGACAGCTAGCTGACCGCAGGCGGGATAATTTTGAAGTCGTCTCCCGACACCAATATTCGGTTGCACTGTCCGGTTGTCCCGCAATTCCCAAGAGGGTCCTACAGTCCTCCGAGGTCAGACGACTAAGGAGGCAGTACCTGGCCAGGCTGACGTCACAAACAATCTCAGCAGTGCCTCCAACTTGTTAGGGGGACACCCAGACAGGCAGGCAGTGCCGTGCTAGGACTCCGTGGACACCCAGCTCATGGAAGTCCCTAACTCCTTGCTTTGTCCCAAAGTCGTCGAGGTAGACACAAGTAGCAAAACGTTACTGCGGTTTTATTACAGACAACAAAACACACAGGGGTCATATGAATGGAGGGAAGTCCAGGCACATCTCGCCGCATTCATGCTCGCAGGCCAGTTTTCATGACATGTGACGTCACATTTTTCGTCACTCTTTAGGTTCCCTCCCAGAAACCTATCGCCACTCAGGATAGGGCACTGAGTGGTAGTTCCAGCATGGGAACCTATAGAGAGATGTTAGTGGATGCGGCTGTGTCAGGTGGTGTACTTGGATCATCCCCCAAATTGTTACTCTGAAAATGTTACAGTGAGCAAGCCCTGTGATTGGTCAGTAGACCCCACCATCTGCCCGTAGACACAGGGGCCCCGATAAATCAGACCGCAGGCCCCCCAAGCCTGGGAAGAACTCAATATACTATGTGTCAGCGAGGTGCAACTATGTGTCAGCGTTATACAATGGTGCGTAGAAGACTAATGACATGAGAGCGTTCCATTCCCATCGTACAGGAGTATCTGGAGAGTTGCAAGTTTGTTGCAACCTGCTGTCTGGTCGTGGGATGGTTGCTCCTTCCCAGTCTCCGAATCCTGGCCCAGTATCAGCTCGGCCAGGTCACGTGTTTGGAGACCATTCTTGGGAGCTGAATTGCTTCAAGCTCACGTGCATTTTGAAGGGAATATTTCTTAATGCAGCTGGTGTCATCTTGGGTCTGAGAGTGGAATGTTGTTCGCAACATTGTGGTCTTGGCTGCCGTTGCTCCTGCCGTTGCTGTTCTGCTTGCACAGCATCTTGGGGTTTGAGATTCCTCTGAGATGATCATGGCCTACTGCATTTTGCTAAGGCTTGCTCGGGCTTCTATTATGTGTCTTCCATAGTGTCCATAGGTTAGTATGTGCCATGGCTGGTGAGGTCCCTCAAGTGCTCCTGTCCTTCCATAGGGTTAGTCACATGTAAGCATCTGCAAGCAAGTAAACAAGCTCTTCTGGCATGTTGCATTTCTGCGTGGCTGTAGCAAGCCTAATGGCAAAATGAAGAACCTGTCTACAGTATGTATATGTCACTGTCCCCTAACTCAGAGCTGTACACGTGTTCTTCGTGTAGATTGGTTGTGCGAGTGTCACGAATGTGCGGATTGCAAGTGTGCTTCCTGTCCAACGTGGCTATGTCGTTCTGAGGTCTACCGACTTGAGGCATGGCTTCTTGGTGCTTTTAGTCGATTCGGTCCATGTTGTCATTTCCGACGTCTTGTATTTCTCCGTCTACACTGAGTAGAGTTTGTATTACTGCAGGGTTGTATGGTCTGCTGGTGGGGTACCTTTCGCAGTAGTTGTCCATCGTGGGAGCAGTGGGAATTGCTGTGAGCTTGTATGATAGTTGGTGCTTCTTCCGGTTGGGGGGGGGGTCTCTCAGGGTGGAGGACATATTCGGATTTTCCTTCTTCAGGTGGTAGATTGCCGGAATGGAGGGGTAAGCAGAGGGTTTCTTATGCAGAGGGTGCACAAGGAAGTGCTTAAGAGAAGTTGGGAAAACTCAAGTGGCAAAAGAGATTGCAGAGATCAGCCAAGGCTGGAACGAGAGAGTCAATGTTGTATTTAATGGTTTTGGAGGGGCAGGGGTCCACCAGTTTGGATGAGGCCTTCATAGAATGGACTTGTCTGTTGACCTCATCAGGTATGATGGGGGCGAGAGAATAAAAACAAGATCTGGTGGAGGGGCCAAGGGAGGCTCCAGAGATGTCCGTGTATGATATGGTGTGGAAGTGAGAGCGGACAGGATGTCTTGGGTTTTTGCGGTGAAGTATGCAGCCAGGGCCGAGCAAAGGTCCTGGGTGGATGTGACAGTAGAGGAGGCTTCTGAAGGATTGGGCAGTTCCTTACAAACTTTGAAGAGTTCGACCGTGTTTGATGCCACACAGATGCGGGCTTGAATAAAAACTCTCTTCTTGGTGTCGATACAGAGTCAATATTGCCTTTCAAGTAGGCGGCAAGCCAGTTTGTCAGAGGGTCCGCCTGATGTATTCCATTTCTGCTCAGCTGCCCTACACTTGCGTTTAAGGGCAGCTAGATCAGAGTCATACCACCAAGAGTTGCACTTTTTGGAAGGCTTCAGTCGAACCCTCATGACAGGGGCAAGAGTATCAAGGGTATTAGAGATAGAGGGATTGAAGTTAGTGAGGGCTGTGTTAGCGTAGGAGTCAGCCGCCAGAGTTGAAGGGGGGAAGTAGGCATAGCCAAAGGCCGCCGTGACTTTGAAACCGAGTTGCCGGGCCAGGCATGCCGATGTAAGCAGAGAGGAGAGCTTCAAGTGTGAAGAGTGGTCAGTCCAAGAGAGAGGTAGAGCGGGATGTCGGTAAAGATGAGAGCATCCAAAGTGTGGCCCGCTGTGTGTGTGGCGCCAGAAGGTAAGATGGGGAGGGAGAGAGAATCGCTTAGGTTGCGGAAAGCTCCCGAGTAGTCAGGAGAGTTCAGATGGATGTTGAGGTCGTCCAGCAGGAGGAGTTGACAGGAGGAGGAGAGTAGAGTGGAGGTCAGGTCAACCCATTCCGAGAGGAAGAGTGTGGACTGTCCTGGTATTTTTGTCCCACACGACATGTGCTCTACGTATCGAGTTCTCAATACACAAAGTATTTTTCCGGTCAGCAGATTCCTTACAATCTAAGGTGAGTACATCTCACTTTATACCTCTAAATGGAATACGCTATAGCTCCACAATGCGGTCACAACTTGGCCCCTTGTTTGACCGCTCTATATCAATCATTGCCAATTATCTAAATGCAGTTAATTCTTTTTCACCAGATACAGTGAAGGTCTATCCTGGTAGTGAAGATTTACTTGGTTTTGTCAGTCAACCATGTGCACAGGACACACATGATACCTTTCCTTTTGTAATGAATACCATTACTTACACATTATTACTTTAATACACAGGAGACTCCTAGAACCACAGATATAACTTACCCGATGAAGGGCATTCTTCCTTGAAACGCGTCATAGTAAATGGGAGGAGACACACCGAGACTTACCACCTTGCCTCAGGCTAGAACTCTTCCCTACTGAGATATCCATTCCTGTGAATTCTCCAATTGTGAATGTGATCATGTTATGTTATTTTTGTGTACTCAAATGTACTTATTAAATTGGCCAACACACCGATAGTTCGCACAAGTAGTGCAAATTGTGTTTACACTAAAGTGCTTTCTTTTTGGAATGCAATGTTAATTTGTTTATTCCGTAATAACTGAATAGGTACAATTCTTATTCAATTTCTGTATTAACTTTTCTTTATTAGTAAATCATTTCACACTATTTATATTTGTGGAATAAGATTGAATTTATCTAGGCAATTGATCTTGCCTAGCGTGCCAAGGTCATGCCCCCCGAAATGACTTGAGGGATCCCCTTTTTGTACCATGGCTGGTAGAAGGTGGCCATAAAGAGAGAAGATTTAGGAGAGAATGAGAACCTGCAGACTAGGCATTCAAAGGAAGAGTAGGCCCGAGTGGGGGTGATAGACACAGGTATCCATTCTCGGAAGATCAACGCTACTCTCCCCCCGAACCCTTGGGCCTGGGCACAGAGAGGATCTTGTATCTTTCGGGGAGGAGTGCATCAAAACTTGCGACAGAGCGGTCCTTGAACCATGTCTTCATATGACGGCGAGCAAGTGAAGATCCATGCGTTCAAGGAGGTTGCAGATGTCAGACGAGTGTGACAGCACAGCGAGAGTTAAGCATGGCAATATGGAGCAGCTTGCCATCCTTGAAAGTCTTCCGCAGGGGGTGGAGGGGGAGGGAGAGCAGGGAATGGTGCCCCCCCCCCCCGAAGGTGGCAAGAGAGTCTGCGGGATGGTGGAGGGGCCAAGGCCGTCAAGGGAGCTGGGACAGTGACGCAGGAAGAGGGTACCTGTGCAGAGGAGGTGGAAGGCACAGTAGGCAAGGGAGCCTGTGCAGAGGAGGACGAAGGTACAGCAGGCAAGGGAGCCTGTTCAGGGTGAGAGGTGAGGTTTGAGAGGCAAGGTAGGAGCCTGTCAAAGAGAAGAAGGTTGGGTTAAGGACCATGAACCGTGACGGTTCCATTCAGATAGACATTAATAAGGACCCTGGAATGGCGAAGAGGTAAAGGAGGACCTCCCAGCGGGTGCCACCATTAATGGGAGAAGAGGCGATAGGAGAGATAAAAAGTCATTTTTTTTAAAGAAAAAAACCCATAAAATACAGCAGGGCTTGCCCATCAGGATTGATGTGAACATGCTGCTCCTGCAGCCCACGGTGACAATTAAGAGATCCTGAAAGGCCTTTCAAGTACAGGGTGTTTTTAGCATCTAGACATTGCCAAGGAAGATGCTAGAAAAGTTTGCGACCAATGCTGATAAGAGGGCAGACATGTTATTGACGAATAGCCCACAAAAGTCAGATGGGCAATAAATCAGATGCAGGCTGTTTATGCAATAGTGGAAGGTGGCAAAAGAAAAGCTCGAAGGAGTTCAAAGCAGTTTAGCTAAGCATGGTACAAGCCCAGTCTGATTAGTGGAGAAATGCCACACCTAAGAACACCTTTGTGTGTGCTCAACATGTTGGATGCCGACCCAGGTAGGAAGACCTCAACAATGTTGGTAGAGGTGGGGATAGCCATTTTTCTGTGATAAAAAGTGTATGACGCCCATGTGAGGTTAGTGATATTGTCAGTGTGGTAGATGACCACATTAATGAGCATATAGTTTGCAAGAAAGGTGGGGCGGCGGAGAGAGAGCATGGTAATGAAAGGGATGTGGGTGAGATTGAAAGGATTTTCAGCATATTGGAGCAGCCAGCATTTGCGAGCTTGTGTCTTCATGAGTGTGGAAATGAACTGTGGCTGTAGGAGACAGTTGTAGCTCAGCCCGACATTAGAAAGGCATTGGGGTCCCCTGGCACTGTACATGCCCCAACAGGCCCAAGCAACGTCCTTTTCGGATTCCTTAGCTGAGGACACCGGCATTGAGGACAACTACAGAAAAATTCATGCCAGCACTCAAAGGATTCAACTGTCAGTGGAAGGGATTACAATTCATCACATTCTCTGCAGAGTGAAGGCATTACAGAAAGCCACGGCAGGCCAAAACATTGACTAGCCCAACCGAACGGATAGTAGGACACACTCCGAAATGCAGACTTCGCTGTACAAGTTAAGAGATGCATGCACATGATGCATCAATACAAGAAAACTACTCTGGATGCAAATCCAAAAAGAAGGACTATGCTCATGAAAAATAATCTTGCTGTGTTTTGCATTTTGGTTAAAAGTCAAATCTAGCTCTGTTCTGCATTTTGGTTAAAAGTCACAACTTGCTGTGTTTTGCATTTTAGTTAAAAGTCAAATCTTGCTATCTTGTGCTAACTTGCTCTGCACTTTGCTTGTATTGCTGCTTCTCTGTGACTTGCTGGTCCTGTGACTTCACTGTTCTCTTTATTCCACTCTTACCTGCCCCACCCCCTGCTTCCTCCACCGTTCTCTTGCTACCACACCCATGGTGTGCTCTATTTCTCTTATCTTCTCCAACTGCTCCTCCATTGACTATCCTTCCCTTCTCACCAGGTCTGGTAGGAAGAAGTTCAAAAAGCATATCTTGGCCTCCAACCCTCGTCTCCCTATCGCTGACACCTCTTCCAGTGCTTCCTTCAGACAGACCCTTACAACATCCTCTTTGTTGTTCCTTCTCCAGATCTATGTGCTCTGTCCTGTCTCCTCCTCTCCCATTAATGGTGGCACCCGCTGGGAAGTTCTCATGGCTCCCTTTGACACATCATTAAGGTCTACCTTAATGGCACTGCCATGGTCCAAGGCCCTCAGTCCAATCTCCTCCTCTTTGATAGGTGCTTCCCCCATCAATTTCGTTTACTCTCCTGCTGTTGCCCCCCACCCTCCCCGTCTACCTTGCCCTCTCTTCCCCCTCTTCTGCCCCACCTCGGGCTCCTTCCTCACCTCCGCAGGGCGTACCTCAGATTTGTACCCCTCCCGGAAGGCCTTTAAGGCTGGCAACATTCATCTTGCCACTCAACTCTCGCGCTGCTGTCAAACACTCCTCTGACATCTGCCACCTCATCTCCTGGAAGAACATGACCTCAATATCCTCTCTTTTACCGAAACATGGTTCATGGTCAGCTCTGTCACAAGCTTTGACTCTCTCCTCCCTGATGACTACAAGATCCTCTCCGCACCCAGATCCACCCGGTCCAAGGGGGTGTAGCCCTGATCTTTTCTGAGTGGATTCCTGCCTCTGTCATTCCCATGCAGACATACTCTTTCACATGCCTTGTCTGCAGGCTTTCCCTCTCTCAGCTACTCTCTTACAGTGGCTACCATCTGCCAGCCTCCTGGTCAGATCACCTAATTTCTCTCTAAGTGGGCAGACCTCTCCTCCTCACTCCTGCCCGCAACCACTCAACTCCTCCTTCTTGGTGACCTCAATATCCATCTAGACTCTTCTTGTTCCGCCTAAGTACTCTTCAATGACCTCCGATTCCCTCTCCATTTCTATCCACCCCTCTGGCCTGACTCATGCTGCAGGGCACACTCTTGATGTCTGGATCTCCTCCGACATCCCCCTCTCCATCCCTCTGACGACTCCTCTCTCTTGGAGCGATCACTACCTCCTCCTCATCTCCCCTGCTTTTCCCTCAAGGACGAGCCTACCCCAATACTGCCACCTACCTTCTCGGACATCCAGGACATGAAGCATGTGTCAGTTGAGACCTTCTCCGCCACCTTCTTTCCCCCCCACCCCCTCCACCATCCAGACGCAGCCCTGTCTATACTCTAACTCTATTTCAGAAACTCTTGATGCTCTTTTCACTGTAATGAGGATCGGTTTGCAGCCCAAAGCCAAGTGCAATTCTTGGTATGACTCTGACCTAGCTACACTTAAACACTTGTTCATCCTCTGACAAACTGGCTGGTCGCCTGCTCCAAAGGGAATACAGACTCTCTGTCCACACTAAGAAGAGAGTCCACATCAAAGTCCATGTCTCTGCAGCATCTAATAATTCGGCCAAACTCTTTAAAATCGGCAAGGAGCTGGCCAACCCTGCTCTAACTCTCCCGTCACCTCCCAGGCCCTTTGCATGGCCCTTACCTCTCACTTCATCTCAAAAACCCAGGATATCTTGACCACTCTCTTGCCCCTCACCCCCCTAACCCGCAGCTTTGCCTCTCGCCTTCTGTGAACTCTGGCCCTCCTACAGCCACCCCACCTCCCTTTCTCGTCATTTCCTCTTTTCTCCCCTGAGGTCTCTAGACAAGTCCGATCTATGAAAGTCTTGTCAAAACAGGTTCCTCCCTATTCTTCCAAAACCATCAAGGAACACATTGACACTCTCGCTCCTGCCCTGGCTGATTTCCGTAACCTCTCCTATGCCCCAGGAGCCTTCCCCCTCCCCTCTGAAGCACTCTTGTTCACCCTCTTCTCATGAAACCCACAGCTGACCCTTTTTACCCGGCTAACTATCGCCCAATCTCCATCACTCCTTTTCTGGGCAAACTCCTGGAAAAGCTGGCCATCTCGCAGTTTAACCTTCACTCAGATTCTGCTGGTTGTCTCCACGACTATCAGTCTGGCTTTAGAGCTGCCAGAAGCACGGAAACTGCTCTCCTGAACATCCGTGAAGATCTGCTTTTTAACCTTGACTCGAACATTCCCTCTGTCCTCATCCTACTGGAACTCTCTTCTGCCTTCGACATGGTCAACCATCCCATTCTGCTCAACCGTCTGTGACAACCTGGGTATCACCGATCAGGCTCTGGCCTGGCTGCCTTCCTTCCTCTGATCGACCCTCCCAGCTCCAACTTGGGTCCTTCCTTTCATCAATCTCCCTTTCAACCTGCAGTGTTCCCCAGGGGTCTAACCTCTCACCCTGGCTTTTCAACCAATACTTGGCAACTCTCGGCCACTACATGGCCATTTTTGTGCTCCAATTATCATAGCTATGCTGATGACACCCTACTCATTTTTCAGGCTTGCCTCGGCCACCCCTTCTCCTTCTCTAATTGCGTATCTGCCATTCAGGATAGGTGTGCCTCCAACGATCTCTGCCTGAATGGCAGCAAGACGGAGATCCTCCTCATGGGCACACCTTCACCCTCCTTTCCCGTCACTCTCTGGCTGGCTTCCCTTGCCCCTACCCACACCTGAGAGGCTAAGACCCTCAGGGTAACCTGTGACTCCATGCTTTCCTATTCTGCCTACATCTCTGATGTAACTAAAAAGTCAAACTTCCTACTGCACCTCCTCAGAGTGATCTGCCTTTCCTCTCCTCCCCTCGGAAGCTCACGTCTCTCGAGCCCTGGTTCACTCTAGGTTGGATTATTGCAACAGCCTCTTTCTAAATCTACCTGCTTCTACTCTGTCCTTTGCAACTTATCCAGAACAGGACTGCAAGACTTGTCCTTGGCCTCAAGCCCTGGGAACGTATCTCTCCGGCCATGAAATCTCTCCACTGGCTTCAAGTGGCTGCAAGGATTAAATTCAAGACCCTTTGCATTGTCCACAAGGCTTTCTGGGGCCTGGATCCAAAATATCTTCAGCTGTCCCTCCGTAAATCCCTTCCCTCCCGAGCTCTTCGCTCTGCTAACTGCCTCAGGGTCAGTCGTTTTTCAAAGAAACGAACTGTGGGTAGATCTCGGTCTTCGGCTGGGGCATCCCTCTGGAGCAGCCTCCCTGCCATTCTGAAACAAGGAGAACCATTGCTGGTTCTGGAAGCACCTCAGGACCTTCCTATTTGCTTCTGCCTTCACTCTTCCTCTCCCCTGCTGATCTTTTCTGTCTCGGCATCATGCACCTGGTTACCCTCAGACTGTCGGGCCCAGGTACCTGCTCACCCTGCCACCTACCGGCACTGCTTACTGGCAATCCATTGCACTGGGGGTCTGTATCTGTAACCCTAAAGCCCCCCTCCATTTTCTGCACTTAACAGACGCACCCCGTCTGTTGCCTTAACCTTAAACCTAGCACTTGCCACTTGCTGACTTGCACTACCACCGTTTGCTGCTTTTTATATTTATTTTTATTCCTTTGCTCAGAACTTTCCACTTCTACCCCCTCGGATGCACTTTTCCCTTTCCCATGAACTTTCGTGTTCTCAATGTCACTGGGCCTAGTAAGATTGTTGTTTTTGTTCTCCCTTTTTCCCCTCCCTTGCCTCTTCGCACTCTGAAATACTTGTGTGCGAGCGTGATCCAAATAAAGTATCAATATCATAAAGGAAGATGTGTCAAAGAACCAGATTTCAAGGTCAGGGTTACTGTCTGTGTGCATATACAGCAGAAAAAGAAAAACTGAGGATGAGCTGGACCAGACCAGGAAGACAAGTCAGGAAGTCATTGTAACATGCTGCTTTTCATAAGAAAGGTTGAAACCGTTTGCTGTTTCACCTTTTAAGGCACACCTTGCATACATGAACACTGGCTAATGAAAATTACTGAACTTGGGTTTGCATACAATTTACTAATCTAAAATCTCAACAAGGGCAATGGCATACAAATGCAAATTCAAAGCGGTGTAATCATCTTGAACACGGGCGATCAACAAAGAAACAAAGGAGAAAAATTGGGTGATGCACAGAATCGAAAAACAGCCCGCTGCATACCAGGGGAGACCACTAATCTCTTCAACGACTGTAGTTTCACTGGACCCAAAAAAGGCATGCTCCGATCGCAGGTAAAAAGTTGCAAGCTACTAGCCAAGCATTAAAAAAAAGAATCACTGGGCTGCAATCTCAAAATGGACACAGCCCACCATTTCTACTCAGCAAGAGCCAATTATCACTGGCCAAAGGCTGGTGGCGAGTTAACATTTTCAGCCTTGCTTCTATAGTTTTGTACTATAGCTGGGGCGTACAAAGTGAACTAACATATGCTCTGGAAAGTCCAGCATAGAAAGAAAAGACATAATAGCTTCAAACAAACATTTTTATTACTGCTTGGTTACATCTGTACTTAAAAAAAAAAAAACGTAGGCACATAAGAACTTCTTTCCATTTGCAACGAAATCACGTTTCAGTTTTTTCTTCCAAAATCAAACGAACACAACAGATGGATGGAAAACATGAAAAATGCTTACTTTTCACGCATTTAAAAATGTAACTTTAAAAAAATAAAAGAATGAATCCAGTTACTTTTGCCAACGTGGAAATTGGGCCACACTCGTCTCTAAAATGCATCAATACACTTGCAATGATCCCAACCTTAAAAGTGAAACGGCAGGTCAGGAAAAGGACAGCAAACTAGCGTCTATCGTTGAGTCGCAAAACCTTGTCCAGGCCTCGAGTGAGCATATGCGATATCCATGGCGATGTTAAACTCTAGTCTTGGCCATTTAAGACACAATAGCGTGCATGTTTGTTTAGATACGCACACACAAAGGAAACGTGTGCGTGGCATTCATTATAGTAAAAGGTGTCACCTGTTATTAAACTCTCCTACTAAATTTGCATTCTTTTCCACTGGCCCCAATGGTTAGAAGTCTATGTTTTGTGAGAATGACATGGTGCTTAATTACGGTATATAATAGGCAGGTAAGATGTGTTCATTGCACATATTATGAAAAACACCACAAAAAATATTTCAATATTTTTCATATTACCACAAACCATAGATTTTCATAATCATTGCAGTTCCTTAACAAAACAATATCCAAATATATAGCTTTGATTCCACGATAGATCTTCCCCAACATTGAGTGTAATGCAAAAGAGAGCATCATGTGTTTCAGGTCAGAAGCGCACACACACGTACACACATGTATACACACCTCCCCCAGGCAGGGAGTGTAGGAACTCACAGCAGTGCTTTCAAAACTCACAGCTAACAGGTATGTCTGTCTATTTTTCTGTGCGCAAGCATAGCAACACAAGCACACATATCAGAAGTGTAGTAATAGACAAGTATCAGTTGTGCAGCTTCCACGACTGGCAAGTGCATTTCTCATTCATAAATATCTTTACACAAGGATGGTGCAAGGGTGCAAAGATCATTTATCAGGAGCTGCGTGTGTGTGTGTGTGTGTACCAGAAAATGGGTATGAAGGGCAAATACAGCAGTGAAAGACGTGTTGGAAACATCCAGCAGATCCTCCGAGTGGGACTAATGATCACCACAGAATGATGGCCGTGGGCTGATCTTCTCAAGATCAAGGCTGCAACAGAAACAATAGCGTTTGCAAAGCCTGGCACTCACAGCAAAACATCATACCTACTAAATGTCAACTATTCAGAGTGGATAATGACACATCGGGGATCCAGGGTTTGAACAAATGCATCATGTTCCACCAATGAATTATACAAATGTATCGATAACCAAACCCATAACACTTCGAGGGCCCTTTAGATTACAAAGGTTAGTTTTTTTTAATACTAAGTAGGAGCCAAAATAGAAATGATAAAGGTGTAACACCCATGAAAGCACTGCATAATGGCACACTATTGACAGGCAATAGTACCTCATGCTGAAGTGTAAAAATCAACTTTTCACTCTGAGCCTTACTGCTGTGCACTGCATGCAGCCTTTTGTGTATGCAGGTGGTGAAAAAAAAGACAGACACAGGATTCCCATTAGTACCCCATAAAGTGGATGGAGTGGGTCGCGGCAAATAGGGGTATCAATCTATACAAAAATTACAAGCAACGGGAATGCCATAGTAGGCAATAAATGAAGCGACATTCACACGGGTCCAACCATTAATCCACCAGGAACATTCTGACCTGAATTATAAAGTACCGCAGAAATATTGCATACACTACATGTCCAAAGTATTGTACCCAGGAAGCGAGGACTGCATTGTACTGAGTTCTAACAAAATAAGGCAAGCTTTACTTAGGCAAGTACTGGCCAGCCGGGGCACGATACCTCAAAGCTTACAGAAGAAGCACATCAGATCACCCCCAAACCTCTTGCTCCTAAAAGAATACATTATTGTGCCGTAAAAGCAGTATCCAGACACACACAGGCTCCTCCACGGTCCGCACATTTCACAGATTTGACTGTCGACTGCATATCCCGGTCAATCGAAGCCCTGCCAGTCACTCTGTTCAGAGTCGTACTCTAGCTCGGCACCGATGCATTTCACACCATCCAGCAACATTGGTGTTCCGTGATGCCGATCTGAAAAGGAAAGGAAAAGTTGACTTCCCCGCGTTTTTCATGTTAACATAAAATAGAAACAAGTCTAGTCGTCTTAATCACTCCATTATGATTTAGGTTAAAACAAGTTTCATACTGTTGGAGTAAGGAACATCAAACTACCATATTATAATTCCGATCCAGATTATCCGGAGATTACCCAAACTCACGAACAAGCCCAAAACAAATCAGCATCATTTTTATGGCGGCTTCCTCAACTTGAGAAACACAGTGTTGAAGTCCCGAAAAACCACCACTACTCACATTTGCAATGATACATGCCAAAGACGCAGGCCGTAGACAAGTTTGGAAGATATGTTTAAAATCCCAACTACGGACCTATACATCCCGAAGAGACTGAGGGCACTGGGGATTTTAGAGGAGGAAGAGGACTGAGCCGCAAAGAACAGGACTTAAATGGCTGCCAGTAGGAACTGGTTGGGGGAGTGAAGGGGGATGTGGGTAGTAGTTGTTACTGGAAAATGTGCTAAGCAAAGAGTACATCGAAATGCAAAGTTAATTTGTTAATGTTGAGGGAAAATAGTTTGGTTAAAAAAAAATCCCAATTACTTTGCCAAACGCATCCCTTTGAAAATTCACAGCAAACCTGAACCTTGAACCAAGCCGGTTACTTTTTCAGGGATTGCAAAGGCTACAGGAGCCTTTCTTCCTAAAAACATTGATTGTCGGTAAGGGACAGCAACCTGTAGATCTCATTTGGAGAATCCAACACTCCAGGTTATCCTTTTGAGCGTTGTTGGGGTACCACTATGATTTGAAAACTAGTCCAACAAACGGTTTAGCAACGTACGCAAGCATTCTGTTTGGGTGGTGAAAAGAGTTTTTTAATACATCTCCAGTGATATAGTATTCCTATCAAATAATCATACTTTTAGAGATCACTGTCCAATAAGGGCTTCGTAAAACCATTCAACTAAGATAGTACAAGACTCCACTCTTAGTATAAGGCTGTACCACCTGAGTATATGGTAGCGTAGACAGAGCAGCCAGGCTTATCTTAGAAGGGAAAGAGGGCTGTAGAATCGGTACTCATGAAATTGTAGTACACATATGGTCCAAAGAAACACTGACACTATGTATTGTAAAAATAAATGGTTTCTTTAAATACAAGCAGACCAAGGTAAATCTTGGGGCAATAAGTACTATCACATTATAATAAACACATTATAAAAAAACACTATGCTTTAAAGTACACAGACCAAAGCATAGACCTTTTTTTTTTTTAGAAAACACAGTATGTCTAGGTAAGTCAGACCTGTACTTACTTTTAAATTACTATCAGTATTACAAGAGTAGTAGACCCTAGCAGTTGTACCGGGACGCTGAGTCAAGAAATCACATAATTCAACTGGACAATATACTTTTCTGATCTAGTGAAAAACAGATTCTAGGAACAGTATCAAACGTCAATTAAGTTTTGGATAACACAGGTATACCAGGTTAGTAAGACCCTTTCTGTGTACTATTCAATTACAGTTGCTTTTCAGTTCAGTCTAAGGGAAGCAATGCCTTGTTAACTTATTTTTGGATGGCACTCTGCTATGCAAGGTAAGTAAAACCTATATTACTTTTGTAAGGAGCTAATCAGCAACCTAAAAGGTAAGTATGACCTAGGCAGACTTATTCTGGACAGGCTTACAGCAAGTCAGGGTAAGCAAGACCCAATTGGGGGCACTCATCCAATTACCCAAGCAGGAATAATAAAGTGAAACCAACAGCATTACTTTTGGGAAGAGGGGGACCCAATTCATAGTTGAGTAAGTTAACCTATTCATTTGTGTGTTAGTATGGCGAGAAAGTACAGTTTCTAAGGAAAGTAAGACTTTGAGAATACTTATTGAAGAAGGCACACAGCTTATTCAAGGTAAATAAATACTATATATACTTTTCAGAATGGAAAAACATATCTAAGGTAAGTAATAACATTTTATAACTATTCACTATGGGAGTTTAAAGTACACTTTTCAACACGTGTTCTACTTTTCAAATTATCTAGCCGTTCCCAAGTACTCTTAAGTGGTCTAGGAGCCAGCAGTAGGCAGGGAGAGATAGTGCTCAGTTGCAGGCAAAGTCAGAGTTCCCGAGGAAGAATGGGCAAACAAGTAGGTAGTTTATTTGAAAAGTTAGTTGGGGGTCCAGGGATTGAGAGAGTACACCCTAGGAGGATCCCAGCAGTGGGCCTGGGTGGACTGGATGGGTGGCTTCCCAATCAAAGTAGTACCCAAAGGATACACAAGAATCACACAGGCTTAGGTAAGTAAATACCCCAGCCAACACAGTACCTTATTATGGAAAAAGAGTTCCAGCAGGAAGACTTCAGGATCTGCAGCCAAAGACCCAGTCATTGAATGCCTTAATTATGAAGATTTGAAGCCAAAATTCTGGAAGCACTTTTTCAACAGGGATCACGGGGAAGGCTCTAACCAAGAGGGTTTTCACATGGAACTCTCAGCACAGAAGAGGATGCCATAAGTGGTACTTCAGGATCTGCAGCCAAAAGCCCAGGCACTGCATTCCTTGTCAGGAGAACAGAACACAGGATCCTGGATGGGCTTGTTCAGCAGAGATCGATCTAGAAGGCTTCAGGCAAGGATTTCTTTGTTGCGGGACTTGATAGCCTTTACCGGAGCACAGAAGAAGACTGAAGATCAGTGGTCGGATTCTTGTCGTTTGCAAGGTCCAGCACTCTGGTGAGGGGACCTTTCGGGCTCGATTCAGGTCTCTGGAGGTCCAGCAGGATGCCCATAAAGTCCCAGCAAGATTCGGAATTTGGAAGAATGTGCACCACACAATAGCTCAAGGTCCCAGGGTATTGCAGCCCCGCAAAAGAGTCTAGTGAGGCTCACTGGGCTCTGGGGTAGCAGTTTTCTGAGTCCCCAGGTCGCTTGGAAGGATAACAGCAGGCTCCGATTACACAGCAGGCTTTTCCGGTTGCTGGAAATCGTCTCAGCCACGTTTTCTTGATTTTCCTCTTCGGTTTTGGTTGCAGTGGTCGACTACCTCTTCCTCCCAGTTTGAACTGGATTGTCACAGTCAGACTGGAAGACAAAGGGATGCAGAGTTTGGGACTCCTCCATCACTTCCTGCCTTCACAGACACTCTAGAGCTGGGGCAGGCTTGATCGAAGTCTCCTGCCGAAGACAAAAGTGACTCAAAGGATTTTCTGCCCCGGATGTCAGGGGAAGGAACAAGAAAGGACGAACACGGAAATGGCATAAAAAAGACTGGCGTCATTTTGTTAAAATGAGCATCCATGGGTGCCTTTACCGGGGCTTTGGAAACAGCCTGCTGTCAAGGTGCATTAACTTAATAAAAAGGTTCACTGCCACCAGCCATTAAAAGGCAAGTTTGTCCTTGTAAAATGTTACCTTTAGAATGCGAATGGGGATACATGGGATCTCCCCTGCATGTCACATGGGTAGGGGTGTTGGTCTCACCTAATAAAATGTAAAAGTGATATAAACATCAGAGAAAGTTAAAAGGGGAAAAAAAATGCATCAAATAAAATATTTTCTTTTAAAAGAAAAATATAATGGGCATGGGAGGGGGTAGATGGGGAGCTCCCCCCTACCCCCTGTTTTTCCCCCCTTAAAACCCATTATAGTAAAAAAATAAATCTTTACCTACAAAAAAAATATAATTTTTCAATGCAATGTCTAGATACCGTATGTGCCAAAAGTTGAGGATAAAATTAAAGACAGTATGAAGAGACAGCTATAGAAACGATGATAGAGGAATTGGCAGTCGACCCTAGAAAAATTAAGAATTGCTCAAAAACCTCTCACGGGGGCACCAAATTTAGAAATCCAGTGCAAAGATTTGGAGAACCGTTCCTGTAGATCTAATATTCGACTCAAGAACCTCCCTGAGAACATTGAAGATATGATCCTAAAAGAGACAGTGCAAGAGGTCTTTGGGGCAGTCCTGCGGGGAGGGCAGGAAGTAGCAATCCCAGTTGATCAAATACAGAGTTGGATCCAAGAGGAGAGATCCAGGCACCAGATTGAACAACGTTTGCAACAGGCGATATAGTACTCAAGGCGACCTGAATATGGCATGTAACCCACAAAAAGACTGCAGTGCAAAGATTTATCGTCACAGGCAAGCGTCATCCGCTAAAGCATTAAAGCATAAAACAGATCTAACACAAAAAGATGTTTGGAGGACGCTGCAAAATGAATCAGCTGGGTACACGTACTAATCGCACTTCCATCGCTCCTTTTTGCAAATCGATTATGTATGGGCGTCCACGACAATTATGAGCAGGATCACACAAATAGAGGTAGGGCGGATTCATTTTTCAGATCATGCCCCATTGGTAGTCACAGTACGCCGGCAGGAACGACCCGCAAGTTTATGGAGTTGGTCATTACCCTGTGAGATACTAACAGACAAGGTTTTATCTAGTGAATTGGGAGGTAGGATAAGAGAGTATTACGACATAAACAGTACTCCGGACACAGAGGGGGTGACGGTATGGGATGCCTTTAAGGCGGTAACTAGGGCACATCTTATAGCAGTCACAGGAGGAATAAAGAACTGAGGGCAATGGAGGAGGAGCAAGAAGCAAATTTAAAAAGATATTCTGGCACGTATGGTGCAAGACCAAAGTGGTAAACTCAGGCAGGAATAAAAAAGTGTGAGAGGTCAGCTAGATGAACTACACACGAGGAAGGCAGAAGAAACACTTCTCTGGGCAAAACTATATTAAGTAAAATCAAATAAAGCGTATAGTCTCTTGGCAAGACACCCAAGGGGGAAAACAGGCAGACTGGACTATAACCCAGATCACTAGTCCACACGGAGCCCTACTCATATCTACCCCAGACATAAAAAGACAGTTTGAGGATTTTTATTCCAGCCTATATTCCTCCGCCTCCCCGGACTGATATATGATATGATATATGGCATTTATAACACGCCTATACACATGCGTTTCAAGGCGCGACGAGGCAAGGGAGGGGGAACAGGGGAAGACCGATAACGATCCTACTAGGCCAGGTGTCATTCAGATCGCCCAAGTGCATGGGGCGGGGGAAAGAGAAAAGTGCAAGGGTGCAGAGAGAGGGGAAGTGCAGTACATGGGATAGAAGGATAAGAATAAATAAACGGCCAGCTAGTGGCAAGTGCAAGGTAAGTGCAGGCATAAGTGCAGGTCGGGGGACAGTAGGGATACAGAAACAGTTTCCAAGTGCGGGGTTGCCAGGGAGGCAGTGCAGGTGAGCAACTGGCAGGGCCGGGCCTGTGAGCAGAGAGGGAGGCCATGTAACCAGTGCAGTTCCAGCCAGAAATCAGCAGGGGAGAGGAAGAGAGAAAGCAGAAGCAAAGAGGAAGGTTTTGAGGTGCTTCCGGAACCGGAGATGTGTCATGAGCACTGCTCCTGAGGAGCCAGGACAGGTCCAGCATCCTCGGAAGCAGGCCCGCCTTTCATTCTTCCGGACCCAGCAGGCCCCTACAGGGGCCCTGGCGCCAGGCTCATAAAGGGTTTCAGTCCCGGCGCCATAGGCCCCGGGCTCATATGGGTAAACCATGTCATAATGCTTGGGTGGACTTACCTGGGGCAGACCATGCTGCATACTCACCCAGAGCAACCCAGTCAGGCTGAAGTTCCCAGCCAGCAGGGCTGAGAGGAACTACTTCCTCAAATCAGGAACTCTTTTCTTACCTGGGTGGGGCTGGAGGAAGAACATGCACCAAAGCTCTGCTACACTATTTAAACCACGCCCGATGGATTTCACGTGCTTCGCGTTATTCTACAGCAGCAGCAGGACGCTCACCGTGTTGGCTCCTGCATTCCTGGTCCGGATACATCCTCAGCTTCCTGAGCAGCAACCTGGGGTTAAGAAAACACGCCGGAATTCATACGTACCTGAATTCAACCTCCAGAATCCAGTCTCCGAGACCTGCAAAGAAAAGTTCAAGGTTAGAAAACGTGCAAAACGCCCGCAGCCGCGCTCGCCTACCTTATCCATCCTTGATCACTCCAAGGCTCACCGCGGCCTTCACTCCGGCAGCATCCCCGCATCTAAAAGGGAAAAAGACATTGTTAAAGGCGCCCATTTGGATAAGGTTACAGTTTAACTATTACTTACCGGCCTCCGCACGTGCAGCAACGGCGGCATCCTCCACAGCATCCCAGCACCTGAAAGGGAAAAAGACATTGTTTAAGGCGCCCATTAGGATAAGGCCACGTTTCAGTTATACTTACCGGACTCCGCACGTGCAGCAACGGCGGCATCGTCCACAGCATCCCAGCACCTGAAAGGGAAAAAGACATTGTTTAAAGGCGTCCATTAGGATAAGGCCACGTTTCAGTTATACTTACCGGACTCCGCACGTGCAGCAACGATGGCATCGTCCACAGCATCCCAGCACCTGAAAGGGAAAAATACATTGTTACAGGTGCCATTTTGGAAAAGACCATAGTTCAATTATACTCACGTGTCTCCGCACGTGCATCTGCAACAGCATCGCCCAACGGAGTCTCAGCATCTAAAGACTATTGCAAAGGGACTCTAACCTGCACATTGAATTCATCCAGTGACGTAACTGGACTCCTTGCGCCCCTGCACCAGAAGCAGGATGGAGAGCTCACCTTCACCAAGCCAAAGGTAAGAGCTCGCTGAGACTTGTTGAAAGCCTAGAAGTGGGAGAAGCAAGACTGGGGGGGACCTTCATCCTATCACTTGGGTATTTACCCCTTTTTTCCCATCTACAGAAAAATACCTCACAAACCAGGCAGTTCGTATTCGGAGGTCCCACCCTGAGCGCATCCCGAACCCAGGGTCGCAGTCCAGCCTGAGTCAGCGCCTCCGTAGGAACAAGGTGAGCGTTACAAGATGGTTCTCCTCAAGTTTCAGGGAGGCAGGAAGGCTGCTCCAGAGGGAGGCCCCTGCTGAAGAGAGAGATCTACCACCAACTCGTTGCTTGGAGAAGCGACTGACCCTGAGGGAGTTGGAGGCGGATGAGCGAAGTGCTCGGGAAGGAAGATATTTAAGAAGAGAGAGTTGAAGGTATTTCGGCCCTAGCCCCCAGAAGGCCTTGTGCACAATGCAGAGGGTTTTGAATTTAATCCTCGCAGCCACTGGGAGTCAGTGCAGAGATTTCATTCCTGGAGATCAGATCCCTGGACTTGAGGCCAAGGACAAGTCTCACAGTCCTGTTCTGGATAAGTTGCGGTGAGTAGAGGCAGGCAGATTTAGATAGAGGCTGTTACAATAGCCCAGCATAGAGAGAACCAGGGCTCTGGAGACAGTGAGCGTCTGGGGTAAGGTGAGGAAAGGAAGAATACCTCTGAGGAGGTGCAGATGGTAGTGGGACTTCTTAGAGATGTGAGGACAGAAGGAGTGTGGAGTCGAAGATGACCCTGAGGTTTTTTGCCTTGTAAGTGGGAGCAGGAAGAGGGCCAAGAGAGGCAGGCCAGAGAGCTGCAGGGAAGGAGGGTATGGGTGTGCCGATGAGTAGAATCTCGTCTTACTGGCATTAAGGCAGAGGTAATTGGCTGCACACCACACCTGGATAGCAGACAGACAGTCACAGATGAGAGAAGGAGAGGAGGCGGCCGAGGGTAGCCTGAAAATGAGCTGGGCATCATCCGCATAGCACTGAAAATTGGGGCAGAGAGCGGCGATGCGGTGGCCAAGGAGTGCCAAGTATTGGTTTAACCTCTCTCCCTGGGGGACACCGCAGGTAGAGAAAAAGATATCAGAGAAGAAGGACCCAAGTTGGACCTGGGAGGGTCGATCGGAGAGGAAGGAAGTCAGCCATGCCAGAGCCTGACCAGGGATACCCAGGTTATCACAGAGGTGGTTGAGCAGGATGGCATGGTTGACAGTGTCAAAGGCAGAAGAGCGATCAAGCAAGATGAGGACACAAGGGGTGTTGGAGTCGAGGTTGGAGAGAAGGTCTTCAGGGATGTTCTCAACTGGGGGGCACAAGCGCCATTCCCTACCCCTCAATAAAATCACACCTCAAACTATGGGACGCACGAAGATGTGGTCCAGGTTATTAGGACATTACCAGTCTATACCAGTCAATAAGACGCCAGGCCTGGATGGGTGCTCTGCAGTCTTCTACAAGATTTTGAGGGCAATGCAATTCTTAAACTTCTTTGACAGCCCTATTCAACCAATTGCGGACACATGTGCAAAATATGTACAATGGAGGAGTCAAAAATGGTGCTGTTTTCGAAGCCTAAAACAACCCAACAGTGCGGGTGATACAGATCAATTGTGTTGATCAATCTAGATGCCAAAATATTCACCAAGGTATTAGCTAATAGATTAGATTCCATACTCCTGGATTTGATAGTCTCTGATCAAACAGGATTAAAAGAAAAAAATAGACAGAACGTTGACAACATTAGGAGCATCTGTCATCTTGTAGAAAAGATCTCCAACAAACATTGCCCGGCCATTCTACAAGCACGCAACGCTGAGAAAGGGTTTGATCGGGTGGAATAGTCATTTCTCTTTCAAACAATGCAACACATGGGTTTCGGGCCAGGTTTCATGCAAATTATCAAGACTAACTAGGTTAACCCAACAATTTGGTTGTACAATAATGGATCCCTTTCTCAACATATATATATTAGAAGAGGGATGAAACAAAGCTGCCCTATGTTCCTGTTGATTTATGCAATATATTTAGAATCCCTGTTAACCATAATTCGAATGTCGGACCAAATTAAAGGAATCCCTTTTGGGGGGATGTGCACAAGATAAAGGTGTTTGTTGACTACTTGATTCTAGGGCTAACAGATCCAGACACATCCATATCCAAGGTGTCCAGGAATGGTTCTGCAAGGTGGCAGGACTGAAAATCAACAGAAATGCTAAACATGTCCTTGAGTCCCACTCAAGTAACCACACTACAAAGGAAAGCCCGTTCATGATGGTTGATGACATGCTAATGTACTTGGGCATACAGATTACCAAGTCCATTCTGACATTTCTACGCAGCCAATAACATTCCCCTCCTAGAGAAGGTGAAATCAATTATTGGGCAAATGGAGCTCCCTGACAGTTTCCTGGTTGGGAAGGGTTAACACCATAAAGATGGTGATTCTTGCAAAAATACTATTCTTTTTCCAGCCACTACCCAAGGCCCCACAGTCATCCTTTAGAGTGATTCTGAAACTAATATTGTCATTCATATGGAAAAAACATAAGCCAAGGGTTTCAGCAAGGGTACTGATGGCGTCTAGGGATAACAGGGGTTTGGCCCACCCAAACTTTCAGTTCACGGTGATTAAAGTGGTTAGGGGGCAACAAAAATAAAATCTGGTGCAAAACGTAGAGGGCGGTAGTGGGGAAGCCGCTAGATTAAGTCCTATGGCTACTATACCTAGGCCGTCCGGGAAAGTATGCACAACAGCGATATCGGGGGGGGAATCAAACCCGTCTTGCTCTGCGTCTTTTTGCTTCCAAGGCGAGCATGTTGCCCCTGAGCTATCCTCAAGACCAATGATAGAGCAACTTTGGGACGAAAAAGTCAAAAGGAATGGGATAACGACATTTCCGTCACACTTCTGTTTCAGAACCCGCAGTTCTCCCACGGGTTAGAGTCGGGAGCACTCGGACAGTGGGAGTAGAATGTGTGTTTACGATTACGGGATATGGCTTGCGGACAGGATATAAAACAATTTGAGCAATGTAAAACTGACTTTGGGGTACAGGAATCAGAGGGATACAGATACTACCAACTGCGACACTCGTTGGTTCAACCCACGGGGAGAACAGGAACAAAAAGACACTTAACACCTTTTGAAAAACATCTCAACAGACCCAGGATATAAGAAACCCATATTGGTGCTATATACGCAGTTTTCAGTTTACCCTCAGACCATGACATGGCCATATACGCTACAGTGGGATCAATCGATTCCTGTAGAGAGATGGGAGCGTCTCTAGGCAGATAGTCCTAAACTAACCAGGGCGATTCAAATTCAGGAGATGTAGCTCAAAATAGTGATGTGGCATTATTCCCCAGCTAAAGTACATAGATATTACCCTAACTCGTCTGATCGCTGTTGGAGGGGATGTGGAGAGGGGGGTGAGAGATTAGGTACATATTTGGTGGGCTTGCCCCAAAATCATATGGTTTTGAAAAGAGGTAAATAGCAGGTTTGAATAAATCTTTCAATTGCGGAGGGGACCAGCGATATGGAGTCTGGGTCTCAAAGGTCCAGAGCAGAAAAGCATGGCCAAAATCAGAGTAATGCCTATACGATATTGTCCCTGGCGGCACTTCTGGTTATTGTCCATAGGTGGAAACAGCCGGACCCCCTGCAGGGGAACAGGACTGGTTGCCAAACATTTTGCAATTTATTTCCTTGAAATGGATGACATACTCGCAATCACGCTGCTCACAAACAACAGAGACACTGCATTGCACCAACTCCATCCACATGACCAGAGACCCAATCATCCACCACAACACGAAAACTGATGCTTAGCAATCAGCCCAGCAGCAATATCGCAGACAGCACCACACACAACATGGCCGCCATCTTACTTACTGAGACCTGGATGATTCCACCCACATCCTAGATGTTCTCATCGCAAGCAGCCAGAGCATTCTACAAACACCTTCCAAATCATATGGACAGAGCATCTCCGTAAATCACAAGGCATCATGGCCCAATGGATATAGTTGCCTTCCACCTCATCTACAGACCATCCAACCCAAACACAACCTTCATCAGATTTGTGCAGATTTGGTCACCATCATGTCCCTCACGCATTCCATTGTTTTCCTCAGACTTCAACATCCCTGGCAACTCAGAAAACCAAGTCCATGAAGGAAGATCTCCACTGACTACTTGACAGCCTTACACAGCACACGAAAACCCCAACGCACAGGAAATGCAATATCCTCCGCCTAATCACCACCAACACCACCACCACCACCACCACCACCACCACCACCACCACCACCACCACCACCCCACCCTCCCCTCCCCTCCATCCATCCATCACAGGTCTCCAACCTTGCTCAACTGGTCTCATCTTTTGGTAATGCCTTAAATTAGTAAAACTATAACAGTCACTCACAGATAGCACAGCCATCAGAAATCCAGCAAACAAGCCTTCAGAACACTCAAGATCTACCAAGTGGAAACTCTTCCTGTAAACCTCAACCTCACATGGGCCAATCTACCTCAGACAAACTAAGACTAGAACTTGCTTCTCCATGAACTCAACACTGCCCATGCAACCAACTTCAACTACCATACACCAGTAAAACTACGCACCATCAAGTCTAAACCTACTGCACTCTGGTACACTCAAGGACTCAAACTCAACAAAAGTACCATCAGAAAAATCATGCAGTGCACCCAACCTCACTTTGCCAAAGAAGCTCTGCGCTTAAAGCAGACAACTGAT
Organism: Ambystoma mexicanum; assembly: GCF_040938575.1. Classification (NCBI taxonomy): domain Eukaryota; kingdom Metazoa; phylum Chordata; class Amphibia; order Caudata; family Ambystomatidae; genus Ambystoma; species Ambystoma mexicanum. The sequence continues at coordinate 1,559,213,667 of NC_090937.1, read as the reverse complement.
CATCACAGCCAAGGTCAACTACTACCAGAACACCATAGACAAGGCCAACAACGAAAGCAGAACCCTCTTAAAAGCAATCAAGCATTGCATCAACCCTCTGTCCAACCCACCTTCACTACCGTGAAAACCACCACCATCAAACTCTTCGAAAGGTGTATTCCCACATATGCTAAAAGGAACAGTCAATAAAACATGTGCGCCTCCGGGTTCTTCTTCGCCCTTACTGTATCAAAGAGACCAGGCTTAGACCATGCCCCACCATGGTTACGGAGGAGGAGAGCAGTGAAGGACTATTATGGCCCTAGCTCCACACCCTCCACTCCCCACCTTAACCGACACTAGCCTCTCTTCCCCCCCCCCCCCAACAGTTTCTTCCTCCAAGAACGCTGGTCCAACCACAGCATCTAATCTTTCACCTGTATGTAGACAAGCCACCCTTGTGGACCTTTAGGTCATTGCTTTACATATGTCTCTTAAAAGGGGAGTTAAGAGTCCTAGCTTAGCTATGCCATGGCACAGGTTGTGGTGTAAACGTTCAGTTTACAAAGTATGGAATTTGTAGACAGACGTAGCATACATTTGTCAATGCAAATCGATAATGTGGTTGTCACAAAGACTGGCCCTGTGTGCAGAGGCGGAAATAATTATCAAAGGAAGACTGTCTTCTAGGAGACATTAATTCTGATGAATAAGTTCAGGGGTCACACACATAATCCTATTGAGCACGGAATTCAACTACTAATCCAGCATTTATTGTTTAATTGTATGGAGTTTACACAGTAAATCCTTCAAAAATATATAATCTTCTTGCATCTGAAAACAACCACCAGGTAAACACTTACCGAAGTGTATTGCAGAGAAGTAGAAATGGAGGAAATCTGGCAAAACCTTTTGCGAAAAGGCAATTAGTTGGATTTATATTGGTCGAAGAACATCAAATTCTAAATAATTTCTACTTGAAGTGTGCAATGTTTGCAGAACTGGCTCTTGACTGTAATAAATCTCTTACTCACTGCATAAGGAGATTTAGATGACCAAACTAGCACCTTAGAAGCCAGGTTGAGAGAGGCCCAATTGTGATGCAGAATCCCACGATTTCTCACCGTTTGAAGAGCTTGTGCGACTTGTCGGAATGCGAACTATGTAGGATTTCAGGAGATCTGGATACAAGATCGGTCTGGCCCACAAGGTGTTCAACTTCTGAGTGATGCCTGGAAGCCAACGCAAGGGTGAGAAAGCGCATACATTTGGGGATGGGGGGAGGAGGAAGAGGCCATGTGGAGTTGGACAGTAGGCAGATCAGGAAAGCTTTTAATCTGTGGCCTACGCTGGATGCCATGGCTGAGAAAGTTGGGCCCATTGACGCAGAGCGTCCTGCTCGCTCCCCACCAGTATGTATCTATAGCATGAAGTGTTTACTGGCAGGAGGTAGGCTGGGATTGGGCGATGCACCGAATGCAGAGGAGATCTACATAGTAGGGCAAAGCCCATCCAGTCTGTGGGACTCCAAATTCTCCCGTTGAAGCTGGTAACCACTGGGCAAGTCAATGTCACAGGGGCTGTACTGTCGCACAGCGAAGTCCCTCTTGAATGGTTAGAGCATACCGACAGAAAACAATTAGGGAGCTAGGGGCCAGATTACACAACAGGTGCACATATCCATTTTACTTTAACAAAGGTATCAAACATTGAAAATATATTTTGCACTATCTGGCGGTGAACGTAGTATTTCCTCGTAGAGTTGTATCCTCCACTGTAATCGCTTAAGGCGATCTTCTCTACCCTCTTTGAACTGGCCCTCTGTTGATCTTGTGCCTACTGAACCAGCCCATTGCTTAACTTGTGCTTAAATGAGCTGGCCTATTGTTTATTCTTGCCCATTCGAACTGGACGACTGCTTACACTATGCCCAATGGAACTGCCTATTGCTCATCTAGTGCCTAGTCAAATTGCCTAGTGTGTGCTGCTCGAAGTGCCCAACTACCAGCAAATCTCCCGCCAAACATGCACACCATTACTTTTAGCCTATTTGCTATCAGTATATTCTTTATAACTAGCCTTCTAGTCTACTGTGACTGGCTCCCACCCAGTGGTGCAGTACAAGCCTTACCCAACATGACCAAAATGTCAGCTCATAGCCCTCCTATCTCCAGCCAACCTAGCTACTTGGCCCCTCCAAGTTCATACGCAAGCAAACCTTGCACTGTAAATGATAGGAATTCTAGACTCCGCGCCAGACTAACCAAACTATGAACCGCTAACAAGATCACTACCCTCCAAAACAAAAAAAACTAACCTCCATACCCGCATCAACAATGCTAATGTCATGATCACTGCTTCCAAGGAGCCAGGATCAGCCCAACGTCCTTGGAAGCAGGCCCCTAACCCTGATCCTAGGCACCAGCCGGTCCCCACAGGGACCTTTTGGACCTTGTCCTGGCGCCGGTGGCACCAGGCTCATCAGAAGCCTCGGTCCCGGCACTGGAAGCGCCGGGCTCATCATTGGTGTGAAGACGCTTGGGTGGACTTACCTGCGGCAGACCATGCTGCTGACTTACCAGACTCTTAAAAGTCCTCGGTGAACTGGGACTACTTTTCTTACCTGGGTGGGGCAGCACCACTCCACTGAAACTCTTCTGGAAGCAGGAACTCTTTTCTTACCTAGGCGGGGCCGTGGAAGGAGACGCCTCATCACTCCAAGGCTATTTAAACCACACCCGATTGATGAAACGTGCTTCGCGTTATTCTGCATCAGCAGCAGAACGCTCACCGAGTCTGCTCCAGCTTTTCTTCTTTAGATCCTGAACCTGCAAGAATTATACTCACCATTCCGGTACCCGAGCAACCTGCAAAAGATCAGAAACAACAGGTTAGCAGAACGAACTTTCACACACAGTGTTTGCTTACCTGATCCATCGGCAGCGGCCGTGTCTCACGCTGCACCTTCGCCTGCAAAGACAAACAGCACTATTTTACTTACCGGCACGCCGTGCATTCCGGATTCTTCACGCTGCATCTGCACAAAGATAAACAGCATTATTCTACTTACCGGCACGCTGTGCATTCCGGATTCTTCACGCTGCATCTTCACCTGCATAGACAACAGCACTCACCGGCACGTGGCGGATTCCGGATTTCTTCTTTCTGCATCGTCGCCTGCAAAGACAAAGAAAGAGACAAAACCTCACCCTTCGAGTTCGACACACAGTGCGGAGAGGTTCGACCCCAGAAGCCAACCGAATCCTGCACATCACGTTTCGTGTTACGGACACCTTCCTGCCAAGACCCGCGCCTCCGTGGGAATCAGGTGAGCGTTACAGCTAATCATGTCACTTCTAAACAGCACACTGTACAAAAACCTAAGACAGCCAACCTCATACCCACCACCCCTATCCATGCCACAGCCATAACTGAGGCCCACCTTCTTAAAGGCGCCCTTATAAATGCCAGGTCCCTGGTTGCCCACGCAACAGACATTTCTGACCTAATACAGGCAGACAACCTGGACTTCCTGGCCATATCTGAATCATGGCTACATGACGCAGCAGGACCTTTGCTCTCGCTAGCTATCCAAAACTGTTATACTATATTTAGACAGGACCGAGATAAACCACGGGGCAGAGGTATTGCTTTCATATCCAAATCAAGCCTCCTTATGAGACCAGTTCCTCCACAAATTATACAATCGTGCAAAGTCCTCACTGTTAAACTCCCCCTAACTAACTCCCAAACCCTTACTATCCATTTAATCTTCAGACCGCCTGGTCCACTTGGGACATTCGAGGACATCTACACCCTATTATCTAACAACCTTAAAACAACTACCCAACTACTACTAGGCGACTTTAATCTAGGATTCAATGACCCTGCAGATAAATATGCCTCTAATATAGCCAACATCCTATCAGAATTAGGCCTCTCCCAAAAGATTAACATACCTACTCACAATAAAAGGGAGAACTCTAGATTGGGTAGCTGACTAGAACTGCACTGCCGCCATCACCTCCATCTCCCCACAATTGTGGACAGACCATTTCCTTATGTCTTTCACACTATCTACCACTAGACCACTGCCGATGGTCTCACTAACTGCCCCTCCTTGTTTAACAAGGAACAAAAAGAATATTACAGTGGACAAAGTAAAGAGGAACTGTGAAACTGCCTGGAGACTACTCCCCTCAGATAGCAACAAATCCAAGCTAACTAAAATCTCTTCCCATTATAAAAATGAAATCTGCTTGGCTAAACGTAACTCTTATAATTAACGTATCTCGAACGCCAATTCCAGTATGAAGGAATTGTTTACCATACTAAAAGAATTAGAGTCTCCTATCCCTACACCTGATATCTGCACCAAAAATAAAACATGGTGTTCAGATATTCATCAAGCTCCAATAAAGTAGCCACCCTCCAGAAAAAAATAGCCACCAAAAAAGCATCCCTTAACTCGCCATCTCAACTGAACAATTTAAACCTCCCCATTAGTGAAATACCTGCTGACCGTCCCGCCAGATCCCATTTCATTAAAACCCCCATCCTCGAGGGAGAAAAAGTAATTATATCTCTTAAGCCTTCCAATTGCCAAGGTGATCCCTGCCCAGCTCAGATTATAAAAGATGCTGCAAGAGACCGTACCCCTTTTATCTCCAAGCTGATCAATGCCTCCTTTGCATCTAGCACAATCCCCACCACCCTGAAACAATCCTGTGTACTCCCATTGTTAAAGAAGCAAACCCTAGATCCACCCCTACCTACCAATTACCGTTTTATCACAACGGTACCCTTCTTGCTCAAAATTCTTGACAAGATTGCTTACATTCAGATCCAAAAATATTTGGAACTCCATAAGCTCCTGGGAGCAAGACAATCAGGATTCCGCCCCCTACATGGGACGGAAACTGCCCTCATCAACTTAAAAAGTCAGGTCAATGAGCTAAGAGAAAAAGGCAAAACAGCCCTCCTACTACTGCTATACCTCTCAGCCGAATTCGACCTCGTGGATCACAAGGTCTTATGCGGGCACCTGGACTCAGCAGCACACTTCTCCACAGAAGCTATCAGATGGATAGAATCATTTTTGGAGTGACAGAACCATGAGGGTCTTCTCCCCCTCAGAAGCGGCTGACCCTACACCCATCACATGCAGTGTCCCCAGGGCTCCTGTGTTCCCCCTACATTATACAACATATTCACCAAGCCCCTGTTCGATGATCTGGACCTTCTGGGTATCACCTACAATAACTATGCAGATATACTCAGATTCTCCTCCCACTTTCTGGGGATTATGACAAGGATTTGGCACTGGTGAAGAGTGCATCTCATCATCCAGGCATGGATGCTAATCACGGTCTATGCCTGAATGATGACAAGACTGAGCTCATCATCCTGGGGACCCACCTTAACCTTAAGAGACTAGGTCAGGAGTATTCATCATTCTCTATTGACGGGATCCTCATCAAGGTAGCGAAGGAGGTAAAGACATTTGGCTTCTACCTCGACTCTACCCTCTTCTTCGACAAACAAGTGAAATCAATGGCCTCAGCCACTGCTTACACGTGCAAGCTTATCAGGACTGGCAAACCTTTCCTATCCAATGGCAGCTGCTTGATCTTAGCCAGAGCTCTAATATGCTCATGGCTAGATTATTGCAACGCTCTTTACATTGGCGCCAATAAAGCCATTATTCAGAGGATTCAAATCCTTCAAAATAATGCCATAAGAGCTGCACTTGGTGTGAACAGAAACTCTTCTGTTCACACCAAGTGCAGCTGTTTTGGCGCCTAGTCGCAGAGATGTGTACTCCTCTGCGACTAGGCGCCAAAACAACTGGCTCTCGATCCATAATATAATCCTCCTAAAAACTGCATCCCTCATCCATAAAGCACTAAATAATGCTGCCCCCAGCTATCTCACGGACAGACTAGATAGTAGAACATCCACCAGACCCATGAGACCCAGCAATGCCAATTGCCTTACTGTACCTAGATTCAGACTTACCAAGGCTGGCGGTAGCAGCTTTCCCATGAAAGCAGCCAAACTTTGGAACTCCCCGCCACACCCTCTCAGAGAAAATCAACCTTACTTGAACTTTAGATGCAATTACATAAACTTGCTTAAATCCACGGATATTTAGCATTTACTGCTGTATTATTCATACTCAGAATGTATGTATTTTCCATCAATGTATTTCTTGATCAGTATTTTTGTATCCTTACTGTTTACAATCTGCATATATGTTTTACTTGCCCATATCCTGTAACCTTGCAAGCTTTGCACTGTCTTTTGCTGCGCCCCGATACCTCCGGGTCTGGTGCGCATTAGAAATAAATAAACACCACTCATCTCTGGTTTTGAGGTTAGCTGTCCTTCAGTTACTCTGTTTTACCTTCTATTCTGTGAGATAGTGAATCAGTTTAGAACAGTTTCTCTACTAAACCCCATCATATCTGGTGAGTATCACAATAACGTTATAAAACCAAATTGTTAATGGGGTGCATACACTCCAATTATTCTGCAACTCTATCCATTGGTTACTGACATAATGGATACTGGATTTGTAGAATTGCTCCTCCTCATGCATCATTAGAGCTTGCATTTTTGCTTTAGCCTTAAAGGCACTTGAGGAGAGATGGAGGCATCTCACATCTTCCAACAACTTATCTCTCCCCACCATTTTCGAAAAAACTTCTATATGGGACCAGAATCGGCAAACACTTAAGGGCCACATACTTGTCTCAGTGATCATCTTAATGTATTCATTCATTCATTCATTCATTCATTCATTCATTCATTCGTATATCGCCTTTCACCATATTTATGCTGTCAATGCTCTGTTGGTTAAACACCCTCAGAGGGACTGGAGTACAAATGTGGGAGAATTGTGAAGTGCTATTTTATGTTTGTCAATTTCAGCCATTACAGTTATGTGAGGGTGGCCAAGACCCTGCTAGTCACCCATGTGTGAATGGCATGTGAATGGGCGCAGCAGAGTTAAACCATGAACTGGGGTGGTTTGTATTTAAGGAGGTCGAGAATTACGTGGAAAGCTACAGTTCGAAGTTGTGTGCGCTAAAGGTAGATTAATTCTTATGGCAGAGGTGTTGTGCAATAGTGTTTGTGTTCTTTGTGAGTGCAGGGTGTATGAATTGAGCCAGTGCTTTCCACTAAGTAATGAAGGTCCAGTGTGCGAGGGGAGAACGTGGGATAGCTGTACAAGCTACAATGTTTACAACCTGGGTTCCGTCTATGTATCACCTAGATTAAAAAAGGAGAGCAGGGCCTAAAATGCACAGAAAGACGTAATGTGAAAAAAATGAGGAAAATGCCTGGATTTAAAAGGGAAGCAGGGCCAAAATGCGCAGACAGACATTGATTGATTTTGGAGACACCTTATGCAATATATGCTACCTTACACAATTAGGCTAAATCCAGAATATGGCTACCGTGTACAATTAGGCTGCATACAGAATAAGACTACCTTACACAATTAGGATAAACACAAAATATGCTACCATACACAATTAGGCTACATGCATGTAGCTATATGATATTAGGTAATACGAGTGGAGGGATATTACTGGAGTACAGTAACGGCTGAACTGCCCGCACCAGGAACAGGTTGTTCATCCCCGAGGTCTTCTGCTACTCGTGGTGGTTGCCAGGTGTGTCAAGCTCATCGGTGTCTGGCGAATTTGAACCCACTAGAAGATAGGGGTATAACTTCCATCTGTTCCTCATCATCTTCCAGGAAGGATGATCACTCCCCTTCCTCCATCTTCTAAAAAGAGTTTTTGGGGACCAAAAAATGCTCTTTTCTTTGCATCAGAAAGAACCCTATATTGGTACTTGAGCCCATCTGCCAGAAGAATTGGACAGGGAGCCAGATTCGTATAACTTCACTAACCAAGTACCAGTCGTTCTATCAGGGGGAAAACCGTCAATATCTCTGTAGTTCTCGCACAATCGAGGCTCTCTCTCTCACTGATAATGATATTTTATTTACATCGTGCTCATACACAAGTGTTTCAGAGCGGGATATGGTGATCTTTACTAGAATACAAAGTGTCTTAGAGCTGCTCCTCCAGTCTCGGTTTTACTCAAGATTCTCAGCCTCTGCTCAGTACCTTCAAGGTTCAGTGCATCTCTTCTGGACTCACAGCAACATGTTCTAGATCAGTCCAAACACCTCAGGTCCTGGGTGTTTTTCAGTGCTGCTCCGATTTATTTCGAAGTAGTTTCTACGGTTCCCAGCACTATTCAGGCCACTCAGAATGTCAAGTATCAGCTCCTGTGTGTGGCAGTCCAGTACCTGGGAGTATAAGGCGGTCACCATCACTACAGAAGATTATGGCTACTCCTCTAGCTCCAGAGCACCGACAGACTCTTGCATGGAAACACACTTTTATAGTCCCAATCCTGTCATAGGAAGAGAATTCCTTCTTGATGTCTCAACCTTATCATTGGTCCAAGGGCTTTAATGAGTGGCGGCTGGTGAATATTTTCACCGGTGAGTGAGGGGCTAGAAATGAGAGGCGGACACACGGTTATGTTATCTCAAAATCAGACATTTTATTAAACAAAATGTGTTGGAAAAATGCCTCTCTAGTCCTATTCTACAGGTGACATTCGCTACCTCCAAATCTAAACTGAAGGACTGGCCTGTGTCAGGATGCTCGTCCTTGTGTCCAAACATTCTAAGCTGATCCTCACACTAAAACAAAACATCAAAGGATGCAATGACATATCTTTGAATTGATATAATGTTCAAACACAAACATAAGGAGGATTCCAACAAAACAATTTATAAGGAAAGATCCTTGGATTCAGAATGCGGTTCCCTTTCCCCTGGATGTTTAGGTAGTATGAGATTTACCCAACTGTTATTTTTGTGTCTCTATACTGGACTCAAAAAGTTCTAGTTCAAATAAGGAATGCCATAACAGTCTTTCTTTAACTTGGTAAAAAAATCAATTCCAAGGCAGTCTCTCCACCTTCATCAAGCAATCATTTTCACAACCGCTTTCCTTTAACTTGGTCAAACAATACATTCCAGGTCAGGCTTTCTTTAGGTCTTTTGGTAACTTTTGCGCAGTGCCCGGTATAGTCTCCTGCTAGGAATCCTTATATGAGCTTATCAATCGCCTGGTATATTCCCCAGCCAGGTATCTTCCCACGGTGTCTGCATTTCTATACAAAATATACAGCTTCAGCTGTCTGGTACATCCGCTTGCTAAGACTTCTTTTGTGAGCTTCTCAGATCCTCTGGTATATGCCCCTACCAGGTATGATTTGATGTATTTATATTTCGCATACCGGAACGTAATCGTATTTGGGCGCAGAAGACTCATCAAATAGTAATTGGAAAGAACAGGAGCACCAGAGTTTGACCCATCGGAAATGAGTAGAGTCCAGTCAAATTGATACACCTCTAGCAACCGTCGAAATTCATTTAAATAAATGGGTCTTTAACACTTTTCGAATGAGACTCAGTGGTTTGACTGACCGAATCTCTAAGGGTAGTCTGTTCCAAATTCTAGGTCTGTAGACCACAAAACTCTGGTCGCCCCTCGACACACAAGAGGATGATGGAATACTTCACAACAATTTATCCTCAGACAGGAGTAAGTGAGTTGGGCAATAACTGTAGATGTTATCTGAGAAATAGGCCATTTAAAAATAAAACAGAACTTTGAAGTCAGTTCTGCCCCTCAGAGATCACCAGCGCAAGGAGCGATGGAATCCTGAGATATGGTCAGACTTCTTTACCCCCACCACCAGTCTCACTGCAGCATTCTGTGCTTTTTGTAGTCGTTGACACTGCTTAGTTGGGATAATGTCACAAACACATTCCTAGAAGCTGTGGACAAAGATTGTCCCTCCACGTTTATGAGCGCACCAGCGGTCTAGTCTTTCGCGCTCCGTTAAACCCCGAGTCCTGCCCATTTGCTGCGTTGCAACTTTCTTTCTGCTTCAGTTCCAATGTTGCAGTTTTTTTCCTACGGGTTTCTTCCTTTCCTCCTGCTGTGGCTCCTGCTCGGCTCTCTGTTCCCGCTCCTTCCTCAGCCTTCGATGAATGCTGCTGTGCTAAGTTTCACTGCTCCTCTTACCTCCTCTATGCATACCATTTCTATCTGGATCTTTGTTGTTTGGATTATCCCTCTCCACGCTACTGGATCCTTCAACTGTGCATCATTCAACTCTCCCGGCCTTTGGAAATTTCTTATCTGCCAACTCGTCTTCAAGACTGGATATTTTCCCCGATTCAGACGGAGTCTTCTATCTTTGGCGGATTGCGGCTTCAAACATCCTCCAGGGATTTTTCTGCCTTAAGCCTTTTTCCTCGGTTCCGGAGGTTGTGCCAGTCTTACCTTGTTGTTTATCCAATGGAAATTTTGGTGTCCCCCCGGAAGAGACTCTCACCCAGAAGAAGGGAATATCCCAAGAACAAACAGCAACTTCATCTGAATTGAATATAGGCCTCTCCGACTCAAATTCCTCAGCAGGTGAGATTGAAGGGGATATCCGTATTAGACGTGATAGTTTGCAACACCAAACTAATATGGCTACTGCTGAACAAGTACAAGAGCTTGTGACGGCTGTACAGGGCTGGTCAATGGAGGTTCAAGGCTTGAAGGCTGAGAACATGGTTCAGCACCAGATAGTAGCAGCCAGAGATACCCATCAGTCAGACTTGCCGCCACTGAGACTGTCAGCAGGCAAATTCGATGCTTCACCTAAGAAGGTGAAGGAATTCATTGATGCTGCGTGTATATTTCACATTTAGACCAACCACTTATGTCACGGATCGGGCAAGAGTGGGGTTTTTGATCTCAAACATGGTGGGCAACTCCTCTGGTGACTTCCGCCAACCCAGTCCTTCAAGATTATAATGCCTTTGTGGCATTGCTCCAATGGACCTTCGAAACACCAGAATAATCGTTTTCACTGCAGGAGACTCCCTCTTAGACATTAAACAACAATCAATGGACTAACTAAGCTACATCTCTTCATTCAAGCGTCTGGCCAGTGAAGCTGATTGGCCGGAGTCAGTTCAGTTTACCGTCTTTAGAAGAGGACTCCAAGAGGAACTTAAAGACTAATTAGCCTGTGTCGCTCACCCAAACACACTTGAGGAATTGTTCTCTCTCGTCTTACAGATAGACATCCGGCTAGCAGAATGGCGAGTCAAAAATACGAGGCCCCCGGGCATTCCGGCTTCTATCCCTACATAGCCGTCAACTTCATATCATGGTCAAGGATCTGAAGAACCTGCAAATCGGAACAGCAAGAGGACCATTGACACCATCAGAAAGGAAAGGAAGAAGGGACAATGGCATGTGCTTGCACTGTGCTTCTGAAGGATAGCTTTTGCGAGACTGCCCAGAAGTACCTCCCCGAAGGCCAGGAAACTAAATACCCCAAATTCTAGCAGGGACCACTAACCAGGGTTTGCTTGAAGGTCCCAAGAAGACCGGTCTGTCCAGAATCACTGAAATTGATTCTTGCCTGATGGTAGTTCGCACCTTTTTGCAATGAGGAGAACAAGACAGAAGGGAAGTCTTCGACTCGATAGATTGCTGGGCTGCAGGAAATTTCATTGACATCCACTTGCCTGGTAAGGAAGGTATACCGCTTCTTCCCAAGAAAGAAGAAAAATCTGTTGAGAGGGTGGATGGACGCCCACTTAGTTCCAGTACCATCGTTCAGACTACAGAGCCACTGCAGGTATCAATTTTTGACCATCACGAGAATACATCCTTTGGTGTCATTCGGGCAGCACACTTTCCCATCATATTAGGTATTCCAGGGTTGCGCCGGCACAACCCACTCATCGATTGGTCTCAGAATACAGTGCTTTTTCACTCAGAAATTTTTTTGGAAGCAATGTTCTGCTTCCCCCCCACCTAGAGTGTACTATGCTTCCCAGGTCTTCACAGGAGTCAATTGCATACATTCCAGTTTCCGAAATACTCTGATGTGTTTGAAGACAAGACTCCGAAAGATTTACCACCTAACCAACCTGAGGACTGCTCAATAGATATTCTATCCGAGTCCATAGTTCCTTTTGGACAAATGTATTCCTTAACCCTCCCGGAAAGAAAGGCACTACAGCAATACCTTGACAACAATTTGCAGAACGGGCTCATTCGTCCTTCCAATTCTCCCGCTGCGGCTTCATTACTTTTCATCCACAAGAAGGACACAATAGAGCTCAAGAGGACTCAACAAGGTTACTATACAAAACCATTACCCAAGGCCTTTGATTAAAGACATTCTTGAGGCAGGACAAGGGGCAGCAGTCTTTAGTAAACTAGATGTACGGGGTGTCCACCATCTGTTAAGAATAAAGGCTGGCGACGAGTCCGCTTTCTGCACCCCGTTTGGACTTTTTGAACACTGTGTGATGCCATTTGGACTAGTTCATGAACCCGCGGTTTTTCAGCTGTTTATGGATGGTCTCTTCGCAGGCCTATTATACACGTCAGTAATTGTATACCTAGACAATATCCTAGTTTTTTCAAACCGACCGGAATTGAATCATAAGCATCTCACTGAGGAATTAGAATGACTACGGAAGCATCATTTGTTTGCCAAACCAGAAAAATATTTGTTGGCAGTATCCTCAGTGCCCTACCTTGGATTCATTCTCTCGGATACAGGAACGAAGAAGGATCACAGAAAGGGCTCCTCTATTCTTGATTGGCCTTCACCTGCTTCAGTTAAAGAAGTGCAGACATTTCTAAGATTGTCCAATTTCTACCGGAAGTTAATCGGAAATTTCTCTCAAGGTACTTCCAAGTACCGCTTTACTAAAGAAGGATGTGCCTTTTATTTGGAGCTCCAATCAGAACAGGCATTTCAGAAGCTTAAGGCTACATTCTGTTCCGCTCCCATTCTTAGACAACCAAACCAACAACTACTCTTCATCGTAGAAACTGATCCATCAGCTGGAGCCATCGGTGCAGTTCTTAAACAATGCCAAGATGGGTCGGAACACCCAGTTGCTTATGGCGAGATCAACTACTCTGTTATAGAGAAAGAATTGTTGCCCATCAAGCAGGAGTGTGCGGAATGGCGACATCTTCTTCAAGGCTCTGTGCACCCTTTTGAAATCAGAAAGGATCACTGTAATCCCAAGGTTTTACAGCAGATGGAGTTCCATTATCGTCAGGCCAGATGGGCATACCTCTTTGCCCAGTATGACTGTCATCACTTATATACCTGGAAGCAAGAACACTGTACAGACAGTTTGTCCTGATGTCCTTCTTTGTGCCAAGAGTTGGACTCCAAGGGACAACACATGTTGGAGGAGGTCAAGTTCGTGTTCAGCATCTACAATTTCCTTCAAGAAGTCAAGGAAGCCTCCATGAAGAACGCATAACTGCTCCCTCATACGTTCAAACACAGATTGTCACCAAGAAAGGATTACTCTTTCTAGACGATTGCTTCTACATTCCCGATCGAGCCCTACAGACTTGTTCTTTCCTGGGGACACAACACCATTCTGGCTGGTCATAAAGCCATAGCTGCTACTACCAACCTCATTACCCGATCATTCTGGTGGCCAACCATAAGTCCAGATATCAAGCAATATGTCCAACCATGCATAGTCTGTGCCAGAAGTAAATATTCCACCACCAAACCAACCAGATTGTTGGAACAATCCAAGCTACCCACAGAACCCTGGATACACCTTTCCACAGATTTTGTGGTAGACCTTCCACCTTCCCAGGGATATACTGCCATAATGGTGGCAGTGGACAGTTTCAGTAAGGTAGCCCACTACACCCCCCATGGCGTTCCCACAGCACCCAAAATGGCTACGGTCTTCGCTAGGGACATAGTGCGATTACATGGTTTGCCAGTTTCAGTAACCTCAGACAGGGGTCCCAGTACACTTTGTGTTTTTGGAAAGTGTTTGGTACTGAACAATCCCTCACTTCAGGTTAACATCCCCAATCCAATGGGCAAATAGAACGCTTAAACGGCACCATGGAACAAAATGTATTTGAATTTGTTGAGCACGCAGCAGCCCGGGGGCATCGTGGCACTGGTTACAGACAGTTTGCTTAGTTACATAGGTGAGAACAATTGCAGTGCATACGTATTAACAGAGATGAGGAAATAGCAGAACATGTAAGAGGGAGTAGAGCAGTGGGTCAAATGAAGAAGGTTTTAAGTTTTTTGCGCAAGGTGAGGAGAGAGTTTTCTGATCTGATGTCTGTGGGCAGTGGGTTCCATAGCTTGGGGGCTAGGTAAGGGAATCCAAGTCCTCCCCCTTTAGATCTGTAGATGTATGGAGTGAGTCATTTGTTGGTGTGGTGGGTCCTGATAGGTCTTAAGTGGGCAGGTTTGGCTATGGTTTGTCCAAGATATGAAGGTGCATTGAGGCTAAGACATTTATGTGCAAGTGTGAGGATCTTGAAACCGATGCGTTCTTTAACAGGGAGCCAGTGCGCTGCTGGTCTGGCCTTGCAGATGTGTTCCCTTTTGGGAAGGCTTAGTGCGGCTCTGAGCGCATTATTTTGGGTAATTTGAAGTCTGTTGAGGTTGCTTTTAGATGTACCTGCTAGAAGGGCACTGCAGTAGTCCAATTTGGCCCCAATAGTTGCTCTGGCGAGGCAGTTGGGCTTAGATAAGTAAGGTTTAATTGCATTTAGGAGTTTGGTGGTGTGTGCTGAGGAACAAGTGATGGTGCTGACTTGTAAGGACATGGACAGTGTGCAGTCTAAGGAAACGCCTAGGGTCTTGACCGAGGTGGATACAGGGATGATGGTGTTGTCAATGGTGAAATTGGAGTACAAGTCGTCTAGTTTGGCTAATGTATTTTTTTAGGCCTAGAAGAACAAGTTACTCTCTTACCTGGTATCGTTCTTTCGATGGGATGGATCGACGACGTATTCCATATCTATTACAGTAATCGCCACAGCTGTGCTGCTTCGTAAAACTTTCGGCGTCTGCGTCCAGCGTCGATGACGTTGATGCGGCGTCCTCGAGGACCTCCTCCGACGGCCAACGTCACCCGATGTGATAAGTAGGACGCACGCGCCCGTAGCCTCAGCTGTAGTTTTTTCCCAGACCGTGTGCTACCAGTCTTCTGCCAGTCTGACACACAAAGCTTGTGGAAACGTAAGCTGCAATCGTATAAGAAATTCTGTAGCGGGGAAGGTAGGGAGGGAGCGATATGGAATACGTTGTCGGACCATCCCATCGAAATAACGTTACCAGGTAAGAGAGTAACTTGTTCTTTGAGGGGATTGGGTCCTCAGACGTATTCCATATCTATGACAGACTCCCAAAGCAATACCAATGCAAGGAGGTGGAAAAATAATTTAGAAAACAGAAATTTAGCATGCCCAATCAAATTGCGGAGTAAAGGACCAACTTGCCAAAGGCCAGATCCTGCCCCCGGAAGGAATCGAGGGAATAGTGACATACAAAAGTATGTACCGAAGCCCAGGTGGCTGCATCACAGATGTTGCGAATAGGAACACCCCTCTGCAGGGCAGTAGAGGCAGCCATACCCCTGGTAGAATGGGCCCGCAAGCCGACCGGGGGATCCTTACCCGCCAAGCGGTAACACTCAGAGATAGCCAAAATAATCCAGCGAGACAAAGTCTGTTTCGTCACAGCCTGTCCCAAACGCTTTCCAGCGTAACCAATAAAGAGCTGATCGTCCACTCTGACCCGGGACATGCGTGAAATATAAAAGCTTAACGCTCTCCTAGGATCAAGCCTATGGAGCCTCTCCTCTTCCTTACCAGGATGTGGAGGATAAAATGCCGGAAGAACAACCTTCTGGCCTAAATGAAATTCCGAAGAAAAGAAAGACGAACTCGAAGGACAACCCTGTCCTTATGTAACACAGTGAAGGGTGGTTTAACTGAAAGTGCCTGTAACTCACTCACTCTGCGAGCGGAAGTGACCTCAACTAAAAATACAGTTTTCAGAGTTAACAGTCTCAAAGGGCATGAATGCAAAGGCTCAAACGGAGTACCCATCAGAAACTTGAGAACAAGGTTCAAATCCCAACCGGGCACCTGGAAAGGTGACGGAGGGAACACATTAGTGAGCCCTTTCAGAAACTGAGAAATTAAAGGAATTTTAAAATAGGAACACTCTTCAGACGAGCACTTAAATATGGACAGCGCCGCCAGGTAACCTTTAATGGTACCCACTTGAAGGCCCATGTGGGCCAAAGAAAGCAAAAAAGACAGAACCATGGGAATTTCACATGCAAAAGGATCCACATTCTTAACCCTGCACCAGTCGCAGAACCTACTCCAACGGCAACGGTACAGGGACTTTGTTGCGGGCCTTCTGGCCGAAAGCAACACCTCCATCACGTCTTCAGGGAGGTCCCAATACTTATACCTCAACCTTTCAGAAACCAAGTGTGAAGGTTGAGGGACCTGACCTCTGGATGGAGAACCTGACCCCTCTCCCGTGAGAGCAGATCGTCTCGGTAGGGAAGACGACGTGGAGGACAGATGGACAAGTCGAGAAGTTCCGGGTACCAAGTCCTCCGGGCCCACGCCGGAGCAATGAGGATCATCCGGGAACTGAACCTCCGTAACCTCCGCAGTACTTGCGGGATGACGGGAACTGGAGGAAACGCGTACAGCAGTGGGAATGACCACTCCACCCCGAACGCGTCTCTTAAGGCTCCGTTTGGAGGAAATTCCCGCAAGCAGAACCTCTCGCACTTCCGGTTGACACTGGAGGCGAAGAGATCCACTTGAGGGGTCCCCCAAAGGGCGAAGATCTCGAGAAGAATCTCCTGAGCCAACTCCCACTCGTGAGAGATCGCGCTGGGCCTTCTCAGAGCGTCCGCCGTGTCGTTTGTCTCCTGCCAGATGAACTGCCGAGATCAAAACTTCCTGCTGGATTGCCCAGAACCAGAGCTGCATCGTCTCCCTGCACAGAGGAAGTGACCCTACCCCCCCTTTTGTTGAGGTAGTGCATGGCCACCATGTTGTCCGTCAGGATCAGGACATTCTTTCCTCGCACAGTCGGCAGAAAAGCCTTCAGGGCTAGCCTGACGGCCCTCAGCTCCAACAGATTGATATGGAGTGTGGACTCCGACGGAGACCAACGACCGCGGACTGTCAACTCGTTGACATGAGCTCCCCATCCTGTGAGGGATGTGTCAGTCACGATCGTCACCACCGGCCAGGGCAGCCAAAATGGAGCCCCCCTTATCAGATTGCCTTCGTCAGCCCACCACAGAAGGTCCTGGGCGACCGAAGACGGCACCTGAACAGGGTCCGACATCCTGCCGGAGGACTGAGACCACTGAAGGCTGAGCGCTCATTGCAAAGATCTCATCTGCAACCTGGCCTCTGGCACCAGAAGAATGCAGGATGCCATGAGGCCGAGCAGTCTCAAGAACTCGAATGCTGGGAGAGTCTGGGCAAGTTAAACTTGTGCACCATCTGCAGAATGTGATGAGCCCTCACCTGGGGAGGGAAACACTGCCCCAGGGATGTGTCGAGCACTGCTCTGATGTACTGGAGTCACTGGGTAGGTGTCAAGTGGGACTTCTTTAAGTTGAGGGAGAAGCCCAGCTTGTGGAGGGAGTGGCAGGTGACTGACAGATGATCCAGGACTTGCTCAGGAGAGCGCGCCATGATCAACCAATCGTCCAGGTAGGGGTAGATGTGAATCCCCCCCTTTCCTGAGGTGCGCTGTCACCACTACTATGAGCTTGGTGAAGACCCCCCGGGGCGGAGGTTAAGCCGAACGGCAGGACCCGAAACTGAAAGTGTGAGTCGCCAACCGCAAACCTCAGGTACTTCTTGTGCTTTGGATGGATAGGCACATGAAAATAAGCGTCCTTGAGGTCGAGAGACACCAACCAGTCCTGAAGTTGAAGGGCCTGGAGGACTTGAGAAAGAGTAACCATCTTGAACTTGTCCTTCCTGAGGAGTTTGTTCAAACCGCGCAAGTCCATGAGGGGTCTCAATCCCCCGTCTTTCTTGGAAATCAAAAAATAAGGGGAATACCATCCCTTGTTCCTCTCCACTACAGGCACCAGTTCTATGGCGCCTTTCTCCAGCAGGGATTGAATTTCCTGCGCAAGGAGAGGATCCGGACTCTTCAAAGAGAGATTCCCCGGTGGATTGTCTTGAGGTCTCTGCCGGAAAGGAAGACAGTAGCCGTGGGTTATGATCTCCAGAACCCACACATCTGAAGTAATGGCGCGCCACTCTGCAAGATGCTGCGCCAGCATTCCCCCAACCGGTGAACCATGGGACATGGCCTCATGACTGAGCTGAAGCGGCTGCGGTGGTGCCTGAGGGCAAAGAGGCAACAGCCCGAGAGGCCTTGGCACCTCGAGTACCTTGTTTTCCACCTCTGGCACTCCTACAGTGGCCCCTTTGACTGGCAGCTCCTCTCGCTTTACCAAAGGAGGAGTAATAATGAAAGGAACCTCCCCTCCATTGCTGTCCCCTAGGACGAAAAGGCGGAGGTTGTCGAACTGCAGCGCCCAACGACTTCGCTGCAGCTTTGGAGGTCTGCAACCTCTCAAGGCTCTAGTCAGCCTTGCTGCCAAAAAGATGTTCCCCGTCAAAGGGCATGTTGAGGAGCCAGGCCTGCACATAAAAGCAAACCCCGACTTCCGCAACCACGCAAACCTGCGTATCATGGTGCTCGCCGCCATGGACCGGCTGACGCAATCTGCCATGTCCAAACCCGACTGAACGGCCTCACACATAGCATCCTTGCCATCCTGAAGGAAACCATCCCGTGAAACATGGTGTGTACCTTTACTATTTTGTATTTACCACAGAGTATTCAAGGTAAACAGGCCAAGCAGAGTGTTTGGACTGTTTTCTTGAGTTATTTAGGAGGACAGAACACGTGTTGCCTAGTTTTAGCAATCACGGAATGAATCTACCGCTGGGTATATATTATCACAATCTCAAAACACAACTTTTTTTACAATTAGTAAAGAAATAAGAGATACAAGCAATACATAAAAGGTATTTTACTGTATTTTAAACCATCCCGTTCATCGCCTTCGGGAATATGTTCAGCCGCCAAGGAAACAGTCCCACAGAGTGTGCGTGAAATGAGACAAGGCACAAATGGAATTGGCCACCTGAAGCGCCATACCCCCTCCAGAAATCACTTTCTTCGCCCAGCCGTCAAAACGTTTGTCGTCCCTATCAGAAGGGATGGTAGGGTACGACGCCCGCTTTGCCGGGGCCGTAGCCGCCTGCACCACCAAACTCTCTGGAATAGGGTGCTTGGGCAAGTAGCAGGGGTCACTACTGGCTGGGCGGTATTTTCGCGGCAAAGACTTGCTCACTGCCGGGACACTCTCCGGAGCAGTCCAAGCCGCTGCCACCCTTCTTTGCAGAGCCATATGGAATGGCAGTACCGGGTCAGTTGGTGGACCAACGTCGAGGATATCCGTAAGGTCATCCTGAACATACTCCCCTGGGGGAGCAGACCATCCTAGGTTTCGGAGACCCGATACATAAGTCGCCGGTACAAAGAATCGGCATGAGTGCCAGGCTCAGGCCTACAAAACTCCACCTCTGGAGAGGTGTCCAGCCCACTAGCATCATGCAGGGACTGCCTCAGGTCCTCAAACTGGCTATGGCACGAGAGAATCTCGTCAGGCACCGTGTCAGGCACCATGCCATCATCAGAGCCCTCGTCCACCTCTGAAATGAATTCCAGATGGTGGTAAGAAGGCACAGAACTGGAACCAAAGCCATGCTCGACCTTGGCCAGAGCCTTCCTAGGTGGTTCCTCGAGCCACGGGGTACCCCCGTCGACACAGCCCTGAAAGGTGTCGAGGGCGTCGAGTGAATCGGCGCCGACGTCGAGAGAATCGGCGTCGACGACAGATGCCGACAGCCTAGACGGTGTCGACACAGGCCTCGAAGGCAGGGCCCCAAGCTGTCAATCTGGAAAAATGAATACCCTTCATTTGAATGACAGACGTAACTTGATGGCCGTAGGCCAACCATCTTATGCACCGAATTATAGAAATATAAATTGCTATACTTGACCAACAAGCGGCCATTTTAAACGTAGCAAGAATCGCCATTTTGCTTGTTAACCACTGCTCATTGCCTTCTGTCTAAACTGCTTTGCAGCTTGCAATTCTTGCGAATTCTGCTTACTCTGCTCAAACTGTTAACATTGTTGTCTGAATATGAAAGGACAAGGTCGCGGGACTGAAGAGTTCGTTGAAACTCCTCATGAGTAGCCCAGAGAGGAATGCCCACGCTCCCTCTCTGTAGCCTTGGGAGAGAGCTGCAGGGCATTTAATCACTTCACAGCTGCCAGCCAGTCTCGTACGATGGTAGAATATGCTTGAATAAAACAGCTAAAGGCTCGAATTATGCTCTTCCTACGGCCCCCCTTCGCAAAACCCTTTAGAACGTGTCGGCTCCCAGGACACGAATAGTACCTCATAGATAGCGAAGCTTGGAATGTGGCTCTTCCCCCGTGTGCAGCTTGCTTCCAAGAACAGAACCACCGTGTTCTGTTCAACAACTAGAAGATGCCTCCGCACTTTCTAATTGCACATTGTTACTAGAATAGACATCGAAAGTGTCATAATCGTCATAATCGTCGGATATGTCCATCGTCATCCCGAGTTCAAAGGAACTTAATAAAGAGGGGTGTTAAACATGACATTGCTGATTGTATGCTATGCATTTTGTATATATGTAACTGATGTACGTAATTCGCTCTCTTGCGTCCCTCGATGTCTAGGAAACTCACGTTGCGGGGCGTGAGATCAGAATTGGCCAATTGATACTATTTTTGCTTGCAATAAACCCTAGCATTGGGAATTTGAACCTCGTGTCTGGCACATCTTTTCGTGTATGGTTATTGCCTTGTTTCCATAGCACGAGGGACCCCTACGGGCCCCTTTCAAGATGGCGCCCGAATAGGGACCCTCCCCCACTTGCCCCATCATATACGTTGTAACGGAGTTAAGGCGGAAGAACGGCGAGGACGGGACGGTCGAGCCGGGGCTCAAGAAGTGTACGGGGCGCCCTGTAGAAGTGAGGAGAGATTCCTTCCGCAGATCTGCACACATCTGATCCCTGATCGACGTACCGGGCCAGAGGGCAAAGGAGGCGAGGGTCCAGAGACGAGGCAGAAGCCAGAGAAGCGCAGACACGACGTTGGGAGAGGTTGCGTTAGGACAGGCGACTTGTTTTATCAGGTGAGTCATTCCCCGATTCAAAGAAAAACCTGATTTTTGGTAGAGTGTTGATTTTGCAAATTCAAACGTCTGGGGAAAAGTTTGCTAACCAAAGGGGAAGGATAAAGAAACCTGCCTGGAGTACTGTCCACTTTAGCAGGGATTTTCAGCTGCGGTAGACAGTCCTTGGAATATGGCCAAAGTGCACCGCCTGGGGGAACGCCGGCTTATGATATGTATGCAAAATATGGTGTGGGTGCGATAATATTTTGTGAAATTTGGCATAGGCAAACTAGAAAGCAACCTGACCATCAGTGGCCGATTAATGGTAGTTTTGAGATTGGGAGGATAGATAACCTAGAAAGGGTGCTAATTAGAAAGAAAGCGCGACCTGCAGCTTTTGAGACTGTCAAAGATTGGAGGAGGGAAGCAATGCTCTGACTTAAGAGTAGAGAGAAGCATGCGCGTAGGCACAAAACGAAGCTTGAGGTAGCAGAAGAAAAGGAAGAGGAGGAGTGGACGGCAAGTCTAAGACGGGAAGGGAGACGTGACCAAATGAACATAGAAAGAATATACCTGCAGCGGGAACTACACATAGCAGACGAATTATTGGAACATTTGTTAACTAACACGGGTCGAGGCCCAAAACCAGAATCGAAACCAAACACGCCAGCAGGCCCAACCAGTAGCTCTCATACCCCCTCCCGTAGCCCAAGCACTTCCCCTCACACAAGCATTAACCCAAGCCCCACCCACAGCGCGAGCACTCCCACAAGTGCAGACCGCAGACACACAATTTCCCAGCATCTAGGAAGGCCCTTCACAGATGCCACCTGTGTCACTTGTCCCATCTGCACCCGCTCCAGAGACAGATTCAGCACCATCCACCCCTCCCGAAGTCGAAATTGAGACCGGGGAGGCGAGAGGCGGGGCTGAAGGAACAGGATTTGGACGGGTAACTCGCAGCGCGATCAGCAAAGAAAGAAAGATTGAATTACGGCAAGAGGCAGAAATGTACATAGAAGGAAACAATGGGACAGCAGCATTGGCCTAATTGTATGGGTACCGAAGAAGCGACGAGAGGCAGGTAGTGTTGGAATGCATGGGGGAAATTTTGGTGGGAGAATGGAAAAAGATACTCAGGAATTTACCGCCACAGCGATTGTTAGATTTGAATAAGTTAGCACGCAGTGAGCAAAGAGATGAGGATGCAAGAAAACATGTGCACTGAAGTAAAACATGAAATGGAAGACAGATATGCTGAGATGTTTGCTACACCTGAATATAGTAGTGAGTATATTAAGAAAGGTAGGAAGGAGGCATCAAGGTTGTATATGCAAAAATCATGGCCGAGAGCTTTTTCAGGTTGCCGGTACCGGGACAAATAGGTGATAAACAAAGATTGCAGGTAGGGGAAACAATGCGATGATGTTGAACAAAAGAACGTCAGTAAAGGAAGTAAGTGAGATATGTAATGGGTACCCATTGGAGATGAGAAAAGAAGCAATGCGAACGATAGTAGGGGTGTTACTGCAGCAGGTCATTGGATACAAAAGAGGTAGAGGAAATGCACAAGGCAGAGGAAAATTGAATAATATGCATGGGGTGTCATTGGGATTAAATCAATGTGCGTACTGTAAGGAGGAAGGACACTGGCGAGCGCAATGCCCGCACCTACAGAATAAAGGTGGGTTTGGTCAGAGAAGGCCTCATAGAGGACATCAGGGGTCAAACGGCCCAAGCAGAAATAGCATGCAGCAGCAGCAGGGATATACCAATGGAGGTACTCAAACCCAATCCCTAAGGTCAAAACCAAGCGCAACAGAACCAGGCATTGAGCCAAAGTGTTTCGAACCAAAATCAGGGCGGGCAGGGCCAACAGAGAAATGATCAGAGTGGAGGACATCGAGGGGGAAATGGGAATATTTTTGATACACAGCCAAACACGTATTATAGCAGTAGCGGTGACTACACATCGGGCGATGTGTTATTTTCGCGATAGGACAGCCCACGGCAGGGGTCGGAACCAGTGTCTATTCCTGTGAATCAGAGAGGACCCTACGTAGAAATGAGAGTCGGGAATAAGGAGCACCGTTTCCTTGTAGATACAGGGGCACAGAAGTGCTCGATAGACCACCACTTGGTTCCAGAGATACCACTGTCGGGGCAGAAGAATGTTTCTGTAGGGTTCGCAGGTACACCAGTAATTAACCCCATGTCCGAAGCTGTCCCAATTACAATAGGACCATTTACGGAACAGTGTCCATTTCTTTTGACAGAAAATTGTGGAGAGAACTTGCTAGGATTAAATTTGTTGAGAAAATTGGGGGCAGTCATACATTGTACGGCAGACGGGGTGTTCCTCACGATGTGGCCTCAAGATGCACCGGTGACGGAATTTATGTCAAAAGAGTTGCCAGAAGAGCTAAGTAGAGTACCAACCTGTCTGTGGGCAATGCATGATAACGATGTAGGATGCTTGAAAATAGAGCCAGCAAAAATAACTTTGAAAGAAGGTGTCACACTACCACGAATTCCCCAGTATAAAATTTCTGTTGAAGGTGAGAAGGGATTGAAAAGCATTGTTACTGAGCTGGTGAGATTGGGGGTGGTTGAGGAAATTGTAGGTAGCATGTGCAACAGCCCGATTCTTCCAGTTTACAAGAAAGGAGGCAATGAGGTACCCTATCGTTTCATAATTGATCTGCACGCATTAAACAAAGTGGTAGACCCACAATTCCCTTTGGTCCCAGATATCACAACAATACTGACAATGATACCAGCCACTGCAGAATACTTTAGTGTAGTTGATTTGAAGAACGCGTTCTTTAGCATTCCAGTGGATAAAAGCAGTAGATATCTGTTCGCGTTCACTCTAGGAGGTCGATCATTCACATTCACACGCATTCCACAAGGATATACAGAAAGCCCGAGCATTTACAGCAGAGCACTAAAAGAGCAGCTAGACATGCTAGAATTACCCGAAGGTTGCGTACTCTTGCAGTACATAGATGACTTGTTATTTGCTGCTGACACGAAAGAGATCTGTAAAGAAAGTACTATATTACTATTGACACACTTAGTGACCCATGGTCATAAGGCAAGTTTGAAGAAATTCCAGTATAATCAGAAGGAGGTGTCTTATTTGGGTTACCTACTTTCGAAAGAAGGGAAAAGATTAACACCAGAACACATAGAAAGTATTTCTAGTATGCCTATTCCAAAAACTCAAAAAGGAGTGAGAGCTGTAATAGGCATGGCCTCTTCTTGTCGGCAGTGTATCAGTAATTTTGCATTGATTGTGAAGCCGATGATAAAGTTGACTAAAGAGGATGCAGAGATGCCTTTACAGTGGGATGAGGAATGTCAAAGCGTTTGAGCAATTGAAAGCTGCATTGTGTGCTGCGCCAGTTTTAGGCACTCCTAACTATAAAAAGATCTTTAGGCTATTTGTGAGTGAGAGTGAAGGATGTGCATTGGCGGTTTTGACACAGGAACAAGGTGGAAGAAATAGGCCGTGCGGCTATTTTTCTTGCGCGTTGGACCCTGTAGCGCGCGGACTACCACGATGTTTGCGATCTGTCGCAGCGGCTGCTGCGTCAGTGAAACAAACGGAAGGAATGGTATTGGGGCACACTTTAATTCTGATGGTGCCACATGCCATAGACGTTCTATTAACCAGAACACAGACGCAACACCTCACCTCAGCTAGACTGACAAGATATGAGCTCATCTTGTTTGCACCCCTCATCCAAATTATGAGGTGTAGCGCATTGAATCATGCAGAATTAATGCCACTGCCCATAGCAGAAATTGGTGTCAACGAATCACCACCCCATGATTGTTTAATGGTCACTGAAGAAGAAACAAAGGGAATATATCCCACAGAAAGAGCCAGATGGGGAGTTATTTTGTGATGGTTCTTGTTTCAAATTACCTGATGGCACATCAACGGTCGCATATGAAATTACTACCCTAGAGCGTGTTGTAGAAAGCAGAAGAGTCCCCTACAATTCGGCGCAAGCCGCAGAAATAATAGCACTGACCCGACCCTGTGAACTTTCTGAGAATTTGAACGTGAATATTTATACTGACAGCCAGTACGCCTTTGGCGTGGTTCATAACTTTGGCCGACTTTGGGCTGAGAGGGGTTTCTTGACATCACATCGGGCCAGGATTCAGCATGGCCCTTTGATTGTGCGATTGTTGTCTGCACTCACGTTTCCAAAGCGCCTAGCTATAGTGAAGTGCGAGGCGCATAAGAAAGTAACATGTAAAGTGGGAGATGGAAACTCATTTGCAGTCAGGATTGCGAAGCAAACAGCCACAGATTTGGGAAATAAAATGATGACAGTACAGACTGAGGAAGTACATTGTATGATAGAGAATGGAGTTGCCACAGTCAAATAAATGCAGGCTGAGGCCACGACCGAAGAGATTCAGGGGTGGGCTGAGGGCTCTGCTGAGTTAGATTTGGAAGGATGTTGGGTGGACAAGGAAACAAAGAACTGGATGTTACCAAATTGTTACGTGACTGCAATAGTTATAATGGCGCATAGCCCTACCCACATTTGCGTGAAGATGGTACAGCATTTATCCACAGTATGGAAAAATGAGCACAAAGAATGCAGAAAGACTAGTGCAGAATTGTATTACGTGCCTGCAACACAATGTAGGGAAGGGCACCGTGACTCCAGCAGGTAGTTTCGGCCCACCCTCTATGCCATTTGAGTTGGTCCATTTTGATTTCATAGAAATGGAAAGGTGCCAGAACTACAAATATGTTAGTGGTGATTTGTGCATTCAGCAAGTGGGTGGAGGCATATCCTTTAAAAGACTGTACTGCCATGTCAACGGCAAAAATAATGTTAAAGGAGTATTTCTCCCGGTTTGGGTTGCCCCGTGTCCTGTGGTCAGACAACGGCCCCCACTTTGTGGGCACAGTAGTGCTACAGATCTGTGCAGGTCTGCAGATAGAGAAGAGATTCCACAGTTCCAGGCATCCCAGTTCTGCCGGGCTTGTGGAGAGACCTAACGGAATCTTGAAGTCAAAGATAGCAAAAATCTGCGCTGGGAGCAAGTTGAGTTGGGTGGAGCATTACCCCTAGCGCTGTTGTGCTTGCGCACGTCTGTGCAGGCTAAGACTGGGCTCTCCCCCTATGAGATTTTAACGGGGAGACCAGCAAATGTATGGTGCGCACCGCAGCCCAAAAGATGATGTGAGGTCGAGCATCCTATGTTAAGCACGTACTGTGGACTTTTAATACAGAAGTTGCGTTTGATTCATCAGCAGGTGCAGGAGGCGTTACCAGTGCGATATACCGGACCGGGGCACTCGCTGGAGCCTGGAAGTTGGGTCTTAATAAAGAACTTTGAACGGAAGACAGCATTAGCACCCAGGTAGCGCGGCCCCTACCAAGTAATTTTGGCGACGCAAACGGCCATCCGAGTAGATGGACGGAAGGCATGGATCCATGCAACACATGCAAAAAGATTCCCAGGACTGCTGACAACTTCTGACGACCAGAGAAAGGAAACGGTCTCGGAAACGAAAGAAACTGTTGCCAGTCCATTGCCACAGCATCAGCCTGAGCGAGAAGTGAAAGTTGAAACAAAGCGCAAGCGAGAAGTGAAACTCGAAACAGAGCCTGAGGAGGCTGCCAGTAAGGGGAGAGGGCGAAAAGTGCCCCAACGTTGCTCAGCAAAAACATCACTGCAGAGCGACACAAACCCTGCATTGCAAACACGAGCAGAAACAACGCGTGTACCCCTTTGGCGCCCACCAGATTCTGCAAATGCACCAAAGCCAAAGAAAGAAACTACATCATTGCCGCGCTGCTCATCGCTACCAATCATTGTGCCACAGGCTGACACTGAGCCTGATACTGGAAATACAACGGCACTATTCACGGATCATACAATACCAGCAGTGAATCGGTATAATTTGTGGCCTCGACAGGCAAAGTGATCCACAGATCTTTGGTGCTTTTCTTTTGCCTTTGGTTCCACTCAAGGACGGAGTAGGAGCCAGGGGCGTAGAGGAGAGAAGTGTGAGAATTGTGCAAGTCGGACAATTCAAGACTCACGGCTCCTAGGTGCGCTTATAAAAGTACATGTGTCCTAAGCCAGAGCGGGACAAGCTGGATGCACATAGTACTCTATCAATAAAGAACTGTTCAGAAATCGTCTGAGCAGTGGGAGAAAGAACTAATCTTGCTCGGAGTGGATAAGTGATCTAGGCTGTGAAAAGGCTGGCAGAATTGAACTGACATTTTTCATTGAACTTTTCTGGCATCAAGAACGAGAGACATTTGCGACGAACTTTGCCAGCAAGAAGAAGGACGATGAAGAACAAGTCAAGACTGGTTTCAGCCTCCTCCTGCACCCCTGCTGAAAAGATGATCGATTTAGAGACTGTAAATGTATGGAAAAAGCATGGTAAAAGGAATAAGGTACTGATTTTGACATTTGTCCTGTGTTTCTTAAGTATGGTAGTACCAACAATAACAGCTATTACAGTATGGTTCCTGGAGTATGTGCACCCATTAGAAACACTTTTGCCAAAGGTAGCCACTGAAAGCCTGGTTCATGTAATCACTGGTACTTTGCCCCCAATGGAAGAGAGACAGAGAAGGATACGGCAACAATACATTGTTGCTCATCATGAACATGACCCATGCGGTTTTAAAGAAAAAAGATTGCTGGGTTTGCTCCCGTTTACCACAGCACGGTGGAAAAGGGATAGGCTGGTATGTACAACCGTTGCCACCGATTTATTCATGTGAAGTAACATTAAGTGCAATGTTCTTTGGGAAATGGAACAAGAGTAATACTTGTCAGCTAGATGAGACCAATATGAATGAATTTGAGGAAGTGATCATGAGACCTGTGGGTTGTTCCATATTCCAAAAAGCTCGCGTGTTTGCACTAGAACCCATGAGGAAGAATACACGAAAGGTAACAAGACTAGATAGATTACATAGGCAAATCAGACCAACCCCGCCAGCAGAAAAAACATCAGTAATGACATTTCGAATGAGGGATGAATGGAATAAAGATGCTGTGCCCCCTACCTATACAGTGGATCACAGCCCCAAAACTGTTCCCCTATGTCTACAGAAAAAGGGTTCCTATAAAGTAGGAACGTTTAGCAACTGCCTGAACACAGTGGTTTTAAAACACGAAATAGAACCCGTGTACGTAGGGGACCCTGTTTACTTTATATGTGGAGAAAAAGCATATGCATGGTTACCTAGGAACTGGGGAGGTACATTTTACCTAGGTCTACTGTTACCAGGAGTGTTCCTCTTGGAGACAGCAGAAGTAGCCAGACGAACAAAAGGTAGAACTCAAAGGAGTAGCGAGGATGGAATGATAGCAATGGATATAGCCAAATCATTTATACCATTCTTGTCCCAAATAGAAAATTCTTACAATATAAGAAAACTGTCTGGAATATTACAAAAAACAATAGATTCAACAACGGATATTTTATTGAATATGACGTTAGAAGAAAAAGGAATAAGACTAATGGCACTTCAAAACAGGATGGCTCTCGATATATTAGTTGATCGTGGGGGAGTTTGCAAACTCGTAAAAACTGCATGCTGTGTGTATATAGATGATTACTCCCCTACGATATTTAAAGCGATCCGGAAATTACATGTCATAAGTTCCACACTCTCTATTGAAGAAGGGGGTTGGGGGATAGGATCCTGGTTTTGGGGATTATTGCGGTCTTGGGGATGGAAGTTAATTTCGATACTAATGATGGTACTTGGGATATTCATAACATGCTGCTGTTGCATACAATGCTTACCAATAGTTTGCACTGAAATAACTGATGGATGTACTAAGGGATGTATGCACATGGTGTCGAGAGGAAAACAAACGCATGGCCGAAATAACAGAGACATTGAGGAAACAAAAACAGTAAAACAATTCATGGCTATAGACAATGATGAAGATGGTTCAGACATAGATACCCCAGACTTATCCTCATTGGAGGAGGATACAACGAATGAATAAGACATTTGGCATACAGCCAAAAGGAGGGTTTGTCAATCTGGAAAAATGAATACCCTTCATTTGAATGACAGACGTAACTTGATGGCCGTAGGCCAACCGTCTTATGCACCGAATTATAGAAATATAAACTGCTATGCTTGACCAACAAGCGGCCATTTTAAACGTAGCAAGAATCGCCATTTTGCTTGTTAACCATTGCTCAATGGCTTATGTCTAAATTGCTTTGCAGCTTGCAATTCTTGTGAATTCTGCTTACTCTGCTCAAACTGTTAACATTGTTGTCTGAATATGAAAGGACAAGGTCGCGGGACTGAAGAGTTCGTTGAAACTCCTCATGAGTAGCCCAGAGAGGAATGCCCACGCTCGCTCTCTGTAGCCTTGGGAGAGAGCTGCAGGACATTTAATCACTTCACAGCTGCCAGCCAGTCTCGTACGATGGTAGAATATGCTAGAATAAAACAGCTAAAGGCTCGAATTATGCTCTTCCTACGACCCCCCTTCGCAAAACCCTTTAGAACGTGTCGGCTCCCAGGACACGAATAGTACCTCATAGATAGCGAAGCTTGGAATGTGGCTCTTCCCCCGTGTGCAGCTTGCTTCCAAGAACAGAACCACCGTGTTCTGTTCAACAACTAGAAGATGCCTCCTTGGCGCCGACGTCTTCCTCGAAGACGTCACAGGTTCACGCGGTCTTGAGCGCGTCAAGGATCGGGCCCTGGACCGGCCATGCCGAGAACGATTCCCCTTGTCCGAGCAGGACCTTTCCCGCGAATTGCGACGACCACCCTAGCCCGAAGGCGTGCGAGTGGCGTCTCTCTGAATGGGGCCCCTAGGGGTCCCTTACGTCTATGGAAACAAGGTGAGTCACCACACACGAAAGATACGCCAGACACGAGGCTGTATTCCCAAAGCTAGGGTTTATTGCAAAGCAAAAGTCTCAGTTGGCCAACTCGGTCTCACGCCCCGCGACGTGTATCTCTAGACCTCGAGGGACGCAAGAGAGTGAATTACGTACATATACAAAAAGCATATCAAACAATCAGCTATGACAAGTTTAACACCCCCCCTTTATTGGGTTTCTTTGAACTTGGTGTGATGGGCATTTTCGACAACTATGACACCTTCAAACATCTATTCTAGTAACAATTTGTGAGTGCGGAGGCATCTTTCAGTTGTTGAACAGAACACATCGCTTCTGTTCTTGGAAGCGAGCTACATACGGGGGAGAGTTGCATTCCAGACCTTGCTATCTATGAGGTGCTATTCGTGTCCTGGGAGCCGACACACACTAACGGGGCTCAGCAAAGGGGGGGCCGTAAGAAGAGCATAATTCAAGCCTTTAGCTGCTTTATTCTAACATATTGTACCATATAAAGAGACTGGCTGGCAGCTGCAAAATGATTAAATGCCCTGCAACTCTGTTTCAAGTCTACATTCGGGAGGGAGCCAGGCATTCTTTCTGGCGCTGCCTATGTTGTGTTTCAACGAACTCTTGTTATCCTCGCGGCCCTGCGGCCTTGTCCTTTTACGCGCAGACAACAATGTTTTACAGTCGAGCAGTGTAACCAGAAAATGTACTGCGAAGCAATAAGAACAGAAAGCAATGAGCAATGGTTAGAAAACAAAATGGCGATTCTTGTTACATCAAAATGGCCGTTCATTGGCAAACTCGGAAACCTAGATTCTGTCATATCGTGCATGAGACGGTTGGCCCACGGCCATCAAAATACGTTTGTGGTCACACAGTAGAGGTATCCATTTTTCTAGACTGACAAACCCTCCTTTGGCCGTATGCCAAACGTCTCATCTATTTATTGAAACCTCCTCTAGTGATGAGTCTGAAGTACTTATGTCTGAATTTTGCATGCTATCTTAAACATCATCGTCTTCATCAATATCTATAGCCATCAACTCTTTTACTGGTTTCATCTCATTTGTGTCTTGGTCAGCTCGACCATGAGTTGGTTTTTTCCTTGTCATCATATGCATACATCCCTCCGTACATTCCTCAGTTACCTCAGCGCAAATTATTGGTAGGCAGTGTATGCAACAACAGTGTGTTATGAATATTCCAAACACCACTACTAATATCGAAATCAACTTCCATCCCCAAGAACGCAGTATTCCCCAAAACCAAGACCCTATTCCCCAGCTGCCTTCTTCAGTAGGGAGTTTGTAACTTAGGACATGCATTTTCTTTATTGCTTCAAAGATCGTAGGGGAATAGTCATCGACATATACACAACACGCTGATCCCACTATTTTGCAAATTCCCCCATGATCAACCAGGATTACCTCGAGAGCCATTCTATTTTGCAGCGTCATTAACCTGATTCCTCTTTCCTCCAACGTCATGTTAAATAGTATATCTGTCATTGTGTGTATGGTATTTTTAGTATTCTGGACAGCTGCCTTATATTATAGGAGTTCACTATCTGCCCTAAGAATGGAATGAATGATTTTGCTACATCAGTTGCTATCAAAACACCCTTGTCAGTCCTTTTGACTCTAGTTCTGGATAGTCTGGCCATGTCTGCTGTTTCTAAGAGGAATACTCCTGGAAACAGTAGACCTAGGTAACATGCACCTCCCCAGTTTCTGGGCAATCAACGATATGCTTTCTCTCCACATATAAAGTAACTGGATCTCCCACATATACTGGTTCCATTTCCCATTTCAATACACTGTATTCATGCACCCAGTATATGCTCCGACTGAAAAAGAGCCTTTCTTTTTTAGACAAAAAGGGACAGTTCTTGGGCTATAATTCACTGTGCAAGATGGGGGATTGCATCTTTGTCCCCTTCTGTTCTTACACAAAACGTCATTACAGATGTTTTTTCTGGTGGGGACAATCTATCTCGTCTATTTTGTCGTGTTATCTTTCGCATACTTTTCCTTGTGGGCTCTGGGGCCATTACTTGTGCTTTATGGAATATGGAACAACCCACAGGTTTCATTATTATTTCCTCAAACTCATTCATGTTGGTTCTGTCTAATTGACCGGTACTACTCTCATTCCATTTCCCATAGAACATTGCACCTAAAGATGCACTACATGCAGAACTTAATGGTAATGGCTGTACATACCACCCTATTCATTTCCCAGCATGCTGTCGTAAATGGGCACATACCCAGCAATTTGTTTTCTTCAGAATTGCATGTGTCATGTTCATGATTAATAACAAAGTGTTATTCCCGAAACCTTCCCTGTGTCTTTCTTCCATTGGGGGCAGGGTATAAGTAATCACTTGAACAGGGCTTTCTGTAGTGGATATATTAACTATTGGTAAAAAAAATTCTAATGGGTGTATCGATTCCACATACCATAATATTAGGGCTGTCGTTATTGGTGCTACCACACTCAAAGCACATAATTATTGTCAGTGCCAGCATACAATTCGTTTTACCATGCGTTTTTCTTAAGCTTACAGTCTTTATAATTGACTCATTCTCAGCAGTGGTGCAGGAGGAGGCTGGAGCCGGTCCCGACATATTTCTCATCGTCGTCCTTCCTTATTAGAGTTCGTTGTGGATATCTCTCTTCGTTGCGCTTGCTATGATGTCAATAAGTTCAACGGAATTGTCACAGTTCAGTTCTGCCAGTCCTTTATAGCCTGGATTTGCTTATTTATTTTTAGGCAAGATCACTTGTCCTTTCTCATACTGCTCAGAGGACTTTTGACCAGTTATCTTTTGCCTTAGTACCATGTGCGCCCAGCTTGTCCGCTCTGGTTCCTGATACATGTACTTTTATGATCGCACTGAGGAGCCGCGAGTCTTGAATTGTCCGACTTGCACAATTCTCACGCTTCTCTCCTCTACACCTCTAGTTCCTTCTCCGTTCATGAGCAGAACCAGAGGTTGACAAACACCAAAGAACTGTGGATCACTTTGTCTTTCGAGGTCGCAAATTGTATCTCCTCACTCCTGGTATTGTGTGATCCGTGAACAGTGCCGGTGCACTTCCAGATTCAGGCTCAAAGTCAGCTTGTGGTGCTACTGCAGGTGCTGGTGTGCGTCGCGCCAGTGATGCAGATTCGGTCTTTGGCGTGCTGGCAAGTGCTGGCGAGTGCCAAAGGGGTACACGTTTCGTTTCTGCTGGTATTTGTAAGGCAGATTTCGTGTCGGCCAACAGTGATGTCGATTCTGCTGGGCAAGGTTGGGGCATTCTTTGCCCTTCCCCCCTTTTTGGCAATCGTCTCAGGCTTTGTTTCGAGTTTCACTTCTTGTTTGGGCAGATTTGGTGGCTGCTTACTGGCAACAGTTTCTTCCGTTTCTGGGACCGCTGTTTCTTTCCGGTCATCTGGATCAGGCAAGTCTTTCAGTGAAGTTGGAATCTTTTTGGCATGGGTGGCATGGATCCATGACTTCCGTCCATCCACCCGTATCGCCATCTGAGTGGCCAAGAGTACTTGATAGGGGCCGGGTCACCTGGGTGCCAACGATGACTTTCTTTCAAAATTCTTTAGCAGCACCCAGTCTCCTGGCTCCAGCGCGTGCCCTGGACCGGTGTATCTCAATGGTAATGCCTCCTGCACCTGCTGATGAATCAAACGCAATTTCTGCATTAAAAGGCCACAATAAGTACTAAGCACAGGATGTTCTACCTCACTAAGTCGTTTGGCTGAGGTGCACACCATACATTTGCCGGCCTCCCCATTACAATTTTTTACGGGGAGAGCCCAGTTTTAGCCTGTATAGACGTACACATGCATAATTGTGCTATTGGTAATGCATCCACCCAACTCAACTTGCTTCCCGCACATATTTTACTGATTTTTGATTTGAGAATCCCGTTGTGCCTCTCCACAAGACCGGCTGAACTCTGATGCCTTGAACTATGGAATCTCTTATCAATCTGAAGACCCGCACATATCTGTAACACCACTGCACCCACAAAATGTGGGCCATTATCGGACCATAAGATATGGGGCAAGCCAAATCTGGAAAAGTATTCCTTAAGCATTACTTTTGCCGTGCTCACTGCTGTGCAGTCCTTCAAGGGATATGCCTCCACCCACTTATTGAATGCACAGATCACCACTAAGACGTATTTTAAGTTTTGGCATCTCTCCATCTCTATGAAATCAAAATGGATCACCTCAAACGGCATAGAGGGCGGGCCAAAACTGCCTATTGGAGTCACTGTTCCCTTTCCTACATTATGTTGTAAACACATGATACAGCTCTGCACCAACCTCTCTGCATTCTTCTTTATGTTTACTTTCTGCCATACTGTAGATAGGTGCTGTATTATCTTTTTCGCACAGATGTGGGTAGGGCTGTGGGCCATTGCAGTCACATAGGAATTTGGCAACATCCAGTTTCTAGTTCCCTTGTCCACCCAACAACCTTCCAGATCTAACTCAGCAGAGCCCTCTGCCCCCCCTTGTATTTCATCGGCCGTAGCTTTGGCCTGTATTTCTTTGACAGTGGCAACTCCATTTTCTATCATACAGGGTACTTCCTCAGTCTGAACCGTCATCATTTTGGTATTTAAATCAGTGGCAGTTTGCTTCGCAATTCTATCTGCAAATGTGTTTCCCTCTTCTACTTTGCATGTTACCTTTTTGTGTGCCTCACATTTCACTATTGCCAGGTGTTTTGGAAGCGTGAGTGCAGACAGCAATCGTACAATCAAAGGGCCATGTTGAATTCTGGCGCCATGTGATGTCAAGAAACCTCTCTCAGCCCAGAGTCAACCAAAGTTATGAACCACCCCAAAAGCATACTGGCTATCAGTATATATATATTCACATTCAAATTTTCAGAAATCTCGCAGGCTCTGGTTAATCCTATTATCTCTGCGGCTTGTGCCGAATTGTAGGGGATTCTTTTGCTTTCTACAACGCTCTCTAGGGTAGTGATAGCATATGCGGCAGTTGTCGTGCCATCTGGTAATTTAAAACATGAGCCGTCACAAAATAACTCTCCACCTGGATCTTTCTGTGGGGTATCACTTAAATCAACTCTCCCCTTGGTTTCTTCCTCAGTGACCATTAAGCAATCGTGGGGGGGTGATTCATTCTCCCCAATTTCTTTTATGGGTAGTGGCATTAATTCTGCAGGATTCAAAGTGCGACACCTGATAATTTGGATATGGGGCGCGAACAAGATAATCTCATATCTTGTCAATCTAGCAGAGGTGAGGTGTTGCGTCTGTGTCCTATTTAATAGAACGTCTATGGCATGTGGCACCATCCGAATTAAAGTGTGCCCCAATACCATCCCTTCCGTTTGCTTCACTGAAGCAGCAGCCGCGGCGACAGATCGCAAACATCGTGGTAGTGCGTGCGCTACAAGTACCAGCGTAGAAGAAAAATAGCCGCATGGCCTATTTCTTCCACCTTGTTCCTGTGTCAAAACCGCCAATGCACATCCTTCACTTTCACACACAAACAGTCTAAAAACCTTCTCATAATTCGGCGTGCCCAAAACTGGAGCCGAGCATAATGCAGTTTTCAATTGATCAAATGCTCTCTGACATTCCTCATTCCACTGTAAAGGCATAACCGCATCCTTTCTAGTCAAATTCACCATCGGTTTCACAATTAACGCAAAATTACCAATCCATTGTCGGCAATATGAAGCCATGCCTATTATGGCTCTGACTCCTTTTGTGTCTTTGGAATAGGCATACAAGAAATACTTTCTATGCGTTCTGGCGTTAGCCTTCTTCCTTCTTTCGAAAGTAGGTAGCCCAAATAGGCCACCTCCTTTCGATTATATTGGAATTTCTTCAAACTAGCTTTATGGCCATATGCCGCTAGGTGTGACAGTAGTAATACAGTGCTTTCTTTACAAATCTCCTCTGTGTCAGCAGCTAAGAATAGATCGTCTATGTATTGCAAGAGTACACAACCCACTGGTAATTCTAGCAGGTCTAGCTGCTCTTTTAATGCTCTACTGTAAATACTCAGACTTTCCGTGTAACCTTGCGGAATCCGCGTGAATGTAAATGATCGTCCTCCTAATGTGAACGCGAACAAATATCTGCTGTCCTTGTCCACTGGAATGCTGAGAACGTGTTTGTCAGATCAACTACACTAAAATTTTCTGCTGAAACAGGTATCATTGTCAATATTGTAGTGACATCTGGCACTAAAGGAAATTGTGGGTCTACTACCTTGTTTAATGCGCGCAAATCAATTATAAAGCGGTATGGTACTTCATTGCCTCCTTTTTTATAAACTGGAAGAATCGGCTGTTGCATGTACTGCCTGTAATTTCTTCAATTACCCCTAATTTCACCAAATATGTAACAATACTCTTCAATCCTTTCTCACCTTCAGCCGAAATTCTGTATTGGGGAATTCGCGGTAGGATAATGCCTTCTTTCAAAATGATCTTTACTGGCTCCATCTTCAAGCATCCTACATCGTTGTCATGCATTGCCCATATACAGGTTGGAACTTTACTTAGTTCTCCTGGTAAAGTTTCGGACATGAATTCTGACACAGGGGCATCGTGTGGCCAAATCGTTAGGAACACCCCGTCTGCCGTGCAATGTATAACGGAACCTCATTTTTTCAACAAATGTAATCCCAACAGGTTCTCCCCACAATTTTCTGTTAAAAGGAAAGGACAATGTTCAGTGAATGGTCCTATAGTAACTGGGACTGGTTTGGACACTGGGTTTATGACTGGTGTACCTGCGAACCCTACGGAAACATTCTTTTGCCCCGACAGTGGTATATCCGGAACCAAGTGGTGGTTTATAGAACACTTCTGCGCTCCTGTATCTACAAGAAAGCGGTGCTCCTCATTCCCGACTCTCATTTCTACGTACGGTGCTCTCTGATTCATGGGAATAGACACTGGTTCCGACCCGTCCTGGGCTATCCTATTGGGGAAATAACACATCATCCGATAATCATTGCTGTTACTGTAATACGTGTTTGGCTGTGTATCGAAAACGTTCCCACTCTTTCCTCCATTTCCCCCACCCTGGTTTCCATACTGTTGGTTTTGCTGTCCCTGGCTCTGGTTAGGGGCATTTTGGTTTTGGGCTTGGTTTTGATTACCTCCGTTATTGTGGTACTGCTGCATACTATTCCTATTTGTTCCATTCACTCCTTGGTGTCCTCTATGCTGTCTCCTCTGACCAGACCCATTTCTATTCTGCAGATGCGGACATTGCGCTCGCCAGTGTCCTTCCTCCTTACAATACGCACACTGATTTGGTCCCACTGTTCCCCCATGCATATTCAAATTGCTCCTTCCTTGTGCATTCCCTCTCCCTCTATTGTGTCCTACTACTTGCTGCAGTAGTACCTGCGTTTTCAATAGGCATACTTTCAAGTCTGCCCCCATCTGTTTTAGCAACGATAATTCGTCCACCATTTCCTTCTGCCCCGGTGATGGTAACTGCTGCCGTTCATTATGTGGCCCCTTCATTCCCTTCCGTTGTCTCCTCATATCCCTACTCCTGTACCCAGGTGTAGTAAACATTTCGGCATAATCATTATCTAATTCATCTTTAAGTTCAAAAAGTCCATATACATGTTCTCTCACTTCTTCATCCCTCTCCCTAAAGCGTGCTAATGCATTCAAATCAAACAATCGCTGCGGTGGTAATTTCCCAATTAACTGTTTCCATTTCTCCACCAAATATTCACCCATGCATTCCAACACTACCTGTCTTTCGTTGCTTCTTCGGAAGTCATACATCGAAGCCAATGCTGCCGTCCCATCATTCCCGTCTATATACTCTGCCTGTTGCTGCAATTCCACCTTCCTTTCTTTGCTGATCGTGCTGCGAGTTACCCTCTTGCATCCCCATTGTTCAGTCCCGCCTCTTGCCCCCGTTGTTTCAATTTCAACCCCGGGAGGAATGGACAGTACCGAGTGGGTCTGAGGCGGGAGGTGCGGATGGGACAATGGGAACAGGGAGTGTCTGTTGTGGGCCTGGTTGGATGATAGGAAGTGTTACGTGCGCGGTCTGTGGCTTTGGGAGGGATTGAGCTACCGGAGGGAGAGCTTGGGCTACGGGCAGGGTTTGGGCAATAGTTACTGACGTGTCTGGCCTCACTTCTGATCGTGGGCCTTGTTTTGTATGGGTCAATATGTTTTCTATCAATTCATCTGCTATGTGCAATTCTCGTTGTGGATATATTTTTTCTATATTCAACTGGTCACGCCTACCTGCCCTTCTTAGACTCAGTCCATTCCTCCTCTTCTTTCTCTTCCGCTACTTCACCTTTCGATTTATGCCTGCGCG
The DNA here is from genome assembly GCF_040938575.1 of Ambystoma mexicanum. NCBI lineage: Eukaryota > Metazoa > Chordata > Amphibia > Caudata > Ambystomatidae > Ambystoma > Ambystoma mexicanum. The sequence continues at coordinate 1,559,175,238 of NC_090937.1, read as the reverse complement.
CATCCGTCGCTCTACTTCTAAATCGGAGCATTGCTTCCCTTCTCCAGTCTTTAATAGTCTCAAATGCTGCAGGACGCGCTTTCTTTCTTATCAACACCCTCTCCAAGTTATCTATTCTCGCTATCTCAAAACTACCATTAATCGGCCACTGATGGTCTTGTTGCTTTCTGCTTTGCCTAAGCCAAGTCTCACAGACTATTATCGCACCCACTCCATACTTCACATACATCTCATACGCCGGAGTTCCCCCAGGTGGTACAATTTGGCCATCTTCCAAAGATTGTCTACCACAGCGGAAAAACCCTGCTAGGGTGGACAATACCCCAGGCATGTTTCAACCTTCCCCCTGGTTAATCAACCTTACCTAGGGCCTTTTATTTTGCAAAGTCAACTCTCAACCAATATCAGGATCACTTTGAACCTGGGAATGACTCCCCTGATAAATCAAGTCGTCCATATACTGACGCACCAAATGACGTTGTGTCTGCGTTTCTTGGCTACTGCCTCGTTTCGGGACCCTCGCCTCCTTGTTCGCTAGCTAGGCACGTCGATCAGGGATCAGATGTGTAGAGATCTGCAAAGGAGTCTCTCATCATTTCTACAGGGCACCCCGAACACCTCTTGATCCCGGCTCGATCGTCTCGTCCTCGCCGTTCTCCGCCTTACTCAATTACAACGTTATGCGATGGAACAAGTGGGGGAGGGTCACTATTCGGGCGCCATCTTGAAAGGGGCCCCTAGGGGTCCCTTACGTCTATGGAAACAAGGCAAGTCACCACACACGATAGATACGCCAGACACGAGGTTGTATTCCCAAAGCTAGGGTTTATTGCAAAGCAAAAGTCTCAGTTGGCCAACTCGGTCTCACACCCCGCGACGTGTATCTCTAGACCTCGAGGGACGCAAGAGAGTGAATTACGTACATCAGTTACATATATACAAAATGCATATCTAACAATCAGCTATGACATGTTTAACATCCCCCCTTTATTGGGTTTCTTTGAACTTGGTGTGATGATGGACATTTTTGACAACTATGACACCTTCAAACATCTAGTCTAGTAACAATTTGCAATTTGTGAGTGCGGAGGCATCTTTCAGTTGTTGACCAGAACAAAGTGCTTCTGTTCTTGGAAGCGAGATAGATACGGGGGGGCGGAGGGGGAGGGGAGTAGTGTTGCATTCCAGACCTTGCTATCTATGAGGTGCTATTCGTGTCCTGGGAGCCGACACACTCTAACGGGGCTCAGCAAAGGGGGGCCGTAAGAAGAGCATAATTCAAGCCTTTAGCTGCTTTATTCTAACATATTCTAACATATAACGAGACTGGCTGGCAGCTGCGAAATGATTAAATGCACTGCAACTCTACTTCAAAACTACATTCGGGAGGGAGCCGGGCATTCTTCCTGGCGCTGCCTACGTTGTGTTTCAACGAACTCTGGTTATCCTCGCGGCCCTGCGTCCTTGTCCTTTTACGTGCAGACAACAATGTTTTACAGTCGAGCAGTGTAAGCAGAAAATGTACTGCGAAGCAATAAGAACAGAAAGCAATGAGCAATGGTTAGAAAACAAAATGACGATTCTTGTTACATCAAAATGGCCGTTTATTGGCAAACTCGGAAACCTAGATTCTGTCATATCGTGCATGAGACGGTTGGCCCATGGCCATCAAAATACGTTTGCGGTCACACAGTAGAGGTATCCATTTTTCTAGACTGACATCTCGGCTGATCACGACCGACCCCACTCGGAGGCGCGGACGGACCAGTGCCCTGCGAATCGAGAATCGCCAACATTTTCTTCCCGAAGGAAGCCCATTCCTCGGTGTCGCATGCCTGGTGGGGTAAGCGACCTGCCGACGGGTGGAGTCCTCGGATGAGGACGGGGAAGGCGACCGATGACGGCGCTTCCGGGAGTGCCTTGAAGAGGCAGAGGAGTGGCGAGACCCACTGGACTTCCGACGAAGACGCAGAGAGTCGCCCCTTGAGACGTCCATCGAAAGCCCCGCAGACCTCGACTTCCGGGGCTTGGACAGCTTACCTACCGATAACTTCTTCTTGCGCTCCCGCAAGGCTTTCGACGTGAGCGACTGGCAGTCGACACAGTCATCCGTGTCATGGGCCACCCCGAGGCACCAGAGGCAGGCGTTGTGCGAGTCCGTGACCGACATCTTGGACCCACAGTCCCCGCACTTCTTAAAGCCCGGACGCGGCGTGGAAGACTAGGTAGACATCTTCACGAAGAAATCGTACACAAGCAGGTTTGAAGAACCAAGATGAACAACAGAAACTCCAAAGAGTTGAGGCGTACCGAGATTCACGAAGCGAACACGTTCATAGAAAAAACGAAACTGAGGCTACGGGCGTCGTGCGTCCTACTTATCACATCGGGTGACGTTGGCCGTCGGAGGAGGTCCTCGAGGACGGCGCATCAACGTCATCGATGCAGGACGCCGAAAATGTTCCCAAGCAGCATAGCTGTGGTGATTACTCTCATAGATATGGAATACGTCGGAGGACCCAATCCCCTCGAATGATGATTTCTGTCTTGTCCCCATTGAGGCAGAGGCCATTGGCTGCCATCCAGGCCTGGATGGTGGAATATATTGTGTGAAGTGCTTCAGCGTCGCTGGTATAGGAGCCAGTGAGTGGTGGAAGTACTTGGGTATCATCAGCGTAATTTGTATACACGATACCTAGGGTGTCAAGCTTGTTGAAGAGGGGCTTTGTGAACAAGTTGTATAGGGTGGGTGCAGTGCACGAGCCCTGTGGGACTCCACAGTGGATAGTTGGGGCAGTATTAGCTATGTCTGAGAATACTTTCATTGCCCTGCCTTCTAAGACCCAAAGTGACGCTTCTTTGGAGAAGTTGACTGAGTGGGTAAGGTGTGAGGTAAGCGTCTTGTGATCTACAATATCAAAAGCAGCCTAGAGGTCTAGGAGTAGCAGGAGGGCTGGCTTGCTTTTGTCCATGATTTGGGTGATCTGGTTTTTTTAAGCTTACCAGAGCTGTTTCCGTGCCATGTCGTTTACGAAACCCTGATCATCATCAGTGTTTCACCAACACCAAACAGGACAACTGGGTCAGTCTTTTTCCTACATCAGAGTTTGAATACAATAATGCTACTCATTCTGCTATCAACATGACATTTTGCCTCCATGGAAAAGATCCTAAGACGTTTCCTCCTTTGTTTCCTTCTACCAATATGCCTACTATAGGCTCTTTATTGGATTCCATCTCTTTGGCTCAAGAAAAGGCGTATATAAACTTAAAGAAAGTAGAGTAAGGTATACAAGTCATGCAGATAGCCATTGTAAGGCAAGTGCCAGTCTGGAAAGAAGGTTCTTGTGTCTGGCTATCGACCAAATATCTGCCAAGATGGACTCAACCTAAGTTATCACCAAGATATATAGGGCCTTTTACCATTACAGCATGAATCAACCCAGTGCCATTCAAACTGAACTTACCCAAATCCCTTCAACGCATCCATCGTTTTACATGCTTCATGAGTTTCAGTCAGATTCCGGAGGATAGTCATCCATAAGGGTAATCAAATTGACCCTTCATCTGACGTTTATGAAGTTGAAGGCATTCTTGATTCTAGGTATCACAAATGGAGATTACACTACCTTATACGATGGAAAGTATATACACTTGCATGCAGAGGATTCTTGGGAGCCGGTATCTAATATCAAGGCCCCCAGATTTATCCAGCGGTTTCACTGTCTACACCCAGGCAAACCGGGTGTTTCCGCTGATAAAAGGGGGTATGCTGTCACAAACTCTCATTCCTGGAAGCCGTGGAATAAATGGAGATTCCAACATTTATGGTGCACTTTGAGTGCACCTGCTGTCTAGTCTTTCACGCTCCGTTAAACCCTCAGCCCCGCCCATTGCAGCGCTGCAACTTTATCTGCACTCGCAATGCTGCAGTATTTCTCCTACGCGTTTCTTTCTTACCTCCTGCCGTGGGTACGGCTCGGCTCTGTTCCCGCTCCTTCCTCTGCCTTCTCTGAACGCTCCTTTCTCTGCCTACCATTTGTATCTGGACCTTTGTTGTTTGGATTATCCCTCACCTCGCTACTGGATCCTTACTGTCCATAATTCAACTTTCATGGCCTTTGGAGAGTTCTTATCTGCAAACTCCTCTTCAAGACCAGATACATTCCCTGATTCTATCTTTGGTCGGTTAACAATATAAGGTGGCGCGTCACTGGATAAAGCCTTGAACGTAATGGTGAGAAGCCTAAACTCAACCCTTTCTTCAATTGGCAACCAATGTAACTTTCTTCTTACCTCCGATACATGTGCATATTTACATAGGCCCATAATGGCTCATATAGCGCTATTCTGCACTACCTGAAGTTTTTTTAATTCAGCCTTATTTATACCAATAAGGAGTGAGCCAGAATCTATTTTTGCTGATAAAATAGCTCTCGCAATGTTTTCACACCCGGCTTGTGACAAAAACGGTCTTGTGTGCGAGAAGCCTAATGTAATAACCTGACATACTCAGGGATTGATCGAATGTGATTCCAAGAATTTCAATTTTTTCCTTAACCTGAATGTCATGATCTGCGATACGAAATGATTGATAATCTGATGTCTACTTGCTAAGTTTTAGTTTAGAGCCCACCAGCATAAGCTCTGTTTTCTCATGATAAAGGGCCATACCATTCTCATCCATCCAGTCACGAATGAAATCATATATTTCCGCTACCATAATGGCGTCCTGATCATAATTCCCTGAAAGTGTAATAAGGCACTGGGAATCGTCAGCATAATTCGAGAAACATATATTCTTTTTTTCTAGATCATCAATAATCGTGAATAAATTGTAAAAGATTGGTGACAGTCCTGTTCGCTGTGGTTCCCTGTGGTATACCGTAGCTTGCCACTGGATCCTTAATGATGATAAGACCGATTCTCCTGGTTGGTTCCCAAAACTCACTTAGCAAGCTAGACCAATCTTACAAATCTTTCACCATAGAGGGCAGCACCATCCAGGTGTTCAACAATGTAAAAGCTTTGGGTATATACCTTGACTCCACCCTTACTATCAAAGCAGTTCTTTGCAATTGCCTCTTCCGTGGCCCATACTTTCAAACTAATCAATGCATGCAGACTTTTTCTGAAGGCCCATAGCTGCACCACCATTGCAAAGCGCTTATTGGTTCCAGATTGGATTATTGCAATGCCCTATTTGCAAGTACCTCTTCATGCAACGTTCATATACTCCAAATCATTCAAAACTATGCCCTCAGGGCTGCCCTCAACATCCCGAAGCATGAACATCGCACAGCTGCAAGAAAAAGCGCACACTGGTTACCCATCCGTGAGCACATCATCTTTAACACATTAGCTATGATTCATAATGCCTCTCCAGCATGGCTCCGAAATACCCCTCGCAAACAATCTCAATAACTCACATCAAGACCCACCTGTGCTACCTACTCTTACCCACTCACTATACTGCTTTTCAGGCAAAAGATCAGGTGGGTCCAGCTTCCTGGTCATAGCCTCCAAAAATTGGAACTCCTTAGCGCCATCTCTGAAATCTGAACAACCCTACTGGGCTTTCCGGAAACACCTCAAGACTATTTTCTGAGAACAAGCTTTGACTGAACCAATTACCTTAACATGTATGCTGACTAATCACATGTGTTACTACTGTATGTAACCAGCTACTACATTCCCTTATGTTTACAGGGCTTAAATGCAAAAATAAATAAACAAAAAAGAAACCATCTTCACTGAAGGTATGAGGACCGGGATGACTAGTTTCTAGTTCCTGGAAATAGCCTGCCCCCTCAAAGAGATTCGGACTTGTTGCATTAACAAAGGCATGGCAAAAACGTCAGACAGGCATTAGGCTTCTCCTTTTATAACATTGGAGATGGGCTCTGTTATCTATGCACTTTGGAGATTGAGTAACTCATGCGTACATCTCCACTGAGGCCCATGTTCTCCAGGCTCTTACTCTTCTTCGAATGGCTCCTCTCCAATGTGTCTGGCAGGGACCATCCAGAGGCTCGTTTCTCTGAAATCTGTATCCTGAAACAACACACACTCCAGTGCTGCTGGAGCACCAGAAACAGCAGCCTGGTTCCCTTGCTCAAGGGACGGGTGGGAAGAGGAGGTTCAGTGATCGGGGACACAATCTACCTCAGGGTTAACTGCCGATATTGGGACCCAAGGCTCTCTCCCTTTTGGAGAAGACTTTGGCAAACTGGAATTGAAACAGAGGTTAGAGGAGGAAGGGAGGTGCCCATTATAGGCCAGGGGTTTTGACAGTCAAAGTCCTAGGTTTTGTGAGATCAGGGGAGAAAGCCAGACCCTCCCGCACCCCAAACTCTGGCACCAGGTATTCGAGGAAAGGAAAGGGCAACAGCATCTTCATGGACATCCCCTTCCCTCCTGGGTTGCCTGGGTGTTGTGTGTGAAAAGAAGTAAACTTGAATAGGGCCATCACTTTCTATCCCCAGTTTCATACAACACCCAGTTGACCAGGCAGTATACTTGAGAACCCCTTAATTTTTAATCGAAGATCAGCACTACTTTGTATTCCTCAACCAGATTGGTCGGGAGCAAATGGATTGTGTTTAGTAGTCACGTATAGACGTGAAGATTCAGTCAATGTTGCAAAAGGGTAATGTGGAATACATGGTGAATGCTTAGGTTTTGGGAAGGATCATGGCCACAGGGCTGTTTACATGAGAGATGGATTCGGGCATGATGTAGTACTGGTGACATTTCTAGTTGACACCCTTATCAGTGTCATGGCTCGCTCCCTTCGCTCCCGTTCCCGCCACTTGGGGGCATGTTTTGGGGTTTCTTCCCTACTGGACATTTCCTCCGAACCTTATGCTACAGTGTCCTGATGAATTGGGAGCGCTAAAACCTTATTTCCCAAATTACTTCCCTTCCGGATCCATTCCAGGTTTTTGGCAGCCAGCATGCTACTGCTACTTTAATCAAATGACTATGCTTCCCAGAATGCCTGGCTCACTGCCTCACCTCCTCCCTTGCAGGACAAGGCTGGGTGGAGGATAGGCAACACCTGTGGCTGCAGGTGCAGCAGGCGACACGCCTGAGGGGTGTGCTCGTTAAGCAGCTTTAAAAGCCTCAGTTTGCTTCAGTCCAGCGCTGGTCATTGTTGCAGCGTTCCTGTCGTGACTGGTCTCTTGTTCCTGGTTCCTAGTTTTTGTGCCCAGTTTCTAGTTAGTGTTTCTTGTTCCTTGTCCTGGAATTCGTATTTGTATGCCTAATTGATTTCTGCCTTTTGGAAATCCCTTTCTCCCTTTCTCTGTCTGCAGGCAGCCTTTCTCTGAGCTTTCCTTTCCTGTAGCCCAATTGCCTGTGTTCACTGTTTCCTAGAAATTGTCCTTTGCTACTGAAAGACTTGTTGCATTAATCTTTCCTTTACAGGTTTAGTTTCCTGCCTTCTCACCTTGGATGGGTGGGAAAGTTTCCCTTTTGATATTGTTTTCACTGCTCCTGATCCTTGCCTTCTATTGGGATCCATGCCATGTTTTCCATTACACTTTTACATTTATTTCCAATTTTATTATTAGGTGTGGGAAGCTATTGTAACTAGCTCCTGTGTGATTATCTTTTGTTTTCTACACTGTACTATGCCTTCTTGCCTCTTGACTTGGGTTTAGGTATTTAGTCATCCTCACTCTTTGCCTTTACTGCCTTCTGGGTTCTTGTTTGATTTACAGGGTTGTGGGTTAGTACTGACTTTTGAGTGGTCTTTCCGGTCCTCGTGAATACGGACATCCAAGTGGTCTTTCCGGTCTTCGTGAGTACTGGCATTCATGTGGTCATTCCGGTCCTTGTGAGTACTGTTTCCAAATTCTTTATTCAGTACCGTCTAGAGTGTCAGTTTACAGATTCTGTCCCTGCTTGCACTCTACGTGGGCTTAGCGCTGTCAGTATCTGAAATAGCATAGTGGGTAAGGAGTTTGCCGACTTTCCTTTCAGTCATAAGGAGGTTCTAAGTGCTTACCCTACATTCCTTTTCATATAGTGGTATACACGAGTCTTGGGTATTGAATGCACGTTGTTATATTCAAGGTTGTTTACTGTGTATTTTGTGCACATTTCCCCTGCCATATCCATCGCCTTCTTCCTTTCCTAACAATCCTAAGAAATGAATGTTCGTCATAGCTATACTTACTTCATCGTATGGTATGTGGGTCCTGGTACCTTTTTCATAGGACATAGCCAGCTGTTTTGACAACAAGTGGATTTGCTCCTGGCTACTGTGAGAGGCTGAGTCTACCGCCATGTGAAGAGGGCCTCCAGTAGGTATGTCCAACATCATCACTCAAGCATGTAAAACTCTGGATTTGAAAAAGGGTGAATGTATGGCACCATAGCTTTGTGTGACTGTGCAGACAGGTGATCATGGAGCAAAATAGCACTGCCAAATTGGGGCTGTGGGTAGGAGAAGGAATTACAACAAAGCGAAACAGGCCATATATTTACAGTAAGTGCTAACAAAATCAAAATACTTATTGTGGCTCCAAACAGGCTGGACTTTAACTCCACTTGTGGATTCAGACCCACTGCCCACCCCACATCCCAGATGTGATCTAGTGGGTATTTTGACAGCTTGCCCACTTGACCACATGGTGACTGTGACAGTGCCCGTGTCACCAGAGAGCAGCATCCCAGGAGTGGGGGAGCTATTAACAGGAGAGCCAACGCCAGACCGAGGGAAGTCTTGGCGAATCCAAAGGGGCTCGAAGTGGGACATTGTCAGAGTTTACCTCCCGACAATATCCAGAAAACTCTCCATTGCCGTTTTTGGCTGTAACCCAAAGTGCCTTATTTTGCTCCGGTGGCAGTTACTTACCTACTCATGGTCGTTCCCAGGACCTCTGTTGCCTGGACTTCAGCGTCCTAAAACCCTGAGTCACCTCCAAGGATCTGCATGGTGGCAATGCAGTAGGGCAACCTGGTACAAAGAAGAAAGGGGATGGGCTACTAGAGGCGTTTGTAGAGCCGTACACAAGATCAATTGTGACTAGGCCATTGATGACACCCCCACCACCTCCCATAAACCAGTAACTGACCATTAATCTAGAGATAGACGTTCTACTCTTTGCAGGACAGACGTCGAACCGAGAGTGGAAGAGAACGAGTACCGCTGGGCATACGAGGACTAAGGACGGATTGAAGAAACCACCCATACTGCAGGGAATGAAGAGAGGGCTAGAAACCAGGAGGCTGAAGCAGGTTTTCTGAGCAGACTGCTTATCCTCTACTCTGCACATAATAAAGTTTACCCTTTTGGTTCAGGCAAAATCATCATTCTTCACAGTGACCTTTGTCAACTCCACAATTAATAAAATTGGATTATCCCTTAAATTGGAGCCACATCAAAACCATCTAAATAGGTTGATAAAATTTAATCAGATTCCTTGCTGGACAGACCAACTGGATCTGGTTAGCAGACTAAAACGTGTCCAAAACGAAACCACATAACCTCTTCTGCTGTTGGGCAGAGGAGCTAACAATGCAGGAAGGAGCATGAAGTTTAGTGCTTTCAGTATGCTCCAGACATCCATGCTGAAATAAATAACCAACCACAGTACACTAATAAGAAAAAGAACTACAATGCAAGCACATTTCTCCCATCCTAAGGCAGGTGCATTATATTGCCATAACAGCCAGAATTCTCTGAGACAGCCTGTACCATCTATAAGGCAACCACTGCTCATATTCATGCCTACCTAGCTAGCTATATATCCAACTCTTGCAATTAAGGGAGGAACTCAAGTCCTTACTCTTCCGTCTTTTCCTCGGTGCCACGTAGGCTCCTTGTGTTCCACACATCACAGCGCACCGCGCCATCAAGGCCGGAATAGCCCATGCCACATATTTTAACTTCCCCTACTTACCTAATATGTTACACTCAACATGTACAGCGCTGCGGTATTTCTTAGCTAAGCTAAATTCTAAAATCCCAAATACAATTACACAGACTATTGGCTACTGATACATTGGAGAAGACTTCATCGCTTGGCCACCCAGCCGGAAACCACCACTAGAATATAAATACTGACACCCAGGTGCAGTAGAATGCCTCAAAACTTGACCACCGCAAGTCAAAAAGCATACTTGCATATTAACTCTAGCGGGCTGGGGAAACCGCATCCCTCCCCATTGAAGCTTTCCTGCGGGTAACCACCCCTGCAGGCCATCTTCTTGCCCCTCTCAGTACCAATAGGACATACAAATTGTTAATGTTGTGTTTTACAAACACCGCTTAAATTAACATACACAACCTCAAATGCACTGTGATCCTTATCCACAACAACACTCTTGACTCCTCGCAACCTTGACTCGCTGCACTCCCTCTGTAGCCCACAATACAATGCCCTCAACGCACCCTCCATCGGATTATGTATGCTCCCTCTGCACTGCAGACAGACAACTGCCCCCTGCGAAGCACAGATTTAGACCAGCGCCTCCGAACCCCAGTTTGAAAGCTGTTCCACTGCCAATTCAGATTAATTCTTCCTTGCATACCAGATTCATAGCCGCCTCTTTCCCCAGGTGCACCCTATATGGCTATCAGAATATCTTCACCCCAGATTCACAGTTGCTCCCATGTAGCCCATATGCACTGGGCCCTAGATTTGTTTCTCTCCACCCCAGTCCGCCTGTGCCCTCTGTACACCAGCGACCGAAGTGGGCTCTGTGTTTACAGCTCCTATTCATGGTAGATACTGGTGCCCAGATGATGGGCCTTCAGCTGCAATCACAGGATCAAACTCTAGGAGGAGGCACTGTAGCTCCAATTTACAGGGAACAGCACATTTTTTCTGGTACACCCAGTTTAGTTTGTGCGCCATCCTTTTGGCACGGGTCTTGCGCCGCAGCGCCCATTTCTGCATGCCCATTTCAGCGCGAAAGCCATTCCGACGCCGTTAATTTGGGATGAGGATGTTTGTTTCGATCCATGACTGTACTTGAAATGTTGCCTTGCACTGCATCCTAACATCCCATGTTAACAAGTGTCTCATCTGGAGGGAGTTGTGGACGCTAGCCTGCGTCGCATCTAGATAGATTTGTGAAGATCGGCATCTGCCTACTTCGATGGAATTAGGAAGGTTAGCATACACCACACTTCATAGAACTCTGATAGAAATGCAATTGTCGGCATGTGCCGCACTTAGTTACAATTCTTAGCTTTGGCCTGTCTCGCATCTAACTAGGGTTGTAAATATTAGCATAGGCCACACCTAGATGGAACTTGAATGTTAGCATGTGCCACACTTAGAATTGAGAACATTAGCCTGTGCCGCATCTACACAGGATTGTGAGTGGTAGCATGCGCCATACTTCAATGTAACTGTAAGTGTTAGTATGTGCCACACTTACACGGAATTCCTAACTCTGGCCTGCATCGCATCTAGATAGGATTGTGAGTGTTAGCATGCACCATACTTGATGAAACTGTAAATGTTAGCATATACCACACCTAGATGGAACTTGAATGTGTGCCACACTTGGAAATGAGAACATTGGCCTGCCCCATATCTAGATAATTACTGTGAGGGTTAGCGAGTGCCACACTTCGACGGAATTATGTAGAGCAGCAAGTACACTACACTTTGACAGAACTGTGAATGTTAGCATGTTAAATGTCATATACAACCCACTAACCAATATAAGCTCACACTCTCGGCATACTTATCTCACTCAAAAAAACTCACATCCATCTCTCGCACAACAAGCTGCACACACTTCACCACACCAACACATAAGCCGCACCAACAGCACACGTGGACTGACACCGATCCAATACTCGCACCAACGCTCAGCACCCAGTGTCTACAGAGTTGAAGCTGCCAATAGTACACCACTCCTCACTATCCTACTCCCTCTTCACCTTACTAACCGATCCCATCTTCTCCTTTACAGATCCTCCAGAGCGCCTGGGGACCAATTCCGTTGGTGACAGTGCGCTATATATGTACCTATAACATAACATGGCTGATATTGCAGCCGCATCGAAACATCCCTCAGGCCAAATATAATGGATGACTTCTTGCAAATGCTGCACGTTGACAGGTACTGTGGTGCACATAGCCTATTAATGTGCTTCTTTTGCAAGGAGTAATCTGCTGTGCACCTGAACTCGTCGCGCTAAAAAACAAAATGTCCTGCTCTGAAGTTTGGGGGGTGAGGGGGTTGAGCCTCTGCCGCAGAGATCTGTATGTAAGTGAAGGACTCGCATTCAAACGCCAGCATGGTCAGTTCAATCTTTCGGCCTTCTTTATACATGCCCCAGAAGCTGTATGCAGGGGCCAATGACTAACAAAAAAGACCATGTAACTTATCAGAAGGGTTCATTTACCACATTTAGATTGGCTGGAAAAACAAACAATAGAAGGCATTCAGGATTAGTATGAAAATTGCGCCTACCCAAAGGTTTAGATCACTGTGGCCTTGTGGTTAAGTGCTGGGTTCTTGGAGTCCTGCAGACTAGCGACTGCAGGAATTTTTGGTTTGTTTAAATTAGTTTCTATATATGCTCCCTTGCGTGTTCTTCATTATGCAATTTTTTATTTTTTTATTACTTAATGCACCATGTCTGCCAAGAGGGAGATATCTAATTGCGCCATTCATAAACATGCACTCTTGTTTTTTTAATTTGTATTAATGCATCATGTCCGTCACGCTGCGCCATGACATACCGGCGCCAAGAGGTTCTGCAGCGTATTGGGCACATCGAAACGGAACCTGTAGCCAAACGGCCGTGGCATAACGGCATGCAATGAACTAGTCGCACCGAAATGTCCTGCTCCGCTGTGTTGGATACATAGTAGCTCTATGCTTCAGATACCCTGCTCTCTCTACGCGTTTCATGGACGGTGGTCGCAGCACGCCATAGTCAGTGGAAACACAATACATAGCATTACATAGAATAATAACGATCCCAAACACATCTAATTGCTGCCCTTAGTTCACTCCAGTACATCTGCGTTTTCCCTATCAAAATAGTTCATCCCTGAAGCAATTTAAAGACATGGGGCCTCATTACACGGAAGGCGGTAATCCAGGGTGCTAATTGGACCATGCCGGTAAATTACCGGCACCGCCTTGGCGGAAAGGGGATTTACCGCCCCATTCCAAGGTTGGAGGGGCGGTAAATCCCCCTTCCGCCATTGCCCTTCCCCATTCCCATTTCTGCCCCATAGGGCTCTATGGGAATGGGGAAGGCGCTAATTACGGCACCGCAATTTTGCGGTGCCGTAATTAGCTCTGAGGTCCCTTAGCGGGTTGGTACTTAACGCCTGCAAGAAGCAGGCGTTGATTCCTCCAACCCGCAAAGGGACCTCGTAGTACGGCGGTAAGGGTTAACGGTCACCGTTGCCATTAACGGTGACCGTTAACCCTTACCGCCGTCCGTGTAATGAGGCCCATGGTCTGTAATAAATCAGAAAACCTAATCCTGCTTTTATGATTCTAGTCTATGTCTGAAGTTCAATGCTGCTGCATTTCAAAGGCAGTCCTGCCTCACTCGAGCTTGCCCTTTAAAGCTCATGAAAGGCTGGATGTATGAAATAAGGTTTATGACGGGCCTTGCGCTCAGCATGAATATTTATAGAGTTCCTGCAGTGAATATTATGGAACAAGGTATGGCTTGAAGATGCGTGCAGCACTCTAATGCCAGGATGTAAATCTCATTAGCCATCCACAAACTCAGGAGCGCGTTACTATGTAAACTTGCAGAGGACGGATGCAGAACATTGCTTCACGCGGTACATGAAAAGGAACATGTATTGATCCAATTGCGTAAGGTAGCCATATTCTGCATTTAGCCTACTTGTGTAAGGCAGCATATATTGCATGAGGTGTTTCTAAAATCACTCAATGTCGGTCTATGCATTTTAGGCCCGGCTGCCATTTTAAATGTAGACATTTTCCTAATTTTAGTCACATTGCGTCTTTCTATGCATTGTAGGCCCAGCTCTCCCTTTGAGTCGAGGTGATACGTACACTTCTCTTTGTATACAGACTGAACCCAGGATGTATACATTGTTGTTGATACAGCTAATCTATTTTCTCATCTTGCACCCTGAACCTTCGTAACTTAGCGGAAGGCACGGGCTAATTTCACTGACTCTGCACTCCCCTATAACACAAACACTATTGCACAACACCTCTGCCATAGGAATGAAGCTACTTTTAATGACAAAAAAACGAATTGTAACTACCCATATAATTCTCCATCTCCTTAAACAAAATCCACCCCGTTTAATTCATAGTTTACCTCTGCTGCGCCCATCAACATGCCATTCAGACATGGGTGACTAGCAGGGCCTTGGCCACCCTTGCATAACTAATGGCCGAAATACACACATAAATAGCACCTCCCAATTCTCCAAATGTGGACTCCGGCCCCTTCGAGGGCCTTCAGCCAAACAGTGCTTTGGGACCATGAATATGGTGAAAGACACTATACAAATGACAAAAATGAATGATCATAATTCATAAGGAAATACCTTGTGACAACATCATCAAATGAACGCATCAACCAGAAAGCAGGAAATCCTTTAAAAATTCTGGAACAGCTGCATGCACATCTCTTGCAATACTCTGCCCCAAAATTGTTTGCTGTCTACATCACCCAATATCGGGGCAATTAATCCCATCTATGACACGGATCAGGGATATGGGCTGGTAACATAAATGAGGCTTGATGCACGAAAGATAGCTAGTCATATAGCACATTATACAATGATTTGTGCTTGTTTGTTTGTTTATTTTATTTATATAGCGCACCAGACCCTGGAGTATAAGGGCGCTTAAAGACAGGTTACAGAGGTTCAAAATATAAAGAAGAAGCAGCTATACATTATGCAGAGAAGGTGTGCAAACTATGCAAACAACGAAAATTAGATCATGCAGTTAGGACATTAGGATAGTATGTACAAAATATACAATGGTTGAGGTCTTAGTTGGGTATTGGATTGGATTTAGTTTTGTCTAGTAGCCACCCAATGACAAACTTCCTGAACAGAAGGAATGAGGCGGCCGATTTGATATTCAATGGCAGGGAGTTCCAAAGTTGAGGGGCGAGGACCGTGAAGCTTGCGCCGCCAGCTCTTTTAGAGGTGAATCTAGGCACAGTGAGGCAGAGAGTGTTAGAAGATCTGGTGATTCTAGTGTTTGGCTTCAAAGCCAGTTTGTTGGTGAGATATTGGGGGGCAAGGTGGTTTAGGGCTTTGTAAGTAAGGCAAAGTGTTTTTAGCTCAATTTTTTGTTGAATGGAGAGCCATTTGCAAGAAATTCTGATAGGGGAGATGTGCTCTCTCCTAGGGATATTTAAAGCTGCTCGCAGCGCGTTGTTTTGGAGGACCTGGAGTTTGTTAATTATCCCTTGGTTGGCTCCTAGGTAGAGGCTGTTGCAATAGTCCAACTTAGATTGTATGAGCGCTCTAGCCAGGGTAAGGCAGCTATTAGTGGACAGAAACGGCTTGCAGGCTCTGATTTTCCCGGTGTAGGCGGTGGTAGAGGCAGTCATGCTGACTTGTTTTGAGAGGTTGGTGTTGGCGTCAAGATAGAAGCCTAAGGTTTTCACGTTATTAGCGACGGGGATGATGTTGCCATCAATGGTGAAGTTGGAATAGTCTAGGCTGAGTTTGTGTAGGTTATTGGGGGAGCCGACCAGGAGGAGTTCCGTCTTCTCATCATTCAGGCAGAGGCCATGTGTGGCCATCCATGCCTGAATAATGGAGAAAATATCGTTAATCCTAGTGGCGTCCACCTGGTAGTTGCCAGAGATGGTCAGGAGGATCTGGGTATCGTCTGCGTAATTTGTGTAGGTGACACCCAGATGGTCCAGTTTATCAAAAAGAGCTTTTGTGAAGATGTTATAAAGGGTGGGGGAGACGCAAGATCCTTGTGGGACACCACAAGTGATGGGGATGGGGTCTGCTGCAGCCGTGAGTGAGAAGACTCTCATAGTTCTATTGGCTAAGAAGGATTGTATCCACATGACGGCCGAAGGGGAGAAGTGGGCAGCAGATAAGAGGTGGTTGCAGAGTATTTTATGATCGACCAGGTCAAAGGCTGCTGAGAGGTCTAAGAGGAGTAGGATGGCCACTTTTCCTTTGTCTTTGATGTCATCAATCTGACTCTTGAGGTCAACAAGGGCAGTTTCTGTTCCGTGTTGTGGTCGAAAGCCAGATTGACGCAACCCAAGCAGTTGATTAGATTCTAAGTAGTCCTGAATTTGCAGGTAGGCAACTATCAAGGATTTTTAGTAAGAACGGGACTGTAGTGATAGGCCTGTAGTTTGTGGAAATGGCCGGGTCTAGGGATTGTTTTTTTAGGAGGGGGAGGACCCATGACTGTTTCAAATTGTCGGGTATAGAGTTGGTGGAGAAGGATAGGTTAATGAGTTTGGAGATGAAGGGTGAGAGGTCTCTTGCTGCGTCTTTGATGATCTGGGCAGGGCAGCTGTCCCCTTTGCAATTAGAAGGCTTGAGGGATGCTATAATTTGTTGGACTTCCGGTATGGTGACCTTTCTGAATATGAAGCCAGTGGTGGTGTTAGTAGGGGTGGATGTGCTGGGGGTGGATGGGTCGCGGTTAGATAGTTGTAGTCGTTTAGCCTCAATTTTGGTTTGAAGGCTGCTAATTTTGTTAACAAGGGCCGATTGGACGCTGGCGCACCAGGGCTGGTCTTTCATGCAAGTGTCTATTGGAGGGTTGGGGTTTTCTAATTCCTTCAGGATGGTGAAGAGTTCTTTAGCAGAGGATTCTGCTTTGTCAATTCTCACATTATAGACTTCCTTCTTAGTGCGGATTATCTCTTTTTTGTAAAGGGAGGAGATAGTCAGGAGATTGGTTTTGTTTTCGACTGAGGGTGTAGTTTTCCATATAGTTTCCAGTTTGGCCTTCTTCTTTCTGAGGATTTTAAGTTCAGGGGTGAACCAGGAATTTAGATGCGCTCTAGGTTTGCCTTTGCGTAACTTTAGGGGGGCCACGGCGTCAATGGCGGTAGTCATGGCGTCATTGTAGGTGTTGACTAGGAGGCTGAGGTCCGCAGTGACGGGGAGCGAGTTGAGGATGGGGAGAACTAGTGGTGTGATGGTGTCCGCCGAAATGTTGTGCTTGTTTCTAGTTAGACAGGCGGGTGGGAGAGGGCAGTGTTTAGAATTAGGGTTGTTGATGCTGATGTCAAAAGGTATGAGGAAGTGGTCAGTCCATGCAAGGGGTTGGGGTATTTTGCAGGTAATGTCCCAATTATGGGCCGCGACCCAGTCGATGGTTCTGCCCTTCTGATGGGTCGGCAGTGTGTTGATTTGGGTATAGTTATGCTCAGATAGTGCATAACTGGCAGGGCTTTAAAAGGAATGGAGGACAACAGCAGCTTAAAGAAATGCACATCTGCACTGGAATTGGCATTTGGGGTGCAGTTCATATATTGTGGGATATACTGACCCACTCAGATGTGCCTTACCATATCACTTGCTGCATTGGTGCAAGAAACAGCAAAATGGCTGCTCTAACTCCTCTGCACGCCAGGACCTCAAAATTGCGTTTTTACAACCACCAAAATAATGGCTGCATAACCCTGCCACAAATGTCAGGCGGGGAGGAACAGAGTACACACCACAGGAGTGTGCCAGTGTGCTCTGCAATATTGTTCTACAAATTAAGTGAAAGAGGCAGCATTTCCTTGCTGGAAATCTCAAAATTCCCATTTAAGAATTACTCCTTTTTCAAACTTAAAAGTGCTACTTGGCGCTAAATTCATCAATTTCTCATAAAACTACTGCGATTGAAAAAGCCCTGCTATGTCCAGGATCATTATGTCTCAAGAGGAACCGGGCCTCATTTGAATGACAGCTCCAGTCAAAAGCAACTTTCAAAAATCAACCAAAGACTGCTTTCACTCGCACGGAAAAGCATGCACATTTTTCTACAATGTATCAAACATCAGCTGTCTTCAAAGAACGTCCAACTAGCTGAGCCTGGTTAGTGTCATGTATCATTGTGCTGATAAAACTCATGCTTCCAGGAAAATGACCTTGGTTGCAAAGGCAGGTACGGCTGCCAAGTCGAATTTAAAAAGAAAGAAATGTTTTTAGTTGTTAACACATGTGGTAAAATTTGCTTTTGCTGATTGAAGAAAAATTGGCCTATTTAAAAGTAAACTGTTGGGTGAAGGCCTGCTTACTTAGCAATGCAAAGGATTTGTTGCTGGTAAAAGTAGACCTATGAGCTGTTTTGATTCCACAGATTAAGTTTGTCAAGATTTAAAATGAGAGAATGAAGGCTAAAGCTCATAGGCTAAATTGGCAAGCTATAAAAAAAACCTTCTCTTCAAGTTACAGCCCTGTAGCTTCCTTCAGGAAGAGAGGCACAGCATAAACTCCTGGCACAGGAAAGCACCAATTGCCAGCTTGAAAGACTTTGAATGGACCGGGACAAAGATTTCACATGCTCATCAGACATTCGTCTTTGCTCCAGGCCAGAACAATAGCAGTCCTAGGACTCTCCCCTGACGAGTGTGAAGGGAAATAAAACCTTCAATCAAGAAAGAGGACCCCCATCCTGCTTGAAAGAAACTGCCAGTTGGTGTTAGCTGGGAAGAAAAAAATGAAAGAATGACTCCCATTTGCCATAAGACTATTTTAGAAAGAACTTTAAAAAGATATATCTCGGCTGTCAAAATTGGTAAAAATGTGGAATTTTCCCAGCGCAAAAGTGGAATTGCGGGCTGTGTTTGAAAACTTGGTAGAACGTTGTGACACACTCGGGACAGAAACAGTACCACAAAAGCATCCATGTTGCAAATGTCAAATTTGGTACATACATCCCTGGGGACAATTTGCATCTGTGTATGAAACTGGGGAATTGTGGGCCAAATCTTTAATGTGTAAAATTACCAAAATGTGTCAGAAAGGTGAAGCAAGGTCGCACAGACTGGAGGTTTGGACTAATCTGTGCTGCTCCAAATATGTAACCTGTGTATCTGATTTACTAAACGGTGGCAACTGCATAAATATCTGTTTTTTGGCAAAATCGGATTTGCAGTAAAGGAGGTGTGGGAGTTTCTAGATACAGTAAAAATCACCTCATAAACATTACATCACTTTTCTGATATCCAACCAATTGTGAGCAAGGTAGAGACTATGCCCTTGCCCAATCCTATTGTTAGAGTTGTGGGTAGTGAATCCTGCCTCTGTCATACACTGTAATGATGTAATCTGGCCTTATAAATAAGGGCCCCTGACTAGGACAGACAGACTGATTCCTGATCCCTACGCCGGCGTCCTGTTCCTGTCTTCATCCTGCATCTATCCATCTAAACTCCAGATCCCAACCACAAGGCCAAGCAATTGCTGATCCTGCTTCAGCTAGGCTGCCATTCTGAAATAATCCCCATGACCAAGGGAAGCGCTGTGGTGTTTTGGGAAAGCATCCTGAATTTACCCGGCTTGCTGTCACTCACTGCTATCCTGCTATCCTGATGCCCTATAGTATCCAGTAACCAGATCTGCAAGTCCAGAAGAACTATCCTTTGGTATCCAGACCCTGCCAAGCTGACTGCCCTGCTGAGTTTGTCCAGCTGCCCTGTGTTGGACCAGATCTGTGTGGTGATCCAGAGCGCTGACTGTCCAAAATCCAAACTAAAAGTGGACTGTGAGTATCAATAGGAACCATAGAAACACAGTAAACCTTGCCTTGCTTTGCTCCATCCCAATCTCTAAGTCTTCCAATACTCATCCTGTAATATTGTCACAATCATTCTTGAAACCCTGCTTTGATTCCTTGTGCTAGCGCCAATATCTTTAATAATTTCGCTTGTGAAAATCCTAAACCCTTAATCCTCCCTTGGGTAATCGGACTGGGTCCGTTAAGGCGGGCGCGGAGGTGCTGGGGTTGATTCTGCGGATCAACTCCAGAGCTTACTGTGTCTCAAGCTGGAAGCCTAGCCTGAATGCCCTAGTGTAAAGTAAAACTGCACTTGTCAAAATTGATTTGTTCCTTTTTCGTGCCTTTATTTTTCCAAAAGCGCACCTCATCTTATCTGGCATAGCTCACTCAATTTAACAGCTAGAGAAGCCATTTCACTTTCATAGTGTACCTAGGATCCATAGCTACACCCCAACCCAATCTGTATCCATTACATTATTTTACCCGTTTTTATTAAAAACCATTTTTGGTAAATTCAGGCGGGCATGAGCATTTTTGAAAAGTTTTACACATGTTATTTTTACTAAATTGTTTTAAACCTTCCATTCATTTTCGAATTGTATGCTTTTGCTTAATCTGTTGCATATGATTGCTTGTAACTTTTCAGTGTTGCTCCCTTAGAGAATTGTACTTACTTATTTCAGGATTTTGCACACATTCATTGGTTTATCCATCCATTTCTGAGTGTCGTTTTTAGCATTGCCATGGTTTCAATCCGTTTTTCTCTCTTGTTTGGGGAGGGAAAGGCAGAGTTTTATTCTGTTTATTTGTCATTCCCGATTACCTGCTGATTCTGTTTTATCCACTTAAAATTGATTATTTGTGGGTTGAGGGAACGTTGCAGTGCTATCTTACCTAAAATCCAAAGTGCTCCTATTTCCTGGTGTTTTGTAGTTGTGTCAATAGCCTGCTAAACTAAGTGCATTGCTTACATTCATATTGTTCTTATCAGCCAATTGGTGATTGCTGCCCCATATATTAAAAAGTGTGGGATTTTCTTGCATTTCTAAATAAATATTACCTTTACCTACCAGCCTGGTTCCTGGTCCATTGTGACCCGGGGTATTTGAAAAGGGGTGTGATATGAGTGGTGTATCTCTAAACTATTGAACCTATATATATCAAAATAAGCATTTCAGTTGTGCGCTGCATACTAGGCTGAGACCAGGGTGTATCGCCCGATTGAAATCCTTAACAAATTACTACATTTGAAGTAAGGCGTATAGAAATCTATATTTTGTGTCTGTAAAGAGCTTACATCAACAAATGCCATTTCAAAGTTCTAGGAGACTTAAGGTTAGCACAGGTGGGTCTTTAGTCCTCTTCAGAAACAAATAGCATTGGTCTCCAGGTGGGAGTTGCAATGGAAGGTTTTCCACGAGTTGCTTGGTCGTGAAGAGACATAGGCCTGAATCCAGTGGGTTTTGGCAAGCAGACCATAGTCGTCGGTTTGGCTGGTAATGGGACTTGCAGGCGATAGGAAAGATCTTTAATAAAAAACGTTGCGTCATTGTTAGCACTACTTTGTAATATAGCCTGACTTTTTCAGACCAAAGAGGAAGTGGAAGGCATGGGTTTTCTGCAGTCTGGCGAGGCTGTTTTCAGAAGAGATCCTGCGAAGATACCATTACAATAATCAAGTTGGAGATTGATATTTTCTAGTCAACTTGAAGGAGGACGTTGCATAGGAGCATTCGGTAGTACAATGCAGACTCGATTACTGCATTTATTTGACGTGCAAAGGATAAATCGGAATAAAAGGCATGCTCGTGTAGTGGACCGGTGCCTTTGGTTTCGGTGTGGGCCCATGGATTAAGATCAAAATAGCGTTTGGTGTCTGGATCTGTTGGCCCTGCCAACAAGGATCTCACTTGAATATTACCGTGATGCCATATACAGCATAGGTCATGTGGAGCTTCAAAACAAGGCTGCATGATTGGACCCATCTAAGATTCTCAATAATGTAAAATCTGAGTGTTCATACAAGATAGAAGCAGCCTCAAAACAGTGGATTTAATGAAGCAATAAACAGTAAAAAGGCTACCATAATGGTCATAAAATATGGCCATAAAAGGCTACCATAATGGCGTCCTGATCATAATTCCCTGTAATAAGGCACTTCAAATGTGCCAAAAGAACAAGTTACGCCTGGTGATTTATGGCAGAAAATCCCGAAAGAAACTATCACAGTAGTTGTGGGTCACAATAACTGGTGAATGCCTATCTGGAGGACAACCAAAACAATGTCTGCTTGCATAGACTGCGTTACTCGATAATCTAAGGTCCAACAACATAACCCTAGAAAATACTTAGAAGATCCCAGTTTTGGTACCGCAAACCCGTATTGGCAATTCATGAAGGTTTAGGTGGTTTAAAAGCCTGGCCAACGTTTCTGCCATGAGCCTGTGAAAGGAAATCCTATCCATCAAGCGAGTTTCCAAAGTGGACGGATTGCAAGGGAAATATGTTCCAGGTATCAGGTCTTCCTGCACCATCCAGAGGCACAAGAAGCATGGTTATCCCTTATTGCCAAAGCTGTAGCAGTTCCAGGGGGATATGGGGCACTGCCGCGAAGACAAACAAGGAAAATCCTGATATACATCTAAAATACCTTTCTGAAGGCCAGTCAGGAGCAGACCTTTTGGAACAAAGCAGGTGAGAGAAGGAAGCCAAGAGGTCAAGCAGAGGCAGGCCCTCACAGACATATTTGATATCTCTGGGTGTAGCTATTTCGCATAGGACATCACTTCTTGCCTCCTGAGAGATTGCAAAAGAATGTTGTTTCCCAACAGGTGAGCAGCTGAGGATGACCACTTGCTCTGAAATGCACAAAGTCAGACAGAGAAGGCATCCTGGCTCAGAGGGTGAGAATGGTGGCGGGTCAGAAGGAGTCAAACACGTTGAGGACAGGTTACCGTTCTTTAATGAAAATATAAGACAAAGGCCTAGCTTTCCCCATTACTCAAGGGATTGCCCTGCCTATCTAAATTAACTAAAGGTGCTAGTCTGTAAATCAAAAAGAATAATTTATCCTCCGTCCCAAACCCAACTCTTCCTGACCATACCACTAATGTGAATAACTCAAATAGGCCAAGAAAATGTCTTTCTTCTGGTTTCTCTTCTTGCCTTCTTCCCAGAGCTTTCTCTTTCTTTAAGGCTGCATCTCCTCTCCTGTGTCTATTTATACACAAATGTCTCTTTTTAGAATATAGGAATCTTTCAAGTTATCGTCCCCGAAAGTCTTTTGATGTTTCCTTTAGGGGTCCATGTAGCTCTTCCCATATACTTGTGGGCCTTGCATTCTCTTGAATGCCTGCTTTATGACAAACTTCCTTGAAATAGTTTCTCATACTCTGATCTTCACTAGTATGTCTATTTTCTTTGAGGGTTCACAAACCCTAGATTTTTTATGAGTTCATCTAAGATTTTGTATGAGCTTATATAAAATATGAGCCACCTCGCTTCTAGGTTCTTGGTATTGGATTCTCCCTTTTATGATTCAGTTCACTTGACAGTCTGATTTCCCAGTACGTACACTTATTTGAGGTGGGCTCTCGCCCCTCATCAAGCTTCAGTAGCAGGGTGGCTTCTCAGTTCCTCCCAGAGTATTTGCTTCCACTTTCCCAAACAGCATTCTTAGTCATGCTCTTTATTGGTTTAGGATAACTCCAATTCTGCCCACTTAATATTAGACTTTCATACTTGTGACTTTGAGAGTTTTCTCTTCTCCCAATACTTTACCTGGCAGCCTCCCGCCTCTCGAGTTCTCTACGATACCTTTTGCAACGCAGAGGAAACTCTGAGCATGGCAAGCACCAAGAGATTCATCTTCTTACTTGCTCTTCTCTGTGCCTACCTTCACCAGCATAACATTCTCGGCTCCCCTGAGTTTGGGTGCGAAATAAGGACAAGGGATGCAGGTAGCTAGCAGGACTCCTGTCTCCGGCAGTCTCAGCATCGCTCGTTGGTCTCTTGCCCACCAGGAATCAGCCGTGGTTGCGCCACCACCTTGAACGGGCCTTAGTTTGCTGTTCGAGCAACGGTTCTCTCGTTGCAGGATTCGCCAGCTCTCCAGCGTGTCACAGGCTTTCCTTGCCCATCCAAAAGTCGCAGGCTCTGCAACTTTGTTATGCTCCGCCTCCCCAAGGCGTAACCACAGGGGCTTCCCCCGCGTACCATACTCTCTCTCCTCACAAGAGCAACTCATAAAACTCTACCTTTAAAGAGACATCTCATCTTTAATGGTATGGCTGTTTTGTTCCCACATTGCCCGACACCAAACATAAAGATGACAGTTTGATCTACATCACAGGCAGTCCCATATATGCATATATGGTATTGGGTCTATGGAATTCCTCATCCGAATGGGAGACTGTCTCCTAAGGCAGAGTCAGTCCCATCGATGTTTGACTTGCCCACACCACAAAGGAGGGTCTTGCAGAGCGGGCTCACCTCCCTAGACTTAAAGGAGGTGGCTCCCCCTTGGGGAGAAAGGACAAATACCATTGATTTGTCACTGAAACCACAAACATAGTCCTTGTTCAGATAACGCATTGTGTTATTTTGATGGCCATGAGCTCCACAAGACAGAGGTGACACCCCTTGTGCCGATTGTCCCAATGACAGTTCAGATAAAGATTAGCTAATAAAGAGGCAAGGACAAGGTTTCTGAAAAGGACACCTCCCACCCCTGCCAGCACAAGAGAATCTTCTACAAAGTCCAAAGTTAAAGAAAGCAAACTGGAAACAGCTTTCTTGAAAGCGGATTTCCAGGAAGGCATCTTCACCTACACCTTGGTTAGAAATCTGCACATGACCATCAGCAGGTGAAGGTTTGGATGAAAGCGACACACTAGCAGAGGTCTCCCAGCTTCTATGAGAGAGGGAATACCTTCCCAACCAGAATACAGAGTACTGGTTTGGATAAAACAGGAGTTCAGTTAAACACAGGGAAGTGGATAAGAGAACGAGTCTTGTGCAGGTGGCATTGCATCAACTCTGCTGACTTTGCAGTCAGTCATCCAGATAATGCTCATGTTGTATAGGGCCAACTAGAGTTATATCCGAGTGGTGTTCAGGAAGTTAATGGTTTAATCGCAGCTCTAAATAATTTGTATGTGTAATACAAAGCTCTGAACCAAGTTTACCACCAGCCTCGTGATTTATAAGAGATGTGTCCTTGAATCGGTTCCTTGCACTTAAGTTTCGTTAAAAATGGGCAAAGGCAAAGTTTTGGCTTATGTATAGGTATTAGATATTCATTTGTCAGGCACCGACTAAAGCCAGGTACTCTATCTTTTTTCAGCTGTGGCCATCTTGGCCAGGTAGCACTATTCAGGGAATACCTTGCAAATGCTTATCCCAGGTCTACACAAATGCTTAAACGGTTGGCTTTACCAATGTTGGTTCATATATTGGAACAGCCCAACTACTAATGCATTTTCATGGGCGCTCCCCAATTTCCACACACAGATCATTTGAGTCCACCGTGATAGGTCAGCTTTTAATATGAAGGTTTCTACATCCAGTGCTTCAGATAAGACTTGGAAGTGGGATTATTTTACTCCCCATTTTGAAAGTTGTTAGTAAACATTTTTATTTTTTATTTTTTTTTTAGGGAGTACAAATGTAAGCCCAAATCCAAATGGGAGTATTTTGTAAGGAAGTAAAAATGTGTTGTAACTGGAAAACAGCATTTTTTTAAAATAATTATTTCTTTGCACCTAATTATTCATGACCATTAAAAGATTCATGTTTACTATTGTTATTGCCTGATCGGAAGAAGTAGTTTCTTCTGGTGGTACTATGTGCAGTACTGGTGTAAATATATCAATGGAAATGTGTGTGCTGAAAGCAGGGGAACAAGGGACAAGGTGCTAAGGGTCTGTTTCCTACCTTTTGTTGGGAGAATTTGTACTCCCTATTTTTTTGGGATTATTGCCCATTTGTAGGAAGTAAAAGTGGCTGATACACCCCTTATCTGCAGGGCTGGCTACATCATTCCATTCCTACAGATCTTGGTCTCCAAATACTTCTGAGAAGATAAATGATTGGTCCTGAAGTTATTAAAAGATGTATTTTCACTCTATATGTAGGCTGGAATTCTGGTACTTTATGATAATCACTTGGAAATGTGTTCCTCTGACTTCAACACCAGTGACGAAATATATGAAATCTAAGTATATTACCTTTAATATTGCTGAGTATCCCACATTCGCGCTCATGCCAGTTTTAAGTTAATTAAATCCTCACAACAGCCCAAATTCAAAATTTGGATATTTTGACCCGTTTATTTTTACAACATACAGACCCCTTATTTAGTAAATTCTCCTCCTCGGTAGGTGTAGCAATATGCTGGGTCCAGTGGTCCCTTCTGCTTGAAGTAACGGGTGATGGTCGGCCATAACCCGAAGCAGGGCATTACTTTAATTTTAATGTGCAATGGACTGATTTCAATGTATTTAGAGGGAGGAAACATATCTTGCTAAACATTCAAAAGGGGTCGACAGAATGAAAATACTTTCTCCCCTGGATCTCCCCCACACACTTAGTGTACCCCCGTTGTGCAGGTCTATTCTGCTTCGCTCTCTCACGTGAGAAGGGCACTACGTGTAAACAAGGGAGGGACGGGGAATTATGTTACTTGACATTCCCGTTTTTCCACTCATATCTCAGTACTGACTTGTCATGCATGTTGACAGTCTCCCGCCCCACCTGGAGAAAAAGCAGCAGTGTGCAGTGTCATCGTCCATCGGAAACCCTTTGACGGACTCATTAGTCCGGTCTGCCGTCAAGCCTCTCCCAGCAACAGGTCCTCCCCAGTAACACAATTGCAGAGGACACACACTGCACCTTAAAGCATTACTCACAGCAGGATGACCAATTAATACAGGCGTAATGTCACACTCCTCAGAGTCAAGACGTGCAAATCCAACACCCTGTTACAAACCCTTTTTAGTCTTTAAAACAAACCAACAGACTATGGCTTGTCCCAAATGACATTACGGGTTGTATAACATATTTATTCCCTAAAGTACAGCCTTCGATGGTTCCTTTCAGACATTTACTCTAGGTCTTCTTTATCGGGAGAAGCAGGAACAAGATTAAACTGTGTTCACCCAGCTTCTCATACCATATTAGTACTAGTGATGTAGGATATTACCATATTTAATGGTACTCAATACATCAACATGTGAAGGATGAGTAAGTTCTGCCGGGTTTCAAGATGAACTCCTGTTTGGACAGATCTATCTGGGGGTGATCTTACCTCCTGTTTGATTTAACAAATGCACTGAGTTTTCAACACAAAGAGGGACCTCCACAAAGGGGGTTGCCTACACCTGTCTTTCTGTAATGGAAACAAAGCTTGGCATTCAAGGAAAACTTTGACATACCAAAATGTAGACGTACGTTACGTCTGGTCCTAGGGTTTAGATGCGAGGAATGCAGTCAGGAATCAAGAAGGAGACCACTCTATTTATTCTCCTCAAGTACAGACTAGGACATGACCAAGATTCCAGAATTACCAGTAGATACCGGTGCTCACCACCCAGGCTGCTCCCAGGTCAGCCGCTTCCAGTGGCTGTCAAAGCTGGAAACCTCACTCACAAGATGCACTGTAACATTCCAAAAGTGACATCAGTAATAGCATCAATGCTATTCTCTAGACGCTACAACCTACTAACACGATCAATATTTTTGGACGGGTTTATACTCTATTTCCGTGCAGTATGAGAAATGTCAAATAGCGTTTTAAGAGATCTCTGTCAAAACGGCAAACAAAAAATAGAAAAAAATTGGCATTGGCCAGAAAAATGTAAGACTACAAAATAGAGGCGCAGAGCAAGAGGGTCTTAGGTTTCTCCCCCACAAATACAACAATGCAGTGTAAAAAACCCAGGTGGTATGTACAATATTTTATAAGTGATTTTAAGGGAATCACTTCAGCCTGCATTTCAGGTCACTTATCACAATTAACAATAGCCGATACCAGACTGGGTTTGGTTTTTAAATCTGCATCACAACTATGCTTTGAAATTCCTGTTAGAAACTGCCGTTTTGTTCTAAAGGTTAGTCACTTTTATAGTGTTGCACTGAGATTCTACTTACCCATCACCCGAGCTTGAATAACTACTTTAACGCAGGCTCGGTCATTGGTCTCACTAGCCAGTATCATTTCCTCCTTCAGGACTCCTTCTTTGTGTGCCACGTATTCGCATGTTATTCTGTACCCTAAGGGGGAAAAAAAGACAGATGCAACAGAGTCTATAATATAGGTCACCAGAAGCTTGTACTTTGACTTCAGCTTGGCCAACTTGCACTATTTGAAACAGGTATGAGAACATTGGTAGCATATGCCCTTTCTCAGTTCAGGAAATCAGGCCTGCAAACCAATTTAGAAAGTGCCTGTGTATTTACATTTCTCAAAATGATATATGGAGTCATCCCAGCCACACTATTGTTACACCACAAAGGCGACTGCATTGCACCCTTTCCCGGAGTAAGCCAGACCATGAGATGTGGAAGAAAGGAGCAGCAGAGTGAGAGAAGATGACATGGGATACCAAATGACAAAGGAAGAAAAATGTGCTTAAGGAAAAAAGGATATACTTGTCATAGAAGGGATGTCTGTGCGTTCAGTGCGGATTACAAGGAAGGCAATATTATGGCAATAACCGCTGAGCCGGCGGCCATTACCGCCTAAGTTAATGCCCCCGGAGCCTGAATTTACACTTTACCGTGGCCCAGAGAGCATTACCTTAAGTCGGTAATGGCCCGGCGGTTATTGCCATTAGTTTTCCACAGTTTGCAGCCTCGGATTACTAATGCGCTGATAAAACATTTTCAAGCGGATTTCTTTTGCTGTCTGAAATGGCATCGCCGCAGTACGCGTTAGTTCTAGGAACACTGGAACGCGCGTACTGCTTCTTTAGTACGGAGCAGCAGGGCTCCATTTTGAAGCTACTTGCTCCATGCTAATGAATGGGGGCAATACTTTTAAGCATGCAATGTTCACATGTAAGACAGAATGTGAAGTGGTGTAGAGAGCATTTCACATATTGTCTTCCATGTGTTGAATGCTGAAGGTTTCAATGCAATTACAGGAAGAAAAATGAGTTGCCAATTATATTAATGTGCATCAGAGAGGAAATGGATGAACACTAGTTTCGCAGAGAAAAGAAAAAGGTTTGAAATACATTTCTTGGTCATTTATTGAATTGAAATGCATTCTTATTTAGCATTTGCAAAGAAGGATTGGCAATAAATGGATGGAAAACGAAATATACACATAGTTGAGATTGTAGTTTATTTCATTCAGAGTTACATAGGTGGTAAGTTATAGGTCGGCCTAAATAGGTGGAAGAAGACATGTCAGTATATAACAATTAGGGTTCAGAGGAACAAAGACACATGTTTAATTGCGCATTAAACCGGTATCATTCACTGTTAAAGTGCATATTACCGTGAAAAGTAAAAGAGCAATTGGAAAATTGAGGGTTTTTTTTATTTGCAGAGAAGGTGGACATAACGGTGGAAAAACAAGAAGAGGAAGTAGATGGAGCTGTAAAGTTTGAAGCATTGTGAACTGGAAGACTGCTATGGGATGTGGTTTGCCCTTGGTGGAGTATTGAAGACCAGGCATTACGTTGCATAGCCAGTAAATAGAAATTGATGAGGCATTCTTGTGGCCATTCACTGACATTATTTCTCCTCAGTCTAGGCCAGCATTGGAAGAGGTTGGATTGCGGTGGCGCTAATGCACGCTCACTAATACGTTGCATGAAAGAACCAATAGTGCTTTTTCCAAGTGGCCGATTGGTATACCAAATTTCTTCTTCTTTGCATTCGTTGTGCAGGAAGCGGCGAGGCATTACGAAAAAGGAAGCAGCGGCGAGAGGTAATTTAGACATGTAGAGAAGGAAGGATTTTCCAGGACAATTGGATCGGTAGCAATGGGGTACATCCATCCACAAAGGTTATTTCGTTGTTGGTCAAATAGTTTGTGATGGTTTTGGGTACGTTCGTTGTATGTTAGGGTTGCGTATTGTTTGCCAATTTCATCTGTTACAATTTGGAATGTGCTAGGTGGTAACAAACGCAGACCTTCAAATCCTCTACGTGCAAAATATATTTGTACACTAGTTTCGCATATATATTTGACAAACCATACTTTGTATTGTAAGGTTTGAGGAAAATTCACATTGAAAATACCACATGAACGTAGCTTTACAAGATCCATGGAAGTGATTGGTGATTTGTGTTGCGCTTGATCCTTTCCGTTTCGCTGTAGTCTTTTAATTATGGCAATGAACGCGTTGTTGGCAGCGATAGTGTGATTGTAAATGGGAAAAGGGAGACAAAATTTGGTTGGAGAGTGTCAATAAAAAAGTCTACTGGATTTTTTTTTGTTGGAAGTAGTGTTTATATCTGCGACCTAGAAACAACACTTGAAAAAGGTGATGTATCTAGAGCTTTGTTTAACGAGAGAAAAGTCTAAAAGGAACAGCCTGTTAAATGGTCTAGAAAACGGTGCTATGCATTAAACTGGTGTTACAATACCATTGATCTCGAAACGCTATGGGTTTAGCAGGCAGCCCAATGAAAATGATCTTCCAATGCCAAGGCAGCAAATGGTCTCAGAGTGCCATTGATCTTGCAGTGCTAAGTATTCACTTTGTGTCACAGCGTAATTGATCGTGTGCTCTTATGCTCTTTAATTGCCAGTACAAAGTAGTTGTTCCAATAAGGCAATAGCATCAAATTGGTATCAAAGTATTGAACAGGTAGCACAGAAATAAATTAACTTGGGTATCTTGGCTCTGGAATCAGTCGGTATTGCAGTGGATTGAGAAGGTGGAACAGAAACGTTATGCTGAGGAATAGGTTAGTGTCATAGAGCATTTGTTGCAATTACGCTGTGGAATTTAACAGGTGATTTAAACATAATAGATGTGTCATGAGTACAACCGATAACACAAGATAAAAGATAAAGCTATGCTGAGGGATCATTTGGTATCACAGTGCAGATGATGTGGCTATGCAAAGGATTCAATACAGAACTAAGTTAGTATGATATATGTAATTTATAACGCGCCTGTAAATAAGTGCTTCTAGGCGCTACAAGACATGGGGAGGAAAGACCGAGGGAGGACAAGACAAACTATCTTACTAGGCCTTGTGTCATTAAGATCGTGCAAGTGCGACAACGACAGGTGAAGGGGGAGGCTGAGTGGGAAGTGCCAGGGAGAGGGGACGGTGCAATCGGGGCACCATTGCCCTGAGTAAATGCAGCCAGGGCAGTGCGGCTCTGGGTAAGTGCAAGGAGGCAGGGGACCTGTAGAGGTTACAGTTACACACCCCTAGCGCAGTTGGCCGGGAGGCAGTGCAGGATCATGGATGAGCCTAGTACCCAGTGAGAATCTCAGGGTATCCCAGCCGAGGGGAAAAGGAAGGTCTTGAGCTGTTGCGGAACTTCAGGTGGTCCAGCTCAAAATTGAGAGGGCCAGGGAGGCCATTCCAGAGGGAGGCACCTGCAGAGGAGAAAGTTCTACCCCCCCCACCTCTGCCTGGAGAAGCGCCTGAACCTCAGAGTTGGAGGTGGCTGAGCGAAGGGCTAGAGAAGGAAGGTGTTTAGTAAGAGTGTTGGAGCTAGTGCGGGTCCCGGCCCCAGAAAGCATTGTGGACGATGCAGAGGGTCTTAAACTGGATCTTTGCAGCCGCCGGGAGTCAGTGGAGAGATTTCAGGGCAGGAGAGAGGCGTCCTCTGGGCTTGAGGCCAAGGATAAATCTTGCAGCCCTTTTCTGGATTAGTTGCAGAGGGCGGAGAGTAGATGGAAGCAGATTGAGAAAGAGGCTGTTGCAGTAGTCCAGGCTAGAGAGAACCAGGGCTCTGGAGACAGTGAGCTTCTGTAGGAAAGTGAGAAAAGGAAGATTACTCTGAGGTGCAGGTGGTAGGGGGGCCTTCTTGGCAAGGTTTGTGATGTGAAGGGAGAAGGAGAGAGTAGAGTAGAAGATGACACCAAGGTCTATTGCCTTATAGGAGGGCCCAAGGAGAGCAGCCAGAGTGAGAGGAAAAGCGGGAGCAGGGGTCCTAATGAGAAGGATCCCCATCTTACTGGCATTAAGGGAGAGATCGTTGAAGGCACACCAATCCTGAATTGCGGATAGACAGTCAGGACTGAGCGAGAAAGAGGAGAGGAGGCTGATGGGAGCCTGAAAGAGAGCGGAGTGTCAACCGCCTAACACTGAAAGTTAGAAGAGAAGGTAGAGACCTGTAGACATTGAAGAGCCAGGGTGAGAGGATAGAGCCTTGGGGAACACCACATGTGGAGAGAGAGGTGGTGGAGAGAAAGGACCCAAAAAGGTCCTGGGAGGGTCGGTCCGGGAGGACAACCACTCCAAGGCCTGATCCATAAAGCCCAGGTTCGATTCATCAGGATTGCGTGATTGGCCGTGTGAAACGCAGAGGAAAGGTCAAGGAGGATGAGAACAGAAGGAAGGCTGGAGTCAAGGTTAGAGCGAAGATCTTCACAGGTGTTCAGAATAGCAGTTTCCGTGCGTCGGGCTGCTCTGAAGCCAGACATTTTTGTTTTTTTATATTGATAAACACAAACATCCCAAGGGCATCATGGCGCTGTTACAAGAAGGCATACTTAGTTACATAAGAGACAAGAAACAAAGGGGAGGAAACATGGGAGCAGACATAGATCCAGCCTAATAGCGGTAAGTGGTCATAGTGAATCTGCTGACAGTAATTTAACAAGTGTTCAGGCAGTGTACACTCTATGTGCCGAGAGATGGCAGGGTCTGTAGAGTGAAGTACTGGGCGCAAGTTAGTGTGGTAGTGTGGAGGGGAGTGAATTTAATTGAATAGCATGGTTTTTAGCATGACTGATGGTCATGGAGACAACCAACAGATTCAGCGTGGAGAGTATGCTGGGAGATGACCAGCTTTTTCAGGAGTTTGCCCAGAAAAGGAGCGATAGAGATCGGGCGAAAGTTTGCCAGGCAGGTAGGATGGAAGGCTTAAGGAGGGGTTGCACAAGGGAGTGCTTGATGAGAGAAGGGAAATATCCAGTCTTGGCTGATTTCTGCAATGTGGTCCTTGATGGTTCTGGAAGAGCATGGGAGCACCCTTTTGGACGACACTTTCAAAGATCGGACTGGTCTAGAAACATCGTAGTGGTGTGGAGAATGACGGACAAGGAGAGGCGGCCAGAGGTAGGCCAAGAGAGGTAGAGGAGAGTGAGGACAGGATGTCCTCAGTTTTACTGGTGAAGTGAGATGCCAGAGCCGTACAGAGGGCTTGGGAGGGAATAGGAGAGGTGGAGACTGCAGAAGGACTGCCCAGCTACGTGCAGATTTGAAAGAAAGACTTTGCCTGTGTTAGAGGACGCATATACGCGTGGGCTTGGATGTGGACTCTCTTCTTGGACAGGACAGAGTCTGTATTGCCTTTGGTGCATGCAGCAGGTCAGTTTGTCAGAGGATGCACCCGAAGCCCTCCACTTCCTCTCAGCCACCCTGCACTTGCGTTTCAAGGCGGCGAGGTCGCAGTCCTAGCAAGAGTTGCACTTGGAGGTAGGCTTCAGACGGAATCTCATGACAGGGCCAAGGATGTACAGAGTGTTGGAGATAGAAAGATGCATGTTAGAGAGTGCTGTGTCAGAATGAGTCACCTGCAGGTGTAGGAGGAGCAGAGAAAGTAGAGGCAAAGACATACAGTGATACACGCTTCATGGGCCGAATGAGTGAGAAGGTAGGTGGCAGTGCTGGGGTGGGCTTTGTCTGAGGAACAGAGTTTCAGGTGAGAGGAAAGCAGAAAGTGGTCAGTCCAAGAGAGAAGTAGCGAGAGGGTTACAGAGGTGGGATGTATGAGAAGGTGAGAAAATCCAAGGAGTGTCCGACAGAGTGTGTCGGACCAGAGAGTAGAATGGAGAGCAAAGGAGAGAGTGTGCATCGCAGAGATTGCAGAAGAGCCCAGAAGAGGTATTAGAAGCATTCAGGTGGATATTGAGGTCTCTGAGGAGAAGTTGAGAGGCAGAAGCAAGGAGTGAAGAGGTGAGGTTAGCCTACTATGAGAGGAAGAGGGAAACCTGGCCAGGTGGCCTGTAGATGTTGGTCACCGTCAGAGAGAGGGCAGGAGAGATAGAGAGCCTACAGACCAGGCATTCAAAAGGAGAAATATGCCCAGAAGCAGGGACCCACTTTGGAAAGATCAGGGCTACTCCAACTCAGGGTCGGTTAGTTATGGGCTCGCAGAGGATCTTGTAGCCATCAGGGAGAAGGGTGTCAAAACTCGTGACAGAGCTGGCCGTGAACCATGTCCCAGTGAGAGCGAAGACATCCAGGTTATGTTCTTCAAAGAAGTGGCAGATGGTAGAAGAGTTTTGACAGCAGAGCGAGAGCAGGTTGCCACACTTTGAAGACTTCTGGGGTGGGGTAAAGGCTTGAGGCACAGGCAGCAGAAATGGTAGAGGGGCCCAAGAGTGGGAAAAGGTGGTAGCAGGCAGTGGCATAGTATCCAGAGAGGAGGAGGAAGGTGCCAGAGAGGTAGGAGATAGCATAGGAGCCAGATATGTGTTAGTTGGAGGAGCGGGAGAAGGAAGGAAGTTAATGAGACGCGGGAGACGCCTATTGAAAAGTAAGAGATTGGGCTGAGGGCCCTGGACCAAGACAGTACCATTCAGAGAGACAATGAAGGTCTTGGAGGAGCGGAAGGAGGCCAAGAGGACCTTCCACTGAGTGTCACAATTAATGGGCGAGGAAGAGATAGGTGAGAGAACCAAGACCATATGAGGGGTCCATAGGTCTGCAGCGGGAACGACAAAGAGGATGTCAGTTAGGGTCTGTCTGGAGGAAGCGCTGATGAAGGTATCAGCGATACGGGAGGCCAGGGTTGGAGACCTGATCTCCTCACTCTTGATCTTTTTCCTACCAGACTCAGTGAGAGGGATAGGTGATAGAGTAGCAGTTTGTGGAGATGGGAGAGATTGAGAGCGCCATAGAGGGTGCGAGAAGGCAAGCAGGGAGCATGAGTGAGAAAAGAAGGACATCCCAAAGCCGACCGCCACAGTAGGCAACAGAAGGGAGGGTTCACACAAACCAAGGCACACAGAAGGCAACAGGCAGGCATCCACAAAGGAACGCAGGAGCAGTGTGCGCAGAAGACAGAGGGGCCAAAGGGGGGGGGGGACTTTGGGGGGGGTGGAGCACACTGTAAAACACCCAGATTCGTCTTTCTCAGAAAGAGGGAAAAAAGGCCTAGTTTCAACACAAACCACAATGTAAAGAGAGCTGAAGGAGGTGCTTGTTTGTTTGTTTGTTTGTTTATTTATTTATTGTGCGCACCAGACCCTAGGGTAGCAGGGCGCAAGAGAACAAGGAGGTTTACAGCTTAGTTAACGTTTGCAGGTTACAGATTAGTTAACGTTACAGGTTACAGGCATAGTGGACATTTCGAATCTGCAGGGTAGGGCAAGTGCAAGTGCAGATAAGGCGTAGCTAAACAGTCAAATCTATGGCGATCAAACAGTAAAAGCAGGTTAGTACAAACATTATAAGAAGACGTTACGTATAAAGTGACATACGCTATGTCGCATTCTCAATAAGCCATTTTATGGTGTTCTTTCTAAAGTTATTGAAGGTTTGGTCAGATCTGAGTGCAAGGGGTAGGGAATTCCATAACTGTGCTGCCTTAACTGGGAAGCTGGAACCTCCAATGGTGGCTAGTTTGAATCTGGGCACTAGGAGGCAGTTGGGGCTGGCTGTCCTTGTGAGTCTCGTTGGATTTTTCCTGTTGAAGCGTTCTGAGAGGTATCGGGGAGCTTTGTTGTTTAGGCATTTGTGGATAAGGGACGCAGATTTAAGGTTGATTTTTTCTTGGGTGGAAAGCCATTTGTGCTTTCGTCTTATTTCTGAAATGTGTGCACTTCTGGGGATACTTAGGGCCGCTCTAAGTGCATTGTTTTGGAGCACTTGGATTCTGTGGATGATTTGTTTGGTAGTCCCTATGTAGAGGGCGTTGCAATAATCTAGTTTCGATAAAATGAGGGCTCTAGCTAGAATAAGACAGCTGTCCTCTGAAAGGAATGGTTTCCCAGCTCGTATTAACTTGCATGTATAGGCAGTGGATGATGACAGTGAGTTCACCTGTTTGGTGAAAGATAGTGTCGCATCAAGGTAAAAACCTAGGGTTTTTACTTCTCTGGCGACCTTGATAGTGTTGCCATCGATGATGAAGGCGGAGTAGTTTTGGTTAAGTTTGGAGATACGGGCTGCCGTGCCCAGGATGATGAGCTCTGTTTTGTCATCGTTCAAGCATAGGCCATGGTTGGCCATCCATGCCTGAACGATGCTGTAGACTCTATTCACCAGAGCCAGATCTTCGACGTAATCCCCAGTAAGTGGTAAGAGAATCTGAGTATCATCTGCATAGTTAGTGTAGGTGATACCCAGATTATCAAGATCGTCAAAGAGTGGCTTGGTGAAGATGTTATAGAGTGTCGGCGAGACGCAGGATCCCTGGGGCACTCCGCAAGTGATTGGGATAGGGTCTGCTGCCGCTGCGGGGGAGAACACCCTCATGGTCCTGTCACTAAGAAATGATTGAATCCAGACTATAGCCTCCTCTGAGAAGTGGGCAGCCGAGTCCAAGTGATTACATAGGACTTTTTGGTCCACCAGATCAAAGGCGGCTGAGAGGTCTAGAAGGAGGAGGAGAGCTAGTTTTCCCTCGTCTCTGAGTGAATCTATTTGGGCTTTTAGGTCGATAAGGGCAGTCTCTGTGCCGTGTTGCGGACGGAAACCGGATTGGCGGGTGCCGAGGAGATGGTTCGTCTCAAGGAAGTTCTGGATTTGGGTGTATGCTACCTTGTCTAATATTTTTAGTAGGAAGGGAACCGTGGTGATGGGCCTGTAGTTAGTAGGAATGTTGGGGTCCAATGTTTGCTTTTTTAGGAGGGGGAGTACCCAAGATTCCTTTAGATTGCGGGGGATGGTGCCCGTAGTAAAGGAGGCATTGATAAGTTTTGTGATAAAGGGGGCTAAATCCCTAGCCGCATCCTTGATCAGTTGTGCGGGGCATTGGTCGCCTTTGCAATTAGAAGGTTTGAGGGTCAAAATGGTCTTCTCTACCTCAATTACTGAGACCTTGGAGAAACGGAATTGGGTGGATTCTGGGTTGTTGGATGAGGGAATTTTGGCTATCAGAGGTTGAGTTGGCAGAGAGGCTTTCTTTAGGGCAATTTTTGTTTGGAGGTTGGATACTTTGTTGGTTAGTGCCAGTTGTATGTCTGTGCACCAAGTTTTGTCTTTGATGGAGTCATCCTGTACTGTGATAGGGGTTTCCAATTCCTTTAGGATGGAGAATAGCTCCTTCATGCTGGAGTTGGATTGGGAGATCCTATTATTATAGGTTTCTTGTTTGGCCAGGATGATGTCTCTTTTGTATTGCGAGGAGATGTTAATTAGGTTAGTTTTATTTTCAGCGGTCGGATGTCGGTTCCAAGCTGTTTCGCATTTTCTCTTCTGTAGTCTTAGGTTTTTTAGGTGGGGTGTAAACCATGAGTTCAAATGCTTTTTGGGTTTACTGATCCGAAGTTTAAATGGAGCAATACTGTCAAGAGCAGAGCACATGGCTGCGTTGAATGCATCCACTAAGATGCCTGGGTCAGAGTGGTCAGGTAGGGAATTTAGTTTGGGTAGGATGTGGGGCAGAATATTGTCGGCTGTAATGTTTTTCTTGTTTCTCGTTAAGGTGGGTGTGGCTGGCGTGGGTGTTAAGACTGTGGGTCTTTTGGTGTTGAGGGTGAAAGAGATAAGGTAATGGTCAGACCATATTTGGGGGGTGATGGCTGTTATAGAGGGGTAGCAGTTGTGACTGGCAATCCAGTCTAGTGTTCTTCCCTTGATATGTGTGGGAGTATTCACGAACTGCGTGAAGCCTAGCACTGACAGAGTATTGCCTGTGGCCGTAGCATGATGGTCGTTGATATCGTTGAGCCCTAGATTGAAATCTCCTAGTACTAGTGTTTGGGAGGATTCTTTTAGCTTCTCAGAGATGACAGTGGTGATGTCTTCAGTGAAGGTGCTGACGGGGCCAGGGGGTCTATAGATAAGGTGGATATTTAATGTTTGGGAGTTTGCAGTCGGTAATTTGATAGAGAGAAGCTCGCAGGATTTGAGGGAGGGTGTGGGTGTGATTCTCAGAGAGATTAGATTTGGCGATAATTGCAATTCCTCCACCGCGCGAGTCTGGTCTGTCAGCTCTGAGAATGGTATAATTCTCTGGGACTGCCAGAGTGAGAGCCGGACCTGCTGCATCGTGGAGCCAAGATTCTGTAATGGCAATGAAGTCAAGGCTATTATCCCGTATGATATCTGCTATGTCAGTGGCATGGGCGACTAATGATCTGGCATTGATTAGAGCAGCTTTTAGTTCAGGTTCTAGCTGTGCTGTGAGCGGAGGTTTGGCTATAAGTTTATTGATTTTATGGTGTGGTTGGTGTCTAAGAGGGGCGGTGATTACCAGTGGTCGGCATATTTTGGGTCGGAGGTGTTCTAGGTTAATGTTATATTTAGTAATAGGTTCGAATATTTTAGGTAGTCGAGCCCGGAGTCTAAGCTTCCTTTGTTCTAAGTTGCAGGGTTTAGAGATGAGTTGTATGTGGGCACCAAGGCCCTCTGTAGGCAGAACTGTAGGCATGGTCGTGTAGATGATGGTAAGGATAATTGTCAGTTTGGAGAATTGTGCAAGGTGAACTGGGTTGGGCATGTGGAAGTACATACTGTTACTACTAGCTGAGCTAGGTGGGCTGGAATTAGTTGCCGTGGATGGATACGGGGCAGAGTTGGCAGAGTACAGTTCACAAATACTTAGCGAGATTAATGCGGCAGTGACGTACTAGTCTGAGAGTAGCAGTCAGATATTGGGCTAAGTGCGACGGTCAGATGTAGGTCTAAAAACCGAGGTCAGATACTGGGCTGAGAGTGATGGTACAGTGGTCTCTGGGCGACCATAAGGCACTACACAATAATACAGTGGTCTCTGGGCGACCATAAGGCACTACACAATAATACAGTGGTCTCTGGGCGACCACAAGGCACTACACAATAATACAGTGGTCTCTGGGCGACCATAAGGCACTACACAATAATACAGTGGTCTCTGGGCGACCATAAGGCACTACACAATAATACAGTGGTCTCTGGGCGACCATAAGGCACTACACAATAATACAGTGGTCTCTGGGCGACCATAAGGCACTACACAATAATACAGTGGTCTCTGGGCGACCATAAGGCACTACACAATAATACAGTGGTCTCTGGGCGACCATAAGGCACTACACAATAATACAGTGGTCTCTGGGCGACCATAAGGCACTACACAATAATACAGTGGTCTCTGGGCGACCATAAGGCACAATACAGTGCAGTGGTCAGTTAGCGACCAAGGGCACGGCCAATAGCAGTCATGAGGCATAAAGCACTAGGGGCTGAAAATGACTGAGCTATTAAAGAGGTGGCAGCAGTGGCGCAAAGAGGCGGCGGAGTTGGAAGCATAAGCGTATGTAGCAAACAGTTATCGAGGGTGAAAGAAACTGAGTTCAAATGTTTATGAATGCGGAATAGCAGAAGACATACCAGAAAGCACAATAGTGTAAACTGAGGGTATCCCCTTTACTCACAAAAGATTAAAGGTCCGAGTAGACACTGGCTCCGAGGCTCTGGAGGCAAACAAGGTGATTACACACGGTGTTTGTGATGCCTGGAGCAGCACGGGCAGAGTTTGTGGCCCCTGGCTCCGAACAGGCACCCAACAGGCCTTAGAGTGGCCTTGGAGCTGGCCGCCGGCGCGATCCGCCTGCCGGCGGTTACAGCTGATGTTAACGAGGCTCAGCCTCGGTTTCAGGCCGCGCTGCGCCCGGCATGCGCGAGTCAGGCGGCGTGTGGGGACAGGGTCAGGCAGGCCCCTGTCCGTGTTCCTCGTGGTTCCTCTGCTGGGCTGGGGTGCTGGGGGGGCTCCTGCCCTCGCCCCACGATGAGGAAGAGTGGAGTGAGGGGGTGAGCAGGCACCCAACAGGCCTTAGAGTGGCCTTGGAGCTGGCCGCCGGCGCGATCCGCCTGCCGGCGGTTACAGCTGATGTTAACGAGGCTCAGCCTCGGTTTCAGGCCGCGCTGCGCCCGGCATGCGCGAGTCAGGCGGCGTGTGGGGACAGGGTCAGGCAGGCCCCTGTCCGTGTTCCTCGTGGTTCCTCTGCTGGGCTGGGGTGCTGGGGGGGCTCCTGCCCTCGCCCCACGATGAGGAAGAGTGGAGTGAGGGGGTGAGCAGGCACCCAACAGGCCTTAGAGTGACCTTGGAGCTGGCCGCCGGCGCGATCCGCCTGCCGGCGGTTACAGCTGATGTTAACGAGGCTCAGCCTCGGTTTCAGGCCGCGCTGCGCCCGGCATGCGCGAGTCAGGCGGCGTGTGGGGACAGGGTCAGGCAGGCCCCTGTCCGTGTTCCTCGTGGTTCCTCTGCTGGGCTGGGGTGCTTGAACAGGATGTAGCTCTTACTATATAGGCAGTTGATATGTCAGGGGATTGAATGGGTAACTTGAAATAATTAATGTATGAATGCTGTTTAATACGTTGGTATCCCCAATAATAAAGCACAGTTGTCAACTCGGCCCATATTAGTTTTGGTTGAACTCTGGGACGGAGCCAATATTGAATCTAAATACAACTTTAGGGACTATACAATCAGGTTCAGGACTGTTGGGCAACACCG
Organism: Ambystoma mexicanum; assembly: GCF_040938575.1. Lineage (NCBI taxonomy): Eukaryota > Metazoa > Chordata > Amphibia > Caudata > Ambystomatidae > Ambystoma > Ambystoma mexicanum. Next base: position 1,559,134,728 of record NC_090937.1, on the reverse strand, counting down.
GCTGGGTTGCAGTACAGTAAACGTTCATAACCGATTTTATGCAATTTCTGGCTTGGGCTCAATTGAAGGCATATCCTCATCATCAAATAAATGCACCCAAAATAGCTGAAAAACATCTGTCTTTGGAGCGTCAAGAGTTGCTATTCAGAAGAAATAAACCAGTCAAAATCACTCTCACATGTTCATTCCATATTGACCTCCATGACATCAAATTTTTTAAATTCACATTCTAGCCTGAAAATGGGCATCACAAATAGGATTACACGTCAAAACATTAAGTGCATTTTCATAAATAGATAGCTAATGATAGAGATATATGTCAGAAAGAATAGATGTTTTGGCTATGTTTTATAACCACTTTGATGGGAGTTTTCATTAGGTCCAATTATGCCTGTGGTGCCTTTCAAAGTCCTCAGCTCTCTGGTTTATGTAGGGACTATCTAGGCGGCCAATGAAACATCAATAAGGGAGGACAGACCCAGCCGCAAGAAGATGGCCCACTAAACATTTGCCAGAAACACCAACAAAAAAGTGAATACAAAATAAAAAAGGTTGTGGGTAGGTCAGTGGAGGGGTTACTACATTCTAAAGTATACTATATTTACTCATCCAAGTGCCATTTCCAAATGCTGGAAAAGGCAATAGTTACGGTTCATGTAGACATTGTTTAGAAAGCATCATTTACCAGTGCCACCCAAAAACCAGGCCCTTGTACTTACCCATCCAATGTACAGTACACATGACATCGGCACTGCCATTCCTACAGAACAGCTGGACACTGCTATACCTCTGTTCTACTGGAGAGGCCATGTATGCCAAATTAGGGCAGAAATGCTACATTGCCTTATATCAATGATGGACCTCTTGAAACACCTTGATCCAATGCTTTGAAATTGGGTTTTCCAAGAAATACGATGCCATCAGTTACGAATTGACCTCCTTTGATTTGAGAACAGGAACAAGAAACCTTAGTACTAGTTTGGCTGTGTACTGAAGTGGGTATAACAGAAATACCAAATTCTGAGTTTGGAGGATACATCTATGTACTGCATTCCTACCGAAGAGAGGGAGCAGCATTTGTAGTTTCTGTAGTGCCTGTGCGCCATGAGAATATAAACTTCATTCCCATCAACCTGCTGGAGTTTTTTTCTTCCACTTTACCTCCCATAAAATTGGGGAATTCCCACCCACTGTCAATGCTGCAAATCTCCCATGGAGTCCTGGCTTACCGTAATGGTAACAGAGCTTTCCGGTATATGAGGCCCTATGTATTATTTTTAAAGATGGCCACATGTTTTTTTGGTTGTGAAGTGTGTAATGCACATAAAGACAGAATGCAGCCATGATAGTGTGGTAGCGCAGACTAGGGAATAATGTACCAATGTGCCAACATATTTACGCTTCTGAGAAGGTTTACGTGAAAGGTATGTGAAAAGCGTGTGGCACGAAGAATTAAGAGTGATCATTTGTAGAAATAATTAGGACAACCACACTTAGTTTGCATAGCGTAGGATGTAATCAAAAAGAAAATCCGAAAGACTGAGGTTGGCGAGAGCACCATATTCTTCTTACTTGTTCCCTGGGACCTCATTGGGGACATGACAGATGTTTTCCCTGATAGGCCTCAATGTTTAGTGAAGCAAAGTCAGCCTTTGTTTGTAACTTTCTCTACATGGGATTCAGTAGTCAGTGGCAGTCTACAGTGTATATATGTGTAACTTGAGTGGGAACCAAAATGCGATACTTCTGGGTAGCAAGTAACTACTGTATGAAAACGAGTCCAAAAGTTGGACGCTGCTCATACGAAGGAGTGTGCGGGATACAGAAAAGACATGTAGCATTGTGGCCACTGTGTGCCTGGGAGAGCAAAGGCTGATGGGGCCAAAACAAGATATGAATGGGCGATTATAATCCCAGTAGAATTCACATCTCAGAGAAAAGTGCAATGGAAGCCCCTAGAGACAGTGGCATCCCATATTGATTGGGTGGGTGGCACAAGTTTGACATGATGAGCCCTTGAAGTTCCCGATTTAACTTGGCAGTATGCATCCATACTCAAACAAAGGAAGAGGGGTTTTGGGGATCAATCTAGGTAAATTAAAAAAGACTGCACTGCTCATCAGCATAAGCAGAAAATATTCAATCTGACACAGCATCTCCTACCACTGATCTTATGTAGACCAACCTGCCTGTAGACCATTGCCCCTGAAGTCACTGCTGAGTCACCAAAGTGGAACCACCAACCGGGGCCCCCCTGCCCCTTAACTCAAGGCTTACTAATATTGACAGCTTGGAAACATCCCAAGGTTTCCAAATGCCAGGTTCCACTGCATTCAAATTCCTCTGAAGAGGCATCTCAATATCACAGAACATCACTCCCATCTTTAGCACTGAGAAGAGGCACTTTCTGATACAGTGGCAATGTAGTCCGCTTCCTTTCGCAGCACTTACCGTTACAGTGGGCCATGGTGACAGCTTCCTTTCGAAGCACTTAGTGTCATAGTGAGCCATGCAGGCCGCTTCCTTTACCAGCACTTACCGTCACTGTGGGCCATGCAGGCCGCTTCCTTTAGAAGCACTTACTGTCATAGTGAGCCATGCAGGCCGCTTCCTTTACCAGCACTTACCGTCACTGTGGGCCATGCAGGCCGCTTCCTTTAGAAGCACTTACTGTCATAGTGGGCCATGCAGGCTGCTTCCTTTAGAAACACTTACTGTCATAGTGGGCCATGCTGGCCACTTCCTTTCTGCAGCACTTACATGATTGCTGCATATAATTACATGAAGACTCATTCCCATGGGACTCGCCTCATGCAATGCATGGAGTCGAACTCATTCCCACATAACCGGCCTCATACACTTACTTACTGTCTCTCATTCCGACATGATTGCTGCATATAATTACATAGAGACTCACTCATTCCCATGGGACTCGCCACATGCACTGCATGGATCGGACTCATTCCTACATGATTACCCTCATACACTTACCCGCAGTCTCACTCATTTCTACGTGATGGCTGCCTCCAATTACATATAGACTCACTCATTCCCATGGGACTCTCCTCATGCATTTATTGAAGTCGGACTCATTACTACATAACCGGCCTCATACACTTACTTACCGTCTCCCTCATTTCTACATGACTGCTGCATATAATTACATAGAGACTCACTCATTCCCATGCACCTTCATCAAACCCTGCAAGTAAGCTTTCTCGGAAGTGTCCCTAAGCCAACCAGTGGACTGACCAGCTTACCCAGTTGCTTTGCTCTGTCACCGCTGCCGTTTCGAGGAGGCCCTCGAAACTTGGTATACTGCTAGCTCTGTGTCCACGGCACCCTCAAACCGAATTTCGTACACTTGGCGTTCCCAGGTCTGAAGTGAGACGAGTGCACCAGGACCGGAGTAATCGCGGTTACCGTGTTGCCCTGCTGCGGCAACGTCCTTTGCAAGTCCGCTGCATTTGTGACCCTCTTGCCCCTGAAGCCTGCTGCAGTGAAACTGGGTCGATTCATCCACCCGGAGCGGAGAAATGGCCACTGCCCCGTTTGGGAATCATCGCTGTATCTCAGGATCTAAAAGGTGCTGAGACGTCCTTTTTGCCGCATTCGAACCCGCAAGCGAAGTGGACTGACCTGCCGAAGTTTGGGTCTGCTATTTGGTTCGGGGACCGGTGAGTACTCAATACTCCAACCGGTGGCCCCTAGCGCAATACCCCTCACCTTTCCACTGCTATTGTAAAATAGCGACTCCATCCCGAACTCTGTAAATGCCTCTGCCTTCAAGTGGAGGTCCTTCTTGAATAGTGGGAACTTATTCTGCATCGCCTCATCCACCTTCCCGAGCTGCTACAGACCCCTGAAGAGACCTTGTTCTGCCCACTGGAACAACCGCGTGCATTTGCATTGCATGTTATATTGAGCACAAGTCTGCTCTCTTCTTAGGGCTTGGACTGCCTCTTAGTTAGGTGAATTGTCGATGTTGAACTGGGCCTAAAGACTATCTGCACTGCCTGTTTACTTGCCATCTAGGTTGTCTACATATTTCGTGCATTTAACCCTTTAGAGCCCAATGATCTTGTATATACATTGTATTGATAGTGTTGTGTTGGTTTACTTAGTGTTACTGTGATTCTTTTGCTATGGTCTATGTCACAAAGGCCTTGTAATTAATGTGTCTATATTTTTAATAGCTTTACTATCCCAGCGTGTTCAGGTGAGTGTGGGTGAGGCCCGACCCTCCTGGGCCTTATTTGGCATTGTTTTTATCCTTTCAGCCCCCCGGACCCTGCCCGCAGCATTGTTCGCCTCATGTCCCCGTTTCCCCTCTCCTCCCCCCTCCCAGCGGTCCCCCGTGGTCTGATTGGCTGCTGTTAATGCATATATTTTTGATAGCTTTACTATCCCAGCGTGTTCAGGTGAGTGTGGGTGAGGCCCCGACCCTCCTGGGCTTTGTTATCTGGCATTGTTTTTATCCTTTGAGCCCCCCGGGCCCTGCCCACAGCGTTGTTGCCCCGTGTCCCTGCTTCCCCTCTCTCCTCCTTCATCCTGCCTCCCAGCCAACCCCGTGGTCTGATTGGCTGCTGTTTAATGTAGCCGGCGAACCTAGTCGCCGTCCCAGCTCCTGACCGCCTTTACCATCCCGGTGTGTTCAGGAGAGCGTGGGTGAGGCACCGACCCTCCTGGGCCTTGTTATTTGGGCATTGTTTTTATTCTTTGAGCCCCCGCAGCGTTGTTCGCCACGTGTCCCTGCTTCCCCTCTCCTCCCTCATCTCGCCTCCCAGCCGTCCCCCGTGGTCCGATTGGCTCATTGACTCCTTTAACGTACCCTTCCAGGGCAGCCCTCTGCCCGGCAGCCCTTGCGGCTAAGGGCCCGAGGCAAAGGGCGGCTCCTACATTGGCGGCTTCAGGACATGTCTGAAGGTGTCCGCAAGGGAAGCCAGTGAACCCAGCAGCTAACAAACACCAACAAAAACGTTAATTGCGGCATGGGTGGGGTGTAGAGCAATTACTCTACTCCAGAAAGCCCCTGCCAGAGATTTGTGACCACCAGCCTAAATCTATTCATGGCTGGACTGTAAATGTTGCCTTGCATTACATACTAACATACTTGCCAATGTTAACAAGTGCCACACCTAGAGAGAACTGAAGATCTAGCTAGGATTGTGAATGTTAGCATGTCCAACACTTAGATGGAATTATGAAGATTACCAAGTCCAACACTTAAATGGATTTGGGAATGTTAGCATGTCCCACACTTCTTGATGGGATTGTGAGGATTAGCATGTGCCACACTTAGAATTGTGAACATTGGCCTTCGTCACCTCTGGATGGGACTGGGAATGATAGCATGTGCCACACTTAGATGGAATTCGAATGATAGCATGTCCAACACTTAGATGGAATTCTGAACAGTGACCTGCGCCACATCTAGACAGTATAGTGAATGTTCGCATGTGACACACACATAGATGGAACTATGAAGGTTCGCAAGTGCAACACTTAGAATTCTGAACGTTAGACCGAGTTGCTTCTTGATGTGATTGTGAATGTTAGCATGTGCTACACATAGATGTAATCATGAATGTTAGCAAGTGCCACACTAAAACGGATTTGGGAATGTTGGCATGTCCCACACTTGGATAGAATTCTAAACGTTAGCAAGAGTTGCTTCTTGATGGGATTGTGAAGGTTATCAAGTGCGACACAGACAGAATTGTGAATGTTAGCATGTTAAATATCATAACACTACCAAAAAAAAGCTCAACATTTCTGCATACTAATCTCACTCAAAACACTCACACAACCATCTCTCGCACAACAGCCCGCAGGCACTTCACAACACCCCAACAACACATAGGCCACACCAACAGCACACGAGGACTGACATCGATCCGATACTCGCACCAAAGCTCAGCACCTGGTGTATACCGAGTTGAAGCTGCCAACAGAACACCTCTCCTCTCACTATCCTACTCCATCTTCACCTTACTAACCCATCCCACCTTCTCATTTGCAGATCCGCCAGAGCGCCTGGGGACCAACTCCTTTGGTGACGGTGCGCGGTACAAATACCTTTAACATTTAATATACTAATATTGACAGCTTGGAAACATCCCAAGGTTTCCAAATGCCAGGTTCCACTGCATTCAAATTCCTCTGTAGAGGCATCTCAATATCACAGAACATCACTCCCATCTTTAGCACTGGGATGATGCGCAGCAATGCACGGGTCAGAATGTCCAGACCAGTATCCCATAAATTATTGGAGGGACACTTTTATAGCCACAATCACTTATTTAATGTATGCGCCGTGAAACCACCCTGCGCTCAGTCCTAAGAGGAGACCTTGACCGTGCAACCTCTAGGTAAGTCAGGGAAGCCTTAAAGTAAACACTAAACACAGGGCAGAGAGACACTGCCACCGCAAACACTGGTTGTTTCAATAGTAAAGTAATACTGCAGTTTCCTTATAATCTGAACTGAGAACAGTGTGGCTGCTATGATTCCCTGGCCCAAAGATTGAACTATGGAAGTACAAGATTTTAGTAAACAAATGACTTACTATTGTTAATTTTCTGATGGATTATTCTTTCCAGTGTCCTCACATTAGCTACATATTCCAGAAGCTTTCTAGAAACTGCTCAGCTGCCACTGGGTGTAGGGGGCTCCACACTACCTCTGCCATAAAAGCCACACTCAATACATATAGCCATAGCGTAAACAGACAGGGGAGAGCCGACAGGGAGCCTTCCAGCATTTGAAGTTTCCGAAAAAGCACCAATCGCTGGTAAAATATATCTATAGATTTTGTGAGACAGGAATGGTATCAAGAGAGACAGACTCAAAAGCAACAGTTTGAACACATTTATTATCAAACTTTGTGGGGTTGGTGTAATGCCTACCTGGCCCCAACTCCAAGAGGATTGTTCCCTCAACTGATGCTTCTAAGGGCCTTTGATGTACGCAAGTCCAAAACCAAAGTTAGTCTGTGTCCAAACCTAGGCTTGCCCTCACTCTTAAATCAAATGTGATATGGGTTTTCTTACAGGAAAAATGGTGAAGCAAAAAAACATGAAAACCATAGCTGGTTTCAGGTAGTCTTACCCATAGGTGTTTTGCCAGTTCAATTCAACAGTGTTGCCTTTGGAACCTTATACTTAGGGCTTATGCAGCAAGTCAATAGAGTTCACAATGACTGAGTCTCTTGGGGTTGCCTTCCCCAAGCTTTGCTCCTTCCAATTCCAAACAAAAAGACAGTTCCTGTTTGGCCTCTCAGGGTTCACCTCCCCAAGTTTAGGTCTATTTTCACAAAGTTCAAAAATGTCTTTAGTGGGCCTTTTAGGGTTCCCTTCCCCAAGCCTAGGGCTATATTTCAATAAACAAAAAGTTCCTCTAGTCAGGATGTACCTTTCACTGAACAGTTTTTTCAGGCGGCCGGGGGTAGTATCAGACTAGAGGACGCCAGGTTTTCGCTCCTCTCAGGCATGACACCTCTTCTGCTGTGCCTCTTCCACTCTGCTCTTTTCCCCTTTACTGTGCTTCCTGCACAACTTTTTCCATTGTGCACACTTACACCTTCTTTCCACCTTTCTGTGCCTCTTGCACACTTCTCTTTGCTTTTCGCTGTGCTCTCTTGCACATTCTTTGTCTGATTTACATGCCTCTTGCACTCTGCATTTATTTTGGGTAGCTTGCACCCTCCTTCTCACTTTTGGGTCGCTTGCACCCTCTCTTGGCTGTCCGGTTTCCTTCTCTGTCTCTTTGCGGTCTTTCTCAGTTTTGGGTCACTTGCACCCTTTTCCTTACTTTTGGGTCACTTGCACCCACTCCTGGCCGTTTCCGCGCCGCCAGTACACTTGCTCTGTCTCTTTATTTCCGTGGCTCTAGTGCTCTTTTCTGTTACTCCACTTTGCTTTCTTCCCACTTTTCATCTGGCGCTTGCTTCGCTTTCTTTTAGCTTACTTCGCTTTGCCTTTTCCAGCTTTCGCTCAATGGGCTGTTAACCTTTCTCAACGATACTGATCCCCACTCTAGCCACCTACACGCTACTGAGTTTTTCTGGCTTTCGAAACTCACCAATAGTAGCGCACCGCTGCCAAGCAGGTCAAAGGGTTCTTGTGTCGAGGTCAGGGTCTCCCCACATGCCCCTCGGATGCCCCTGGGACTGGCACACGTCCCAGTGGGAACGAGAACTAGTCTGAACAAGGCCAACAGACTGCCTTCCGTCCCGCTCTGGCTTCCTGGAGTCACAGCTCCCTCGCCATGCTGCAGCCCCTTACACACACTAGGCCAGCATCTCAGCGTCCCGCACTCCTCCGGTTCTTCTGGGATCCTCTTCCTGCAGCCCTCGGCTCCTTGGCTCTCCTGGTCCAGTCAGCATCCCCAGCTAGCTCTGCTTTACTTTCAAAATCTGGCTTGGGACTCAGAAGGGAGCCATGCAGCCTCCCTTCTGCTTCACACTGCACTGTTGAATTGCCCACCTTTTACAGACCTGGGGCCTGTTAAGGGGCTACAAGTGTGAGACCTTGGCCTCCCTTACCTGACCTTCATTGGGCCAATTAATAGGATATAATTTACGCTTAGGACCCCTTCTCTTCTGGTCAACCCTGAACTGGAGTGCAATTGTGTAGGATGGCAGTCAAGTGCCTGACCTCGCCTGACTATTAACGGCACAGACTAATGGTGGAGTGTAGTAGGGCTCTCCCTGTACAGTGTTGTTCCTATGGGTAATGCTTGATCGCCTCTTCCTCGTCCCAGTGCATGTTGGAAACGGGGCGGGGGAACAGAATGATATTGAAAATACCCCATAAAGGCTGAGGGAAGTGTGTGATGATCTATAACTGGGAAGGGGGAATACTGCGTTACCAGTAAATGTTACCTGTGGGAAAAGGAGGGAAGATGTTTTACCGCAACGCAAAGAGGTCGTGGGAGGGGTAAGGGTAGATTGGCCATCAGTAGGTAGGGGGGGATACCGCGTCTCGCCCGTCGATACCTCCCTCCCAGTCCCCAAAGAGCCTCCACCCAGGTGATCCTCCCTCCCTTGTCCACCCCCAGGTCCTGGATCCAAAAGCAATGGCCTTCCTCCTGGCCACCTGAGCAGAGGATCCAGGGGGAGAAGGAGTGGGAATACCCTCAGGTTTTTCACTATATACAACTAAGATGTGGAATCTGTTGAAGAGCCCAATCCATTAAACGTGTTTTACATGAAATTAAGGTGGAGTATAGCGGGTGGTTTATTTAAACAGCAGAACAAGGTATATGTACAGGACTCTTGTGATGTTGGCAATTATGCAGAGTCTACTTGCTGCTACATGCCACAGGGGCCAAATGTGTACCTTGCAAGGTGTTTTAAAATAAAAAAATCTATTTATTGAGTAATTCATGTTGTACATAGAGCTAACCGGCTTCCTGTGAGGGGGCGACACCACCGAGTCAAGATGGTTTGAAACCCCATGCACAGCGAGTTGTGTCAAAAAAGTGCATTTGAGATTATATTCCAAACCAATATGAATAAAAGCGACAATACACTGATTACATTCAAATACAAATTACATGATCCATTACATTTCTATTAATGCCACTCCGTGCAGGCGAACTGCTAGGTCATGCGGAAAAGATTGGTGCTTACGGGTGCCAGCGAGTTAAAGACATTGTGCCGGCTGGTACCATCTACGATGCTCTTTCTATTTATGCAGAGGTTATGAATCAATGCAGGAGACGCTGAAACAGATTTATCAAATCCCTAAGCTCATGTATTACAATCTTGAGATTAAAAGTAAGCCGTACGTGACCCGACTAATGTGCAAAAATAACAACGTATTAAACAGCATGTGAATACTGATCAGGCTGTAAAAACAACAGCAGTACAAAACAGTGTGCCAACAATGAAATGGCTATTTGAACATTGCTTGTTATTTGAAGCAGCAAAGTATGTACCACCACTACGTTGTGTTCTTTGCAACTGGGTGGGAAAAAAGCTGGAATTAAAAAGGGGCCAATCTTGAGAGCCTTTGCGGAAGGGAATTTTTTTTATATTTATTTATTATTTGTTAGGCGCCTATACGACAGAATGGTGTTTTGAAGCGCCATAAGGCAAGTGGGAAGGGAGCAGCGGAGCAACACCTTAGGTATACTACACTCGCAACTGTGTAGTGCAACTAAGACCTAAGAACAGCCTTTTTGCCCACCCCTATGCCATTTCATTTGTACTTGTAAGCACCTGCGATGCAGCACATTTCACGGCGCTCCACAATCGCGGTGTGGCCTTATTCTGTGGTGTTTGCCTTGACAATTTTGTGCATATTTGCATTGACTATATTCTGTGCTATCTGCCTCTGAACCAACTCGCCATAAACCTATGCCATCATAGTCTAGCCACTTAACTACTACTCATCAGCCTACCAGCTTGGCCTGTACTCCTACCTACATGGTATTATGGTTAACATTGCCAAATATTCATAATGCCAGAATTGCTGCCTAATCTGAACCATACTGTATAACTTGCATCACATACCGTTGCCTTACTGCATACATCAACTGTCACCTAGCAGCCCAACTCATTAAACTGAAACTTACTGCTTAACTGAATATATAATATCTTATCATATATGGCCTCATAGCTACTGTCGTCTAACCGGATCGACGTTGAGTCATCTTGCAACCGAACTGTTTAAAACCAAACTGTTTAAACCCTTAGTCTACTTGCCAACCAACTTAGACATATTTTGGCTAACCACAATTAGTCTTCTAATTAACATGGTTGTGCACATCCCAAAGACTATGGGAGACCTTGCATCTAGCAATTTGCCACCCAGACCTGTCAATTATACGCAATGGCTTACCCATTCACCTAAAATAAAGCATAGCCGCTCCCTGTCTACGGCCACTATACTGCCATGCTCAGACTGCATCAACCCTACTAATTTCCTTCCGGATTTTAACCAACATGTCACCAAACCTATGACTGACTGCACACATACAATTGAAAGATCAAGTACTAACACCTGAACAATGGATAAACGTATCTGCCCGCAAACCTACACCAAACCTACCTTGCCGTACTGCAATCAGGAATTTAAGACTGGGCCATGGACTCTCTAATGGATGTCACCATGCACCCTTCAGCCCTCTCCGCACTACGCTCGATCCTGTAACTTTAAGGAATAAGGTCAACACCTCTTACAAGCCACATCTTAAAATGAACTCTCCTGGAAAAAACAAAAAATTCACTAAACTGCCATATGGGAACATCACCTCTACCATCAAAGGAGGCCTCATTAGCACTAGGTCACTAACGGCCAATGTGCTGGCTATCAATGACCTCATAACCACCAACAACCTTGACTTCCTAGCTATCACAGAGACATGGCTCCAACCTTCATCTGGTCCACTGGTCTCATTAGCTATCCCAGACCAACATCCTCAGCTAAAGGCGTTGGCGTCGCCTTAATTGCAAAAACCTCCATAGGCAACAGGCAGGTCCCTAGCCAAACATTTGATTCTGCAAAACTCCTCTCAATCAAATTACCCTGATCACCTACACAAACAATAACGGTTCTTTGGATCTACAGACCTCCTGGCCCGCTTTCCTCCTTTGAGGAAGACATTTCGCTACTTCTCACCAACAACTCCAAAACTGGCTCACAAATCCTTCACTTGGGAGACTTTAACCTAGGACTATAGGACCCTAATGATGACAATGCACTAGTTATTAGAAATAGTATCGCTGAATTGGGCCTCACCCAACGGCTCTCACAACATACTCACAAAGGTCGGCAGTTAGATTGGATCACTGATGCCAACTGTAATATTAACATTACATCCAAGCAGCCTTGCACCTGGACAGATCATCATGCCATCCTCTTCACCTTACAAAAGAACACTATCCAGTATCCTGACAAACTACTGCCCCCCCCCTCCCAGACAAGCCAGAAACACGCGGAATATAACAGCCCTCAAGTTACTCCCACTTCTGCACCCACTCATGAACTCCACCACTGCCAATGAGAACCAAGATGACCCTACTCATCTTGTTGACCTCTATAATGCAACCATATTGGATGCCATCAATAAGATAGCACCACTAAAATCACACAAAGCCAAAGCCACCCTGCGCCAAGTAAACACTTGGTTTACCCCTTACCTAAGAACCATGCACATAAAACAAAAGAGTCACGGTTACCACATGGGAAAACCTCCCTACAATCTCTGACAAAGAAAACTTCACAATAGCCTCAGTCACCTACAAGTCTGCTATCTTCCTAGCAAAATGTGACTCCTATAATGACCGGATCCATATGGTTAAACCTAACACTAAGGAATTATGTAACATACTTAGAGCTAGAATCACCGATGGCTGCACCCGTCTCATGCTCCAAGGACTCCACCTGGTGCATAAGATTCAAAAAGCACTCTCAGACAAGATCGAGCTCTTACAAAAGAAAATTGAGACTAAAAAAAACTAGCACAACCAACAACATTCCCCAACTGACAACCCAAACTCCTCTACCTGATCAAACTGACCTGTTCAAATTCTCCTCCCTTAGCATTAAGGAAGTCGAGGAAGTAATATGAAGCCTAAAACCTTCCAGATGCATGGATGACGTCTGTCCAGCATCTATCATAAATAACAGCGAAGGAGCTTGCTCCGTTCATTACTTCTCTAATAAATGCCTCATTTTCTACAAATACAGTACTAACCAACCTGAAAGACGCCTGGGTCTTGCCCCTCCTTAGGAAACCATCCCTCGACCCATATACCCCGACCGATCACCACAGTGCCGATCCTTCTAAAGATCATTGACAGAGCAGCTTACCTGCAGATCCAGCATAATCTAGAAAGCAAAAGCCTACTAGGGTTGCGTCAATCTGGTTTCTGGCCTAGGCATCGCTCTAGTAACTCAAATTGAAACTATAAAATATAAAGGCAACCTTGCCCTCTTTCTTTTACGAGATCCATCAGCTGCCTTCAACCTCGTGGACCACAAAACCCTCTGTAGCCATCTTTCCTCAGAAGCCCACTTTTCCAATGATGCGACTACTTGGATCCAGTCATTCCTCAATAACATTACTACCAGAGTGTTCGCCCCGACTGCTTCTGCCTTACCTGCTGCAGTTACCTACGGGGTCCATCAAGGCTCCTGTGTCTCCCTTACGCTTTATAATATATTTACAAAGCCTCTTTTTGACGGCTTAGACCACATGGGTATCTCTTATACGACTATGCCGATGACACCCAAATTCTTATCCCCATCACAGGTAATTATGCTGTAGACTCCAAACGACTTAATGACATACCCATCATCCAAGCCTGGATGGCAGAACATGGACTCTGCCTTAACGACAAGACTGAGTTACTCCTTGTAGGAACCCAAGCTAGACTCAGACTCGACAATTTTTTATAACCTTCTGCATTGATGACAACAACATTAGGCATGTACATCGACTCCACCCTCTCCTTAGGAAGACAAATCAACACTACAGATTCCAACACGGCATACACCTGCAAGTTCATTAACGCCTGCAGACCATTTTTGACTTCTGATAATTGCATCACCCTAGCCAGGGCTCTTGTACTAACTAAGCTAGACTATTGTAATGCCGTATATTTTTTAGGCACTAACCAACATAACCTAAGAAGACTGCATATATATCAAAATTATGCTCTCAGGGCAGCAAACAACTTCCTGAGAAAACTCCACATCTCAGAGCTGAGACGTAGTGTTCGATGGCTCTCAATTAACCAAAGAATCAAATTCAAGACTCTTTCTCTCACATACAAATGTTTATACAATGAAGCACCTAGGTACCTTTGCGACAAATTTAAACTTAACACATCGGACCGACAGAATAGATCTTCCCATTCCAATTGCCTCATCATACCGAGGTTTAAACTATAAAAGGCAGGTGGCAGAAGCTTCCCAGTTCTAGCAGCCAAAACCTGGAATGCCTTATCTAGTATCAGACTGGAACCGTCCTACCATAAATTTCTAAATTCTGCCAAATCCTGACTCATCATGAACGAAAAATATCCCCCGCACCCCTCCCGCTGTCTCAGCCTTCCCTGCACATATGTTCCCATCATATTTTTTTAATACACCTTACCTGTACATATGCTCTTCCTGTATATTTTACCATGTTTCACCCTGCAAAATATTTATCTATGTAATGTAGCAGGCAAATGTCAAAGTATGTACACATATTCTCTATGTAATTGTGTAAATATGTAACCGCAAGAAATGTGCCCAGATGCCTTAGAGCTAGGCGCGCTATATAAATAATATACTACTACTACCACTACATAACAGGGCAAAAAAAACAGTAAATATACAATGGTGGTCCTACTAGGTCTTGCGGCATTCGGACATGCAAGTGCAGTGAAGAGAGTACAGGAGATAGGGAATTGAGGAGGGGAGGGAGCAAGGTATGGATAGGTGCTGGTGGGAACCCCAGAGGGAAGTTCTAAGGGGAACCAAGGGGAGGAGTCACTGGCTAAGTGCTAGGGTGGAGGAATCCCCAGGGTGGGATGCACAGCCGGCAGGCATGGGGCCCACCAGGGCAGTGCTGAAAGGGGGAAGAGTGCTGATGTTAACGGGAAAGAAGGCCTGGTAACCTGTGAGGTTCATGAGGGACCAGGCCACCAGTCTCGGCTGCAGTGGAGTGGTTTGCAGGCAAGAGAAAGGGTGAAAGATGTAGAGAAATGCAGTTTCTGGAACGTAAGAGGGTCCAGCTCAAGTCTGAGAGGGCCTGGAGGCTGTTCCAAAGAGAGGCGCCAGCCAACCAGAGAGACCTACCCCCCCACTCTCTGCTTGAAGGAGTGTTTGACAAGCAAGGCGTTGGAGTTAGCGGAGGGCTGTGGCAGGGAAGTATTTAGGGAAGGAAAGCTGAAGATAGCGTGGTCCCAGGCACCAGAAAGTCTTGTGGATGATCAGAGGGTCTTGAATTTGATGCCTGCTGTCCCCGGGAGGCAGTGGAGAGACTTTAGGCCTGGAGAGATACGGTCCCTGGGCTTGAGGCCAAGGATAAGTCTTTCAGGCCTATTCTGGATTAGCTGAAGGGGGCGCAGGTATGAAAGGGGGAGATGGAGGAAGAGGCTGTTGCAGTAGTCCAGCCTAGAAAGGATCAGAGACACAGCTTCTGGGGAATGCCTCAGAGGAGGTGAAGTTGGAAGAGGGCCTTCTTGGCAAGGTCCAAGATGTGAGGGGTGAAGGAGAGAGAGTGTAGTCTAAGACCAAGCCAAGATTTTTGGCCTCACAAGATGGTGATGGTGGTGTCAGGCAATCGGGGATGAGAGAGGAGGCAGAGGAGGTAGTAGAGGGAAGTTTGAAGGAAAGCTGTGCGTCATCAGCATAACACTGGAAATGAGGAGTCAAGGGGGCTAGGGGGGGAATCAGGTGAGCAAGAGGGGCAAGGCAGATATTGAAGTGCCACGGCAATAGGATAGAGTCCTGGGGGACACCACAGGTAGACAGTGAGGAGGTGGAGGCGAAAGGGCCCAGTTGCAACGGGGAAGGACGGTTGGTGATGAGGTCAACAAATCCAGTGCCCGGTCTGTGATGCCGAGGGTGTCACAGAATAATTTTATGAGGATAGAATGGTTGACTGTCAAAGGCGGAGGCGAGATCAAGAATGACAACAGCAGGAGAGTTAAGAGTCTAGGTTTGCAAGCATTTCTTCATGGGTGTTCAGGAGAGCAGTTTCCGTGCCTATGGATGCCAGGAATCCAGGATGATGGTCATGTAGGCAACCAACAAGTTCAGTGTGAAGGATCAATTGGGAGAGGGACAATTTTTCCAAGAGTTTACTCATGAAAGGGGTGGTGGAGATAGGACGATAGTTAGCCTGGCAGGAAGGTTCAGCAGATGTTTCTTTTAGGAGAGGGTGCACAAGGGAGTGAGTGCTTGAGGGATAGAGGTAAAGATCCAGTGGTGAAGAAATGGGTACAGAAGTTGGCAAGAGCCGAGGCAAAAGAGAAGTTTTCCTTAATGGTTCTAGAGGAGCAGGGGAGCACCTGTTTGGGTGAAACCTTCATAGAGCGGACAACCTTTAAGGCCTCATCAGATTATATGGGCAGGGGTGAGGAGAGTGGCGAGGGTTTAAGAGAGGCAGGGGACCAAGAACGGAAGTAGAAATGGGGGTGGTAGAGAGTGAAGACAGGATGTCCTGTTTTGCAGGTGAAATGGGCTGCCAAGGCAGTGCAGAGATCCTGGCAAGGAGGGGGGAGATGTGGAGACTGCAGTTGGATCGACAAGTTCCTTGCAGCTTTTGAGAAGTTCAGCTGTGTCGTTAGTGGCTCCAGAGATGCAGGCTTGGATGTGGGCCCTTTTCTTGGAGCAGATAGAGAAACGGTATTTCCTTTGAAGTAGGCGACAGGCCAGTTTGTCAGAGGATCAGACCGAAGTCTGCCACTTACGTTCAGCAACTTTGCACTTACGGTTCAGAGAAGCTAGATCGGAGGCGTACACTCCGTTGCACTTGGAGGTAAGGCTTCAGGCAGATCCTCTTAACAGGGGCAAGGTTATCAAGCGTGATGGAGAGGTGAAGGTTAGCGAGGACAGAGTCAGAGGGAGAGTCAAGAGTAGGGGTGGAGGAGAGACGTGTAGTGAAGCCAGCAACTGACACTAGCTTCTTCGGTCGGATAATGGCGAAGGAGGCAGGCAGTATGGGAGGCAGCTCAGTCACAAGGCTGAAGGTGCCCCAGTAGGAGGAGTGGAGTGAGTGGTCAGACCAGGAGATGGGGCTGGTGACTGGGTTAGAGACTCCACATCGAAGCCAGTTAGGACTAGGTTTGTAGAGGAGTTTGTTGCCCTAAGGAAGAAGAGTGTCAAAAGCAGTGACCGAGCTGGCATTGAACCACGTCTCAGTAAGGGCGAGGACCTAGAGGTCAAAGTCTTCAAGAAGGAGACAGATGTCAGGAGTTTTTGACAGCAGAACGAGCGTTCAAAGTAGCTAGGTGAAGATGATTGCCACCTTTGAAAGATTTCCAAGGTGGGGTACAGGGGCATGGTATGCCCGTTGGTGGTGGCGGAGAGCTTAGAGATGAGGAAGGAGGAGTAGCGGGAGAAGGGGGGTAGTTCATGAGAAAGGGCAGGCTCCAGTCGAAAAAAGGAGAAGAGTGGGTTGAGAACCTTGGGTCATGGTGGTCTCATTGAGATCGACATTGATGATTAAGCTAGAGCATGAGTAGTATGCCAAGAGTACTGTCCATGTAGTGCCGCCATTAATGGGTGAAGAGGAGGAAGGGGAGAAAGAGACCAAGTGAGGAGTCCAAAGGTCTGGGGAGGAGACAGAGAAGGGGATATCAGTATCAGTCTGCCTGAAGTAGCATTGAAATAGGTGTTAGCAATAGGTAGGCCTGTTTTAGATGCCAGGAGAGCTTTTTAAAGCTTTTTTCTTCCAGACTTCATGAGAGAGGTAGGATAGGTGAAAGAATAGCAGTTAGAATAGATCAGGGAGATGGAGATAGCCATGTGGTGGGAGAGGGAGGAGGGAGAGAAACAGACAGGGGGGCTGTATAGTGCACTAATAGCGCACCAGGCGGCCTAGCAGCCAACAGGCAGATGAGTAAGGTCCTTAGAGTAAAGCTAAGTCAACTGCAACCAAGGTGAAAATCAGTTGTACGGGAAATCTCAATATTTCAACAGGGCAGCAGACGTCAAATAACCCTAGAGGCAAACATATATTCAAATTGCAACTTTTGAATAAAGTGTTCACTTAGAAGTCCCTTGTTTGCCAAGCCTGCAGGTGTAAAGGACAGCTATAATGCAACTTTAGGTTAACAGACAGTTAAATTTGAATATTACACAATGCAGTTGGAAGCAACTTTTTAAGCAGAGCAAGTAGGTTAAGGAGACCAGATACGAGTGTTTAAAGGTCCTGTATTGAAAAATACTGCATATAAGGTAACCAGGGAAATTCAGTAGGACAGCAGAAAATAACCTATATTTGGCATTCATAACCATATGAGAACTGCAAGCGTTTCAGAGCCCATACAGAACTGCATCCCCAGATGCATGCAAGACCATGCCTGGGAAGGTAACATTTGGGTAAACAAGGGTAGAATTTGAGCGGTTGCTGGTTTGGAAGAAAGGAGGACAGCTTATGTGCACAGTAGTGAGAAAGATAAACATGCGTTTACCCATTAAGAAGATGGGGGAGCTTGGTGGCAGGTTACCGAGGCCAAAGAGGGCTCCGGCGATCCCGACATCCACTACTGGACAGGCCAGACTGGGGCATTGGTGAGGACCTTAGCCGGGGGACATCTCACACCTGGCGGCTCCTCATTTGGCTCTAAGAAGAGGAATCAGACCAATGAACTCAAAGGAGTGGGCTGTGTAGATGCTTCCCAGCAACTCATGGCGGCGGCCATGAGGAATTCACAATACCGCAGTTAAGAGCAGCCCCACTGAGCTATTAAGGTGCTCAAAGGACTAAAGCGCAGCTATGGATAATCACTTGTGGAAGGTTCTTGTAGCAGTTAATGGGCACCAAAGGTCTTATTTTATTTGCAAGAACATTATCCATCTGTATGCTGCTTTCCCCCATTCCTGTAGTGCCATTGTATCACCCATAGCCATTGACCTTAATCAAGTATTTCTATTCATTTATTGTTAATTTTGAATTATTTGACATGTAACACAATACCTCCCCTCAATCGCAAATGCCCCAAGACAATATAAGCTAAGCTTCCCATACCAGCCACTACCAAGGCATGATTTTTTTAATAGGCGTTGCGAGCAGTGCACGTGGTAAATCAAAGGTGAATAACCCACTGACATCTTTGACAATATACAGTGAGTATGCATATGGTTGTGCTTGAGCAATTATTCTAGGACAGACAAGACAGTAAGAATGTAGTATGGGAGCAAACATGGAGACCAGCTATGGCCTACTCTCAGCTTCCTACTGTGTTGATGAGCCAATAATGCTTCTTCGGTTAACACAATACCCTGCTCATGTGATGTACTTCTAGCATTCAACAGGACTGGATTTTTCAACTTCTCTAAAATACGTAAATGACAGAACCCAGACAAGTCCCGCCCGGTCCTCTCTAGATGGAACGCACGCCAATTTGGCAAATGAGGAAGTCTGGGCAGTGATGTGTAGTTAGGAGTTCCCAGTAGATAGCTGATGTATGGACGAAGATCAGACGGATATCCAGGTCTGCATCGCGCACTCAAACCCTATTCATGATTGATAACAGAGCCGTTTTTACGCCATCGAAATTGGGGGATGTGCATAAGGAAGTGCAGAAGAGGTTATGTTGGTCGTGTACGATGATTGAGAGGACAATGAGGCACATGATATTGGACAGTAGGTATCTTAATACTGGGAGGTGGTGTGGCCACAAATACTGAAGGTATGTAAGATACATTTACCACTTTTCCCCGGCATCTATACTAGGTGGTAGCGTTCATCCACAGTTTTGGGTAAGTGAAACCTAGGGATGCCAGTTAGATTTGTTCATTGCAATTGCCCTATTACGGCCAATTGGAAGACCCTACAGTCATTGTGTAAGCTGGGATGGTGGAACTTGGGAGCATACACACATTGGGTGGAATCCTTTCTTTTGAAGAAGGCTGAGAGTAATGAATACGATAAGGAGGCGTGGGCCCTCATGGAGGAATTAATTGCAAAGGCACGACCGCTGTCTCTGATCACTTAAGGTGCACTGGACAAGGGTGGGAGGTGTCGATGGTTTCCAACTATTGTGCCAGAAGCTCATTTGCCAGGAATGGTAATCTAAGGGGAGGTTGGATGCCAGTGAAGTAGCAGACAACCCTAAAAGAAATGATTATGCATGCATGGGAACCAAATTTCGCCATCACTGGGTTTGGTACAAGTGATTCTATTGTATTGTAAATGGTTCTATTGTATTCTAGTGGGTTACGGTATGTGAAAAATAGAGTCTATTAAATGAGGGTCAGCTAACTCGTAGTGATCATTTAGCAATGCAGTATCTGATCTCCATCTCTTTCTCTTATGCCTCTCTCTCTGACATTTCTTCTCAATCCTCCCTATTCCCATTCTTCCCCATTTATTTTTCTCTCTTCCTTCGGTCTTCCTCTCCTGGGGTTTCGGATATCTTAACTTTTCAGTCTCTGTATTCTTCTCTTTGTGCTCCTTTTCTGCTCTTGGTTGGGATGGTTGCCTTCAGTGCATGATTGATTCATCAATGGTTATCCCTGTCAGCAGGATGTTAAAGGTTTTATGTCAATACGCTTTAAGATTTACCTTTTTATATGACCTTGGCAATTCTCCTGAATAAAAACTATTCAAGTAAAAAAAAGAACCCCAAAGAGTCCCAAACCATACATATGTCTACAACATTCTCCAACACTCACTTATTCTGCATAGAATTTCGTAGCAAAGGATTAAGGCCTAAAATGAACTGATGACAGAGGCCCCTCCAAAAGAGCGAGAGGCATTGTTAGGAAGAGCTTGTTGGATTGCACATTCCGGTTGCTGCCAAGTTTAAGAGGATGCTCTCGAAAACGTGCACATTTTGTTTGATAAAGCAACAGAACTAATCAGCTGTGACAATTCCAAAGCCCCTTTTTAATACAATTTATTATAAATACTAATGACAAGGAAAGCAGCAAGCTTCAGAATTGGTATCGAACGCACAAGCGTTATGTTTAAGGACCAAACACCTGGACTAGTTAGTCACAGAAGAACCCAGCATGGGTCCCTAAAACACTCATTCTCACAACTCTGAAGCCAAAAGAGAACGTGACTTCTTAACATGTCCTTATAAATCGAGTATCATGAGTCAAGGAAATGTGTTTCCAGTTTAAATGTGACTTCAGTGTGTGTTTTGGAGTACAAAATGATGTAAATGGTAAATGCCTACTGCAGCCATATGCGTTATCCTGAGCCCCAAATACTAAAAACAGAAAATTCAAATAATTGTGTAGCATAGAAAAACTGTATAGTTTCAGTGACTGTTTATGTCAAATGAAACAAATGCAAATAATCGGATTTAGAGACATAGGAACCAACATACATTTTATTTCATTCTACCATCCATTGATTTCACTTGGAATCCTTGCATTTGAGTTTCAAAGTGACTAGCCCGAGTCTGGTGAAATGTAGTAGAGATGGGGAAGTTTAAAAGCCTTGTTGGTCTGTTCAAGCCTGTCCAGAAGATTTTATACATAAATCCCCTGCCAGATATCGCTGATGTATTTGAGTTCTCGACTTCAACAGGTGTTTTATCATTCAATAAGCTCTAGGAATACCATAACTACTCGATTAGCCCAGGTTAATGAAAAGGTTATGAACTCTATGCACAGCAAAATACATCTAATGAACACAAATGGATCTCACAGTAACTTCCAACTAGCAAAATGAATAGAATGTAACTTGTGGTAAGTCTTAAATATTTAATCATTAAATGAATCGGTGTCTTGTAAATTCAGATCAACACAAAATGTTCAGTTTGTAAGTAGAAGCAATATCTAACAAACTATGTTAAAATATGTTTTGAATAGGTAAAAAATGGCAGAAAAACATAACTTCCCCAAATTGTAATCGCGCAGCGATCATTCAACTATCTCAATGTGTGAAACAATTTACATAACCTGATAAGATTCGTTTATTAATTTTGCATATTCACACAAAGCTAGATCCAAAACACAAAACAGGCATTTCTTCAACAGGTGTGGTTTTGACACCCACCTTTGGGTCTGGGTAAACCACTTTTCTGTCAAACGACAGGGGAGGAGTCCGAAAGATATATAATTGCACACATATTGGACATAAAGGGTATAATAATGGAATACGGGCTGATGAACATTGAGAAATGAACTGGAGATGGGAGTGTATTTGCTTTCCCAACTTGATAGACTTACCCCAGTTGGAGAACAGTCCACTGAAAGAAGGGTGACAATGTTTGGAATTTGGTTTCCAGACATCCCCATGAAGAGTGGGTTTGCAGAAGGAATGATGCCAGGCTGATTGAGTCCCCAGCTGACTCTCCAAAATCAAAAGCCACAGTCAAAAAGTAAATTTAACTCCAATCAGCCCCAAGCTGTACATTTAGATTGACCATGCTAAATCTGGGAAGGTAAAGTGCAGGGTATGCTGGATAGTGTAATTTTATAACAGGAACACAGGTGCGGTCATTCCCGTCACATGGAGTAGTGAGTTTCATTAACGCTAAATGTACTTTGTACTGAGAAACAACATTTAAAACTGAACCCAGGGTGGTACTAGTTTGAATAGAATTAGAGGCTTAGGACAGTCCAGAGTCTTTGGGCTATAGATTGTAAAATAGTATTGCCTAGGGTGAAAATGTGCATTAATGCAGCCGGAGGCCATAGTCATAGTTTAGATGTTTGCACTACAAAAATGAATTAAATATTCATAAGAATTGTGCCAAGTGCAAACCCTGGCAACCCCCTATCTTTGAATGCTCAAACAGATTCAGGTGCAATATAGAAGGTAATTTTTTTTTTTTTTTAAACATTGTGCATATTACTGGGGGAACAATATATCTCTAGCCCAAAAATCACATGTAGATTGAATGCAGAAATTAAAGCTGCCCAAGCATGCAAATTCTGAAAATAGTACACAGACGAGTGAATTTAAAGCACCATAGTTACCTGTATTCAAAGTCACACCCATACACATATAGATGGCAAGTAACACTCCACAGAGCTTATCCTTGCGGTGTCCCTGTTGGATCTGTTTTTTACTAGATTCTACCCAACAAGTTTCTGTTTTAATACATGTTTTAATAAAATAAACCATACTTCTCTGGATTCAATTTCGGTTTCTTGTCAGATACTTGTTTTTCTGACCACCTGCAGCCAAATGCAGTTAATTCTGCTAGGTCTGTGATATAACTACTTCAGAAATTCAAATTAAACAAAATCAATACTCCTGTTTAGTGAAAGACATGCAGGTTTTGAGATTATATTATATATATATATATATATACACACACACACATACACACTGGATTTTTGCATAGTTACCCGTTAGGACCCTCTGAACATTACTGGCTACATGATATTCGGACACCCCACCCCTTTCCCGGATTTCAGCCCCTCACACATGAGACGGTTGCCTGAAATCGGCGAAACATCAATGTGGTTGTAGAAGGGCCAGACAAAGCTCATTTTAAGCAATATTTGCACTGCAACACACTGCACCGCGCCAGGGTGAGGCGACAGGTGGGGAGAGTGCACAGAAGGTCCCACTTTATTCTGGAGCATGCCAACTCTCACACCGTGCACCTGGTTACCCTCTGATTTCGGGCCCAGGTCCCTGACCACCCATCCAGTCACCTGCACTGCCTCCTGGCAACCCGTGCACTTGGGTCTGTATCTGTCACCCTACAGTCCCCTTACCTGCACTTATCAGACACACCCTATCTGTGCCTTAAACCTTTGCACTTGCCACCTTGCTGGCTGCACTACCACTTGTTTTTATCCCTTGCTCAGCACTTTCCACTTCTCCTCTCTCCCTTGCACTTTTCCCCTTCCCTCTCCCCTGCACGTGCACATTCTCAATGTCACTGGGCCTAGTAAGAAAGTTGTTTTGTCCTCCCTTGTGCCCCTCCCTTGCCTCGTTGCGCTCTGAAACTCTTGTGTATGAGCGCGATACAAATAAAATATCATATCCCCTCCACGTCTGCTCTGTGGTATGTCAGCCAGTCAGAAACACCCATTCTCAGTGCAGTTTACTTAAGAGTGCAAAGCACATCAAGCGATAAACGACTCAGTCACGACCCACAGGATCGTTGATTGTCAACAATTGATGAGTGTTATGACCGTCTACAGTACAGGTATTTTTGCTAGGTGTAAAAACATTGTTTAAGTAGCTTTCTCCCACACCATACTTGTCTTGATAATGGAAACAATTGCATGGAAACACAACTGCATCATGATGGAATGTTATCATTGAAGTATTTGGTGTTTAGGATAGAGGCATATTTATTTATTTATTCATTCATTTATAAAGCGCACTAAACCAAGAGGCATCAAGGTGCTGTTAGATAACCAGTTAATCGCAAGAAATGTCAGATAAGTCAGTACACCTAGGACATCCCAGTTCAAGGTTCATGCAAACAGCCTTGTTTTCAGGGCTCTCTGGAAGGCCCAGTAAGTGTTCTGGTCGCAGGGCAGGCGGAAGGGATTTCCATTGTTTGGCTTCAATAGTGGGGAAGCTGGGGCCTCCAGCTTTCGTCCGTTTAAATTTTTCTGGACGAGACAGTGTGAATAGGCTGATCTGGTGGGTCTGAAGGAGTGAGCAAGGTAAGGAGAGAGCAACATTGGAGCAGCATCTGTGCTTGATTGACAAGGTTTTGAACATGATCCGTTCTCATATCAGTAGCCAATGGATCTTTCTTCCTGCGGAAGAGATGTGTTCTAGCTTAGGATACCTAACACACATTTAGAATGCCTAGCAGGATTTGCCAGAACCAAAACAGGACCCCCGATGCTTGAGGCATGAGCAAGAGAATTTTGTAGGTGGGATTTAACCCTGGAACTACCGTGATACACTTCAACTAAAAACTAATTCCCGGAAATAAGGAAAGGGAGATTCGCACTACTTTCAATAAGGCCCGGATTTGAAAAAGGCGCCAATGAAACGCCGAAACACGTGTCATCCATATGGGCAGAACATATATCAAATAAATTAAGAAAATATACTTGAAGAAACTTGACTACGTACTTTTATTCATTTACAACAGAAATTTGGCGCAAAGAGGTGTAGGCACAAACAAACTACTGCTTACTTTACAAACGGAGCTGAGGGACTCTATGTCTCCGTGTTGACCTACATCCTTGCGACACAAGAATAAAATAATAAAATAAGAAAACCATTGCCAACCTTAATAGCACTAACATACGGGTCGCGAGAGTACACCTTATGAGATCCCCACTCAAGAAGTTCCTCACTCAGTAGATCTTTTAGAATCCAATATATATTTGAACAGAATGAATGATTGTATGATTGACAATAGTGAGATGCATATTGGCAGGAAATTCATTTTTTGTTGATTGATTCTGGTTACCACTAGAATTCTCGTGTCCTCGGCAATGCTGGAGACCAACGTGGTGGAAGGTACATTTATTCGATTAAATGCATTTCGATTTCTGAATACCACACTGTCTAACCAATCCATAGATCTTTTCTTGGTGGTTAAGTCTTTCTCTTCCTCCACTAGGTTTATTCGCAGCGCCCACTCAACTCTTTTCACTAAGATTACAGATATCTGTAGTTTTATTGTGTCTTCTGCCCCAATTCCTGCAAATATTACTGCAGTTGATGGTTCCACTCTCCACTCTTCAGCATGGTCTCATTGTCCTGAGTCTCTATGGAAGATGTTTCTAGGGCAGCTAGCCTACTGAAGTCTGCAGCCCCCTCTGACCCGGGGCCTTTGAAGGTACTTCAAGATATCATGCCCTCCATCATTCCCTGCGTTACTACAGCAGTTAATCTTTCTTGCCAATCAGGCATCATTCCCAATGATCTTAAGCAGGCAATGGTTATCCCCCTGCTCAAAAAACGTCACTGGACGCTTCTGTTCTTGCTAACTATCGTCCCATTTCACTTCTCCCATTTCTTATGAACCTGTTGGAATCTTTACTCTCCCCACTACTGTCTTCTTTTCCTGAGTCCTCGCTTCTCTGACTCTTTTCAGTCAGGTTTCTGTCCCGCATAGCAGCAGCAGGCCTCTGTGGCCCAGTCCTGGCGTGGTTCTCATACTCTGTTTTATAGGGGCTAATTTCTTTCTCTCCCCCATTCCACTCTTCCTTGTGGAGTCCCTCAGGGCTCTGCCTTGTCCCCTATACTATTCAACATCTATATACAGCCATTGATTAGTCTCATCCACTCCCACGTCTTTTGGTGCTACGCGTATGCCGATGAGACCCAGATTTTGGTCCGTTTATATCTTGACCAGACTGAGGTGTCCTCCCGGCTATGAGAGTGCCTACTGGCCGTGAGGAGCTGGACAAACAGCAATTGGCTGAAACTTAACAGGGACAAGACTGGGATCCTGGCAGTGGGTTCATCCCCGGACTCTGCTTCTTGATCTTCCTCGTTTTGGTGTCTTTCATAGCCCTGTGACTGAGGTTAAGAATCTGGGGGTTTACCTCTCTGCCTCACTCTCTAGGTCTGCTCAGGTGAATGCTGTATGAAAATCTGGGCACTTCTTACCTGTACTCCGTGGAGTACTACCGTACCTACCTACCCATCTTTGTCCTCAGGTTGTGGACTCTATTGTTACTAGTCGAATTGACTACTGCAATGCCTTGCATCTGTCTCAGCCTCTTGGTCTAATTAATCGGCTACAACGCCTTCAAATTCTGGCAGCTAGGGTAGCCACTTCAACCTCTTATGGGGCACACATAAGGGGTTGAGACCCTGCGCTCTGTTCCCTTCACTGGCTACCAGTAGCAAAAAAGATTGAATTTAAGTGTCTGGTGCACAAAGCATTCTTCCATCAGGGTACATATTATCTTCAGGATAAGTTTCAGCTCTATGCGCCTGGTCGAGCCCTTCTTTCTGCAGCCGCACACTCACTGGCTAGCCCCAAATTCCGCCATTTAAGAACTGGGGTCACGCCTTCTCAGTTTTTGCTGCAAAACTATGGAATAATCTACCCGCTGCTCTCAGGCAGGGCGAGAACCACTTACATTTTTTCGCCATCTTTTTTTTTTTTTTAAGATTCCTGCTAGCCTTTTGCAGATTGTGTCCTCCGTGCCATGATGCCCTTGGGTGACCGTGCGCAATACAAATTCTGATAACATTCATTGACCGAATTATGGGGAGGGATTATATAAAGTCGGATGTGAGGTCTACATGAGTCAAATATTAAAACACAAAATTATCATACAAGTCTGGATGACAAATATAAACGACCATGTATACAGTGAACACATACACCACACCCACTTTAAATAGTGATTCAACGAATAGTAACAGATTCCCAGCCTGCACAGCACTATACAGGATTAAGCAGATGTTTGTGCCCATCAAAATGTCAATCTAGAAACACTAATGCATGCTATTGGATATTAATTATGGCAAAACCCTCTTACTGATCACATTTGGAGGAGTGTGCAGATCGCTTAAGGAATACAATATCCAATGGTATGATTACAGTATGGAATAGCTTAAATAGGTACCAAAAAAGATCCAACTGGTTTGGGACTACCCATCAGCAAGTTGAGTTAATACTGCAGTCTACTTGTTTATAGATTAGTTACCCCGTCCCTATGATCCTGCTATCTTTAGTGGTTAAGAAGAATCCTACAAGTGCTTGTAGATCAGCATTCCATCAGAGCGGAACGGTTTAATAGTCAAAAGCAGCACTTTTTACCAATGAAGGATTGCATATTCTACACATAGGAGAAAACATAGCTATACGTGCTTAAGAATGCCTCAACAAAACTAATGAAAAATAACCACGACAAAGGAACATCACCAACCACTAGAATATTGCACCAATAAATATTCAATACAAGAAGTCCAACAATTTGTGATACTGAAACAAAATGTTGTGTCATTTTACCGGCAACGCCCCATTGATAGTAAATTGCATATCCTACAGAAGACCAGATGTTTATCGAAGGCACTCGTAGGATGCCCTTATAAGGGATCCTCTTCTGACTCTGCAAGAGGTTTAAAGAGACCTGGAGAGTGACAGGCTCCTCCTTGGTACGTCCCACGCTCCGTGAAGAGCCTCTACGCGGTCCTGCTAGGCCATGGCCAATACGCCAGCGCTGCATCTTCTTCTGACACTTTGCAGATCATACGGATTTGCAGAGGCTCTTGGAGAAGGGCTGTGAGTATTCTTGACTTGTAACCCAATGAAGCAGCTGCTCCCTGAATAGCGGAACAAACTGACGGAACTGCGATACAGCAGCAATCGTCCATTGACTGTCCTCCAACATTTGCGTAAAGCGTGGACAAATGGCTGCAACATTGTCTGCGCCACCAGAGGGGGTGAAAGAATTCCTGCTTCATTACCTCGGTGGAAGCCCTTGGTTCCCTTTGCAGGTGACCAGTCCAAGGTAGGCTATTTAATGATGATAAATGGTGTCCTGCGCTTTTCTCCACAGGTAGGAGGGTTACAATTAAGCAACACTAAGTATTACAGTAAAACGTTACTGAAAGACTTTACACCATAAAATCCCCAATTTTACATTTTTCATGTAGATATAAACATGCCTTACACTTTGAATATCCATTTTTTTTTTATAAACTACGTGTTAGATGAACAGTATCTTCGTAATTTAGAGTTCCAAAAAGGCGTTGGACCACTCATTTGATTCTACCAATATGAAGCCAAAAGGGACCCCAAATGTATGTGAGATCTCAAGTCTTTCAAACCCCTCACCCGCTAAAGGAACATAGCACAGAATCCCCCGCCATCCCCTCACCCCCCAAGGATACTCCACATATGTATTTAAGCAAATAATTGCAATCAATGTACCATTATGAATGGTATTTCCTAATGCTCCCTTTGTTGGAAGCATCAAAACTGCACTTCAGATTATGCAGCAATGGCGCCTGCAACCTGTGGTGAGGAGCCTCGATGACCGCCTGATCCTGCGGTGTATGTCAGTGTGTTGGAGCCAGTCTGGACAAGGTTTAAAAGCCAGGCTTACATGAAAGGGTCACATGTTACAGGAATATCATACATGCTCGTCTTACTATACAGCACTATAAACCATTCTACCGAGAGACCGAGTCAGCATAAAGCATTTCCCCTTGCTGAATCTGCAGAAAAACTGGTGGCAGCCTGTGGGCAGGGAAAAAGTTGCCCTATCAAATAATACGAGTTTGCTCAAATAAAAACAAACCAGGTTTAGTTTCGCACGTCATACCTTCTCGCTACAGGTGGAAACGTATGCATCCCCTCATGCATTCATAGGTCTGCCTTTACTGTTAAATACATACACTTACCGCCCACCCCCCCAAACTCCCTAACAGACACAGCTTCACCTCCTGTTTTAATAATGAGAATTATTAAATCGCCTTTAAGGAACCCTTGATGTCCAACCAAGCACACAAAAAAAGTGATTTTAAAGTGCGGCGAGTAGACCGATTCAGCAGCGTCAAGGTGAAGAGAGTCCAAATGCAGGAACAATGCATTTCTTCAAAAGACACATTTTATAAAGTGTCTAATGCCTCATTCCTCCAACTTCTAAGCCCTACAGTAATATCAATTAGCCTTTCCCCCAACATAATGGTACTCATTCAACACTGCAGGATGATCTGCTGAGTTGGCATAACTGGAATTCAAACCTTTCACTGTAGGCTGCACATCCACCTGAGGTTAGTGCTACCACAACTACGCCAACTTCATTATAGACGGGAACACGATCAAGGTAGCCAAAGAAGTGAAAACCTTAGGAATATACATCGACTCATCCCTTTCCTTCCATAAACAGGTTCGCTCTATAGTTTCCTCCACGGCCTACACATGTAAGCTGATAAGAGCAGCCAAACCATTCTCATCCAGCCAGAGCTGCATTACGCTAGCAAGAGCTCTGGTATTATCAAAACTGGACTACTGCAATGCCCCCTACGTAGGAGCCAGCAAGCAAGTTACTAACAAATTTCAGACACTACAGAACAACGCTTTCAGAGCAGAGCTCAGCATCCCCAGGAGAGAACACATCCAAAATTAGAAGAACCCATAACTGTCTCAACACCACAGACACAATCCTGCTTAAAGTAGCCTCACTAACACACAAATGCCTCAACAACGCCGCCCCAAGCTACCGAGCCCACCACACTGATACGTACCATATAGTATGCTGATTTGTAAACTTGTAATCTACATGCTTTATTTGCTTGCCTGTAAATTTGTAAACTATTTTCCTCATTGTAACTTGTAAACTTTTGCCTCCATTGTCATTTTGTAACACTGTAATGCATAGTAACGTGTAACCAAGCTGTGAATAACCTTGTTGCTCCTGCGCCCTCATACTCACGTATGTATTGGGTCTGGTGCGCAATACAAATGAATAAACTAAACTAAACTCGCTCAGTTTTCTTATCTGCTCAGTTTAGGGAATTACTGAAACGCCCTCCTGCCAAACAGCTATTCCCTTCCACTGGGGAGCATTTGAGGTCCACCACGTTGAATACAGAACTTGGGGGTTCTTGGCAGAGGACCTCTCGGACCGGGTTTGTGCAAAACCTCCGATGGGTTGTAGTCAGTAAGGACATCATATTTGACACATGAGCTAGAATTCCAGGATCTGTCTGTATCCTAAACACAACACTGGCGTCAAGCAATTCATTGGATCTCTCAAGCCAGGAAAACTGTAGGGTGAACAGTCAAACTCAGAATTTTGTGTTTTAGACACTTAACTCTGTCTATCGCAATCCCAAATTATCCAATATAAACCTAAAACTAGTCCTAACAAGTCAACTGCAGATCAGAGCTGTAGTTCAGTCTGGGAAATGCTGACATGGCGATCTACACGAGTTATATAGCACACTTGTTTATGATCTTAAGATGCTTAAAAAATTACAAATTACTCTTAAGGGGTATACACACTGCAACTCTCAAGCTACTAGCTGCAATGAAATCTATAACTCCACACGCAGAGACTTGAAATCTACTGCTGCAAAAAGGAGAGGACCAGACAACAAGCCTTCTCTGCCTACGCCCCAAGACCAAGGAACCTCCTTGCTGCCAGCATTAGACTCGCCCCCTTGCTGCTACAATTCATGAAAGCACTCCCACATTCCTACAATTCAGAAAAGCGCTCAAAACCCACCTCTTTAAGGAGTCTCTCCTCCTCAATACCTAGGATATTATGTCACCCCACGCACCACCTGATTTGCTAAACGCTGTCCACCCCTCTCCCCCAGCCACCGAGTACAGCTGTACCCCTCCTCTGTGCCCCTCTGTATCGTACCCCACCTGCTGTATATCAGTTCTGTTACCTCTGAAAAGCGCTCCGTTATGCATCTATATTGTATAACTCTGTAAAGCGCACTGTTGCTTTTCGAAGCTAGGTCTGCGCTAAAAATTAAATACCAGAATAATAAAACACCATTGTTCGCATGCCAAGGCTGTATTAACAAACGCCAATTGCTAGTGGGGGTGCACATTTTGTGCCCTAGTCTCCCTTCCCCACATGAGCAGGAGGGCAGCCCCAATAGTATCGCGAGGCAAGAAGCAACGGAGGAGAGTGTTAAGTGTTGCTAAAAATGTGAATGGTACAGGTATCGACTTAGAAGGGATCAAAAGCTGCTGTGCTGGGCTCAGGATTCACACCTGGGACGGCAGGTGTCTGGCGTGCACGTGCCATGGACAGAGCAAAGCCACAGCCACGATGCAATGCAAGATGATGCGGCTTCTGCACCCATGTTTAGGGAGGTGGCGTGGTGAGGAAGCAGATTGGAGGGCACGCACATAAGGCTGTGCAAATGTTACACCAGGCTCTGTCCAGGGCACAAGCATATGCCATTCCAGCTCAATGATGCCATTGAAGACAGCCCATGGCGCCGGAGAACTGGAACGTGGACAGTGGGTGTCGGATCAGGCTGCATTGCACAATGAAACAGGCCCGTTAGGGGCGATGGTTCTATCACAGAGGTGGGTCGAGTGGATCTGGTCTTGGCTCGATTGAATGGTGTTGTAAAGGCGGGCCCTGTAAGCCAGAGGGATGTACCGTTTTGACAGTCCATTATGCATTTAGCACACTAAATCGGTCACAATGACTTTTCTGTAGAAGGCTCATTGTGTTAAACCCTGAGGTTTCTGCACTCGTGGGCGGCATTTTTGTGACGGGGATAGTATACCAGTTTCGATGTCAATTTCGGCACAGTATTCTTGAAACAGATTGCCCCTGCCTAATATGGATTAGGCTACTTGGCGATGCGTCGATGGGCTAGAGTGCCCCTCCCACCCCCACAATTCTAGCTTACTTGCAAGAATTCCGACAACTCGGGGAGCATTAGGACTGTGCTTAGAGGATGTGGAATACTCTCCCAACCACCACAAGACCCTGCGGACTTCACCCCGGCCCCCACTACACCTCCCCCTGCAGAACCGTGCAGACAACTCGCCGCCCCTAGAAACCTGTGCGAGGCCCTTTGATAAGTTACATGGGAAGCTCCCGATTAGTGATGGGCCTACTTGATTAATGAAACCTCGCAAATCGTAGAACAGGCCTAGAAGGGTCAACGATCTGGCTACCGTCACCCCAACTCAATTCTAAATTCAGAACAGATGTGTGATCAGTTTGGGTGCTGCAATAACCTATTATTCACCAACGTCCTTATTTAAAACGGGTATGAACGCACAGAATTTCCTTTGGCACAATGCCCTTTGTTACCCTCTTCATTTTACAATTCCATTATCCTTGTAGTCGACGTGAACACTTCTTAGACCTCGAGGATAATCCGAAAGACGCAGTAACTATCGACTTTTTTTTCCAGAATTGCTGCAACTCAGCACAAAAGGGCGCACCATTCCAAGCTGGGCAGCCAATGTTCCTGCGCCGTGGGACATTGCGAGGCGTGGACTGCCGGCTGCCGCAGCCACTTACAATTTGGACTGCAGCAATTTGGCTCTTCGCAAACACTACATACTTGAAGGTGCACCAGAAAAAGAAAAAGAAAAGAAAAAAAAACATTAAAAGACTGCCATTGCAACTGCTGGATGAATATTCCCATCATCTTTTTAAATACACCATTATGGAAAAGACGTACAAACAGCAAACCTGACAGATTAGCATCGCACTAGTGTTGAAGGCAATCAAAAATTACCAAGATTTCCCAAAGTTGCATCGAAGAAAGAACTAGCAGCTCATTGACTGATGTATATTATCTTATATGAATCACATGACTCATTTAAGAGCAACAAAGAGCAGCATTATTCATCTGTGCTAAAAATCATTAACGAGTAAGAAGATACAAGAAAAGTATGCCCACTGTAGCAACATATGAAGACGCCTCCGGGCTTCATGGTTCCTTTCTGCATGGAGCACGGGAGCTTGGGTGCGCAAGTATGCATGCATTTATGTGTGTGCACATGTGAATGATGTGTATGCATGGGAGGGGGTGTGTTTGTCGTATGAATGGGAGTGCAGTGTGCGAATGTTCAGGCTGGATGCACTTGTGGGTAATGCAATGTGAATATTCTCGGTGCATGTGTGAGTGAATGGAGGAAAAGGTGCATGGGCGAGATGGGATGGTGTGAGTATGAGGCACTGCAGGAACTAATGGGGAATTGGAGAATTTGACATTTCCTTAAAGTGACAAAGCATGTTTACTGAAATGTTTAAGCAATGCCAACTTGATGAGGGTCATTACGTGGCCAGACTAGCCTTTTGGTGCAGCCAGTAGAGCCATTTCTTACTGTGGCATGACATTTTGGGCATCTATGATAAGGCAAGCGTGATCAGTGTTAATACATGGCTAGATTGGATTACATTGGTGCAGCCAGTTTGGACAGGTTTACTTATTGTGGTACGGCATTTCTCCGGAGGATAGCTCGGGGGCAACACCCTCACCTTAGACAAGACAACGCAGAGCAACACAGGTTCGATACCCGGGTCAGTGCTTAGAAACCTCTGGGTATTAAGCAAGTTTTAAATAACCAACTACAATTTCTAATGGCAACAGCAGTATGTTCTTATGTGTGGGTACTGACATATTGACAGAACTAGCTTGAACAATATTCTCTGCTGTGTAAATATGGGCATATAATGGCGCAGCCTTCACGGAAAAGTATGGGCACAGCCAGTGTGAATGGTTTGTACTGGCATATACTGTAGGAAAAGGCACCAGGAAAATATGTTGGGGAATGCTCCTGTGCACTGCTGGTGACTCACCCTCTTTCCAGGGAGCAGGAGCTCCATCCGACCACTGCAGGAGCAGTGGCGAGGCCAGCAAATGAAATACTCTTCATAGCACACACGCGGTAAGCAGACTGCCAAATGTGCATGAATACCGTTCTGTGCATTATTCTTCAGTGCAACCTAGCTATTTAAAGCTCAGAAGGAAACTAGCAGAATCGCTTCAATTGCATCCGATTTACTGCACTTTAAACTGAAATCGCTGTGTGAAACCCTTTTTTCGCCTTTGTACACCACGAGGAGTGTATGTTCCAAGATGGCCGCCCAGGGGCCTGATGCTCCACCACCCAGTAATCCATCCATATGCTGCTAGGCTCGGATTGGTCACTGGTGCCTGCTTAAACACCAATCCGGTGCCGGCAGGCGTAAGCCGGCCCACCTGCCCAAGGCCCAGGAACCAAGGCCGATTCCTGTCCTCAGCCTGCCACCAGCCTGCACGCCGACGGCGTTCGCCAGGAATGTTGCCCAACATCCGTCGTCCATGGCTATAAGGTGACATTATCTTGCAATGTCATCAAATATCTGGACCAGCCGCGAGCCGGTTATCCTGCACTACCTGTGAAGCGTGCCATACCTGCATAGTGCACACCATGCAATCCGTCATGCATTTGCCGCTGTAAAATACCAATCTCTACCCTCTACCGACCCCCATCGCAGCCGCGACTATCAGGGACATATGTTCACTCCCAGTACCTTGAATGCACGTACGCGCTGTGCCCATACTAAATACTCTCGCTCCTATCATCATTCTGAGCATTGCTAACGCCTCCAACGGCCCATTGACCCTGCTGCTGCTCCCTTCTACAGCTCACAGTGCATGGTCATGCAAACAGAGTACTATCATAAACCTAATCACTGACTCAATTCTTGCCCGCGCATTGTGCCTCACTACACGGGAACAGGCACGAGGATTCTATCACATGCGCCTACGTATGCCCCTTCGAATGTCTGATGTGAACTCTGCCTTTTGAATGCATAATACCATGCATTGTCTGACTCATGTATCCAAATGTAAGCCCTGCCATTTGATTGCTAACCTCTGTGCTTTACCCGATTCATGCATCCTATTGTGAGCCTTGCCATTTGATGACTGCTAGCCTCTGTGCATTACCTAACTCATAATTGTGAGCCTGTCATTTGATTGCCAGCCTTTGCGCATTATCTGACTCACTCATCCAATTGTGAACACTACCATTACTGCCTACCCATTTGTATGCGTAGTCGCTGCACAAGCGACCATAACTCTACTGGCAGCTAAGTTCTAAGCCAACTGCGAGCCTAGTCTTTACTGAATACATACCTTATATATCCCTCCCTGAATATTCCACTGTCCATGAATATGTGCTAACACCTACCTCTTCCAAGACGAACACTTGGCTCTTGCTCATAACCCGCATTTGAACTACTGGAAATTCTTCCAGTCACAGCCACATTTTGACTTATTGACTAACATGACAGTACAAAGCATCACTGACCTCACTTTCGTTGCCTTACTACTCTTGACCTTCAGTCTCGTGAACTATTTCAAGGAGCCCACACCAGAGAAGACCAGACTAGTCCCACATAACCTGTTAAACATGGCTCCTAATACTTGTAGTCCTGCCTTGTGTATGTCTCTAGGACAATACACTACAGCCCCATGTACTACGATTACTAGAAATCTCAAATCGCGCGCCAGACTTCCTAAACTGTATGGACCTTTGACTAGATCCCTACCACCCACTAATAAGAAAACAAACGATCTCCACAGTGGGGTTATCAACTCTGCTAACCGATCCACTTCCCCATCTGCTCTGTGCAGCATGGCAATTCAAACAGGTACAGCCCTGACCAAGCACATGGTGCCTAGTACCCATATTCCATGTTTGACTCCAGCCATAGAGGATCAACCCATTAAAATGAGCTCTTTCTTAATGTAAGATCCCTCGTGGCACATGCTATTGACATATCAAACCTAATTACAGAAGGCGACCTGGACTTCCTAGCTATAACAGAGTCCTGCCTACACAATGCCGCGGGACCAGCACTCATGCTAGCCATCCAAGAAGGTTACACCATTTCTAGACAAGATAGAGAGGAATCCCGAGGCGGTGGAATAGCCATTATATCCAGAGAAAGCCTTTCAGTGAGACTGGTCCCTCACCAAACTATTCAATCATGTGAAATCCTCTCTGCCAAACTACCATTAAATAACTCCCAATCACTTACCATGCATGTAATATACAGACCTCCTGGTCCCCTCGGATCATTAGAGGGGGATTTGCATAACATACTTGCTAATAACCTCAAACCCACCTCCCGACTTCTGTTGCTAGGCGACTTTAATTTAGGTTTCAATGATCCAGCAGATAAACATGCCCAGGAAATTGCCAATTCCCTTGATGCTCTTGGACTATCACAAAAAGTAAACAAACCTACCCATATTAAGGGCAGAACCTTGGACTGGGTAGCCGATTACAATTGCACAGCTACTATTACCTCCATCTCCCCTCAATCATGGACCGACCACTCCCTTGTGTCCATCACACTATCAACTACTAGACCACAACTCTTGGGCTCACAAAAAGCGCCACTTTCTCTAACCAGAAATAAAAAGATTACTACAGTGGACAACGTGATTCCTAATATTCTACCAACCTTAAGTTCTCTGCCGGATCATCTTGACCAAAGTACCCTTGCGCAGGAATACAATAACATCATGCTTACCACTTTAGATAAAATTGCCCCAGTTAAACTGAGACCCCAGCAAAACTAAAGCACACCTCAATAAGTGGTGCACTCCTAAACTAAAGAATTACGCATACTGAAAAGAAAGTGTAAAGCCGCCTGGAGACTAAGCCCGTCCAGCGAGAATAAAAAAAAAGCTAACCACAATGTCAACGCAATACAAAAATGAAATCTATCTGGCAAAATGAAATTCTTACAATGAACGTATTGCCAAATCCAACTCAAGTATGACAGAACTATTTATCATACTAAAAGAATTGGAATCACCGATCCCAAAACAAGACGTATGCAAGAAAAACAAAACCTGGTCAATTACGAACTGCTCAAAAGGCTTACCTGGCTCGTCGCCTCTCGGCTGGCACCACTCCGGACATTCCACTCCCGCTGAAGAACACCGCGACCTACAGGAAAGAAAACACAGGTTAGCAAAGGCAAGACTTTGCAGCGCTGCGCATAGCGCTTACTTACCGCATCATAGCGCTATTAATGCGCCATCA
The DNA here is from genome assembly GCF_040938575.1 of Ambystoma mexicanum. NCBI lineage: Eukaryota > Metazoa > Chordata > Amphibia > Caudata > Ambystomatidae > Ambystoma > Ambystoma mexicanum. The sequence goes on along the minus strand of NC_090937.1, from coordinate 1,559,097,653 downwards.
TTTACCAGCAGGGCTCAACCAAGCCAGTTCGCCGCGCCGAAGCTCTGCATACCTAAGGGAGAAAAAAAGACATTTTAAACAAAGAAAGGCATGCAGGATAGCAACAAAACTAAAGAACAGCAATAAGACCTACCTGAACAATATCAAACGGGCCGGCGTTAGTGTAGTAACTGGACCGCACTCGCCCATGAAAGACAATGCTCCCCTGCAAAGAAGGCATGACGGAGAGCATGCCTAATTCTTCCACAAGGCGAGGGGAGGGCGCCAGAGGGACTGAAATCCTACAGGGGTGGAGGGAGGATACTTACCCCAGTCGGTCAGTCTTGAACACAGTCCTCCTGTATTTTCAGGCAGAACCTTCCCCGCAGACCACATCAGGGCAAAGCTGAGAAGCATACCACGACTAACCCGGCTGGGTGGCGTCCCTGTGGATACCAGGTGAGCGTAACAGAACGCGAAGCCTACCATAACAAATCCAACTGGGCGCCATGGAGACATCAGAAATGGACCAATTGGCCCAATTACTAGGAGAGCTTCTTGCTGAGGTTCATTCTGCCCGACAAGAGACTAATGCCCTCCGGAGAGACCTAAAAGTGACCAAAGAATGCACTGAAAAGATTAGCAGGCAATACTTGCAATCACAGGCAGGACAGACGCCAATCCAACGATTCAAAACCCTGCCATACCACCCACTCCGGTACAGATCACGTTACCTGGAACAGTGCCCCTGGCACCACCAGAAAGGTTCTCAGGCGACCCACGGAAGTATGCGGCATTCATCAATCGGTACCGCCTTCATTTTCTTTGTAGGCCTGGAGCATTTCCAAACGACCAAACTCGGGTAGCTTTTGTCTCATCATACCTGAGTGGTAGTGCAGCAGATTGGTCGGTGCCGTTGGTAACCCACGACGATCCTCTATTACATGACTTTGGGGGGGTTCCAGAGACAAATGGAAAAAATGTTTGGCTCGCCATACTCAGGAACAAGCAGTAGACAATGAACTCTTGTCCCTCCGACAGTGGAAACAGGACTTGTTAACGTACATTGCTACCTTCAACAGACTGGTTGCCGAAACTAGGTGGCCAGAAAACAAAAGAACCACGTTATTCCATCGAGGCTTACGAGGCGAATTAAAGGACGTCTTAGCCCAGTTGGTTGATCCACCCAGAGACTGTGCAGAATTCATAAATCTGGTCGTGCAGCTAGACCACCGGTTGCAGGACCGAAAGGCAGACCGGTCTAAGACGGACCCTCGGACGGTGTATGTTTGACCAAGGGAAAACACACCCCATGTACCTGAAAATGCTGTAGAACCATGCAGATTGGAGGGATACGGCCTCCATTAACAAAACAAGAGCGGGACAAAAGAAGACAACAACAGCTTTGTTTGTATTGTGGGAAACCAGGACATTTCCTGAAGGACTGTCCAGTAAAACCCCCAAGAAGAACAGTAGCGCCACAGAGAAGGATGAAGCTAAGGAATCGGAAAACTACCAAGCTCGACAAACGTAGAGGTCAGTTTGTCGAGTGAGAAGAAAGAGTTGCTGACCTCGCACTTTGCATTACCAGTGATCTTAATTAACCACCAACAGTCGTCAAGAATGCACGCCGTTGAAGCATACATCGATAGCGGAGCAGTTGGAAATTATATTGGACAAGAACTGGCAGCAGAGATGGGGCTTCCTTTGTGTTCTAAGCCAACTATGGACAAGGTAACCACCGTGGATGGGACAGAAATCGCTTCCGGACCAGTAACCCAGTGCACAGCCAGGGTAACCTTGCTGTGCTAGGACGGACATCGGGAGTCCATTTTATTCGATCACATCAAGGCACCTCAGTTCAGGCTAATACTAGGAATACCATGGTTGGTTGCTCACAACCCTTTGATAGACTGGCGGGCACGAACATTAACCTTCCCCAGTGACTGCTCCCCTGCCTGCTATTACCAAGAGGAGAAACCCGATGTCTGTATCCCCATGACTCCCGGAGCGACAGTATCAACCCTGGGAGCAACTAATACCTTGCCAAATGAATACCATGATTTCCAGGATGTTTTCCAAAAGGACCAAGCCAATACATTGCTGCCGCACAGGCCCTATGACTGTCAGATCAACCTTGTTCCTGGTGCACAAATCCCTTGCGGCAGGATCTACGCTCTCACAGAACCAGAAAACCTTCATTTGAAATCCTATTTAGACCAGTACCTTGCAAACTGATTTATCCGTCCTTCGAAGTCCCAGCAGCCAGTCCTTTGTTCTTCGTACCGAAAAAGGAAGGAGACTAGAGAACCTGTATTGACTACCGCACATTGAACCAGATCACCATGAAAAACTGCTACCCCTTGCCACTTATCCCTGAGATGCTAGACCAAGTTAAAGATGCCCAGATTTATACCAAATTGGACCTTCGAGGAGCGTACCACCTGCTCCGAGTCAGCAAAGGAGATGAATGGAAAACCGCTGTCCGTACTAAGTACGGCTTGTTTGAATATCACGTCATGCCCTTCGGGTTATGCAACGCTCCTGCGGCATTCCAGTATTTCATGAATGACGTCTTAAGGGAGTTAATTGATTTGTGCGCCTTAGTTTACATAGACGACATCTTAGTATACTCAGCCTCGGAACAAGATCATATCGGCACGTTCGTTCAGTCCTCACCAAGCTCCGTCAACATCGCTTGTTTGCAAAGCTTGAAAAATGCTTTATTCACGTCACAAAGTAGAATTTCTTGGTTTTATCCTTACTCCAGGAGGCATCAGAATGGACGTGCACAAGGTAGATGCCATTCTAAAATGGCCTTCACCGACGTCTCAGAAAGAGGTACAAAGCATGCTGGGCTTTGCGAACATCTACCGCCGATTCATCCCAGACTTCTCTCAGGATGTGCACCCAATCACAATACTATTACGAAAAAACAATAAAAAGTTTGCTTGGACCGAAGAAGCAAAAGAAGCCTTTCAGGAACTTAAACGAAGGTTTACCTCCGCTCCAATCCTGCGACATCCTCGTCCAGACCTCCCTTATGTCATTGAAACTGATGCGTCCAGTCTCGCAATGGGGGCTGTCCTTTCACAGAGAGACCCGGAAACCGGCCAGCTACAATCTGTGGCCTTCTGGTCGAAAAAGTTCTCACCTCCAGAGATTAATTATACCATCACGGACAAGGCACTCCTGGCTGTCAAATCCGCCTTTAAAGCCTGGAGGCACTACCTTCTGGGGGCCAGACACACCATTACAGTCATCACAGACCACCAAAACCTGCAATATCTCAAAAGAGCCAAGGGCCAGTACGCGCGCCAATTACGGTGGGCTCTTTTTCTTCACCGAATATGATTATGTAATCACATTTCGACCAGGAGTCAGAAACGGAAAGGCAGATGCCTTATCTCGCATGGACATAGATGAAATAGTATATACAACTCCAGACCCAGTACCTATTATACCTGAAGACAAAGTCTTGGGTATCACGACAGCCTTAACACAAGCAGAACTACGAAACGAAATCCAATGGACAATGAATCCTGATGCCTACCTCGCATGGCAAACTCAAGGAGAACAATATACCATCAAGGACCATCTACCCTTTTTTAGGGATCGCCTATATGTACCCAAGAAGGAATTATAACAGTATATTATTTCAAACCATCACGATTCACTGATCAAAGGGAATCCTGGGATTGCCAAAACCCTAGCTAGGGTGAAATAGAACTTTTGGTGGCCTACCTGGCGTAAGCACATTGAAAGGCGCAGGAACACCCCCACACCCTGGACCAGGGTATTAGTGTAACAAAGTATACTAAAAAATTGTCCATAGGTTATTTAGTTTTAAGGGTATCAAAAATGTATTTACTAAGATACATTATTTTCCACAATGAATTAATCATTGATTAATACACACATTAAATTACATAATATTGCAGGAGAGCATAAGACACCAGATTATAAAAAAAGCCTAACAGCCATCATTCCTCAACAATCAAACCATCATTTACAACTCATATCAATCAGCCTCATTCGTTCACAGTTAAAAATTGAACCAAACTATTAGTACAATATATACAATATATATGTGGTAGCACTTCATGAATTAGCCCCACATAGTTTTTTTGGCATTTCATTTCATCCACATTAAATGTGTATCAGCACAATGATTATCCAAAATGTGCTCTATTCCACGGAGTGGGTACATTCAACAAAAATTGTTAAGTCCCATCCCCGGATGTTCTTCTCTACCGGTTTCGACGTTTGAAAACAATTGGAGCAACGTTTTCATCAGGAGAAACAATAAATACAATACTACCACTGACTCCCAATGTCATATGCTCTTAATAGCCAGACCCGTAAGTGTGACTCAAAGAATTTGACTCAAGTTGAATTCAAAAGAATTCTAAATCTCGAGCAAGGAACAGTAATTGTTCCAATGTTTGAACAACTTTTGCCTTGCGTGTCACCGATGTTGATATAAATTCAGCTCAAAGAGATCGAAATCAAATTTGTCGTGATCGTCACTTCGAGCTTCTTCAGCCTGGATTTTAAGCTCTTCATGGCTTCTCCGGTGCTGCCTTCTCCCCGCAAGCTCGGCAAGCCCACGCTCTGCTCTCTTGACCCTGGCACCTAAGATCCCCTACCCAACTGTTGGTAACGTTTCTGCTCCCCACCTCTCAGAACAGGATAGGTCTCCTCTCGCAGAATTTCTCTCGTTTGCTCTTTCTGAAGAATGCAGGTAGATTCCTCGGACTTGGTTCCGGGGGTGACTCAGTGCACGCACCCCAGACTTTGTCCCAGATCCTGTATCTTGGTAAATACATTTTTGATACCCTTAAAACTAAAGGACTACCTGGCGTAAGGACATCATTCAGTATATTCAGTCCTGTGGTGTCTGCGCACAAAATGAATCACAGAAACAAAAACCATCTGGTCTCCTACAACCATTGGACATTCCTCCAGTTCCATGGCACACTCTTTCCCTTCACTTCATCACTGATCTACCTCCAAGCCAAGGGTTCAACACCATCCTTGTAGTTGTGGACTTATTTTCGAAGATGGCCCATTTTATTCCTCTCAAAGGCCTCCCAGACGCAGCCACTTTAGCAAAAATGTTCCTGGAGGGCGTGGTTAAGCTACATGGCTTCCCTTCGGTTCTCGTCTCTGATCGAGGCAGCCAGTTTGTTTCAAACTTCTGGAAAAAATGTTGTGCAATGGCGCAGATCGACGTTCGGCTATCTACCAGTCACCATCCCCAAATGGACGGCCAAACCGAGAGAACCAATCAGACACTCAAGCAATATTTACGGTGCATGCTGCACCACGAACAAAGGAATTGGAAAGACCTACTATGGATAGCCGAATATGCATATAACAATTCTTTGCATTCAAGCACGGGACAAACGCCCTTCTATATCCTTTATGGCAGACATCCACGTACCTCTGAACTAGACCTTGCAGCCAGCTTGGAAATGCGAGCGGTAAAGACTCTACACACAACCATTACTCAGGCTTTCAAAAGGGCAAATGAACACCTTATTCATGCCAAAGAAAAACAAAAGAGATTCGCCAATCAACACCGGAAAAAGGCCCCCGATTATCAAGTAGGAGACAAAGTTTGGTTAGCCGCTAAATTCGTACCCATCAAGGGAACCCGGACCTTTCATCCCAGATTCTTAGGACCCTATACCATTAAGGCAATTATCAACCCAGCAGCCGTGAAACTGGATTTACCACCTAATCTACACATCCACCCGGTATTCCATGTGTCCCTCCTGAAACGAATGCAACCCAGCACACAGATTGGGACACCACCTAAGCCCATACTTGTTGACGGAGAACCAGAATTCGAAGTCAAAGATATCTTGGACCAAGCTATATTAACTCGTCCATTGGAAAGGATTTGGAGCACAAGATAGATCCTGGGAGCCCAGTGAGAATATCCACGCACCACGTCTAATCAGGAAATTCCATCGGAACTTCCCAACCAAACCTGGGCCAGACAGAAGGAACACCATGGGAGGGGCCTTAGGCGGGAGTGCTGTCACGACCCTCGCCCAAAACCCCCTCTGGCAAACCCATTGGCCAGGTGGAGTTGGGACTCGGGCCTCTAGAGCCTGGCATCTTCTTCAAAAGCCTTCATGGGGCCAGTCCTGGCACAATTGGCGCCAGGCTCATACACCATGAAAAACAATGTGCTTGGGAACTACTTTATTATATTATCAGCCAACATGGAGGCATCCACATAGCTTGGTTCCTAAGAACCAAGTTATGCGGGCTAGTGTTTTGGGTGTGGTAGCCTAGGGACTACTTTACCAGGACCATTTGGTTGGGGCTATTTAAACCACACCCGAGCAAGACAACACACTTTGCGTTACTTTGCAGCTTGCAACGTGACGCTCACCGTGACCGGCTATTCCCTCGAACCTCGGAGAAGCAGAACCTGCAAGGAGACAAAAGGAACATCATAAGCAGCAACATCTTACCTGCAGTCTTCATCTTTAAACACTTGCAGCTACTGAGAAAAGCTTCCTCGAATCTGCACGCCTCCCGGACAGAACGCCCTGAAAGAGGAAGATAGAGGCAACATTAAAGAAAGCAGTAGAGACATTAACAAATTACGAACTGCTCAAAAGGCTTACCTGGCCGGTCGCCTCTCAGCTGGCACCACTCCGGACATTCCACTCGCGCTGAAGAACACTGCGACCTACAAGGAAGGAAAACACAGGTTAGCAAAGGCAAGACTTCGCAGCGCTGCGCATAGCGCTTACTTACCGCATCATAACGCTCTTAATGCGCCATCATTTACCAGCGGGGCTCAACCAAGACAGTTCGTCGCGCTGAAGCTACGCATACCTAAGGGAGAAAAAAAGACATTTTAAACAAAGAAAGGCATGCAGGATAGCAACAAAACTAAAGAACAGCAATAAGACCTACCTGAACAATATCAAACGGGCCGGCGTCAGTGAAGTAACTGGACCGCACTCGCCCATCAAAGACAACACGCCCCTGCAAAGAAGGCAGGACGGAGAGCACGCCTAATTCTACCACAAGGTGAGGTGAGGGCGCCAGAGGGACTTAAATCATACGGGGGTGGAGGGAGGATACTTACCCCAGTCGGTCAGTCTTGAACACAGTCCTCCTGTATTTTCAGGCAGAAACTTCCCCGCAGACCACATCAGGGCAAAGCTGAGAAGCATACCAGCGAGTAACCCGGCTGGGTGGCGTCCCTGTGGATACCAGGTGAGCGTAACAAGCTACTCAAAGAAAAGTGTTCTCCAAGGTACAGACCCTTGAGTCCAGGGGGCAGGGGGTGGATTATCCCTGGTTTGTTTTATAGAATGGCAAAAGTTCCACTTTAATTAATAGTTCCTTTGTGTCTTCACTGGAATCAAAATTCTTGTTTAAACTTCAGGTTTTGCAACAGTACTTAGTAGATTGCCTGGTGTACTATCCTGCCAGGAATCTTCATTCAATCTCATCCACCCGGTGTACTCGGCTGCCAGGATTTCCATTATAGTTCCTTCCAGATCACCTGGTATACTATCAACAACAGAACTTCGACTGCCTGGTGTACTCGCATGCCAGGACATCTCTTAATTGATTCATAGTTCAATGGTTATATGATATATTTTATTTGTTCTGCGCTCATACACAAGTGTTTCAGAGTGCGGCTGTCATGACCACTGTGATGGGGCACATGTTGTGCCACAAGCAGGCTCCCACCAGAATCCCGAGGGCCTTAAAACCACTGCCAAAGGGCTCCTGGAGTCAGTCCTGGGGCCTTTGGCACCAGGCTCATATGTAGGAAGGAAGGGCTGTTCAAACTAGGTCACATTTATGTACATGGGCCTTTAAATCCAACATTTAAGCACCCACACAGTCTAGTTCTAAGAACCAAGCCATGCGGTCTAGTGTTTTGGGTGCGGCAGGCCTGGAACTACTTTCACTGGTACTACTTTACCTGGGCTATATAAACCATAACCTGACTGCAGAACTGGCATTGTGTTATTCTTCAACGAGTAGCGTCACGCTCACCGTGTCCAGCTCCTGGTCTTCAGCATCTTCCTGTAATCCCACAAGAACAAGATTATTCTGTCTTACCTGAGAAAACACCATCCAGCACTCAGCATCTCAACTGGGCTGCAATCTGTGGCAACCGAGAGAAGAAGAAACATCACTCGCCTGTGAGTACTAGCTTAAGGACTTCCGGCGAACTGCTACTACAGCTGCTGTTCGAACATTGCGACCTGCAATAACGAGAAAGGGAAAAACAATATTAGAACGCGCGCTTCCAAAACATCGCATTCCATCAGTCTTACCTGAATTCCATCGCGCTACGCCACGCTTCCATCCGGCGCACCACAGCAACATCTGCGAAGGAAAAGAGACATATTCAGGTTCGCTTTCAATATTAAACAACCGCACAGTGCTGTACTTACCTTAATGGATTCCGGGGGCCTGTTTTTCTTCACGCTCTCATCCACTCGCAGCACCACAGCGGACTGTGAGGAGAAGAAGAAAACACAGGTTAGCTTTAAAAGACAAAAAGGCGCTGCGCTTCAAGCTTTTTCACCTAGAAACGTGCCTCTCCATCCGGCAAGCCAGCATCAAGACCTTCGCACCTGAAAAGAAGGAGATAAATACATTAACAAATTCCCACCATAAACAGAACAAAGACTTACAATTAACAAACCTACCTGCCTACCAGCAGATTCGGGGTCACAGCAGGCCTGGGCCCATGGAAGGCGTACTGCACCGGTGAAGTTACTCGGGCAGCTCGCCAACAAACGTCAAGCGCCCCTGCACAAGAAAGGCAGGACGGATAGCTCACCCTACAAATAACTAAGATTAATTATTCAGCACCGGGCAACTACGACTCCAGGGTTCCAGATCTCAGAGCCTTCCAGACATCCTCGGGGATATCAGGTGAGGGTAACAGCGACGAGGCAAGGGAGAAGAACAAGGGAAGACAAAAACAACAATCTTACTAGGCCCAGTGACATTGAGAACGTGCAAGTACAGGGGAGAGGGGAACGGGGAGGGGGGCATTGCAAGGGGAGAAATGGAAAATGCTGAGCGAGGGGTATAACCAAACAAAAAGGTAGTTCTGCCAGCAAGGTGGCAAGTACAGGTATTGAGCGCAGACAAGGGGTGTCTGGTAAGTGCAGGTAAGGGGACTCTAACAGATACAGACCCAAGTGCAAGGGTTGCCGGGGGCAGTGCAGGCGAGTGGCTGGGTGGGCATGGACCTGGGCCCGAAATAAAAGGGTAAACTAGGTGCACTGTGCCAAAGCAGACAGATCAGCAGGGGAGAGGGAGAGTAAAGGCAGAAGCAAAAAGGAAGGTCTTGAGGAGCTTCAGGAACCAAAGATGGTTCTCCTGAAGTTTCAGAGTGGCAGGAAGGCTGTTCCAGAGGGAGGCCCCTGCTGTGGAAAGATCTACCACCAACTTGTTGCTTGGAGAGGCGACTGACCCTGAGGGAGTTGCAAGTGGAGGAGCAGAGAGCTCAAGAAGGAAGGTATTTACGGGAGGGAAAGTTGAAGGTATTTTGGACCCAGGTCCCAGAAGGCCCTGTGGACAATGCAAAGAGTCTTGAATTTAATCCTTGCAGCCACTGAGAGCCAATGAAGAGATTTCAGGGCTGGAGAGATACGATCCCAGGGCCTGAGGCCAAGGACAAGTCTTGCAGAGGGTGGAGAGTAGAAGCAGGCCGATTTAGAAAGAGGCGGTTACAATAGTCCAGCCTGGAGAGAACCAGAGGTCTAGAAACAGTACGCTTCTGGTTCTTAGCTTCACAAGTGGACGCAGGAGGGCCAAGGGAAGCCGGCAAGAGAGTGACAGGAAAGGAGAGTGCGGGGGTGCCGATGAGGAGAATCGCGGTCTTACTGGCATTAAGACAGAGATCATTGGAGGCACACCACTCCTGGATAGGATAAAGTCAGAGATGAGAGAAGGAGAAGAGGCGGCAGAGGGAAGCCTGAAAACGAGCTGAGTGTCATCCGCATAGCAATGAAAGTTGGAGCACAAACAGCAATGCGGTGGGCAAGGAGTGCCAGCTATTGGTTGAAAAGCCAGGGAGAGAGGTTAGACCTTGGGAACACCACAGGTAGAAAGTGAGATAGAGGAAAGGAAGGACACAGTTGGACCTGGGAGGGTCCATCAGAGAGGAAAGAGGTCAGCTAAGCCAGGGCCTGAGCAGTGATACCCAAGTTATCATGGAGACGGTTGAGCAGGGTGGTGTGATTGACCGTGTCAAAGGCAGAAGAGAGAGCAAGTAGGAGGACGACAAAAATGTTAAGAGTCAAGGTTGGAGCGCAGGTCTTCACGGATGTTCAGGAGAGCAGTTTCCATGCTTCTGACAGCTCTAAAGCCAGACTGATGATCATGGAGACAACAAACAGTCAGTGTGAAGATTAAGCTGGGAGATGGCTAGCTTTTCCAGGAGTTTTCCCAGGAAAGGAGTGATGGAGTGTGATGCTGGAAATGCATCGGAGGGACAGGGCCTCCGTATCCTTGTCCTTTACTGCTTTTTATCATGCGTTATGTCATGTTTTCCACGCAAGAGTTCATGTGGGACTCCTGGCGGTGCAACGCTCTCTTTTAGTTTGGTGAACAGATCCATGGGATACCCTGATGGCACCCATGGGTGGGGGTACATCCCTGTGCCCCTAGTGTATATTTTTGGAGACATGTATGTGGCCCACAGAGCAGGGTATGGGCTGGTGGAAGCTCCATGATGAATTTGACAGGTGCTCTGAGTATCCTCCATTTTGGGATACCCAGGCCCTGCCATTGGAATCAGTTGATTCCTGATAGGAAACAAGATGGCCCCTCTGGCCTCTTGCTTTCTATTGCCCGTTACCTTGTTTTCCCAAAGTCCTGGGAAGCCCCAACTCTGTCCCTTCCCCCTGACCAGCTGTTGGGTGGAAGTTCCATATATGGTGTTGTTGTGAAGTCCAGGCCAGACTGGCTGGAGCCTTCCCAGTGACTGTATGTTGTGGGTACACCCTGTGGTTGGGACCTGGGTGAATGGAGTGTGTGGCAAATACGCATTCTGTGTTGTGGGTGTCTAGTATCTGATGTTTGACACATTGAAAGACAGCCCTGCCCGAAACTGGTATGAATGCAGTGTGGAGTGTTGAATGGCTGGGTACTTGTCCCAATACACAACTTGTTGTGAGTGTCTGGAGAGGAGTGAAAGGCCTGAATGCACTATGCACCTGATTGGATGCCTGCCTGCATGAATGCCCTTCTGACCGATTGGTTGCCCGAGTGTGACCCAGCAGAATGAATGGGAGATCAACTAGTATATCTGGGGGCCTCTCATTGCTAGAATTGGTGTTCAGAAGCTGAAGAGTAACTGGAGTGAAACTGAAGCTTAACCTGCTGGAAGAGAAGAATTGCTGTTGCTCTCCTTCACAATCTGAAAGCTGCTGTGCCTCCAAGAACTGACCCAGGGAGGACCTGGTAAGGCACCCTCTTCCCAAGCTATGAGGGACCATCGTGCACCAGCTGATCTTTGCCAAAGCTCCCTGGTAGACAGACCTGCGACAGGCTGCCGCGGAATCCCAAAGAGAAGCGCCCGGACTGTTGTGTGCCACTGTCGACGGCCGCCATCGCCGACCGGAGCCGCCGAACTTCATTTGATCCAAGGACGCTCGTCTGCATCGCCGCCTGCTTTATCCCGCTGCATAAGGCCTGACAGTCGTTGCGCCGAGGAGCATCCGCCGGTGGGTTTCCCGCCACCAAAAGACCACAGACGCTGACGACCCGACGCCCTTGCTGGGCCACAGTTCTTCATCATCTCTTTGCGGTCCAGAACTATCGTCACCGAGGTGGCCCGCATGCCTCTTCCTTGCAGGACGCCAACGCTCCGTCGTTGACTGGAGTTCATGACCTCTCCTGCACTGCTCCACTTGTTGGTGCGCTCACCATCTGTACATGTCCCGCGCACTGTAGGCTTTGAAAAAGAACTAGCGAGCATGCTGAACTTGGAGCAGCTGACACTTTGCACAAACTCTTTCATCACGCTCCTCCTCGTCTCAGTACCCGAGTGATTATGGGATTTGGAGTCCATGAATATCATTGGGCTTTTAAATCTCAAACGTTTTTTTTCCAGATATTTATAATAAGGCATATTAGAAAGTGAAGGCGATTTTGTGCGAGTTGTAGGTGTTTGGCTTAAAGGCAGAGGCCTGAGTAGCGCTTACAGAAGCGCTTTGGCATAAAGCACTATATAAACTTAATAAATGCTTACTTAATACTTAGAATGACAATGGGCCATTAAGAACTCTGGTATCAGGGGGTCTACTCCCCCCCCCCCCCTTCACATGAGGAATACCGCGTCTTGACCAATGGATCCAAACATCTTACCGTTAGTTGTCTCCTGCCATGTGATCCTCCCTCATAAAGCCGCCCCCAGGGTCAGGATCGGGTAGTTGCTGCTGTCCCCTGCCTACATGGGAGGAAGTCACTGCAGTGTAATCCGTGATAACTCCACCGGATTCATCATACTGCAATGATCAGCATCAGCAGATCTAATTTCACAGGCACATTTTAGGCACGTCACTGACATTCTCCACACCAGTGGCTATCCTTGGTCCCCAGCGCTGACATCTAATAGACCATGCATTCCCATCTCTGCATAAAATGCACACCAAAATATCATTGCTAAAAAATAAAACATAGAACCATGCCAGTACTCAGGACTCGAGTAGTTTAGGCCTACACTTAATCATTCAGTTTTCGTATCTGCCTTCCCTCTACCCCACTAGAACTACCAACTTCACCATTTATTTTCTTGCAATGCCACATGCAAGAGGCTGCCAAAATGGCAGAGGGGTGCTACAGAAGGCCACTTGGTATTACATCACATATTAGAGACAACACATCAGATAAAGGGTGCAACGGTGGCAGTATTCTGCCTCTGTTCAGTATGCAGTCGCCATTTACAGCACTTTTCCCACCCCTCTGAGCCCAAATTCTCCCATCTTTTTTATTTTGTGCCCAGGTTGGCAGAAACTCATTTGTCTTACATACCTGACAATGAAGTGAGCAGAATGAAGGAGTGACATGAGCGTAAGGAAGAGCCATGAACGCATTGGGAACAGATTAACTTTATTCATGTCGATTAAACTACGACGCCTGAATTATTTCTCGTAACTCTTACCCTTCTTTCACCCTGGACTACCACCTTGGTGATAAACACACCTCTCCGCCAGAATACGAACTAGATACAAAATTTGCATTTAATGCTTATTTCTTATTCTTTGTTCAGACTTATCTTTCAAAATCTCTCCCTGTATGCAGATTTTAGCTCTTTATTCAAGCTTGTTTAGTTTTTGAGCCATATAGATCTTACTTTCGTAGTACAAGTCTTTTGTTCACAAGGCGTAAAGTGTGAATAAATGTATAAATGGGTCCATGTCATTTTAACAAATAGAAAAAAAATAATAATATTTGAACAAATTAAAAATAACAAATGTTTTCTTCAATTTTCGGGTACCCTGAGCCCGCCCATTTCCCTAGCGATTTTACACCACCCCAACCCCTTCCACACGTGTTTTAATCCCATACTCCACCCATACATATTTTTATTAAAATATTCGACATTGTTTCGTTATTTTCATTGCATACCTATAAATGCATGTCTCAAAAAGCAAAGAAGGGCTACTTGTAGATGGTAAAGTCACTTTAGATGATTATGACGTCAAAACAGCAAGAACGATAAGAAGGATCAGTTTGACTGGTGTCAGCAAATATTAATCGTGAGGCGCCAGAGTACAAAAAGGAACAGCTCAATCCATTACCTTTCCGAGTTGTGTTGCTGGTGTGCTCTGAAAGAGTAATTCTTCAAAGCAAATGACTCCCCAGGCAGAGTTATTTAAAAGCACAAGAGGCACATCACTGCATTTTCTGAGCCAACCCTATCATCAAGCCTGATGGCTTACTCCTTTTACTGTTATCCCAAATTATCTGCAATAAAAGACTCATCACAAATTCTGCTGGTCTGAATTATTTTAGTGAGCTTTCAGATATGGAACGTAAAACAATGGCCGTATCAATCTAATTTTTTTTTATATTCTCAAGTACACACTAAAGTTTTAGAAAAACACTGAAGAGCAAACAAACCGGACCAATAAAATACAGCCATACGTAAAACACAGATACAGAAATAAAAATCAAACGGCTTGAGTATGGGTGAAGCGGATGCGGCTCTTCATGGCAAACCGGTAATCCTCCATCACCAATACAGACTTCAAAATGTCCACTCGCCACTAGCCATTGGTGAATAAGGGACTCTTGGTGAACAAGAAAAGATGCAGTGTGTGCATCTGGAGAAAGCAAGGTTGTGGATGTGCGAGTAGAGACTTTTCTTTACCCCAGACCTAAAATACCAGACTTCAAAGAGATGCCTTTAGCTGAAGTACTGCAGAGTAATTAAAAAATATGGAACAGCCAGAAATTGGAAGATCCATCATGTTTTACATATAAAATGCTCAAACCCCCATGTAGATCTCCCCTCTGATGCCAACATTTGGTAAAGAGGTAGATCCGGAATAAGAGAAGTAATCATTTGCCCTCACATGCTCCAGACAAAGCAAGTAGATCACTGCCCAGCTGGAATTTTTACAGGTTTTCCTGCACCCAAGAAACAAAAGCACTCATTTATAGAGACATGGGCCTCATTACACGGACGGCGGTAACCATGGCGCTATTAGCGCCATGGTTGCCGCCGGCATTTTACCGAGTCTGCCATGGTGAATGGCGGAATTACCGCCCTATTCCAAGGTGTGTGGGGGCAGTAATTCCCCATTCACCATGGCCCTTCCACATTCCCATTTTTGCCCCCATAGGGCTCAATGGGAATGGGGAAGGCGGTAATTACGGTACCGCAATTTGCGGTACCGTAATTACCTCCAAGGTCCCTTTGCGGGTCCCGTCCTTAACGGCTGGTAAACCCAGCCGTTAAGGTAGGGTCCCACAATGGAACCTCGTAGTAAAGCGGTAAGGGTTTTCCGGCACTGGTACCCTTACCGGTAAACCCTTACCGCCATCCGCGTAATGAGGCCCATGGTATCCAGAGAATAGTAGGATTCGCTGCTTTGAGTAACAAGGTGTTTGCAGTGCTGTTTCGAAAAAGTAGTAATGATCCAAGTTGAATACCACTCCCTTCCATTTATGCAGTACAAGGTAAGTTTTCTATTTGTCCTCAGTTAATTTAAAGGGCAGCTTCTTTTGTTACCATAATATCTTCCCAAGTCACAAGGGAACGAAAGCTGGCCATGCCGGCATACTATACCGAGCACACGTAGTTGAAGTTAAATTGTACAGCAGTCTAGCGAACTACACAGTGTTTTATCTACTGAAGGAAGGTAAATAGTTGCGAGTGTTTTATTTGGCACTTCAAGATGACACACTGTACTGGTGGCAGATACAAAAATCAAAGTTATTGATCAATAGTAGTCTTTTGCAGCATTTATCTGTTTAAGAGTCGTAGACTATCTAGTGGTTGGCCGGGAATATTACAACTTGTTTATCAAGCTCCAAGTTGGGCTTTGACCCATATATAATGCATCCATGCTACTCACAATGCTCTTTCAACTCTATGCCCTTAGCACATTTTATGCGTAATTATATAAAGTAATACATTTGTGAATAAATCATGGTGCCAATGTATTGCGAACTTGTATTCTGATCAAACAACGGCAAACACCCACCATGCATTGCACACATTTTCGGAGCTTGCGATGCAATGAAATATGAACAGAAGCATCTTTTCCCGTCAACTGTGATCATTTACTTCCCCGTTATAAAGGGATGTTTTCCTGTAGTGATGCCATTCTGAACTTTTGAGTCTTCACAAACCTATTGCATGAATTTCGGTCTTCTTTCCTTGGAACCTGGAAACTTTACGCAAGATAGCCTTGGCATCTGCTTGAAACAAAGGTTGCTGTTCTCTTTGGGCTTCGTTTGGTTTTATGTGGAACCCTATACAACAGCTATGTGTTGTAGTCTGGCTCATCCACTTGTCTGTGTGGTGGGCTGCTCACATTCATAGTCGTATCGTATCGTATGCCCACTAAGTCCTCCTCTATGTCATCCTCTGCTTGTTCGGTATACGCACTATCGCCTGACAAACTGCTGAGTGTTTTGCTGCCTTGCTTGTGTTGGGCCAGGTGATCACCTAAAACCATTTCCAGCTGCACCCATGCCTCTTTGGGCTTGCCTCATAAAAATGGCTACCACAGCAGCATCCACGCTAAGAATAATGATGGTATTGGACAGGATTTGTCCTTCCTGAGCCTGGACTTGCTTTTTTTAACAATTGGTTGCTCATTCTATTTTGAGTAGTTGTAGCATGCCAACAATACAGTAGCATTTGTGATGGTTATGCTTCATGCTGCCGTCGTGTACATGTTCTAACCCATGGCATGAAGGAACCTGCTTAGTCCCACTCTGTGTCCTGGGTACGATATGATCTTATACAGAGAGCTGGATGGTGAATGGGCCGGCTGATCCTAGCATAGTGGGAACAGAAAAACTGTCAGAGAAATAGACTTCTGGGAATGACCGTGTTTTCTGTACTTTTCTTTGGGATTCAGGCTTTGAACTGAAGCAGAAGTAAAGAAAGAAATGCAATGCTCACTGTAGAATCAGTTGTAAAAAGTGGGAAGTAACAGAAAACAAATCACGAGACGATAAAAAAAGGTGCTTTCTTCACTTCCTCAGCAATTCCATCTGCTATTCACACAAAACAAAAATAAAATCTCCTTCATGCTCAACAAGACCATGTTTTTACCCTTGTGCTATTTTATAAAGATATTTTGCACGCCCCGCAGTCAAACTTGCAAACACGCGGTTAGCTCTGATGTTTCCAATTAAAGGACCAATATTGGTTAACATCTATTTTCTGGTAGCCAGGAGCCAAGAAGCATTTTAAAAGTTCAAGTACAAATGAATGGATCCCTCTACAGACATTGCAAACTTTAATACGAGTAGAACAGGCTTCTAATGGGAAGAGCACTGTAATTGGACTTCGAGCACAGACATGGAAACACTGATGGATGCAATCAGTTACTGAACGCCACACGCTGTACAAAGTGTACCCATTAATCGCAGGTCGGGGGAAGGAACAGCGTTCATGTGATCAGAAGGCCATTTACTTAAGACTGTTCTTGGATTAACTGAACCTCTTGGTTTTCCTGATTATTTAACTCATTTTAATAAATATTGATAAGTTTTGACCAGTACTTCTGTTCCTATTAAAAATATCAAATTTCATCACACAACAGTATTTTAGTCTCTTCTGCACTTGCACTTTAACACTTGTCCCCTGCAGGAACTACATTTCCAGACCCACCCTTGCAGCTTTGTCCTTGGAGAATCATCTACAGGTGCCTGTTTGGGACTATTCGGTCTATTTCGACGGTTGAACGTAATCTTGATTATTCGTTCTCTGGCGTCGTGGTAAGGTACCACGCTGTTCAATTCCCAACACAAGGGCTAACACAAAAGAGAGGTTACGATCATTATCAAATAATTATAGTACTTTCCCCATAAAATAAAATTAGGTTCCAGGATATTCAAAGAAGTTCTAAGAATTCTATTACATCCACTATAAAAGGATTCAGATCGTCCTCTGTGACATTCGCTCAGCACAAGGTCTGCAAATAAATTGGGGTGATTTTTATTATTGAAACTTGGTTAACTGAAAGCTCTACCAATATTTCCCAATCTACTAGTGCCCCCATAACTTTAAGATGGAGTTGGGTAAACAGCGATAGTCGGAGGGGGAGGTGGCAGAGTGGCCGTTTTTAAATCTTGCTGGATTTCAAGCAATACTGAGCCCCAGAATTGGGACCAACAATCAACTTTCATCTATCTGCTACCAGTTTGCTCAAAATGGTTATATGCTATCGCCCTCATGGCCATTTTGCCCCTAAAATTGACAAATTCGTTTTTGCCACTAAAGCCCTCAGCTATTCCAGACATCTTATTTTAGGAGAGCATTATTTTAGTATTTTGTTTTGCTTACTTCGTAAATAACAAGCGTTAACATACCCTTCCTGCCCTCATTCCCCATCACAACCCAGCCAAGTTCACACCCTCCACCCCTGACCCCCTTGCATGACACATATTGCAATGTACATAAAGTCACTGAATACCAAGATGATGTTGAGGGCAATATCAAATATTATTGTCCTTTGTAAAAAGTTAAGCATCTCGGCCCAACCTTGTGAGAATTTCGATTGATCCCCCTGAACAGAATATGAAGTCCATTCAAGGGTGACAAAATGTCAGACTCTGGAGAGCCATTCGCTGAGTTGTGGTGGATCTTTAGATTTACATTTCTGAGCTATCCCCAATAGAACTGCCAGTTGCAATATAACAAAAGCTTCACATTCTTGTTTAGAACTATGCCTCATATTCACCTCCAACATTAACGGAACACTAGACTTAAGAGTATAAGGTTTTAATGAGCCAAATATTTACACCATATGAACATCAATCTGTGCCCAGTATCCAGTCAGAATCGGGCAGCCCCACCACATATGCCTCCAATCCCCAAGTGAGCCACACTCTCCCCAGCATTGATCCGAAATAGATGATCTAATTTTTTGCAAACGGACTGGAGTATAATGCCATTGAGTTAGCAACTTGTACCAACATTCTCTTATTTAGATTGAGCGGGTAAGTCCGGGGATATCTTTCCAGACCCCATCCCATTCTACTACCAGAATCTGTTCTCCCAGCGTTAGCTGCCAACGATATCTATAGTACGGTGGGGTTTTGGGGGTAACCTCTGATGTTATTTTGTATATGTTTGAGATTAGAGCCCTATTCACCGGGTTGGAAGTAGCACATTTTTCAAACAAAGTTAACTCACTGGTTGCTGCTTGTTTGTTCAGCGGAGCCAGTATCCAGTGCTGGATCTGTTCTCAAGGTCCTCACACTGTATTTCGAAGTTGTGTGTTAGCCTGGCCAAATCCTCAGGGTCGATACCAGATGGTTTGCTTTCCCATGTGAGTTCCTGGATTGCCCGCTTATTGGTGTCTACACGCTTCCCGAGGGAAGATATGTCTTCGCTGAAGTCGGATAGTGAATTCTTAACTTCTGTGTTGAAGGAAATAAACTGCACCTGAAAGGAGGCCAGAAACGTGTCCTGGAATTCCCTGAAAGCCTGTTGCAAATTCCTTGGAGGCAGACATTTGTGGGTTAAAGTAATGGTTCGGTCAAAATGTTTTATTGCCCCTAGGGGTGGGCCATGTGTTTTTAAGCCTAAGTCGCTCGATTTTAGAAAAATTTCCTATGGTGCTTACCCGAGTTTTCGTCCATTAAACGCACGTGAAAACAGGCACCAGGGAGCTGCCATTTTGTGATAATCCTATCATTTCGCCCCCATCGCCCTGGCTGACCTGCTTTTGCGGCACTAAATCATATCCCCCGCCCCACAGCCTGTCATCAGCATTCACCGGGTTGGAAGTAGCACATTTTTCAAACAAAGTTAACTCACTGGTTGCCGCTTGTTTGTTCAGCGGAGCCAGTATCCAGTGCCGGACCTGGAAATATTGGAAAATGGCTAATTCATTCAATCCCAGTTCTCTTTTGTATTGGATACAAGATTTCGGGTCTTTGCCTTGAAACATATCTCACAGTTTCAAACAAACTGCCTGCTTCCATCTAGTGAATGCCCGTGGGTCAAGGCCCGGTGTAAACTGGGGATAAAAAAACAACAGCATGAAGGGAATGTCCTGCATTGGTATTGCTTGACCGCTATGTCCCAGACCTCTTCTACCAAGCTCATAATCCTGCTCTTGTGAATTTTGGGGGAACTATCAACTTTAGGGAGCCATAAAGTGTCCCTGATCTGCAGACATCCTATTGCTCATTCCATCTGAACCCACCATTGTTGAAATTGAACCCACTGTTTCGCAGCGTCAGCTCCCTTCGCTATTCAAATTTGTGCGGCTCGATAGAACTTTCAAAAATTTGAAAGACCCAGACCTCCCCTGTTTGTAGGGGTGATTAAAACATCATAAACTACCTGTGAGGCTTTGCTGTTCCATACAAATGCAGATAATGCAGAGATCGCTCCATGTAGCTTTTTGAAAAAAGGAGCCAGGACCCGAAATTGGGAGTGCCTGAAAGAAATAAAGTGCTTTGGGGAGGATGTCAACTTATACAGAAATTTCGCCCGACCAGGAAAACGTTAAAGGACCCAATTTGACTAGTTAACTCAGGATAGTTAAACTCCTACATTCTGGCAAACTTAGGAGTTATAGTGACGCCCAGCAATTTAATTCCATCTTGCACCCAGCCATATTATGTTTGTGTTCGCAGTATATGCTCTTCCTCGGGGGGAAAGGGAGAGGTTCAGAATTTCCAATTTAGTATGGTTAATTTTCAAACAGCCACCGACCCATAGTTCTTTAGCTCTCGGTCTACTGAGTATAATGTATTTACCGGATTGGATAGGAGCAACATATCGTCTGCTTAGGCCATACTTTTATGTGATATCCCCCAAAGTTAATCCCTTGAATATCTTGAATCTGTCAGACCTTGGCAAGTAACGTCTTGAGACAAATAGCGTACTGCAGCGGTGCCATAGGACAGCCCTGTTTGGTCCCCCTTTGAAGAGCAATACGGGGAGAGAGTGGCCATTAATCAACAATCGAGCTGGCAGGTTTTTATACTTAACCCTTATTTTATCTATAAACTTTGGGCCAAAGCCCATCCTAGCCAAGGCCAGAAAGAAACAACCATTTGACCCGGTCGAAGGCCTTTTCAGCGTCAAGAGAAAGTAGGACCGCTGTAAAATCTTTTTTCAACCTTCGCTAGAATTTGACAAGTGAAAGTGAGCCTGATATGTGTTTGACAATGCTTTATAAAGCCTGATTGATCTGGGTGTATGGGGCGTAGATCCTCTATCCTATTGGCCAATATTTTAGAGTACATTTATGCATTCAGGTTTATAAAGGCATATGGGGCGATATGATCCACACCTACTAGGATCCTTTCCAGGTTTTGGGAACAAAACAATCATGGTCTGCTCCATAGTAGAGGATATGCCACCTGACTGTGTAAACAAGTTAAATAAATGAGTTAGGTCTTATAAAACGAGGCGGGAATTCCATCTGGGCCAGGTGATTTATTCGGGGGAAGAGCATTTATAACCCTAAGTACTTCTTCTTGGGTAATATCCCTCTCGAGGCAATCTGAGTCATCTGGGCATATCCGGGGGTGGGTGACAGCATCTAGGTTTGTCACCTGAGCTCACTGGTCAGGAGACTCTGACCAGTATAGATTCGCATAGAATGTATGAAACTGCGAGTCAATTTGAGGTGTTTCCGTAACTTTTTCCCCTGCGGGTGATTGGATCATCTGAATAGTTTGTGATGCCGTTCTATGGCAAAGTGGTCTATCTAATAAGCAGTCTGCCCCATTGTATTTACATTATATTTCGGCCCAAGATATAATAAGGACTTTTCCACCTTTTTTGCTTGGAGTATGTTTAATTTGCTGACCAAAGTTCTATGGGCTCTTTGGATGGAGGGACCCACATTAGTTTCCATTCTTCCCATTAACCGTTGTAGTTCCTGCTCCAACTACATCTCTTATTTTTTGTTTACGTCCGATAACTGTTTCTGCTATTAAAACTCTGCGAAGAGTCGCTTTAAAAGGCATCCCAAGTCACATTTACGGGGGTTTCATGCATTGAATTAAACTCAGAGAACTCCACTATCTTCCCTTGGATTTTTATCTTTCAGCACTATCACCAAGCCCATAACCTCTGAATCGCCCTCGCTACGTTCAGGTCTATAATAAGAGGCGCATGATGTAGCCTGACAAGTCATTTGGGTAACAATACCTAAAAGTGGCTACGAAACCCAAACATAATCTATGCCCTATCTTTCCTCCCAATTTGAGTTGAAGTTGTCCACTCCCAGGGTTTAGATTGTTGAGCCAAGCGACTATTAGCCGCCTCCGATGGGCCTCCAGTAGCAGCGTCCTCACTTATTAGTAAGGCCATACCTGATTCGAGTGGTGATCCTAAACTGTCTGAGGGAAGTCCATTTGTATTTAATTCCTCGCAACTGTAATGTCCTTATCACTGGCTGCATCTCACATCATTTTTGGAGGGTAATTTGTGAAAGATCTTGAAAGAGTTGGATCTCATTCCCATTATAATTATTTGTACACTAATAATGTGCCTTCCTAAGAATCTGTTCCTTTTGTGGCAATGACATGCATGCTGCGAAGACGTCCCGTGGGCGAGCACCTGGATCATTTCTTTTCGGGCCTGTTCTATGAATCGGATCAAACGGAATGTGGCAGTCTTTTCACCCGCAATTAAGTCTGCAAAGATGTGAGTTACAGTGTCCTTCAAGTCGGCGTCTAAGATCAATTCTGGAAGGTTTCTAATCTTTATGTTAGAGCATCTGGATCTGTTCTCAAGGTCCTCACACTGTATTTCGAGGTTGTGTGTTAGGCTGGCCAAATCCTCAGGGTCGATACCAGATGGTTTGCTTTCCCATGTGAGTTCCTGGATTGCCCGCTTATTGGTGTCTACACGCTTCCCGAGGGAAGATATGTCTTTGCTGAAGTCGGATAGTGAATTCTTAACTTCTGTGGTGAAGGAAGTAAACTGCACCTGAAAGGAGGCCAGAAACGTGTCCTGGAATTCCCTGAAAGCCTGTTGCAAATTCCTTGGAGGCAGACATTTGTGGGTTAAAGTAATGGTTCGGTCAAATGGTCGGCCATGTGTTTTTAAGCCTAAGTCACTCGATTTTAGAAAAATTTCCTATGGAGCTTACCCGAGTTTTCGTCCATTAAACACACGCAAAAATAGGCACCTAGGAGCTGCCATTTTGTGATAATTCTATCATTTCCCCCCCCCATCGCCCTGGCTGACCTGCTTTTGCGGCACTAAATCATATCCCCCGCCCCAGAGCCTGTCATCAGCAGACGCGTACCGCCCATTTCACAACGCCAAAGCACGTCTCGTGTCAACAATCGCTGCGCTTCAGCTAATGACGTGTCGCCATGGAAATGGCAGGACGCCTCTTTCCTCAATAAGTATAAACAGACCGTTTCACAACACACAGCAGCAGATTTTCGATTCCATTCCTCTGTGTTACTTTGAGTATTCTGTGACTCGTTTCTGTGCTCTGGTCAGCTACCTTCGTTGCTTGTAGCCCGTGTGAACAGATACCAGTACCAGTGCTATAAATTATTTTAGTTTGTTTAACACACAATGTATACAATAATGCCCTACATGTACGAGCCCGAGTATACCGAGGAGGAACTACTGGAAAGGGAAACACGTGAAAACGATGGGGCTTCGGACAGCAGTTGGCAGGACGAATCAACGGATGAAGACACTGGACCTAGTTGCATGGACGGTGTTTCCACCTGGTGCACATGCAATCGGTGCGAGCTAATGCCGACCGAGGAGGAGAACTGCTGCTGCTGTGAAAACTCAGGATGCGTGGCCTACATTTCGGAAGGCGAGCCATGACCGCAATGCATCACCGAGCTGCCAGACTTCAGGGCAGCCTGCCTCACACGGTCCGTGTTGAGGATAATGATGGTGCTTATGCACGAACTTCGCGCAACTGTTCGTCCTCGTAATCCGAGTAACGAGTAAGTATACTCTGCTTGTCATGCCACTCCCATTTCATGGTCTTCTACTATATCCAAAATTACACATACATATCATTGTAACGCATGAAAGTCGTTCAATAGTGTGCAGTGTCTACATAGCATTTGTCCGAGCAGAATGCCATTAGTTACAAGAATTGTCATTGACAACAAACGTTTATTAAACTTATCTTGGTCATTTAAAAACAGTTTGTTTCATTCCTTTTCACAGGTGGTACAGGCTGGTGGCCTATCGTTCCTTTACATAGTGGCTTCACGGGAGGCTTGGACACCGCGTTCGAAGAGTGATACCCGCCTGTGCCGTTCGTGCCATAAGAGAAACGTTCCCGAGTGACAGCGGTCAGTACAGGGGATTTTCTCTCGCTGTGCTGCAACCTGAACTGTACAATGTGTAAAGTTTTGTATTTGTGTGTCATCAAAATAAGCTACAAAATAAAACATCACATATATTTTAACAACGGTTGTTTCGATTTTTTAAAATCAATCAAGTGGGGGGGCGCTGTTGCGCTCAATGAAGATGGCCGCCTTCTGAACAGCTCCGTTCCGCGAGGCGCTCCTTTTCTTATAATCATCCTGTTTGCTTTGGCGTTTCACCACCTAAGCCACGGAGGGGAAGGCAGGTGGGTCGGGGACCCTGCTGTTTTCATCCTGTCCTCCGGATTTCACTTACCGCCGAGCTTTTGGCCCCTGCGGGTTGAGCGGGAGCGGGTGCTTCCTCCGATCCTCTGCGGGGCTCCAGGGAGTCTCATCCGAGTCCCGCGGCTCGCGGCCTCCCGTTGGGGGAGGGGCGTTCTTCCCGCCCTGCGCACCCGCCTACTACGGCCCTTCGGGAGAGCGGCTGACGGGCGCTGGACCTTCATCGGAGCCGAGAGCGGTTGCTCCGCCGCCCCGTCCTGGGCGGTGTGCCGATTCAGACCGGCTCCGGGCGGCGAGTGGGTCCCTGGTCTCCGCGGATTGCACCAGACTGGCAGGCGGCCTCCGTCGGAGTGGAACCGCTCCTGAGGTACGCATTATCCCCGCTGGACTCCCTCTCATGCGCGTGTGCGCAGCGCCTAGCCTGGGGCAGAATCCACATTTTGACTGCATCCTGTTGCCCTCCCCGGCTGCCCCGTTCCCCGGGCCCATTAACCTGCACCATAAACTGGCCGGGGGACGGCGGGAGGTGCCTGCTCCTACCTACAGTTGGTTTCTTCACGGTGCCGGGGTGCACCCCGACCCCCTGAATCTCCTGTACGGACCCACCTTGATTCGGGTCGACTAGAGGGCTGGCCGCCTGGCGGTCTTCCCGCAGCTCGGCGGCTGCCGGGGGCTACTCCTGGTTCTCTTGCTGGTCCCCCTGGCCCTAGCCTCCTCAGGGTCCCGGAGGTACACTTGTGGATCACTGGCCATTACACACAGCGGCTGGCCTGGACGACACTCCTGCCCTTGACCTGCGACAACACCGCATCTCCTGTCACATTTCTGGTGCTCCTTCCCGGCGTCCCTCACCCTTCCCTACCGCTCCGGACCTGGTTTCAACTCTTGCCGACATCATGTCAACGAGGACGGGAAAGAAGCAATCCTCTATCAACATGTTTGCTAAGCCTTCGGGGGGAACTGGTGCTGAGACGCTCTCACAGGAACCATCCACAGCACATGAACCGGAACCATCAGAATCTCAGAAAATGATGGAATTCATCCGTGAAGGGTTCACCACAATACACAGTAAACTAGACGACATGAATGGTACGATATCCTCCATCAAGGCACACATGGAGAGGACGGATGGTCGTGTGACTGAGATCGAATCACGTATGAGTACCGCTGAAGATGGTCTGGGCTCACTCCGGGCGGAGGTCTCCACGTTATCTACACGCTTGAAAGAGGTGGAGAAGAAGAATGAGGACCTCGAGTCTCGCTCAAGGCGCAACAACCTCCGTATAATCGGGGTTCCGGAGGATGGCATACAAGAACCCATGGAAGACTACGTGGAGAACATGCTCCTCCGACTCCTCGATTCCCCAAAACTCTCCACTCAATTTGCAATCGAGAGAGCCCACCGTGCACTTACAGCGAAGCCCAGACCTGGCGCTCCTCCTCGCCCTATAATAGCCAGGGTCTTAAACTTTCGTGACCGGGATACCCTTCTCAGGGCGGCGAGAATCAAGGGAGACCTCTTGTTGGGCTCAGCCAGAATCCACTTATACCCGGACTTTTCGATGGCGGTCCAGCGCGAGCGCAAATCCTTCCTGGCGGTGAAGAGACGATTACGCGACCTCCAGGTCAAGTATGCTATGTTATACCCCGCCAAACTCCGGATTGAACATGCGAACCGAGTATATTTCTTCACGCTACCGGAGGAAGCCTCTAAGTTCATGGATGAACACTTTCCCGGTTAAACCATACTTGCATTAATCCCTGCTTTTGCTTGGGTCTTGGTTCGTTGGCCCACATACTGCACTTTTGGTAAAGCGCGTAATGCTCTTGTTGTGGAATCGGCACCACATAGCCCTAACCCAGGACTCGGTTGGTCCCACAACGTGCCGTCAATCCTGGTTGCATTACTGCAGGGGCCCTGGGCCGGGGAGATACCACCTACCTCGTCCTGTGGACACCGTACTGAAAATATGCTTGTCTTTGTTTTTTCTCTATGAGATGCAGCTGTTGGTGTGGGTTGTGAATCTCCAAAGTAACCCCTTGTTTCCAATATCGGGTCTAAACACACACACCATCCCATACAAGCTGTTCGGATGACTCCTACATACAATCTTGTTAAATTGGTTCATTATTTATGATCATGCCTGCCTCCCCTCCCCCGCGGGGACATCCCCACATGTCTCACGCCTTTATTCCCAGGCATTATGTTAATCCTCAAATTGCCTCAAGGTGCGGAGCTCCGCCGTCAGGCCGACTCACAGGCCCCCCAGGCGTTGATGTCATTGTGTTGTATTTGGTTTGTTACCTATGGGGTTTTCATCTCTCCGATTGGGGGAGGGATGTGGGAGGGGGTGGGTGGTAGGGGAGTTAACGTTAAAAAAGGCTTGGTAATTACGGTGAAGGTAGAGTTCAGAGCACCAGGGGATCTATGTCACTACGGCCCTGACAGCAATGGGGTCCACTTATGGGGGGCACTGTTCCATCCACCTGTGTTTTTCCATGTCTACTTCGAGGGTGTCGGGTGAGGAAACCCTTACATTCCTGAGTTGGAACGTGCGGGGGCTGGGGAACTTCAAGAAAATGAGGCTACTACAGCTTCAGGCCGAACGACATGGGACTAAGATCCTGTTTCTTCAGGAGACACATGCTGTAACTGAGCACTGTGAGAAGTTCGCCAAAGGATGGGGACCACAGAGGTACTATACCTCCTATTCCACACAAAGCCGGGGGGTGATGACCCTAATTCATAAGAGTATCAGATATAACCCCATAGCCACGACAATAGACCCCCTGGGCCGATTCGTTCTGCTTCATGGCATATTACAGAATAGGGAAGTGATCCTACTAAATATCTACGGCCCCAATATCGATGATCCCGAATTTTTCACACATCTCGCGTCCCTTCTGGATGGTTTCCCGTTGGTGCCCATTCTCTGGGGGGGCGACTTTAACACAATATTGGATGTGGATCTCGATAGATCTGGTTCTCGCCCTCGTCACCTTACCAAGGCCGCATATGCTACACTGTCTTCGCTTCCCCGCCTGGCCCTGTTTGATGCATGGAGGCTTCTTCACCCCGATTCCCGCACCTTCTCCTTCTATTCCTCGGTGCATGATTCCTTTTCCCGCATTGATAGATGGCTAGTCTCTGATACATTCATAAAAAGCATCTCAAACATGTCGATTCTCCCCAGGACTCTCTCCGACCACTCACCAGTAACTATTACCCTATTCTGGGGCTCGGATCAGGTCCGTACCAGGAACTGGAGGATGAAGCCACTCTCACTCCTCGACCCGGTCTTCAGTTCGGAATTGGAATCGGCAATTGAGGAGTTCTTTGAGATCAACTCCGGTTCCGTCTCATCACAAGCCACCCTCTGGGAAACTTTTAAAGCCTACATCAGAGGCATCGCCCTCTCTAAAGAAAATGGCATCCTTAGAACTATCCGTAGGGAGATCGCCGAGAGCGAGGCCACACTGTCCGAGCTGGAGGCCCAATATTCACTGAAACAAACTTCTGAGACCCTTGCCTCGATCGGCACGGAGCTAGACACCTTCCGCGCTCTTGCGGATCGCGAACAGAGATTTCTCGATAACCCTGGGCTGGCAAGGAGATATGGTGAGGGTGAACGCCCGTCTCGTCTCCTGGCTAGGCTTCTCCGCCGCGAGTTTGGTTCCCCACCCATTCCTGGCATTGAGAGACCTGATGGATCCCTAGCCACTTCCCCCGGCGATATTAATTCCGAATTCCTCTCCTTTTATCAATCCCTGTATGCTAACTCAGATACAGCCACCATAGCTGAAATAGACGCCTTTCTGGACGGGCTTCCCCTCTCGGTTCTCTCCCTCGATACCATCGAGGCCCTTGAGAGCCCATTTACTTCCTTGGAACTCTCGGAGGCCATAGACTCCCTCTCATCAGGCAAATCCCCGGGATCTGACGGAATACCGGTTGAGTTCTATAAACGGTTTAAGACCTTGCTACTCCCTCAATTGGTCGCGCTCTGGGAGGAATCGTTGATGGCGGGTCAGCTCCCACCCACGCTCCGCGAAGCCACTATCACAGTCCTGTTAAAACCGGGCAAACCCCCCACTCAATGCGGTTCTTACCGTCCACTATCGTTAATCAATTGCGACGTCAAGATTTATGCTAAATTAATGGCTTTACGCCTGGCCCCCTTCATGCCACATATCATTCATCCTGACCAGGCGGGGTTTATTCCGGGACGCTCTACCTCCTTAAGCCTGAGGCGCCTTTTCAATATTATAAGTAGGGTGAGCCCGGACGTCCACGCCGTGGCCGCCACACTCGATATGCAAAAAGCCTTTGATTCCGTTTCATGGAGTTATCTCTGGCGTGTACTTGATAAATGCAAATTCGGTTCCACGTTCCTGTCCTGTGTCAAGCTTCTATACTCAAATCCAGTGGCCAGAGTCCGCACCGAGGACCGCTGCTCTTCTCCCTTCCAAATAGCTAGGGGTACTAGACAGGGTTGTCCCTTTTCTCCATTAATTTTTGCAGTGGCGATGGAACCGTTCGCGGACATGCTCCGCCAATTCCACTCCCATAGAGGTCTACGCACCGCCGGGGTCTCGGATATAGTTTCCCTATATGCTGACGACGCTTTACTTTTTATTCGGTCTCCTGAGTTCAACCTTGCCCCAATTTTGGAGGATGTTGTCCTCTTCGGTAGTATTTCTGGCCTGACGGTTAACTGCGCTAAATCAACTCTTTTCCCGCTCACCCCCAGCACACTCCCCCCTCCCGATACGTTTGGATTCACATGGGCCCAATCTGAGGTTACATACTTGGGTGTAGTGGTGTCGCGACACATTGATCGGGTTCTCGAGAAGAACTATCTAGTATACCTCACAAATCTCACGCAAAAAGTTCGGGGTTGGAACAACCTCCCTATTTCACTGGCAGGGAGGGTGGGAATACTGAAGATGGTGGTACTCCCTCAGCTATTGTATAGATTCGCCAATATCCCACAATGGCCGGGAGTCGAGTTCTTTCAGTCATTAACACGGATCCTCAACACCTTCCTCTGGCACTCCGGGGCGGTCCGCCTTAAGTACAAGACGCTGGCCTCTCCGATGGAGTTGGGTGGTTTCGGTGCACCCGACTTTCTCAAGTACTGGCTAGCAGCCCAGCTTCAACACATTGCACATTGGTTCAACGTATCCGACCCCCCCCCCATGTCAGGCTAGAAAGATTGTCGGTTGGTGACCGCGATATTAGATCCCTGGTGATCGCACCTATCCCAATGGAATCGGGCTCATTGGACCCGGTGCGGTGCACATCTCTGGCTTTATCCAAAACTTGGCAATTATTGGGCACCACCCATCCCTTTCATGGTAACTTCCCGATCTGGAACTTTCTCCCGGGAATCCCACAGGTTCCCCCCTCGGTTGTTCGCACATGGGCTGGGGCAGGATTTGAATTGCTCCGAGACATATTTGTAGATGGTAATTTCATAGAATGGCCTGACCTCCCTTCGCCCCTCAGACAGCGTCCTTCGGTATGGCTTCAATATTCATCCCTCCGTAGAGTCCTCAAACATAAGTACCAGTGCTTCCCAGCACTACCGCCTGATGAGCTGGCGATCACTGAATTGACCTCTCCTTACCCAATGAGGGGAAAAACTTCCAGACTATACACCTTGGTACAATCCAGATCGCCCCCTTCATTCTCTAAACTAAAGCATGCTTGGGAGTCTGACCTTGGGGTGGAAGTCACCGAAGACCGATGGTCCCATATGTGCTCACGTATCCAGAGGGTCTCATTTAACTCCCGATTTAAACTAATTCAATTTAAGCTACTCCACAGGTACCATTATACCCCAGCCAGACTACACCGTATGTCGAATAATTCCTCCCCTAGATGTCCTAGATGTGGCTTTGATGGAGCTGGCTACTTTCACATGATATGGTCATGCCCCCGCCTCACCCAATTTTGGGACGCTGTTTGCTCCACTGTCTCGTCGATACTCGACCACCCTATCCCCCCTAGCCCAATGAAATGCTTGTTCCATGACTTTCCCGACCTCCACCAAGATTCTAGGAGACTGGCTGGCCTCTGTATGCTTCTGGCTGTTCGGGCGATACTACTCTGCTGGCTTCGACCTACCATTCCGACACATGCAAAGTGGCTTAGAGCGGTCACTTGGGCTTCCGATACGGAGGAATCTTGGGCGGTACATCAGCCCGCCTGCTCTAGGCCCAGAGACATCTGGTTGAAGTTCCGATTATTTATGTCTCCCCCCGACACTGACTCAGGTCCTACATCCCCAGTGCCTTCCTCTTGTTGACCCCCAGCCCTCCCCTGAATGGCCCCTTACCGGGTCTTGCACTGTCCTGCTACTCCCCATTGCTGGCGAGTCGAGCCCCTCGACCTGTTCTATGAGACTGTGTTGTATTAAGTTGTTTGATTTTACACGCTCTTGTTGCTCATCTGTATCTGTTCTACCAAGCTGAATAAAAATAAAAGTTTAAAAAAAAAAAAAAAAAAAAATCAATCAAGTGTGTCTTCATTCAAGGATGGACGTCAGACACCTGTGTTCGGAATGGGTGAAGTTCAGGCCGCTGTGAAGCGGGGTGGTCACTATCTAAGCTAACATAATATATTATCAATAATGCATGCACTAAATGCACTTGTTCAAAGTCTTTCAGTCGGTTATGTCTCTATAAAAGTCACACATATCTATACTATCAATTAACATTGGATTATACAGGCCTTAGGTCAAGGGTCTTGACCACTATAATACATGGTTTGAAGTGTCGGTCTGTGCTCACAAGAATCTCCGGTATGTGGCATTTGTTATTGATAGGCAATGCTATACTGCAGTAGGGGTCTAATGTTAGTTGGGGATCTGCTAGGTGGGCATCAAGGTGTGGTCAGTGGTCTGGCACATGAAGAGAATACCTTTCAGGGACACAGGGTCATAATGGCAGTAAGTTTCCACTGGCGAGGGTGCGTGGTCAAGGACACGTTTGTGGAGATGAGCGAGCCATGTGCTTGGTTCAGGCCGGTTCACATGCAGGACCGTGATCTCAGAGAGTGAGGTGTTACATTTATTAGCTGTTGCAAATACCTCTGCAGTTTTCCAGTCAGAGTGGGAACGAGGCTGTGGGCC
Source organism: Ambystoma mexicanum (assembly GCF_040938575.1). Taxonomy (NCBI): domain Eukaryota; kingdom Metazoa; phylum Chordata; class Amphibia; order Caudata; family Ambystomatidae; genus Ambystoma; species Ambystoma mexicanum. The sequence goes on along the minus strand of NC_090937.1, from coordinate 1,559,066,229 downwards.
ATGTGCTCTGCGCACTGTACTATCGCATTGAGGCCTGGTCACCAAAATGGAGTGGAAAGGGGATACAAAAATGGATGCCCCATGTCCTGCTCAGTGTTCCCATCTACGCAAATGTCATCCAAAGTTAACATCACATAAGGGCAAGGGGCGAACCCACTACTGGAGGCACTTGGTACGAGTTTCTACTGAGAAGTAAAGGATGAGAGGGGCCTGATGGCCCCTCGCTCCCACACACTTGCCTGCACGCCAAAAGTCAGTTCGCACCCGGGGATGAGCGCTGGCATGGGGGGCTGTGACGGGCGCAAACGGACCAAGGTGCCAAATAGCATGTACACTTCAAAAGGTATCCCACGCCCAGGGGCCATCGCTCACATGGCCTCCTCAGACCCCGTGTCTCCAGGCAGGCCGCCCCCCACCCCCGAGGAAGGCCGCCCCCCCTGCAATCCACATAAGTGTGTCTCCATTCATCAGTCTTCCTGTGCCTTATCTGCACGCCCAAGGCCCATCCATCCCACCCCCTCTATCAAAGGCGGTTTGAACCCGGGGATGAGCGCTGGCATGGGGAGCTGTGACAGGCGCAAACGGCCAAGGTGCCAAACAGCATGTACACTTCAAAAGGTATCCCACGCCCAGGGGCCACCGCTCACATGGCCTCCTCAGACCCCGTGTCTCCAGGCAGGCCTCCCCTGAGGCAGGCCGCCACCCTGCAACAAACATAATACCACGACATGCACACGTCATTCATTCACAAACACACCCGTTTCTAATACTTTATAAACCACTTCATATGTCTCATGAGAACATCTTTGTGCTTTGCAAGTCAACTCCTGAACCTTCTACCTGAGAAGCACTGAGATCTATGCTAATCTGCTCGTCGCCGTGCTATCTGTGACCGCTTCGAGCAAACTCGTCAGTGTGCTACCTGTGGCCATCTACCTGTTCTCCTGCAACATACTGCTCGGCCTGCTGAATCCAACTGTTTGTTGGTCAAGGTAAGGCCATGTATCAGTCATATTTCGGTCATTTTTACATTTCAATCTATTTGCTATTACAGTACCCAATAGAGCTATGGTCATTGGTCTCATTGCTATTAACTTGAGTTTCAATTGTTATGCTATCAATAGATCTATTTATTTTCATCTGTGTCAATTGTCATCAAATTGCATCTTTCGGGGGTCCAGTCTATAATGTAAGCATGGTTCCTTTTCGTGCAAGACAGAACATCCAAGGGACGAGTCACATGTTCAGAGTTTAGTCACATAATTTAAAAAATGTCTGTAACTTATGCAAATACTAAGCCGCACATGATGAACTGGTATAGTTCCGGCGACCAAAACAAACCTTGCATTGAGCACGGTATGGTTCATTTACTTTATGACATTTTTATTCATCAAGGTTTTAAAATAATCTTGATATTTACTTTTCAGAATTTTCAACAATGCCTGCCTGTTTGATTAGCGGTTGCCCTTCGAAGACCCATGCTAAATCTGAAGGCACTACAATGCAAGTGTTCCCGAAAACTGTTCATTGAATAAGAGAATGGGTCAGATATTGCAGATATCCACTGGATGAGCTGGAAAGTAGAGTCCAACAAGTCTTTGAGGACAAGAGAGGTGATCGATACCGCATCTGCAGCCGGCACTTTCCCTCGAACACGTACACCACATCTTGGGTAACAAAGAAGAATAAACGGCGATCAACACGAAAATTGCTTGCAAACGCTATTCCCACTCTATTCGTCCACAATCCGCCACTGGTGAGTCAAGTGTCCGTTTTTAGCTTTAGGCCTTGCGGTAGTGTGTAGGTAGCCGAATGGATTCATTGATATTTTAGGTGTTGTTTCCAATTTGTAATACTTTCGACATTGATATGAGTGTATAGCTTTTTGAATAATGACATTTATCAATATATTATTTTTAGATTTCATAACCCACAAACGAAATCTATATATGGGCACAGGGAACTGTGCTATATTGCGCATTACTCAAGTATTCTGTCTCCTTGCATGGCAATTTTAAATATTGGCATTTCATTATCAAACAATAATTTACCTTTACAACTTCTTGACTATCCCTTGAATCTGAAGCAAGAACATTCTACTTCTGTCACATGCTCGCAGTTATCAACCACTTCTAGCGCGTATCAGGTAATCTTACTAGGCTAATCCGCTACAGACTTGTTTTATGCATGTCAAGTAATAGTTTGTATGTAGCATGTGATTATTTTACCAATTGTTTGGTTAGCGCTTTCCAATTGATATACACCTTAGTTGTCGTCCCCTGGTGTTCGTTTTCAGTTATAATTAGTGTTATCCATACTAATGCAAGTACTGTCTTTCAGGGAGATGCTGAAGCGTCCACCACATTGACAACAGCCCTAGATGTTCTTCAGCAGCCCGAGGTATGGATACTGACAGCTCAACTGACCGTGATCATCAGGACTGGAACACTTGTCATTTGATTGTTCTACACCATGTTTCATTTGTGGTTAGCCGTTGATATTTACCTGTGCGGTCGACCCCAAGCGTGTGTTGTGTTTTCAATATTTTAATCCTTACTAATGCAAATACTATGTTTCAGGCAGTTGTTGAATCGTTAACCCACGCACTTGATGCGGAGCCTGACATTCAAGTAATTCCGGTGGAAGCGGGACCATGCGGATACGAATCGGCGCAACAGCTTTTGGAAGTGCGCACCACATTGACAGCAGCCCTAGATATTCTTCGGCAGCATGAGGTATGGATACTGACAGCTCCATCGAGCGTGATCATCTAACATGATTCCATTTGCTATACTTTCTTCCCTATTAACGCAAGTACTGTGTTTCAGGGAGAGGATGGAGCTTCCACTACAATCACAAGATCCCATTTAGATCATGCAGATGTAAAGAAATCGGAGAAATAAGTAGATTAAATCTGATCATTTTTAAATATTCCTTGATTCTTTTAGACAATGCAACATTTGTGGTCATCTCTTTATATGTACCTGTGCCGTCGACCCCAAGTCTGTGTTATGTTTACGATATTGAAAACCATACTAACGCAAGTACTGTGTTTCAGGGATTTGTTGATGCCTCCTCTTCAATACAATCATTCGTGGCAGTCCATGCAGAGCCAGAGGTATGGATACTGACAACTCCATCGAACTAGGTCATCACAGCTCGAATACTTGTCGTTTGATTGTTCCACACAATGTTTAAATCGTGTTTGGCTATTGAGATGTACATGTGTGTTCGTCCTCATGTGAGTTCTATGCTAACAATATTTTGATACACAGTAATGAAAATACTATGTTTCAGGGAGTCGATGGAGCCTCACTCTGTGCTGTCTATGCCGATACAGAAAATATATAACTTAATTCAGACGCTGCGTGTTGAGACTCGTGATGCTCATGTCCAATGTACAGAAAATGAAATGAATGTGTCCGGAGAATCCAGCAAAGTTGTATTGGACCATTGCTACAGTACGACCGCACCACCGCAACAACATGATACTGGATGTATTGAAGATAGCTCTGAAGTAGTCGCAGATCAATTTACACAATCTACACCCGCCAAAAAATTGCCACCAAAAAAGCTGTCGACATTGTTGTGTTCTCCCATCAATGTTCAAGTAGCAGATGTTGAAATGACAGAATGAACCAGCAGCAGCATTCACTGACGCATCAGAACTTGATAGCAGCGATATTTCTTTAAAATGTGGTGATATGTCCTCAACGTCACAGGCCGAAACAACTTTGACGCAGGATGACAGTCTAATGAAAGAGGACAAATACATAGTATTCGACAGTTGTTTGATGGATATTATAAGTATGCTGAAATGTGGGCATTCCGTCAGAGGGAAAGTATGTGGGAAGCCATTGATTCAAGTGACTCGTCAAAAACGAGGCAGTAACGTCACAATACATGCCGCCTGTAGATTACATCATACGTTCTCATGGTCTGCACAACCGATGCTGGGGAAACTGCCAGCAGGCAATCTACTGTGTGCAGCTGCATCACTTTTTAGTGGCTCCAGTTTTAGAAAGTTAGAGTCTTTCTTTCAGTTTGTGAGACTCCATTTCATTTCAAAAACGCAGTACTACAGATACCAACATGATTATCTGTTTCCGGCCATTAGTGATGCTTGGAAAATTGAACAATTGTCTCTAGCAAGTACATTCGAAGGCAAACGATTCAGGCTAGCCGGCGATGGACAGTGCGACAGCCCTGGATTTTCTGCCAAGTACTGCACCTACCACTTTCAGGACATGGATAGTAAGAAAATTGTGAGTTTGGCGGTCGTGCAGGTAACACAATGTACATCCTCAGTGGCCATGGAGAAACTAGGATTTATAAAATCAGTGGAATATCTGCAATCGAGTGGAATGCACATCGACCTCATAGCCACGGACAGACACGTTTCAATTGCCAAGACAATGAGAGAGCAGTTCCCACATATTAAACATCAATTTGACGTATGGCATCTTGCTAAATCAATCAATAAGAGAATCTCGGATGCAGGGAAAAAAAAAGATTTGGAAAGTATTTCAGAGTGGTGCCAGTCTATCAGCAACCATCTTTGGTGGAGCTCCAAAACTTGTGAAGGGTCAGTGGAAATACTACTTGAAAAATGGCGGTCACTGATGCACCACTGTACCAAGGTGAACCGCTGGTCAGAAAACCTACATTTCCACCAATGTGAACATGGCCCGTTATCCCCAGTGGAGGCACGGAAGAAGAAGTGGTTGAATCCATCTTCACCGACACACAAAGCCATTGAGACGATTGTTTTCGATAAAACTCTATCAAGAGATTTGACGGGACTGACAGAATTCTGTCACACTGGAGGTTTGGAGGTGTTCCACAATATATGCCTAAAGTACAGGCCAAAGCGCTTGCATTTCAGCATACAGGGCATGAGACATAGGGCTCTACTTGCCGTCTTGGCCCATAACGAGAATCACGGCCGTGAACAATCTAGGACTAAGGGTAATGTAAGGATGCCTCGCTACACTAAGGCCTTTTCAAAAAGAAGTAAGCAATGGGTGATCAAACCGGTCTATGAGGAAACGGAGTTCGACTTTGTCAAAAGCCTTATTGTTGCTTTATTAGAGAAGCACAGATATGGAATTTTGAACGTTTTTGTGCAGAGCACTGATCCATTGCCACCCAACATTGCCACTGTGCCATGTCCACCCAAAGGAGAGCTGGTTGTGAAGTACAAATCCCGGTTTAAATAATTGTAATACGATTGTCTTTTTGTAAATACATTTTATTGTACAGTGGGCATACAAAGTACGCTAACCCTAACCCCTACCTTCACCATCCTGGGTGCCGAACTACCTGGGTGTCATTTTTGAATTCTCTCTCTATTCACCTCATATTGCTGACCTTGTCTATATGTGTATGTATATATTTTTGTTGATGTAACTCATTTTCGCAATCTCTTGGGCACTGTTAAACGAGGGGAGGCTTGCGTATTGCAAATAATAAAACAAAAACAATAAATCTCACTTTCAACTCAACTCCTCGTGTACTTTATACTTTCCCTGACCTTCCCCAAAAAATTAAAAGACTCAATAGTTATGGTTCTTTGGGGCTTCAAAGCTCGCAGACAACGAGGACAAAATTGGGGGCCTTAGAGCACGCCAAGCGAGCCGTTGCAGATGGGAGAGAAGCCAGTTCGCATTTGCACATTGAGGCGCAGTACATAGATGGATTTGAAACTTCAAGTTCTCACAGATGGCTTTACTACGGGATGTTGCAAAGAAAGAATGTATGCTCATTTCTAGTGAAGGTCAGCGGCTTTGATTTTCAGCTCGCGCCCTGAAGAGGCCCACAACTCGCACTGGCAGTATAAGGTTCTATTGTTTTTTTACCTTGAGAGACAGGGTCCATGCCGAAAGAACTTAATTTGAAGGGGGGGTTGGCGGGTGCAATAACGTAAGAGACGATAAGGCAGAAAATTCTTAAACTAGACCGAGTCTCATGTTAGTTCAGTATACGAAAAATCGTGGTCAAGAGCACAGTGGGACTTACGGACTGCATTACGCAGAGACACAATGGAAATTGCAAATACAATGCAAGTAACTCTTTAGACGCTTTTATACCGGAATGAAGAATTAATGAATGGATGCATGAATAAATGAATGAATGAAGAGCTTTGAAAACGTTTGTGGGATCGTCCTTGTAGCCGGCACATGGGCATGCAGGTCCACATTCCACACGCATGTAGACAAAAAGTCGTTTCTCATCGTGTACTAACCTCGATTTATTAATCGTTCGATTTTAGAGCCGAACATACTCCATTGCACTATCCTTGAAAGCAAATAGTTTCAGCTCGGCCGTAATAAATAAAATGAATAATATTAATAAAGATCGGCTGGAGAGACTAATTATACATTTTATGTTTTCAAAACAGGTATATACTTCCATTTTGCCACTGCCACCAGTTTCTGACACCGGCAGACGGTTTCTTCAGCCGCCAGCTGAAGCTTAATGTAAACAACTGAACCATTCTGATGATCTTATGGGACGATCGCCAAGGGCCCATATGCCCTTACGCGGTACTAGCGGCTAGAAGCAACATATCAACCTTTACGCTGGCTTAGTGCCTACTTGATTGAACAGCCTTGCAGTTCAACGTGCGACAAAAGTGCTTCTTTGAACGAAAACCAACACCCTGTGTACCATAAAGGAACAGCGCGTGACTCACAATAACTTTTACGGATTTGAGGATAGAGATAAAAGAAAATAATTGACTTTCGGAGTTCATATGGCAATTGCTGAATATTCTATAAACATTTAATGTCAAATAAATGTACTTTACCAAATTTACCGTGTTGCTGTTTGATTTTAAAGTACAGTTTCATATTCCGAATTGTGGCGCGCTGTGTTGTGAGCTGATCTGTGTTGGTTTAGTGCCGCAAAAGCAGGTCAGCCAGAGCGATGCGGTGAGTGATAGGATTATCACAGAATGGCAGCTCCCTGGTGCCTGTTTTCGCGTGCATTTAACGGATGAAAATTCGGGTAAGGTCCATAGGAAATTTTTCTAAAATCGAGCGACTTAGGCTTAAAAACACATGGCCGACCCGTAGAGGCAATACACATTTTTGACCTAACCATTCCTTTAAGGCTAAGCTCTTCGCTGGGGTTAGCTGTGGCCATGTTTCCAGCTAAGGGTGTCACCTGGCCCAATGCCCACAATCTTTGTAGAGGATTCATAGTACTCGGAGGATCTTTTGTGTACCCAGCCTGGGTAAGCTTCTTTCTACCCCTTGGCAAGTGATGTACAGGATGCGGTGCCGTTTTAAGCCTGTTTATTCTATAGAAATTCTGTAGAAATTAGGGAACTACTCCACAATTATTTTATAGTAAAGCCAGGAACCGTCACTAGTAAAAGGGCTGATAATGCCTTTCCTCTTTGGGTAGTTACTAAATGTTATACCAGGTCAATAACAGGAGACTCAATATGGAAGATTGCAGACCCTTCAATTAGTCCTTATGTTGATGAAACTGAATCTAAAAGGTTAGATTATGCAGCCCCTCCACTGTACTCAGCCTGCTTGAGGAATCCCCAGGGTGGTGGTTGACTTCTCTCAGAGGGCTGGGAAGTAGCTCCTATTAGAATGGATCTACGTGATCTGACCGCAGCTGATTTTCACACGGCCGGAAAGTTTGCATGAGAAATGTGCGAACCACTAAAAGTTTGCACATTTCCCAAGCGAACACATGTACACAACCCCTACATACCCATACCCCTAAAATCCACGACACCCCCCCAGCCACACCCTCAACACACCCCCACCCACACCCCCAACATAAACATACCCTACTTTCCTTTTTCTTCACGCTGAGTCCCTGCGGCGCCAGTTCCCTTTCACTTCCGTGATCGTGAACGGGCGCTGCAGAGTTCTTTTCTTTCTATTTTCCATTTTATTTTTTACGGGGGCTGCAGGGGTTTCCCCCATGACCGCCGCTCACTATACTATAAAGTATAGTGAGCAGTGTGTTGTAGGGGATACCCCCCGCAGTCTTTATATTGTTAATACTTACCTACAATGCTACCACCAAAGGTTCGAACTTTTGGTGTTCAAACTTTTGGTGGTAGCATTTTTAGGACTTTTTGTAAATGCGACCGTTTGGATACGGTCAAATCGCACAATACCATTAAAATCACCTGATCTCTAAGGGCAGGCGATGCCCTGCTGATAAGTCAGGCTTGTTTGAGCCCCTGGTCCCCGGGCGGATGTTCATCTATTGTATGATGAAGCCCCACAGGTTGGGAGAGTCTGTGCTATTACCACCTTCCAGGCCAGCTACACGATCCTGCAGGCCACACCCAAACGAGGGCCAGCCGTCCTGCATTGAACTCGTCTCACCACTGATGTTTTGGTGAAAAGGCATCGCCATTCTATTGTGCCTTGGGCCTTCTCAAGCTGCAGTCAAACATAGATGAGAGTAGGGGCAGGGGGGCACTGCGCCGATTCAAGCTATATTAGGCGGAGCACACCGCACGCACGTCCTTGAGGTGCGCTGGCCCTCTTGGAATCATTTTAGGAGATTTTAACATATGGTATGAAGTTCGAGATAATCCCAACACCATTACATTAACAGCGTTAGTTCACACACATGATATAGGTTGTATATGGTATCCTTGCCCTCTCACCACCAAGGGCAATGTCTTGACTTGATAGTTTAGAGGTCCAGGGATTCTGTACAAAAGACCAATCTCTTGGATGGATCATTTTGGCAGCATAAAAAAAAGACCACTTCAGAACCACCACCTGCCACTTTTGGTGCCGCTACAAGGATTTAAACGGATTTGGAGATTCATCTAGCTTCAGTACTGGTCCCTTTCTTTCTAAGATCTTACATGTGAAGAATATTTTCTGTAAAAAATTATTGAGCTGTCCAGTTTAGGTCACTGTATTGTCCCTTTTAAAACAATATGGCATAAAATAGACATTCATACAACTGGCACTGCCTCCCTCCTCGAGTGCTCCTCGAGTCCTAAAGCTTGACTATCGGAAAAATGAAAACCTGTGGTGCAAAAATAGCCACCCCGCTTTTTTCATTCAGCCATGACTGTCCTCACTACCTATGAAAATGTTATTTTTCAGCCAATGCCAATTATCTCCAGAACCATAAGAACAATGATACTAAACCCAAAGACCTTGAACGTCTGATACAAAAATATTTCGCAAAACACATTATGCATCATCAAATATGTTGCCAACCATAAAGATGGCAAATAAGCTCAATTAATTCTTCCTGGACATAATTACCCTGGTCAGAGGCAACATTGCTAATTCACCTGTGACCCATATACCTCCCCCACTCGAAGATGCTCCTATGGCAACTCACTACATTTGTCATTTTGATTTTCCTTTTGGGTTCCTTCCACACGCAGGAGCTATTACGCGACATGGGTCATGTCGGAGCACTGGTACACATGGAGAGGTGTGATGCCAGTTTCTGCCCCTATCGTAGCAGTACTTTCTAGTCCCCCTCCTGGAAGATGGCAAAGCCTTCAGGACGGTTCGGGGCTATAGATTGGCAGTATCAGCTGGACACACTGCAGTAGTCAAACTCATGAAAGGGGCGCGGGTCTGGGTTCCTCGGGTCCCGAAATGCGCATACCTATAGGATGTGATGGTAGTGCTACAGATGCTGGCAGGCGAACAAGTACCTCTCGATGATACAGCTATCGGGGAAACCAGCGATGATATTGTGCCTAGTGTCATGTTGGAGTGTCTCAGACGTCAAAGCATTGGCGGTAGATAGAAAGATCTACGGTACGGAAGGAGTTACGTTTTCGCTAGCAAAAAGCCACAGCTATGCATAGCGGCTTGCATTTGCAAACACAAGGGCAGAACGTCAGCCTTCCGTCTGGCGGGACTATCACTCCCCGGAAAAATTTCAAGGTGGCGGCGACTGCCCCCAACGCGAGTTGGGTCTGTGAGGTCATGCAACAGGCAGATATCGATCTGACTCGATACAGTTGCGATACATATGGTACATATGGTACATATGGATCAGTACAGAGCATCCAAAGAAGAGGAGACATGGACAGGATGTAGCTAGAGGGCTACAGAAACGGGAAGTGCGATGGACTACAAAAGTAGTTCAGAAAAGAGGGGAACGTCATTTTCTGGAGAAACAAAAAGGCAATTTTCTTCATTTCCAGTTTGTTAAGTGTTGAAGCTGCTGAAGTGTGGATTAAAGAATTTGAGGTATAATGCTCGCCTCTGTATCTTTAATAGAAACAACACTACCTGAGGTAATTTCATTATAAAGTACTGCAAAACTACTGCCAGATTGTTGGTCTTCAGTGGCCAGCAAAGAACCTTGAATCAGTAACAACTTTGCAGCATCAATAATCTTTGGAAGATAATCAGCACCTAGACTCTTTTTGGTCTGGTTTTGGGCCTCTCCATAGAGTGAAAAAGGTGGTTATAATAGTTTGGGATGACATCTTAAATATTCTTTCTAAAGTCGCCTAAACCTCTAGCCTTTGGCTTTTACGTCCAGTCATTGGCTTTTATTCCGTTGGAAAATTGGTCAGCCATTGCCTTGTAGATTAATTCAAAATTGGAGAATGGAAACGCTCTGATAAATCAGGGTTTCAGAGAAAGAACTCTTACGATTACAAAATGCAGAATGCAGCTGTGTGACTGTTTCAAGTACCAAACTCTGCATCGATTTCACAATGCAGTAGGCCTCTGGATTTGTTACCCGTGTAAAAGCATACTCTAAGGTTCTCTGCCTTGTTTTTTTATGTGCACTAACAGACTTGCCCCAACCTACTTAACTACAAAAATGTCATCTTACAACCAGGTGTTTCTCAGACTTAGGCACTCCCTATGGAACCTAGTTGATCTGAGATTGATTGACCCCTCCTTCTTCCCACCTAGAATTGCCCTTTATACGAGTGAAAATGTAACAGATGTAGGTAGGTCTGCCTGGCTACTCTTTTCCCAGTGGATATGTGCTTAATGAATACATCAAATACACATTCATTATCATTAAAAGGTTTGAAGTCCTCTGCCGGAAAACAAATGGACTAGTGATCTGTCCTCCAATTAAAATGTTACTTTAATTATGCAAGACATTAACATTGAGCACATTTAGGAGTTTTCCAATTTAGCAGCTGGCAACAAATTCCTGGCTTCTACTTATCCAGAACTGCTCCCCGTGTTCCCACCATCAACCTCCAACAAAGGCAAACTTCAGAAATAGCCTTCTCGAAAAAGGTGCCTTTTCAGATGCCAGCAAATAGCAATCCCACGCAAGACCCGACAGTTATCTAATTTTGGAACACTTGAACCGCAATCATAGCACAGAATGAACGTCAATTTCAATACCCGAAAATAAACAACTGTTTCCCTTCAGTCTATACTTAGATATCTAGGCTGGGACCTCACTGCCACGCAGTTTAATAAATGTTTTTTCAGTGGGAGTAGCAAACTTGATCGAGACGCTCTTACAGGTACTCACAAATATGACCTTGTCCATGCAGGAGAGCCGAAGTGGAACAAAAACAACTCGTTGCTTTGCAGTTTGGTCCTCAAGACAAAGAGGATAGAGAAAGATCAAGTAAAAATGCAGGTTTCTCCAAAATGGAAAAGGCTTCCATTTTTCTGCATTACCTCACTACAACGTGATATTGCAGGTATGACTTCTGTAAGTGGCCGTCCTTCACAGGATGATTAAGTGGTTCAATTTGAGCAATGTGAGACTCATGTTGCAATGGCAGCCCACCTATTGAGAAGTCTGCACCACTGCCACATGGACTTGGTGAGGGCATGCAAGGGAGGAACTGGGCCAGGACACACCATGCTGCAGCCAGGCTCTGCTAGGCCAGGCTGCTCAGCCCAAGTTCTATTTTGTGGGAGGAGTGAAGTAGGAGAGCTTTCCTGCCTTCTGGTATTCACAACATAAGCCTTGATCCCTCCTTCATGAAGTGTGCTTTATCCAAGTTCCATCTTGAACTTCAGGAGGGAGCTACCTTCCAGCCAAGGCTGCACAGAAAAGAAAAAATGTGGCCCTTAAAACCCGTGGGGGGGGCGGGTTCTACAGGAGGTTGTAGAGGATGCCCTGTCCTGTAAAAGTGTTGCCTGGGTCTGAACAGCAACATTCCTTTTCACGTTTCCTTAGTCTATACATGGACTTCATTCTTTAGGACGATGATTAAAGAACTGTGTATTTTGTGGGCACACAAAAGCCTTTGCTGTTCTTTTGAAAGATGCTTTTGCGAGATTTCTGTGGTCTCCTTCACAAAGACTGTAAACAGGATGCTCTAGTGATGCTCTTTCTCACTTTAATGAAATTGTCCACTGGATTACTGTGCAATGCCTTGTTTGGAAACACCACCCCCTCAGTACTGTATACCCATGTCAAACTCTCCCAAATGCCAATATAGATCAACTAGCGTTCCCCGGCGTAACATACGCTGTTCCAGCAGATCATAAAGGTCAATATCTGTCCCCCTTCTGAAGAATCAGAATTACCACTGATCGCTTCTAGGAAGCGAGCGTCAAGGCTAAATGTATCGATAATTTGAAAGGCATATTTATATCAGATGGAATGGGAGGTATGCACAGTATAAGAACAGTATCTAAGTTTCACCAATTAAACGGGCCTCTATGATGTGTCTCAGTGATGGCAGAAGATTGCGTAGAAGCAGAATTACAGCACCTACTTTTTATTTCGTGAGGAGGCATTCGTCCTACAGAATTTTGCTCTTTATAGACGGCAACGTTGAGCCAATAATGAACTGTTCATTGACACAGAAACCACCATTCTGAACGTTTGGGATAGTGGAAGGTGATATGTATAGAGATGCACTGCTTTACAATAGCTGAAGAGACAGGAAATGGAACGCAGAGCTCGGTAATGAGGAGCTATCATTTCCTCTATGAGGTAACTGCAACTTTCTTGGCCTTTAAGGGGACATTTTCCATCGACACATTTTATTTTCAGGGTAAGCACCACATATCAACACTGGTCCATCTTGGTATATTGTCTTCTAGTGCATTCCATTTTGGTCTCCATTTAGAGATAGTTTAGGTATTTGCAAATATGGTGTTCATAACTGAACCAGAAGTACATATGGAACTTGCAATATCTCCCTCTGTAAGGGCAACAAGGGCCATCGTCACGTTAATAGATGTTGTAGCATACTTTTTCTAAAGCTATGGGAGAGTTTCACCTGCCGGGTGTATATTTGAACGCTGCAGAGAAGGTTTCGGGTCTATTTGTGATGCAAAACACCATAAAGTACCATTGTTTACTAATACAGTGTCTCTGAGCAGCATCTCTGGTGTGTAGGAGGGGGTGAGAGCTCAAGATGAGCAGGCATTTTACAGACGGTATTGTTAGGCCGTATTTATGTAAGACACCCATCCAGCGGCAGCATGCTTTTAGGGGATGGAGGGATTCACAGAGAAGGTGTGAATCAACACCTCCTAGGGCAGCCATTTCTATGGAGGACCCACTAAAATGGGCATAGTCAATGCACAAAGAAGTATTATTAATAATGGGCAAAGGCAGAGCTACAAAAACACAAAAATGAAGGACAGTGGATGAGCAGCAGACACTCGTTTAATCACCAAACTCCACTGGCTGCCCTTACAAGCATTTTGATGGACTAGGGGTTGTACAACTGTGTACATTAAGCATAGACATTAGGCCTCATACAGTGTCTGTTATCTACTGATGGCCAGCACGAGACTGTATATCAGGTTTAAAATGTGCGAACCACAAGAGTCCAGACACCAGAATGTGGTAAAGAGGGATTTGACACTAATTAATCTTTCTTTAGTAATTCAAAAAACATCTGCAGTCTCAACTCACTGTGGTATCAGTTCAAAAAGTCTCTTTCTAACATTCCACAAATGATTTTGGTTTCAGGTCTCCAGCATGGATTAGGACAAACGGACTGCTGCTATGCTTCAGTACAGGGACAAGTAGTAGAGAAAACTCCTTCTCCTCTCCACCAGAAGTTATCCAAATCATAAAGGTGAAACTGGCACACCCAGACAGATATACCGCGCCTTGGTCTCTTTTGGTAGTGCAGCCTATACTCTTGAGGAGGGTTGTGAGCTGGTACAGAAGCAAACCAAACCATAGAACTGGGGTACCAAACTAAAACATTCTACCGACGTTCTACAGTAATATGATCCGGAAGTAAACAAAATTGCACACAACTTATAAAAACACATCACCCACTCCGGCATGGGAAAAAAAAGAAAGCAGATTTTAGAATAAAGGGGAACTATGGGCCTATATACTGGTACTCAGGGTTGGGGTTGTATTAGTCACCTTGGCTCTGTAAGGTGGGCCAAGAGGACAAGGACTCGAAATACCTTGTAATGCTTGCTTTTGAGGTGTGATAGTATTGAGCTACTCTCTTTTGGTCACTTTACTGCTGTCATGTTTCCCAATTGTGTGTTGGTGTTAAAACAACCCCACTCTCCCCACAGTGGATCGAGTTTGCGGACCAGACAGGTTGATTAGATTTCTTCCGGTGGGTCGAGTCACCATCTAGACTGTTTCTATTGGTTCGAGTCAGCAGTGACACTTTTGTTGGATCGAGTCGCGGCCAGGAGTCAATTACTTAAAAGGAGTCGTGTTTGCTCAATGGGTCGAGGTGGCGTTGAGACAACTGAAAAAGCATGTTAGCTGTTCGAAGCATCAAAGGAAGCATCATAGGTCCTGTAAGGGCTCAAAGTGAGTGGAGCACGGCTGAGCTGTCTCAAAAAGAGTTTTGAGAAGGAAGACAGGCTTTGGGCTGATTTCAGAGCTTTGCAGTCACTGAGGGACCCAGTCCAGGGTTAAAGAGGAAATGTGAGGCCTTCCTTCTGCCCTTTGCAACCACGAAGGCTTGTAGAGAACACTTGCAGGGTTCTGTCACCACTTAGGGCAGGTCCTGGGTACAAGTGGTCTCGAATGCAGGTAAGGCTTTGATCCCCAAAGCTGCTTTACCCTATAAAGGCCCCTATGATGGTTGGGGAAAAGAGCTTGCTTTTTATTTGGAAGTCTTAATACTACTAATAATCATCATCTCTGGTGTTCATCCTCTCTGGCAGAAGACTTTGGAGTAGACTGAAATACAATCAGGTTACAGGTAAATCCTTTAAATGTTTTTCAAAGATGAATTAAGTAAGGGGAGGGTAGTATAGAGCACCCTTGTAATGACGTGATTAGCTTTGAAGTGTCTGTTCCCAGCTGAACCCCCAGGAAGTGTTCCTATTCCCTTGGAGATGTGACAAGCCTTCTCATGTGGGTTAAAGGGAGGGCTTCCTAGTAAAGATCATAATGGCTTTTGTGTTTACTGATAGCCCAAACAGCTTAATACACAACAGACTGTCATGAATAACTTCACCAAGATGACAATAAAAAGGACCTCAATTGCTTGTGGATGTAGAATTGTGAGATTCCAGTAGCCACCATGCTGAAACCAAACCTTGATTATATTTAGATTTTACTAACTGCAACCAGTAGCTAGGGGACAAAATGATATTTTGAACCAGGTTTGCGAACAGTTAGAAAGCCACTACAGTCTGTAAGAACCTTGAGTTCCAGCAGCTGTGTTCAGCAATGCAAATGTGACCATGAACCAGAAATTACCCTTCCACTGCAAGGAAATTGCTAAGGGATGTCAGCAATTGCTAGGGAATGTTAGTAGACGGCCCCAGCAAGGTGATAGTGGGCACTATGCTTTTTTGACATGGAGCATTATAAAAGTTGTGGTCTGATTTGCAAAAGCCACTTTAAGATGAATTATCAGCATAATTGGATATTTAAAAAACTCAGGCTGGACTCGCCAAGCCCCCCAGATGACATTCCAGACACCGACCATCAACTGCTTCCTGGTCTAAATTATATTGTGCTAAATCAGGCCTTTCTGTGCTGAGATATGATCAGCTCCAGGCCCCCTGTCAGGATCTCTAAATTACTGTCTCTTCCACCAGTGCAACAGGTGGAATGTTGCTTCACTCGGTTGGCAGAGCCAACCAGGCCTTCCAAATATAGTTTCAACAAAAGAGTTGAGGTTCTTATAACCTAGCATTCACCGAATTCCCGTTCTCTACTCTCTGGAGCTCCCTACATATCTTCTGAGCCTGGCCCTCTTCAAATCCGCACCATAAGCTTGTTCCTCCTCTCACCCTGGGAATCAACCCCTCCAGCTCAGGGAAGTGTCCTGATCACCAGTCTTCCGTAAGAAAAGAAAGGTCAAGTACTTTGGGACTACCTATTACTAGCTTTTTATTCCTGCTGGCTCCCTCCTACAACTGCCTTTTTCTCTCCTCCCCCACCACCCTTCTACTCACCACTACCTGATGCTCTTCCCCACTACTGTCCACTTCTTTCCCCATCACCACCTTCTCTCCACTATCCACTGCTGTTCTCCCACAACAACCCATCTCTTCTCCCGCTCCTTTGCCTCAAGTCTTCTCCACTCCATCCTCTCTGCCTACAGTAGATCCTGGCTACCTCACACGTACATTTATTTAGGTGAAGACATTTAGTCAGCCAATACCAAGACTAAATGTCTTCACCTAAAGAAATGTACACGTACCCACTTGATACAGCGTGGATATTCATCCTTTCTGATATACCAGTGCAAGGTAGCCAGGAACTTCTCTCCATTCTATACCAAAAAGGTGTGGGCGTCACCTCCACCAACCAGTGACCTTGCAGTATACAATCACTAGAGCACCAGAAATTAGAGCACAGCAGCGCAGGAGTGTGTACTGCCTAGGGCCCACCAGTCTTCCATACCTACAGTCTTACTTCCAGTTTGTAAAATTGCCATCACGCACCAAACTTGCTTTTACCTCACACCAAACACCCTGTGTATCCTTCACACCTTTTTATAGATGAGTCTTCCTTCTTTGGAGTTGGAATTTGCATGAGCGTTTACATCTGGGTGTAAGTTAGTGCCACAGTAGCAGATTTATTGCATCTGAAATTGGCGATCACGTGTTCACAGGTATACGCATAGTTGTTTGGCTCCTAAAGGCAGTGCTGTTTCACTCCCATGTAGCACAGGCTGTGCATTTGATTGCCTTTGTGTCAGCTGCTGCACAGGCGTTTGGTAAAACATGTAGGAGAACGGTTCTTGAGTGTTTTTGCATCAATGTCTGGGCGTATACGATTTTACCAGTACATGGAATGTGTCCCTGTCTGCTGGAGACCAATTGGGGGTGATCAGACGAACCTTCCAATAACACATCTGGGCCCATCATCCACTAGCTCCGGGATGTACCCAGCCCCGAGTTAAAAATCACTTTAATTCCTCAAAACGAGGCAGCGGACCGTCACACTACCTTCACCATGGACTGAGATGAAGGCCTTTTGTTATATATTGTTAAATGCAGTATTTGTATTTTGTCCGCATTGACTTGCTGACAAACTATGGAACTTCCTCCCTCCCGATTCATGCATACTAGAAGACCACCTTCTATTCCGCAAATGCATCAAAACCTACCTGTTCTAAACTGTCTTCTCCCTCCAGAGCAAAGTAAGCAGTGTGCTAAGATACGCTTTGGTTGTAGCACCTGACCCTCAGTCTCCCTCCTACAGGTTGTCCAAACAAGATACAATAGTGTCTTGCACTGCTTTATCACCTATCTACTGGAGATATATCGCGGGCCGTACTAGTGGCGAGATGTGTGGAGGAGATGAACGTTTGATACATTAAGGGAAAAAAAAAAAAAGAACACGTCCAACTGTCACTTAAGCACAGTCAAAGAATGTTCATATTTAATGGGTTTAGGAGGCGATTTTGGGTTAGCCAGTAGCCAATAGCCGGCAAGCAATAAAACAGGTTTGGGGTGATGGTGGAGGGTCTCAGGGTTTTGCTGATCTTGAGCAGGACTTGCATTATCACTAGAGTCGCTGTACCAGATCAGTACGCTAGTCTTAATCAGTGCCGGCAGAAGGCTCAGAGAGATGTCAAAGAGCAGGAGTGAGGGAAGAAACCAGTTTGACACTAGAGATCACTGAGCGATAGTCATAAGCGCAGAACTGTTTGTGATCATTCAATCACAAAGCATGCGATACAGTTCAGAAACGTATTTAGAGTTGGCGAAGTGCTTGGAGGATAGAATCGGACGGTCCATCATGTAGTAGCCTGGAGATAGATTGGGGAGTAGCAGTGCAAGCTCCTTTGGCATATGCCTGGCTCCACCAGTCTTCCCAAAGGGAGATAAGGGCAGTTCTCATACCTCTGTATAGTCTGAAACCTGGCTGGCTTGTGCACAGAAGTTGTTTTCTTCACCGTTTCACAGAAGTTATAGATGGGAAGCAAGATTGGCCCCTGTCTGGTGAAGCAGTGGCTCACAATGCCTTCGGTGCCATCCTCTCAGGCACTATGCGACTCAATTTCCACTTTCTTTGTTAATAAAATGACGGTAATTAGAGACCATATAAGTGAGGAGGCCAAAATATCCACCGCTGATATGGTCCCTATCGAACCCCTTCCCTGCTACTTGGTCCTGGACTTCCTTCCCTATTTTCTCATGATCTGACATTCTCAGTTATTCAGCGGCTTAAATCTACCTCAACTGCAGATGCCATACCTTTAGCTGCTATGAAAGAAATCCCTGGCGACTTGATTGCTCATATCACCACCGCCGTAAATCTATCTTTCTCCACCGGAACGATTCCTACTTCTCTTAAGCACGCTCTGGGGATCCTCTTGTTAAAGAAACCCTCCGCAGATCCGGAAGTGCTGGCCAATTATCGGCCCATCTCTTTGCTGCTGTTTCTTATGAAGGTCCTGGAGGCATTGGTATCCCCCCTCCTGTCCAATTTCCATGAGTCCTCACACTATTTTGCTGCGTTTCAATTAGGCTTTCGTCCAGGTAGCGGCACAGAATCCCGTCTTGAACTCAGTGGTCGATGACCCATCATGTCTGGTTGATCAGGGTGATGTCGGAGCCGTCCTACTATTAGACCCGTCGTCAGCTTTCGACACGGTCGACCATTCTACCCTGGTCTCCCGGCTGTCCTCAGCTGGTCTATCTGCCCAAGTTCTTGACTGGTTTGCGGCCTTCTTGGCAGATCGCTCTTGTGGGGTCCAAGGATCAGATTTGTCCCCCATTTTATTTAATGTCTACATTAGACTTCTGCTGATCCTTCTTCAGTCTCATGGGTTCCGCTTCTACTCTTATGCGAATGACACTCAGATTTTGGTTTGTTTGGACCTAGCTCAGTCCGATATAGCAGCCCGTTTGAGGAAGTGCTTAGAAGAGCTTGCGGGATGGATGGCATCAAACTGGCTCAAGCTTAATACTAGTAAAACTGAGCTACTGGTTGTAGGGACCTCCACCCCTCTTCTCTTTTGGACTAAAGACTTCTGGTCCTCTTCCTATGCCGGTCTCATCAGTCAGAAACCTGGGGACAAAAATCGCTGCTTCCCAGACCATGGATGAGCAGGTGGCAGCAGTCTGCACGACCTGCCATTTAAAACTTAGGGTCTTGAGGAAGGTCCTTCCTTTTATTCCTGCGGCCACTCATGCGCCCATGGTTGCAGCCCTGGTTCTCAGCGGAGTTGATTATTCCAACTCATTTTACCTAGGACAGCCCCAATAACTGATCAAGCGGCTTCAACTTCTCCAAAATGCGGCAGCAAGATCTATTCTTTGCCCTCCGTTTGGCACTCATATGTCCCCCCTTTTGAGACAACTCCACTGGCTTTTGGTGGCCGATCGGATTACATTAAAATCCATGTGCTTGGTACATCGGGCCTTCTATGGGACGGTAGCGGAGTATCTGCAAGCAAAATGTGTGCGCTATATTCTCACCCGCACCCTTTGCTCCTTCGTCCAAAATACCTTCAGCTATCCCTCTGCAAATACCTCCCCTCTCAAGCTCTTCTCTCCTCTTCCTCGAACTCCCTCAGGGTCAGTCGTTTCTCAAATAGACGAGCCGGGTGTAGATCTCCGTCTTTGGCCGGGACCTCCCTCTGGAACAGCCTCCCTGACACTCTAAAACTTGAGGAGAACCAACTACGGTTCCGGGAGCACCTCAAGATCTTCCTCTTTGCATCTGCCTTTGATCCCCATCGCCCTTGCTGACCTGCCCTCTCTCTTGGCACTGTGCATCTTGCCACCCTCTGTCCCCTTGGCCCAGTTACCTGCTCACTCTGCCACCCTTCTGCACTGCCTCCTGGCCGCCCTTTGCACTGAGAACTGTATCTGTACACATACAGTCCCCCATCCCCCATTTTCTTCTTTTTATGCACTTATCAGACTTACCCAGTTCTGCTGCCGTAAACACAGCACTTGCTGGCTGCACTACCCTTGTTTATTGCTCCATTATATATTTTATTTGTATTTATTATTATTTATCTGTTTATCCTCTGCTCTGCACTTTCCACTCTCCCCCTTCCATGCACTTTTTCCCATGCCCATGCCCATGCACTTGCATTATCTCAATGTCACTGGGCCTAGTAAGATCGTTTTGTTGTCCCCTGTTCCCCTCCCCTGTCTTGTCGCGCTCTGAAACACTTGTGTACGAGCGCGATACAAATAAAATGCATCACTCTGCCCTTTTGCTAGTGGTCCCGCACTTTAGGCGTACCTGCATTGGGGGCCGTGCCTTTTCCCTTGCTGCAGCGAAGGCCTGGAAAACACTTCTGCTTGATTTACGGAGTACTGCTGACTATCTGGTCTTCCGGAGCACACTTTGCCTTTAACGTTTTGAACTCCTCTGTTTTTCTTTCAGCGCCATGATGCCTTTTGGCGTACGTGCGCCTTACAAATTCTAATAACATAACGGCTCAGTAGGACCTAATCTTTGCTTCTTGAGGAGAGGTTTGGCAACAGAGATTTTGAACACTGGGGGAAAGATTCCTGAATGAGACAGCAGGCATTTGAGAATTTTGCAGACAGTCAGTTTCTACAGCTGGGGAGGTTGTAGACATTTCCATGAAATGGAGCATTCTGCAGGTGAGCCTTGCTCATGGTAGTAGCAACTACTTCCTGGAAGTTCACATATAGCTTGAAGACTGTTTGGAATGCAGGGTTAAAGCGACAAGTAGGGTAAGGTGCGGGCAGACAAGGGAGGCAGACTGGAGCAAGGCAGTTTTGCCAAATTTATGGTGAACTGAGGACTTTAGTGGTCAGAAAGAGTGGAAAGCTGCCAGGCCCTTATCACAACTGGGCAATGTCTCAGCTGGGTCTGGTATGACAGCTTGGCAAGCAATTTCCGATCCAGGCAAAATAGTCAGCCATAATATTGGGTCCGACATACAAGTATTCTTTGCCGAACTAAGAGGGTTTATCCTGTCCTGGTTTCCCATCTTGATGGGAGGTACTGTGACGCGTATACCATTCCATCATCGACTGACCTTTATTCTAAGTTGTTTTTCTTTTTTTTTTTTTATTTTTACAAACCCTTTTTATGAAACTCATTGAAAATAAAGGGTCGGGGTGTGGGGAAGTGCATATAAGGTGTAGGGGTGGTCAGGAATATATAAACGATCAGATGAGTTTTTTTTTTAAAGGTTTGAAATAAAACACATTGAAGAACATCTGATGATGAAAGAACATAGAACCACTGTGACGATCTTTCAGAAAGCTTTACTTCTCCTCAGGGGGACGGGGGTGCCCCTTTCCATGAGGTTAGGGAGGGGAGACCCCAAACCAACAGTCCCGCCCCCCCCTAGGGGTGGTAACATGTGGGAGGATCTCATGGAGAGTGACTCCTCTCCTGGGGAAAAGAACACGATTGGAAGACAAAGACCCTTTAAACCCTGAACCAGCAGGCAGATATTCATGTCAGAACCTTCTACACATGCTCATGTCAGAAATTATGTTATTGTAAAATATCAAAATCCTGATATCATAGGTACATGGACAAAGAAGAGCTTGAGAACGCTACAATCAAGCGGGACGAAGGCTTAATGAGCTGCTGTAAATTGGACGTAAGTTACACTCGGGCTGCCCCAGCTATTTAAACTGAATAGCAGAGAAGGACAGGGTGCTTGACATCCGAAGACTGAGGAAGGTGGAGTGAATACGAAAGTCTTGTCGGCCCGACGAGATGTCCGCTCTGAGACGAAGAAGCAGAGAGAAAACTGGAGAAGAGAACCAAACTAGTCACAGAAGACGAAACGGTAAGTGGGGGGTCAGTGGACTGATTGGTTTTGTATTCCTGGATTGTTTCTTCTCTCAAACAGTGTGTGGTCTCAACCATGCAATTTGAGAAAAGGAGGAAGAGAAATTGAGAGCATGAGGAAAGCGTCTCACATACCAGTCGTAGGCCAATGCAGAGAAAGGGTGAAACCGGTGTGGGGGTTGTATGACCTGCAATGAGTGGACCATGCAGTCCGACAACCACGCAGTGACCACAAAGCAGAGCCAGCTGCGGAACCATGCAGGCAAACAAGCAGAAGGTGAATCGGACAGTGCCGTGTCCTGTGACAGGTGGATCATGTAGTCCGAAGCTTGTGTCCAAACCACTAGCAACATGTGGCTGCGAGAGCAAGAAGGCCCAACGCGAGAACGACATTAGAGTCGATAAAGAAGTGAACCTGTGGCCCCGAAAGGAACTCGAGATATAATCTATAAAAGTAAAGAACACCAGGAGAAATCTCCCTTGCAGAAGCACTCAACCAAAAGCATCAAGAATTATGTTGTGTAGGCAAGTTGTTTCTCGAGGGACACTTCAGCCCACACAAATCAATCTGGATAACCGGATGACAAATAATGGAACTTACTTTGAGCAGACTTGGCGTGCTTAGCATCTAGGAGAAGGGAGTCATTCTCCTTGGATACGATACAAACCAGAACTTTATTATTAGTCATTTAGTGAAAGAGATAGCATAAGAGCTTTTAGACTGCAACAGTGCCTTTTGAATTCGACTTTCA
This sequence comes from Ambystoma mexicanum, assembly GCF_040938575.1. Taxonomy (NCBI): domain Eukaryota; kingdom Metazoa; phylum Chordata; class Amphibia; order Caudata; family Ambystomatidae; genus Ambystoma; species Ambystoma mexicanum. The sequence continues at coordinate 1,559,043,364 of NC_090937.1, read as the reverse complement.
CGGACTACCTGACGAGCACCAGAGTTTCTTTAGTTTAGGTAGGGAAACCCCATTAGAGTTAAGGAGAGATAGCTTTATCTTTTCTCTGAATAAACGTCTATAACCAAAACCTCAATCCTCCTGGTCAGACTCCTCATTCTTTGTCACCACAGTATCCATACCAAATCGCATGATACACCGTCATTTATTTGTACACAATCCCATCTTCACAGTGATGACCTGTACATTAAGGCACATTTAATTCTGTCTGTGGGGAAAAGGATATTTAATATGTATATTAGGAAGACTAAGCAAAAAAACAACACAAATACTATTTCCCAAGATGCATCTATTCATGTGTATTTACACAAAATGGCAGAACTGGGAGCAGTAAGGTATTCAGCTACTTTCGGCCACTGGAGTCAGCAGAAAGTTCAAGGCATCACATCTTGCCATATTTATCAAATGAGACAGCCTTATTTTTACAGTGCTTAATGGAGATGAAATGCTATGGGTAAAGCAAACAATTTTATCAAAGGCTATGCCTCAGCCTGCGAGCTATCATTCTTCATAAACATGTTAATTTGTGCTTACCAAGAAGGAATTATTGGGTATAAAATGCGCAACTGCAAAACCGTAATTGCAAATGACCGCATTTTGCTTTTTCCCCTTTAATATTTTTGCTTTGTGTATTCCTTTAAGGTCTGCCATCAGGAGTGTGCCCGCGAACGGTAGTCTTAGGAGCTATTATTATAATTGAATGTATCATTAGAAGCAAAAAGCCTTGCGACTTCAAATTGTCAATTTCCATGCTCAATTTATCCTCGTTTGGTGCATTTGCCCAAGTTAGATGAGCTCAATACGAGAAAATTGTAGCAGAAAGAAAATGCTTCCAAAAGCTGTGGCGCCATTGTTTTCTAGTACTTTAGATAAGCAGATCAGACCGGAAGCATGAGCAATACATGTCCTCATATAGACAGTCGCGCGGTAGCAACAAAAACAAATCAGTAAAATAAAAAGCTCTCCTCAAATTCAGAAACCTATATAAACTGCAAATGCTCTGACTGCACAATACATGTTCGAATCCTGGCAGTGGTGCCTCAGCCTTCTATTCCTTCGCAATCAATAAAATTCTAACTTGGGTAAGAAGGGATCTCATTACAGAGCTTCTAAGCTGGAGGAATCTGAAAAGAATCTATATACAAATCTGGTATTTCCCCATCAATCCTCATGCAGGATACTGATAATAAATACATTGTGCGTGAAATAATAGCAGCATGGTGATATTCCAATATAATTATTCTGAAATGTATTCAAAAGTGTTTTGCAGAGGACCACACATATAAACGCGAATGGAAAACAGCACTGGGCGTCCCAATCTTGGTGGACGAATGGGAACAACTCTGGGCCGATATTCCTAAACTTAAACGATCGATACTAATCGGGGAATGCCATTATAGGCAAATGACCCAATAGCACTAGATTTCTGAGCGACTACATCAGATGCATCCGAACAGGTCCCACAAACGTTGGCAGGACTGTGGGGACGTAGGCAACTGCTTGCATGCTTGGTGGGAATGCCCGAAACTGGTAGCGTTTTGGAAACAAATCAATGGGAATATTTAAAGCATAATTTGATCCCATATAAAAAAGGGGAGCTAAAGAGAGTTTGCTCTGTCTCAGGGAAGATACAGATGCCTCATGGCCGGAATTCATGAGTAAAGCATACACGATCCTCAGCTCAGCAGCGATACTAGTAATCACACTGAAATGGAAATCGCCTGATCCCCCACAAGAGCATGGCTGGTTTATCAAGGTCTGGAACTTTGTCTCATTGGAGTAGGGCACATCATATACAAGGAGATCAAAATAAATTCACGCTGGAATGGGAGTTGGTACTGACTTTCCTACACAATGACTGTAGAGAGTCCTACTTTCTGCAGAAACTACGCATCTTGGGATGCATTGACACAAACTTTCTATCCCGGTTGGGTTACAGGGTAGGGTGGGGAACGGTGGTGTGAGGCTAGGAGGGCGGGGGATGACTTTTCTGTTATAGCAAAATGCAAATAAAAAGATTTAACAAAAAAAAAAAAAAAGTGTTTTACCAGATTGTTGTGGTTTATTTAAATAACACAATTTCACAATTGGCATATTTGTCAAATACAAATACTTAAGCAAATATTCATGTATTCTAATAGTTCTACAACTGAAACAGGCCTTGCAAGCAGAACAAGCATCGAGAAGTAAACAAAAAGCTGCATTAGCAGCACCAAATCGGTGCCCTTCAAATGATAGGAGGCGAAGCAAGGTTTTGATTTCAACCATTCAAATTATTTTGAGAACAGATATATAAAAACCAAGCGGGAACGTATTTGAGGAAGCGATTAAAAGGAGTAATGCTACACGGCCAGAGAGAACGGTCCTAGAGCCAAGTAAGAAATAACAAGACATGCTGCATGCTGGAGCTTGAAGTCCAAGATATTAACCTCAACTGAGAAAATGACTAAAGTGTGTCTCTTGGTTAGCCACATTTATTTGAGTTCCTGACCACCTGACAAACAATTCATCCCAATGCCTTATACTGTAATTTTAAGAAATGTCCAGGATTAAAAGCAATTTAATTTCCAGATTAAGGCAAGCAACACCACTAAGCCAGTCACAAAAGCACCAAACTACAGTTTTGGGGCACAGCCTAACTGCAATGCAGCTTCTCCAACACCATTGTTGTATCCACCAACAACTCACGTAACGCTGCATGCATATCTGCAGTTTTAGCATCATTTTAAACTGGGCCTAGCAGTGAATGGAGGCCAGCAGAAACAGGGCAGAGGAGCAGATCAGAATTAAGGCATGCTGACTACAGTCTCGTCAATGCAGTTCCTTCTAGACTTGCACGAGATGTTCATTCAGGAATAAAATACATTGGATTCCTATGGCTTGCTCCTCAGTTTTCCACCGACGAAAGTGCAGGTTGATTCCATAAGAATATACTAACTAATGTTACCAACGAAGCTTAATTTGCAGGCAGTATTTATTTTGTACAAGACACAGTAAAAGGAAAGCGGAAAAGTGAGTTCACCTAGTTTTACCCTTCTCTTTTACAATACACTTTGTAAAATGTACATTTTAATTAGGGGTTCCAACAGTATGCAAACTAGTGTTCCACTGCATGTAATTAACAAATGTTCCAAAATGACGTTGACTGTTTTTTGAAATACAGAAATGCAATATATGTAAGGGCTCAAAATTAAGATTGGATAAGCATGAGCTAAAAAAAAGTTCTTATGTTTCCAGCATTAGCCAGTGACCAGGAGCAACCACTGGATAACGAGGAGATGGTATATAGCATTCCGCAAACCTTAACTTCCACATAAAATGGAAACCAAAGTAGTTTGTCCATTATTAATGACTCTGAACGCTTTGAATGTCATACAGTTGCAGGTTTCGAAATTGAGGGGAGCTGGGAGCTATTTAGCTCCTGGTTGGGGCCTAGGAGAGCCTGGTTAGCTTGACACAAAGCTACCAGGAGCTACTTTTGGCTCCACAGGCCAAATGATACTGAACAAACACGCCAATGTGGATTTAACTGTGTGCATTTGTGACAATCTTTGAATAAGCATTAGAATACATCTATACAACATTTAAAGCATAAAGGGTCATAAATAATTGACGATGTGATAGGTCTGCATCTTATGTGAAAGTTAGATTTGCAGAAAGCTATGTACTAGCTCTTGGTTCCTCAGTGGTATCTCCTGGTCACTGGTTAATGTTGGATAACCAGAAGCTGCTTTGGCGCCTGCTCATCAAATCTTAAATTACAATCCTTGCAGTTTTGTCCAAAGGTTTATTTATAGGTTGTCCCAAATGCAGAGTTAAAATCACTTGGTCATGCTTGTTCGGCATACGTTGGCTTGGTGAGACACACGTTGCTCCTTGTAGCTGTTGGAGCAAAGCTAACCAGGCTTTTGTAAGCTACAAGCAGGAACTAAATTGCTCCAAGCAGCACTCCATTTCAAAGCCTGTGCGTTCTATTGCATCTCTGTATTGCAAAAAACAATCATTATTTTCAAAGTACGCCAACCACTTCAAGTAGTTTTGCTGATAATATTATATAATTGGCAAAACGACATGACCTGGTTGGCGTACTCTTCATTAATTGTAGAAGACCAAAATTCTAAAGTGATCTCCTATTCATTCTGTTGGAATTGGTATGTTTGTCACAAGACTTCTTCTAAGAAGTTATATAAACCAACATTTCTTTATCCCCTAAAAAGTTCTCTTATGCAAAATTGAAGATTAAAGAGAAGGTTCGATTCTTTACTTTAAACAGACTACATACAATACATGCAGTCAGCTGCCGAGTAGTGCACGGTCGCCAATCTTGAGCGTACCTTCAGGTGGTTAAATACAGAAAGGGACTTCAGGCTTTCATTGAGTAGCTACCAATAGGACGTTAAATACAGGGCATAGGGCTAGAAAAATAACCTGCTCCAGGATATTTTGCTTTGGCAAACATCGCAGCGGTCTCTCTGGGATCTCTTCCCAAATATGATGGCACCTCCGCATTTGTCTTCTTCATTTTACCGGAGTTTTATTTTTCTTTCAGTTTACCATGTTGAAAAGGAAAACATTTTTAAAAAAACCCTGAAGAAGGGAAGAAGATGACTTTCCATTAACAAGGGAGAGGTCCCCAGGTCAATCAAGCCAATGTTTGTTTGTATTTTCTTCATTCCCTCCCACTGACCAGACAGAATTTGAGGCTTGTGTAACCACTGAATTCAGAACACATACCGTTGTGACCCTTGCTCACGAAGATCTACCTGTCCCATTCCAAATGTGTTTTCCTTGCACCGCACAACAGAATGGCAATTTTGATACGCATCCCCTTCAGTACAGCCAGGCACTGCCCCCAAACAAGACTGCCAGCGTTCACTAGTCCATTCCAGTACTGGGATGAGTAGTGCTAAACAGCCTACATAGGCCCACACTATTTCTAGGCCACCAGCGATCTCAATCATAAAGGTCAAAGAGGCAAAGCATGGTGTGAGCTGATAACAGTAGCACCCAAAACAAATCTAATACAGTAGTCCACATTAATATAATGTGGAATCAAGGTTCTATAAAAATACAGTTTTAATCAAACAATAAAATGCAAATAAACTAATTACAAAACACTGAAAAAAGCTCCTTTGTAAAAACAGAACAGACTTTGTTAAGGAGCCCTCTGGGTAGACTGACAACAATGTCACTCTTCACTTGTCTGAAGGATCATTGTGAAGAAGTTGAGCTTAAGAGTCACTATGGTCTGTGAGAAACCTGAGGGTATTCTCCCAGGAAGACCTTGAGAATCCCTTATTCAGGTGGCCAGGGATGGGCTGGGGCTTTCAGCTCCCAACCCTGGGGATGGACGAGAGAGGGAGGATCACCTGGGCAAGGGAACTCTGGGGTTATGCTCGGGGGACTAGCCCAGGTGAGACGCAGTGTTTAATCTCTCATACCTAAATCTGCAGACCCCTCTGTATATAACAAATCCCCTAGGATCGAACACCCTGTTGCATTCAGAAACCATCCATCTCAGAATTCCTGCTTTCCTGTTCCCTATCAGAATACTCCATCATTCTTCTCCACGTTGCTCTGGTTATTCTGTCCCGAACCCCCACTCTACTTGGACTAAACACCAACTTTCCCACAGTCCCCACCGTTCCTTTCACAATAACAATCCCGGTCATTCCTATCAATCTCCCCCTTCTAAGGTCGTCAACCCTCCTGATACGAGGGTATAATTCCCTATAACACCCTATGCAAACAGCCTCTACCTCGGAATACCGGAATAGCGCCTGAAGAAGCTACAACTGATCGAAAACACATCAGCCAGACTACTCCTCAAACTATCCAGAAGAGACCACATCACCCCTGCCCTAAAACACTACACTGGCTCCCAGTAAAACATTGTATCACCTTCAAAACAATGTGCATAACACAAAGGGCGATCTGCGGACAAGGAGGAATTCCTACAAAAGAAAATAACAATCTACAAGCCAAGGAGACCCCACAGGTCAACCAACGAAATCCGCCTGGAACTAAAACCATACATTAAGAAAAAATTCGGAGGAACTGCCTTCTACCACTTAGATGCAAAAACCTGGAACAACATCCCAAAAGAAATAAACACCAAAGATCACCTAAAATTCTGAAAATTACTAAAAACCTGGCTCTTCAATACCAGAGACTAAAACCGAAACAACAGTAAGATAAAAATGACTAAACGGGAAAGGACATTGACAAGCTCCCAGAACCGACTGAGAAGCACCCATGGCCCCTGGACGGGTGACGCCGGACAGAGTGGAGACGGAGGCAACAACCCCTGCCAATCCTAACCAACAACGCCCCCAACTGCCCCTTTAGCTGCTACTAGGTACCACTGGGTTGTGTAACTGTCGAGATACTTCCAATCACCACACTAACTGAGGTGTGGACACTGGCAGGTGCACTAGCCATATAAGTGGGAGTGGGGAACAGGCAGGGTTATGGGCAGAGCAGGTGGAGAAGGCAGCAAGATGTTAAAGGGGCCTCGAATGCAGAACGGGCACAACCCACACACTCCATCTGGTGAGATTAAGCAAGTTCAACTCCTCAATTCAGGATAGAGATGCCAACTAACCAATACCACTAACAATTTCCTCCTCTGCATACACCTCTCAAACTCCAAACCAAACAACCACAAACCTACAGCACAACAAACCGCACAAACTTCATTACACTGCAACAACAAAACAAAAAACACATACTTGCACAACAGTACACGACGAATACTGGCCCCAAACACACCAGGCCCCGCCAACGGACCCACCGGGCTGAGGCCGCCAACAGCACATCACTGCACTCTTGCAATTTTCCAGCCTCCTCCCACTAACTCACCCTCCCCCTCTTTTTCAGAGCTGCCAGAACGCCAGGGGACCACTCCGGTGGCGATAGTGCACGGTACAAATGTCCTTTAACATTAACATATAACACCTCTTCCCCATCCTACCTTGTAGGATACATTGACACTCCAAACCAAACTCCTCCTTTTCAGTCCTAAACACTTATTCACATCGTAGAAAGCAACTGACTAACCTTAAAACATTTGACTTGATATGTCCCAACCCAAGGGTCAGCCAAAGTCAGGCAACTGACCTTAATCACACACACCGGACGGCCCATTCCTTTCCCCACAGGGATAAAAAGTGGAGCATGAAAGCACACAATGAGTAAGGCAGACCGCACAACCTGTGCTGAAAATGTAGGGAAGGGAGACCCCTGGCAATCACATCGTGACTTATTTGGAACACTTCTTTCTTTATTGAAACACTATCCCACACTCTTTCTGTAATTAGTTGTAAGGATTTGGCAATCTTTCTTTTGATAGTATATGCCTATTTTACACAACGCCACTAGGACTGCCTTATTTTTCATTTGATGGTCGACGCTTGCTCCCAGCTTAGATTTAGGTTAGGCGTTTTTCCACCTTGCATTCATTGTTCAATAAACACCCTTGAAATGTGATCACTTGTGTCTGTCTTTGTTGTTGCCATGAAGAGTTCCTTACAGGTCCCAAAAGGTGGACCAAGGGGACAGAGCCTCTTTACAGTATCTATATTCTGGTCTTTGCCAGTCAGACAGCACAACGCTCACCTCTGACATCTGAAAGTTGCCTGCTGATGCAGGTTTGAATGCCGGCAGGCCTTTCATTCTTCCGAGGTCGATAAATTGAGTATCATGACGTGCGATGATAATATCAACTGTTAGTCAGAGCTTTGATGTCTGCAGATGAGTAAGCGCTATATGAAAAATAGATATTTGCTGCTCAACTGTGTTGAGCTGTGCTTCTAGGTGCTTTTTCAGCAGCTGAACCTGCATCAAGGCGTTCAAGACACGATCACAAGTGCGATCACACTGACGGTCAGCCTTTATTCATGGCGAAGGTGCGGCCTTCTGATGGGTCGAGTCAGGGTTCGAGGCTAGAGAGCTTTCAATGGTCCGTGACTGTGGTTGAGAACACAGAGAATGACTCAGTTGGGTCGGGTTGATGTTCGAGATGGCGAGCTCAATAGCTTCCAACCGTCGAGCCGTTGCCAGAGTCAGTTGTTCAAGTCAGTTGCTCCAAAGATGTGAAGCCCACGATCGAATCGAGACGAGACTAGTAGTTCCACTTCAATGGGTCGAACTGGTGTCTGGACGGCTGAAAATACAAGTATTTTGAAGTTTGCATCGAGGGCCAACATCAGCACCAACAGTCTTGTAGCAGCTTGAAGGGCATTGAGAGGCCAATCCAGCTTAAGGGAATGAAACAGGATTCCAGCGATTTCTGGGTTGTTGGGATTCCCAATTCAGGGCCTCCAGGACATTTTGATTCCTTTCCCTCTGCACTCCAACTCCAGGGAGCTTGATTGGCACCTAAACAGACTCATTCACCTCCAGCGAATAGCGTCCTGGATTCCAGTGCAGCCAGCAGTGAGGCCTTGGTCCACAGCAGTTCAGCTGCAATATTCCCTGGAATGGTTAGGGTACAGAGCTCTCCCCCCGCCTTGAATGACGTGTGGCTTACCCTCTATGGCAAAAGACTTTGGAGCTGGCTGTACATTTAGAGGTCTAGGGAATCCTTCCTGATCTTGTAAGAGTTCAAAGATTAATCCAAGAGATGATTTCCACTGCTTATAATGGTATAATGTCACAGGAGATTGGTCCAAAGGAATCCTCCCGTAAGGGGTCGAATCCAGGAGGTCGTAAAAAGTGCCGTTTGCCTTCTGACTCCACACACAAGAGTACCTAAGAGGGTTGTCCAACTCTAGGCCTAGAGGACCGGAAACTTGATGGGTTTTCAGGCTATTCCTCATTAACATTCATGAGGAAAAATGTGCATATATTTAGAATCATTGTATGTAAATGTATCTCATGAATATTCATTGTGGGTTTCTGGAAAATACAACATGGATCTGGCCCTCACGGCCTGGAGTTGGACAAACCTGGCCCCTAGTCTGTAGGAAATGGGAGGTTGGGCGAGATCAGGAGAGAGCCCTAACCAAAACCAAGATGGTAGAACCCTTCTGCCAGTCTGCTTCCACCTTCTAGCTACTCTAACTTTGTCCCTTTCCCATGCCTGCCGCCTTTGCAACACTGGTTCCCAAGAGACCTCCTAGGAAGTCTTCCTGTGCACAGAGATGCACAGCGATGCAAGAGCCAGCATCCAGGTCATTGTCCACAAGGTAGCTGTGAAGACAATCAGACCAAACACCTATATACATATGGTCATAGATGGGGCCTATGAACAGAGCTGATACTTTATCATATCAAAGTGCTCTTTCTTGTCTCCATGCCACCACAAGGCATGTCTTGTATTTAAAGATGTATGTGACACCGGAGTGACTAAGGAATAACCTTTTGGAAACCGGTGCAGAAAATGAAAAAGCAACTGCTGCCCTGCAGGAACTTGTGTCCTAGCAGGAACCTGAAATAACGTGTCTGCAGGTTAGCTGAAAAGCACAACTTTGGCATGAAGAATTTATCAAATGTGGGTCTGACTAGCAGAAACAGAATTTCCTGCATTATTGTATGTAATAGAAGTCAAAAACCTTGGGCTATTCCACACGCACAGATAGCATACTGTCACAGTCACTCTGTAGAGAAGAAGATATTGAAGATGGCAAGCTGGCCATCTCTAGGAATGGTGGCTGTATAATTAGAGTGCAAAAACTACAAGAGTGGTCAACATGTACTTCCACTGGACAGCCTGCCCTTCAGACCTATGACAAAATTCACAAAGCACCAGAAACCAAGATGAGGTGTATAAAGATAATTATAAGGCTTTGTCAAACACCTTGGGCCCCCAATAGACCACCCAGTGCATTATATCTGGGAGTAAGTGGGACACATATTCTAAGCAATTGCTTTGCAGATTTCTTAAACTCAAATAGAATACATGCAAATTGCCAATCCAAGACAATCTGGAATAGGTAGCCCCCTCGCAGCATAGCACTCTTGGATGCAGAAATGACAGGCAAGGATCAACACCAACTTGCCCAAGAAAAGAGGCTTAAGAGATAATTTGCCTGACCCACGCATAAAAGGAGGGCTAGCCACATTGTAGAGAATTATTTCACGATAGCATTGAAGGTTATGAATAATCAGTCAGGTTATGCAGTGGGCGCTCTACCAATAACCATAGACATGAAAAGACTGGATTCAAATGCTTAATGGGAGAAATACAAGGTGTGGGTGTCCTTGACATGATGGAAAAAGGAACAGGAAAAACAAGAAAATCAAGGCATGGATCTGTTTGCCTTCACTCTGGACAAGCAGGACATAATAGGGCAGGTCAGATCCCCATGAAGGAGATTCTTCTGAAGGACTAAGAAAAAGAGAAAAACATCTGCAGTAGAAGATCATGCTTATAAGATATCCCATGAAGAACTTGTTCCATTACCCACCAGTGATTTATATTGCTGCCCAAATGGCACAGACAGGGTAAAGTGATGGGAACTTAAGTTATCTGGTCGACCACCAAAAGAAAGAGCAGGTAAAACTGGATAAAGGCCTAGAAGCCCCAGTAAGAAACTCAACCTATTGCATAGATCACCAACAAAGACCAAGCAGATTTAAAAAAATCCCAGAGAAGAGTTACACCCTAAATAGCCAAAGTAATTTCAGTCCCATTACAAAACATTTCTCCAAAATCTTTATTTACGTTTGTCCAAACTTCACATAGTGTGCATATTTTGTACAAACTTTTCACACATTACAATGAGATTTAGAGAAGGTAGGGTGATAAAAAATGCATTTACTATCCAAAGTTTGCAGAACCACGATTCAAAAAGTGAATATACTTCCTTACTCTGCTTTTTGACACCGCACATCATGCCTTTTTGTTTGGTTATTAAGGAATAAAAGATGCTAAGTTATGTACAGGCCACCAGATGAGTTGCGTACTAGGCCTTTTAACGCATGAAAATCTTGTAAATACGACAGCTTTATTATTTTCCTGTGTACATGTAAACACTTGTTTAGAGCAGAGGGCAGTGCATAGGTCAGGTTACGTGACAGAAACCAAAAGGCTTCTTTTGATTTTTATCTACATGGATGAAATTGCAAGCCACCGCTGAAACAACTTGCTTCTCTGAAGCCTTTCCAAAAAAGAAACTTTACACTGTGATAAAAGGAATGGTTTCCTTCCATTCAGCTTCAGAAGCACTGCATATTTTCCTTGAATTTTAGGATTGTATAATTAATAAGATGGAAAACTAAGTTGCAATTGTAAAATTCATATTTTTTTTAGCAAATTATGTTTTTTTTTTACGTTGAAAGCAAACCAGTATTGCACAACAGAGTTCCGGTGCTATGTGCATAATCATGCGGAGGCAGACAATTTTTACACATATAATTTAATTTACGCTCTAATTATAAAAACAGTGTGTAAAAGGATGACTATGCACCGTATAGTTTACATACATTCAACCTTGCAGTCATTGGAGTACCTTACTATAAATGGTCAGTGGCAGCAGAGTCTTTGCTCAAGGGTGAGTGTCATTACACCAATCACAGGTGTTCTAACCTCTCAAATCTTCAAGACTATAATTAAAACATCCAAAACCTGACTCTGCAGAAGTGCAAGCTCTGTTCAAAAACAAAGGAAAGTTACATTGGTAATTGAAATAGAAACTCAGCAAAACCTGTCCCTGTGATAATCCAGATGGGTATTCAACTTTATATAGTGCTTCATAAATGGTTCGCCCAACATCGAGGTACTGTGATAATTATACCTCAGTCAATACTCAGTTAACGGACCTCTGAAGGATGTTAGCCAATAAGATAGCTCAGCCGGTTGAGTACTCATTGCTGCAATCTGTGCATGATCTGTAGGTTGCAGGTTCGAATCCCAGCAAGGCCAACTCAGCCTTTCATCCTTTCGAGGTCAATAATGGAGTACCGACTTTGGTTTGGTGATAATTGTGACAAATATGTTCTATGTACAGAGCTTTGCCTAAACCGCTATATAAATAACCATTTGGCCATTAGATTAGATATAGACTTTAGCATGGAGTCCGTGCCTCTCTGCACTGTTGTAGTCAAGTGGCACAGCGAGTAGAGCGCTCGCTTTGACATCAGTGCAGAGCCTGTGAACGCAGGTTCGAATCCCGGCAGCGCCAAACTCAGCGTTTCATCCTTCCGAGGTCGATAAATGAGCACCACACACCGTGGGTAATAATAAGCAGCGCTCAGATACCTAAGGGTTCGTAGCGCTATATAAATGCCAAATTATTATTATTATTATTATTATCATAACATTAGGTAGTAACTCCATGAAATGAGGACTTTCATTACATATCAAAAGACAATTCTGCTATCCAATGTCAAAACACACAATACAATTCATGTTTGCTTTACCATGTAATTGGCTAGGTTTTTTGATTTCAACATTTGAATATATACAGGAGAGATGAAATGTCCAGACCTTGGAGAACTAATGAAAGGTGTATTCTGTCACAGTGCAGAAAGCTGCAGCATAGTAATGATTTCCATATAGTTTTTGCACACGTCGGCTGGATGTCACACACATTTTACTCCCTTGCAAAGGAGAAAAGTCACTTTTACTCTCTTAAAATTACATTTACTCTCAAAGTTTAAAAATAGGGAATAAAATAATCCCACTTCAAAATCTTATCTGGAGCACTGGGTATGTATCTTGAGATTAAGGATTTCTGTGTTAAAGAGATATTTGCAAGTATGAAGCAAACACCATTGAATCGGTCTTTGGTTTCCACGACACTAGCCATGGTCTAAAGAGCAGAATAAAGAATGAGAAGGGGGCTGTTTTTAGAGCTGAGTTCCAAGAACACTGGGAAGCCAAATGGAGACCTATATTATACCAGGAAGCAGATTCACAACCTGTCAGACACGTAACTTGTTAGCAGCAGCAAGGGTAAATGAAAACCAAACAAGAGGATAGGAGGATGGGGCACTGCTGAGAGGAAACGTGAAGCCGGAGAGGTGAGAGACAAACGCTATACACTGGGACTATACAGGGCTGCCAAAGCGTTCCCTTCCTTGGGAGGTGTGGTCAAGCTACCAGACCAAGAGACGGCAGCATGCACTACCAAACCCTAGAAAACAGATGCGTTATTGGACGCTAGCTACTGCAGAGAGACCGAAAAAACAAAAAGGAGAAAACATAGGTGAAACCCGCTGAGGCCAGAAAGAATTTGCAAGGAAGGGAGTTTGGTTGACTCTCTGAAAAGGGTAAAAATAGTTGATGTGGGAATAGAAGATTCGTGAAACCTGGAAGCAAAGTTATAAACATCACTTGAAAAAGCAACTACTGCGAAAAGCATGTTATTCTAGAAGTTGGAGGCACACGTTTCAACTTCATTTGTGAAAACAATTGAACAAAAAAGTGTTGAATCCTGAAACGTAAGGGCATATATCCAAGCACCAGTTGAGAAAGGATGAAATGAACAAAGCGCTGACTAAAACAAAACTGCCATTTGTATATTTAAAAAAATTTGTGAGGGAAGAAGCATTTAATCCATAACTCAATTTGGAGTTTAAGTTTATGCAGACATGAGAGACATCAAACCGACAATATACCAAGAATTGAATCCCACCCAAAGTCCTATGTGAATACATGAGAACTGTGGCTAACAGACAGATTTAGACCACCATACAACTCATGTGAATAATGTTTTTGAACTCTACTCCTTGTCCGATATTAAGTTAAGACATCACTGCACCAGTGTTATGGAAATATGTTTTATTTTGAACTGAAACAACTAACAAAGTAGCTGTCCTATGTAAGGTGTTACATAAGAGCACTATACTATTGCATTGAATGGGAGGAGGCATAGGGATGGGAAATTGATGGGTTGTGAAGAGACAAGGAGTAAAGAATTTGAACATCTCCCAGTAAAGAATTTGAGAGGGAGAGTACAGTGAGATTCATTCAATGAAGTAACTGGGGGCAAGAGCATGGATTGATTTATAGATGAATACCAGAAACGTATACAGCGAGTTTGCATGGAGAGCCATCCAGCGTGTTAACGATAGTTGGAGGTGTGGGTGGCACCTCTGTAGGTTGAAAAGGTTGCGTGCCGCAAAGGTGAGGGCTTTGACAAGAGGAGCAAAAAACATAGAGGTGCATAACGAGAAGTAGGCTTGTGCAGTAATCCAGTTTGCTGAGCAAAGGATTAGTGATAATGGTTTGTTGAGTGGCCGCGATGAGTTGGTCGAGGTTCAGGTCACTGCCAAAGAGAACCTAAAAGATTGAGTGTTGGAGGACGGGGGGGTGACTGGAGAAATAATTTTGCATTAGAGGCAGGGAGAAAGAAGACTTCAGTCTTTAAAGAGTGCACCTTGAGGCACCATAGAGCCATCTAGTGACATACCGCTGATGGTTATGCATTTAGGAACTGTAGTGGGGAAGGCATGATTAGTTTAGAGATGATGGTTAAAGCGAACGGAGGAAATGAGTTTGCCACAGAAGGAGGCATTTATGGTGAAGAGGAGTGGGCCCAGTACTGATCCTTGAAGGACACTCACAGAAATAGGTGTTGGGAGAGGCAATGCTGGAGCCCTGTGAGATGGAGAAGGAGTGGTCAGGCAGACAGTATGGTGACAGTAAAGCCAACAAGGGAAAGAGTGAAGGAGGGAGGGATGATCCAAAGTGTCAAAAGCACCTGAATGTTCTGGGAGGATTAGAATGGAGGAGAGGTGGCAGTGGCGTTAAGTGGTAAGCAAACTGGTGATGTGGATGTGTGCAGTCTCAGTGGAGTGTTTGGACAACAATCCAGATCAGAGCAGGTCAGCAAGTGAGAACCTTGAGATAGTTGACTCAGCGGCTGAAGACAACCATCTCTAGGATTTTTGAGTGGTAGGGAGGGACACAAATCTGTCGAATTAGACGGTTGAGGAGGACATTAGCAGCTTTCTTTAGAAGAGGTATAACTGTGGCTGTTTTGTAACAGGCCAGGTAGGGCCCCAGTTGAGTGAGATGGGTTACATAAGGTGGAGTGGTGATTGGAGGTGACCTTTGACAGGTGGCCAAGGGGTCCTGTATTTTGGCGATTTTAGGGTAGAAGTTGGAGACAAGGTCATTTGTGGAAAGAGGGAAGTGTGACGAATTTATCGCTTCTCCCTTAAGGGGAGCCACCCCTTGTGAGCCTAGGGAGGTGAGCACGCAAAGCAAGATCCTGCCTAAAGGTTCTATGCAAGCGGGACCTCACTGGAAGAGACTAGACAAGGACTCCCATTCCTATAAGGAACACTCTCTACGCATGTATGGGAGTGGAAAAAACTGCTGTTACTTTTGATTTGCATTCAACCCTATTGGCATGTATCCCCTATCGTTGGCTTAAGGCAATGCTGAAATCCCCTTGAACTCAGTCAACGAAAGAAAACATGCCTTTTGAAGTACAGCGGCGAAAAACACAAGGAACCTTGAATGGAGGACCAGGAATCCTACTCAGAGGAAAGGTTCTGACGTGCAAATGTCCTGGAGAGGCAGAGGCACGCTACACCACAGAGCCTCAAACGTGCAAACCGTCTTACCCGGTGGCTTGACTACGCTGCAGCCGTGAATTGATTTAGAAACCAGGAAACAACCAAGAAACAAATCCTCCACTATCGCCATAAGGATCAACGAGACTGCCATTATCCAATTTCTGCTTGTGGGACTGGCCCGATTACCAATATCTGGTAGTTTTGATCTTCAACTTAATGGACTGAATGCGCACATGGCAAGGGGGAGGAGAGGTAGGGGTAAGCGAATGCCTGGAGCTACCACTGCCCAAAGCTAATGCTCTGGAGTAATGCCAGTCTTGGGCATTTAAATCTCCTGTTCTCCCCATGCACAGTAATTTATCATCGGAAGGTTTTCGATTATAAACGCAATAGCTTGTTTTGCTTCCATGGCTCTATTAGGAAAGAGGGGGCAAAGAAACCTGTGGCTAGCCTTTGCTAAGCCACTGGTGGCTCTATTGTACCTAGGAGGCTACTAAGGTGACCAGATTTGGTGGGAAGCTTTGCCAATGTAACAGGTCAACATTTAGCTGTCAATACAGTGGTTTTACATTGCACTAAAGATCGTACGTGGGCAAGAAACGAGCAGTAAAAGCCCATCATCTTCAGAGTTTCAGGTCATCAAGGTTTGGAGCCAAGTGGAGCATAAACATGGACATTGGCTTACCCTGTGCATGATTTGCAGAAAATTCCTTTTGCACAGGTACGTTCTGGACAAGCAGCAATTGCAGAGGGGACCCAGACAGTGCTTCATTATTGGTGGCTTGAGGAGTTGGAAGAACGTTACCTAAAGAGGAATACGTATGTGGTGAAGATAGGCAAGGCCTCCTAGGGACACATCACAGTGCCTTTTTCTGCTCAGAGGAAAAGGCAAGAAATAAGACTACTGGTGAATGCAAAGAGATGTATACGGCATCCTGTGCAGGCACGATCAACAGTTTTCCCTTTGAGATGGTAAGCTACTAGCCAGAAGAACAAGTTACTTTCTTACCTGGTAACGTTCTTTCGATGGGATGGTCCGACGACGTATTCCATATCTATGACATGTAATCACCGCAGCACAGCTGCGGTGATTACATGTCATAGATATGGAATACGTCGGAGGACCCAATCCCCTCGAAATAAATTTAATTCGCCCTCTATCCTGAAAGGCAACTATACTCGTGCATACAGCACACCTTTTCTTAACTTCCCTATGCACATGCATCAAGAATTAGTCCGGCGCAGGGTGCATCTCGACCATAACTGCAGGGTTGGGCTTGGCTGCATATGTATTTTCTAGTGTTTTTAGTCAAGAGTTCGCAAGTCGTTAGACCTCGTCTAATGCTTTTAAGGACTTGGAATTCTTTAGAGATCGCCATCTCCCTGATAAAGGCGTTGAATGCTTGCCATTGCGTCCCATATGAAGTGTTCTCTGGCATATTGTGTTGAAAATAAGTGCGGATGTCCTCCTCAATGTCCGATTTATAGACCACATCTTGAAGGGCTATCGACTTGAAGCGCCCCCTTAAAGCATTCCTTGCATCCATGCCCACAGAGATAGACATGGTAACCGGGGAGTGACCTGACCGCGCACCCTGAGACTCTACCCACCCAGTATCTAGCGATCATTATCGGGTCAAAACAAGAAGCCATATCATGGACAGAGGAACAGAACATATATTGGAGCTCATGCAGGTACATCGCCCTCCAGATGTCTTGCAGCTCTAGCTTACCCATTGCACCAGCCAAACTATGACTGGCCTTAGATGGCGGTCTCGGGCTGGGCTTGGTCCAGTATACAATTCAGGTCTCCCACTCAAAGCACAGGGATTCAGCAGGTACGTGCAGATGATGCCGGCCAGAGGGTCATAAAAATCAAGTGTCAACATTCGGGCCGTATGATTTGACTAGCAATAATACATATCCCTCAAGTAACACATTAGCAATCACATTTCTACCCTCAGCGTAGATATGTGTCCTTTTAAGCCCGAATTTGAGAGTTTTGTGTATAAATATCACGACCCCTCTGGATTGAGTTGAGTAGGATGTAAGAAACCTGTTAGGACCGCCAAAGCCAACCCTGGCCAACCAAAAGATAAGGTCACACTTTTGGTAATTCAGCAGGTGGACCAACACGGGCATAGGTAGAGCGCTAGGCTTAGGCCTCACTGCTGGCGATCTGTGGGCACGCTCCACCACAAATGATGTTGAGAAAGGCGGGTCCCCTAACAGTTCCTAGAGGAAGGTCTCAATTGCGACTCCCATGCACCCCTTGCCAAACCCCTCTGGCACACTCACCATACGGATGTTACGCTTGAAGCGGGATTCAAGTTCGTCACAATGCGGTAGAGTGTCTGAGGTCATTGGACATGGAGGTTACTTGTGTTATTAATTCCACAATATCTTCTGCTGTTCTAATTCATTTGTGTCTCCGCCTCAGTCACCCTGGCACTTTCTCACTCAATTTCTGCACTCAGGGATGCGACCTTGGTGTCTATGTTGTCAAGTTTACCACTCAGTCGCAAAGCCAATTTGCAAGCTGTCCATTATCAGGCGCAGGTCAGGCATGTCAGGGGCCGCTCCCTCAGCATTCTCTCCAGGGGCATTGCCAGCATCCACTGCAGGTTTGGTAACCTGCCTAGTGAAGGGTTCAATGTTCCTTTGTTTTTTGAGCGCACCACTTCCCTTCGTCATGGTCTTTGCAGGGAGCCCCTCCAGTTCACAGACCTACCCCCAACTATCCTCTCAGTCTCCACACCACTGGTCAGTCCAGCACAGCAAGCTGCCTTCACAGTGTCCCAGCCTGGCACTCCCTAGCACACACTCCAGAGTCTGGCCCTCCTCACAGTCGATTTTTGGCAGAGCAAGGGCACCAAGAAGGACTGCAGTGCCCAACACACGCAGCTTAGATGTCAGCTCCTATCACCGCAGCAGTGTGTAGTTCAGTGGCCACAGTGTTGTGGCATATGCGACATCCCTATACCTTAAGAGGTTTAAGGCTGGACTCCCTCGACATAAAACAGCAAAATGGCACCTCTCCTATGGCAGGCCGGCTGCAATGAAGGTGCACGCCTTCCCCCTACAACCAATCCTCGACGTCTCCCCTACCGTGGTGTGCTGGCTCCATGCATGTAGACGGTTCCGATTGCACTCCGCCACCCGTATGTTCACCCGCAGCAGGATTTCAAAGTTGGCGCTGCTGCTACAGTGCAGCGCCGAGGACCCAGGCGGTCAGTAGACCAGCCCCTGTTGGTCGTCCTTCGGTGGATGGGAGGGGTGGGTACAGTGCATATGGCAATGCCTTCATTTCTTGCCCCCAGGCTGGACACCATATGTGCATCTGCACGGGAGTCAGTGTGGCAGCGGGTCAGGCCACGTCAGGACTTGCTCCATTGTTCGCTGTGGCTCCGCCTCCACAAGTTCTGCGCTCCAGAAGCAAAGTGGTGTGCGACTGAGCCGGGGGAGTGTGCAGGCCTCCACAGGTCCCGAGGTAGTATCCAAGGCTGTAGTGGAGCTCTCGCTCTGCTAATTGGTCAGAATATGCCCTGACCCTTCCGACATGTCCCGCTCTGCTTTGCCCGCCATACGATGTGCATTCCTGAGTGGTTGCCGCCCAGCCCTGCCTGACCTTGTTAACGGGACAAAATGGAGACTGCCCAGAGGAATCCATTGGCCATTGATTCTTATGGGTAATCCACATGACTCCCAACATGATCTTTGTTTCAGTCTTTGGGTAGTTAAGTAGGGGAATGGGATTATGGGAGTTTAGTGTTTCCTTTTCCCAGTACTCCTATGACTCCCCCTTATCTCGTTACCTTTGCAATTGGGGGCGGGGCAACGGGACAGAACTCACAACAGCCTGTGAAGGTGGAGGAAATGTCGGGTAGGGGTATGTCAAAAAGGGGGTGATACCATGCCTCACTCGAGGGTGTTCCCCCAAGGAGCCCCCTGCCCAAGTGATCCTCCCTCGCTGGTCAGCCCCCAGGGTCGGGATCCAATTGCTATGGCCCACCCCTGGCCACCTGAACAAAGGATCCCTGGGGTCTATAAGTGCAAACACCCTTGGGTTTCTCACATAGTCCCTTTTGCAACACATTAATTAAATTATGCAATATCTATGGTGTCTCTCAAAAGGGTAGGTGAGGTCTTGCAGTTAAATGGAGCATGGGTACTTGCCCTAAATTTACAGCTGCGCTCAAGTCTACTCTACAGACACCTTTAGTTATCATGACATCTCTGTCCGTCGCTACAAGACCGTTCTCTCTTGTTTAAAGAATATAACTGGGAAAAGTCACGTGTATGCTTCCAAGATACACATACACCAATTCAACTTGCGTTTTGTTGATACCAAAAAAGTAAAATGGAGGTTTTGAGAGAGCTGTCACAACAATTACAACAGATCATAATGTTATCAGGATTTAAAAAACTAAAATTCAATAAAAATACAAGAGCTACCTAAAATCGATAAAATACCAAGCATACATTAGAGGACCAGATTGTCATTGAGTCTCTAAAGAACGCCAACTTCTACATTTTGGGAGCTAACCAATTCCTTAACAGGGACTTCTGTCCAGGAGATTTCTTGAATCAATGAATCAATCTGGGTTGACTGACATAAATCTGTATGCTATACCTCTGAGAGAACCTACTATTAGCTTTCCAAAAATGACACAAGGAAACTGTAGATTCGTACTGGTCACAGGAAGGTGTTTTTCACAGTTACTAAATCGAAACCTTCTAGGGCACATGGGCCAGACTTATCTCCGGCTACCATTACAAATGACCCAGTTTTATGGCTGGGTATTTTATTCCATCTTTTTATGGACGTCTTAACAACTTTGTATGTCCCTTCTGCTTGGAACATCTCAAACATACAGATTGTTTAAAAAGGGTGCCCCAAATGTCCTGCCCAGTTACAGGCACATCACGATCGTAGATGAGTCCAGGAAACTGTTCACGCCTCTGATCTTAATGGAGCTGAACAACTGGGTGGCTCGTTTGGGAGTTCTTTCTCACTCTAAAGTTGGGTTTAGGCAGTCTACGGTAACTCGCTAAATAATATCATCCCAGCACATATTTTGGCACAGGTAATAAAAGGCGCCATTGGCAACACTTGCATCATATCTCTCGATATGAGTAGTGCCTTTGACAGAGGAAATAGGGAAAAACTCTGGAACAAACTTCTGCTATGGAATATACCCACCTCCTGGTTTCAAATTCTTTCCCTTTCACATGACACCTCAGTAAAGATTAGGTTAACCAAAGAGGGCTCGATGACTAAACCTACTGATACGGATATTGGCCTTGAGCAGGGCTGTGTCTTGGCCCAAACTCTTTTTAATCTTCACCTTGCAGAGGTTGATAACCTTGTAGTATCCAGTGATAATGTTGCAGCAAAAAAGCTGAAAATGAAAATGCACATTTTTTTAAAATGCAAATTTCAATGCATTTGTATGTGGGTGGTCGTAATATATTTTTAAGGTGATTAATGGGGATTATGGGGGGTGACCCCGAATATATAAATGTGTTGAGAATTGTAATTTAAAAAGCGGCACCTTCGGACGCTGCGTTTTCAGTCGTGAGATTTTCACATAGAACGGAGAACTTGTGGTTATCAGGTACTACACTTCCAGGTAAGCTGGATCATACCAAATCTGACTGGTTGGCTTTTGCGGATGATCTGCTTTTCTTTGATCAGACCCCAGTAGGTCTGCAAATAAAGCTGAATCTATTTTCACAATATGTCATAGAAAACAACCTTTAAGTAAATCGCTCCAAGTCTAAAATTAAAATTGAACAAGAAAAATCCCAAAATGATGGTATGGAAAGTGGGGGACCATCGTCTCTAAAGAGTCCCCCTTTTAATGCTATATGGGGTTCACGATCTTCAATTCCGTATCAATTGTAGTCTTAAATGATAGACTGAGGGCCACGACCCAATCCTTGATTGCCCAATTTAAGGATATACATGGGAAGATTTGTAAATATTCTTTGCTTCCAATTCTGGCAAAAATTGATCTATTATGTATCATCTCGATATACTGCTGTTATACTCCCAGGTTAACTCACTTTAAGACACTATATTGAAAAATACCTTAAGATTTCCATTAGCAATACCAAACGAAGTTAATCAGCATGAAATGGGGCTAATTTCCCTTAATGCCAAGGTTACTTGAAAACAATTATGCATCTTTGCGAAGATGGACAACCCTCGTTCCAACTCATATCAAGACTTAAATCAGGCTTTGATGGATCATACGATCTACTGCATGAATAGATTTAGAAACAACGGAATCTAATCTAGAGGAGTTGACAATGAGCCTGCTTAAAATCAAAGCCCAACTAAATCAAGAAGATTGGAAGGTGAACTATTGAAATCGTATAAAGTTTACAAAGAATATGAAATCTTCATTAGAAGAGATAACCTTCCAAAATGCATTTATTGGTTCCTGTGCACTAAGGCTCATTTATTTGCACTGTTAGCTGAACCAACTGCCAACTCTTGAACCTTTAAGTCCCAGAAAGGAATGGGAGGGTTCTAGTACAGCCTGTAGATTTTGCCATAGGGTAGAAGAGTGAAACATTTACACATTTGGCTATTTATTGCACTTCTGTTAATGATCTCCTATCTTTACATTTGGGCTCATGCGTTCATGTTTATTTTGAACAGGCAGGGGAATCATTATGGTCAGGCAATAGTGTCTTGGATATTAGACCTGTACAGATTCTTAACCAAACTTGGAACTGCACCTTAGCACTTCTGATATATGAGGTTATGGACTTATTTTTACAGGGAGCTGTTTTCAGGGATTTTTTTTATGTATTCCAATGTATTTATTTGACCCTCAGATGTATTTCATAATATGTGGGATTCTGTATGCATAATATATTTAATTTTTTCTCTTCAATTATTCTTGAACTATTTTATGAGTGTTTGTGAAAGGTTATTTATAAACATATCTCAATAAAAAAAAATGTTAAAAAAAAGAGTGCTGCCTACTATATGTTGCTCGGCACCGACTTAGCATCAACCAGGCCGGCCATAAACTGTTCCCACTCATTCTCCAGGAGCCATTCAGCAAAATTGTGGCATAACCTGATATTACACGCCACAAGGATGGAGTCCATGTTGGCCTAGCAGAGGTGAAGGGAGGCATTGACATAGATCTTTTTGCTGAATGCATCAAGGCGTTTCTCCTCTTTCGCTGGCGAGATAGAAGGGGACACCAAAATCTTAAGTTTGAGCCAGAATGCTGCCACCACTGCAGACTGGACCGACAAGTGCAAGGCTAAGCATATTGTTTCCTTCTCCAAGAGCCTATACTTGACCTCCAGACACTAGTCTGTTGCCCAAGCTGCATGGGGCTTGCTCCAGGTCCTCTTGGACTGCAGAGTCAAGTTCGGAAGCTTGGGCGAACCGTCCTTGGACCTTAAGTACAGATGCCAACACCCACGTTTTCAAGGGCGGTCCCGTGCCAGTAACAGTAGGCCCACCAACTCCATAATCCAAATTACTATCTCATGAAAGGCCCTGATGGATTAATGGGTCTTTTCTTCATCCTTCAGCGGAGGCTGTGTCCTCCTGTTGGGCTAGTCCCATCCCTCGCTTGTGGGATAGAGGTCCATGGCTGAGGCGAACGGTGTGCTGTTTGCACAGAAAACGTGGATGAGAGTAGCTTTTAATGCCTGCTAGTAGCATGCAAATTGAAATTTCTACTGCAGCCTCAAGAGACTAAAGTAGGTGCAGAGATAAAGGCAGGCAACACTTGTGTGTGGGTACAAGACTTAATGGCATGCGAAAATAGGGTTGGGTAGATATTAAGGACAGGAAGAGAAAAAAGGTAAGGAACAATTCAGGGAGGCATATAACCCAACAAAAATGGTCACAACCTACTTAGGATTCCTCTGAGCATTACATTAGTGACTAGCGCCTGCATAACAGAGGGCTATACATCAATCTGGCAGAAAGATAATCGGAAGGTCGGAGGAAAAAAGTAGCCTTTTAGTAAAACAAACATTGTGGCACTGCCAACATCACTAGAGGGGCACTGCCTCACAATCTGCACAAACTTCCTTCAAATACTGTGAAGACACATGACACCGTCCAAGCCACACCTAGGAGAAAGGAAAAAGTGGTGTGGGGGAGCCTTGTGACATCAAGACCATGATGTTCATTATTCATGGCCTCTCCAACTTGACTCCTTACTCAGTTGGAAAAAATAAAAGGTTGCTTCATAGCAGGTTGATTACCAGGCAAGCAATGAGGCGATCTCACCGTGACCTTGACAGACGAGGTCTGATAGGCCATTAAGCTGCCATCAGTGAATTGAGGGCGGCAGGGGTGGCATTGACTGTGCCCTTTCGCACGGCTTGCTAATGCATGGCTAGCAGTGCACAGACTGACTGAAGACCTTTACCAATAGAGCCATTACTCTGCAACAAAAAAGTGACTCAGCCATAAGCATTTTTTTGGTTATAGCCGTAATAATGAAAATAAATGGCAAACCAGGAACGTGTTTCACAGTTATGGGCGAGGGAGGTATGGAGAATACAACTACAAGCATACCTCCTTCTGAACATCATGAAAGCTTTTTCCTAAGATTGTTTTCCAAATACATACCTTTACATGGTAGTCTAAGTGTACTTAAACTATGTTCCATAAAGTACAAAGTTCAACCAAAAGCTTAAGAACTTTATTAATGTGAACTTAGGGCAATATACAATTGATCTTTTACAGGGCATGCACTGATCCTACTGTGCTTAACTAAAACTGGACATATTTATTTTTGCTGTGGCGGTTGCTTTCCAAGTATCTATTTTGTGCGAGGTAATAGTATACTGTCATGGGGCATCTTTATTTTGGGTGTTTTGTACAGCAGTGTATGCAACAGGAGAACAAACTGTGTGGTTCTACTCAACAGTGGGGCATATCTTGATGAATAGAAATAAAAGTTCCAAATTATTTTGTAGAGTATGTGATGTAAATGATTGTCCAACGCATACACAAACAGGTTTTCTTATGCGTTTGGACAATCCGAGTCCTCATCTCATTGTCCTCATTTGGATAGTACCTTGCCCAAAGTAAAGACTAACTGGTAGATTTGGACTGTTGTAGCTTGACAGTCATAACCCACTTTCATATACAGGGTGCAGAATTTGCACTCGCCAATAGCTAGTGAAATTTGGCTCTTGGAGAGTAAGAAATTGTGGGCTGTGTCTATGTATAGAAATAGGGCGACAAGTGACTGTTGATGGATGGCTAGTAGCTTACAACTTGAATGTTTACGTCCTTCAATGGGCGTTTCCTACATTGCATGAGGTAACAGATGACCACAGATTAAGTTTTCGTTTGTTGCTCATTTCAAGAATATCATTTAGGGGCTGCAGGAGAAAACGTGCATACCATGTAGAAATTGTTGGACATGGCTGTTTAATTTACCATCCAATTTAAAAGCAACACCTGACCCCTCAATAAATGTATATACTGAATCTTGGTCTCAGTTAAAAGTCATAATTGGAGGTATTTAAATAAATCAAAGCTTCAGGAAATCTCATGGCGTCTTAGTGCTTTAAATAGTTTGTGTACGACGAGACATGGTCGAACACAGGGTTTTATTTAACAGAACTTGTCAGATGAACAGTGTGGTTCAATGCGGTCTTGTCAATGGCCAAAAATCATGTAACCTCCGAGCGATAGATGGGTTGGAACCTTCATCTTCATTTTCAACTAACAATGGTTCTCCACTAGGTCCATCACCTGTAGCCGGGAACTTGGAATTCAGTTCCCACTATGAAAGGGTTCTTTGTTCTGCCACCTTTCAATATCACAGGGACTTGGGCTTCAAACCCCAGGAGCAAGCCATTTCTCTAATCTACCAACCAGTGTTCTCCTTTGAGGTTTTCTCCAACCAACGCCTTTCCTCAAGGTTCTGTCTCCTAATACTCTGTTCTCATAAGCCTTACCTGCTCTGTTTGGTTTCTGGGTCATACCCCTCTATTCCCAGCTTTGACATTCCACTTCTCTTCAGGGTATGGATCAGTGCATGTGTTCCCTGTTTCACCTGCTTTCTCTGCAGCTCCTCATGCCCCCCCACTCCTCCGCTTTGGTGCACAGCTCTTGCTGTGGGGCTATCTCCTATGACTGGTCCAGATGTTGTTCTCAGCCTCCCTCTCTTTTTGGAGGCTTCCAGGTGGCTCCATCTCTGGGGAAGGTGCAGGTCTCTGTGCCCAATCCACGCTTTACAGCTTCTGTGTGACATTTGGCAGTGTTCAGCATCTCAGTACAACTCCATGATGTGTTCAGGGCTTCCTTTCCTGATTTCTCCTCCCTTTTCTCCCTCCTGGGTTGCTGCAGACCTGTAAGGCTAGAATCATTCTGAAGTAAAGGGATATACCTTTATATACAATCAAATAGTCTGATAAAGTTATTAGACAACTTTCTGCTAAAAAACGAATCTCCTAGCTTTACACCGCCTGGAGACTGCCCCTGTCTGGTAGCGGCGCGGTATAAGATAACATTGTGAATTTGTAAAAGGATCTGGCTTTATTTACAACACAAACAATACACATATTGGAGCCTGACTAAGATGGAGATTAACCAACCCTGCAGTATACCAAAACCACTGGTGTGGAAAATGCCACCTTTTGCACCCAGACTGCTGATGGCAGGCGTTCTGAAGTACTTTTAAGCAGGAGCTGGGGGTCCCATGTTCATCCCAATCTACTGGTAGAGGAGCAATGAAGAGTGAAGAGGCAATGCATCGAAGGTGCATTTCTGAAAGGTGCCGGCTGAATCTTCCTCCCACGAGGGAAATTATGACAAAAAAGTAAATTCCTCCCAAAGGGACTAGCGACCTGCCGTTTTTGTAAAAAAGACAATCAACTGGAAACGCTGTAACATATCATCATGTCCTGTCCTGCGCTCACAGAAAAAAAGATACCAAATCAGGGACATGTACATTAACTCTACAACCCAAATGGATCCCGAAGAGCCGTGGGCAAAGTTCCTTCTAGGAAACAGCAAAAAGGAAATGTTTACGATTGTTCAATTCCTGAACATCATTCAAGAAGACGCAGGACATTTTTAATGTAAATATGTAAAAAGATAAATGCGGTAAAAGAGCACGAAGAGAGGTTTAACATATAAACAGCACCATCAACAACAAAAAATAAAAAAATAAACTAAATAAAAGGTCTTTTATTCTTCAGCTCATCAGCCATTCTGTGACCCCATTTCAAATCCCATTGGTTTGGCCATAGAAGCCTAAAGAACTGCAATATCCAATGACATTCGGCATAGGTATTTTAAAATTACAAAGTTGATTATTTGATCACCTAAATACGAACAGGAAACCGGCAAAAATAAGAGAATGCAATAGCCGCATTGGACATATGCGTTTCCAAGTGTAGCATACAAGCATGTAGACTAGTGGTCAAAGACACCATGAACATAAAAAAGGGCTGTACTGGAATTGGTTGCAGGTGTGGTGGGGAGAACCTGTAGGTCTTTCACCCTTCGAACAGTGATTAGATGCTTGTGAGCAGTTGAGAGACACCAGAGGCACAGTTAAAGACTGATGGACCGATAGGATTTCATTAAAACAATCAAGAAAGAGCCGCCAAGAAGTGTACCGGTAGTAGGCGGTAGTAGTGGGTAGTAGTGGGTGTGGGGAAAGTGTAAGAGGCACAGGTCGCAGGAGTTACAGAGGGCCGGGATGTAGAAAGAGGGACATGTTCTGCCAAAGCATCAAATTCAAAAGGGGGTTTGCAACCCAAGATCAAACATTCCTGATAAACTTTTTTTCATTGTAAAGACATGCAACATGGTAAACCAGACTTACAAGGAAATGAGCTACAATCATTTCGGTGACCTATCACCCAACACATTTTTTTGAAAGCCATAAAGAAATCAATGTAGAAATCATG
Organism: Ambystoma mexicanum; assembly: GCF_040938575.1. Lineage (NCBI taxonomy): Eukaryota > Metazoa > Chordata > Amphibia > Caudata > Ambystomatidae > Ambystoma > Ambystoma mexicanum. The sequence continues at coordinate 1,559,015,929 of NC_090937.1, read as the reverse complement.
AGATGTGGCATGGCTAGTTATGTGATCCATAGGCCCATCTTAAAAAGTTTGTTAGTGCTGCAGGACTCTTAACAGAAGCCCTTTGAAACAAAGACTCAAGGTTACCATATAGGCTGATATTGTATTCATTCATTCATTGTGCATTTGTTAGGCACTTCTACAGCAAGTCAATTCTATTTCAAAGCACCCACAGGGCAACAGAGAGGGAACATGGGATGGAAAACAATGATTACAGTGGAAGACAAAAAACGAACCTACTATGCCTTGTGACTATTCAGAATGTGCAAGTGCAGCAAGAAGAGGGGTGGTGGGGTAAGTGCTGGAATGTACGTGCTCATGGATGAGCAGCAGATGAAGTGCATAGTATGCTAAGTGCTATGCGGCCTGGAGCCGCATTGTGTAAAAAGTGCAAGCCTACAGGAGTGAGGCCGGTGGGTGCCGAGGCAAGTGCTGAGAGGTAGGCCGAGGCTGGGGCGATTGAGTATGGGAGGCCAGGTCCCCGAAGAGATACATAAGGTCCCTGGCGACCAATCACAGCGACAGATTACCAGAGATGGGACGAAGGGAAGGAGGTGGTGAATGAGAAAGTCTTGAGGAGCTTCTGGAATTTCGGAAAGTCCTGCTCAAGACAAAAAGGAAGGGGGAGGCTGTTCCATAAGAGAATGCCAGCTGAAGAAAGTAATCAGCCTCCGGCCCCCTGTTTAGCGAAAAAACGCTTTACAAACAGGGTTGGTGCCAGAGGACCGCAGAGGTCTAGAGGGAGAGTATTTAGTAAGAGAAAGTTGCAGATAGCGTGGCCCCAGACAGCCTTATGGATAATGCAGACAATTTAATCTGTACCGCAACCGTGAGTCAGTGAAGAGTTTTTAGGGCAGGAGAGATACGGTCCCTGGTATAAAGGCCAAGGATAAGTCTTGCTGCCCTATTCTGGATTAGCTGGAGGGGTCGTACGGTGGAAGAAGGTAGATTCAGGAGAAGACTATTGCAGTAGTCAAGCCCAGAGAGATTAGGGCTTGGGTAACATTGAGCTTCTGTGGGAAAGTGAAAAAAGGGAGAATTCCTTTGAGAAGGAAGAGCTGATGTAAGGAGAGAGGATGGCGTTCCAAGACCACAGCACTGATTGAAAACTGTCACTACGACCCAGTAGAGGTTTTCTGATCATTTTCAACTCATAACGGTATTTGTTGGACTTCACATCCAAAAAGCCACATTTGGCGCAAATCTGCATTTGGGCTTTGTGTCTAGTTTGTTGCACGTTGACTTTTAGACCCTTGCTTGACTTGAGGGAGAGCATATTACCTTTGAGATCGTCCGTCACTGCACAAAAACTCAGTGGAGACGTACGATTGAATATTTACCTACACAATCCTTTGGGACACTGTGTAAAGGCTAACTGGGTGAGGCGGGATATCCAGAACCCGGGGCTCGCTACTGTGATGACGACGTTATCCTCAGGATATATGTGATTGGACTACATCGCCATCCCTTTCTCTGTTGTTTGCACGAGGATGCTTTAGACCTCCAAAGCATTGACATTGGGCAAGGATCATCATTACCCTCTTCATGTACAACAATTATATGTGCAGATTCAAGCCGCCAATGCCCCGTTCTTCAGGCTGCAGACATTAATTATCTCTCATTGTGGCCCTTTCACTTTGTATGTATTTGACCGTGAACAGACAGGATTCCCCATATGAATTTCCCTGATTTTATTGTGTGATTAGAGAGTGAGGAATGAAATATGTTTGGATGAATGAGTTTGAATTGGTTTGACTGCGAGTGAAATAACTGATGTGTGAGTGAATTGAATATTGATATTTGTTGTCTGTTTATACATTTATACTGTTTAAATCTTCATTATTAGTTGTGGAGTAGAGAGAATGTCTACCTCTATTAATATTTCATATCCATCTGTGTAATTGCACAACCATCTATTGTTTGAAAAACAACTGAATATGTTTTCTCTTTTGATACTTAATTTTATTTGATGTCCTAATGAATAGAAACTTTATATTTTTGATAACTAATCAGACTGGTGGCAGGTTTAATTTTCCTAAAGACTACCAGTTATGCTCAGTAACAGAGCTATTTTTGTGAGCCCATAAGGTATGAGTACCCCTTCCTGAAATAGACTGCTGCCTACAAGCCCTGGTGTGTTAGTTAACGGTTTGATGCTTGTAGAGTAGGGTAAACTTAATTTTTCCCTAACACCTCCTGTTTTGTTAGAGTTGAAAGTGGGACTTCTTGGCAATGTCTTGAGTGTGGGGAAGAAAGAGAAAGAGAGCGAGAAAGGGTGAGAAAGAGCGAGAGAGCAGCATCGAAGAGGACTCCAACGTTTCTTGCTTAAGTAGAAGGAGCCGGGGGAGAGGCCATGAGGACGGCCAGAGTAAGGGGAAAAAAAGAGGGAGCAAGGGTCCCAATGGGAATGATCTCAGTCTTGCTGGCACTGAGGCAGAGATCATTGGAAGTACACCAGGACTGGATGGCAAATAGGCAGTCAGGGATGATGGAAGATGCAAGAGGGTCAGCAGGAAGTTTGAAATAGAGTTGTATGTCATCTCCCTAGCACTGGAAGTTGGCAGGAGGAGGAAATGAGGAGTGCTAGCTGAGCAAGGTAAGTGTTGATGAGCCAGGGGGCGAGACTTGAGCCCTGAGGGGGACACCACAGGTGGAAAAGGAACTCGGTGAGGAGAAAGTGCCCAAAATGACTTCGGACGAACGGTCAGTTAGGAAGGAGTAAGGCAATCCAGTGCCCACTCCGCGATACCAACGGTATCATGGAGCCGTTTCATGAGGATGGAATGGTTACCGTATCGAAGGCAGAGGAGAGATCGAGTAGGCCGAGGACAACTGGAGAGTTAGAGTGCAGAGAAGCGAGCAGTTCTTCACGGGTGTTCAGAAGAGCAGTTTCCGTGCCTTAGGATGCTCTGAATCCGGACTGATGGTCATGGAGACCACCAACAAGTTCAGTGTATGGGGTAAGTTGTGGAAATTCCAGCTTCTCCAGCAGTTTCCCACAGAAGGGGGGTGATAGAAATAGGGTGGAAGTTGGCGACTTCTGCAGGCCCTGCCAGATGTCTACTCAGGATTAACCATAAATACCTCATCTTTAAGCTTATTGCATTGTTTAATCGAAAACCACTTTATTCCGCTCAGACAAGTTATTTTTCATCAAATTTCACAATTTCTGTCTTCAGCAGAGCTTCACTAGTCATAGAACGCTCAACCATATTCACCAATATTTCTATAAACTAAGTATCTCGACAGAACCATTGATTTCACAATTGAAATGGCGAACAAAAAGCCAGGAGGATGACAAAATAGGAAAACATCCACCATCTATATTCTTAGTAATTGTGTTTGCGCTCCCTTACTACTGCACCTTGTTAAGCCGCCCAATCACCAAAGCTTCAACTCCTCCAGAACCTGGATAACATCTGACCAACAAGAAATGGGTCCAGAGAGCACCTCCATCTGGCGCAGAGATCCACAGTTTACACCCGCTTTGCCAGCTCCAAACTAAATCAAGAGGCTAGTGCTCGGACATTATCATCTGCAGTTAATATACAATGAGTTGGAGGCCTCTTCTCATTGGGAAACCGAAAAATGTACCCAAAAAAAAGACCATTGAGATAAACACAATACATTTTACACAGGAATTTGTTTGACTTTGAAGTTCCGGCATCCCCAAAGCGGTTTGTGTATGTGGGCTTACAATGAAAGAAGTGAATGGGCATTACCAATGCAGATGTGCACAATATAGGGAAAAAAGCATGACGCATCAGAGGTATATATGCATTGTGTAGAGCAGCTTTTCAAGTGTACATTTATATACAATGATCACTCTTAATGTCTACTTATGTCCTCCCTGTGTAACATCCTAGATGGGGCGAGAGCTAGATTCACAAATTACGCTGACGACACACAGCTATTGATTGAGTTAAGCAGAGATTATGCCAAGGATGCAAGGAATATTCAAAATATTTACAAACTGGTTAAGGACTGGATGACAGCCAATTGGCTTTGTTTGAATAGTGCCAAGACTGTGATCCTGATTTTTGGGGCCTCCCTCACACCCCGCCCAACCCCCACCACCCAAGCCAGAATGAAATTGGATCCATGTTACTTGAATTTTTCCATTCATGGCCGCTGCATCAAAACCCTAGACAAGGTTAAAACCATTGGTGTGGTATTGGACGGCTTGTTAGGTGCTGATGCAAAGGTGGAGAGTTTTAAAAAAGTCACAAATACACCTCAGACAACTTAGATTGGTGAAACTTTAGGTCACAAGCAAAAACTGTGAAATCTTATTGTGGGCCACCATTATTCCTCGACTAGATTATTACATTGCACTACTAGGTGGAGCAAGTAAGAACTGTATAATCAAACTACAACTCTTTAAAATGATGCTGTGCAAATCAAAAATATACCTAAGAGCAATCATATTACCTCCGCTAGGAGAGAACTCCACTGGTTACCAGTCGCAGCTTTAAGATTACGAGGAACAGTTTTAAGATGACCTTGAGACACAAATAATCATGGATCCGCACCTGCGTATCTTAAAGATAGCCTCACCCTGCAACCGCAGGGGAGAACAACAAGCTCTAATGACGCACTCTGGCTAATATGCCTGAAGATTAAAAGAACAAGAGGGAAGGGGCGTTTCTTTCCCGTCCTGGCCACACATGCTTGGAATGGATTACCAGTTGAACTGCGTAGAGAAAAGAGTCTCTTCACATTCCGTAAACGGCTCAAAACGATACTATTTAATTAAGACCTTCATGATTCATGCTGATCCGCTAGCTAATTTGTCTGTCCCTTGTTGTAAGTCTAATTTCTGTGCGTCCTGATGCTTGTGGGCGTGTTATAAGCAATACAATTTTAAAAAGGGTTGCTGAAATTAAGTTTCCATATCGATTTAGCACTATGATGTTGTAGATCTGTCCACATGTTAAATAGTAAACTATTACCAAAACATTTTTTTTTAAAAAAGGGTCAGTTTTCAGAAAGGCAAACCTGGAAGTAGTTGACCATACAACATAAAAGTCAAGCTTCATAATTGGAGATCTGCCTTGTCCTAAATATCCGCCACAGATGAAATTTGGTTTAAGAAGGAAAAAAAGAAATATGTGCCTAGTCCAATTTGGGGGCGACAGTCACTAAGACAGAGCTAGAATATTGTGCAACAATCTACCGAATATTAAGATGATGATATTTTGCTGCCAAAGATTCATAAGGTATTGAACTGTTCAATGGATTTACTTGCAAGAGGATTTTCTTTTTTCGTTTACAGATCATTTTGGATACGCTTTACCAGTTTCAGGAGGTTAAACCGGGTTTACTTCTCAGTAAGTTCTGAAGTGCCCCGAAACATCCATAGGTTGGGCGTGTAAAGCTAAAATGAATAAAATATTACCTTCACACAGTGGCGTGATGCTGTTCACTTTGAGGTTCAGGTTAGGAATAGGCACGGCACATATATCCTTTCCGAGTCTCTGCACTGGAGGGAGGATAAATGTGATTTCATATTTGTGCAAGATCTTCAGAAATCCGACCTGCAAAACAAAGATTTTTAAAAAATCTCAAGAAAAAGGCACGTGGAGCAATTGGTTTTTAAGCAAGTGCTTTTGCACAATGTACAAAGAGGTTAGAGAAAGCAAGACTGAAAAACATTTTCATTTGTACACATTATATAAGGAAAACAAAGTCCATAAATAAAAGCTAGAAAGAAATTAAAACGTCAAGAGGAAAATCCGGTTTGGCAGTGGCATCCGGATCTTTGCAAATGTTTCAATGCAACACTTAAATACAAAAAGGTGCTTAAAATCGTGCAATGGGAAATGAAAGAAACTATGGCATTGAAAGTAAAAGAATTCCTTTCCAGTCATAGAATTACTTTTTCAATCAGTGAAACTTTCAGTGCAGAGGCTGTCCAAGCACAGTCCATATTTATTCAAGATTAAATCGGGGGTACCTCCATTGTCCGGTTTGAAGAGCTGGGAGAGCGCATGCAAGACCAAATGAATTAAGATCCTGCACTTCAGTGCAATCCAACTGCCCGTTTCCACAAGTCACCCATTTCACAGTGCTTTACTGCCGTTTTAACTGCAGTTTTATGAATGTCATCTTTCTACATGGCATGTTTGCCTGTAAGATAGCTAAGCAGGTTAAGCCCTTGCTGCTGAGATTGGTGTGCGATCTACAGGTTTGCAAACCCAGCATGGCAAACTCATACTTTCATCCTCAATAAATGAGTACCAACTTTGGTTGGGTGAAGATTATATGTAAACATTGTATATGTAGATCAGGTTGGAGATAGCGCTACATAAATAACAAATCATTATCATAGACAGATTGTAGAACTGCAGTGATAATTCAGTTTACTGTGATTTACTTAATTGCACAACGCTTCAACAACTGGGCCCATATTATGATAATACACTTTATCCTGGCCTAGCTTTATAGACAGCAGTAGTTTGCACACAGTACATGGACGTTTGCATTGTCGCAATATATTACATGGCACAAGCAAGACAGGGATCTCCTTCCTCTACAATGAATGTGGTGCACAAAAACACCACATTTCTACAAAACAGGTTTATTTTCTTGAGAGGTCCTCCAACCCATCTCGCACCCAACCTCCATTAATACCCTGGGTAACCAGGCCGGTGTGTGTCAATAAGATATTTATTAATGGATTACAGAAAAATGCAACTACCTCTATAAAAGCGACCAAGTTAAGATATACTGTCACAATTACTTCCTTTTTAATGGCAAAACAGAAGAACAATTTGCCACACAATGATAGCACATATATTTCAGCATTGCCCCTACCACACTCAACCCCCAAACATCGATTGGACTGGATTCCTTTGGATGTAAGGCAGTGGCAGGGAGTAGGAATACAAGGGGAAAATCGATGTTGGGGCGGTGCCCACAGACACAATATGGGAAGCCAGCAAAGAAAGGGAAAATTAATTTGGAGCACAATGAAAGAATGGGGTTTTAATGATTTCTCACAACATCTATGGGAAAGATAGAACACAGGGAACGTGCTTGCTGCTGTTGAGAAACACAGTCAGGGCTTTTAGGGAACACTAGTCAGCACACAAGGGGAAAAAACGGTTTTAGGATATGCAACACATGGATAATGGGAAGGGAATGCAAGTGGAAATTCATTTTGACCACACAATAGGGAAAGAGAAAAGAAGGGGAAAATCGTTTTTGGGACATTAAGCACACATTCAGGGGGAAATAAAATGTAAATGGAATTCGTTTTTACTGATGTTTAAAATGACAGGTAGGCTCTGGGAAAGGGCTCACAAAAGTTTTGGTTTAGGATAACAGATGTAATGGGAAACTACAGTTGGATGGAATTTTGTTTAGCAGGGCATAATTTCAACATATGGACAAATTTGGTTCTCAGATCACAATGGGATTCATTCTTTGGGCAACACTTTAGGACTACACCATTTAACAATGCACGGGGATGAGATGGTGGGTTTCGAATCCCCACCATACAAATCCCGTGAAATAAATGGAGAAATATAATTGATTTACCTGTGAAAAAAATACATTTTACACAGTAAAATACAGGGTTTTTCAATGGGGAAGTGAATGAAATAACCAGGCAAACACAGAATTCTTCAATGGGAAAATGACTAAAATGCACAGGCACTTGGTGTTTTTCAATGGGGAAATATTGAATACAATGCTACAAGATTAGAGGGTTTATTTAATCTATGGCTTGGGGTATTTATACTTTAAAGAGAGGGCTATGCTAGAGAGCATCAGCACCACTGCTGGGACAGCCAATGGGATCAGTCAAGGATTCCCTCTGTCCTCCATGAGGTCCCCAGTCAGTTACTAAATCTATTGGCTTCACATCAAGTTAGGCCTCCTTGTGTTAGGATGGTTTCAGATTTCGCCAGCTGCTCACCTCAGGATTCAGTGGAAAAAGTCCTATTTGAGGTGGCATTACCTAGTTATAGAGCAAATGACATCACAAATTGTTACGCTCACCTGGTATCCACTAGGACGCCACCCAGCCCTGGTTGGATGATGTGCACTCTCGAACCCTCACCCGGTCCCTTTGGTAAGGCCTCTGGTTAAAGATGGGTCTGCAATATAGGAGAGCTGGATTCAATACCAGATTGTCTATGTTTTCCCACCTCCCTTGGCCTCAACGCCTTCCTCCCCCTTGGGCCCTCTCCTCACCTTAATATTGTGAAAGGTGGATTCTCCGTCCTGCTCCTCGTGGCAGGGGCGCGTAGATGTGGGGGGCGAGCAGCGACCAAATTACTTCACTAGTGCAAGCCCCCCCCGTGGGAATCCAGGCCGGCTGCGACTCCGTAGGTTTGCTGCTTTACAGTCTTTATATGAAGTTCTTATGTTCCTCTTAGTTTGAATAATAATGTCTTGCTTCTTTCCTTTTAGGTAGGGAAAGGTATTTTGGTTTTGTCATGCAGTTTGAAGATGAGCATGGGCTGGTAGGCGAAAGCGCGGTGTGCGCGATGCTGTCCGGTGAGTAATGCGCGATGCGCAGCGCTGTTTCGCTTTTTATATTGCTAACCTGTGTCTTTTCTCTCCTTGCAGGTTGCAATGTTCCTCGCCGAGCGCCGGAATGTTCCAGCAATGATAATGACCAGGAGATGACTACCCAGGTAAGAATTGTGTGGTTTTCTTCATTCGGGTGGAAATGTGAGCAAGCGCTTACTAATGCTGTCTTTCTTTCTACTCTTTTCAGGTTAAGGTATTCCAGGATGCATGCAGTGCCGGATGATGGAGTTCGTACCTTCAGGTGAGTGGAACTGAAGTCGGCGATGGATTGAAGGCAGGATACTGTTCCAGGTAAGTTTCGTAGTGTTCTTTCTCTCTCTGCAGGTCTTGGTTTCAGGTAAGCTGGCATCAAAGAACTGGACACGGTGAGTGTTACGCTGCCCACAGCAGAATAACGAAAAGCATGTTCTGCTGTTTGGGTGCGGTTTAAATAGTCTCAGGTAAAGAAGTCCAGGTAAAATAGTCCCAGGCCTGCCACACCCAAAAGACAAGACCGCATAGCTCAGTTCCTTGTAACTGAGCTATGTGTGTGCCTCCATGTTGGCTGAACCCCATCAAGTTAAATAGTCACAAGTAAATAGTCCCATTCTAATGTTGGTCTTCATGATGGTTATGAGCCTGGCGGCAAAGGCGCCAGGACTGACTCCAAGGGAGTCTTGGATGAGGTTTTAAGGCCTTTGACCTGGCCCTAACTGGAAGGCTGACTTGCCAGTGAGAGCCAGGGGCAAGGGTCATGACACTAATGTGTCCGAGTTCCCACAGAAGGGACTTGTTACTATTCAAAAGTCCACTCCCACCTGTGTGCTGATAGGTCCAGAACACTATATTTAACTAAGTCAAATGACCTTACTCAGGAATTGGTCATTCCTGTGCGGAGCTATAGTTTTTCTTCGTTTCCTCCAGGATTAGATTAGTGAAAATATATGGCGCTGGGTGGGCGGACTATGAATCATATTTTTGCATTCAAACTTTTATAGTTCTCAAATACACATGACGTTTTCCTAAATAACTTGGGTTGTGTAGGTCCCACCAAAATTGTTTTTGGGTGACCAAAAAGGCCTGTTGGACATCTTTTCAGAAATCCTACAAAGATTATTGTGGGGTAAATGTTATGGCTATTACACAATGAAAACCATTGCTCCCATTTACACAGTGGCCAGTGAACTCCCTCCTGGACTTCTGGACCCTCACCCTTGCCATGTGCCTGTTCCTGGCTGTGACGACAAGATTAGCTCAGAGAATCAAGAGCTAATTGCCAGCTAAGGCAAGTTTTATTGCGGCCTAAGTGACCTGGGTCATAAAAAGGTGGGGAACAGAGCTGCTCTTATCTCGTCACACTGCAAAAGTGATCTCTACTAGTATTTAGGCTGCATTTTTAAAAGAATACCCACCTGTTTGAAGTGAGCCAGGCCTAAATCTCCATGACAACATGGGCTTTGGAATCTAGTTTCACATTTGAAGAAACAAGCAGAGAGAAACATAACCCTGGCCTGCCACCACTTTGCCAACATTGCCTTTTAACTCCATTTCACTTTCAAATGAAATCATGGAAATGCACACAATTATAACACGTAAAACTCTTGCAAAGTAGTTCCCTGCACACAGTGGTTAAAGAAGGGCAACATAATTACACTTTTAGAGACTTTTGGTGCACCTCTGGCGGTGAAGAGTATCACTTTAGAGGCAAAACCACAATGTCTTTCTTGTTGATTTCAGCTGTGAAAGGATTCTGTACACTTGTTTCCTCTGCGATGGACTCATGATGGATAGCAACCAAGTGCATTTGGAAAGTCTTACACACATTTTGATGAACATTACCTTAGTTTAAAGCAAAAAAACGGAATTCTTCATTTTAGTTCAGGTTCAGGACAGACAACAATCTGCTTCACTGCAATTTCTGCACGCAAAGTTGATATCCCATTGAAGGTTCTGTGGACTGTGGTTTCTGCAAATGTTATTTAGGTTCTCCCAGAATGTTGGAAAACATTGCAATGTGTCTTTTCCCTTATGCCAGGCAATTTGCATTTTTAAATGTTAGATTTTGAGGCTCAATTTCACTCCTTACTTCGATTGCATAGCCTCATTTTCCACATTATTCAAGTGCAGACCTTTTACATAGGAGCATGTCCCCCACTGCCTCAGGCATTTAATTCATGCCATCTAGGGCTCATTTCACCCCACACCATTCACAGTGATGGGCTATTATAAATTACTATTTATACTGGAAGAACATACTGGCACCTTTGAACTTAAAATAGGCAGGACCCTGCAAAAAAAAGTGGCTAAGTAAGGTTAACCCGAGGACACAGGGCCAGGTGGCAACTTAAGACTTCAAAAGGTGACAAATCCTTCCATCTGCCACGAGCTATGAAATTGTAATTGGTTATTCTTAACACACTTAATACCCAGAGGTTTCTAAGCGCGGAACCAGGGATCGAACCTGTGTTGCTCTGTGTCGTCTTGCTTCCAAGGCGAGCGAAATCCACTGCTGCTGGACAACCAGAAGCCAGGGGCCATTTATTCAAATAAATAACAATAAACCACACCATTAGCAGTCATTCAAATAATGGCAATACCATTATAAGAATTTCAGGTTCAGGTGTAACCTGCGAAAAAGTGATTTTTTTTTATTCAAGACCAACTTAACCACAACTGCAGTCTTTCACTACTGCCAACCCTGGATTGATTAATAAGGAACAAGTTACTTACCTGTAACTGTTGTTCTCCAGCATGGGCCTGGCATGGATTCACATGCTCATGAATTTTCCCAGTCGTCAGGCCGGGAATTCTCGGTGAAGAAAAAAATCAGTATCAGTTTCGTTTCTGATCTGTCTTTCTTAGTAGTAACCAATCACTGATCTCTGGGTCATACTGCCCCCAGCCAATGACAGAGCCCCGTCTCTGGCAGCCATCCTAAGATTTGGTAGCACGCCAAGTGGCAGTATGACCAAATGAAGAGTCGCAGAGGGTAGGTGGGAGGGTTCGCATGTGAATCCATGCCAGACCCATGCTGGAGAACAGTTACAGGTAAGTAACTTGTTCCTTCTCTAGCATGGGGTCTGGCATGGATTCACATGCTTATGAATATAAGAATACATAGCAGTATACACATGCACAACCACGGGAGGTGGCAACAGGCTCAACATTAAGCAATACAACAACTGAACATTAAGCATCTCTTACCTCCTCACCAGGCCCACCTTAAGCGAACAGGTTGCGCAGCACTGCTTGGCCGACCCTGGACTCCTCCCTGGAGTCCCGATCGACACAGTAGAATCTCGTGAAGGTGTGCGTCGACATCCACGTAGCAGCCCTGCAGATGTCCAGCAGGGGCACACCAGACAGGAACGCCGTGGTAGCAGCGATCTCTCTGATCGAATGGGCTCTCGGACGGCCGGGCAGCGGTCGGTTTGCCAACCGGTGACAGTGCATGATGCAGCCGGAGAGCCATCTGGAAATGGAAGCCTTCGAGAGCGCCTTCCCTTGATTCACAGTTCCAAAGTTCACCAACAGCTGTGACGGCGACGGGAAGAAAACTGGCAACACCAAGGGCTAGTTCAGGTGGAAGTCCGACGGCACCTTGGCCATAAAGGAGGGGTGCATCCTCAGCACCACCGTCGTGTCGTGAAAAGTCAAGTATGGAGGCTTGCAAGATAGGGCCTGGATCTCTCCCACTTGTCGTGCGGAGGTGATGGCCACGACTAATGCTGTCTTCCACGACAGGAACTTCAACGGTGCCGAATGCATAGGCTCGAATGGGGCCCCCCATGAGCCTGGTCAGCACCACGTTTAGCTCCCACTCCGGGGCAGGGGCTCTCACCGGCAGGAATAGTCCCTTCATAAATTCCTTCACCAGGTCATGAGACCACAAGGACGCCCGTCCTGTAGTTCTGGTGTATCGGGAAATGGCAGCCAGATGTATTTTGATGGAGGTGTGAGCCAGTCCAGCTCTGGCCAGCGACAGTAGGTACGGCAATACTTGAGGGGCCGTAATCCGCAGGGGGGTTAATCTTCTGTGCACGGCACCAGACAGAGAACCCCTTCCACTTATGTCCATAACATTTGAGAGTTGAGGACGCCCTGGCTTTGCAAGAACCTCTCTGCAGTCAGCCGGGATATCGTATCCTTCAAACTCTAGTGCTGCAGGAGCCAAGCCTGCAAGTTCAGCGGCACCGGGTCGTGATGGAGAATGGCGCCTCCTACTCTGGAGAGAAGATCCGCGTCCGTCGCCAGCTTGATAGGTGGGGACGCTGACAAGTCCAGAAGGTCTGGGAACCAGATCTGTCTCGGCCACGCCGGTGCGACGAGGATCATCCTGCACCTGGACCTCTTGAGCTGGTTGATGAGGCGGAGCAGCAACAGCAACGGAGGGAACGCGTACAGGAACAGGCCGTCCCAAGGGAACTAGAAAGCATCGCCCATGCTCCTCGGCTTGGCGAACCTCTGGCACTTGGAGTTTGTCGCCGTTGTGAACAGGTCGATCTGGGGCTTGCCCGATCGTTGAACGAGCCGATCCACCTGGTCCTGGCGTAGTTCCCACTCGTGGCACGAGCGCAGTTCCCTGCTGAGTGAGTCGGCGATGGTGTTTTTTATTCCTGCCAGGTGGAAGGGAACCAGAAACTTCCCCTAGGCCCCCTTGGATAGGGCTGGGGATCTGGTGCCTTCCTGCTTCCGGATGTAGAACATCGTGGTGGTGTTGTCGGTGAAGATCCTCACCACTTTGTCATTGAGGGACGGAAGGAACGATTTGAGCGCCCAGAACACGGCTCGTAGCTCCAGGATGTTAATGTGAAGAGACCTCTCCTCTGGGAGCCAGAGGCCTCTTGCGTGGAGATCTCGGTGTGGGCCCCCCATCCCTCCAGGGAGGCGTCCGTCATTACCGTCTCCTGATACGCTGGGGCCTGAAAGTCCATGCCTGCCGAGAGGTGCGCCCGGGCACCCCACCATAGAATCGCCCGACGGAACTCCTCGTCGAGCGGGATCCTGTCTTCGAAGCAGCCAGCCGCTTGAATCCAGCAAGCATCGAGGAACTCTTGTAGCGGACGCATCCGAAGTCTGCAAAGGGGCACAAGGTAGATGCACGAGGACATCATCCCGATGAGGGACTTGATAGACCTCACTCTGGCCACATACGTGGCTAACAGGTGCTGCACTTTGCCCAAAATGGCCTTCGTCCTTTCTTCCGACAGAGATGCCAATCGCTTCACTGTATTGAGCTTCTCTCCCAGAAACAGTGCCACCTGCGACGGGACCAGATGGGATTTGGGGTAGTTGATGGCGAATCCCAGCTCTGTGAGCAGGCGGACGGTCCTCGCTGTGTGTTCGACGGCGAGTTCTCTTGACCTCGCACAGATTAGCCAGTCGTCCAGGTAGGGGTAGACGTGGATTCTTTGCAGGCACAGCCGCGCTGCCACCGGTGCGAGGCTCTTGGTGAACACCCTGGGTGCCTACTTTTATTCCGAACGGCAGGGCTCTGAATTGGTAGCGACGCCCCTGGACTACGAATCTGAGGAACTCTATGACCTTTTAGAATGGGGATGTGGAAGTAAGCATCCTCCAGGTCCAGTGACGATAGGAAGTCGCCCTCCTCCAGCTGTCCCAGCACGTGCTGGAGGGTGACCATCCTGAATTTCTGCACCTTGAGGTACATGTTCAACCGACGCAGGTCCAGGATGGGGCGCCTGTCTTCTTTCGGACGAGGAAGTATCTTGAGTATACTCAAGAGCCCCGGAGCCTCTTGGGACGAGCTTGATGGCCCCCATCCTGAGCATCGCCCTTACCTCCAACAGCCGTTGAGGGACGTGATTCTCCTTCCTGGCCACGGGAGGAATGCGAGGACACTTCTTTTGAAATTCCAGCGAGTGTCCGCTGGCCAGGGTGTACAGCACCCAACAGCCGGTGGAGATGGACTCCCACATGCTGACGAACTTAGTCAGCCGGCCTCCCTCCGGGGTGCTTCGGTGGGGGCCCGACGCAATGGCCAGTTCAGTCCCGCTTGGAAGAGGCCTTGCCGCCTTGGCCTCCTTGCTGACGGCGGCGAGACCCTCCTTACTTGCCGCGGCCTCTGTAGGCCTCCTGGGACGAGGAGCGGGCCGCCTGGCGGTAAGTAGAAGAGCTGTCGCTGGATCCCTTGGAGGCTCCCTGTCTGCCTCCAGAGCTCCGAAAGGGCCGCCGTTGCTGAAGGACTCTTAGGGCTCCGGCTGTTTCTGTGTCTGTCTTGATGGCCTGGAGGGACTCATCCACCGTCTTTCCAAACAGGTTGTTGCATCGAACGCATGTCCAAAACTCTGGTCTGGACGTCCTGGCGAAAGTCTGTCGCCTTGAGCCATCCTCGTCGCCGGAGGCAAACCCCGTTGCCCAGTTGGTGAAATCCGGTATCGGCAATGTCCGTTGCCACCGTTATGGCGTGATCCAACGCCACCTCTCCTTCCTGCAGAATCTGTAGGGCCTCCGCCCTCTTGTCGTCCGGTAGGAAGTCTAGCAGGGGAGCTATCTTGAACCAAACCTCCCTGTCGTAACGGCCCACAATCGCCAAGGCTTTGGCCGCCTTAATCGTCGCCGCCGATGAGAAGACTTGTCGTCCCATGGAGTCCAACTTCTTGCCCTCGTCTGTCCGGCGGGGAAGTGGAAGTTGAAGCCGCCACACCCGCTGCTTTCTTCTTGGCCGCTGCCAAGACATCAGAGTCCGGCGTGGGCTGGGCTGGGCCCTGAGGCACAAGGGAGCAGCATCGGGGACCCGGTACTTCTTCTCATACATGTCCCTCTTGGCGGGTGTTGTGGAAGGGTTCTTGAGGATAGCCAGTCCCTCGTCCCAGATGTCGTCGAGCAACGGCACAGCGAGGACCGTCTTTCTCTTGGCTTCTCGTCGTTGGTAAAGAAACTCTTCCTTTTTCTGTTCCTCAGGGCAGAGCTGGAAGAGCTCGGATGCCCTGGTTATCATGGCGTGAAAAGAGCCAATTTCGTCGGGTGGTGAAGCCAGAAAGGGGGTTTGTGGGGGGATGTCCGTTGTGTCATCGCTGCCGTCGTCCTTCCCCGTCGCTGTATCCGTCGCTGTATCCTCTCTAGGGTCCGGCGAGGGGGACGAGGGGTCCACAGGCCTCGCGGGCACGAAGGGCAGAACGGGGTGGACTCTCCTCCGCTTGTTCGGAGGGCTTCCCGATGGGCCTGGTTCTGGATCCTCCGTCGGGGTCCGTGGTAACCTCGTCCTTATCTCAGTACATAAGGATTGGATCGCCAACAAAATGGCTGCCGAGCTATCCTGGGGCTCGGGTAATGGCTGCGACGGACGGGATGGCTGCTCCACTGGGCCCTTGTCGTCGCTATCTTCGATCACATCAGCGGGAACCGTCCCCTGGGATCGAACCTTCCCGAACCTCTCGTTGAAGCCTATGAACCTCTCGTTGAGGCCTTTCACAGTTTCAACCGGATTCTCCCCGGAGGCTGAATCTGAGTCCGTAATGGCCACCGGACCCCCCTCTTTTTCTGCCGAGGTCTTCACGGGGGTCTTAACGATGGTCTGGAAAGAGGATTCCCTCCGTGGCGGCAGGGAAATTCTGGGCCCCGAGGCCGCCTCCACTGGCGGAGCCTCTGCCGGCTACGCCAGGGACGCTGCGACAACCTCGATGGAGGCCTTTGCCGGGCGCATCAGGCCCCTCACCACCTTAGGTGCTACTTGGGCCTTAGATTTGGAGGGAGGGTCATCGCCTCACTCCCCCTCGGCTCCCTTCGAGATCGACCGGGGCCTCTCCAGAAGCTTACCCGGGTTCTCGGACTTCCTCTTCCCCCAACCAGAGCGCTGGCTCGTGGTTGATTTTACCGGGGAAGTCACGCCCTGCCTGGCAGCCGAGGAGCCCGACCTTTCGGCGCTCCTGGTGCCTGTAGACTTGCGGTGTTTGGCCTTCTGTTGAGCCCCCGTCGCCGGGGCGCCCTCACAGGACTTAGAAGACCGCTCTGACTTTTTCTTCGCCTTCTCACCTGCTGTGCCCTTCTCCAGCCAGGCGGCGAGGCAGGAACGACGATCCTGCTTGGTCCGTTCCGACAGATTCTTGCAGAACGCAAAGTCCTTCTCCACGTGCGTCTTGTCCTCATGAAGACAGTACAGACATCTCGAATGCTCGTCCTCCTTGAAAACATTTTGCAATCCGCATCCTGGGCAGCTCCTGAACAGCTTGGATCCGGGCGTCGAGCTTCCCTTGTCCTGGGGCCATGTCCGTTGAGGTAGGCCACAGATCTTCTGGAATCCTCCAAGAAGCATAACTCGACGAAACTTCACCCTTGAGGGGCATAGAAGAATTCCGAAACGGGTCCCCGTTATCAGAAGTAGAAACGGTGGAGCTTGAGGCTCGATTAACCGAAAAAATGAGAAAAATCTCCTGAAAAAGCATGAAAACGCAGTAAAAGCTCGAGAGCTAACCCACGAGGACTCCCAACACTTGAACGTGCGGTAGAAATCTGAGGATGGCTGCCAGGGAAGGGGCTTAGCTAGAGGGCAGTCATTGGCTGGGGGCAGTATGACCCAGAGATCAGTGATTGGTTACTACTAAGAAAGACAGATCAGAAACAAACTGATACTGATTTTTTCTTTACCGAGGATTCCCGGCCTGACGACGGGGAATATTCATGAGCATGTGAATCCATGCCAGACCCCATGCTGGAGAATATACATTTCCAACGCTAAAACACTATTGCTAGGTTACCTTTCAATTATGAAAAAATTGCCAGCCTCAAATTCTCCCTTTGAAACCCCTAGTAGAACACTCCGCGCAGCACTGCCACCTCCATGTCTATAAACCATGGGTTCACAAGATTTAGTCCAAGCCTGAAAAATTGGAAGCTTCCCACCCTCTATGTTCGCTTAAGAGTACTCTACGCCTTCATCTCTTTTCGATAAGGGTGATGAAGTCTTCCAGTCATGGTTTTCATTGATGCACTTGCCATCAAAGCACTTTATTTACCTAAATCACTGGGCAGGGAATTCTCAGGTTTTTCAGATAGAATTCAAATTTAAGGGAGTAGCTAAGGAAAAGCTTTGTATTTTGCATCTAATCACAAGATGATTTACACTAATTTATCACCAGGTTAGCAAAGGTTCAAGTGCAGAAGGCCTCTCCATGTCCTGTAGTGAAACAAAGAAAAGGAAGAAATGGTGTGCCTGCCACATTGATCTATATGAAATGTCATAATACAGCACTGCAAATCAATATGAATGAGAGGTGTTCGCTATTTAACACCCTTTGAAGTTGACAAAATGGAACCAACGTTTAGAGCTGTGATCTTCGACCTCGACCGAGGCAGGTTGCTTGGGTGTTCAAAACAACCCATTTCCAGACTCATTCTCATTTTAGTCTAATCCAGAAAATAAGTGACAAAAGTAGCATTTCAACACTATTTCTGGTTAGGATGAGACTGAGAAACTCCTAAAGATCCTAGTTTATCTACATCTAAAAAGGGTCTTCCTGTCTGAACGAAGGATGGAGTCACCTACAGTATATCGGGCAGGTGCGCTCTAATAGGGATAGAGGTCTGCCTCTGGTTAGGGTGTCTCTGCACAGCCTCAGTGATATAGCACTTGTAATGCCGCTTTGTTCCTGAACCATGGTTTCAGCTCTATAATGCGCTGAACGCTAAACGTAATTTGTCCAGATTTATAGTGCTCACTTAGTTTGGCTTCCACATGTATGGTGCACATGTATTAATTTAAGAATACAGTTGATGGCGTAGTCCAGGATCTAGTGGCCAGCTCATGTAGCAGTCAGTGTGCTCCGGCTTCCCACCCTCTCAGCTCTCAAAGGTAGAGCTTTGATAGTCCTCGGTCCTCAGAATGTTCTGCTCCCTTCTTTCTCCCTCGGCTTGTGGAATCTTGTCTGCTTTCCTCCTTCTCACATCTGTTGAGGGTTTGGGCAGGTGTTTGGGCTGGGCATCCGGCTACTGCCTGACTGCCCTCTGACGTAATCTTCCCAGGACCCCCCCCACCCCACATTGGGTGCTCTCGGCTTTAGTGCGTCCCAAGCCTTTGGATAGGTTTGACTGGTTAACCTTGCTATTAGCCTCACCGTTGCATGCCCGGAGGCATCAGAGGTTTCAACATATCATTTTTGATCCAGGCAGAAGTCCCACCCTCAGTGTCCGGCTTCACTTAGACTGCACAGAGCTCCTCAAGAGCTCTGCGGGCGTCAGAAACCATGGCACGCTCTACCCACTAAATCTTCCTTTAACAGTGGTGAATGTTATTAGAGGCCAGTGGTGAATGTTATTAGAGGCCTTATCTTGTTTATGTTATCTTACATATCTTATCTTGTATAGCACCTCCTGCCATAGGTTATGGCATTGAAGCGTTAATATGGGATCCTGTGAATTTGAATGGTAAGCCACATCGTTGCTAAGTAGCATTTGCGGAATTGGCATTCTCTGCATCGTCCTACGAGGGTCCTTTCTGGCATATGAGACCTTCCCGCAGAGCACGGCTGGTCATTGTTCCTGTTTAGCACCCACAGCCCTTGGGGAGGGATTCCCCAAGATGGTTCTAGTGGGTAGATGGGAAACGAAGCTAAAGTTTCATAGGACCATCCTTTGTTACCAAGACGTCCTGCCAATCTAGAAATAGGTTTACTCGAGTAGTACTTGTATTCTTTATTTTGACCTCAGGTTTCAAAGGGAAACAGGCCTTTGTTCATGAGTGAGAATGCACTTGGAATGAGCTACCACACCCTGTAGCATCTCCAAGTAGCACATAGTAGTGCATCTAACACCTTAGGGAGAGTCAGGCACTTCACCATCCCACTTCTTATTTATGTTAATGAGGAGACAGTTAATGGACCATTTTCATTTGTAGCCCACACTTTCCCTCCTAACTAGCACTAGGAAGTCCCAGTTAACTATAGCTGAATGGGCGCCTTCCTTTGCTTCGAACATTTGAAATGTCCAGCTCATACCCTTTCCTGGCATGGTTACTGTGATTATCCCCACTTGGTCAACCAGCATTTTGCATGAGCTCTTCAACCTGATCCTTTACGTCGATTATCCTGTCCTTCACCAACCACATTGGCTCCAATTTCCTTGTGTCTTTGCAAAATGTGTCCCTCCCACCCTTTGATTAGTCTTCTTTCAATCAGAAACAGAAAACCCATTACTTATTGTCTGATTAAAAGTCACTCCTGTAGTAAATAAATTTAAAAATCCTGTATTGCTTCTCTGAGTCGTCCATCTTTTACTGACGGGTGGGGTCTCTATTTCATATAAAGGTGCTATCAAAATATAACACATAAGTACAACTCATAAAAGAACTTAAATATATTAAAATGCACCAGTATCACATAGCTAACTACTACAGGCTAGCCTGCATCCTGACCTGGTAAAAAAAAAAGGCCGATTCCCTTGCTCTCTTGAGGCTTTGCATGCCTTGCCAGATAAGTATCTATTGCCCAATGGATGGCATGGATGTTCAACAATATCGATTGATTATAGCTCCTTATGACTTGGCTTCTGCCCTCGAGGAAAGATCTGGAATACACCTTCTAAACATTCTACTACGCACCTCAAGATGCTCTGTCAACTTGTAACTGAAAGACTCTTGATTAGCATTCCCTTGCATTCTAAGAAAGACAATTCTGCAAGGTGCAACTGGCTGCAGGAAACTCTATTCATCGGCACAGCATCCAACATCCGACTGCCTAGGATCCATTCACCCAACGCAAAATCAGCTGGTCATCAGGAACAGTCATCTTGTTACTACACTACTCCGATGGAGGTCAAACATTAATCAAAGGTTGTGGGGTATAAATTCAGCCCCAAAATGATATGAACAGAAAGGCCGAGCAAGGCCACTGTTACGCTCACCTGGCTCCCACAGGGGCGTCGGTCGGACCCGGACAGCTGCGGTCTCCACCCACGCCATGCGTAGTGCAGCCATGACTGACTGGAACTGCCCTCCTAATCTTGTCTGCTTAACCCGTAGAAATATTCTCCTGCAAGTGGAGAGATGAATTTAGCCACTTGTGGTTTCAAGTGATGGCACCCCCACAGTCCTCCCCAACTAATCACCTCCGAAATGCCGTCATAGCAATCTCACCTTGTATTCTTGAAAGATGAGCTCTCCATCCTGCGTGGATTTGCAGGGGCGCGTCGATTTCAGTTACTTCACTGGTTTGAAGGCTCGGGAGAGTTCCGGAGAGCATTGACTCTGAGGTTCCTTGTGAGGACCAGTAAGTATTAAGTTCATAGAGTTCAATATGTCCGATGTTCACTCTTGTTCCCCCCCTTCCGTTCTTGTCTTGCAGATGGCTCATGAAAAGATGCTCTTGTGGCAGCTGGTGGCGCTCAGGTAAGAGTCTGTATTATCCGGCGCTGTCCGGTAAACGATGCACGAGGAAAACGTGTTGTTTTGTCTCTCTTTACAGATGCGGCACGTGAAAATATGGAGTCACAAAAGTATGCCTCGGTGGTAAATCAGGTAAGTTTATGGTGGTAAGAATTATATTTGTTGGTTCCCTCGGCTCACCTTGTGGTTTTCTTTCGTCTCCTAGGTGCCGAAGTTCGGCGAAGAAATGGAGGCAGCGCTGACCCGAAGGATGCTCTGAAGACTGGTGAGAATGGCGCGGCGCTGCAGTTGGAGGAGCGGCGCGTGCAGAAATGATGTTCTTTACAGGTCCGGAGACAAGATGGATCCAGAATCAGATGTGGAATAGAAATAAGTTCGTTTTCTAACCTTGTCCCTTTTCTTACCGCTTTGTTTTGGGAGCTCCGGATTCGAGGCGGGCGTGGCAGAAGACTGGATGCGGGCTGCAGGCACGGTGAGTGTTACGCTGCTGGATTCAGAATAACGCGAAGCGTGTGTTGCTGGTCGGGTGTGGTTTAAATAGCCTCAAAAGTAGTCCCAGGTAAGAAGTCCCTAGAACCACACCCGAGTAAAAAATAGTCCCTGTAGAAAAATAGTCCCTTTCAGGCTTCATGTTGGATTGGAGTCATTTGCAGCATGGTCTGCCTGAGGTAAGTAATGACTATGAGCCTGGCGCCTTAGGCGCCAGGACTGATTCCTACTATGAGCCTGGTGCCTAGGGTGCCAGGACTGAACCCAGATAGCCCCTAGCCGGGGCAGCTGAGGTTTTACTAAATGTCTAGATGCCTGCTCCCAGGGCAGATGGGCTTGGTCCGGATGCCTGGGGGTAGGCATCATGACAGCCACTACTGTGAGATTAAAGCTGGCTGATGGAGGAGACCCATTGGAACATGCAGGCCAGCCAAAAACACTTACTTTCCAAAAAATGGGAAGGCACCCAGGTGGAGAAAAGTGTGCCTTTTGAACGTAATACTGCTGACTGTGCCCAATGGATTCCAAAAGACTTGTTTTGCTGCAGAACTTGACTTCATGGGAAAAGGCACATTTTGACTGAGAAAAACATACAGCAGCATGATACATGAGACTGCCACATTAAAATGCTGTCTTTTGGAAAATAAAAAGGAATAGTGACTTATATCTAAAAACAAAGCCAAGTGACATATTTCATTTGACACAAACGGAAACACTTGCTTTCCAACATACAAAATGACATTTACATGGAAAGGACTACTTGATTTTAAAATGGACAACAGTTTTTCATGGTAAATTCCGGCTCATGTGTAGACAATTCAGAATAAACACATGTCTTTTCAACTGTTGGATCAAGGAAATCTATTTACCCATGGAAATTTTGTATTTGTATTTTGTTCATTTATCTAGCACACCGACCCTTAGGTATCTGGGCGCATGTCTTACATTTTACGGCTTGGTTCACCTCCTTCTTACAAGACAGAACCATGCAAGTATTCTATGACTTAGCCTCCGCCGCATCCAACCATCATACTCTGTGGTGTGCCCCAAGGCTCCTGCCTCTCCCCCACCCCACAACATCTTCACACGACCCCTCTTCCTCATCCTCGACGCTATGAGCATTTCCTACACCAACGACACCCAGATCCTCCTCACCCTCACTGGTAACTATGACACTGACTCCTTGACCCTCAACAACCTCTACAACACCATCCAAGCCTGGATGGCAGACAATGGACTATGCCTCAACTCTGACGAGACGTAACTCCTCCTGGTAGGTTCCCCCGACACGCTAAACAAATCTAGACTCCCAATTCAGTCACTTCACCATTGACACCATCAAAATACCTGTCTCAGAATCAGTCAAAACTCTTGGAGTCTACCTGTATTCCAGCCTATCCATGGATCGACAAGTCAACGCAATAGCCTCCGCAGCTGCATATCATGCCAAACTTATCAACGCAGTCAGACCCTTTCTCTCCAAAAAGAACTGCACAAACATAGCCAGAGCCATCACTGGCTCCAGGTTACACTACTGCAATGTACTCTTTCTAGGAACCTCCAAAAAAAAAAAAAAAATAGAAAGGCTACAGGTCATACAGAATAGTGCTCTCCGGGCAGCCCAAGGCATTGCTAAAAGAGAACACATTTCGGAGGCCAGAAAACTAGCCCACTGGCTCCCAATAAAGGAAAGGATCGTCTTCAAAGCTTTGACAATGACCCACAAGTGCATCCACCTCACTGCTCCTGCCTACCTCTCACAAAGGATCCACCCCGTCTCCTCTACAAGGCCAACCAGATCACCATATACCAACATGCTCTCTGTGCCACTAGTAAAAAGAGCCCGAGCGGGCGGATCCAGCTTCAATCCAAGGTGAGGTCTCCCTCATCGCCTTCCGCAAAGCTATGAAAACCATCCTCTTCACATAAGGTCCTTCGCATCAGCATGAATACTATACATATGACCCACTGCATAAGCTGTAATGTAATGACCAAGCACAACATCTGTAACAACAGTATTATGTTTTGTAGTATTCATAATGTGTCAACGACTGCGATCATTCATGTACCTTTGTAACTAAGCTCTTGCAAGTAACCACGCCTCAATGCCTCTGGGCTGTTTGCATGCTATATAAATATAAATAAATAAATACATATGTTACACAGTTACAGTTGAGACAATACAGGAATAGAATAAAGTGCATCACAAATAGGTACAGAGATGAACTTTTTTTCGGAAATCGTACAGGTTATGTCTCCTGTGTGATGAGCCACAATTATACATTTTTCCTGAAGTTGATGTAAGATGGTTCTGCTCTTAGGGCTACTGGCAGTGTATTCCACTTTTTGGCTGCTATGACCGGGAACCTACTGCCCCCTGAAGCTGGAACCTCGGAATCGTAATGCAGCGTAGTTGTGAGGATCTTGTTGGTCGGTCTGAAAGGTTTCGTGAAAATAAGTATTTAGGCGCTAGGTTTGAGAGACATTTGTGAGTGAGTGATAAGGTTTTAAATCTAACTTCCTGATTGACTGACAGCCAGTGCACATTACGTCGTAGCTCTGATATATGGTGAGATCTGGGAATATTCATTGCAGATCTGTGTGCATTATTTTGGAGAATTTGCAACTTTTTTAGGTTGCACTGGTTGGTTCGTAGGTAGAGGGCATTACAATAGCCTATCTTGGTAGGATGAGTGATCTGGCTATCATGATGCAATTGGCTGTGGTCAAGAAAGGTCTGCAAGCATTAATTAATTTGCAAGTGTAGGTTGTAGACAAGGCTATCGAGTGCGGAGTCAAGGTAAACGACTAGCGTTTTCACTTCCTAGAATATATTTATCTTGTTGCCATCAATGTTAAACGAACTGAACTGTTTATCTAATCTATTAAGTCTAGTTTGGTATCCTATGAGGAGTAGCTCGGTCTTATCGTCATTAAGACAAAGTCTGTGTTTAGCCATTCAAGCTTGTATGATTAGTTATAAATTGTTTAGATGTTTTGAGTCAATGTGAGTCTCCCGTGATAGGGATGAGAATTTGGGTGTCATCTGCATATTTGGTGTAGAAGACGCCCAAATGGTTTAAATCATCAAAGCGGGGCTTCGTGAAAATATTGTAGAGGGTCGGGGAGACGCATGAGCCCTGGGGGACTCCACATGTGACTGGTGCCGATTCGGCCAACGCCGTGGGTGCGAATACTCTTGTAGTTCTGTTATCGATAAATGACTGAATCCAAGCGGTTGCTTTGTCAGAGAAGTGAGCTGCAGATGACAGGTGGTTGCATAAGACGTTGCGATTTACTAAATCGAAAGCAGCCGATGGGTCTAGTACCAGTAGCAGGGCTAGGTTGCCTTTCTCTTTTATGTTATCCATTTGTGTTTTTGGACCTACCACGGCTGTTTCAGTGCCGTGTTTAGGTCTGAAGCCGGATTGTCGGAGGCCCAAGAGGTTATTACTTTCAAGAGGTTCCCGAATCTGACGGTAGGCTGCCCTGTCATGAACTTTCAGAAGGAACGGAACTGTGGTGATCAGTCTGTAATTCGTGGGAATGTTTGGGTCGAGGGTAGTTTTTTTTTTATAATGGGCGGACCCAAGCGTCTTTCAGACTGGTGGGGACTATGCTGGTTTCAAATGAGGCGTTGAGTATTGAAGTCATAAACGGTGCTACATCCCTCGCTGCCTCTTTAATGATCTTTGCTGCGCAGACGTCCCCTGACAACTTGATGGTTTTAAGTTCATAATTATGCCCTCAACGTCCTTAGTGGAAAGGGGTGACAATTTGAGCAGATTATGTGGATCAGGGGAGGATGCAGAGGTTGGGTAGCGTTCGCGGTAAAGCTACGTTTTTCTTATATTCTATTTTGGCTTGTAGAAGTTCCGTTTTGTCTGACAAGGCATGGTGCACCAATGTACAGAAAGCACTGTCTTTAGAGGCAGTCTCAGGTGGTGGTATGGGAGATTCCAACTATGAAGATGCTGAATAATTCTTTAGTACTTGATTTAGCTTTGGTGATTCTGTCATTATAGGAGTCACTTTTGGTTTGGTGGGTGGCAGCTTTATAAGTGAGGGCTTTTACGAATTTGTCTTTGTTAAGTGCTGAGGGAAGGCTTTTCCAAAGTGTTTCAGCGTTTCTTTTAATTTTACGCAAGGTTGTAATGTGTGGGGTGAACCAAGTATTTATGTCATAGCGTGGTTTGGCTTTCTGCATTTTCAATGGCGGTATTGTGTTAACAGAGTTAAGTAGTGTACCGTTGTACATGTCTACTAAGGAAGATGGGCCATTGTTAGTGATGGGGTGGTTTATGATAGGTTGTAACAGGGAGTAGTTTCATTACTGTTATATTAAGATTGTTCCTAGTAAATGTGGGAGGTGCGAATGGATTGCAGTGGTTAGGGTGTGTGAGAGGATATTGATGTTGCAGTTAATGTCTGCGATCCAATCTAGTGTTCTCCCTTTGTTAAGGGTAGGTTGAGAGATGCGCTGTGTTTATACGATCACGTCTCTGTTGCCAGGAAGGGATTTCACTGGCTCCAGGTGGAGGCTCGAGTGCAGTATTGATTACTGGTGATCACCTTCAAATGCATTCAAGGCACCATTCCCAGTTATCTGAGGCAACTCACTACGGACAAAATTCAAGGTTGAGCCTTGAGATCCAGCAATCAGAAACTCTTGAGCATTCCCAGATGCAGAACCAGAAGGGCCGAAAAAGGAGCCTTCTTCCTCGCTGCTCCTACGGGCTGGAATAACCTTCCTCGGGATCTCAGAGCTCAGCCTAATTTAGAGTCCTTTAAAAGAATCTGAAAACCTGGAAATATATGTAAATTCCCTCTGGCTCCATCGTGAGGCTCTTTCCTTCCTTTATGTTTTTGTCAGCGTCCTAATGCCTAAGGGTCCATGGCTGCGCTATACAAGTGTTTAAAGTAAAGTAGCCTAGTTCTGATATGGCATTAGCAACAGCTAAGGCATTGTCATCTTTCCGTGCAATCCTAGGCTGAGGTCTACTAGCAACATGATTTGAGACCCAGATTTGGTGTTTGCTATGAGAAGTAGAGAGATGTCTTCCTCGAAGGAGGATAGTGGTCCTGGAGGTCTATAGATATAGTTGTAGTTCGGGATTCTCTAACGGCTAACTTGATAGATAGTTCACCGGAAGGGAATGTCAGATTCTGTAAGGATCTAAGGCTTAGAGAGGATTTTGCAGTAAAGGCGACACCGCCGCCTTTAGAGGATTCTCTATCATGCCCTATTATCGTGTACCCATCTGGTATGGCGAGTGAGAGGGAAGGCCCTACTGCAGCGTGAAGCCAAGTCTCAGTTATTGCTAAGAAGTGAAGGTTGTTCTTAGTTATGAGGTTTGCAATATCTAGTGCGTGGGCTGGCAAAGATCTGGCGTTTATGAGTGCTCCCTTAATGAGCAAGGTAGTACTGTCTATGTTCTTTTTAGTGGTAGTATTGTTTTCTTGCAGGGACGGAGCATTCAAGACTTTGCTGTTCAGAAGGTTAGCTACTTCTAATTTGTAGACACAGATTCACTACAAGATTTGATTTTGTCACTGTTTGGCGAGTGGCTAGTTTTTATGAATCTGGATCCTAGTCTAGTGTTCCTGATTTTATTTGGGCAAAGTTGGTTAATAAGCGGGTTTTGTGGCGAAAAGCTTGATCCATTGGGCTGGTGTTAGTGGTTGAGCTATGCTTTGCGCTGTTTGGGCATTACGTAAGGGTTTGGTTGCCTTTTGGTGGAATGAAGGTAGAAATGTGGTTGGCGTGATACTGTCCGACGGTGGTAGTCTAAAGGCCATAGATAAGTAGGAGCTATATGTCCTGGGTGAGGCATAGTAGGCTGTATTAAGTGCCCGAGTGTCATTACCTTTGCCATTTACAATGGTGACTGAAGCCACTGCAGGTGATAGTAAAGGGGTCAATGTATTTATAATGCTTGTGATAATTATGGCGAGCAAGTTCATGACTAGGCAAGCTAGAGCTAGGATAAGTATGGCGTCACGTGTTAGGATTTGTAGCCAATAGTGATGTATGTAAAGAGTGGACTTTGGCAAGGTGCATGTAGCAAATAAGCCAGTAAGTTATAAAATCTACTCATAGGGGCTAATAAAAAGGCCTTAGACAGAGCAGTGACAATTGTGCAGTAATTGGTTCTGCTGAAATGCTGAGGTATGAGCAGTTAATGGACGTGGGCTGGGGCGAAACACTGTCTGGCTGTAGTGCCTAGTAGCTACGATATAACTAAAAGGAGTTATGCATAGCACTCGAGAAACAATAAGGCGTAGTTCAATTTGTGACTAAGTCGATTAGCAGCGATCAAATTAGCAAAGGATCAGAGAATGTAGGTTTGTGAGCAGTACACCTAGGAATGTAGCAGCTAGTGTACAACCAGGCTTAAACTACCATAAACTCAAGTTTAAACTGGCATACAGTTAGATAAACAAATTTGGTAGTGAGGGGGGGTCATACAATCATGAAATGCTGAGAGTTGGGTGGGCTGAATTGAAGCACTTTGTCTGGTTGTAGTGCCTAGCAGCTACCATAAGCATAAGAGGAAGTATACAAAGAACTCGAGAAACAAGCAGCAATAAAGCATCATTTGAATCCTGAGTAAGTTGAGTGACAGCTGGTAAATTAAAAGGGAACAGTGACTGTTGGTTTGTGTGCCGTACACTTGAGAGTAACGGCTAGTGAATATCACAATTAAACTAGCAAAGATGCACTTTTAAGCTAGCATACAGTTTGATATTCATATTAGGTAGTATGGGCAGACAACCCTCCTGTGCACAGTGATGCATGGGTAAACGGTGCAAATCTGGACAAGGTGGCTCAGGAGATAATGCAATAGGGTGTTCCGCAAAGCATGGTAACAGGTAGGTAGGACGCACAGCGGTTGTCAAGATATTGCGCTACTTTAAATCTGAGGTAGCGCATGGACAGGGCAGCGATATACTTGCATAAGGGCAACATTTTGGCGGCGCTTATGGGCAGATTATATGACATCAGGGTGCACTTTCGCCACGTGCAGTGATCATAGTTAGGCTGTGAGGCAGTCAGAATAGTGGCTAGGCCAACGACGATAGTCTTTTCTAACCGCGGTACCAGGTGTACTAGGCGGAAGCTCAAATGCAATGTATAGAAATAAAATGAATGACAGGTAAAACACATCTTTTGATTTAAAAAGACACTGCTTTCAGCTTGCAAATGTGATTGTAGTTTGCTTTTGCAGCACTCCGTTGAACTGCTGGACAGTGCATCTGGATCTTTGATCCCAGAGAACTTCGTGGCGATGCATACCAGGAATGCAGATCGGTTTCACCAAAATGCTAAGGAATACAATTTAGGAGATTGAATACATGGAAGTGGTCAGATAATGGCATACTGGCTTGACCTTTCAGACTACTTTTATAATCCCAATGAACTGTGCCTCAGCTTCAAACGGGCCTAATGGACTAATTTGCTGAGCTGGAATAACATGGAGCCAAGCAGATGTCCAGCTCATGTGACTTTGGAGAAACAAAATTGCCTGGTTTTTCTGAAATGTGAAACTGAAGACTTCTATATTAATGTACTGCTATGGAATAACATGGGACTACATTTCCTTGATAAAAAAGAGAATTGTGCGTCCCATTAGGCTCATCCACGACCCATATTAAAGACCACAAAAAGCCTGTCCGTTCTATGTAAATATCAACATCATGCAATGTGTGTAATCGGAGCTAGAAATAAAAATGGGATTGTGACACTCCTACAGACCCGAGGGTATCAGGGCGCAGCAATAAGACAATGCAAAGCTTACAGAGTATGGTCACAGTAATACATATTTACAAGTTATAAACAGGTAGGATAAATAAGTACAGTAAACAGGTGTTACAATATGATTAGATGAAGTAGGCAGAAGCATCCTAGGTGTGAGTAATGCAGCAGACCAACCTAGTGGTCAGTGGATTTGAGCAGGTTGATGTAATTACTTCTGAAGTATAAGTATGGTTGAACTTCTCTGAGCGGGTGAGGCAGGGAGTTCCAGAGTTTGGCTGCTTTCACGGGAAAAGGTGTTGGCGCCAACCTTGGTGAGTCTGAATCTTTGTATAATGAATTAGTTGCCGTTACTGGCTTGCATGGGTCTGATAGATGTTCTTCTATGTAGTCTATCTACAAGGTAGCTGGGGCAGAAATATTCAATGCTTTGTGGGTAAGGGAAGCAGTTTTTAGAAGGATTTTATTATGGGTCGAGAGCCAGTTGTTTTGGCATCTAGTCGCAGAGATGTATACTCTTTTGTTCACACCTATTGCGGCTCTTAACTCATTATTTTGGAGGATTTGTATCCTCTGGATGATGGCTTTATTGGCTCCAATATAAAGAGCATTGCAGTAATCTAGCCCAGAGAGTATTAGAGCTCTGGCCAGGATCATGCAGCTGTCATTTGAAACGAAAGGTTTGCCGGTCCTGATGAGCATGCACATGTAAGTGGTGGTGGAGGCCATAGATTCCACTTGTTTGTCAAAGGACAGGGTAGAGTCAAGGTAGAAGCCAAGGGTTTTTACCTCTTTGGCAAACCTGATGAGTTTTCTGTCAATGGTGAATGAAGAACATTCATGGCCTCATTTCTTAAGGTTGTGGTGGGTACCCAGGATGATGAATCTGTCTTGTCATCATTCAGGCATAGACCGTGATTAGCATCCATGCCTGGATGATGAGATACACAGTGCCAAATCCTTGTCATAATCCCCAGAAAGTGGGAGGAGAATCTGAGCATCATCTGCATGATTGGTGTAGGTGATACCCAGAACGTCCAGATCATCGAACAGGGGCTTGGTGAATATATTGTATAATGTAGTGGAGACGCAGGAGCCCTGGGGTACACCACATGTGATAGGGACAGGGTCCGCCGCTGCCGATGGGGAGAAGACCCTCATGGTTCTATCACTCAAAAATGATTCTATCCATCTGATAGCGTCTGTAGAAAAGTGAGCTGCCGAGTCTAAGTGGCTACATAAGACCTTATGATCGACCAAGTCGAATGCAGCTGAGATATCTAACAGTAGGAGGAGGGCTGTTTTGCCTTTGTCTCTTAACTCATCGACCTGAGATTTTAGGTCGATGAGGGCGGTTTCCGTCCCATGTAGAGGCCGAAAACCAGATTGTCTTGCTCCCAAGAGCTTATGCAGTTCCAGATATTTTTGGATCTGGGTGTATGCAATTCATCAGTTTAGAGATAAAAAGGGGCAAGATCTCTTGCCGCACCTTTTATAATCTGTGCAGGACAGAGGTCGCCTTTGCAATTGGACGGCTTGAGTGACAGAATGACTTTTTCTACCTCAAGTATGGAGGTCTTCGTGAAGTGCAATCTGGCGGGCCAGTCCGTTGGTATTTCGCTAGGGTGAGGAGGTCGATTGTGGTGGTCAGTTCAGGGTATCTTTTTTTTGGGGCTATTTTGTTCTGGAGGGTAGTTACTTTATTGGATAGTGCCTGTTGAATATCTGAACACCACGTTTTGTTTTTAGTACAAATGTCAGGTGTAGGGATAGGGGACTCTAGTTCTTTTAGTATGGTGAATAATTCCTTCATACTGTGGTTGGCGTTGGCGATACATTTGTTGTAGGAATTTCATTTCGCCAGGCAAATTTCATTTTTGTATTGCGAAGAGATTTTGGTTAGCTTAGATTTGTTGTCTTCAGATGGGAGTAATCTCCAAGTGGTTTCACATTTCCTTTTTAGGAGACGTAGGTCCTTTAGCTGGGGGGTGAACCACTTGTTTAGATGAGATTTGGGTTTGCTGTGTATAAGTTTGAGTGGAGCAATTTTGTCGAGTGTGGTAAGCATAATTTTGTTATACTCATGGACCAATGTACCTGGATCTAGGTTATCAGCCAGTGAGTTGAGGGTAGGGAGAATGGCAGGGATCACTTTGTCCACTGTAATATTCTTTTTGTTCATTGATTGGCAAGGCGGGGCAGTAGGTGGGGCCATCGGGAGTGGTCTAGTAGTAGATAGTGTGAAAGAGACGAGGAAGTGGTCTGTTCACAGTTGCAGTGCGATAGAGGTACTGGTGACAGTGCATTTATAGTCAGCTACCCAGGGTTCTCCCTTTATGTGGGTAGGTTTGTTGATAGGCCTAGTTCTAGTTGTTGATTTTTTTGTGATAGGCCTAGTTCTGATAGGATATTAGCTATGTTGAAGGCGTGTTTCTCTGCTGGGTCATTGAATGCTAGGCTAAAGTCACCTAGTAGTATAAGTTGGGTGGTCGTTTTAAGGTTGTTGGATAATAGGGTATAGATGTCCTCCTCAAATGTCCCAAGTGGACCGGGCGGTCTGTAGATTAAATGGATAGTAAGGGTCTGGGAGTTAATTAGAGGGAGTTTAACAGTGAGGACTTCACAGGATTGTATAGGTTGTGGAGGGGCTAGTCTCAGAGAGAGGCTTGATCTAGATATGATAGCGATGCCTCCGCCTTAGGTTTCATCTCTGTCCTGTCTAGATATAGTATATCCGTCTGGAACGGCTAACATGAGCAAGGGTCCTGCAGCGTCATGTAGCCAAGATTCCGTTATGGCAAGGAAGTCCAAATTATCTGCCAGTATCAGGTCAGAGATGTCCGTCGCATGGGCAAACAAAGATCTAGCGTTTATGAGTGCTCCTTTAAGAGGATGAGCCTCAGTCTTGGCTGTGACATGGATAGGAGTAAGTAAAATGGGGTCAGCTAGCTTAGGTTTATACACAGTCTGCTGTTTAGAAATGGCATAAGGGTAAGGCGAAGGAGTGACCCGGTTGGTATTATTGAGCTTCTCGCAGGTGGGGAAGTTAGTTTTCTTATTTATCGGAGGTAGTGATATTGTAAGTGGTTTTGTGAAGTTTGGTGAGTCTGGCACGGAGTTTAAGGTTTCTGTCATTTATCGTGCAAGGATACGTTGTGTGGGATCCCAATCCCATTGCAGTCGGGTGGTTATGTTGGCAGATAAGGTTGTTAACTGCCATTTTAGTCAGGATGCGTATGGCTTGTGCAGCATCAGATGGTGGGAACCATTCGCAGTGCACTAAGAGGCTGGTTATAAGGATATAGGGGTGGCATGTAAGCTGTAAGTAGTGTGTATGCTGGGCATGTTTGGCAGGTGGTATGCTGGTAGTTGGACACTTCAAGTGGCGCACAGTAGTCCGCTCAACTGGGCACAGGATAAAATGTGAACCTGTTCAGTTGGGCATAAGAAGGCACTAGGCAGGATTGACTAGTCAAGGGTACACAGAGGGCTGGTTTGGCTAGGCATATGAACACAGTGTGCAGATTCAACTGGCAAGGGAACACAGTGAGCAGATTCGACTGGCAAGGGAATATTATACAATATACTGGCACTATTCATTCAGACATAGGCAATATTTGTAGTAGCATAGTATGGTTATATAAGACACATTAGAAAGGGAGGCAGGTTACTTAATATGACATTCATAGATAGCATGCAATGTTATGAAAGCATGTACCCGTCTACAATATAGGGAATTGTATGGTCGTGTGGTGTACACGTATGACTTGTACCAGGAGATCGGCAAGTGGCATCAGTTACAGAGCGGCGTGGGGTTGTAGCGTAATGTTCGTAAGTCAACAAGGAGGCGGAGTGGGGGACTTTGGTTGCAGTTTAGAGTGTCGATCTCCTGCGCTTAATGTTAATAAGGATTGGGTGAGCATGGGCTTCGGTGGGCCATTAGCTGTAGGGCATGGATGGTAACACTTAGCAGCTTTGGCGGCAAGTATGCACGCAGGAGGGACAACAGTGCTAGGATAAGAGAATAACCTTATTAGCGTGGGTTGTGCCGGGTGGATGCAGCCATGTCCGGGCCAACCTGGGAAGGGAGTCTGGCTGACGGCATGTACAGCTGGGGACAGGCATCAGCCTACTTTCCCTGGGCCTTGCTGACGTGGGCCGGCTTCCGCCTGCCGGCGCGCGGGATAGGAGATGAGCAGCCCGGTAGCCAATCGGTGCCCAGCAGTGTAGACTGGGCCTGGTTAGGCCAATGGGGGCAGGGCCATGCAGCGGGCGGCCATCCTGGAAGGTGGTGCCTTTCTCATGGCGAGCAATGGAGGCTCAAGGTGGAATAGAATGTGCAATCTGACACAGCCACCGGAGCCTGGTCGCTGGTGGCAGGGGTGCTATTTAGCACAGCGAATATCAAGTAAAGCTATTCAGCATATGATCAAGCCAAGCAAAGGCAATTTTCGATAAGTAAATACATCCCAAAGTTATCAAATGTTTAGGGAAACTACCTGCCTTAATCCTTTCCCTTAAATTGTGGGCGGGGGAGGTGGGCAAAGCTGCATAGATCATTAGCCAATTTGATTGAAAAAAATGAATTCCCCTATAGAAAAGATCACAGGATGATACTTGTTAAAATTCTAAATTAACGAATCTCATTCCCAGTGTGTTATAGTCACTACAGCCGATAAAGTAATTGGGTGACCCTATTTTCCGGTAACACCTAACTTCCTTACAGAAGAGGGTTGTCCCTGGCCGAACACAAAAGCCCTGCCTTTCATTTGAATGTGCTGTGTTCCCAACAATAAATTCCCATTCATTTCATTTACCAAAAGCATGCCTTCCAATTAAAAAGCCAGACGAAATTCCCAATATATTCCCAGTCCGTAAACCTTGCCTTTGAACCAAGGGGTGTCACATATAACTGATGCCTGGGGGTTGAGGGGGTGGGGGAGGGAGGGAGCACTGGGAGAAAAGAGAATTTTGATAAATAAGTGAGAGACTGTGTTTTTAAAGTTTCCTATGTGTTAATGTGCAGATAAATCCCATGTGTGATCCGATTTAAAGTTCAACTTGTGTTTTGTTGTTGCGACTGAAAGTTTATTAAAAAATAGATGCCAGTTTATTAATGCAAGTACATTTCGTATGTGATTATTGTGCAGTGCCATGAAGTGGGTGGCTTGTGTTATTGTGGTGTAGCTATTATTAATTCTGTACATTCAATAAATCGATTTTACCTTCTTCTATACACCGGCTTGGTTCCCAGTGGCACATGGGGAAGAAGCCAAGTGGTATTAAACAGCTTGGAAACCTGACCAAGTCTGAAACTTAAGCGTTTTACTGCGCAACACCTTGATCGAGTAGGGAAGGAACTACCCAGTTGAGAGTGGCAGTAAATCGTTACAAGGCGTACATCTTTAATTCAAGCAAATACTCTAGGAGGTTCGTTCTGCCCCCGCCTACCCACCTCTCGAGCTCACAACCAGCACATACTTTTGGTTTACAATTCTTAATGCCCCTTTGCAGAGAACCACAGTTGCCCCACTATTTTGACAAACATTTGTCGATATTTCAGTGCTTTATGGTATTGCGCTCTTTGGCCGACAATTATTTTAATTTACCACAAAGTAATTACTACTCCGGAACAGCTTAGACTGGCCCCCATCCATCCTACACTTCATGTGTATGGTCTTCAGATGCTTCCTGAGCATCTCACCAATCACAGATTGCTCCACACAACCCTTTATCCCCCTCCCTTCACCCTAGCTCCACTGCAGGATATTATTGCTGCCACTCACAAGCCAAGATCCACGTCCCCTACAGATGCCATCCCTCTTTTTGTGTTGGAGGGCATCATGCCCACTCTGTTGCTCCTTTGATCACTCAGGCAGTTAACCTTTTACTCTCA
This sequence comes from Ambystoma mexicanum, assembly GCF_040938575.1. Classification (NCBI taxonomy): domain Eukaryota; kingdom Metazoa; phylum Chordata; class Amphibia; order Caudata; family Ambystomatidae; genus Ambystoma; species Ambystoma mexicanum. Next base: position 1,558,980,913 of record NC_090937.1, on the reverse strand, counting down.
TCGGGTATTATCCCTGCTGATTTGAAGCACACTTTGGTTATCCCTCTACTTTCCCTGGATCCCTCAGTTCTGTCCAATGTTTGTCCTCCCTCTCCTCCTCTTCTGTCTAAACTAATGGAATCCCTGGTGGTCTCCTGTCTGAGTTTTTCTTTTGGGAAAACTGTCCCAGTTCGGTTTTAGGCCGGGTCGCGGGTCCAAGGGAGTGCTGGTCTTTGCAGTGGATGATTTGACACATCTTCAGGACCAAGGTGGTGTGGGAGCTCCCATTCTCCTTGATCTCTCCTCCGCTTTTGACACCAGCGATCATTTGGTCCTGTTGAACCGCCTTGCGGGGGCCGGCATTTCCGTCACAGTCTTTGCCTGGTTTAGATTATTCTCATCTAACCGAACGCAGTCACTTTCACTTCCGCCTTTCCCGTCAGCTCCTTCACCTCTCACCTGTGGTGTTCCCGAAGGGTCTGCCATATTGTTTAATGTCTACATTCAGCCGTTGGCCAAACTCATACTCTCCCATGGCTTCCATTATTATTCTTACACCGATGACACGCAAATTATAGTGCATCACGATCTTTCATCTGAGGAGACTGCAGCCCGCTTTAGGGTGTGTCTTGAAGCTGTGGGGGATTGGATGAGCTGCAACTGGCTTATGCTATGGTAACAAAACTGATGTGCTGGTGGTGGGTCCTCCTTCTGCGGCTACTTTATGAACCTCCATTTTCTGGACCCCTTCCCTTGGTCCTTTTCCCTCTCCGGTTTCTGTCGTGAAAGTTCTTGACGTCCTAATCTCTGCCGCTCTTTCGGCAGATAAGCAATTAGAGCAGTGCGCCAACAAGGCCATTTTCAGCTGACAGTCCAGAGGAAAGTACTGCCCTTTTTATCAGTGCATTCCAGGGCGCCTCTGTTGGCTTTTTTAGCGCTATCGACTCTGGACTAAAGTAAAGCGCTGTACCTGGGCCAACCAGCTTATCTTAACCATCGGCTCCAGAACTCAACCGCGAGGGTAGCCACTCGGGCAACATGCTACTCACACATCTCCCAAATTCTTCGTTGCCTTCACTGGCTCCCTGTGACCAAGCAGATCTCTTAAATCTCAGTGCCTGGTTCACTGCGCCTATCATGGCAGGGGTACTGAATATTTGCAACAAAAGTTCTGTAATTACATTCCTTACCGGGCCCTGCGTTCGCCCCAGTCTTTCTTAGTGATTATGTCTCACGCCAATTATGTGCGCATTGGCGGACGCGCATTGTCCATCACTGTCGCTAAATTGTGGAACGCTCTTCCTACATCTCTTTGCACCATGGAGGATTAACTTTCATTTAAGAGCTACCTGAAAACATATTATTTTGATTGCGAGTTTACTGTGATAGTCTCATCCTGCTCCGCCTAGCACCAAGATGCCTCTGGACAAGCTTTGCGCTCTAGTAGTTCAATCATACATGCATAACCCTGCACCCTTCCTGTAACTCCAGAGTGTGTCACATATATACAGGATTCCATTGCTTCAAGGGTAGGTTTGTGCTTTATAAATGCCATACATAAATATGTGATTATCATTATGCATATACCTCTGTCAGAATTCAATGCCAGGGTTTGGCAGTGGTGTACCGAACTTTGGCTTCAAATAGGTATTCAATACAAGCATAATTAAATTTTGTGTTGTTCCGTCCCAACCCTATACTTGGCACCACAGAATAAAGGGTTAAGATTGTCCGACTCCATTCTCAATTGAATACCAGACCTATTGACATGCCTTTGGGTGGTGGGGAGGAGTGAGGCAGCAGGGACCTATTCCTGTGGGACAAGCTGAAGCGGAAACTGGAATACTAACAGGTAGATGGAGGCCAGCAGGACTGACATGTCAGTCATGGCAACATGCCTGTGCCCTGCCCAATTAGCCTCTCATAAGAGCTTAACTTTCCAATATCACACCAATTCAACCATCAGTCAGTGTGGCACAAGGTGTTAACGATTCTAGATGAATTGGTGAGGTTTTTGTGCAGCAGGAAGGCCATGCTCTTCGGACATTGAGAAAAGAGGAAAACACAAGTGGATTAGCCATTTGGAAAATTAGAAGACTTTGCAACAGTAAGGTGCCTCTAATAGGCTGAAGGGGGATTGACTGTCCCAGCACTCGGGCTGAGCAATGTGAGACAGCTTCAATCCCATTAACCTCTCAGTGCAGCCTGCTCCTTCGGAAACCTCCTTCTCTAAATGCCAGTCTAAGGACTGAGGTAGCTCTGTATGAGAGCATAACCGCCATTGTCAGGTGCACATCCTGGACTAATCGCAAATGAGCATTGCCCGAAGGCCAGTCTATTGCTCTGCAGATCATTTGTACGCAATGACTTCTGCCTCATGGTGTTTAAGGATGCACCTTTTGCAAGTGGGCCTTGTTGAACACAAGAGCAAAATACAGGCACGCCAGGGACTACAGGTTTCTGGTTCCTGCATCTTCATTCACAGAAGCTTTAATTCAGATTCCCAGTAATAGTTTTGGGCTACAGTGCCCAGAGATACCAAGCATCATAAATGACACTCGTAGGTGGGGAAGAAGTGTTCTCACTGCTTAGCAAGCCTTGATGATGGCCTGCTACTACGACTCTGCAAATCATCACGGCTTGGCTTGAGTGAAATAAAGAGAAATTGAAACATGTATACGTTAATGTGCATTAGGTTTGGAATTTGATTTACTACTCAACAAATAACTGAATAATAATAAATATGCAATTCTGTACATGTACACCCCTAGTCTTTGGTACAGTTAAAAGACCAGCACCCTTTTTAAAAGTTTCTTCACAGAATGGTGGAGGTTGAGGACACACAAATGTTGGTCCGATAACCAACAGGCACTTCAGTTTATATGGGATCTCAAACAGATGGTGATGCAAAATCAATTTATATTGAAAATTTGCTATTCATATAATGTAGTTCAGACAGCACTTATGCAAGGAGAAAGGAGAAAGTGCAAGAAAAGGTCCCATTACCACAGAAAATAGATTACTTGATCGTAGGGTTTTGGCTCCAGGGTAGTTGTGTTTTGAATCATGGCGTTCACAAAACTAAAGCATTATAAAAAACAGACATGGAAACAAAACACGAGCCCTAAACATTTAAGCTTTATAGACCTTGTCCAAGGGCCATACCGGGAGTTATGGAGCCTGAAGACTGAGTTAAAGGTCACACAGACCCACAACTCCCTGTAAGGCACAACGGCAGAATATATAAAGCTATTCCATCCCATTTGAAAGGGGCACACATGGGGGTTTGAACAATATACAAAATGGTGGAATGCAGACTTCTGTAAATTGGTTTGGGTTTTTATAGGAAACTGTTCCCAACCTAGGGATTTCTTTGGAAAATATAGATCATGCAGCACTACATGGGACATGTATGGTCTCTTTCCTGACACCGGCCTACGCCCATCCCCAAGCCCAACAATGCTAAAAGAAGTGGGATAACAGGGGTTGTACATGTCTCACCTAAATCACGAATCAGTTTCAGATTGTTTGCACATAACTTTACAGTTGTCCCTCTTCTCCCTAGTCCGCGGTGCAATGAGCTGTTGCTCCCTTCTATCGGAGCCTGGCTGCATGCAGCGATTGGACTTCTCGACCTTCATGCTGCAATAAGGTATATGTGGCAACAGGGATTGATGTCTCCCACCATCTGATATCAAAATTGCATTTTTGGAAGGAAAAATGCCTTCTCCCTCCTGGCCACTCCCTTACCGTGGCTTCCTCTCTGAGTGGGCGGACACCCTCTTTCCCCCCTCTTCCTCCCCCCTGCCCCCCTCTATCTCCACCTCTCCCCCCATCTTTCCTCCCTCTCCTCTGACCTCTCCTCTCTCCTGGAGTGATCACTCCCTTTCCTCCCATCTCTCCCTCTCTACCCCTAGGCCAACTCAAATACTGCCACATACCTTCTCGGTCATCCGACCCATGAAGCCTGCGTCAGTTGAGGCTTTTGCCGCCACTCCCCCACCCCCCCGCCTTTTGCCGACTCTCCCCCTGACACTGCCCAATCCATGCTCTACTCTTCTATCTGATACTCTGGATATGCTTTCCCCCGTCATGAGGATCCACTTAAGGTGTAGGGTTGCTGAGAGGAAATGGTGGGCTTCCTGTGCATCCTCTGACAAACTGGCTCCTTATCCATACTAAGAAGAGAGCCCACAACTTTTTAAAATCTGCAAGGAGCTGTCCAACCCTGCTACAGTCTCTACCTCTCCTGTTGCCTCTCAGACCCTCTGCAATGCCCTTGCCTCTCACTTCATCTCTAAAACCCAGGACATCCTGTCCACCCTCTCGTCCTCTCCACCTCCTCCCCCATCTGTCTCAGCAAACTCTGACCCTCTTGCAGCCACCCTCCTCCCTCTTTCTCTTCCTTTCCTCTGTTCTCCCCTGAAAAGGTTTCTAGACAAGTCTGATCTATGAAAGTCACGTCAAAACCGGTCCTTCCCAGTTAGTCTAAAACTATCAAGGACTACATTAACACCCTTGCTCCTGCTCTGGCCGACTTCTGCAGCCATTCCTTCGCCTCCAGAGCCTTCCCCTCCCCTCTGAAGCACTCCCGTGTGCAGCCTCTTCTGAAGAAACCCTCATGCCCCGCTAAATATCACCCGATCGCCATCACTCCTTTCCTTGGCAAACTCCTGGAAAAGCTGACCCTCTCCCAGCTTAATCTTCACACTGACACTGTTGGTTGTCTCCATGACCATCAGTCTGACTTTAGAGCTGGCAGAAGCATGGAAACTGCTCTCCTGAACATCCGTGAAGACCTGCTCTTCAACCTTGATTCTAACATCCCTTCTGTCCTCATCCTACTTGATCTCTCTTCTGCCTTCGACATGGTCAACCATGTCATCCTGCTCATCCGTCTGTGATAACGTGAGTATCACCGGTCAGGCCCTGGCTTTACTGACCTCTTTCCTCTCCGATTGACCCTCCCAGGTCCAACTTGGGTCCTTCCTTTCCTCTATCTCGATTTTTACCTGTGGTATTCCCCAGGGGTCTAACCTTTCTCCCTGCCTGTTCAACCAATACATACCACTCCTGGCCCACCACATTGCCGCTCTCCGCTCCAACTTTCAGTGCTTTGCGGATGACACTCACTTCGTTTTAAGGCTTCCTTATGCCACCTCTTTTCCTGCTCTCATCTCGGACTGTCTTTCTGCTATCCAGGAATGGTGCGCCTCCCATGATCTCTGCCTTATTGACAGCAAGACAGAAAGTCTCATCGGCACACCTGCACCCTCCTTCGCCGTCACTCTCTGGCCGGCCTCCCTTCTGCACCCATCTGTGTAGCTAAGAACCTCGGGGTCATCTTTGACTCCACACTCACCTTTTCTCCTCACATCTCAGTTGTCTCTAAGAAGTCAAACTACCAACTGCACCTCCACGAAGTATTCTTCCTTTCCTCTCCTTCCCCAAGATGCTAACTGTTTCTAGAGCTCTGGTTCTCTCCAGGCTGGGCTACTGCAACAGCCTCTTTCTAAATCTGCCTGCCTCTACTCTCCGCCCTCTGCAACTCATCCAGAACAGGACTGCGAGACTTGTCCTTGGCCTCAAACCCTGGGATCTTATCTCTCCAGCCCTGAAATCTCTTCATTGGCTCCCAGTGGCTGCAAGGATCAAATTCAATACCCTTTGCTTTATCCACAGGACTTTCTGGGGCCTGGGTCCAAAATAACTCCAACTTTCCCTCCGTAAATACCTTCCTACTCGGGCTCTTCGCTCCTCCACCTGCCTCAGAGTCAGTCGCTTCTCCAGGCAATGAGTTGGTGGTAGATTTCTTTCCTCGGCAGGGGCCTCCCTCTGGAACAACCTCCCTGACACTCTGAAACTTGAGGAGAACCATCTCCGGTTCCGGAAGCACCTCAAGACCTTCCCGCTTTGCTTCAGCCTTCCATCTCGCTCTCCCCTGCTGATCTGTTCTGCTTTGGCACAGTGCACCTGGTTATCCTCTTATTTCTGGCTCAGGTTCATCCCCACCCAGCCACTCACCCGCACTGTCAATGGCAACCCTTGCACTTGGGTCTGTATTGGTTACCCTGCTATCCCCTTGCCTGAACCTACGAGACACCCCTGTCTTCGCTCAAAACCTGTACTCGCCACCTTGCTGGCTGCACTACCTTTTGTGTCGTTTTATCCTGTGCTCAGCACTTTCCATTTCTCCCCTCTCCTTTGCACTTTTCCCCTTTCCTCTCCTCTGCACCTGCGCATTCTCAATGTCACTGCGCCTTGTAAGATCGTTGTTTTTGTCCCCTCTTTGCCCCCGCCCTTTCCTCGTCGCACTTTTAAACACTTGTGTATGAGCGCGATACAAATAAAATATATCATAACTTTGTATCTGCGGTCTATTACTTATGTTGAGAAATGTTTTCTTAGGCATCGAAACCTAAGTAACAATAGCGTTTCCATGTTTGCCAGTGACTTCAAATAGCTGTAACTTCGTTTCATTGAAAGGTAAAGCTACTTCCTATACTGCATCTTTGTGTTGCACTATGAAGCTGCAATACTTCTGAAAGAGTTAATCTTGGGTTCAGATGCCGTTTCAACTCCCCTACTGCATTTTTCCATTGGTGGTCACTGATGTTTGTGGGCAGAGTGGGCGAGTGCTTCTTTGACTGCCCCATGCCCCAGTATGGGAACACAGTTGAGGTGTTCTGGGAATCCTATGTATACCACCTCTGTAAGTAGAGATGTTTGGGCACTAGGCTTTGACTCCACTTTGCGCAGCACTTAGATATTTCTGGTGAGTTAATGAGTTCATTTGCAGCAAGGTCACAGGAAGGGAAGGTGTTGCCCACACTTCGTACTTGGACTTAAACGTAGTTGGGCCCATGCATTACAGAGCATCCCCAGAGCGACAGATTCAGGCAGGCCAGATAATTGCCCAACCGCGCTGGTGTCTAATCACCGATGATGAGCAGTGAAAGCCGACCACCATCACAGAACCGCCCACAGGCCACATGAATACACAAACTAGCCTTGATAAAGATCCAGAGAGGTCGAAACATGTGCCAGCTAACCACTTCAATCGCGCAAATAAAACTGCACGTAATCTACTACAAACAAGAACGTGAAGAGTAATTATTTAAGCGCAAGGTATCTGGGTGCAGCAACTTTTAGCTAGGGGCAGCCCCTGGCCCATTGGCCTGTCCCACTAGCAGACCCCAAGGTTGTTACACCTGGTACTCGCACCACTTGCTAGCGGATGCATTATCGACCTGCAGTGAGAAAAACAAAACACTCAGTCCAGGCAACAGGACACTGGAACAGCACCCATTTTAACATTAGAAATATTGCAGATCAGCAGACCATCAAAACATAGCAAGTCATTCTCAATCCAAAAGAATGCTTGCTTGGCAAAGCTTTTGTTGCATTTTTCTAAATCTCTATTTGTGTGTGTTGTGATGATTCCATGGAATTCGACCCCTCTCTTCAAGGGGGAGACATCTGGGTTGGGTCTATGGAGGTGAGCCTGCTAAGCCCAACACTAAGCAGGATCCCACTGGGGGTGACTCCCCTTGGATGACAAGCCATTTTAGGATATTAGTTATCCTCTCTTGTCTCAGGCAGTTCACGTCTTTATGGGTTATGTGAGTATTTGCCAAGCCAATTTAAAATTCGCACCTAAGCAGATGGTGTGGTTTCTGGCCTTGCATGGCCTCTAATTTGGAATGAAGATCCAGAACAACAGCAAGGAGGAACAAAAAAAAGGCCAGTGGACGAGACCGATGCTGGAAATGCTTTCGGGGGGCCTCTTAGTCCATGTCCTACCACTTCCCTGTATGTGTTTTTTTAATGTTTTCTACACACGAGTCCAGTATGGATCCCTGGCTGTGCAGCTCTTCATCCTTTACTTCTGGTGAACAATGACCCATAGGATACCCCTATGGCACCCATGGGTAGAGGTATCCAGTGTGTGGGTTTTGGGCACGTGTGTTGCCCACAGAACAGGGCATGGGCTGGTGTCAGCTACATGATGACTTGGCAGTGGCTTAGTGTCCTCCATTTTTGGGACGCCCAGGCCCTGCCATAGGAAACAATTGATTTTGTGAACAAAGACAAGATGGCCACTATAGCCTCTTTGACACTTTTGCCTTTGCCCCTTGTTACTCAAAGTCCTGAGAAGTCCTGACTCTGTGCCTTCCCCCGATTGGCTGTTGGGGGGGGGGGGCATATATGGCTTTGGGGATGTCCATGCCAGACTGGCTGGAGCCTTCCCAGGGGAGCTTGTTTTGGGTACATGCTGAGGGTGGGACCTATATGAATGCAGAGAAGAGTCAAATCACATTCTGTGTTGTGGGTGTCTGGTTGTGGCTATGTCATTGTGCCTGGAATGAATGCAGTGTGTGCTCTGAAAGGCTGGTAGTTGTCTCCAATACACATTCACTATTTTGTGTGGCTGCCATGGATGCCTGGGAGGCTGCCTGAATGAATGAGTGTATGATTGGCCGACTGAGCATAGCTCAGCTGAGTGAATGGGGGAGACTTGTGTGTATCAAGGGACCCCACATTCACCTCCTGGCCAGAAGCTGAAAGTTAAAGCCAGAGGTCAGAAGCCAGAAGAAGCATGCAGTATTCTTGAAACTTGTATCCTGAATCCAGCTGGAGGAAGAAGTCTGCAGCTGCAACTCCAACAAATCCAAAGGCTGCTTTGCTGATCAAGGACTGAACCAGCGAGGACCTGGACAGGCTACCTCCTACCATAGCTATCCGGGGACATCGTGCATCTGCTGCTCTTCACCCAAAGTGGTGTGGAAGCCAGTCCTTTGTGCCTACCCTCCTGTAAAGCAATCTTGGTGGGTCCTGAAGAGGAGTGTCCGGATAGCTTGAGCCCAAGAAGCCCCCAGCGTAATCCTCGTTGTCCTGTTCCCAGCTAGTCCTTGTGTGTATGTACTCGCCCTGATGCCCGTGGGCTCCGGCGCTATATAAATAAATCCAAGGTCCAGAGGTTGTTTGTGACTCATGGGAAGCAAGATAGCTGTGTATCACCCAGAAGAAGGGGTGCACAGGTAAAGTGCTGCTCCACGGCAGGAGCTTGCCATGTTCCAACCAACTGGAGAAACCTTCAAGGGGCACTGCAACCATGACATCTGAACACTAGTCTTCATCGGAGGAAGTCCAGTGTCACCGTCTGCAGAGAAGTGCCCGCCGGTGGGTTTCCTGCTATTCCAAACCAAAGATAGGGTCCTGAGGGTGCAGACTTGGCAGAGGTCTGCAGAGCAGTTCAGTGCTCGGGTCCAATTCGCCAGAAGCCATCCTGACAGCCATGCTGCGGCACCAAAGAACCAAACAAACTGCAAACTCCAGAAACCCAACATCTAGTTCTGTCACTGCACCCACAGCCACGGAAGGTCATGCACAGCAACCAAAGATCTTATTTTCAACTCCCATGCCTTGTGGCTGTCCACAGCAAGTGTAATATTCATGGGTCATCTACAGTTGGCATAACCCGTTCAAGGAGACTATCATGGCAGACTTTCACTGCTGCCTTTCCGACACTGCTTGGTTCCCTTCTGCTGCTCGACACCGACGTCCAAGTGACTTCATCGACAGGGGGTCCATCTCAAGGTGCATCATCGGAGTGAAAACGATAACTCCACCCCTTCACCTCCCAAGAAACTGAAGGTACTAATCTCAGGGTTCACCCGAGGGTCCCAGATTCATCTGTTTTCCTGTGGCTTTCCCAGGTAGTTTGGGGTGGTGGGATCTGTAGTAACAAAAGTAGACACAATCACTGAACATAGAAGGACTGGGCTGTAATATACAAAGTAAAAACTACTAAGGTAGTCTAACGGAGGCTCCAAATGGTACTTGCCCTTCAAAATATCTCTTCGCCAATGAAAGTGGACTAGGAGACTTTGCAATCCCTGATAGAAGCATCAAAGCATGTGCCTACACTCATCTTCTCATCAAACACTGAATTAAGCTGTTGTGTTAAGGTTGGGCATAGTGGCATGGTAACAGCAACATGAAATGATGCTCAGTGGTCGTTCCTTAGGCACGTGGATTCACTGCCATTAATATGTACTCTAGGCAGAGCTTTCTAGTGCCTCCAATGTCTCCTTGGGAATGTTATGGGGAGAACCTCTATTTCATAGATCAGAATACATGATCTATGAAATAGCCGAGTCACTTTTTGTAAATCTGAAAATATTCTATTCGGACATCCATTAGGGACCCTTTGGCACAATTTTGTTCGACCTCTAGGCATCTGGCTAGAATTCTACCCTTCCTCTTTTTACTATGATGGGACCAAGATTTGCAATTCCACATTATCAGGTTTGGAAATCTGTAAGGACGTTGGCCCTTACAAGTATCCCAAATGCTCCTGCATTCCTACTGGCCACATACTTTCACTGGATTAGAGTTTTTTTTACCCACTCTTCCAGACCGTTCTCTTTCACCAATATGCAATGAGTAAGAGCTAATGATGATCGAACACGTTTTGTGGTTTAGGTTGTGGCCAGCAACAAAAAATGTAGATGATAGCAGTAAGCACAGCTCAAACCACTTTAGCAGCACACATCTTGCTTGGTCCCTGTTCAATCCAGTGTGTTGCACATATGGAAAAAAGTTAATTGATTTGAAGTTTGCAGTGGTTTATTGCTTTACTGGGTATACAGGTCCCCATATTTCCTGCATTCATGATTGTATTTAAATTAAATGCAAAAGCAAAGATAATGGTCTTTGTCAATGCTTGTTTTACTTGGTATGTGGCGTCAGTGTTTTAGCAGCATCTCTTTATGCCATATCACTCGAAGAGAATTATACAACATGAAGTAATACTAAAAATAAAGTAAACATCCTGTTAAATCTTTAGAAACTTTGAAATCATTGCATGTGTTAAGGGTCTATAAATGATATCCCTTGAAATATCAGAATATCGGCAGCGTGAAGAAAACCCAGTTGAGAGAAACATTTGGTTTTAAGTCCCAGCAACCCACAGGTACACAAGGTCCGATGTGCCTCTTCTAGTGGAAAATGGGCTACCAGCAACACACGGCATTAGCATCCAAATACAACTACGGGTGGCGGCGTTGTGGGGTGGGGGGGGACGCCAGGGGAGGAGAGGCATGTTCGATCCAATGAACCGTCCGGGTGTTTCACGTCTTGGACATCCGGATTACCTGGCATGACAAGTTTCCTGCTCATACTTCGCACACTACATGCCCAATACTTGCCAATGACGTAATGCATCAGCATTCTCGTTCTTTTTCAACGGGCAGCCAGCCAATCACCTCCCGACTGCCTCTTCTGAAGATTTGGTGAAGTACCCAGGCCCCATTCACTAGCAAAGATGAACAGCAGGAGAGGTTGTCAGCAGACATTTCCAGAGGTATTCGCCTCCTTCTCCCAAAAGATACAACACTGTGAAGCTCTTACAAGCTTATATCTGGCCAGTTCGTGACATACAACAGAGGAAGCTATCCAGCACCTCTCTTGCTGGTAACCGCACTGTTCCAGTTAATGAAACGACAAAAAAAGAAGGAATACAAAAAATAAATAAATAAATAAAAAGACAGAAATTGCGAATAACAGATTCAGGTTAGAGTGCAGTTCAGAAGGCCAGGAAGGTCTAATAACTCAGTTTATCTTCATTTTACCATACCAGTACTATTAAATTCTCCAAGAGAATCATGCGCCACTGTACCTCTGTGTAAAGTAGTAGACTGTAGCCGGAATGCAGGGTTCACAAAGTATGATTTATTGTTGAGTTAAACTTTCAAACAGCCTCTCATTATAAACAACAAAACATGCTTAAATGTGGTTCAGCAGGCTTGCTCGGAAAAAGGGTGAATCAATTCAGAGTTCGCATGAATGTCCTCTTAAACTTGGCTCCTCTTTGAATGAAAATTAATCAGGGCACATAAATTCCTTTCCCCGGACACTAGCTTTCCATTCCTTCGCCAGCTGTCCAAATTAGGTTTTTAAAAAAACGAAAAACAAACAGAGGGTAAACCCACGGAAACACTGTCCTTTGAAAATGGTTTACGGCCAGACTTTCCTCGTCAGTTAATCTGCTTCGGTAGTGTTCCCGGCGCTGCCGCTCTTCGAGCCTCTCCTGGCGGAGGGTCTGCCTCTTGATAAAGATCTCTGCGGTGCCGAGCCTTCAGCCTCCTAGTACGCCCAGTGTACATCACCTGGGGATTCCTCCCACTTCTCTGTGGTCTCCGGCCAGGGCTGCTGCTGTAATGAGAGACACCTGATGAGTTTCCCGGGGCTTCTTTTAACTCATACTTTGCTCCTCTCCTCCCCTCAGCTTCCACCTGCCTTTCCTGCCCACTTCCCACACCTGCGGCCAGTTTGCCTTCACTCCTCCACCCTGCTCCATGCATTGTTTGTCCCACACCTGCAGCCAGCTTGCCTTCATACCTCCACCCTGCTCCATGCCCTGTTTGTCCATCCCAACCTGTACTGCTATGGGGGTATCTGTCACTGTACCACATGACAGGGCTGCATCTATACCGCTTCCCTTTGTTAATTTTATCTTTTCCTCCACCTGGTCTCCATTTCCCGTGGTGGTTTATGGGACATGTAGTTTTGTTCTGTCCTGCTGATGTAACATTTTGGGTGCTGGGTCTAAAAGTTAGAATGGGGCTGGCTTTTATCTCCATTGCCTCTTTGACCTCCTCTCACACTGTTAACATTAGCATGAATAATTCCAAGTAACATAGTAGAGTAGCCAATAAATTGTCTTTGTAACCAATCCCTCACCCCTCGACTGCCCTCTTACCCAATTCCTTTTCCCTCTCCTGCCCCACCTCCACAGTATGGTTTGCCCATGTACAATGTTCCCCCCCTCCTGCCCCACTGCGCTGGCGGCGGAATGGCGCGTCTAATGCAAGCTGCATGCCATGTCACTGCATTGCTGCTGAAGCATCTGGACTCAAGATTACCCTGGCCTCCTCCGGAGTCGCAAACAGTGCTGTAATCAATGGCAAAAACGATGCCTTGCACCCAATTCCAGAAAATCACCCAATGCCCATGGCAGGCCAGCACTCAACGCAGGCTCTGTCACCAGAGCAGAAGTGATCTCAATCGGTTGTGGGCTTGGTCGGGGTCAACTGCGAGGAGAAGGGGCCCCCAGAATCAAAGCTTTATCATCTAACCAGACTTTAGCAAATGTCATTTTATGGAAACTAGACCTGTAACCAGTGTATTTAACCTGTGATAGCTTTTTGCCAGCTTTGTACTGCGGTCTTGGTCGAGCACTTGGCCGATGGTGCACACATGTGTTTTAAATTAAAAACCTTTTCTCGACTCGCCATAATTAGTCCATTATGTGCGATTTAGATTCTGAGGATACTTTATATCTTCTTGTTGGCTTCTTAAAATGGCTCCGCTTAAATATTCTCATAAACCGATACAAAACACAAACGCCCTATGATCGTCACTATTTCTGATAAATGGCAGCCACACCCTCCCTGCCTTACCTCAAAACCCCAAAAAAAGAAATCAGAATTTTAGATCTCAGCTGTTCTATGGGCAATCTTTTCATCGCTTCCTTTTCCGTTGCAATGAGTTATTACACCACATGCAAACATTTTGACAGAGGTTGTCTTTGAACACAGGAATTTCAGTTGATCCAAAAATGGAGTGTTCAGCAAATTTCTGTCTATTTTTCTGTAAATGAAAAGCAGCTATACAGTCACCGAAAATAGCCAAGACAGTTTGCATCCTTAGTACTCACATGCGTTCATCCAGTTTCAATTTATACTGCCAATATCTGTTTTTGCCTTTGCTATTCGTAGCTTCAATTAATTTCTTTAAAGGGAAAACCTTATAACTGTCTTAGTATTTTTCTCAATTTCATTGCAACAGTTTCGATACCTTACATCATCAAAAACGAACGTAGAAGTCCCTATAAGTGACACAGCTTTGGATTTCCTCAGCACAAGAATGATACACAAACACTCAATCTTGGTTGAATGAAAATCTTGCGAAACGATACGAGTAACACGATTCACTATTAATAATACGAGTAAACCGATATCATATATTTTATTAGGTTTCTCACTGTGAATACAGATGTTCCACTTCGCACACTATCTCCACCCACCAACAGCCCAGTAGGCCTACACAGACCTTGAAAAACAAGGATAACACGATATCAGAATTTGATGCCATCTATACAGCTCGGGACAACAGGGTAGGCGATCCTGGGGGATTCCATCTGGAGAAGAAAAATACAGGTGGACAGGAAAGTGGAGTACGTCCAGAACCTTCCTTCCTCCGTTATGCCTTGGAGAACACTTTCTCAAAAGTGACCTGGACTCGATCATGTCAAATTTAATAGGAGCCATCTCATTATTGTTCTCCAAAGCAGGGATGGTAGGCACCTAGACCGTGTTGTACACGTGCAGCTAAAGCAAAAAGGTTACCACTCTACTTCGCACAAGCAAGATTGGGAATTGGTCGTAAATGTTCCCGTTCATCTTAAAGAAGGTAGTACCTGGCCCAGGTCGAAAATATGAGAAGAAATTCCTTCACTAAGAAGAGTTGGCAATCGATAGACGAGTTGTGAAAGCTGGAAAAGACGATCACGAATCCAATGTAGGTGTGAAGATGAGCAAAAATGAGGCTGCCCTGAAAAAAGTGCATCTCAGTCCGAGTCTGACGGACCACAACCCCAAGGGATTCCCAACATGGAGCCATCTGTGGAACTGAAGCAAGTAACTAACAAATGTACCATGTCAACGTATCAATAACGTACTGTTTGACACTGGTAGTTTCCTTTATTAGGGAGGGTTTCAATTAACACTTTCAGCAGTTTTGACCTTTATTGCGAACTATTAAAAACAAGTCAGTATGAAACTACGGAACCTGGTACTAGCATGCAAAATCAAGGCTAAGAGTGGTCGATATGATCACTGAACAGGTCGCAGAAGAAAGGGTTTCCTATGCGGGGCAGACTTGCTCCAAATAGGGTATCAGCAGCTGACTGAGCCCAGGCCTGTGGGGTAAGAATGTGCTTCATAGGGGAATCTTTTGGCTGAAGCCTCTGGCTTTGCTGAACTCTGACTCTTAGAACAACCATCCAACACCGGTCTACTCGACAACAAAAGGGTACTCTGGTACCTAATGACCAACTGATTCGGAGATCTGTAGAATGAACTAGTGAGGCGACTAGCAGGGGGGTTATAATTCTGCTTGCAAAGGACAGTTATTACAGCTTCCATCACTGGAGCTGGAAGAATCCGACCCACTGGGTCACAGTTTACACTTTGAAGAGACAAGGTGTCAGAAAGGGGGCCTATTAATTAAACCCTCAAGCTGGGCCTAGTGCATTCCCTGACTGCAGACACCCCAACTAGTGTTTGCTGCATTTCGAATTCCCCTGAGGGTTCTTCTTGGGTCTCTTCCATAACAGAGTCGAGTTTAGGGCATTACACTCAGATAAAGGAGACAATTTCGTTTATCAGTTAGTGCAGGAGGGTAGATTAACTGTCTTTAACTTTAGACACTTTCTGGTAGCCATTTGACTTTGTCAAAGTAACAATCACTGAACAGCTTCCTTTGAACATCACCAGTTTCATTATTCTCAAATTGCAGGGGTTTCTTTAGAATGCCACATGGCCAATCATTGGGATTTGACAATTGGGGCACGTTGTGATGCTGGAAATGCATCGGAGGGACAGGGCCTCCGTATCCTTGTCCTTTACTGCTTTTTATTGTGTGTTCGGTCGTGTTTTCCGCGCAGGAGTTCATGTGGGTCTCCTGGCGGTGCAGCTCTCTTTTGGTTTTGGTGAATAGACCCATGGGATACTCTTATGACACCCATGGGTAGGGTTACAACCCTGTGCCCCTAGTGTATGTTTTTGGGCACATGTGTGTGACCCACAGAGCAGGGTATGGGCTGGTGGCAGCTCTGTGCTGAATTGACTGGTGCCCTGAGAGTCCTCCATTTTGGGATGCCCAGGTCTTGTCATTGGAATCGGTAGATTCCTGATGGAGACAAAATGGCCTCCATGGCCTCTTGCCTTCCATCACCTGTTACCTTGATCTTCCCGAAGTCCCGGGAAGCCCTGACTCTGTCCCTTCCCCCTGACTGGCTGTTGGGTGGAAGTTCCATATATGGTAGTGTGGGGAAGTGCTGACCAAACTGGCTGGAGCCTTCCCAACGACCGTATGTTGTGGGTACGCCTGGGTGAATGGAGTATGTGACGAATACGCATTCTATGTTGTGGGTGTCTAGTATCTGGTGGTTGACACGACTGAGACAGCCCTGCCCGAAACCGGTATGAATGCAGTGTGGAGTGTTGAATGGCTCGGTACTGGTCCCAATATGCATAACTTGTGAGTGTCTGGAGAGAAGTGAATGGCCTGAATGCACTGTGTGCCTGATTGGCTGGCTGCCTGCCTGCCTGCCTGAATGCCCTTAGTCGTGTTTGGATGCTTGAGTGCGACCCAGCGGAATGAATGGGAGATCAACAGTATATCTGGGGACCTCTCACTGCTAGGAATCGTGTTCAGAAGCTGAAGTCCACCACGACGAGTAACTGGAGTAACTGGAATAACTGAAGCTTGACCTTGAAGCCCTGCTGGACGAGAAGAATTGCTGTTGCTCTCCTTCACAATCTGAAAAGCTGCTGTGCCTCCAAGGACTGACCCAGAGAGGACCTGGTAAGGCGCCCTCTTCCCGACCTACGAGGGACCATCGTGCACCAGCTAATCTTTGCCTAAGCTCCCTGGTAGACGGACCTCCGACCGGCTGCCGACCCAATACGGGGACTGCTGCGGAACTCCAAGGAGAAGCACCCAGACTGTTGTCCGCCACTGTCGACGACCGCCGCTGCCGACTGGAGCCGCCGTGCTCTCGTCTTGCCTAAGAACTTTCGAATCCAAGGACTCTCTCGTCCGCATCATCGCTGCTGTATCCCACTGGAGAAGGCCTGACCGTCGACGCGCCGAGAAGCATCCACCGGTGGGTTTCCCGCCACCCAAAGACCACAGAGAGGCCGACAACGCGACGCCCTTACTGGGCCACAGTTCTTCAAACTCTTTGCGGTCCAGAACTATTGACACTGAGATGCCCCACACGCCTCTTCCTTGCAGGACGTTTACGCTTCCCCGTCAACGAGCACCGCTAGGAACGACGCGGCCACTTCACCGTCGTAGCGCTACCTGTTCTCCGTCGGACGTTCGACGACCCATGACTCCTGCCTTAAAGGGAGGGCACTCAAGAAGGGCTGTCGATTCCCCGACGAGGACCGCTACAACGCCAGGTACTTTGGGGTTGCAGAACTATTGGGAAGTCTAGTGTGAACAATATATGGACTGGGCTTGTAGCTTTATCCTACAGGTTGCCCAGGTTGGGTGGTTGGGGGGGGGGGATCTCCACACAGAACTGTGTCTAGTGGTACAGGGCCAGCATTCTGCCAATTGTTCAACCATCTTGATTTCCTTCCTCTCTCTACTGCTGGTTTCCTCTTTATTGATCTGTGTGACATTTTGACAGTATAGTTGATGCACTTTAATGAGATCTAATAATCGTTGTGGTACCACTTTAGAACTCTATATATCTACCATTGTTGATTTTCTGAGCACAAAGTGAGTTATCGTGATATTGTATATACCTTTGAATATTAATTATATAAAGACTGTTTTAACCGAGACAGTGTGCCGACATTTGTGGGTGCTTGGGGACTACACTGTACTTAAGAACCAGCCTGCATCGACTCCTGAGAAGCTAGGCCTCGATTGCTCAATCACAACACCAATAATAGAGAATCTTGGATGGGGTCCTCTGTGCCTCTCCTCTTCCATATAGAGAGCAGAAGTACAGACACCTCTCTCCGGCGTCTTTAGACACGTACCTCTAGCTCACGAACAAACTGCATTTAACAGAAGTCTAGCTTCAGCAGTGGCGATTAACAGTTTTTAAAGAACCTTTGAAGAAATTCTTGTAGGTTCGGGAAAGCTCCATCAAGGCTTCTTTAGACCCCTTGACCAAAAGTAAAGGCCAGAAAATTGTATAGCGTCAGGATTAGAGAGTTATAAAATGACTGCATTGTAGCAGATTTTTTGGTTTTCATCGAAATCAACTGTGCAACCTCTGGAATTAAGGAGAGGGCTGCCCCAATTCTAATGCCGATTAAGTCGTAACATGATATGCTTCTTCAGTTTGTCACAAAGCAAATTACAATCCTGCCAGATATCCGGCATTTTATCCATCCGATTCAAAGAAGCACAATTAGCGAACTGATTTATAAAGTCACTCACTAACTGATGCTCTGTAGCACTAGATGCACTGATAACTACTGAGCAGTAGAAAAACAAGTGTTGCATAAAAATCCCTTCACGTCGAATTAAAGGATACCCCGCAGCATTCATCAGGTCTGGGGAGGGTGCGTGAGTGGGGTAAAGGCAGAGGGTGCCTTAAATAAAACCGCTAACTGGTTTCGTAACCGATCCACATAATGCAAGCAATCTCCTGCGGCGGCCTTGCCGAGATTAGAGAGTACCAATCTTCGGTCACTAGTAATGTATCTAAGTCAACGTTTGTCTACTCAGCAGAGGCCCACTGGCGCATCATCCTCTCAAAATGGCTACCTTAGCAGTCTCACAGATTTACTTGCTGCTTGATGCGTTTTATTCGCTGTGCAGCATCATGCTCCTACTCTATCCCCCCTTTTGATTACTTACTTTAATCCCCGCTTAATCACCTGAACTCATTTTTCTTCTATAGTGCCACAAATGGCCTCAAGAACACATCAACTCTCAAATAAGGTTTAAAAAGTGTTTTACGGTTTTTATTTGGATGTATGCAAAAGTCTCACTAATGTCTGTCCCCATCTCAGTAATCGTCTCTGGGCTTGAACCTCAATTAGCCCAGGAACATCTGAATCTCAATGTGTTCACTAGAGAGCTAGTACCCAGCGAGGGACAATCCGATTGTTACAATCTACCAGTTCGGAGCGCAGAGTCCCAGAGTTCTTTTCATTTCTCCCCCGGGCCGCCATGGAAAGAGGCAGATGGGCCTACACGTATTTTTCTTGAGTTGAGAAAATGTTTCAACGCCATTTCTCAACTCGTGAAAAAGTGCTATTAGTACCCAGGAAGGATTTGATGGAGACCTTGAAAAATGTAACAGTATACTGCACTGCTATAGAAAATGAGACGGCATTTAACCTCACATGTGGGTGCATATCTTGCACATGCTGGCGAGGTATTGTGGTGTTTTATGGAAGGTAACAGCATAGTTGTACTTTTAGCATTTTATACATTTCAAATTAAGTTATTGCAGCTTTTAATGTTGCCTCAGACTACAACAGACACCACCATTCTGCATCATGATTACAGATTTAGTAGTAGAGAGAACTTTTACATTTGTAACAAATGAGAACAAAACAGGATTTGTATCATTATTAGATGTTACTGTATGTTGCTATGATATATTTATTATTCTTTTGCATTTTATTAAATGTTGTCAGTCTGTTGGGAATGCTTGGGTGTTATTCTTTGTTTGTGAAAGATTGCAATTAGCAACCACAACACAGACAGACACACAAAACAAAAAAAGAAGCTGGGCAGTTCAGCAAATCAGCAGGTCTACTGTGGGGAGGAAGGACCGAATGATAGGAGAGTGGGTTCAGTTGCAAGTTGTCTCAGCTGGGGACTGGTTCCCTGTCGCACTGGTTTGGGGGAAAACAGTGGGGAAGAATCCTGAAGCATGGGAAGGAAGGCTGCCTTGTTTGTTTGTTTTATTAACATTCATATAGTGCACAGCAGTCCGGGGACATTGTGGCACTTGTTACAAGTACAGTCTTAGTTACAGAGCCAACAGCAATATATATACAGGGTACAATAGTTAAGTTATTTACATTTATATTTCTGGTTATATACAATATGCTTATACATTTCTGGCTATATTACAATATACATGTCATGGTGGGAGAGGTGGTCATGGTCCTAATTGAGGAGTGTGGATTTGAGGTTGTTGCGGAAGACCGAGATGGAAGTTTCAGCTATGAGGGTGAACGGGAGAGAGTTCCAGAGATGTGGTGCGATGTAGGAGAATCCTAGGCCTCCAGCAGTGGTTCTCTTGATGCGAGGCGTGTGTAGCTGGTTGGTGTACTGAGATCTGGTCGGTCGGAAGTGGTTCTAGATATTGCTTCAGATAGGTAAGTGGGAGCAGTGTTGTTGATGCATCTGTGATGGTGAGGATTTTTAGCGTGATTCGATCTTTGACCTGAAGCCATCGTGCCGAGCGTCTGGCTAGGGATATATGGTCCCTTCTAGGGATGCTCAAGGTGGCTCTGAGGGCGTTATTTTGGGTGATTTGTAGTCTGTGGATGTTTTTAGCTGAGGTGCCAGCTAGGAGGGCATTAGTGTAATCGAGTTTAGCGCCTATGGTTGCTCTTGCTATGGCCACTCGGTTGGGGAGTGGGGGGTAAGGTTTGGTGGCATTGATGAGTTTGGTGCTGAACGCTGATGCAGAGGCTATGGCGCTGACTTGTTTGTCCATTGAGAGGTTGGCGTCAATGTCAACCCCTAAGGCCTTGACGGATGGTGATACGGGTATGGTTGAGTTGTCTATGTTGAAGTTGGTGTATTGGGGGCTTAACTTCGTTATAGTGTTTTTTAGTCCAAGAATGAGAATTTCAGTCTTGTCTCCGTTGTGACACAGGCAGTTGATGGCCATCCAGGCTTGGATTGTGTCATAGATGTTGTTGAGGGTGGAGGCGTCTTTGTGGTAGAGTCCAGTTAGGGGTATGAGTACTTGCGTATCGTCTGCGTAGTTGGTGTATGCCACACCGATGGTGTCCAGTAGGTCGAAAAGGGGTTTCGTGAAGAGGTTATAGAGGGTAGGGGCTGTGCATGATCCTTGGGGGACACCGCAGTTTATCGTGGTGGGGTCTGCATTTGGTGTGTCGGAGTAGACCTTCATGGCCCTTCCTTCGAGGAAGGAGGTGATCCAAGAGGCTGCTTGTTTGGAGAAATGTGCAGCTTGAGTGAGGTGTTTGGTAAGCGTTTGGTGATCAACCAGATCAAAAGCAGCTGATAGGTCGAGAAGGAGGAGCAGGGCCGGTTTCCCTTTGTCCAGGATTTGTGTGATTTGGTTTTTTAGGTCTAGTAAGGCAGATTCTGTTCCATGGTCGGCCCGGAAGCCAGATTGCCTTTTCCCTAGTATGGAATTGGCTTCTATGTATGCCTGGATCTGGTTGTGAGCTGCTTTGTCAAGAATTTTCAGGAGGAATGGGACTGTCATTATCGGTCTATAGTTGTTCGGTTGTGCTGGATCAAGTGTAGCTCTTTTTTTTTTTTTTTTTTTTTTTTAGAAGTGGCCGCACCCAGGCTTCCTTGAGATTGTTTGGGACAGTTCCTGATTGGAATGATGCGTTAATGAAGGCAGTGATCAGGGGAACTAGGTCGTTGGCGCATTCCTTGATAATTTGAGGAGGGCAGATTTCTGCTTTGCATAAAGATGGTATGAGCTTTTTTATAAGGTTAAGGACCTCATGTTCAGTGACATTTCTGAAAGTGAATTGCTCGTGGGTTATGTCGTTGCATTTATCTAGTGTGGGGTGTTTGGTTATTGGGTTAGGGAGGGCCTTGCAGTGGTTTTGTATTTTGTTCTGGAGGAGTTTTATTTTGTTGAGCATATCGGTCTGAATGCTGGCACACCAAGCTTTGTCTTTAATTATCTCGTTAGCGGTGGCCGGGGGCGTGACTAGTTCGTTGAAGATTGCGAATAATTATTTTGTTTGGGAATTGGCATTAGTGATCCTGTCATTGAATGACTTAGATTTTGCTGCGAGGATGGCTTTTGCATTGGAGGGATAGCTGTTTGAATGAGCTTTTGTTGGGATCGCTGGGATTCGTTTGCCAGTTTTTCAGTGCCTGACGCTTTTGTGCTCGGAGGGTCTGGAGATCGTCCGAGAACCAGGAATTGCGATGGAATTATTTTTTTGCTTTCTTACTTTCAAGTGGGTCTATGGTATTTATGGCATTCGTGAGGGTGTCATTAAAGCTGGCTGAGAGTATATTAGGGTCTGTGGAGAAGGGGGGTGCTAGGCATGGATTTTTGAGGTGGGGTCGCAGATTGTCTGCATTGAGTTTTTTGGCACTTCTTGTTATGTTGGGCGGAGCATAGGTTAGTGTTTTGGGTATAGGGTCCGTGGGGATGTGGAATTCAATGCAGGTGTGGTCTGTCCAAGGCAAGGCGGAGTTGGAGATTATATTAGTGGCGCAGTTGTGATCCATGACCCAGTCCAGGGTTCGGCCTTTGGAGTGGGTGGGGGTGAGGACTTTTTGGGAGAATCCTAAGTCTAAGTTCTTTAGCAAGAGTTTTGCCGGGTTTGTCCTTTGGATCATTGAAGCCTAAATGAAGGTCTCCTAGTAAGAGGATTTTTTGATGTTGTTCGTGAGTCGGTGGGAGAGGTGTTCTTGGAAGTCTGCTGGTAGTCCAGACGGTCTGTATAGGATGTGGATGTTGCTAAGGTTATTAGGGGAGAGTGAGAGCTTGGCTGATAGGATGTCAGCAGTTCCACTCCATGAGCTGTGATCTGCTAGTCTAATGGACAGTTCTTCTTTGTGGATAAGGGCGACACCTCCTCCCGCCGTATCAGACCTGTCCTGCCTGAGGATGGTGTATCCAGTGGGCAGGGCAAGTGTGATGGCTGGGCAGGAGGCCTCATTGAGCCAGGTTTCGGTGATGCATAATAGGTCCAGATTCTGTGTAACTAGTAAATCATTTATCTCTAGAGCGTGAGCTGTTAGGGAGCGTACGTTCAGTAGAGCGCATTTGAGTGGGGGGTGGTGTGTGCTGATGATTTGTTGGTTTAAGCTACTATGTGGAGGGGTGTGCTTGTTACGAGTGGGGGTGAGGGTCTTAGTCGGAGGTAGTGCGGGCGCATGTAGGAGTGGTAGATGGAAAGGGGCAGTGCGATTGTTAGCAGTAGGGTGGAGTGGCGGAGTGGTGCGGGTGCCTAGTCTGGTATTTCTGGTCGTGATAGGTGTGGGTGAGCAGAGAAGTAGCATGGGACGTGAGCGGTGTCTGAGGTTACAGAGTCTGGTGTGAAGGCTGGGTGGTTGGGACTTTGTGAGATGTACGCCCGATATTAGTGCTCGGTGAGTTTGGTGTCTGGCATTGATAGAGGAGTGGCGAGTGTGTGTGTGTGTGTGGGGAGTGATGGGGTTCATTATAGTGAGGGCTATGACGAGGGCTGTGAAGATGGCTGAGCAAAGTGTTACATGGAGTGTGTAAGGATGTCTGCGAAAGCTGGGGTGGGGTGGTGTGCTAATGGGCATTGTGCTTGTGGCTGTGAAGGCAGTGTGTAGGAAGGGTATCAGTGCCGTACTATACCGTGCCTGGGCAATTTTTTTTTTATAGACTGTGCAATGGGGGCAAGGGCTAGACTTGTAGATCTGAGCAGAGCAGGCAATACCTAGTATAGAATCTCAATGGCAGTACAGGCAATGACTAAAAACGAGTCTCGATGGCAGTGCAGGCAATACCTAGATTTGAATCTCAATGGCAGTGCAGGCAGTGACTAAATACGAGTCTCAATGGCAGCCCAGGCAGTGACTAAAAATGAATCTCAATGGCAGTGCAGGCAATGACTAAAAATGAGTCTCAGTGGCAGTACAGGCAATGACTAAAAAACGAATCTATATGCAGTGTTACATAATGGCTAGGTTCACACGCAGTATCGCAGAGTGGTAGCTACCCTGCTCTGAAGAAGAGGGAAACCTGAGAGCCCTGGTGAATCCAGAGAAGGAGAAGAGGCCTGCATCCCGCTGACCAGGAGCTCACAGGAGCTGAAAAAAGGCAGCCTGTGCTATCCTGTAGAAGGGGCTATGCAACCTAAGGTTCCCTAATGAAGGAGGGACTGAGAATAGCCAGACTACTCCTGGAGGGCAAGAGGGGAGAAGGGGTGAGCCCACTGCGAAGGTGTCATGTATGAGACTCATCCCCTTTGTTCCGAATGAAGGGGTGAGTCCAGGCAAAGGACTCAACCCCTTACTCTGAGAGAAGCTAACCCAAGAGAGTAAAACTACCCAAGAGGGCATGGGAGGGAAGGTACCCTGAGAGGGGGCGGAGGAGATGAGGGTCAAGAGATCGCAAGAGAAGGAGTGAAAGTGAAGATACCCCAAGAGAGGGGAACAAGAAACAAGAGACCCCAGAAGAGGGGGAGAGAGTGAGGATTGAAGAGGGAAACAATCTAGGAATACCCAGAGTGGAGTGCTAGTGTGTGTGTGAAGCCCTGGAGGGGAATAGAAACACTTGAGGTGTCAGGCGAAAAACTGGCATACCACTATATTTGGAATATTTAGCCATTACAGTGGCACACGAAGAACTGGATATCCGGGGGCGAAAACCTGGAACAGAAGCAGCAGTCCAGCCTCTTTAGTTGTGGAACCCTTTGGACATGTGCATTAGTTTCTATAAATGTGGTAGCCTAGTGCAGGTTTTGGGCTAGGGACTTTACATGAGAGTAGTAGGCTAGTATATAGGTACTTTATGATTTGATTCATCCTGACAAGAATATCCTTCCCTTGAGCATTTTAAGTTTCAGAAGAGGGAAACAGTTAATTTTCATTGTTTTGTTTCATTTACTTTGAAGCTGGCCAAAAGGTCAGACCAATTGTAAAACAAGATAATAAAAATACAGGTCCATGGTGTCACAGAGTCCGAGTCCTACTTCTGGTCAGCCACAGTATATATAGGTAGCACCACCCCATAGCACTGTTTTGATGGCACACCAAAATCCACATCAAGTTTAAGATCTCTGATTAACTTTCTGTTTTTGCCCAATGATTTAGCTTGTTCAGGAAAAATGTACAGTTAGAGGATTCATTAACAAACTTTGATAGAGTGACTAACAGTGAGCAACGAACAGTCGTTCTTGGAAAGAGTGACATCCACACAGGAGGTTACAAAGATGTACTGTGGCCATCTGTGCCCACTAGCTCCAATGCTAAACAGATTATCATACTTCAGGATGAATATTCACCAGGGTTTGCCACAAACATTTTTTGCTTATCAAACCATCTCTATTCACACATTGCACCATCTCAAAAAGCATGCCCAAATACAGCAACTCCTTAGATACTTCGCAACCACAAACATTACACACACTTAGAGTAAAGTTTAAGGTATCAATCAGTATTGTAAGAAAGGCGCAGTATAACAGTAGGACAGGCACAAGTGACCACAGTTCAAGGGTGTTTATTGAACTTGTAAAAGGGTGTGATGAACGCCTAGCTAAACCTAAATCTACAGATGGAAGCAATCTACGACCATCAAGTAATAATGCTGTCCTAGTGGAGTCTTGTCAACTAAGAAGGGCCTATACTAAAAAAGCCTATCGCCATTCCTTACCACTAATTTACAAATAATGTGGGGTAATGTTCATGAAAAAAGAAATAAGTGTTCACAAAATGATAAGTCAGGCTATTCGGGCCGTTGGCCTCCCTTCCCCACGTTTTCAGCACGGGACAAGACGGTTCACTGTAGCAAAGCACACTCTTGGCTTCTGCGGCGCAAGGATACTGTTCCATTTTCAAATATCAAGACCTTCTGTGTCCAAGCCTCTTTATTTCTTCCAAGACTTTTTACTCGGAAGGCCTTGTATACAAAACCAACACAAAAACGTTAATTTCCTTTTCAAGTATTCGATTTGGATGTTCACCCTGGATCCCCCTTCAGCCGTGCTCAGACCCTTTCCAACTATGTTCAAATAATTATTTTTCGGGTGACTCACGGTTCACCCCGGATGCCCCTCTTCCGGGCTCAGATCCCTTTCTTGTGTTTAATTACACTCCCTCAGCCGGGCTCGGCATTAAACTATCGAAGACTTGAATGTGCACAGGGTTTAGCTTGACCCGTTGCATGACCACTTCAATCCTGTGTTTCTCTCACACTCAGCATCAGTTGGATACCTAACAGACTTTCGAATGAGCACCCACGTGGCGCCAGCCCACTCTGTGTATGGTATCTTTTCTTGGCCTCTGAAAGTTCAATTATAAAGTTCAATTACTTCCTTCGGCTTCCAATTATACCCATGGTGCTCATCCCAGATGCTTCACATACTGTTCTCTTAATACAATGTTGCCGCTAGCAACCTTGGTTCAAAACAGATGTTGGTTTTCTATCAGTCTTTCAGACTCACAGGCTGTGATATGTTTTCCTACGCCGCTTTGTTGTAGGGGCCAAGGACAGTACCACAGCAGCAATCACTCCTTCCAGCCTTGGTTTTTGACACAGGAGATGCCCAGGTACCTCAAATCAGCCTCAGTTCCTGGTTTTCTGTTGCCAACTTTCCAAGGTTCATGGAAGTTAACGGTCTTTGAAAGTCAAGGGTGCTTCCCGTCTCATAGTCTTTGTCCTTGTATTAAACTGCCATCTTGGAGCTGCTGTTTCCTCTTGTGTTTTGCCTTGCTCAGAGTGTGCTTTTGTGCTCTGCCTTTTATCCGTGTGGGGAAGTGTGATTAATTCAGTGGTTTGTGTAATGATCTGTAATTTCCTGACCTTGCCTGACCATGGTGTTGGGACATGTCAGGTATATGGCTCAGGTGTTAGTCAGTTGTCACTCACGGTGAACTGCAAGCGAGAAAGTGCTTGTGTCGGGAAACAGGGGGTGGGGTGTTGGAGTTCCTACGTATCCTACCTGGTAGGATGGGGAAAGGGTGTAACAAGGAAGGAGATATTGATGCCAAGCACCCATATAAATGGCTACGTAACTGATAACATGTGAAGAAACAAATTGCTTTGAGACCGGCAACCGAGGACAACTAGTTTCATACAATTTGTCATTATCTTTAAGAAACAAGCTCTGTTGCCAAAGATCATTCATAACAGGGTTCAAAATTAGCCATATCCCTGGAGACCCAGACACTTGATTACAGCTTGGGATCCCTGTTGCACCTCTAATCTGACCAGTTATTGCATTTCCTACGACTCGTAGGAGGTGACGATACTGAGAGTTAAGGCTCCAGCCAGACCTGGTCACACAATGAGTTGTCTGTACATGTGGATGAGATGCACTGTGACTGCGAAGCAATCACAAGAGGACTCCAGAGGCAACGTGTATTTAAGAAAATTACATGTATTGTGTGTAGTGCACTATGATCGAAGCAAGATGTGAACAAACCACGCTACAGTAGGTTTAAAAAAAGAAACTTCAAGCAGGGCAAAAAAACGGGTCACAGTTTATTCATCGGGTGCAAGGCCAGTCTCAAGTAGTGTCGTTACCCTGGGCACAGTTCAAAGTGTGCAGCAAAAAGGAAAATATCCTACAACCAAACTGAGTCCTGGACAGAATGGTTTCTCCTACTTTCAGAATATGGGGTTCTCCCAGTTCTTAGGGTCTTTCGCCCTCGACAGACTTGGCAACTAAAGAAACAAAAAGATCTCTAGTTCTCAGGGATTCCCTCCAAGGTCTTGGAGACAAGTTCGTAACAACTCTTTGGGGCTGGGTCCTGAGGGCTTTTAGAGTTTTTCAGCAAAGGTCCTGAACTGTGCCTGCCTTTCAATGACATTGTAGGTCTTCCTCCAGCTGCAAAGGGTTGGTTTGCAGGCTGTCATTTAGCCCCCTGTCAATGGCACTCTTGACACTCTTCTGTATTCTTGTAGGACATAGTAAGATGATCTGTTTCCCTGATAGTCTTTCAGGCATATGATTATCCATTTGGGACTTGTTCTGGTCTCCAACACCACAGGGAGCCAACAGGTTCAGAAGTCCTTGGTAAACTTATTCTTTGTAGTTGATGGACTTGACAATTCTACCATATAGTAATCTTAGAAAATGCATTGCCCTCTCTCTGGCTCAGTCTTTCAGACTTGGCAAGAAATCCTTTGTTTCCTTGGCAGATTTACCAGTTTCACAATACCAGTCCTATTCCTACTGTGGCTAGCCTTACGTTTGAAGCATAATTGGGAGGAATATTAGGTTTAGAGCCCACTAGCTCTAGCCCCAGGTAACTCTGGTTTCTAACTGAGTCCACCTTCCTACGCTGGCCTCATTTCATTTGCTCCACCTACAACCTCTGCTCGTCCTCCCCTCCTCTTCACAGCAGACTGAAGACACATTTAGAAGGCTTTGAAAGCAGAATAGGTCATCTGGAAAAAATACTATAGTTTGCATCTGATCTGGAAGTTAGATTTGCATCAAGTGGTGAACAAAAATAAGAAGGCGCATGGAATGCAGTGAATCTCTTGGATATCTTGTGGTTACTTTATAGATTTGTTTGTTTGTTTATTTATTTATATAGCGCTCTTGACCCGGGGGTATATATGCGCTTTGAGCATCAGGTTACAGGTAAAAGACAATAGTACAGTATTAATAGGGCATAGATAATAGTATACAAACAATATACATACAATTGGACATTCAGGGTGCATACATATGTAGTAGGACGGTTATTTGTTGGTTAACCAGGAGATGACCTTAGTTCTGAAGGGTTGGAAAGTAGGTGTAGATTTAATATCCAGTGGGATGGAGTTCCAGAGTTGTGATGCCAAAGTTGGGAAGCTGGATCCTCCGGCTCTTTTAAGGGAGAATTTGGGAACTGTTAGTTGTAATGAGTTGGACGATCTGGTGGTTCTAGTGTTCTGTCTTAGTGTAAATTTGTTCGAGAGGTAGGGTGGGGCAAGATGATTAAGGGCTTTGTAAGTAAGGCATATGGTTTTCAAGTCTATTTTCTGTTGGATGGACAACCATTTGCAGGCAGTTCTGGTGGCGGAGATGTGTTCCCTTCTAGGAATATTGAGGGCGGCACGTAGTGCGTTGTTTTGTAGAACTTGCAATTTATTGATTACTGTTTTGTTGGCACCTACATAGAGGCTATTACAGTAATCCAGTTTAGATTGGATGAGTGCTCTGGCTAAGATGAGACAGTTGCTAGGGGAGATCAGTGGTCTGCAGGCCCTGATTAGTTTACCAGTGTAGGCCGTGGCTGAGGCGGTCATATTGATTTGTTTAATTAGGTTAATGTTCGTGTCTAGGTAGAAACCGAGGGTTTTTACACTCTTGGCGATGGGTATGGTGTTACCGTCAATAGTGAAGCTAGTGTAGCCGGGACAGAGTTTACTGATAGTGTTAGGTGAGCCGACAAGAAGCAATTCAGTCTTGTCATCATTCAGGCATAGGCCATGTGTGGCCATCCATGCCTGAATGATGGAAAAGACTTCATTGATCCATTTGGCGTCCTTGTTGTAGTTGCCTGATAGGGTGAGGAGTATCTGGGTGTCATCTGCATAGTTAGTGTAGGTGACACCCAGATTGTCCAGCTTGTCGAATAAAGGCTTGGTGAAAATATTGTAAAGGGTGGGTGAGACACAGGATCCTTGTGGGACACCGCAGGTGATGGGGATGGGGTCAGCCGCTGCTAGGGGGGAGAAGACCCGCATGGTTCTGTTGTCCAGGAAAGATTGGATCCATGTGACTGCAGAGTGGGAGAAGTGTGCTGCCAGAGACAAATGGTTGCACAAGATTTTATGGTCGACCAGGTCAAAGGCAGCGGAGAGGTCAAGGAGAAGGATGGCAGCCTTATTTTTGTCTTTGAGTTCGTCTATCTGGCATTTGAGATCAACAAGGGCCGTTTCTGTCCCGTGTTGTGGTCGAAAGCCAGATTGGCGAGTTCCTAGTAGGTGATTGGCCTCGAGGTAGTCCTGAATTTGTAAATAAGCCACTCTATCCAAGATTTTTAGTAGGAATGGGACGGTGGTAATAGGTCTGTAATTCGTAGGGATGTCAGGGTTGAGAGTAGTTTTTTTTAGTAGAGGTAGGACCCAGGACTGTTTCAGATTGCTGGGGACCATGTTGTTGGCGAAGGACAGGTTTATTAATTTAGTGATAAATGGGGAGAGATCCCTAGCTGCATCTTTTATGATTTGTGCGGGGCAGCTGTCCCCCTTGCAATTCGATGGTTTAAGGGATGCTATAATTTTCTGAACCTCCAATATAGATACCTTTTTGAAGGTGAAGCCTGAACTAGTGGCAGTAGGTGGAAGGGGTGTGGGGATGGAGGTGGGATCGAGAGTAAGTTGTTGTCGTTTGTTGTTGATTTTGGTTTGGAGCCCTGAGATTTTGTTGGCTAGGGCATTCTGGATCCCTGTGCACCAAGGTTTGTCC
This sequence comes from Ambystoma mexicanum, assembly GCF_040938575.1. NCBI lineage: Eukaryota > Metazoa > Chordata > Amphibia > Caudata > Ambystomatidae > Ambystoma > Ambystoma mexicanum. Next base: position 1,558,950,821 of record NC_090937.1, on the reverse strand, counting down.
TTAGTGCAAGAGTCAGTGGGGGTAATGGGGTTTTCTAATTCCTTTAGTATGTTAAAGAGCTCTTTAGTACTTGAGCTTGCCTGGGAGATCCTAGTATTGAGAGAATCTTTCTTGGCACGTATAATCTCATTTTTGTAGAGGGTGGAGATGTTGGTGAGATTAGTTCTGTTATTTATGGAAGGCACTGATTTCCAGAGTGCTTCAAGTTTGTTTTTTTGTTGACGAAGGGTTTTGAGCTCCGGGGTGAACCATGTGTTCAGGTGCGCTTTGGGTATTCCTTTGCGCAGTTTCAGTGGGGCAATGATGTCAATGGCTTTGGCCATGGACTCATTGTAGGCATTGACCAGTTGGTTCAAGTCCGTTGTAACGGGTAGTGCGTTTAAAGTAGGGATCACCAGAGGTATTAGGGCTTCCGCTGTGATATTGCTCTTTTTCCTAGTAGGGCAGGCAGGTGCAATAATAGGCCTTTTATGTGCTGAATTGCTGGTAAGAATGTCAAACGGGAGGAGGTGGTGGTCAGTCCAGATAAGTTGTGTGGGATCTTCCGTAGTAATGTTGCAATTAAGGGTAGTTATCCAGTCGAGGATTCTACCTTTCGAGTGGGTGGGTTTGGAACAGAGTTGTTGGAGGCCATGCTCCTCTAATGCCATGGCCAGGGCAGTGGCTGGGGTGTCTAGGGGGTCGTTAAACCCGAGATTAAAGTCTCTGAGTATAATCAGTTGTGCTGAAGGTTTGGAGCAGTCCTTAAGTTACATCAATACAAGAACACTGGCCCACTCATCATCCAGGCAGGGGGCTTCCAACTGCTTGGGCAAGGAACATTCACCAAGCATTTTCTCATTAACACCCAAACACTCCAGATGACATCACCACATTCCACCATGTAAACCAAGCACTACACAACAGTGCAGTATTTGTTCCTCTTAGTTGCAGTAGGGTAACTGTGCTGTTTATATGCAGCTAACAGTAGGCTTCTTCGTTTTCCGATTTTTGTTAAAAGAAGCTCAAAGCACCAGGCAGAGCTTCTGACACCATGTACAGCTCACAAATATTTTGAATGCTTGGTTGAAGATTCTGTGTGCAGGGGCAGAGGTAGCAGCTATAACCTTCAAACACTCTAAGACTAGGAGTAGCAAGGTATGACACAGTTTCAATTGTGACCTCACCCAAGCACCTCTCCACATTCTCCTTGATCTGTGGGTCATAATCTTCTGGCCGGATGCAGCCAGGATGTGTGTGCAGAGTCTCCAGGGAGCATTTGATGCAATTTAGACAAGGGTGGAAAGAGCTGCACGGGTTTGCATAGTGCAAACTGTGCTTCTGTGCCCAAGTGCATGGGAGAGGTAAGCACCTGCTCAAAGTGTGGGACGAGATTGACACCTGCAGTGAGTGCAGGGTGAGAGGTGTGAGTGAGAAGTTTGACAGAAGCTCCCAACTGTCATAATATGCTGTATAAACACTCCGAGAAGCCGGAGTGCTAGGAGACCACTATGGTGGCACAGTATAAATGCCCATTACTGTGTATAATCTGAAAGAGGGTGGACTTATGAACCATGCATTAAAGATAATTCCCCACTGGCTTAAACCATATGCAAAATCCTCTGCACCAAGAAGAAGGAATTCTTTGGCACCCAGCAGGCAAAGAATAATACATGCAAAGGGCCCATCGCTCATAGCGCCATTACTCCTGCTGCCCTCTATACATGGAATAATGCCTTCCTTCTTTGACTAACCAGCCAAACTTTGCCTGTTGTTCTGTTAGTGCTATAATACACAAAGGGGGATGACTCCTTCATGGAAAAGCTCAAAAACAACCTAGGAGACCATATGGATAAAGTGGTGGCACAATTAGAGGCGGAGAAGTATCTTCAAGCAAACATGCTCAGTTCTTTATAATTGTGGTTCCCCACAATAACAGTGAAAAACACTTACCTTCACCGAAAAGTTTCCATCCTCCTCTTGCGTGACCATGACAACAGAATCATGGAGCTTTTCCTCAAAGTGGACATGGCTATGGGCTTCATCAGGATGCGCCGCAGCAAAGCGAACCCCACTCGGTTTATGCTTTGGGTCTGTCAAAAGATAAAAAGAACACAAATGGTTTCAATTAAGTCCTTTCAACATTTCACATAATGGTTTGGTAGGGAGATTTAATTTCCAGTTTTTAGGACAGACAATTGGCCCAAATGGTTTCATATTGTTATTGAAACAGATCTATAAAAAAACAAGCATGCAATTACATGACTAAACAAAAATCAACCAGCCCCTACTCTTGCCTCTTCTCATGGGTTAAATAGCTTTCCACCTCTACCTGAAATAGAAAATAAACTTAAGAGAAATAAGAGGACAAATAATGCCTTAAATGAGAACCCACTTTGTAAAAGATGCCTATTGAGTATCCAAATATCAAGCACTGGGTTTTAGTTTCACTTGTGCACATCATCAATGAGGGACCAAAACCCTGCAGCTCAGAGACAGCCGCCAATAATGCACTGCAAGTCTTTCGGGCTGTTTACGTCATGCCACCTCATTTTCCACTATATCACTTCCAGCCAACCCCTGCTTTGGAAGAGAGCTTCTCCTTCCACAAAGTTAGCATCATTAAGTCCCCACAGAAGATGGTGTCTGCAGCATACTTGCAACACAGGCCAGAAGACAACTGCAGCAGAGGTGTGGCTTGTGTGGGTAGGGTGAGGGAGTGAGGGGGCGGGGTGTGGGGGGGGGGGGGGGCTATAGCTCCCAGTCTTTTGGTTGTAGTTCTGGATAGAAGTTGAGGGTTACATGGTCACAGGGCTAGGGGTGCGCTCCATGCTACTGGCAGTCTTTGAATGAGGCATTCTGATCAATCTGTGGCCTCCAAATGTTTTTAGAATCTGCAGACTGCCCAATGAGAATGCCAAATCAGCATTCCAAGCGTAATAAGAAATAGTACCTACGAAAAAGGATTGCACCAGCAGATACTAAGACAACAATACATTTAGTAAGGTCACCAAACCTTTTATGCAGCTTTTGCTAGAGGGTCTGGTCATATAATTTGAATAGTTTTAGATGGAGATAGGGTGTACTGCTAGTGGAACATTTCTACCCTCAGAAGATTTTGTTCAGTTGCTGGAAATAATGCCAGCACTATAAGATGTTGCCTGCTGGTTTACAATGGCAGAAATGACCAGCCACTGTTTCCTACCAGTCATAATGAGATACTGCAGTAATTTGCTGCAAGAGGGAGGTCTGTAAACAGAATAAGAACGTACTACAAGAGATATTTATTCTTCACAGGTCCCCTAAGACTTTGCCACGTTTGGCCTGTGGCCAGTTACATATTAAGAGAGCTCAGCACTCCCACAACGTTGAAGCACCAAACCATTTAAGCAAGCAAGCTAGGACCCCCTCCAGGACTGTCACTATCACACAATTTACACACAAAAAACAAAAAAAATCTACCATCAGATTTTAAGGCATTGTTTGTGTGCAGTGACAGGAATCTGAACCTGTCAAAGGGGGAAATTAGGTATTTGGCTAACCTGGGAAAGGAAGCCTACACCAAGGCATTTGCCAAGGCAAGTACTGCTCCTTTGACGGTGTGAGAGTTTGGAGGGCCTCAGTATGTCCCCTCTGCATGTGTCGGGCTACAGTTGGCGAGCACCACTTAGCACACCATACCATACCATACCATACCTGCCGGCCCTGTTCTGGCTAGTGATTTCTCTCTTCCATTACAGAACTGTAGAGCCCACAAGTCCACGAGGTGGCGGGGGGACCGTGCAACACACCTGCAAGAGGGGCGATGAACCCAGAGCCGGCAGAGCAAGCCCAAATACAGACTAGCAAACAGAATGCTCAAGACCACTTAAAAAGAACCCGGAAACGGACTAGGTTTGGCACGGACCACCATAACACTCTGGCAGGCCCATGTTTGAGAAGAAGGCAGTGCTTAAGAGGCGCTTTAAAGCCTCACACCTGTACAATCTGACCCTGTGGAAACAGCAAGACAAAGACTCGCCTGGGGATCCTGGTGGGTGCCAGAACCAAAAGAAAGAGGTGGCGGGGGATGAGGGAGGGGGGAGTTGAATAAAAGAGGATGCTCTGAACAGAAGTTTGTTCTGGTGAGGTCAGGCCAAGAGACCAGGTGGAGATAGGATGGTGTAGCAAAGCATGAAGGAGAATTTCAGAGTGTGTGCAAGGTGAAAAATTGGTTGGTGAAGGAAATTAGTACCAGTGTGCATGTATGGTGAGTGAAGGGAGTGACTGTGATTAAGTGTAAGAGTAGACCGTATATGTGAGTCAGTAAGCCGGGTGAAAGAAGGGTGACCGTGAAGAATGGGTGAAGTGTAGCGTGGGAAAAGAGTAGTGGGGACTATTAGGAGTGGAGAGTAGTGGGAGTGGAGTGTGGAGATCAGTGGGAGGACGGAGTGGAGAGAATGGGATGGGTTCCACCACAAATAACCATTTGACTCCCAAAATAGGACCAAGTATGTTTATTGTAGATCGCACAAATAGTTGTGTGAGGGAATCCCAGGTAGTCTTTAAGGCCAAGCAGATTCTTGGGGAATTTGGCACTAAGGCTGTCCCTCTCCAACTATACTTTCCCTCCTCCCTAGCCCAGGCGTCCGTAACAGGTGTTTATTCTACTGCAAGGTGACCCCTACGATCACTGGTTCTTTATAGAGTGATTGGTGTTCTACCCGAGACGATGGCTGCCTCCCCCCCCCAGGGGCCTTCTAATTTTCCCTCTCCTAGTGCTGCTTAGTATTCAATGGGGGATTAGGGGGTTATAGGGGTGATGCCTCCCTCTGCACCGTGACGCTGGCTCGCCACACACGCAAAGTCTCACTGGACCCTCTTCAACACTGAATCCGATTAGGTTGTCCCCCCCACTACTCTACTGTCCTTCTGATGTTACACTCTGCCTTTCGGGCGTATACTTTCCTTCTCTCGTTACTTCCACTACCTCCAACTACCATGCTGCTACTTTCACCATTATTATTTACTCCTCGTTCCTTCCTACTACTCCATCCCTTATCACTACCTCTCCTCTCTGCTTTTACCTCTACTCCACTACTGCTTCTCACTATTTCTGTCGCTCTACCACTCCTCACTACCAGTACTCCAGCTTTACTGCTACCACCACTATCCCTCTACTACTTTTCTACTTCTCTCGTCTGGTCATAACTGCGGCTACCCTCACTACGACTAACTCCTTTCTACTACTACTACTTCACTAATACTACCATCAACTTCCACTTATCACTGCCTCCTTTGTCCTCCTACCACTTCTCCCAATACAACTACTAATCCTCCAACTCCTACCTCCCCTATTCCAAACACCAACTCTCACATACAATTACTCCACGGATCCCTCTCTCCAGTAACCGCCACACTCCTCCATCTGGTCTCTCAGACATCCTCCACCTCCTGTCCTCACCTAAGTAACCCCCCCCACCCCACAAGATTGTTCAGACTCATTCTTAAATACTCCTCCCCTCCCCGCCCAGGATTGGTCAACTTAACCTGGCCAATACACTTGCTTGTCTTCCACAGGTGTGACAGGGGGAAGGGTTTATAAGCCCTGCCACCTATTCCATGCGGTTCTGGTGCGATTATGGCAAGCAGGTTTAAGTATTTTCCATGGGACTGCGGTCCCGATTTTATTAGACCTTCCTGCAGGTCCACTTTAAGTGACTTCAATTCACTGGTGGGCTAGGGGAGTCCTTCCTGTCATAGGACATCCATAAAGATCTTTTTTAATGAAACATATTCCTAATGGTTTAGTGGGTTACCAGGGTCTTCCTGTAGGCCCTTCATTTTACGACTCGCTGGTGGCCTAGTGGTTGTTCCTGTATGCGTGGGCTCCAGCTGACGTTGCCAGTTGGTGCTGCGATTTTCTCCCTCTGCAGCAGTTGGTGTTATCCCGGGATGCAGATCTGTTGTCTAGTGTCTTTGTTGGAGTCTCCCTCATGCGCTGGCTCTGCCCCCTCCACAGTACTCTGGCGTTGGTCCCACTTGGGCGGTTTTGCCTTGTGTGGCCTAGTTTGTGCCTGCTGGTATTTTGGCATTTTTGCTGCGGGTCCGGAAACCTGCTGGTCCTCTTTCTGGTGGTCTTCCTCGGCAGCAGCACAGTCTTCATCTGCTTTCCCAGTATTCCAGTGAAGCCATCACCCCATCTCTTGTCTGCTGCCGCCCAGGGCTCCCATGCAGTGCAGACGTTGCCTCCACTGATGCATCCTGCAGCAGCGCTCCAGTTTTCTTCTCGCACCAAAGACCGGGACGGCAACCAGGTATGGAGGGTTTGAGAGGGCTCCCGTGCTCTATTCCGGCACTGGTCGAGCTCCCTCTCCTGACAGGGCCTGAAAGCAGGCCCTGGTATAAGTAGTTGGAGGGGAGAGTAGTGTAAGGAGTAGAGGAGAGGAACATCGGAGGGTCCTTTCAAGGAAGAGGGAGAAAAAGGAAAGGTGGACTATGAAGAGAGAAGAGTAGGTGGAAGGTAAAGGAAGGAAAGAACATTAGGGCAAGGACTAAAAAATTGTGAGAAGAAAAGACCGAAAGAGACCTGGGTGACTGGAAGGTGCCACTAGATTGTTTTTCTTGTGGTGTCCCCAAGTTAGGCTCCACCTATAAGACCCAGGGGGAGTAAGATAAAGCCTTTATGAACTAACAACTAGGCAGCCAGATCTTAGACAGTAGGGGTTACCAATCTCTGGTGACCACTTTGGGATTATGGGGAAGTCTGGGCTAGGATGGGGGAAGAGCAGAGAATTACGAGATAAAGAGAAAGGGGACGGGGCAGCCCTTAGTGATACCCTACTCAAAATTCTAATAAAACCCTTGAACAATCTTCGAGAGTTGGTGTATTCTTGAGGACATCGTCGACAGTGCTTTATGCTTCGATATGTTTCGTTATAAGTCTTGTCACTCAGGTTATGGATTTAAGCGCTTGCTGTTGAAATCTTGCATTCAAGCTCCAGACCACAGATTTGAATCCAGACAGGGCCATCTCAGCCTTTAATCCTTTTGAGGTCAATAGATGGACTGCCATTAAACTGGAGAATAATTTATAATTTAACATATCAAACCATAAAGCACAGTCACAGATGACCTCAACTCTCGAAGATGAACGCAGGAGTATTGCAAACATAGTTTCAACCAGAAAATATAAGTGCTACTGCCATCTACAACTGATTGAATTATAGCAAGAGTAATATGGGTCCTAGTGAACTACGACTGGCTAGGGAACAATAATATACTTTATAATTATCATGATTTTAAGCATAGAGTGCTGTGGTGGAAAATGGCTGTGTTATAGGTGTTTTGAATTTTTGCATTGTTCATTTATTTTTCCTCGTGTAATTTTAAACTTTGTGAAAGGTTTCTCTTATCCATATCACAATCAAAAAATTAAAGACTAAAATATAAAACTGAAAATTCAGTATTTCAATGAAATCAGTATTATAACATTGGAGCAATATGAAAAAAAAATCTGTTTAACATGCGCACATTTTGGGATCTCGGAAGAACGCATATCTAGATATTTAGAGCAAAGCCTCCTTCTGTGCTAGAATTGACAAACCAATTTTGGAATACCTACAGTGCAAATGTATTTCTTTATACTAAGTCAGGAGGGTGATCGGTCATATTTAAATACACTTAAAATATGGACAAAATCAACCACACACAGAAATCCATGGTAGGGCACATACATCAATTCGACATTGGGCAGGGGACATTTGCTGTATTGAGTTTTTGTTACTAGTTTAATCGGTCACTGATGCCATCTTTAGAATTAGTCAGGTATTGCCACATGGAGGACTGATTATGAACTTTGAAAGAAATATGCACCTTTGATGCACTTCGAATACATGCAGGCGACTTACTTTGAAAAAAGGAAGGAATACAGCTTTAAAGTCTGCAGTATGTGGCATTTACAAACATTTCCAGGAATAAAGGATACAAGAATACTCAAAGCAGGTGTGCAAAAACAAGAGAACGTCGATGGTCAGGAAATAGAATTATGTAAATTGAACATATTTCTTTGCGCATAGATTTAGGAAAGCCATAGTTCCCAGCAGCGTCACCAGAATCATGTTGCTTACGTTTCCAACAAAAATGCCTCTATGTGGAAGCTGTAAAGTAATTTTCAAATGTATGGTTACTAAGCATCCCAGGTATTTCAACCAAATGTTCTTCTTGGTTATGTCATTACAACAAGGAAGTGATGGACTGGACATGTGACACTCCCTAAAACTGTTCAGATATACACGCCCGTTGCACAGCTTCCCATTTGGTACTAAGGGTGGTGAGCTGCATAGTAACCCCTCCGCCCCTATCCCCTGCCCGCCTCAGGGAAATTATCAGAATATCTAATCAATAGAATCTATCCCACATCACAATACCGCTGAAAAGAGGAGGTAAGGGATCCATACATATACAGACAGACCCTGCAGGAGTTAGTCGGCTACGGCTACAGAAAATTTAATTCAATTTCATAAGGAAGGAACGAGCTGGAGTAGATTTGGACGGGGGGGAGGGGATAACGTTTTTAACTCCCAATCCAGATTCAAATACGAGCAGAAGGAATCCAAAGCTATGGAGATGAGCCACAGTGGTGATACGTGGTTTGGAGCCTGGGAAAAGCAGATTTCCCTTCACATGTTCCAGACAGAGGGGATTGGCTCTTACTTTGGCAACATTGGAAAGCCTGTCCCGCATTTAGAGACTGGTGTTAAGCGCGTAATAAAAAGATTAATTAATTTGACCAAAATCGATGGCAGAAAAGAAAAACACAATCTACTTTGTTAGGTGTCTACTTCGAATACTCTTGGACAACCACTAACAAGCATAGCATGTGAATCTAGAACAAAGTCGAAAGCTGAGCAAAATGTATATGTTGCCCTTTGTTGAGCCCTTCATGGCAGATTCCCCTTCTATTAGGTAGTGCAGTAATGTGGGTTATGCCAATTTAATGGTACCCCATTTATCACCCCTTATCACCCCAGAAGAATGGTTTGAGTAGGTCGCGATGGGAATCAAACCTGTATCAAGAACACTACACACATCTAGGATGAGCACTTACCTTGCTGAACTAATAGAACTGATGCCCAAACTTCACCCCCCCCCCCTTAAAGGTGTGCAGAAGGAAATGAAAAGCCCTGCCGTAAGGCTGGCAAGACCGCATATCTGAGCTTCACCAATACTAAATTAATATGGTCAGAGAGGACAGTTGCAGATGGTGGGTGCAATCTTCGAGCACAAGGAGTTACTTTATATCAACAAATCAAAGTTACCTCATTGCAAACACATTCTGGCTAATTCCTACCCAATTCATAATACTCGCAAACCCCTAAGAACGCATGGTATTCACAAATCAACTGCATGCCCACATCCATGACTATTTTGAAGGCAGAACATGTACAGATTATTTTTTGAAGTTGGGGGAATCATTAGTCTTTATTGTTTTTAAAAAAATATGCTGCCAAACTTAGACATATTTAATCAATACTTCTTTCCACCTAGCAAGTCAATCAAAATAAAATATTCAATTTTACCTTTAAAGTGCCACTTCAGACAGGGCAGTAATATAACTCCTTCATGCAGCAATACTACGCAGGTATCACTGATCCGAACATTTCTGAGGCGCTACGAGGGTGTGGATGGAAACGGAGAAGTATCCGGTTTCCATTTCCTTTCTTTGCTGGGGTTATTACTTCATGTTAGGAATAAAAGTGTCCGGGATTTCGCTGTATACCTGCATTTAACCTACATAACTGGTGGTGAGCGACATGAAGGAAGAATGCAGAAATGATGGCTACCTCTCTGAAATTCAGAAGGATTTGGCACAGACCTTGGTATGTCACACTGTGTGAGAGCCTGGAAGAATAAAAGGGTATGAACAATGCATTCCTGGCACATAGACAGCGATGATTTGCTGTATCCGCAAATTTGGAGTATAATTTGTAAATTCTGCTGCAAGTCAGCAGAAATTCAAGATTAATGCAAACCTGGTACAATTATTGATTTTATATAATAAGTTCAAGATGGAATAAGTTACTTGCCTCCAGCATTGGCATCAAATAATTGAACATGCGGTTAGAATTTTCCATCATCAGGCTGGGACTCCTCAGTATCTTTAAGTAGTTTCATATAAAACCAGAAACTGCATTCCCTTTAGCGTTTTCTCAGTGTTTTGGGTAATTTGCAGTCTGAGCAACATGTGGGGCAGGCAGAGGGGTCACATGAAAGATACCAATGCTGGAGAACAGGAGTTACAGGTAACCAACTTATTCCTTCTCCAGAATTGGATCTTTCATAAGATTCACATGCTGTTGGAATAGATTACAAAGCAGTACCAAGCATGGACATGCGTCAACATGTAAAAACTATGAAGAAGAAGATGGCTCACCTTAGGCATACAGGTCAAGGACTGCTTGTCCAACACAGATCCGAATTGCCCAGAATCAAACACAGTAACCCATGGTTGAATGATGAACTCATAGAACTTAGCAGAAAAAGAGCCTTAGAATACCCATCCAGAAAAAATCCTTCCAGTGAAACCAAAAAAGAACTCCTGGCGATTTCCAAAACCTATAAACTCGTAGCGATTACTCACAAAGCTAGCTCCCTGAACCTTTGCATCCCCAATGCCGCCTCTAATAGAGAAGAGTTATTTTCTATCATCAGAGAGCCAGAAACTCCTATCCCTCCTCCTAGCCCAGTTATAGGAAGCAAAGCTTGGTGTACCACCACCCAGGGAGCACTAGCCTCCAAAATAAAAATACACTCCAAAACAAAATCCTGATACAAAGAAAGTCCCTAGCACATACCACTCAGCTCTCCCCCATTCCACTGACAGAGGTCCTAGAAACAATACCCCAATTTTGCTTCAATACAGTAAAACCAACTCAGGTATTGAACACTATAGCGTCACTCAAACCTTCCAATTACAAAGGCGATTACTTCCCTGCCAAACTAGTCAAAGCCTGTGCCCCTATGCTAACTCTCATCATCACTAACTTTATTAACACCTCATTCAACACGAATTCCATCCCAGCTAATATCAAAGTAGCGTGGGTAACCCCCCCCGCCTTAAAAAACCCACCCTAGATCCTACCATCCCCATAAACTACAGACCTATTACAACAACACCCTTCCTGCTTAAAATCATAGACAAAATTACTTATACACAAGTTCAATCCCACCTGGAAAATAATCACTTACTAGGAGACAGGCAATCCGGTTTCCGCCCCAGGCATAGCTCTGAGACAGCCCTATTGGATTTGAAAAATCGAATCCACGTGATCCGTCCGCGGTTGAATTTACCGCGGCTGAAATGTTTGCATGAGAAAGGTGCGAACTACCAAAAGTTTGCATCTTTCTCATGCGAACATACTTACATACCTACACCCTCACTGACAACCATGACACACCCCTCACCCACACCCTCCAAACACCCCCACCCCCAACATAAACAAACCCCACCTACCTTCTCTTCACGCTGGGTCCCTACGGCGCCAGTTCCCTTTCACTTCTGTGATCGTGAACTGACGCTGCAGGGTCCTTTTCTTTTTTTTTTCTTTTACAGAGGGCTGCAGAGGTTTCCCCCGCAACCCCAGCTCACTATAGTGTTAAGTATAGTGAGCGGGGTGTTGCAGGGGACACCCCTGCAGCACCCGTTTTATTTTATTTATTTTTTTAAATTTACCTGCAATGCTAGCACCAAAAGTTCGAATTTTTGGTGTTCCAACTTTTGGTGCAAGCATTTGTAGAACATTTTGTACATGCGACTGTTTAGATACAGTCTTTTTGTACAAAACTGAAAAATTAGATGGATGCCATTAGAGAATCAGGAAACCTATGTATAGTCTTATTGCTTGACCTTTTCGGAAGCATTTGATTTAGTGGACCAACTATGCTTAACACTAGCAAATAATTTCCATTTCTTCAAGGATGCTACATCCTGGATCAAATCTTTTCTCTCAGATCGAACTTCGAGATTAGCGATTGATGATGTAGCAGCCGACCCTATTGCTGTCCCCTTGGGCGTCCTGCAAGGCTCATGCCCATCCCCCACCCTTTACAATGCCTGCACTAAACTTCTCTTTGCGGCCCTTGACTCTATGGTAGTTATTTACACAAACTTCGTGGATGACACAAAAATACTCATCCCCATTACATGCGATCTAGAACAGGACACCATCTGTATCAACAAAATCTACTCCCTTATCCAGAGTTGGATGGCAGCCATCAGTCTATGCCTTAATGGGGAAAAACAGATTCTTATAGTAGGGGTTCCGTCCCGCATAAACAAGTTACACCCAGAATACACATCCATTATCATAGATGGTACACCAATTACCATTTCAAACCAAGTCAAAACCCTAGGGGTAAACCTTGACTCCAGCCTCACTATGTGCAAACACATAAATACCCTTGGCCTCTTGCACGGCTTACACAGCCAAACAACGCCGGAAAGTCGACCTTTCCTTACACCCCACAATTGCTTAACGCTGGCAAGAGCCCTCATCTTGGCTAAGATCGATTACTGCAATATACTACTCCTGGGAACCTCCAAGAAAAACAAATTGGAACTCTTACAGAACAAAGCGTTAAGAGCAGCATTAGGTATATGCAAAAGAGACCACGTTACACAACATGGGAGAGAAGATCACTAGCTGCCAATACAAGCAAAAATACTCCACAAAACGCTTACCATCACAGACAAATGTGTCACCGCCAATGCCCCGATCTACCTAAATCAATGCCTTTCGCCCAAACTCAGCAGCAAGAACACTTAGATCCAGCTCCAACACCCACGTATGTGTCCCCCAAATTCAAAAACACAAGATCAGGCAACTGATGTAGCTTCACTACAGCCGCCACCAGAATCTGGAACTCATTCCCGAACAACATTAGTAACAAGCCCTCCCTTCCACAATTCAAGACATTATTAAAAACCTGGCTTTTCAATAAATACTAACTCACTTTTTCTGCACTGGTATACTATGTAACCTATACCGCTCTACCAGATTCTATTACAACTTCGTCTGTCATTAACAAGCATATAAACCATGTAACAAAGAAGTTTGTGAAAGTGTTCATGTAACCATACGTTTTCTAAAAAAATACTCTTGTAATATTACGCCGTGAAACCCATGGGTTTGGGCGTACAATCAAATGCAATAAATAAATAGAAACCCTGAATTCCTATTTTATTGTAGAATAAAAAGTGTGGCCCGAGCTCATGAGCAGTGGACCACGGTAGAGTGAGTGGGTAGCCAGCGCATATGCTGGCTTCTTTTAACAGTAGCGCAGTACTGCGAGTTACGTCTGAGTCAGTCTGTCTATCCATTAGGATTAGTCCTGGGTCAAGCGTTATTGAAAAAGCCACGTTTTGAGAGATTTGTGAAATTAAAGAATTGTGGGGGCATTCAGGATCGAATTCCAAAGGGTGGGTCCGTGACAAAAGGAGGAGGATTTGTGGGTCCTCGCTTTGCAGGAGAGTTGTGATTTGAGGCAGTAGGTTGATTTGCTGCACGAGAAGCATATGTCATGGAGCAAGTCAGTAGGAGGACTCTGACCAGAGGACATGCAGTCAAGATGTTTTATTTAAAACATAAGAAAATGTCTTTCTAGCCTCATTACTAAAAGGGAGTTCCCTTCCCATCAAAACTAGTCCAAACAAAGAAATAGTCCCCTGTCCAAATTTATCTGCTAAACTGGCCCTGCCACTAGGAAACATTTACAAGGAAAACTAGGCAGAGGGCCCTGCACGCAGCATGATTTCAGCCCGATCGTCCTCACTCTTTTAGGTGCCTCTCTCTTGGTACTGTATCACTTAAGTGTCTGTAAAAAATGCAGTTCTTGGTTCTTTCTAACAAGTCACCGGTTTGGAGGTGAAAAGTCTTGAAAAGGCTCCTTTTGGCCTCTGATTCAGTCAGGGTGAGTGGTAGAAGGGGCACTTCACTGGGCTCAACACTAGGTGAACGCAGTTACCCATATGCCTATGAAGGAGTGCACCAAATGAGGAGAGGACTTCTAAACCCAAGAAAAATAAGGCACTTAATTGTAGCTTTCGAATGATGGTAAAGCGGAGTGAAGATTTTTCTAGAAAATGTTGAATAAAATAAGAATTTTGTACCCCCAACTCCATATATGCAGTAAATCTTAACACAGCCTCCAAGAATGGAGCTAAGGGAGGCCGAGCCTATTGGCTGGAGGGTAAAGGACTCAAAGAACACTGAAGTTAATGCAGTTTGTGGTTTTCTATTAAATTGCTTAATATTAACAAGGATTCACAGCCTGACAACCGGTAATATTTTAACAGCATGTGAATCTTTTTATTTTCGTTATAGTTTTCAAAACCATAAACAACACACACATTATCAAAACCTCACACAGGTAAATACCAATGGCAACATTTCAAACTGCAAGCTAATAGCCTGCCATAAAAAGTAACTCTCCACATATACACAGCACACCATTTATATCTCGCCAAGAGTCAAATATCAGTGCAAATGTTGTGCCATGGTTAATGCATTAGACAATACAATCATTATCACCCAATGATGACATCAATTTCTTCAAAAAGATTAAAAAAGAATAAAAACCAAAAAACCAATTAGTTAAGGTCAGCTCAAATATCCTATTTAGATTACTATCCCATAATCAAAGTTTCACCTAGCATAAGTTTCACAAAGTCTAAAATGTGGCAAAAATGTTAATCAGCGAGATCTACGCGCATATTTAGTCTCACATTCTAAGATCAATGTTTCAATGGCATCAAGAGTTTGACAAATTCCATCATATCAGGGAATACCTCTGCTGTATCCCACGGTATGAAGTGTACATAAAATAACAAATGAAAATGCAAAAACGCTGAGTGGATCTTCCTACAAGGAAAAACACTTCACTAAGAGTAGCGTTTTGGGATTCCTTATTATAGATTTGTGATAGTTATATACCTTATATTGCCTTAAAATGTCATGCTGGATATCCCTATCCCACAAAGGTTTTCAGTTTTGCCTCATTAGGATTGTATACCAATTCCTCAAAATCTGATTTCATTTCGGCTAAATGATTAGCACATTCTTATTGAAGGTTGTCAAGCTCTGGTGAGGTGTTTCCGGGACACATTTCTCCTAGGTCTATAAAAAGATATATTTGGAGGTTTTAATAGTTTACTAAATATTATACATTTTTTGAAAGCTTTCTGGAATTTCACGATTGCAGGCACATTCCACACAAATTAAGAGTATTAGGGAGGCAAGAAGCAAGATGTAGGGGTTTCCTCTTTTAAATACCTTCCATAAATTTACTTCCAATTCGTCAAGGGCTTCTGGCTGCAGCGTATTGATTACTTTCGCCCGTATGTATGGATCTGGTGGAAACTTCGCCTTGTAGACATTTCTAAGAGGATGTATGGAAAAAGCACAAAATTGTATGCATATTTTCTGCATTTGCTCTGCCAAGGGAGAAAGCTCACTCTTCAACCCATTGGTGACCTCCAACACCCTAGGTTTATGTTAGAGCGGAAAGCCTAGATAAACCAGGTGCTTCGAGATTCCTAGTTTTTTTTCAATAGAAACCAAGTATGATGTACTATTTTCTCATCATGATTACATACCGTACTATGATTTACCACTATTAATCAATAGATTATTTTCGCTCATAGGTTTCTAGGCTAAAGATTGATGCAGGCCACTTGGAGCCTGATCAAATATCATGAGGTCATCGGCAAATGCCAAAGACGGCACTGAAAGATTTTGAATCCTGGACGGAAAATATGTCATACAATGAGATGATTAAATAAATCAGACAAGTACAGGCTATTGGTCGATAATTTTCTGGATTCTCTTGGACCTTTTTCAAAATAAGGACGATAAAACTTGACACCAGGAAAATGGAATGGTACAGTTCCTAAGAATTTTAAATAAGTCACCTCAAATAAGGGACCAAACTTTTGAATTTGCAAAGACAAATTGCATAGCCAATCTGGTCCGATTACTCTTGAGGATTTTGACTTTCAATGTTATCAAGGTTAATATCGGTTAGCCAAGAAAGCAGAAACTGTACAGCTTCTGACACATTTGGCTGTATAGACCCAAGTTTCCTCTGAAACTGGATTAAGCTGAACAAACGTTTCTGACTGTTCACTGTATTTGACCAGAGACCAAACATTCGGAAGAGTTCTACTTCTAGTAGTGAGCGTCAGTTCATGCTCTTCGGTATAAAGACAGTTTTGTGCTGCCTAATCCAGTTTTTATAATGCATTGTCAGAGAACGCTTGCTCCGGTGAAAATGATCATGCCTTAACCCCCATTTTTACTCCAAGTCGAGCATTTCTTATCCGTTTTTCCTTTTCATTTTGTACTGTTTGATCAAAAACATGCGACTTCGATGCTTTAATGTAATGATATGAAAGATGCAAAGCTGGAAAGAACGACAGTCTGCCCAGCAGTTGCCTGAATAATAGTTGGTATGCACGAAAAACTCCTTTCTGTTTAAGCAATGCTCTCTTACAGCTTACAACCATCAGTAAATAATGGCAACCTTATCACTGTTACATGTAGAGGTGAAGGATCAGTAGAGTACAGTGCAAAACAAATGGAAGGACACAATGAGTAAGCATAATTTAGTTCTATGTGGGAAATGAATGCAGCACAGCAGGGAAGTGTCTGCAGGTGGCCACTTATTTTAAACTACAGAAACTGTGAAACACTCCTTTGAAACACCAAATCAGTTGCAATTTACTTCATTTTTCCCAATTTAAAGACTCAACATTAATTCTACATAACTGAACGTTGGCGAACGCAAAATAAATTAAGTCTGTAAGGGGATAAGTGTGCAACCATATATTGCAAGAAATTAAAATATCAGCCATCAAACTTAAAAACAATATTGCAAGTCACCTTAAAGTTGCATGACTTTTCAAAGTGTTGTCTTCCTTCGCGTCATGGTCACTGACCCACTCAATGACTCGCAATATTGTAAGGTAGACGTTAATATCTTAAAGTATGAGAAGGCTTTCTATTTAATAGAGTGGGTCACAACTTTTTTTGTCAGCCGATGACATTTACAACAGATAGCAGAATTATCTTCCACATTGTTGTAAACCCATCTCACAAATGTAACGTTGCAGGTACAGTAATGCACTAAATTAAACTCCCACATCAGTTCCATCATCTACGCGTGTATTCCTGGAATAAGAACACAGTCTGATTTACATAACAAATGTCACGATCTTGATTTCCAAAGCCATCGCAGTGACATCCATCACGCGTTCTTGTATTGCCTGACAATCAGCCTGCGTTCCAGCAATGGAACGCGAGAGGACGCTCTGCAGAGACAATAGGCCAGCTTGTCACTAATGGCTGCCACAAGATGCAGCAGCAGCAAGCCCATTAACAAAAAAAAACATACGAGATACAGATTTGAAAAATTGTTGGCAACATTGAATTTATATCAGCATACAAAAACATTTCAAATTACAGCCTTGATGGCTGGACATCACAGCATTGCCTCAATGTTAATGTTTTTTGGAAGTTAAAAAAATGTCCTTAGAATGACTGGATACTGCATATTATGGGAGTTCCCCGAAGAGCACTTCATGAAGCTGTTGTAAACTGCTGAAGTTTGGTTGGTCCGCTGCAGGGTACAATGCACAATGTCGGGAGTGGATCATTATGTAAATTAGGACGCAAGCATATACATCCCGACTCTCAAAAAGGCTAAGCCAGCGGATGATTACTCCATTGTGCTGCTGATTTTATGGATTAGTTTCAGGGGGACATCTGGTGCACTGCAGCAAAGACATTTCCTGTGGAAACTCTGGAGAGGCAGCAGGCTGTGGACCCTGCTATACTATGTGCAACTGTTACGGATGCTCAGCCGCTGTCTGTACTTCAACCGGTCTTCTATCTGTAACTGAAAGACACCTACAGAACCATCCATGGTTCAAAGAAGGCAGAAGATCAAAGGAAGGTGACATTTACTTAATAATGTTCTGTATGGCGACAAACGTCAAGAGCCAAGGCAAGCTAAGGGAAACAGAACTTTGATCTTTCATAGGCCAGTTAAAGTGTGGGGCGGGGAGAAGGAAGGTGTCCATAAATACTAAGTGCAGAGACAAGCGTGCATTCCCAGTAGTCAGAGGGCAGAGAGAGCCATAAATGCAGGGATTTAAGTGGGCCAGAGCTAACCAGGGCCGAGCCCCGACAGGCTCTCTGAGGCGGGGCCCTGCCGGGGATCACTAATCTTCCCCATCAGCCACGGCCACTACAGGAAAAGGCTTGTTTTCTAAAGCCTGAAGCTCTTGCACAGGTTTGAGAGCTTCAGGCTTCAGACATTTTTTTATTTCATCCAGAATGGTGGCGGTGAACATGCGCGGCATCCATTCAAGCAAGAGATGCCTGTTGGCCTCACCTTTCCAGTCCTAATGGCGACACTGCCCCTCCCCACACCTGGCGAGGGGCAGCGCCACCTAAAAGGCTGAAAAGGCAAGGCCTTGTCCCCTGCCAGACAAGCATTCTGGCAATAATGCAGAGATCAGCACCCTCTCACCCACGGGGAAAGACGGTGCAGATCTCTACAAACGTGTGGTGGGCTCGACAAGGGGGCGTGGCCTAATAAGCCAGTATGCGACCACCCCTGCCGTTAGACCACACACCCTTGATGGACTCCGGCTCATTTTTCAGTGCCACTTAAGGCACTGCATAAATGCAACAACCAAACGCAAATCCAACATCAGCGTGCTATTTGAAGGGTATTACCCAATTTGATCGAATGGTGCATCTGGCCGAATTCGGCCAGTACCAGTCGATCGAATAAAATCGATAAAATTGGTTAATCACTACCAAACATGGGCAGCCGAGGTTGCGAGAGACCCGGGGGGGGGAGTTGGGGGGGGAGGGGGGTCGGAAGAAAAGTGGAACCCCAAGTTAAGTGGGAGCTGGGGCAGGCATGGATTTGTTGATTTTGGCCATAGCAAAATTGGTTTCGCAGCGAAATTGACTATGGTCAATTCTGCTGCTAACATTATGCCACGGCCAAATCACACAGATCCATTTGAAAAGGTGGAGAAAACCAATGGAATAAATACATGGGGCCAGAGCGGCGGTTTACCAAAGTATCCAGTGCAAAAAAATTTAAGAGAATAAAGTAAACTGTATTTACTGGAACTGCAAGTAATTTTGCTCAGATGTTAAAGACCACTGAGATCCCATCGCAAAGGGTTACCCCGGAAGCATCCAGTGTTTTTCCTCCCTGCTTTTTCCTGAAAGTCACCATCAGAAGAGTCTTGAATGTAGTAGACCGAATACGTATGACGGACAGAAAGTAGAGCTGATGCCCCTTAAAGCTGTGTTTGATTCACAGTGGGACTCATTACAGGTTTTGCAGTGCTGGCAAAAGTGCCTGGATTCTGTGATCAGCACTTTTACTGGACTGCAAAACTGCTGGTATATCGGTGCCGAAAATACTGGCAATCTACTCCATCGAGCCCTACGGGACTCCATGTAATGGGAATTTACCGGCCTTTCTACCACCTGTAATATCCCGGAAATTCCGGGATATCAGGAGGCAGAAACGGTAGGTCAGTTTGCTGGTATCCCGCTGGAATTCCTGGCTAGATACTAGCAAACTTACGAGGACCAGTGTTTTGAAACCAATGCTGGCCTCAAGGAGTCAGTAAAAGCTACGTCGGAGACTGGTGTACCATGGTTTCAGGACAAGAATGAGCTTTGCCGTCTTATTCCGTACTGTCGGCAGTTGATGTACCCAATGTTTAAGGAGACACAAGTAGAGTCAAACAGGATATCCGGATGGTTGATGCCATGGTCTCCTTTACGGCCACTGGAGGACCATCCCAATGGCCACGCGATGCCCTGTTATAACCCACTATTGTCCCACATTTGTAAAGTATCATGGACGGACTCCAATCGAATTTCATTGTGCACAGAAACCTAAACTCTGGAATCCAGGCACCTACCACCTTTCTTGAGATTACGCCTGCTAAGTTCAATAAATAAAAGACTTTTGGCCACTCCATTTCTAAAACTACACAGAACCTCTGGAAAACCTGCCTGAAAGATTGAAGATCTGAAAAAAGCCTATCTTGCGTTCAAAGAAACCTCAAGGGTTGATTACTGCAGCAGTGTTTAGTGGCGTTGGTGGACAGGACTTTGAGGCCGAGATCCGCAGGATTTCTTTACTGCTTACTGGTTCCATCAGAGAGGTGCGTTACCAATGAAGGAAGCGCAAGCACAAGCCTTCAAAAACCAATCACCCATGCAGAGCATGTGCGGTGTGTAGCAGTTTGTTTGGCGCTTGCAGCAAAGTAGTAAAAGTAAGGTCTTTTCATCCTTATGCCTTCCACATAAGTTCGGAATAACGATTGGCCGAGGAAGCAACCTTTCTGGAAAACAGCAGTTGCCTACCTGTTTGTGGATATTCCTGATCTTCAACGATGCATTGTAACATCAAGCGAAGCAGAATGTATGACCTGTGGAAAAAAACTTTGGAAGG
The DNA here is from genome assembly GCF_040938575.1 of Ambystoma mexicanum. Lineage (NCBI taxonomy): Eukaryota > Metazoa > Chordata > Amphibia > Caudata > Ambystomatidae > Ambystoma > Ambystoma mexicanum. Next base: position 1,558,930,310 of record NC_090937.1, on the reverse strand, counting down.
CCATTCTTACCCCGATTTCACTATATCACCTTTGTTCTTCTCACAACGTAGAGACGGCCCGAGTCTTGCCGTGGCCCTGCCCCTACCCCCCTCACCTGTGGAGTGTATACAACAAGATCAAGAACCTAAGTGGGGCAGGAATGGTAAATAAGGAGAACAAAGCAGGATCATTTTCCAGCAATTACTAAGAACACAGCAATGGTCGCTACTGCTGAAGTGGGGGATGATTTGGGAATTTTACCACAATCTACTGTTGATCAAATCGAAGTTTCTGTATTGGTTAATTCTCTCCCCAACACATCTTTCAGTCCATCGCTCTTGACAACGCTCCCTATTTTCTCTGGCGATTATAATTCCCTTTTAGATTTGTCTGAACATCAGCAATTTGAGCAAGCAAGTAAATAAGAGGATATAGAAGCCCACGAGTTATCACCTAGACAGTTCCCCTCTTGGGTGATTTTCCATTTGTTAATGTCTCTATTGAAAACCTTTGTAAACCTATGTGTGAAGAACTTCAGGATCAATCTGGATACCTAAGGAACATCTCTTTGCGCTTAAAAAGCTTGGAACACTTATCGCTAGTATCTGCGGAAAGTCTAAAAGAAAATCTGAAACATTCAAAAAACCTTGAGGAGTGTTCAGTTCAGCAGCTGCCCACGAAAATAGATAGGAAGGGAAAGGACTGTGTGAGAGGTCAGGGTCGAGATAAGGAGAAAATTGAGGGGTTGGGCCCCAAACACCAGTCCTGTAAGAACTCCAGCCTGAATACTAAAAATGTTCCTGCAAATTCTTTCAGGACATTCTTACGTAATGTGGCGTTACCGTGGACAACGGAGGAGAAAGGGAGTATGATAAGGAAGAGAATACTCAGGATTATAATATGGAGCTGGAAATATCTATTGCCTCGCTAATGAACAGTACAGCCATATCAGAGATGTCAGCACCTGAATCAGCAGATGCCAAGGAGGATAGTATGACTAAGGCTTGTAAAGATAGGAGTATGTTGTATATGGGATTGCCTGAGGTAAAGAAACATAAGGGATTACGGGGAGATAAGAAGGGGGATGCTTCCAAATCTGAGAAATGTAAAGGGTCACCTTTGTTTGATATATTCAAACACCCTTTGTGCGCCCTAGATCCTTTATATCAATCCCCCAAGTTAGTGTTGAAGGGTTCTCAGACGGCTATACCATCATTAGGCGAAATCCCAGGGAAAGTATCAGAAACACAAATAAGACTTGTATCTGGAGTCAAGGACACTCCCAGCTTTAACCACAAAACTCAATATCAAACACAGCCAATGATTATAAGGTCTGAGAATAAGTCAACTCAGGTCTATCCTTCCTTATACAGAGGTGAAGTGCATCAAAGCGCTTTCAAATGTCCTTCAATCTGGTGGATCGTAGACTCCTATGGGCTAAATTGAAGAAATGGGGATTACCATCGACCTTGTTAAGTATTTTCGTCTATTTGCATGAACATACGTCAATCCAAGTGCTATTGAATAATGGGGGCATTATGACCAAACATATTGTGACGAACAATGGCCTTTGGCAGGGGTGTGTACTAGCGCCCCATCTTTTTAATTTATACATGGCAGATGTTGGAAAGTATATCCTCAAGGCCTCTTTCATTCGACCTAAGATAGGAAGCCTGCGGTTAGTGTGGGTAGCCTATGCAGACGATTTTGTTATGTTCGATGATACACCTCTAGGTCTCCAGAGTTTTTGTGACCCATGGATTGTGAATTAATCATGCCAAGAGGGCAGTAATGAAGTTTTGTAAAATACAATAAGGGAAATGATTTTAATATTGTTATTAATGGAAATGTTTTAGCTGTTCAGACAAATATGCTGTATTTGGGCTACCCGATAACTGCTCATCTGATAAGATATATGGCATTTATAACGCGCCTATAAACAAGTGATTCAAGGCGCGTTATTTCAAATTGGTTGAAAATATTTATTAGAAATTATTTTAAAAGTAAAGCAACAATTTTAGACAGACAAATGACAAAAATAGATACAAAATTTAGCAAATTCTCCATGCGCTCCATTTTTAAATTCTACATTGGAAAGGTGATCCCAAAATGTATCTATGGTTCAAAGTTTTTATGGATTTGGTTTCTGGAGGAACTAGAGTATTATGAAGCTAGGATTTGGTGAAAAGCCTTTAATTTTTTACCCAAGAGTGTACCAATAACAGCAATTCGCTATGAACTGGACATACAATAGCTGTGTTGTAGAGTTTGGTGGCGGCAATTAGCTTTATATTATACATTGTTAAACTCGCCAACATATCACCTCTATAATGAGTATCGCCCCTTAGGGATACCTTGTGAGTTTATGGATTATTGTAGGATGCTTCTTTTAAAGATAGGTGTTACGTTAGAATTGTTATTATCTAATCCGCTTAAAGTTAAGGAACAGGTTAAAAGGCTGGGCTGGATTCTTACCATGGAGACTTTAGTTAAATCATCGCTTTATAAACATGCTTTTTATACCCGAAAAAGCAGGACGCTTTCCCGGTCAAATCCTGCAGAAACAAATATTTACGTTTTAGATTTAACGTGTTATTAAGTAAGGAGGTTCTTTTTATTAGAAATCACATTTCCTCAGAGCGGTTTTGTAGATTCTGTAATGTCAAAGGAACGAAAGAAAATCTACGTCATTCTGTCCTGCTACCTCAGCTTGGCGATTAATGTGTGTAAAATAAATGTGTTTATGATCCAACATGGGTAGACTTGGATATCCTATGGAAGATCATGTTGGGTGGAAAATCTGCGACTATGATAATAGCTGTGGTTAGGTTTTTGCATTTATGTGAATTCTATAAATAAGTGGTTTAAGTGTTTCTAATCTGGGTTTGTAATTGGATTTTGCCAAGTGAGATGAGAATTAATTCCTTTTTTTGTGAAGGTTTTATTTTTAACCTATACAAATAAATAAGATAAATTACTGGAGCAAATCCTCTCACCACCCTGCCTCAAGCCCGTTAGGGTTTGTATTTCCTTAACTCTAGCACCAGACATGTTGATTTGGCACTGTACGGTGGTGTCAGTATCGCGAAAAACCTGTAGGTTTCTCACCCACTAGTCCCCGGGGATCTGTCATACAGGTGGCCAAGACACAGCCATCGCTTTTAAATCCATTTCCTGGGGGTGGATCAATGCAGGAAATCACCTGGATGAGCGGTCTTCGGGGAGTGGAAGTGGGATACCGGACGTCATGAACCGGTATCCCCTTCCCTGTAAAACCTTTTCCTCCATCCTACCAGGTAGGATACTTATGAACTCCACCCCCCCCCACCCAAACCCTCTTTTCCGAAACAAACACTTTCTCATGGACAGCTCACCGCGAGAGGAAACGGAGTAACAGCCGAGTCGTATACCGGACATGTCCCAATATAATGGTCAGGCAATTACTGAATATTACACACACCTAGCCTTCCATCACACTTCCCCACACAAATAAATGGCAGAGCACGAAAGCACACTCTGAGCAAGGCAAAGCACATGAGGAAGCAGCAGTTGCAAGATGGCAGTTTAATACAAGGAGAAATATGGCAAGATTGAAGAGGGTTGTTGCAAGGAGGGAAGTGCCCTTGACCTTTTCAGAGGAAGACAGTTCCTTTCATGAGCCTTCGAGAATAAGAAACACAATACCCCGGAATCAAAGCTGAGGAAACCTGCATTGTGTGTCGCAGGTACCCAGGGCTCTCCTGCGTCGATAGCCAAAATGGGGAGGATTGTTTGCCGTTGTGGTACTGTCCTTGGCTCCTCCAACAAAGCAGCGGCAGTAAAGTCAGCGCAGCCGGCGGGTTGGGGAGACTGATATCAGACCGGTCTGTGTTAAAGCCAATGTGGAAAACTGCAACATTGTATAGAGAAAACTGAAGAGAACAGTGTGTGAAGCGTATGAGACAAGAGACGTGAATATAATTAAACAGCAGATGAGTGACTTAACTTTTGAAGCCAAGACAGATACCGTAAACAGAGTGGTCCGGCACCACGTGGGTGCTCATTCGAAGGTCTATGTTAGGTATCCAAATGAGAGGTGGCAAACGTAAAAAGGAATTATGAAATCAAAGAGGTCCTGCAACAGTTCAAGCCAAACCTTGTGCACATTCGAACGTCTTCAATAGTTCATGCTAACTAAAATTGGTCCGAACCCAGCTGAGGGAGAGCAATTGTATTAAGAAGGGCATCTGAACCCGGCTGAGGGGGTTCCGCTGTGAACCGTAAGTCACCTGAGAAAGAATATCTTATGAACATTGTGAAAGAGGATCTGAGCCTGGAAGAGGAGGATCCAAACTGACGATCATGGTTTTAAAAGGGATCCAAGCCTGGCTGAGGGGATCCGGGGTGAATAGTGAAGCACCTGAATTAAGTACTAGCAAGAGGAAAAGAATATATTGCTTGTTTTGTAGTATCAGATACAAAGAGACTTTGATAGGCAAAGAGACTTGGGTAGAGAAGGCCCTGATGCCAATGATTGAATTGTAACCTCATGCTAAGGATGCCAGAGATTGTGCCATGCTCGAGTGAACCTCCTTGTCCCGTGCTGAAAATGTGGGGAAGGGAGGTCAACGTCCTAAACATCCTGAAATATCATTATGTGAACACGTCTTTCTTTTTCATGAATACCTGCACACTATTTGTATTTATTGGTAAGGATTGGCAATCTTTTTTTTTTTTTTCTTTTTTAATTATAGGCCAGCTTGACAAGACCCCACTAGGATTGCGTTATTATTTGATGGTCGTAGCTTGCTCCCATCTGTAGATTTTGGATTAGATAGGCGTATATCATACCCTTGTTGAAGTTCAATAAACACCCATGTGGTCACTTGTGTCCGTCTTACTGTTGATACATGCCTTCCCTACAGTATATAGCATAATTAGAACTCTTAAACCTGCTGGAATATCACATTTTATTAGTTTATTCCATAAATGGCTACTATTGAATGCAAAGAAAGGTCGGCACAAGCCACATATAAGTAATTTCGAGCCTTTACAGGAACCAGACGCTGTAAAATACTTACAATGAGGTAATTTAATTTAATGTACAATGGAAAAATCAACAAATACCATCAAATCGTTAATCTCAACATTTGGCAATTTCTTTTGCCTAGTTCCAAACAATCAAATCAAAATCCAGCGATTGATTAGTTCCGCTTAACCTGGTCAGCTCAGCAAGGGGTAACATTGTCATATTTGATATCTTGGGAACGTACATTTGTTGTACTGCATTTCTGTTTGTCACTGTGCCCCCCATTCCCCCACCCACCTTCCAGTCATATCCCTGCTCACTACATTTCTCCACTCGCCTGTTCCTGGTGCACTTTGAAGCCAAAAAAACAAACCTAAAACAAACTACACACAGCACAATCCTTCAGGACGATTTCTGAAATCTATTCCATTCCGAAATAGTTTCCATATCTTACAGGGCCAGAGTTGCATATTCCGGTCCTTTTAATCTTTGTATGAAATGTAGTCTGTTTTCAGGGGCTGCTACCATCATGCACTGAACAAGAATCTTGGTACTGATCAGATTACTTCCCCGGAGAATACCAAAAAAACACATCTGCCCTATACAAGTACTTGGATACATTGCTTCCCATCAAACAAAGCAAATGCCAGCTAGTTCATTCTCATGTTCTCATCTGTAACCTTTTTGCTCTGAAAGGATGTTCCAGTCCATTTTGCTTTTGATTTCTTGTTCCAGTTTGGTCCATGGTTGTAACAAAATACCCTGTGTAACTGCTAGACTGCAGCCCGATGCTGCAAGGATCCTGTTCTCATTCCGGATAATTTTTGTTGCATTCCCACTGAAAAACTTGTTTTTCCTGTTTTAGTTTTGTAGCAGTGACTTTTCTTTTCCTGGACGTTACTGTACACCTATTGAATATACTGTTATTTTATTATACATTCTGTTGTATTTCTAGTTTTGGTTTTCGAGTTTGTTCTAGTACTTGGGATGACTATACAGCGACCCCCCCATTTAACCCCATCAAGTTTTTGGACGTTCCCCTTTATGCAGCATCTTCAGCCCAGATTTAGATTCCTTTCTTCCTCAGTCCCAGAATAAATCTGCTTTGTTGTTCCAGTATTGCTTCTCCTGAAAGCATTCCCTATTTTGCGAGACAACACTACAACAAATCTGTTTCAGTGCCTTATCCAATTATTGTCATGGGGAGGGTTGGGTGAAATTCTTGGCAGTGAAGCAGAATTTACCCCAATTTCGTTGCACTGGAGCCGATTTTGGAAACACAATGTGCACTTTCCCTCAGCCTGACGGTCTATTTTGTACACACATTTTGAAGAATTAGAGTGCCAGAACATTGCATGACTCCCCAATTGGGGACAGAATTGGTGAAATGGGCAGATTTTACACAGAACTTGCTAATTTTGCTTTGGGCCAAATTGGAGCTATTTGAACCCACCCCTAGTTAACGTTGCAAGTCAGTTTGTTGGGCACTTCATAGTGACTCTCACACATAATATACTCAAGGCTCCTTTCTACAGACATATGGTGGGTCATTTAGTAGAGTAAAAGTACTGCAATATGACTTTTTAATTGGTCTCTAAATTTCAAGGTCGGTAATTCAGAGAGCAATCAGAGTCATGCTAATTTCAAATATACATCAAACTAATTTCTTCCAGGATAGCCTGCCCAGCATATTATTTCATCATTCACCAACACAACTGCTATTTCTTGACATTTGTTGCTTATTGCCTTCCGATTACGACCTAATGCTAATGGGAAGATCTATGGGCCGGCCCATGGAGAAGTCAGGAGATTCCCTGGTGTGACCTATGCACCATGGGTCTTTTGTCTGGTTAGTCTGGATTTCCTACATTGCTGCACAACACTAGTGTGTAGCCCCTTACCCAAATAGGGCCGGCCTTGTCCCTTGGATATACCAAAACAGAAAAATCCCCCTCACACACCATACACGTTTAAATAGGTTTACGTGTAAATATATTGCGTTTTACTAAATGTACCTTTGACGAGGGGGTTGCCATCATTAGATTTAGAGGAGCCCTTGGAATATTGGAGGGCACAATGGGATGGGATATGCGTCATAATCTGTGCTTGGGGTCTGATTATGGCTGTCTTGTTATGAGCGTGTTGTCACTGTGCAACCTGGGAGGTGCCTGGGGATTGTAAGAATGGCAGTTGGTGCCGCTGCTCTGGATGGGAAAGGATGTCCCAGTATTTTTCTCTACATGTTTTCTTGGATGTAGCAATAAACTCACATTCATATAATTTACCTGGCACAGGTACTTCAGTTATATCACTGGCGACGAGGATGGGATCTCTGCCGGGAAGGGGCAGATGTTGAGAAGTACCGCCTTCCACTGGTGACATTCTTTTGCCTGATCCTGCTAGCCTCCAGTAGTGGGTGCGGAGTAGTCTGCAAGACGGGCGGTCGAAGGAGCAGCACAGAGGTGTGGCATCAAGGTCCAGGAAAAAGGGCCCTGGTGTAGGGTCAGGATGACAAGTCCAGTGATCTGTGCATGACCTTCACAGGGTGACAGGAGGTTGCCGCGGCCAGGCAGAGTGGACAGGGGTGCAAAAGACTGTCGGGTGGCAGAGGACTGACCTTGTTGCGGTCGGCGTGCGATCAGCGTGGGGTTTGGTGTTCACGCTGGAGGGAAGCTGCGCGTCAAAGCCAGGCGCCAGTGGTCGAGGAGTGGACCAGTGTGTAGTCTGCCGGCCAGCAGGGTGTCCTATGTTGTAGCTGTCATGACCGAGGTGCAGCTCTTACGAAGTTTATGGCTGCGGGAGAGCAGCAGTGTTTACCTCTCAGCGTCGAGGGAGAGAATGATGACGTCGACTGATGGTGGGTGTGTGCTCCAACGTAAACAGGTGGAACGCGACGTTGGATGTAAAGGCGACGTTCAGTCGGAATGCACCGCGGGCAACGTAGGCGCGTGCCCACAGATTTTTCTAGTATCTCCAGGGGAGCCGGGGTCACCCATTGGTGTGGCGCAGCCTGTTGCAGGTGCGGCGGGCATGAGATAAGACGCGCGGGTGACCAAGGACGTTTGGAAAAAGTTTGGTACGTTGTTGGACTTACAATGGTGTGGTTTGGAGCCCAGTACAGGAATGTATAGTTTGCGTGATGGTGTCAATGGATGGAACAATGAAGAGTGGAGCAGAGTACCGTGACTATGTGCTAATAACGCGAACGACGGCTCCAGTGGGTTCAGGAACATGTGCCGTGCGGTTGCGCAAATCTTGAGGGAGTTGGATCCAGACCTATGGGCTCTATTCATGAGGATGAAGGCACTCAGGAAATCGGAGGACTAATTGGGGTAGGTGCTGGTTGAGGCGTGTTCTCTTTTGCTGTTGGCTATATGTAGTGGCTTCCGGAATAAATGCGTATATTGGGTTGGTACTGGGGCATGTTAGTTTGTTTAAGGCCTGTGATGATGTATTGTAGACTGTTGTCTTCATGCGGTGGCCAGTTCCGTTTAGGACTCCTTGCTGGGGTGATTGGTGGACAGGTGGGTGCGGGGTTGTGGATTTGCAGTGTATATATGTTATTTTCTTTTGCAGGGAGGGTGGTCTTGACATTTTCTGCAAGGTTGACTGTTTTTCTTCTCCTGCATCGTGGACTTGGGGGTGTGGGGTGCAGCGCTGGACTGTAGCGCAATTGATATTTGGTTAGGGGTATACCTATTTGCATCTCATTATGGGACCCAATTTCTATTTTGTTTTATCTGTTTGTGTGTGTTATGTTTGTTCGTAGGGGAGATTTCCCCAGGTAATCTCTGGGGTTGCCGGGTGGGCTCTGGAGGGATGTGGGGGGGGCAGTGATGCCTATTTTAGGTTGACAGTGAGGTGCTGTCTGTTTATGTTATTGTTAGGTGCTTCCTAGTTAATTTGTGGGCAGTGAGGTGCTGTTTGGGGGCAGTGAGGTGCCGTTTGTTTTTGCAGTTAAGGGGTGGTGAGGTGCTGTCAATTTGTAGGTTAAGTGGCAGTGAGGTGCTGTCTAGGTTAAGGGGCAGTTTGGTGCTGGCTAGGTAGGTTGTGGGGATAGTGTGTTGATGTCGGACGGTAGGTAGGGAGTGAGTTTTGTTTTGAGTTTCTGGGCCATTGGTTTGGAGATCTTAAGTTGTACGTAGCCATGGTGGCCACATGTCTGTGTGGGGCTGAAGAGCTCAATGGGTTAGTTTTGCGGTTGTGGTTTGCTGGGTCTCCATCGGGGAAGGATCTGTTGTATTGTTTCTTCCATTTATATTGTTGTTGATCAGCGGGTTTTCTAGCTGGTGTGGGCGTTCAGACTTTGGGGATGGCCTGTGGTTTTGTTTTAGTTCATCTTGCGATTTCCGTTTAAGATCTTTGTGAGAATTTTGTTTCAGTGGTAGTTATCTCTGAGGTTGTGTGAGCCGCGGATTTCTCTTTTGACAATTGGGTGTTCTTCCATCTTTGTGGGTTGGTGCGCAGTGTTGCAATCAAGGTGTTGTGTTCTAGCTTATGCTGTGTTAGTTGGGGTAAGGTGGGATGTGAGCCTTAATTTTGCTTGCAGTTTGGTTATGAGGCTTAACGTGCTGAGTGGGTTGTTTGTGGCTTGTTTAAGTGGTCCTGGGTTGTTCAATGGTTGTGTCAGTGGTAAGGAGGGAGATGTGTAAAATAATCTGGGTTTGGGCCCGATTATGCGCTATATGGTTGTGTCAGTGGTAAGGAGGGAGAGGTGTCATGATCTGGGTTTGGGCCCGATTATGGGCTTTATGGTTGTGTCAGTGGTAAGGAGGGAGAGGTGTCATGATCTGGGTTTGGGCCGATTATGGGCTTTATGGTTGTGTCAGTGGTAAGGAGGGAGAGGTGTCATAATCTGTGCTTGGGGCCTGATTATAGCTATGTCTTTTTATGAGGGTGTAATGTCACTGTGGAACCTGGGAGGTACCTGGGGATTCTAAGAATGGCAGTTGGTTCTGCTGCTCTGGATGGGAAAGGATGTCCCGGTATTTTTCGCTACATGTTATCTTGGATGTAGCAATAAACTCATGTTCCTATAACTTACCTGGCGCAGGTACTTCAGTCATATCGATATGGCCCCCAAGGGGCTGTTGAGTGAAGCCAGCCATTGTTGGCAGGAAAACAATAAATCGTGTTGGAGAGAGTCTAGTTTATGACTGAGGGGAAAAGGGGGGTGGGGGTGGGGATGGGCAAGAGGGGGGCAACTAAAGTGCCCGCCACTCTTGGCCATGGAGGGGAGGCCTTTCTGAGATGCAAGGAAAGTTTGCCGCTGGGAGTTGCAGTCCCGGGCCACATACACCAAGGGCACACCGTGAGCAGGAATGCAGGGAGTGGCGTTGGCGGGCTGACCGGCAGTGAATAGAGGGGCCCAGGAAAGGAGCAGTTAGGTTTCAGGCAACTACCTCGCACTTCGGTTTGGTGCAGAGAGGAGCAGAGGCAGTGTATCGGGCTGTAGTGAGGGCCTGCCTGTGAACAGCTCAAGACCCCCTGGCTAGCAAAATCCAGCACCAGCAGGATCCACCAGCACTGATGCATATAAATATTTGGGCATGGCGGGGGCAGTCTACTCAGCAGCGCCACAATGCAGTTTTTTGGCCCACGATTGCTGCAGGCCAGGGCCATGTAGACATTGGGCAGCACGGCTGGAGACTAGTCCAGAGTCCAGAACAGCAAGAACGTGGCTGAGCGGTGCCTGTGTATGGAGTACCCACCCAGGGAGGATGCAGCCTAGCAAATGGCATGGTAGAACTGCAGGGTGCCCAGTCAACAGTGGCACACAACCTAGTGATGCACAATGGTGTTCCCCGCACCCACGAGGAAAAGTGGTAAAGCTGGAGTGGGGGAAGACCCACCTGCCAGAGCGCAGTACAAGCATAGAGCTATGATGGGGTGGGCCCATCACTGACCCTACATGGAGAGGAAGTGGTTGTGGAGATGGACAATGGAACTACAAGTAGGTACTGAAAAGGTAAATGCAGCAGCCTATAAAGTGTCAGTAAAACCAATTGCTAGAACGTTTGAATGTTAGTTGCCATTAAGTTCGTATGTGCTTTTTATGACTTACTATGACAGACATGTATGGGCCATGTACACGTGCTGTAAACGGTGGGAAGCTGCAGGTTGTATCCACTTCCCAACTGGTCAGAGAGTGCAGATCCCCCTAGAAGCTATGCCCTTCCGGCCAACCTCGCAGTGCAGTAATTTAAGAATTCATTAGTCCACTAACTTAGGCGAACAGCCGGGATGAATGCCGCTCTGAACAAGCACAATAAGAAATCTCTTATCTTCGGGCACCGCCCTCACCCCAGAGTTTACCCAAAAGGATGGAACTCAACGATAATGAGTAGAAAATTAATGTGAACTGATGGAGGGACCAATACTCGATCCAGACCTTTAGGTTGCCTTTTTACTTGGGCATAAAAAACACAGGGAGGCAGCAGGAGAAAGAGTGGCCGATAAGTCATTTTGAGAGAGGGGTCAATGTATTCCTACAAAAACGTATCTTCAACAGTGTCAGGGAATACATCTTCACACTGGAAATTAGGCAATTGTATGGTCGATGGTTTCTTTTTTGTCAAAAAGGTAAATGAAATCTCAGTGCTCCAAAGGGATTTCAGGGGAATAGCCCCGACAAGATGCTTGACGGGAGTGACAAGGCCAACCCTCTGTGTCCAGAGTGCATCATACAATGAGAGAAGAGGAATACCACCTCACCGGATTGCAAGTCAATTTGCATCTTATGCAGATGAGGCATACTGATGAGAACACCAAAAAATTGGGCTGCAACTAGATCAAAAGGCAGTCTCTCCTTGTACCATGGTCATTTCAATCTGCTCAATCGTGGGCCCTGAACAAAGGTCTGTTCCATCAACAGTGTATTTGTGATGAATAGGCAACCAATGTGCTCTTACAAAGGAGATCTCAATAAAATTGCCAGAACCCCCATAATTTAGTAGTAGCACTTTAGTAGTGATTGAGGCCCCAGTGGAGATGGTAAGGGTCACAGCGAGATACACAATATTGTGCGGCTGGAGACATTAGCCATGGACCTAGACCATCCCCTCCAAGATGGCGGTTCTTTTAGCAGGCGATTCCTCACTGACACTAATGTGCCGTATCCATGGCTACAAACTGTTTGTAGCGATTGCTTCACATCAAACGAGCCGAGCGCACTAAAGGAGTCAGACGAGTGCAATGGCAGGGTAAGCATTTACACACACTATTTCAATTTTAACCAGATTTACAGTACGCTCAGTAGACTATCAAGGTACTAATCACACCCAGTGGTCTCGTGACTAGCACAGCTAGCCACATTAAAAACCCACAGTACCAGGATATGCACCGGCCATCAAAAATCATTTTTCCTTTGGCAGGTTCCTCTAAAACCAGCAGGGAGCCACATGAGGTACCCAACCATGAGTACATGACCAGACCACTGGCAAAGAACAGAGCAGTTACAAAATAAACAGCACATTGCCCATAGAGCACTGGTAAGAAACACGAAAATAGAGACAGAGTTTTTGTGAATATTCACAAAAATGTGTGTCTTTTAAAAAATAGTCCCAACACTAACTAATGGTGATATAGGACTCTGTTTCCTATGACTACTTCCTGCTTCACCATGAAGAGCACTTTTATATTGCACTTATTTACATGCATTCAAAGTAAGACTAGCATTTGTATACAAGACTCTAAAACGATGTTTAGATCTCACCAATAGGGCACCATTTGTGCGTCTATTTTTTACTGTGTCCCTTACAGATTGTGCTACACCCAAAGCATGAAGCTACCTAACCGATGGGAAAGCAGCATGGCAGATAAAAGACGTTCATAATTCTTACCTTAACCTACCATCCTGATGAAGGTGGTATAATCAAAAAATTCGACTGAAACAGGTAGACTACATGAATGGATACGTGAAGGTTACAAACATGCACCAGATTACATAACCGAGCAAATAGATTTACAAGTGAAGGCTCTCCCCCACTTGCATCTCTTCTGTTGTCAACGATTATTTTCTTTAATGTAATTTTCTTTCTTTCAGTACGAACTAAAATGAATCGTGTTCTTTAACAATTAATGATACAACAGCAATGAATAAAGAATAATAGACCATTTCTGAAGCAATACAATGTTAGAAGTAGTTTAGATAGGGATAACCTCAACCTGTCTTTCACATAGATAAGCGGCCCATCACCCTTCTCGTGTGGCCGGAAAAGCCAGACGCTGCCTATCAGGACCCTGGGGTGGTGTACTGAGGGAGGATCACATGGGGAGTTGGGCTGGGGGGGACAGGCCATGAAGACGGGGAAACCCCCCTGTTTAACTTTACCCGTAATCCCACACTTTTGATGGCTATTTGCCAAACAGCAGGAGTTAGAAAATCAAATTTTATTGTGAAGGACTACAAATCCCATGATCCCCAAATTACTGGGACAAGGAAGAGCACTGAAGAGTTATGCTGTAGCAGTAGTCAGGCAATTAAGCCCACAAAACCACACTACAAGGAACCGGGGAGGCATAAAAGGCCCCCTCAGGTGCAGAAAATTGGAAGGAGCTTGGAACTGTGACTGGAGTTTGTGCAGTAGTAGCAGAGGCAGATAGAAGGCACAGTGTTGGCAAACCAAGCAGACATGGGAGAAACCAAAGGGGAACCAAAGGGACCGTGGCTGCAGTAGATTCCACCTGCTTGTCTGAGAGGATCCCGTTTCCACAAACTCTGAGGTGAAGAGGCTGCGCAGTGGAAGGTGTGCAGGAAGGCTGCCTTTCCCCCCATGTGAGCCTGATTGCAGTGGTTGCCTCACAGGAAACGTGTCAGAAACCAAGGCAAGGAGCTGTTGTCAAGCCATGGGTCTCGGAAGCGAAAGGGGCTCCTTCGAGTAGCCGAGCTGGAGACAACTTCAGCGAGGAAGGATGCGGGTCCCCAGTGAGTCAGAAGCAGAGGTTGTGCAGCGCATGGAAAAGAAGATCACAGAAGCCGGTGAATTTAACCTGGTGTTCAGATTCTTTGCGCAAGCACTACAGACTACAGTATACACCTTAATGTTCACTTGCATAGAAGCAGAAGCAAGCTGAAGTTATTGGTTGCGTTCCGGACAAGGGGACAATAGAAAGTAGCACGTGTGTGAGCAGAAATATTTTTTTTACTCGCGTGAAAGCAAACGCTGCTGAAAGCCATTGTTAAATCCTTAATATGTATTAAGAAGTGGTTGCGTGTGCCTAATTGTGGTTTTCGCAAGGAAAACTGAACTCTACCTCATTCATGCGAAAGAAGTAAAGTGATTAAACTCTGTATCTGCAGTAGGAGTGCATGCATTGCCCAAGCCTAGGGTAATTCCTCCATTAAGATGAAAAGCAGGCTTTTTCAAAGCTAGAGAGCAATACTGTGAGCCCAACAGAGGTTTAACCTTGCCTAACATACAAGTGCGCGAGTATTACCTGAATCCAAGAGAGTGGCACCAAGGCTTCTGTATAATTACTTTGGTTAACAGTTGGGAGAGAGGTGAAAGCACAGTTGCGGAGGTGAAACCTTGCTGCTCCTAAAGATTACTTGAAGTTGACACAACCTGAATTGCCAAGGACTAGCAGAGAAGAGAAGTGGGTCTCATAGGCAAACTAAGGTTATTGTGGCAGAGACAGGAGACAAAGAGGGTCCGCCTTTTGAAGAGATATTCAGAGGAGTACCTTACCTATTTGAAGGGGTTGAAGTACCTTAAAGTGAATCTTGTAGGAACCTGTCTTGAGACTGAAGCCGTGGTGGTATATCTGATGGTCAGTGGATGCAAGACTTCAGTGGTATAAATGAGGTGGAATGTTAGGGGGCCAAGGTGAATGTCCTCATGGTAACCGTTAGCAGAAGTGAAGTTGTTGAAGTAGAAGCAGCAGAACTGTGAAGTCATCCTGACAAATCTACCTGTTGTGAATCTAAACCTTGATTATAGATACAAGAACTGTTAACTGGTGTTTCACTAACATTTATAGAAGTTGTATTTCTTTGAACTCTGACAAGTCTTCTGTGACAATTGAAAGTGGTGGAAAAGCATTGTGTCTGGGAATAACATCGATACTATCCTGAGGAAGTGGAAAGTCTTCACCAAGAAGAAACACATTGTTGTTGGAACTGTGGTTAAAAAAGCTTTACCTTAATACTGAAACTCGAAGAACTGAATTGACACTTTGCTACCTATGTGGATTTCCTGGTTTCTTTTGATGAACTTTGTTATCTTGGGAGTCCGCCCAGGTTACTAAAAAGAGTTCATCCCAAAACTGATCATATATATTTATGTTATCTGAATTACCATAGTATTTTATGTTGTGTATTTAATATTATCTGAGCGCCAGACATCCTGTGTAGTGGTTCCCTTTAGTTTTGTTATGCAGGGAAATCCTCAGCAGAGTAAGGATGGAGAGGCAATTAATAGATCATTTATACTTTAATAAAATGGCACATTTCGAACAAACAATTCTGTCTCGCATTGCTGACCCCTCACAAGACAAATCAGTATTGCGTCTGTGCTCCCTTTCCTTAGCAGACAGTGGGCCACAAACACTGCCTATCTGTATGGGTTTCGCGGATATCTAAGCTGCCCTGTCAGTTCGCTCTCGGCTGCCAAATAGACTTTCTAGTGTTCGGTATCTCAGGTGAGCATCAAGCTGTAATACTACCAAGTCAGAACATGTACTTGTTATGGTGGTTACCCTGCAACGCCCTTCGTTGTATTGTTCAGCCAGCAATAGAAAGCCACTGCCTTCTCCTGTTCTAGCCAGAACTCAGAAGCAAATTGAATGAACCGCATAGCGACTAGTTACTATCCTGGGCCAGGTCTAGTAGTTAGAGGTCATGGGCTTCTTTTTTGTGTAGGGTGTCAAACACCCTGCCCATTTCTCTCATCAGGGAGTTAAAGTCATACACGAACAGGTTGTTTGCCTCGAAAAACAGATTGGTCCATGAAACCGCAAGGCTTCCCCAGATGCGCAAGAACAAATCCTGCCTTGGTTACAGAGTCCGGGAACATCTTGGGCCAGGATAAGAAATGTAGCTTGCACTGATTCATAAACGTTCAATATGTACTCGGATGTCCATGGAATCACTCAGGAGCACCATTGAGACAGAGGCTGCAGGTATTGTCAGCATCCAGAGGAACGCTGGCAATTAGAAGTGGGGCAAGGTGGCATAGACAAACCTGCTGCAACCACCATTTGCTCTGGAGGCAGCATGCTCCAGCTGCTCTGACTGGCACAAAGCCTCCGATTCATAGAGGTGAAGTGGGAGAATGGAACAAAAGGCTCCCACCAATCCCCTCACGCCCCTGGCCTAGAGGATCGCGGCCCAGACACCTGCCACGAGAGGAGTTTGCCTATCTACCAGATGACCAAATACCTTGGTACAGGAACATACGGATGTGTCCACCAGCCTGCCCACCAGCCTGCCCTGCTCATGCCGACGCCTGCGGCATGGATGAACTCGACTGAACCATTCAACAGTAAATGAACACATCGTTAGAGATGCCATGACGACCTAGCCAACGGTCAGCACACCCGTGCAAATATGCACACTGGACACTCCCACACCAATCCACACAAAGAACATATTCAGTGCTATGACGTAGGTGATGGGCACACCCACTGACGCGCATCTTTATTATTTTTCACATAGGTTTTTTCAAAATGCAGAAACGCAAGACGCACAACAAACTCATCTAAAATGCTTACTGACGCTTCTCCTACCCCATGCATTGCAATGAGAAATATAATGAAGACATGATACTGGGGATAAAGCAATATGATACCATAACCTAAAGCGCCGTGCATCAAACGTCCCCACCTATGCACCAGGCCCAAGTAGGCCGCAAGCAAGAGCCTCCATGAACATTGAACGAGCAAGAGTACAATTGCTGACCCTGCAGAATGCGCCCGGCAAGAGCAGACAGTCAAGGGCACAATGTTGCAAACTAGCATGCCACAAGCCGAAGCCAAGGCCACACCTGCAAACTAAGCCAGGCACACAGTGGAAGATGCAATATTAAATGTGCAGAATTCTGCCTCAACCACGGTCTCTCCTCACGTGACCAAGCCGAACCTGACAGGGTGCCAGGCCCAGGAGGAGGGAGGCGCCTGGATCCCACGTTTTGAGACACAGGCAGCAACAATTAAGCGACTCAATGGACATCTGCGGCAGTGGGAGTAGTCTGCCCTCCAGCATATGAACAAATCCTTGCATTGTCTGCACATACCCATAGTTATACATTGTTGCAAATGACAGGTGCACCGCGAGCTGGGAACAGCGATGGTCCCAGACTGGGGGGCTCGCGAGTGGACCAATCAGAACATGGGGCTCTTATCACTGACGCCATTAACATTAGCCAATCCTCAGGGGTCTTCATGTAACAATTTTCATGTATCTAATTGAAGGGACAACCCAAGTATACCACCTGACTGACCCTCAACCACTAACAGCGTTCTCTATACGTATGCTATACTAACCCTACCACTCGAGGAACCAATCCAGAGTGGCGATAGGTTTTTTGCTAACTTTCCCAGGTGACGCAAGTAGCGCGTCATACTAAGGTAAAAAGGGCCTGCGAGCCCCACGGAGAGGAAGAGTGTGTCAGGACGGACGCGTACGATCCTTAACCCATCCCTGCCGTTTCGTTTAATAAACAGCAGAATCACCTTGCTTCTTGCGTGTGCCTGATACTCATTTTTGGGATACTCGGGAGGAGTTGGGGCCTCCCTGCCCGGAGGTCCGCGGACGGCCCAGCCGGCCCCGGGAGAATTTCCCCCCGACAGAGGTATGAGCAGCTCTCGTGTCAGCTTGCAGAGAAGCGATTGCATGAATTAAAGCAGATACGGGATGGATCCGGATTCCATTATACACCAGTGAGAGTAGGAATGCCTTCTGTCCGCAGCCCAAATGATCAAACAGTACAAATGCAGATCCCCAGAGAGAGTACGACCTTCCTCCCAACCTTGTAGTGCAGTAAGTGAAGAATTCACTGCATCATGAACGTAAGCTTAAGGTCGAAGGGATGCCACAAGGCTCTCTCACAGGCTGCATGGAGAAAACCGGAGCCTTGAGCACAAGCACAATAAGAAAATCGCTTGCCTTTGGGAACTGTTCTCCCTCACCTTGAGGATCATCTGCTTAGTTGAATAAGGGTGCAGGTCCACCTACGCATCTTACTTGCGATACAACTGAAAAGACACAAAAAGTAGCAGCTTACTGTTCCAATCAAACCAACGCCATTGGGTAACACAATCCAGTTCAAGCGGAAAGCCAAGTTCAAATACTAAAAGTCCAATTCCAAAATATGCTCCAGCAGAATCAGACCCACAAATACAATTCAGGTTAACAGTCTGAGGTTGAGAATCCAAACAAGCAGGAGTCCAATGTTTCAAGCGGAACAGAGTTCCAGGCGCAACCAGGTGGTCGGAGGACGACAAGGAGCAAGTTCAAATGACGGGAAGAATCTGGAATCCAAAATGAAGGCGGTCCAGAGGAGAAAAACAATGAGGAGAGCAAAAAGGGAAACTGCGGAAAGTAATGTAGCTGAAGTTATGCTGAACACCTGTTGTGAAGTGATGTTCAGCGTTCGCCTCCATTACTTAGTTTCCATATCGGGTCAACAGAACGTACCATTGGTTTTGCGTAACTGACGCTAGACCTGCTGGAAATTGTAACTCTGGCAGCCACCAGCCTCCCGCAAAAGCCAGGGAAGCCTACATCTTCCTCCCGTAAGAGGGTGGGCCCTGGCCCATCAGAAGCTGTAGACCTGTGATACTGGGACTGCACTTCGACTTGTCTGTCGAGTTCCAATTACCGCAAAACAGGAAAAAGCAGTTCATGGACAAGTCTAGCTGCTGAATAGAAGTATGCCCATTGCAGAAGGTCTGCAATGCAGAAGGAGAAGTACTCCAAACCCCGGGCCAGACCCAGTGCTGTCTCTAACCCCAAAAAGGTAACCAAGAAATGTGCCACACTACTGATCAAATGTTTGTTTCCAAATGGCTCGCTACAATCTTGTTGGATGGGAATGTCACCGACATAGAAGGTTGCCAAATTGCTTTCTTTTTTTGTCATTTGTTCCAGGAAGCGTTATTAGTGTAAAGCCCAGGGACTTTCTACTCTGGCCCATTACCTAGCCATTGCCACAGGGATGTGGGCAAGGAGCAGGGGGGAGGGGAGGTGGAGGGGGAAGGCTACTACCTCCACTCCCAAACCAGCTTTGGAAGAAAGGAAGTGTAAGGCAACCTGCAGTGTAAGGAACAGGTTACTTACCTGTAACTGTTGTTCTCCAGCATGGGTCTGGCATGGATTCACATGCTCATGAATATTCCCCGTCGTCAGGCTGGGAATCCTCGGTAAAGAAAAAATCAGTATCAGTTTCGTTTCCGATCTGTCTTTCGTAGTAGTAACCAATCACTGATCTCTGCGTCATACTGAAAACAGCCAATGACTGCCCTCTACCTAAGCCCCGCCTCTGGCAGCCATCTTCAGATTTGGTAGCACGTGAAGTGGCAGTATGACCAAGTGAAGAGCCGCAGAGGGGTAGGCGGGAGGGTTCGCATGTGAATCCATGCCAGACCCATGCTGGAGAACAACAGTTACAGGTAAGTAACTTGTTCCTTCTCCAGCATGGGGTCTGGCATAGATTCACATGCTCATGAATAAAGAATACATAGCAGTACACACATGCACAACCACGGGAGGTGGCAAAGGCTCAACATTAAGCATTACATCAAACTCAACATTAAGCAATTATTACCTCCTCACCAGGCTCACCTTAGGCGAACAGGTTACGCAGCACTGCTTGGCCGACCCTGGACTCCTCCCTGGAATCCCGATCGACGCAGTAGAATTTCGTGAAGGTGTGCGTCGACCTCCACGTAGCAGCCCTGCAGATGTCCAGCAAGGGCACACCAGATAGGAACGCCGTGGTAGCTGCGATCGCTCTGGTGGAATAGGCTCTCGGACGGCCAGGCAGCGGTCGGTTTGCTAACCGATGACAGTACATGATACAGCCGGAGAGCCATCTGGAAATGAAAGCCTTCGAGAGACCCTTCCCCTGATTGACAGGTCCAAAGTTCACAAAGAGTTGTGACGTCTTCCGAAAACACTTTGTGCGGTCCACGTAGAACGTCAGCGCTCTAGCCACATCCAGCGAGTGCAAAGTCCTTTCAGCCGGCGACGAAGGCGACGGGAAGAAAACAGGCAACACCAAGGGTTCGTTGAGGTGGAAGTCCGACGGCACCTTGGGCATGAAGGAGGGGTGCGTCCGGAGCACTACCCTCGTGTCGTGAAAGTCAAGTACGGGGCCTTGCAGGAAAGGGCCTGGATCTCTCCCACCCGTCGTGCGGAGGTGATGGCCACAAGAAACGCCGTTTTCCACGACAAGAACTTCAACGGAGCCGAGTGCAGAGGCTCGAACGGAGGTCCCATAAGCTTGGTCAGCACCACGTTGAGCTCCCACGCCGGGGCCGGAGCCTTCACCGGCGGGAACGATCTGAACAGTCCCTTCATGAACTCTTTCACCAGACGATGAGACCACAAAGACGTCCGGCCCCTGGTTCTGGTGTATCGGGAGATCGCAGCAAGATGAATCTTGATGGACACGTGCGCCAGTCCAGCTTTGGCCAGCGTCAGTAGGTACGGCAGTACTTGGGGAGCCGTAATCCGTAGAGGGTTAATCTTCTGTGCGTGGCACCAGACAGAGAACCACTTTCATTTGTGTCCGTAGCATTTAAGAGTTGAGGACGCCCTGGCCTTTGCAAGAACCTCTCTGCAGTCGGCCGGTATGTCGTATCCTCCAAACTCTAACGCTGCAGGAGCCAGGCCTGCAAGTTCAGCGACTTCGGGTCGTGATGGAGGATGGCGCCTCCTTCCCTGGAGAGAAGATCCCCGTCCACTGGCAGCTTGATTGACGGAGACGCTGACAAGTCCAGAAGGTCCGGGAACCATATCTGCCTCGGCCACGCAGGTGCGACGAGGATCATCCTGCACCGTGACCTCTTGAGCTGGTTGATGAGCCGGATCAGCAATGGCAATGGAGGGAACGCGTATAGAAACAGGCCCTCCCAGGGGAACGAGAAAGCATCGCCCATGCTCCTCGGCTGGGGAAACCTGCTGGCGAACCTCCGGCACTTGGAGTTCGTCGCCGTCGCGAACAGATCGATCTGGGGTGTGCCCCACCGTCGGAAGAGGCGGTCCACTAGATCCTGTCGTGGCACGAGCGCAGCTCCCTGCTGAGTGAGTCGGCGATGGTGTTTTTTATCCCTGCCAGATGAAACGGCACCAGAAACATCCCTTGGGCGACGGCCCAATGCCACAGATCCTGCGCCTCCCTGGACAGGGCTGGGGACCTGGTTCCGCCCTGTTTCCTGATGTAGAACATGGTGGTGGTGTTGTCGGTGAAGATCCTCACCACCTTGCCCTTGAGGGACGGAAGAAAGGACCTGAGGGCCCAAAACACTGCGCGGAGCTCCAGGACGTTGATATGGAGGGACTTCTCCGTCGGGAGCCAAAGGCCTCTCGCGTGCAGATTTTCGTTGTGCGCTCCCCACCCTTCCAGGGAGGCATCCGTGGTCACTGTCTCCTGGTGGCCGGGGGTCTGGAAGTCCATGCCCGCCGTCAGATGCGCGCGGGAGGCCCACCACCGGATCGCTCGTCGGAAACTCTTGTCGAGTGTGATCCTCTCCTCGAAGCTGCCCGTCGTCTGGATCCAGCGCGCGTCCAGGAACTCCTGCAACGGGCGCATCCGGAGGCTGCACAGGCGGATGAGGTAAATGCAAGAAGACATCATTCCGAGGAGGGACTTGATGGACCTCACTCTGGCCGCGTCCATCAACCAGCATCCGCTGCACCTTGCCCAAGATGGCCCTCGTCCCTTCCTCCGACGGAGAGGCCAGAAGCGACACTGTGTCGAGCTTCGCTCCCAGAAAAAGTGCGTCTTGCGCGGGCACCAGGTGGGACTTGGCGTAGTTTATGGAGAATCCCAGGTCCGTGAGAAGTTGGGCGGTCCTTGCCGTGTGCTCCACGGCGAGCTCCTTCGTCTTCGCTCAGATGAGCCAGTCGTCCAGGTAGGGGTAGACGTGGATCCCCTCTCGGCGCAGCTGCGCCGCCACCGGTGCGAGGCACTTGGTGAACACCCTGGGTGCCGACCTCAGCCCGAAGGGAAGGGCTCTGAACTGATAGTGATGTCCTTGGACCACGAACCTGAGAAACTTTCGGTGTCCCTTTAGGATGGGAATATGGAAGTAGGCATCCTCCAAATCCAACGACGACAGGAAATCGCCCTCCTCCAGCTGACCCAGGACGTGTTGGAGGGTGACCATCCGGAAATTCTGTGCCTTGATGAATTTATTCAGTCGTCGTAGGTCCAGGATGGGACGCCATCCTCCCGTCTTCTTCTTCACGAGGAAGTATCTTGAGTAAACTCCGGAGCCCCGAAGCCTCTTTGGGACGAGCTTGATGGCGCCCTTCTTGAGCATCGCCTTTACCTCCAAGAGAAGTTGAGGGACGTGATGTTCTTTCCTGGCCAGAGGGGGGACGCGCGGGCACCTCTTTAGAAACGCGAGCGCGTGACCCTGGGCTAGGGCATCCAGCACCCAACGGTCGGTGGAGATGGACTCCCACACGCTGACGAAGCTCGCCAGCCGGCCTCCCACCGGGGTGCTTCGGTGGGGGCCCTACCGCACGGCCGGTTCAGTCCTGCTTGGACGAGGCTTTGCCGCCTTGTCCTCCTTGGCGACGACGGCGGGGTCCGCCTGACTTGCCTCGTCCCCTGTAAGCTTCTCGCGACGACGAACGGGCCGCTTGACGGTAGGTGGAAAATCCGCCGCCGGAACCTTTGGAGGCACCGTTTGCCTCCGCCGCTCCGAAAGGGCGGCCGCCGTTGCTGGAGAACCCCAAGAGCCCGGGCCGTCTCCGTGTCTGCCTTGATGGCTTGAAGGGAATCTTCCACCGTTTTCCCAAACAGGTTGTTTCCGTCGAACGGCATGTCCTAAACTCTGGTCTGCACGTCCTGACGGGAGTCAGTAGCCTTGAGCCATCCACGCCACCTAAGGCACACGCCGTTGCCCAACTGGCGAAATCCAGTGTCAGCGATGTCCGTCGCAATCGTAATGGCGTGGTCCGACGCCACCTCTCCTTCCTGCAAGATCTCTAGGGCTCCCGCCCTCTTGTCGTCCGGTAGGAAGTCCAGCAGGGGGGCCAGATTGTACCACAACTCCCTGTCGTAGCGGGCTACGATAGCCAAGGCGTTGGCCGCCTTAATCGTCGTCGCTGCAGACGAGATGACTCTGCGTCCCATCGTATCTAATTTCTTTCCCTCGCCGTCCGGCGGGGAGGTCGACGTAGAGGCCGCACCCCCCCGCTTTCTTCCTGGCCGCCGCGGAGACGACCGAGTCCGGGGTCGGCTGTGCCCGAAGGCACAAGGGGGCCGCGTCCGGGACCCGGTACTTCTTCTCGTACCGATCGCTTCTAGCCGGCGTCGTGGATGGGTTCTTGAGGAGGGCGAGGCCCTCCTCCCAAATATCGTCCAGTAGAGGTACAGAGAGGACCGTCTTCCTCTTGGCCTCGCGCCATTGATAAAGGAAACCTTCCTTCTTCTTCTCTTCCGGGCAGAGCTGGAAAAGCTCGGATGCCCTGGCGATCATGGAGTGAAACGATCCAATCTCGTCGGGCGGGGAGGCCCGGGTGGGAGGTGACGACGGCAGATCCTCGTCGTAAACCTCGTCGTCCGTACCCGTCGCGGCCGTGTCAGACCCCGTATCATCCCCACGAGTCGTGGACGGGGAGGAGGGCTGAACAGGGCGCGATGGCTGAAAAGGAAGTGGAGGATGAATCCTTCTTCTCTTAGGGGGAGGGCTCCCAGAAGGGCCTGGCTCCGGGTCCCCCGTCGGGAGTGGTTCCTCCGCTGGTGGTAACGGCAGTCTCGTCCTTATCTCCGAGCATAAGGATTGTATAGCCAACAAAATGGCCGCCGAGTTGTCTTACAGCACTGGTTGAGGGGAGTCCGACGGGCGGTTAGGGGCCCCGTCGGCACCCTCGACGTTATCGTCGTCTCCTACGTCGGGATCCCTCCCGACGGGCTGGTCTTCTACCACGCCAACGCCGTGGCTTAAGACTTCGATCAGCTCTTCCTCAGAGGTTGAGGCCGAATCCACGACGACCTCCTGCCCCCCCTTTTTCTTCTCTGTCGGAGGTTTCACGGGGGTCCTGTCGATGGGCATAAAAGAGGACTCCCTCCGCGGTGGCAGGAAGACTCTGAGCCCCGAGGTCGCCACCACTGGTGTAGCCTCCACAGGCTGAGCCAGGGCCGCCGCGACTGTCTCGATAGAGGCCTTGGCCGGATGGATTAAGGCTTTCACTACCTTAGGTGCGCTCACCACCTTCTCCTTGGGGGGAGTGTCACTGCCTCGCTCCCCCTCCGATGGGGCCTTCGAGCTCGACCGGGGTCTCTCCAGGAGCTTCGCCGGGTGCTCGGCCTTCCTCTTACCCGAACCAGAGCGTTGGCTCGTGGTTGATGGCGCCGGGGAGGATGCGCCCTGCCTGGCGCCCGTAGAGCCCAACCGTTCGGCGCTCCCGGTGCCAGCGGACTCGCGGTGCTTGGCCTTGTGTTGGACCCCCGTCGCCGGGGCGTCCTCAAAGGTCTTAGAAGACCGCTCGGACTTCTTCTCGCCTGACGGGCTCTTCCCTTCCAGCCAGTTGGCGAGACGTTGATGGCGGTCCTTCATGGTCCGCTCTGACATATTGCCGCAAAACGCACAGTCCTTCTCCACGTGCGTCTTGTCCTCATGTAGGCAGTAAAGACAAAGGGAGTGTTCGTCCTCCTTAAAGACATTCTGAAGCTGGCATCCAGGGCAGACCCTGAACAGCTTTCCGGGCGTCGAGCTTCCCTTCTCCTGGGCCATGTCGGAGATGGGCCTGAGAAACTTCTGGAGTCCTCCAAAAGCGTGGCTCGACGAAATCTTCACCCTTGAGGGGCGTAGACGAATCCGACACGGGTCCCCGTTGATCGGATGAAGAAACGGTGGAGCTTGAGGCTCTTTTGACCGAAAAATAGAAGTTTTTTGAGAAAAAACGTGAAAAAAATAGCACCAACGCTCGAGAGCAATAGCACGAGGATCCCAACACTTGAACGTGCAGTAAAAATCTGAAGATGGCTGCCAGAGGCGGGGCTTAGGTAGAGGGCAGTCATTGGCTGTGGTCAGTATGACGCAGAGATCAGTGATTGGTTACTACTACGAAAGACAGATCAGAAACGAAACTGATACTGATTTTTTCTTTACCGAGGATTCCCAGCCTGACGACGGGGAATATTCATGAGCATGTGAATCCATGCCAGACCCCATGCTGGAGAAGTTGCAAAATAACAGCAGTGTACTGCATCCAGAGTACCGAAGAAAGGACCTTTTGTTGCCCTGCGGAACCGCTCTTAATACAGTATGCACAAAGCTCAACCACGCTAGGCACTTAAGGGTTCCAGTCGACAGCGTATTTGTGCCCCCAGTGGCTGTCGACTCTTCTGTGGGACGGGCATGGCTGAATAGCACTCACAAAACTTTCTTGATGCCTTCATTCGCCATGCATGCCTGTGCCAGAGAGCCAACTTTTTAACCGGGCTGCCTCACCACCACAGTGATCCAGTGTCCACACACCATACCACTGGTACACAAGAAATCCCAGCCATTCCTCAGCAGAACTCGGATTTCTTCATTACACCAGGCAGACCCCAGACACTACTCCTCCCACCCCAGAACACCATCGCAATGAAGTCTGGGATGTATCCTTCCCACTGGGCTGCTCCTGCGACTCCACCGTCCTAGGACATTCACCTCACCAGGTTGCACTCTGAGCACGCATTGGCACCCAGAGACAAAATCGAGATAAGCTGCTTCATTTTACGCAGCCTTCCTAGCCCTGCAGTGCTCCCAAGATAGCAGACACACAGGCAGCACACACTTCCTGCTTGTTCCGACCTTGGTCCTTCAAACTCTGCTTTTTCTTTGCAACCTTCCTCTCCAGAGTTGGGAGAAATCCACTGCCAGGACACTAATGGGTATCCTGTCCATGGTCTCTGGTATCTCACAATTCCATCCGCCACCCATGCAAGGAGAACCAGGGTTTGGCCAGGCTCTGCCCCATTCAATACAACAAGTAACAGATGTGTTCATGTTTATTTCTCCATACATGAAATACATAAAGGACAGTAATTCCATTCTGAATTTACCCCATTCAGGCAAGGGTTAACGAGTGGTGTTCCCTCCCTGACCCAATGGCAATGGACAGCCAAGCCAGCGAGCCAGGGCAAAAAAACACTCAGGGCTACGCATGCACAGTGATGTCAGAAAACAGAACTCTGTGTACCCTACAGAGACTAGGATACACAGTTCTGCTTGCCTTTTGAAAATACGAGGCAGCCCAGCATGAAAGCCCAGGTGCTGGCATGCAATGCCTGCCGCATGGCTGGGAGTAGAATGATGTGGCATGGCCACCATTTGGAGACTTCAAATGTGCCCAGCTCTGCAAGGAAGGGAGCTATCTTGCCAAGGTGGGAGGTTTCCATGTCAGCTGCCCTGGGAGAGTGGGATACTTAAAAGTAAAGCTAGTAGAGTGACTGGTTGGACGTTTGTGAGGCAGGCGAGCAGGATTCCAGGATTTAAAATGATCTAGCGCTTTCAGAGGAAATGGCAATTGCAACACTACGAGGAAACCAGTTAATAAGTGGCGGAGAGTGGCCGTCTTGCTGCTCATTTCCACTCGGAACCTGCCAACACTGCTGATTTCGCCACCTTAAGGCTTGGCAAGGAAGAAGAAAGACGCCAGTTTCGCAGTGCGCGCCCCCGCGCCTTACAAACCAGACTTCAGCCTGCCGGATGTCATCCGATCAAGGAGCGCTCAATACAGCAACCAAAATGCAGAGAGGACTCCGCTGTAACAACTCCGACAATGGACGCAGAAACTCGTGAAGACGAAGATGAAGAAACAACGCTAGCCACGGCCCTTACCTCTGAGGGGACGGCATCAGCGGGCCCTGGAGTGGATGTACTATCAGGCGCACCATCACAGGAGCTGGGCATGGCCCCCAACCTTACAGGATGTGGAGGACTCTGGCGGCTCGCGCCGCTTCGGACCCTGACAAGCTGCCCACCGGTCTCCCCCTTCTCTACCCGGCCGCCGGCTTCCTCCGGAGCGAGGGCCGAACACCTCGAGCTGGAGGGGAGGTGCCGGGGGACGACTGAGGCAGGCGCAGTTAGTCTGGCCAACATGGAAGCCAGCGGCCAACACAACCTCTCTAATAGTGCCCTTCCTGCTCCAGTGAGGGAGCAAGAGCTCCAAAACGAAATAATTGCCAATCCTCCAAGCATACCACTGACGTCCTGCTGCCCGCAGACCTCGGCGCTGGCCAAGCGAGGAAAGAAGGACTCGTCCACGGGCAGGAAAAAAAAAAGTCCCTACTAATCACAGGAAAAAACAGCTGTGCCTTCCTGAGTGGAGACAAGCCAAGAAAACCAAACCATCAGCGCCCCCCAAAACTCGATTAAGATCTCTGCAATAATACACGCTGATCCGGGAAAAAAAGGCTCTGCACCATCACTCTGTGACATACCAATCTCCCCTGAAGACCGAAGCTTTTCAAGATCGCCCTCACCCAACGGGGCAGCCATCCTGCAACAGCAGGACCTAGAGAAAAATCAAAACAAAATCAAACTCACAAAGCAAGAAGCGCGACTGGAACCAGACTGTCTCCCCGACAAAAGGAAAAAAGCGCCGATATAAAGTGAAAGCGAATTCATAAACCAAGAGACCGAGACTGAGTGCTGTACAGAAGCAAGTGACAGCTAAAACTAGCTGGACACAATCGAGCAAAAAGATCTGGAAGCCAGATTCTGGCAAACCCGCAGCTTTAAGTTTTGTGACCGACTTTTTCAATTGACTTACTTCCCTGTCTTCTGGCAGCCGGGACAAACTCATAGACAGAGAAATTCGAGGGGATAAAGGTTTGCCAAGCACCGCACAAGTACAGAAAAACTGACAATATCGCCAAGATTCCACCTAAAACTGCTGCACCATACAACAACCGCCAAGGGATGGAGTCCCCGCCACGAGAAACCGGGGAAGCTGACCGAGTGTCAACATCTCCCCCACATCTGTGTGACCCCACCGGCCACACCCCAGAACACTGATACCATCTTCACCGGACCAAGGGAAAGTCTCAGCGCGGTCAAAAACGCCACCTCAGTCGGAACTACAAAGCACAGAGAAACTGGTTCCATCAGCTCCCCCTGTTCATGAAAGAACAGCTATACCAGAGCTCAAACTCGAACTATACATACCCACAAAGGAGTCCCAAGCACTGGAAAAGGACCCAGAAGGAGAAACCATATCCCCGAACACTCTGCTTCCAAGTTGCCAGGCCTCAAGGGCTAGGGAAAAAAAGTCACTGGCCTTCTAGAGGAAACCATCAGGCTGGTGATCCCAGAGAAACACTAAACAAAAAACTAAGCCTAGACACGAAGAGCGAAGCTCGGCAGACTTCTTCCACGGACTCCCAGTCCGAAAGCTTCTTCCCTATTTCACCTACCAAAAACCACATGCAACCTTTAGGAACACCAAAGGAGACACCCACGAAAAAAATTGATATTCTATTATGTCGGCAGTCACCATCGCCTTGGCACCGTTCACCAAGCTATACAAATCCATAAATGAGAATTTGAAAGACCACACAACCATCCAAGCAATGATGCACACAAAACTAATCTACCTGGAAGGATACATCACTGCACTGGACGAACGATTAAAGATGACCAACACAAACCTGAACCACCCACCTGGAAATATACCTCAACGAGAAGAAGACCGTCATCTCCAATGAACGCCTAACGCCTATGCAAACCCAGGCATTGCTACTAAATCAAACAAAACTAAAATTCTGACTACCACATCCACTGGTGCGGACTCCATTACTCAGAGCCCGGCAGAAATCTGTAGGCCTGAGACCAGTGATGTCATCCTTATCGTCGACGACCACCCCCATAAAAGTGCCCCAAACCGAACAAAGACGGCTAGGACCGAGCTTACTCGATCTTTTCATCAACAAAAGATAGCCAGGTGGGGAATACCAATCCTTCATCCAAGGCTATATACACCTCACGGCCAGAAACAAACTCTCCAAAGCCTAGGGGCCGTACAAACCATCCAGCCAATGATGATCTCCAAACTCAAGTGTCCTCAACTCCCCTAAAACAGAAGACTTCTTAGCCTCCGACCACCTGATGAACATAAGCCAACACATCGAAAACGACTAGGCACTCCCTTCAACGATTCGGAAACAGGAGGAAATCAAAGATCGAAACGCGAACACAACTCAGGCAACACCACCTACAACCCAGAGCACAGGAGAAACTGTGGACTCAGCCTCCCCCTTCCTCACGTTGGAGGAACATAGAACCAAACTACACCAAGAATTTAATAAGAAACCAACTGACCATCTTGTGACTAGACAAGGGTCTTTTCTACCCAGGACAAACTCGTCTCCACCGCCGCACAGGACTCCACAGTCTCGAAAGCGCTCTGATCATATCCAGAAGGTCAGGAAGCCCCGTGGAGAAAATTCACCCAGAAGCAGCAAGCAGACGAGAAAGAACGAAAAGCAGTCCCTCCAGACAAACTCAAACATCAAATCTTCCGTTATAAATCCAGAACAGAGACCTACCACAAGCTGGCAGATAGTACAAAGAAATCCACATGGGCATTAAAACTCAAACAGAGCCTAGAAAACTACGATGAAATCATCCTCAACAGAAGAGGAGTCCTAACCCTATTCAGCCTTATTCCTACCCTTGGACGGATCAAATCAGACGACCTGAAGATCGTGGACTCACGCAACAACCCCCAAAGAGCAAAGACCCACTTACATATTCCATCAACGAGGGTGAAAACCCTAATAAGGCAAGAGACCCACAAGCTCCTAAAACTGGCATAAATACTTACGGAAGAAACAACTAGAAACCAGGCACTACGCTTGCTGGTACACCAGAGCATCCGAAACAGGTCACCATGTTCAAATCCACCCTCTAAATACTCTTGGAGGTATACTCAACGGGACGAAAAAGTGTCCCTCAAGAGAAGCAAAGAAGAATCTCGATCAAAAGAGAAGAAAACCCAAAACTCACTCCACATCGCATACGGAAACCAAAGTGCAACGAACATCACGCATGGTCCACTGTGAAGGACCTACAAACCAAGCTAAACATGAACCAGAGGCCACAAACCACACAGGCCGCCCAACACGAACGCAAATTGACCGAATCTCAGAAACACAAAGTTCCCGTAAGCAGAGAACGGAGACCGTAAGGGCACCAGCAAATTCGGGAGACAAAGGCCAACAAGGCATATGGTCCTGGCTGCCAAAGGCCTTGACACTAAGCCGTAAGAAATAGCAACTCGCAGGTCGGCAATCCGATGAAAGGGACAACTTGTCAGCCAACCCATCTTCAAACGATTTAAAATTATGCTCTTGGAACACGAGAGGTCATCTCCATTTGAGTGCCCAGGGAGATGCAAACCTGGTCTCCTTCGACGTTATCGGTCTCCAAGAAACTTGGCTTTCAGACAAACCAGTCTTTGATGGATATGACCTCGTCTTGGCACCCGCAAGAAAAGGCCCACTAGGTCGCACTTCATCAGGCCTCCTCACGGCATGCCGGAACGGTCAAGGCCTCAGGATAAAAGGAAACCCTCCAGACAAACTTATCAGTGTTGACAGTTCTTAGACTGGGAACGGAAATCGACATCCCCCAACGCAACCTCGCACACACCCATTGTAATTCTTAACACCTACCGGAACCAGCAGTCATAGAAGCGAAAACTTACCTTGACATGCTGGAAAAAGCGATCGACAACATCCAGGTCACTCATCAGGTGGCCTTTTTCATAATTTGCAGTGACTTGAACGTGTCGTGCCAAACGACCTAAGACAAAAAGTGAAAAACTAACAAACCCACAGCAACCGCCCAGAGAGGCCAATTATGGTCTAAGCTAATGTCCACAAGACACATGCTCAACCTCGACCTTGTGTTCGAAAACAAAAACCACCTCTCGACTTTGGAACAGGGAGACTTGCCGGGCAGCATAGATTACATCTACGTATCCTGACCACTCTTACAAATGATCACGTCCTTTGAGGTCCACAGCACGGCAGAAAGTGACCAGAACCAGTTAATAAAAACCTGGTTGAACAGTTCCGAAAAGCCGACAATTAGGCCTCTCCGGGTGGAACCGGACAACCAGGGAAATATTTTAAAACTTACCACGGCCTCAGTTAAATAACTGACCAGGAGATACACAAACAACCGAATTCCCGAACGAAAAACTAAACCGGACTACGTGTCCCTACTTCCACCCTACACCATCAAAGGCACAACGAATCGAAAAACCTCTACTCTCCACCACCATTCATATGATGTGTAGCTAGCAGCTAAAAGGCGAGAACTACGAAAAACAGAGAATGGCCAAGTCCATGACTCCCGAGCAAGCGGAAATAAAAATACTGGCAGCTACAAAAAACTATCGAAATTGCCTGAAAAACCACCGCTTTCAACTATACCAGAGTGACTCTGAAAACATTCTGAAAGCAAGAGACTTCTGGTCACTTCTAAGAACTACAATGCCCACGAGGAAAAACACTTCTGGCAAACCGAAATGGATCAACCACTTTACACTGCCTTTCAATCCTCCACCGCAGCCGAAAACACCACCCAGGGACACTATCCCCCTCGACATGGTTATCTCTCAACGATCACGAAGAGATATTCGACCAACTTAAAAAAACTAAAAAACTCCCGAGGCTGCTGGGCCCGACGGCATAACAAACATGGATCTTAAAAACCATCCAACGGAATGGGCAACGCTCTTAAGAAAAATCTTTACGAGATGCGCGGAACAGAAATCTATCCCACCATCATGGACGGAGGCAATAATTGTGCCAATTTACAAGAAAGGAAACACCAGCGATCCAGCAAACTTCCACCCAATAGCGCTTTTAGACTGTATTGGGAAAGTCTTCGGAGCTCTATTACTGAAAAGATTCCAGGACTGGGCAAAAAGCGCACCATGTAATGACATCTTCCAGTGAGGATTTTTTTAAAACGCAGGCACAACAGCCAACATTCTAGCAATGAGCACTCTAAAAATCAGGTCTTAGAGGGAAGACCAAGAATATTCGTGGCCTTCATAGACTTATCGCAAGTTTTCGACCTGTTCGACAGAACCAGATTCTGGTCGAAACTAGCAGAGTGGAACTGCCCGAATGAGATTCTCTCGCCTACAAAGGCATTACACACTGGCACGACACTCCGAGTGTGTATTACCCCAACAAGGGAGTCTCTCTGCAGAAATCCCCACTGGAAGAGGGGTCAAACAAGGATGTCACCTTGCACCGGCTCTTTTTCTAGCCTATATGGGCAACTACAGGGAAACCGAAGCTTTCACCAGAACCTGGCAGGTGCTAAAATCAGTCGACTCCTGTACGCGGACGACCTTCTCCTTTTCGATCAGACCTCAATAGGTCTCCAGCGGCAGCTCAACAACTTACTCCGCTACACCACAGAAAACAACCTGAAAATCAACAAAGACAAAACAAAAATAATGATTTTGTTAAACGCCCCGAAGAAAACAAAAAAACAAAAAGGTGGCATCTCGAAGAGAGCGAGATCGAAAAAGTAAAAGAGTTTAAATATCTTGGCGTAACCCTCGACAGTTCAAAACAAGAAAGTTTGATGATGGAAAACCTTGAATGCAAAATAAAAAAGCTGGCTGCTCAAGGAAAGGCAATCGACCTGAAATTCGGCCGATTTTCAACCATCCCGGCAATCCAATTTTATAAGATGAAAGTTGTTCCATCAATCACATATGGAGCCGAGGCGATGCCCCCAATACCAAAAAAAGTTTGTACAAGGTTGAAGCCCACTTCTGGAGGACAGTTTTGTCTTTGCCCAAGTCAACATCGATGCCCATAATACGGCGAGAACGCAGTCTTCTGTCCGTATCGGGACCAATAAATGCCAAGTCACGGCTACTATACCGAAAATGCTTAATCCAAAGCAGTCAAACAATATACGCACTGATAGTTTCCTCTTGCATTTCTGTTCCTGTCAAAATGCTATCTGTCTGGAAGAACGATAAGTCCTTATTGAACACTATCGTCTGCAGCGAAGAAGACCTAATCACAAACCCGGTCAGAGTAATCCAAAAGCTCAAAAACCAAGACTAGTCTACAACCTTAAATGCTGCAGCCGCTAACAAACTCAGCAGACCGGTACGCAACTACCTTCTCAGGGCTAGATTGAACTTACTGGAACCAAATGAAATTCTGGCAATACGATGTCTCTTTGCGACGAGCGAGTGCCGCCTATGTGGCACAGGAAAAGAGAATTCGCCATCCATCTGCTCTTGTCTTGCCTAAAAAAACAGACAATTAGATCTGCCTACCTTAAACAATTTCTCTCTGACGGGCAACAGTTGGAAGAAGAACAATGGTGGCACAGAATGATAGGCAGAGGCAAAACTGTCTGGGAAATAGCGCTAGTAAAAATTCTTCAACAAACTCTCGAAATGATACCATGACCCTCAACGCAAAGCAAGCAAATGCGCGACTTCTTCACTTCTTCTGTAAAAATCCTATTTGGATTACGCAAAAAAAAAAAAATAATAATATTAATATTACATTCTTTGATTTCTTTGTACACTACTGGTTTAAGTTGGGTCCTATGCCAGACCTATCACCTAAGGAATAGAGGAATACATTACTAAGGTGCTTAAGATTCACGCACTTCAGTTGGAAGAGCTACCTGTGCCTCTTTGCTTGTGTGAACAATGCTGTGTAGTACAGGGCAGTGTAGAGTTTGCTCAGTCTACGCTGCAGGCGGCCAACGCACGTTAGTGAGACAGAGTAATCCAAGCATTGGGGGACTTTCAGGTAGCTGCCGACAGTGCAGAGTTGTGGGGCTGTGAGTGGGCGTAATAGAGGCAAATGCAAACAAGCAACCAATGACACACTAAAGAACAGAGAGCTCTTTTTGTCAGAGAAATGCACACACACACGCGCTTGGAAGTTTGTGTAGGCCTCCCTGAAATGGAATGGGGTATTTCTAGACATGGGAGTAATGGTCAGTGGGGCACTTGGTCTGGATGTGAAGTGCAAAAAAGTGAACTAGCAGATTCCTGGGAATAGGCACATTAGCGCACCAAGCACCCCTATTCCGGAACCCCCCTGGACACTCTGATGATCCCTGAATGTGTACGAAACGGCCAAAATGTAGGTGGGGTTGCACCAACGTGCCAGCACACACCCCTGGCATAGGAACACCCTCCCACAACATATCAAGTCATAATGTGGGGCCCCGTCTTCGTTTACTCAGAGGCAGGACTTGGAACTCTTGCTGCCACAAACTACAGCCATTGCAGATGCAGGAAGGCAGGTTTCGACTCCCTCACCAAGCAGACGGGTCTCTTTGAATTGCTACTTCCCAAGTCTAGCAGGTCAGGCACATACTGCTCGTTTTGAAACACACTTCCTCGTTAACTTGGTCTGGAAAGGACATTGAGAATTAGGTCGTGTTTACTGAAAACAGGGGCGTTGCTGGGGGGGGGGGCGAAGGGGGCTAGAGCCCCTGATCTTTTGGTTGTAGCCCCTGATAGAATCTCAGGAGCTACAGCCAAAAGACTAGCTAGCCCCCAGTCCCAACAGTTTCAACATCAGCTTAGCCCCGGGTCTTTTCCAGACCTAGCAACTCCCCTGACTGAAAACACACCATCTGTCTCTGCTGTCAGCTATTGCACTGTTGGGCAGAGCTAACTGCGGAAATGGTGGCGGAGGTCACTTGAAGGTTAGAACCAAGACCATCAGAAATGTATAATCTGCCGCCAGTGTCCTCCAACAAGCAACGTCTGTGAATGCGCCGTCTACTTAACCTTAGAAATCAGAAATTCACTTAGTCGCTCACTCAAACTACCTCTGCTGCCGCGTTCCCTTCTTTGAAGCTGCCTCGGTCCTGAATGCTCGCTACATTCTCAAACTAAGAAGGATGCGGTCTGCTTTATTGCCCCCCTCGGTTACCCTGGCCCTCCCCTTCTTGACCCCTCCGCAGTCTGAGCAATGAGTTTGTTATAATGCGTCTTCAATGTTAACAAAAGATATTTTTTAAATTGTATTTATTGTGCACATGTTTAAAGCAAACCTTGCACATGACCAGTCAGCATCCAAACAAATCGATAATACAGGTAAGGTTTGCTTGCATGGTTGAATTCTGCTGCCACTTTTGCTTTCCAGTTCACCCCGGAATGGGAATATATTTTCCCTGTCATTTTCTGTTCTTTGGGCTGCAGATTCCAGCCAGCCTCATAATTCCGTATGGTACATCTCTTCGTCCAGTCCACCTGACCTATTCCACTACCTCTCCCAAATTCCTGTATACATCTCTGTGGGGCGGTGTGCTCTGGCCGGCTTCACCCGTGGAGTCCGCCCAAAGGACTTATCAGTACTTCTGCCCTTGCTCCGTTCACGGCCGAGCCGAGAGCACAGTGTGAACTTCCAAATATCTTTACAGCTGTAGGCAGTGGGCAGTGCCAGCATTTAAGGCCGATTGCAAATGCAGTAGAGGGCATTTGATGCTGTGTGCCATTCGGGCCTAGAAACCGAATCATTCATTATAAGGACATCATTTAATTCTTGCTGTGACCAATGTACAATTGCGCAAAGTGTATATTTCGCTATATGAGAGTCTACAATATTGGGGTTCCAAACATTAAACATTTTTTTTAAAGCATATGTCCTCTTCGATCTAGCAGACCACCAGAATGCAGAAAAGGTTGGTTGCCCAGGGTGGTGTTACATCAGGCAAAAACTAGCGCATGCAAAATTGGGACCGAATTGTGTAACGTGATGGCGATTTCTTGTGGCTGCGTCTTAGCATCTGCATTTGCAAAGCGAAAATGTTCCAGGACTATTGTCCTTACACAGGTCAAGTAAAATGCACACCGAATAAAAACGTGATCAACTGCGCACACCAATAACATTGTCAGACATGTTCTACTGCCGCAAAAATCTAATATTTATTTATTTTAAATATCACCACATTCCTTATTAACGCAACAGGCTATTAGACAATCCGGCCTTTGGTGAACCTCAGCCTTCCGGGCTTGGAACTGGAGTCGTTCGCCCGGTTTGTCGTTTGCCCTTAAACAGGTCAAGAATGTGAAAGGTCGTCTGCGTTGAAGACCTCCGTCAGAACAGCAGCATTGCCAAGGAACTCCATTACCGCCCGTGACAAGACAGCGCCGCTGGGAATTGCGCGGTATTCAGATGTAGACATGGAATTAGGTCTTGAAACTGGATCGCTGCCTGTCCGTAGACACGCCTCCACAAGCAGAACAAAAAATCCTGCTTACTCTATTCAATGGCCACGTTGCCTAAATATAATGGCAAACATTCCGAAATGGAACAAATCAGAATTCGAAATTAAAGGCGCTGATTTCATTCAACACTTGAGGGGATGGACATGCTGAAGATGGGTCAGGGTCGGTGAGCGCCCATTTCATCATCATGTTTGGGGGGCGCCCTTGCCTTTCAGCTGGGAAACAGTCTGATGCGCCCATGGGTGTTCACACTATTATAAATCAAAAGAATGCAGAGAGGATGTTAATCCCTGCCGATTGTCACATGGACAGGCAGCTCGCAGGGAGCCAAAATACGACATGCCCTGCTGAAAAACTAGCAATCGCTCTTTGAGAGCAGAGTGTTAACTGCAAGGAGAGCTGCTGGCCTGAGGGTGCCAGCAAAGGCAGCCTGTCATGGGCACGCCGGGCAAGCTTAGTGTCACAAATCATAGCAATAGGTTTCGGTGCAGCACATTTTAACTGAAAACGTTGAAAGGCCCCGATGCTGTCCCTGCAATGGCCACTCACCTCATGAAATAATGTGGTCCGATCTAGATGGTCCCATCAGTGCAAGACCCAGACTGAAGGTCTAAACATTTCGAGTAAGGATCAGAAGCGTGTTGAAACCATGTAATTTATGGTCCATTTTGAAATCGCAAATTAGGTTTCAAACTTTCTTCAGGGATCACGATTGGTAATTACTACTTATAAATGATGGTCATAGAGGGTTAGGTTTTACTATGCGCACAAAATGTTACAGTCTTCCCTGACTGATGCACCTGCGGGATGATGCTTGTAGTGAGGGCGAGGTACAAAAATCATCTGAAAAAAGTCTTTGAGCTACTTATTTTGAAATGTATTATACAGAGCACAAGATATGCACTGTCTAATGGCTAGAGATAAACGCCTCGGCGAGTAAGACATTGGGCCTCATTACAAATCAGGCGGTGCGGAAATAACGGTGGCGGTAAACCCACCGCCACCGTTGTTTCCGGACCGCCTGATCCCGACTCCTGCAGGCGGACGAGGAAACACCGGCAGCATTACGAGATGCCATGATCCCCATTGAGTCCCATAGGACTCAATGGGAATGGGGTTTAACACCATTCCGCCTCCGTGATTCCCGGGAAAACGGGGTTGTAATGCCCCGGTAATTCCGGGAATCACGGAGGCGGAATGGTAATACGAGTCCGGCGGTAACCAGGCGGAGGCCCATTGTCTGCTTTCTGTAGGTTTAGAATTGACGTGGTGAGTGACGTTTTGCTGGCTAGTAGCTTGCAACTTTCAACTTTTTACCCCAGCATTTGATTTTCAGATACTGCCAGAATATTAAAATGCATGTTTTGTTGCTGTTGGGGCGGGGGTTAGACTGTCACTCTTTCGAATACCCTGGATCAGCCACTATTATAGTGGCCACGGAAGGCCCATTTTACTTAAGTAGAGTAACAGTCTAGTTTTTTTTTTCACGCAACTCTGCCATTTCACGCAAAGTCACAGGTGCATAAACCACTCAAAATTATGGCCGGACTTTCCACGCTGTCCATAGAAGTTCGATGGTGACAACATGGTTCAAATCCCTGGTCCGGCGCTTGGAAGCAGGGGTAGTCCTGCATTAAGTGCAATATAAAATCAATAATAACAATCGTGGAAAGTAATTAAACTGATGCAGAATAGGTTGCTGCACGTTAATATTTTCACGCGTCTATTTACATTGCCTGATCAGAAGCGATTCCTTTCTAGTCTGACACGGAACAGTCATGCAATGTAAACTTAATGAAAGTGAATTTCTTTTGCAAACAAGATCTGTGCACGTGTTTTGCCCTTTGAAAGGCATTACTGGCTACGTAGGGCCCATTAAGGAAATCACTAGTGGTTTTAGGCATGTTTTGGGTAACTCATTTAGATGATTAATATATTATTCATAATCTCCAACTACAGACCAATATCAAACATTCCCAATCCGGCAAAACTACTAGAGACCTGCGTCTACTAACAAACACTGCAACACGCAGAAGACCACCAACTATTGGACAGGCACAAG
This sequence comes from Ambystoma mexicanum, assembly GCF_040938575.1. Taxonomy (NCBI): domain Eukaryota; kingdom Metazoa; phylum Chordata; class Amphibia; order Caudata; family Ambystomatidae; genus Ambystoma; species Ambystoma mexicanum. Next base: position 1,558,891,843 of record NC_090937.1, on the reverse strand, counting down.
TCGGCTTCATCCCCATGACAGGGACCGAGACGGCACTTCTCTCCATCTGGGATGATCTAAAGACCAATGCAGATTCCAACACAAACTCGGCACTTATACTACTCGTCAACTCCACAGCATACGACACAGTCAGCCACAACATACTCCTCAAGAGACTGGAAGAAATAGTGATCATCAACAGCGCTGCTCTGGATTAAATCTTTCCTATCTGAAAGAACAGAAACAGTTTGGATAAACCATTCAAATCCGTGTCGCGGGACACCACCTGTGAGTACCACAAGGATCCTCCCTATCCCCACTCCTCTTGAACATCTACAGGACTCCACTAATCTACCTCATCAAAAGACACAGCTTCACCTGCTACAACTAAGCAGATGACAACCAGGTCATCTACAAAATCCAAGATGTACAAGAGGAGAACACAACGCTAATAGGCTGTCTCAAACAACTCTACAAATGGATAAACACAAACGGCCTCAGAGTCAAACCGGGCAAGACGGAAATCATGATTATATCCAAAAACCAAGGAAGCAACCAATACCCACACCATCCAAAATTGTAAAATACCTTGGAATCCTAATGGACAACAAGATAACCCTAGAAACACAAGTAAACGCGATAATCGAGAAAAGTTTCTGCCACCTGCACACAATCAAAAAGATTCTACCATTCCGCTCTTTCACACAAAACACTAGCCATCATCGCCCAAATCATGGATACACTATAACAACAGGCTATACCTCGGAATACCAGACTGTCTACTGAAGAAACTGCAACGTATAAAGAACGCAGCGGTCGGACTTGTCCTCAAACTCTCACGAAGGGACCACATCACTCCAGAGATAAAGATGGTATTAGCTGCCAGTCAAAAATATAAATACCTTCAAAACAATGTGCAGAACACAAAGCAATCCACGGCCTAGGAGCGGAATTCATACAAAAGAAAATCAACACCTACGAGCAGACTAGAACACTCCGATCCAGTGACGACATCCGCCTAGAACCTAAAACATACACAAAACATGGGAGATCAGCATTCTCTTGCATTGCTGTAAAACTTTGGAACTCCCTCCCCAGGAAGAAATAACAAAACCTACGTCCCACTAAGCAAACACAGAACTGAAAAGGACTGGGGAGCAGCCGGACTGGAGTGAAGTGCAGGGAAGTAGAGAGGCGGCTGAATGGTAAGTCGGCCCCAGTGTACCAGCCCCCATAGAGGGGCAAACCGGAAAGAGGTCAGAGAAAGACTCAACTTAACTGAAACTCAGAGGATGCTAGATTTTTTTTAAAAAAGGGGGAAGAGAGGTGTCCCAAACTGGACAGAGGTGTCCCGCTTGAGGAACCCGTGGGGGTGGTTTATGCTGCGCACCAGGGTGAGCTAAGAGGGGAAAGGATTTGGGCAGCACATGGTCTGAACGCTGGGGGTGGAAAGATACTGCCACTGAACAGCCCATTGAGGACACACTAACCTGCACACAACAAAGAGCGGCAAGTGTAGCACACCAGACTATATGGCAGGGGAAGAGACACAGGCTAGAGTCAATCAAAACAGTGGGGGTAGGATAGTGTACCGCCGCTAACCAACTGTGCTAAAAAATCTCAACCTTCTGCATACACCTCTCAAACTCCGACTAAACACAACCACATCTTTACAGCACAACAAACTGCACAAACTTCACCGCAACAAAACAAACTACACAGCCTCGCACAACAGCACATGACGGCTATCAAACCAAAAAACATACCTACATTCAGCGAACAGTGTAAACCAAACTGATTCTTCCAACATTGCAGCTCCCTTGATCTTTCTCCCACTCAGTCCTACTAACTTACACCCCCCATACACTCTTGCCTTACAGATCCACTAGAGGGCCAAGAGACCAGGCAGGTGGTGATAGTGGTAGAAGAATCTTTAACATAATAAAGAAACACGTTGTTACACTAGATCAGACAACGCTGTACCAGGGCACCGACTCAGAGCCACCAATTGGCAGATGCGTCAATGTGCCCATTGACACTCCGCACAAACACAGCACCACTCAGTCTTGGTAGAGGTGACCATATAATGCAGCTGGCTATGCACCATGCACTAGCAACTGACCAAACCATACACACCACATCACAACCATGCACAGCACTGCTACATCACTACCCTGCTGACAAGCACCAGAAAAGTGACAGTCTACTACATTCCATCAATTGGTAGACTACTCTGCATGCAATATTTTAAAACCCATTAGTGAATAAACACGTGCCAGAATTCCCAGGCAATGCCTAGAGACCAGAAAGTGCCAGAAGCCCATGAACAGGGCAAAAAGGCATGAGAAGACCCAATACCAGAACTTCTCCTTCAATAAAACATACTTGCGAGTTTGAAACAAATAAAATGGAGCTTACACCCAGCCGAGAATCACTGTGGCACGGTTCCCGCCTAAGGCAAAAGAAATGTACTGCCCTTTACAGGACTAGTATAGCGTCTGCCAAAAGAAAATGTAACAGCCAACTAAACACACCGCTCTTTGCCATCTTCCATATCCCAAAAAAGGTAGCAGGCGCTCCTCTCCAGAAAAAACATGGCATGATAACCTGTTCTGAGAGGAGTGTTTGCAGCACACGCTTTTTGCTCACTGTGCCTTTCACAGATGGAAAATATCCATTTGCATATCAATCTTTGTTCCGCCCACATGGGCAGTCCAGCACCAAAATGCTATGGCAATTCCTCGCTGAACAAGAGTACCACCAGCAACCCCATACACGTGTTTCAGCCTTGTTGGGCCTCATCAGTGAGGTGAAGCTGAGCCTCTCTGAGCACAGTGAGCAGGGAGTCCACGTCTGGTTGCCCCCCAGGTAACTCAGGGTGACCAACCCCAAGTTCCTTCCACATCCTAATGACCTTCCTCAGGAGACCGGCAAAACATCTTTAAAGATATCTCCTTCCTGGCCAAAGAAAATACGTTGTGCGGATCCATGGACCTTTTCAAACAGGTCAATACACAGTTGACCACTGTACACAAGGGTACATCGACAGCGCTTGACCATTGTACTCAGCGACGCGCCATCATGTGTCAAAATGAAGTAAACTTCCTATTCAATTGCCCCGAGCAGAAAGCTTGTTTCAGTTCCTTTTATCTGCATTTCTTTCAGACTCCCATCCAGAGGGGAACACAATCTAGCAGTCGTTAGCCCTCATTAGACATTTCAAAAGCACAACCAGATAAATGGCCAGTGAAGGAAAGGCAATCTACTAATGTGGGATATAAGCTACACTGTAATTGCTCCATGCCTTTACCATGATAATGCAGGTCCAACTAGTTATGCCAATAGAATAGTTTGTATTAAATACTGACCAGAATATCGCTGTGGATAGGCCAGTAGGTAAAGGCCAGTCTCAGTCCAGCTTTTATCTGGTAAAACCAGTAGGGCGGAAGTAGACCCAGTGACATGTCAGCAGTGGTTCAATGGATCGTATGGCTTGGGCAACCAACAACATGGCAGGGCAGTCTTCAAAGACTGCCAGGGCATGTAGTGCACGTGAGGCAAAATCAAGTATGCAATAGGTATAACGAATTGAAGCACAGTAAATGCAGTAGGTGGAAAAAAAGGACATCCACAGATAGGGGCAGGAATGCAACTGGCACCATATGCTTCAGGACAGTAGCCATGCTTGGAGAAGACCAGGGCATGTTCATACAAGGGTGACCTCATGTGACATCAATGTATCATAAAAGAAATCGCTCTAACCTGAATCCTACAAGAAGCGTCTGACATAAGGTGTGCGTTTTGAGAATGGAGATGAGAAAGGAGCTGTGAAAACATCACACCGATGCATTGTATTAAGAGGATAACAATAAGCCCTCATTTGAACAGAATTCATTCACATGTTACGCCAGTCAACCATCTAATGGCCAAGGTTGAAAGGCTGGAGAAGAAACCCAGAGCAAATAACCCCTGGATTGCATAGTTTACAGAGATCGTGTCACAGCACACAGGCGCAGAAATGACAAAGGTCTTGCAGCACCATGCAAACTAGGCCAACGGGTCCAGCGAGTAGTCCTCTGCACACGCCAACGTGAAAGAGAAAACACAATCAAGATTGCATCCTAGAAAGGAAACTGGTGTAAACATTTGCAGAAAAGTGCCTTATGTGACAGGGTGAGGATCTGGACCACATCAGTGGAAAGGGAGGGATGGACCCCTCCCAACCTAGGTTAGGCGGCCCTACCAGGTTGACACCACAGCAGATTCTACCCAGAGGCACTGTGAGGAAGTTGTGGATTGGGAGGGGGAACCAGTCATAAACCACCTACTTGCACCAGGCATACTTGTGAATTTGGTAACCCTATTACACTGTGCTTTACAGCCTCAGGTCTCACAAAAGTAATTTCTTGAAGGACTATCATCCCCAGAATGCACTTCCTTCCCAGTGGGGAGCTTTGCAAGTGGAAACACGAACGCCAAATAGGACCATCACTCCCCTCATCACTTTCAGGAGAATGTCAAGAATGCAGACTTCCCCGGGCCACAGGAACGTGTCGGAGTGGACAGAAAATCTGGGGCATGGTCCCAGCAACCTCCCTATTGCTGAAAAAGTGGCAGGGCTAAGAAAGGGTTTCAAAGATTTGTCCAACTGGGACTTGAGCCAAGAGGTCAAGTGTTAGCGGGAACAATTGGAAGGAGGAGGAAATGGTCAAACAGGAAGGTCTGGGAAGAAAAGAACCATAGGGCCGCAAATGTTGTAAGAGGGTCCAGGTGAGGTCAGGGTGAGTGGTGGTGGACAGAGACCAAGCAGAAGATAGAACGTGCAGTGGAATCCCCGAGGACGTGTTGGAGATTGTCACACACACAGTACTTTCATACAGTGGTACCGAGATGTGAGAAAGTGGAGTGGTTGTCAGTGTGTGTTGTAACAGGCAACAGAGTGAGGAGAAAGTGGATAGGAAAGAGTAGAGTGGGCTTAGAAGATCAGACTGCGGAACAAGAGCAAGGGATGAAAAGGGTGCAAAAGAAGGGAGGTGGGTGTAGTGGGCGCAGGCTGGAGAATAGGTGAAAGGGCTAGTATGGAGCAGAGCGTGGTAAACACCAGAGGGAGAGAACAGTGAGATATAAGAGGTGAAGAAAGAGTGCAAGGAGATGGTAAAGAAGATCAGAGGGAGAAGCAGGGGAGAGAAACGGAGGGAAGGACAAAGGTAGAGAGCGAAGAAGGGAGAGAAATAGAAGGAGAGGATAACACCGAAGAGAGGAGAATAGGAGGAACAAGGAGGAGGGGTTGGGAGAGAGGAAGAGAAAGAATAGGGAGTATAGAGAAAGGGAAAACGGATGCTCCTACCTCAAGCAACCAGATGTCGCAGGACTGCTTGTCCTGCAGCTGGCTACAGTGAAGCATTTTCCTCCAGACAGCGTACTTGGCAAACGTATGGAGCATGCTCCAGGTAGCGGCCCTGCATAGGTCCTTCATGGCCACTCCCGCCTGTAAAGCTGCTGTAGATGCCCTACCTCTGGTTAAATGGGCAATAGCTGGACAGGTAAGCGGGTTACCGTTGATTTTGTGGCAATGGGTAATGCCTAATGCAATTTACCACACATTTGGCATGGCTTAGTTCAGAAATGCTTTGCCCCTTCCACAGATCCACGAGTGAAACAAACGAAAACGCTAGTGCACTGCAAGTAGAATCGGAGTACTCACGATTGATCTAGCGAGTGCAAGGCGCATACCGCAATGGAGGCATTATTGCCAAAGACAGTTGGAAGTATGATGCCTTCAAACATAGTAATATCTGACACCACCTTGGGAGGGACAACTTGGGGTGCGGTCCGAGGGCGACTCGGCCCTTTAAGAAGACTGTAAAAAAGAAAGATCTATAGATAAGACTTGTAGTTCGCTGATTCGTCTGTTGACGTTATCACCACTAAGAAAACAACCTTATTAGAGATGAAATTAGATTGCATTTGTGGATGGGTTCGTAAGGAAGAGCCGTTGATGTAAAACCTGTGTTGAGACTCCAGCTTGGAGTCAGTGCCAACACTGGTGGCATGGTCATCGTTAAACCCTTCATGGAGGTTTTAACTGCATGGTTTGAGACAAGAGGATGTAACTTCGGGACCTCTGGAGTAAGGCGTGATGGTTGAGAGGTGAACCTTGACAGAATCCAGCTGTAGACAAGTGAATCAGCTCGGGCAACAATTCGCTTACTGTGGCCGACCGTGGGTTGAGCCGGTGTGTCCCGCCCCAGGTGGTAAACCGGTTTCATTTCTTTGCATGTGGCACGCATGGAGGCACCCTGCATAATCGAATAATAATCCAATATCCGTCTGGCAATGTTGGGTTGGTGTGTTTTTGTAGTTCAACTATCAAGCCCCGAGTGAGAGGATAACGCTGGGTGAGGGGCTAAGGCTATGCTCCTTCAGTTGCTATAGTAGTGCTTGGTCTGCTCTGATATGGATGGGTGTGGGACTCTCCATGTGTAGGAGAATTGGATACCAGAATTGCCGTGCCCATGCCCGTGTTATTAAAGTCATCCTGCAGTTTAGTTGCTCGCCTCAGTACTCTGGCTAACCAGGTTATCAGGAAGGCATCTAGGGACTTGGCTGTCCATGCCGGGAAGAAGGCAACCCCCCAGTAAAATAATCTTCCGTGTACCTGGATCCGAAGAGAGGGCATTCGCTGTTGTGCCTGGTGGCAAGAAGATCGATGTAGGGGCGGCTACATTTTTGAAAATTCATTGGACCTCTTACCATACCAGTTCCCATTTGTGTGATGTGGAGCAAGTCCCTGCTCAGTTGACCTGTCAGAATGTTGTCGTGTCTCTGCAGACCACAATGCTGATCTGTTACCTTCCTGCTTGTAGGTGTAATGCATTGAGGATGTGTCGCCTGTCTGTACGGTGACCACTTGTCCTGTGAGGACCGGTTGAAAGGATTTCAGCACCCACCGAATAGCTCAGAGTTCGAGGATATCGATGTGCAATTCCAACTCTTGCGTGGACCAAGTGCCCTTGGCCTGCAAGTCTCCGAGATGGGCTCTCATCCTGACAAGGACGGATCCATCCTGAGAAGCGTGGAAGTGGGGGCCTGAAAAAGGCATAACTTGCAAGGGGCGTGGCCAGACGTAGACAGATGCCTTCTCGGTAAGCTCTGTGTATGCGTCAGATGGCCCCTTTTCCCCCTAAATGTGACCGAAAGAGAATCTGCAACCTTACATGGGTGTTGGAACACCGAGAGCAACAGAGTGCAAAGTCGGATGCCTTTTGCTGGGAAAAGAGCGCAGGGAGCTCCAATTGAAATCCATGACTGCTAAGGACAAGATGGTGGACAGGGTCAAAGGCATCAATGGTTCCGACATGAGACCCTTGTAGCATGAGCTTGGAGAGTGCCAATTTGGGCCCGTGCTCTGCCGACCCGGGTTCCTCCACCTGGGGAGATTCCCACGAACGATCGAGCGCGGGCGGCTGGCGGTACTGAGCGAGCGTTTGGGGTGCAGAGACAAGGCAGTGCTGAACGCGCAGACCTGGCGATTGGAACCGTGCGCCCTCACCGCACGACATAGGAGACTGGTGGCTGGAGCTCCGGACAGCAAGGAGGAGGTGACGGGAGGCGCATGGTGCCTTCTCAGAAAGGCTGTGAGGTCTGAATCTTCAGACTGAGGAAATCTTGAAGGCGCTTCGGTCAAGGGCGGTCAAAGCACTGGCGATTTTAAAAAAGGCAAACCATATCGTATAACCAGGGAAGAGGAGATGGCAGACTGAAACTTTGCAATCGGCTGAGCCCTCGCTGGACAGAGAGACAGATAAGCGCCCGTGACTAAAAGGGAAGGATGGCAACAGAGGCGCCCTTACCCTAAGGAAGGTGGTGGGGGATGGAGGACTCAAATAGTTGCTGGTGCCTGAAAAGTGGTTGTCTCCTGGGAAATGGAGGCAGGGATTGTTTTCCAATGGGTGGAAAGAGGGAGGGGGGGTGAGGGGATTGGAATGTAGAGGCTTACAGATTTTAAAGGAGGGATGGGATTGTTACTCTCACTTGATCAAGACGGGTGGATTTGGGAGTCGGGGGATGAATACAGGTCTTGGTGGGGACCATAGTGCAAACCATTGGGGATAAAGGTTTTGTGGGAAGTTGAGGGTGTGCTTTTGAAGTTTGGCTTTATTTGTGGCATGACTGGGAAACCTTGGGATGGTGGAAAATAAATGAAACTGGAGTGGGATTGCTTGCTTAACAACCGTAAGAGAATGGATGAGACATATTACCCTGAATGTTCAAGGGTTGAATCACGCGCAAAGCGGCTTTCCATATTAAGACGCTTAGTGGAACTGAAGGCCTCAGTGGTCTTCCTTAGGAGACACACTTGCTCCCAGGTGACGAAGTCTGCATGAAACAAAGCATTCACTCTAAAATACTTAGCCTCTAGTGGGACTAAGAAGAAAGGGGTAGGGATATTGTTGGGAACGACGTCCAGCTTTAAAAATCAATTTCTGTATAAAAGAGCTAACACATTTTTCGTGCTAAACGGCACTTTCGAAGGACAGTGATTTACACTGGTATCAGCCTACGGCACTAATCAATGGCAGGACCATTCCCTCGTTATGTTGCTTCAGAAACTGGGGGAGGAGAGGGTGAGGGACAGGTGGTAGTGGGGGGGTGACTAATTGTGTAATGGACCCTAAGCTAGATAAGACGTTAGCCCCCACATCAAATAATGAGGTATCTCAAGGACCATGCACCTGTGACCCTTCAGATTGAATGCAATAAGCAATTGGTTAGCGAGCAGAAACAATGGAGGTTGAATGAAAAGATCCCCAGAGGCAATCCATAACTATTTCTGAGAAAATGATACAGGGATGTAGATTGGAGGGTGACCTGGGATACAGGCTGTATGCAGGTTGGAAATTTATAGTACAAACGTCAGCCTACCTCCGGGGTAGGGAATTGTGGCTCATCAACCTTGAAAAGGAGGTGAGGAAAGCAAAAACCTTACACAAAACCCAGAAATCATTTAAATCACTATGGGATTTGTACAAAATTAGGGCACAGCTAGAGGCTCCCGTAGCATTACCTAAAGTGGGTAAAGCCAACCATTCCTTGGTGGGAAGATTGAGAAAGCAGAGAGCCCAGAACAATAGAGCGCAGTTACGAGATACCAAAGGGATACAAAAATGTGCTGAAGCAGAGAAGCTGGCAATAACGGAATCATTCCATGCTGGTTTGCTGAAGGATAGGATAACATTCTGAGGCTCCAATCAGACTATATGAAGAAGTTAGGGCTGCCACAGGTATCCGAGGAGGACAAGGCACACCTGGAAGCCCCGATTACAGCAGAGTGAGTCTTGCTATAAACCCCTTGCTGACTAACTAAATACTGGGCCCAGATGCCTTTGGGAACAGCTACTACAAAGTATTTTGGGAATGGCTAATACACCTCAGGACTAAACATTTTAATAGGATTAATGAGGGAGGAGTAATATCAGAAGACATGGGAATCTCAATGATGTGGATATGCAAACCAGGGAAGGATCCGGCGGAATGGGCCAGCTACCGTCCAATATCCCTGCTTAACGGGGACACCAAAATATATGCCAAAGTCTTGGTGGGCAGACTGATGGAGGTCTCACCACACAAAGATCAGGCCGGTTTATTCTTGGTAGGTGCACACACAGGACAATATTAGGCGGGCTATCGATGTTATTACCTGGGGGACTACGTCAGGGCAAAGATTCTCTATAGTAGCCCTAGAAGTCCTGCTGGCTTTTGACAGCCTAGATTGGGGTTTCTTAGAAGCTGGCTCTGTTTGGGTATGGACCAGAACATACATGTAGGGTGATGGCAATTTCCAAATCCCATCTACGAAATGTATGGTTAATTGGCAACTTTCAGCCCAGGTGCAGATCATACTTGGTAAATGCCAGGGATGCCTGTTGTTACCGTTAATATTTGCAACAGCCATAGAACCACCGGCAGCTTTAATTAGACAGGAGCAGGATTATATTGGGGTGGACAGCAAAGATGGGATTTACAAGATCACATTATACACGGACAATGTACTGCTATTTATGCTGAACACAACAAAAACATTGCCGAGAGTGATGACAGTATTACAAGATATTGCAGAAGTCTCTGGGTTCACTATTAATTATGCCAAATCAAAGGTTCTTATATTTTAGAAGACCCAGGGGAAATACAGGGTTTGCGTAAGAGATTCCTACTGATTTGGGAACCAAAGGAGATCAAATACTTGTAATATGTTATCTTATTAGTCGGTTCCTTAACCTTTCCGGTCCACTCTAGTGCCAAGATGCTTCGGCGTGCGAGCGCTCTATAAAATAAATGAACAGAACGTAACATAATTTGGGGATATGCCGACAGGGACTATATAGATCTTTATGGAGCAAATATTCACCCGCTATGGGGACAGTCTGACGGAAGAACTTAAGAGGTGGGATGTACAGGAGCTATCATGGTTTTCCCAGACAGCAGCAGTCAAAATGACGTTAATGCCTAGACTGCTATATTTAGTGAGCTCCCTCCCTATTAAGATCCCTGTCCACATGGTGAAAACAAGGCAGAAGGATATTTCTTCCTTCATTTGGGATGGGAAAAGGCTGAGGGTCCCTAGGACAGTTCTCTTCAGACCATCAATGATGGGGGCACTGGGGGTCACTGAAATAATAAGATACGTGATGGCGACTGAGATAGCCCCAATGTTGTATTGGTCGGGGACTGAACATGAAAAGCTAGGGCAAACTTGAGCAGGGAGACAAGCCCATCCCACTGAGGACGTTGCTGTTCCTTAGAAACGCAGTCCGAGATGTCCACTGTTAGAGGTGACCAAATGCACCCTAGGATAGTGTGTCCAAGCCATGCAGTGGAAAAAGATAACCCCGGGTCTCTGGCCTTCTAGCTCAATGAGATACAACAGGGATTTCACTGCGGGTGGAGTACTACCTTCTGGGAGAACTGGGGGGCAGGGGGTGGTAAAGAAGCTGCTTTAAGGTTGACAGTCTTCTATCCACTGTTGTTTGAAAAAAGTAAAGGACAATATCAAGTGGGTGAGCGAGAAATATTCTGTTAAATCCAGAATCCATTGGATCTCACAGAGGGTAGTCAAGGAGGCGGGTACAAGTGCACCATTGGGATTGGAAAGGACGATGTGGGAGGGGCTAACATTTAAGGGTGTCTCACAGCTTTACCGTCAAATGGACCGGGCATTCCCAGAAGACAGACTGTCGTACATCGATAGGTGGGAAAGGGACCTGGGAACCACAATTATCGAGGAAGAAATGACACAGATCTGGTGCAGGGTCCATAAGGCATCGAAATGTACAACCATCAAAGAATCAGCCTACAAAATATGCAATAGGTGGTACTTGACTCCACACCAGATACACAAAATAAATACACAGTTCTCGCTCCTATGCTGGTGAAACTGCAGGAAAGTGTGAGATCTGGGACACATGTGGTGGTCCTACCTAAAAGACCAGCTATTCTAGAAGGAGATACTGGGGCAGATTAAAGACATAGTTGGAGTGCAGCTCGCAGACACCCCGAAGGTGCTTCTGCTTGGGGCGGTGGCAGAAGACATACGCTACTGGAAGGGCAAAGGCAACCCTTAGCACACACTTAATGGCCACAGCAAGAATGGCACTGTCCTAGGCGTGGAAAACAGAGGAGGGCACTGTGATGTCTTGGTGTTGGGTCATGATTTGGGAGTTGTGTTAGCAATGGAGAAGTTATATCAGAAATTTCTTAAATTATGGTCCCCTTTTCATGAACATGTCAAAAAGAGATAACAGTTTAATGAACCATGCATGCTTAAAAGCTTTCCAATAGTGTGAATAAAGGGGGCTGGGGACTCAAGTGGATGAAGGTTGTACGAAAGAATGGCGTGTACCATGGGTTAATGTTATGACATAATTGTCACCGGTTTATTGGTGTTACGGGGGGTTGAAATTTGTTATTAAAATACGGCCATTGTCTCTAGTGTAATACACAACAAAACAGAGCACGCAGACAATATTTTGTTTTCTTTTTATTCATTTGATAATGCTTCTAAAAGGAAGATAACTTTATCAAAAGACACTGGTGACAATGTACACAAAGCTTAAAAATTCAAATAAAAAAGGCATGACTCGCTCTAGTTTTCTTGTCCACCCAACCCCCCCACCCCCATGTAGAGCTTAGTGGCAAGGGCGTGACCTGTGCACAATGTCTTCCCACAAGCCCGATGCTTGAATCCATTGTTGGTCGAGTTCTTCTTGGATTGGTCTCAATTCTCAATTTGCAAGAAGGATCCAGTAATATACATAATGGCAACATGCCACACAGGGATTTGTAGTGACGCACCATGCTGTGTTAATGTTTTTTAAGGAAGAGGGCTGTTCTAGGCCAGCATAACTATTGACTTTCATGATGGATGAAGAAAAAACAAGATTTGTGATGGTCTCTATTGTCTGATGGACCACTGTATGTCCATACCTTCGAGTTTGCTTTGATAAGCCAATTGTCCGGTATGGAAAGACTTGTACACCTGCTCTTGTTAAGTGTGCTGCCACCGGGGCAAGACATTTGGGGGAAGATACTGGAGACGGACCATAAATCAGAGCACCCGGAATTTATGATGCTCGTCTCCTACTGTTAACCCTAGATATCACTGGTGTACTGGATGAATGGGTATGTGGAAATACGCATCTTCTAGGTAGATTGTAGGTAGCCTTCTGGAGCCAAGAGAGGCCCTGTTGGGGTGTGGTCATTTTCAACCTTATGCGCTAAACCTATCAAAAAAAAAACGCACAAGTCTAGGAGTGGGCGCCACTGTCCATCCTTTTTCTTCAATAGAAAAACAGCGTGAATAGAATCCATCCCATCCTTGATTGTGAAGAACTGCCTTTATAGTGGCTTTTTGTGGCAACTTGGCCGCCTCTAGCTGCTGCTTGGCTACGTGGAATGTATTGCGTGCACGCGGAGATAGGGCTGGCGGCCATGTAAGGAACTTGATGTGTCCTTAGTTAATTATTTCTAGCACCTACTTGTCTGACGTGATCTTTTGACATTGATGCAGGTGGTGGCCGATACGCCTTCCCACCAGGGTGCAATGTGGCAGGGGATGGTGCTTCATGTCCATTTTGTTTGGACGACTGGGCCCTTGTCTGAGCTGTCCTACGCCTGCATCTCCGAATTGTGTATCTGGAGGAAGGCCGGTATCTGTCGAGAGATTGATTTGTCGACCTGGGACTTTGCGTAGATTACGGATTGTTGGAACAAAACTTCCCTGCTCCGCCGCGAAAGGAACGAAAGGTATGCCTTTCTTTGTCCTTATCGCCCAGTGAAATCAATGTCTGATTTAATATCCCTCAGGTGAGGGTCTTATGTTTATGTATAAAAGCGCTTTACAGTATAACAGTACAAAAGAAAGAAGCAAATTTACAAACTTGAAACAAACCAGTGCTACAGTATATACAACAATTTACACAAAAGGAGAGGAGGGGGCAAGGGGGAGAGGGGAATTCCTAGACGGTCTCAACGCCCTTGGGTGGTTACAGCATCCAATATGAAGTTATCGTGAGGCGGGGGAGGGAAGGGGGCAGGCGTTTGGGGGGGAAGGGGGGTAGGGGAGGAGAGTCAGGGGGGGAGTGGAGAAGAAGGGCTTTCAGGGAGGAGCAGAAAGATTGGTAGGTGGGGGGGAGCGGATAGGGAGAGGTAGGGAGTTCCAGTGGAGGGGGGCCAAGAGTTGGAAGGAGCGGAAGCGTGAGAAGGCAAGGGGCTGGGGGTACAGAGAGAAGGTATAGGTCTGCTGAGCGGAGAGAGCGGGAGGGAGAGTAGAATGAGAGGAGGGAGGAAAAATAGGGAGGGCGAGGTCATGGAGAGATTTGTAGACAAGGCAGAGGAATTGAAATTTCAATTGTGTGAGGAAAAGGAGCCAGCCGAGTTGAGAGAGTGAGGTAGAAATAGAGTCTCGAGGGCCGAGGAGACAGAGTACGGATAGAGGAGTGGTAGATGGATTTTAGGGGAGTCAAATGAGAGATAGGGAGGCCAAAGCGAAGAGAGCAGCAGTAGAAGAGACAGTAGAAGAGACAGGAGAAAATAAGGGAGGAGATTAGGAGTTTAGAAGCGTGAAAGGTGAGGGAGGGGCGGGTCTTGCGGATTTTGAAGAGGTGGTGCCGACAGGTATGAGAGATTAGAGAGATGTGGGTGGAGAAGGAGAGGAGTGAATGTGGAGCCCAAGGATGCGAGCATGGGTCGAGACAGGGATATTGGAAGGGGGAAAGTGGATGAAAGGAGGAGGGGAAGGTGAGAGTGTTAGGAGGGAAGAATAGCACTTCAGTCTTGTCAGAATTGAGGGAAAGAAAGTGGGATGACATCAGTTTATGGCCGTGAGGCAGGAAGAGAGTGTGGTGGAGGTCGGAGGTGAAGGAGAAGGAGAGAAAGAGGTGGGTGTCGTCAGCGTAGAAGTGGTGGGAAATGCCGAAAGAAGAGATGATGGGAGCAAGAAGGGAGGTGTAGAGAGAAGAGGAAAGGTCCGAGTTCAGATCCCTGGGGAACGCCATAGATCAGGGGAAGTTGGGGGAGGTGCAGCCGCCCCAGGAGACAGTAAAGGATCGGTTGGAGAGGTAAGAGGAGAGCCAGGAGAGGGCATAGCCTTTGAAGCCAAGGGAGGACAGAGTGCTAAGAAGTAAGGGGTGATCTACAGTGTCAAAGGCTGCAGAGAGGTGAAGGAGGATGAGAATTAAGGATTGCTTAGCGTGGCGAGCGGTGAGGTGAGAGTGGAGCACATATGTGAGAGCAGTCTCAGTGGAGTGTTTAGGGCGGAAACCAGATTGGGAGGTGGGGAGGAGGGATTGAGAGGAGATTAAGGCTGAGAGTTGAGAGAAGGCTAAGCACTCGAGGAGCTTTGAGATGAAGGGGAGAAGGGAAGATTGGTCTGAAGTTGGAGGTTAGAAGAGGGCTAGCAGAGGGTTTCTTCAGGATAGGGATGATGGTGGCATATTTGAAAACTGAAGGAAAGGTAGCAGAGGAGAGACAAGTGTTAAAGAAAGTGGTTAGGAAGGGGATGAGGGGAGGGTAGACTTTGGGGATGAGAGGTGGGGAATGGCATATCGAGGATCTGTGCCTACACTTCCTTAGCCACCTGTCTGACTTGGACTCTGCGGCCTCCACCACCAAGTTAATCATGTGGTCAGATGTTGCTGCTCCGTCTCTAATGATGGACTTGCTTCGTCTTGAAGTTCGGCTGGAAAGTGCTCCACAGACTAGGGAAAGATGTAGAAGCCGAAACAGTTCCTGCCAACAGCGTGGAGGTTCCTGCCTTCTTTGTCAGGCGGGACGTTAGTGGTGAAGCAGGATTCACGAGTTTCTTCCTAGCGGCCACAGTGATAACAGAGTCGAACAAGTTACTCTCTTACCTGGTAACATTCTTTCAATGGGATGGTCCGATGATGTATTCCATATCTATGACATGTAATCACCACAGCTGTGCTGCTTCTGAAAATCTTCGGCGTCTGCGTCCTGCATCGATGACGTCAATATGCTGCCCTCGAGGACCTCCTCCGGCGGCCGACGTCACTGGATGTTATAAGTAGGACGCACGTAGCCTCAGTTGTAGTTTTTCCCCAGAACATGTGGCACCAGTCTTCTGCCAGTCTGACACACAAAGCCTTGCGGAAACGTAAGCTGCAATCGCATAAGAAATTCTGTAGCGGGGAAGGCAGGGAGGGAGCGATATGGAATACGTCGTCGGACCATCCCATCGAAAGAACGTTACCAGGTAAGAGTAAGAGGGATTGGGTCCTCCGACGTATTCCATATCTATGACAGACTCCCAAAGCAGTACCAATGCAAGGAGGTGGGAAAAGAATTTAGAAAACAGCAATTTAGAATGCCCAATCAAATTGCGGAGTAAAGGACTGCCTTGCCAAAGGCCAGATCCAGCCCACGGATGGAATCGAGGGAGTAGTGAAAAGTATGTACCGAAGCCCAGGTGGCTGCATCACAGATGTTACGAATAGGAACACCCCTCTGTAGGGCAGTAGAGGCAGCCATACCTCTGGTAGAATGGGCCCGCAAGCCGACCGGTGGGTCCTTACCTGCCAAGCGGTAACACTCAGAGATAGCCAAAAGAATCCAGCGAAACAAAGTCTGTTTCGTCACAGCTTGTCCCAAACACTTTCCAGCGTAACCAATGAAGAGTTGATCGTCCACTCTGACCCGGGACATGCGTGAAATATAAAAGCTTAACGCTCTCCTAGGATCGAGCCTATGGAGCCTCTCCTCTTCCTTACAAGGATGTGGAGGAGGATAAAACGCTGGAAGAACAACCTTCTGGCCTAAATTAAATTCCGACACCACCTTCGGAAGAAAGGAAGGACGAACTCCAAGGACAACCCTGTCCTTATGAAACACAGTGAAGGGTGGCTTAACTGAAAGTGCCTGTAACTCACTTACTCTGTGAGCGGAAGTGACCGCAACCAAAAATACAGTTTAAGAGTTAACATTCTCAAAGGGGATGAATGCAAAGGCTCAAAAGGAGCACCCATCAGAAACTTGAGAACAAGGTTCAAATCCCAACCGGGCACCTGGAAAGGTGACAGAGGGAACACATTAGTGAGCCCTTTCAGAACCTGAGAAATTAAAGGAATTTTAAAATAGGAACACTCTTCAGACGAGCGCTTAAATATGGACAGCACCGCCAGGTAACCTTTAACGGTACCCACTTGCAAGCCCCTGTGGGCCAAAGAAAGCAAATAAGACAGAACCATGGGAATGTCGCATGCAAAAGGATTCACATTCTTATCCCTGCACCAGTCATAGAACTTAGCCAACGGCAACGGTACAGGGACTTTGTTGCGGGCCGTCTGAGAGCAACACCTCCATCACATCTTCAGGGAGGTCCCAATCCTTATAGCTCAACCTTTCAGAAACCAAGCGCGAAGGTTGAGGGATCTGACCTCTGGATGGAGAACCTGACCCCCCCCCTCCTGTGAGAGCCTATCGTCTCTGTAGGGAAGACGACGTGGAGGGTAGATGGACAAGTCGAGAAGGTCCGGGTACCACGTCCTCCGAGCCCACGCCGGAGCAATGAGGATCATCCTGGAACCGAACCCCCGTAACCTCTGCAGTACTTGCAGGATGACGGGGACTGGAGGAAACGCATACAGCAGTGGGAACGACCACTCCACAACAAACACGTCTCCTAAGGCTCCTTTTGGAGGAAATTCCCGCAAGCAGAACCTCTCGCACTTCCGGTTGACACTAGAGGCGAAGAGATCCACTTGAGGGGTACCCCAAGGGCGAAGATCTCCAGGAGAATCTCCTGAGCCAACTCCCACTCGTGAGAGATCACGCTCTGCCTGCTCAGAGCGTCCGCCGTCTCGTTTTCGTCTCCGGCCAGATGAACTGCCGAGATCAATACTTCTTGCTGGATTGCCCAGAACCAGAGCTGCATCGCCTCCCTGCACAGAGGAAGTGACGCTGCCCCCCCCCCCTTTTTGTTGAGGTAGTGCATGGCCACCATTTTGCAGTCAGGATCAGGACATTCTTCTCTCGCACAGTCGGCAGAAAAACCTTAAGGGCTAGCCTGACAGCCCTCAGCTCCAACAGATTGATATGGAGTCTGGCCTCCGACGGAGACCAACGAACCCTGACTGTCAACTCATTGGCATGAGCTCCCCATCCCGTGAGGGATGCGTCCGTCACAATCGTCACCTCCGTCCAGGGTAGCCAAAATGGAGCCCCCCCTTCATCAGATTGTCTTCGACGGCCCACCACATAAGGGCCTGGGCGACCGAGGATGGCACCTGAACAGGGTCCGACAACCTGCCTGAGGACTGAGACCACTGAAGCTTGAGTGCCCATTGCAAAGATCTCATCCGCAACCTGGCCTCTGGCACCAGAAGAATGCAGGATGCCATGAGGCCGAGCAATCTCAAGAACTCGAATGCTGGGAGAGTCTGGGCAAGCTGAAACTTGTGCACCATCTGCTGAATGTGATGAACCCTCACCTGGGGAGGAAAACACTGTCCCAGGGACGTGTCGAGCACAGCTCCGATGTACTGGGGCCTCTGAGTTGGTGTCAAATGGGACTTCAAGTTGAGGGAGAAGCCCAGCTTGTGGAGGGAGTGGCAGGCGACTTTGGCGTTGCATGCTTGGTGGGATAAGCGACCCGCCGACGGGCGGAGTCCTCGGATGAGGACGGGGAAGGTGACCAATGACGGTGCTTCCGGGAGTGCCTCGAAGAGGCAGAGGAGTGGCGGGACCGACTCCGGGACCGAGACCCACTGGACTTCCGACGACGATGCAGAGAGTCGCCCCTCGAATCGTCCGTCGAAAGCCCTGCAGACCTGGACTTCCATGGCTTGGACACCTTACCTACGGACAACAACTTCTTGCGCTCCCGCAAGGCTTTGGACGCCAGCGACTGGCAGTCGACAGTCATCCGTGTCATGGGCCTCCCTGAGGCACCAGAGGCAGGCCTTGTGCGAGTCCGTCACCAACATCTTGGACCCACAGTCCCCGCACTTCTTAAAGCCCAGACGCGGGGTGGAAGACGAGGTAGACATCTTCACGAAGAATATACTTCACAATACAAACAGGTTCGAAGAACCGAGAAAGAACAAACTCCAAAGAGTCGAGGCGTGCCGAGATATCCGAAGCGAACACGTTCGCGGAAAAAAAACAGAACTGAGGGTACTTATAACATCCAGTGACGTCGGCCGTCGGAGGAGGTCCTCGAGGGTGGCGTATCGACATCATCGACGCAGGACGCAGACGCCGAAGATTTTCCAAAGCAGCACAGCTGTGGTGTTTACATGTTATAGATATGGAATACGTCGGAGGACCCAATCCCCAAGAAAGTTTTTTTTTTTAGGGCCTTGTATTTCTTTCCCGGCCTAGCCATAGTGTAAGGATTGGAAACTGAATTGGGCAGGATCTTCACCCTGCTAATATGGTGCCTATAATGGGTATGGTATGGCATGGCATGGCCGTCCCCCTTATCTTGTCTCTATGCTTCTAGAGCACAGACCTCTTTTCTGCGCAAGATAATGGGGGATAGAACATAGTTGGTTCAATGATTGTATCGAAGGAAGCAATGTCGTCTGATAGCGATGAGGTTCCAGGGGAGTCCAGCCTCTCTTGCGACTGAACGCAATCCTCCCATTTGCAGTATCTTGTTGAGATGACTCTTAGGGGATTTCCCCTTCTTCAGACTTGTCCAACTGCATCTGCAGCTCTTAAAAAAGCGTAGAGTCATCATTCAGATCTTGCCAGTTAGTCAGGAAGGTTATAGAGGTGCCCCTATGGCCTGTGGCAGAGAAAGACGCTCCTTTACCTACGTGGCAGTGAAGCGCAGATCCGTCCCTGGGGTGGGGAAGAGGTTTGTGACTCCTAGTTGGATCGATATGAACTTCTTTGCTAAGGGCCCTTTACCACCTCTGAAACCCATCCAGAATTTATTTTTCTTCAATTGATTGTATCAACGAGGGTTGAAAAGGGTCTAATGTATCTGCCGAGGTAAGTGCCATAGAGGGCTGTGCTCTTTTAGGCACCGGTTGTGGCCTGTCTTTTTCTATGTCAGTTAATTCCTCTTGTAAAAAGTATGCCTGGAAGATTAATCACTTCTAGATGGGGACAGGTTAACATTAGCTACTGAGACATTTGGCACTGGCAGGGTGTGTTTATCAGTGTGCTCCATTTATCACTGTACTCTGTGGCTGGGAGAGGTAGAGGATTTACTACTGTTTGTCCACGACTACTGTGGCGTTCATGGGAAAAACAGCCATTAGACCGTGATTTTCTTCCTGTCGATGTATTTCCAGTCGACTGTTTAGTCGTGGACAAGGGTTCCTTTGTGTCCGAGGAAGTAGTCCTGGATGAGGGGCCTTTAGAAATAGCCGTGGACAAGGGTTTTTTCATATACAGCAGGTTAGCCATGGACAGTACTCCTCCTGACAACGATCGTGGACAATGGCTCTTGTGGAGGAGGTCTCCTAGAAACAGTCGTGCACGAGGGATTTTCTGTAACCGGCGAGTTAGCCGTGGACAGGGACTCCGATCGACAACCGTTATGTCTATCCGTGATTGATCCCTCGCAGACAAAGCACAACGATTGGGCCGTGGACAAGGAAATGTCCATTGTAGAGGTCGTTGTGGGCAATTTTGTCCATGTGGACGATTTGACCGCGGACGATTACTTGGTATTGTGTTCGAGAAAGGGGTCTTACCAGCCGTATTTGATGTTTTCGAAATAGTTGGTTTTTAGATGTCGTGGACGGTTGACAGGGTGACCTTAAATCCTTCTTGCTACATTTTTGCAGCTGATTCAGTCCCCCTTTCCACTGATGAAGCTCTTCTCTTTGAAGCATGCTTTTCTGTGGTTCTGAGGGAAATGACAGGAGTGTTTTTGACAGACTCATCCCCAGAAGAATCGCACTTGGATCAACTTTTTTTTCAACCATTGGCTATCACAGTGAAATTATATACATTCATTCAAGGAAATAAAAACAAAAAAACTTGTTGCAGGGACGTTAAGGTGAAAACTTAACGTAACAAAAACCCTGAGAAATTCAGATAAACCAACTGTAAATTCGCACCCCAGCCGAATGGCACTCTCTAGGTGAAGGTGTCTCTGTTCCCGTCTGTGTGAAGGTTTGACAAAGACAGTATTTGTTGGAGTCCCCATGGCCATGGAGGGCCAGATGCATGATTTTTTCCTCAACAATTTCCAGATGAAGACAAATGTTTCCTGGTCTGCAAAACGCAATGTGTAGGGCAACAGAAACTCTATTCATTTGTAAAGGAATGGTCTGAAAACTATTTAAAAAGACCGAATAATTATAGAACGCTCAGGAGAGCTGTGGAGGATTCCCTAGTCACTAGACTGTGGTAAAAAATATGAAGATGGCTGCCTGGGGTGGAGCTTAAGCCCTGCCACCGAAATTATGATCGTGAGCACAATGTCTCACCTGAAAAAGCTAGGGCCGGATTTAAGAGAATTCTGCATAGCCGGATGTGTTATTCCCACCTTGCAGAAGGTCAAGACCTTGGGCATGGCGATTGATCAAGCGCTTAACATGAAGGCTCATGTTAGCTTCCTGGTGTCATCGTCGTCCACTTCATTCTACCTCACACTGTTGGTACAACTGAGGCCATACTTGACGCAGGACAATCGAGCGACAATTGCAAGGGCAATTATCAGAGCTAAATTAGATAATGGCTCCAGTCAGTCTGTTACATGGTATAGGTGAGGAGACATGATGCGTCTCCAGATCAGACAAAATAAGCGCAGTAAGAGCAGTCATGGGATTGAAAAGGAGTGACCATGTCTCCGTAGATAGGGAAGCATTACACTGGCTTCCTATGGCCAGCCAGATACCTTTTCGACTATGTGTATTACTCACAAATGTCTTCTTGGATTAAGCCCAGTTTATCTATCTATCCACATCTCCTAACCACCTGTCCGAAGAAAATTGAGATCTAATTATTTGGGTCTTCTTCAAACGCCTCGGGCCAAACTTGGCATAGTGGCACAGGGATTTTTTCGCTTCATGGCACCAATAATCTGGAATGCTCTTACTCCAGACTTGAGATTGTGCCATTCCTTGGAAGATTTCAAAGCAGGACTTAAGACACTTCTGTTCTGCTAAGTTCGGACTTTATCTCAGACTTGATAAGAATCTGCTTCTTGGTCTTCTGTTTCTCCTGATTTATGACTTTGGTTTTTTGTTTTTTTAAAAATGTTATATGGTTGTGGCGCCACTATGCCTCTGGGCCTGTCTTTGGCACAGAATAAATAAATATGAATAAATTGGTTAGTGTCAAAAGGGACCAAAATGAGGTGGAGGGACTACATAAATGAGCGTGTGTACAAGCATTATGGGCAAAACGGATAACTTTTTCCGATGGGGGAGGTTTTTTTTTCCCAACCTTTTTAAAACACACCATAACTTTCTTGGTGTTGTGAAAACATGGCCAAGTACTCCAACCACAAGGCTGCCTGGACTGTACTGCGCTGATGATCCCTAATACGGGTATTTGAGCTATTTCGCATACTCACAATGCCTTGCTGTTGTGACTCAGAACTGGAGGTGAACTTCCAGAGATTGCCACTTAGTGGCGCTGTGGAATGTATGACTTGGCTAATGGACTTTCATATTTTCACATTTCGGGTGAAAGGTTTGTTTGTTCAAACCTTTTTAAACCCACCATAGCTTTCTTGGTGTGATTATATATTTTATTTTTTAAATTACCAAGGATTCCCATTTTGACAACAGAGCATATTCAAGCATGTCAATCTATGAAAGATCCAATGCTAGAGAATCAGTGATGTCATAAATGATGTAAATAGTGATCGTTAGTGCCTTCATCAGGAATGCCAAAAGCGATAATATTGTGGTCATATTGGTTACGTCACTATCATGTCTGATTTAACCAATGACATCACTGACGGTATCACTGGTCCATCAATATTAACATCATATATGACATGGCATCAGACATAAGATCACTCTAGGAACCTGCACATATTTAGAACACAGTTAGGTTCTTACATATGTGATTTTAGCATTTTCGAATAGTTCATAACAATTGAGTACATTGTGAGAAATTGTCACCAGCTACATATTCATTTG
Source organism: Ambystoma mexicanum (assembly GCF_040938575.1). NCBI lineage: Eukaryota > Metazoa > Chordata > Amphibia > Caudata > Ambystomatidae > Ambystoma > Ambystoma mexicanum. The sequence goes on along the minus strand of NC_090937.1, from coordinate 1,558,869,236 downwards.
TCGTTGTTTGGTAAAAGATATCTGAATTACAAGTATGAAGGAGTGTGTGCTAGGAGACCCACTACCCCATGAGAAGTATCCCACCATCCAGGCCGAGATCAAAGGGAGTAGAAGATTTAAGTGGCATTAGAGTACAAACTGAGTAGAAGCAGAGTCCAGCATAGAGACAGCACCGGCTGTTCAACAACAGAATCTACGAATGAAGACCATCTATAAACCGGAAGAAAACTGAGTCCATGTGCAGGAATTCTACAAAGCCGCTCGTGAGTGAAGAAGTGAGGTCATCAGGGATGTCATCCTAGTGGTCATAGGCTGCCCAAAAGGGAGTGCAAATTTACAGTGAATTAATCTGACATTTCAGGGGTTTTGTTACGTTAAGTTCTCACCTTAACGTCCCGCAACTCATTTATTTTCCTTGAAAATATGTAAATATATATTTCAATTCACTTGTACCATGTTAGCCAAGTGTTAAAAACATTGCTGATCCAGAAGAAAACAATGCGTCGATACCTTAATTAGGATAACAAAGTCATTTATTGTGCATATTTGGGAGCTTTCGTGGAATGTTTCTACTTCCTCAGGCAGAGATGAAATTAAGCATTTGAAAAACATCACAGAATAACAGCTTACTTAGCCCCTCCTGCAGAAACTCGTTTATCTGTGCCGGTCTATACCTGATTTGTAGCTTTGCTCAGCATGGAATGTATTGGATGTTCAACTGCCCACACATTGAGATCTTCAAGATCTAAGTGAGGCAGGGGTGCAGTGAAAACGGAGAGCAGGAAAAACAAAAAAAAAGACAAAATAAATAAGTAAAACCAGCCCACCCTTTTAGTGTGCTCTCAAGAAGGCAGGATGGGTTGGTTAGGTGTCTGTCATTGTATGTGCAGTCCAGTTGAAACATAGAATGTCAGGCCAGTCCCTTTACAAGATCAGTGGTACCGCAACCATCAACATATGTATGTGACTCAAAGTCTGAAAGAGGGGATATACAGCCAGTTTACATGTTTAGGCCCGTGACCCATGGAGCCCAGTGTGGTTTGTGTGAAATACCATATCCGGATAGTTTACACCACAATCAAGAGGAAAGGGTGGGGTTTGCCTAGGGAGAGGGGCCCGGACAAGTCTCTGGGAAGATTTATAGCCAAGGTATTTTTAGTGCAGGTGTGGATGGGCTGGAGGGAGTCCGGAAATACAGATATATGTGTTTTAACATCTTCAACGCGATAATAGTAATTTCCTATTGTTTTAACTTAAGTCTCGGTTAACTGCTAATAGTGGGTGCTGTGGGTCGAACTTACAAGGCGATGGAAGGAGCAGGGAGCACCATGCGAGTCCGCACAGAGGTCGTTCCAATAATAGGCCGCGCGGCATTCGGCCGGCCCGCTTTGTTGGAGCATGGACGGCACGAGGCATCGCACACTTCGCATGTTTGCACGTCAGCAGCCCTCGTCCTTGAGCAACACATAGAAGACCCCGGCGCGTTCATCAGACAAACTGCATAATTGCATTAAAATGCAGCAAAGAACGGACTGCATGACCGGGGCGATTGAGGGCTACACCTTGGCATCATTTTAAAGCGTAAGCACAAACGAGCACCTCAAATCTGAAACGCATCGACATGAAATGCCCTGTAACTACATGGCGCGACAGGTGCTAGAGTAGAAGGGCCAAATGACGTATGGCCAAGAGAAAGTTACAACACATGTCCTTTGTAACACGCATTTCACTGCCTGCCCTTGTGCTGAAGTGTGGCCAGGCCTTCTGTGGCAGGCCGCTGACAACACGTGCCAACTTTCATCACCAGTCCTGCAGGCTGCGGAGACGCGCAGGCTTCTAAAAGTACAATATGGCCATATGGCACAAAAGTGTTCCAGGGGATGTCATGGAAGGTGACAAACGTGCATGTGGGACAACCCCGGACTAGGCTTAAAAAAGTTTTTTTTTTTTTTTTTTTTAAAGAGTGCACTTTCCACCAAGAGTGATAAATAGGTTTTAAATTAATCATAACATATGTCCTTCTGGACTACCATACCTAGATAGGCCGCGTGGGTGGTGGTTTGCAATTGGCTAGTCCTCCCTCTGTAGTGAGGAAGAAGGGCTAAAGAAATACCAATTAAGCCCTGGAAGGCTTCCCAGTGCAATCATTGCTAGTCATGATTAATTCAAAGCCTTGCATCCATCCCTTCTGTAGTGCAAAGAGGGTGCCTAATAATCACACTATGAAAAAACAGTTTCATTGCTTTTGGAACATACTTCGCTTTTAACTCCAGATTCACATTTCTCAAATATCAGACCTTATATGTACCTACCCTCAAGAAAGGGGAGACCTAACCCCAGAAAACAGATCATTTTAATTGAATTTGTAAGGTAGCTCAGTGGGTGGATGAACCTGCTGCAGTGATGTGTGTGCAAGCTGCAGGACACAGGTGTGTATCCTGATGGGCCAGCAAACCATGTATTCCTTCGGAGGGTGATATTGTGTTGGCTCATTCGCTTCTGTCTTGGAAAGGACATTTATTTAGCATTTTTAAAGCGCTCACAGGCTGCGGGCATCGAGGCGCTGTTACAGGAATGGTTTGTTTTTTAGATGCGTAATTGTTTTTTTTTTGTCTTAGTTGCGCATTTATAACGTTCTTAAACACCCAGAGGTTTCTAAGCGCGGACCCGGGGATCGAACCTGTGTTGCTTCATGTCGTCTTGCTTCTAAGGCGAGCACGTTGCCGCTGAGCTATCCTCCCGGGACACGGAGGGACATGAAGGCAGCAAACCGCTGCTAGTATGGTTATGCCCTAGAGGAGATTTCCCACAAGTCCCAACGCAGGCAAAAGTGCATGTGGCAGGTGGCACCAACATGTCCTAGATGGTGGAAAAAAGGAGTGAAAAACTAAAGCAATGCATGTAAGGTTGCATGCCTAATGATTTGGCAAGCAAACCTCATGGCTAAAAGCAGTTTCTTCTCCTCCACCACCGCACCCACAAACTGAGCAGCAGATGGCATCCCTGTGTTCACTGCCCCTAGACCTTGGTTCTGCAACCTTTGGCTCTACAGATATTTCGGACCACAAATCCCATCATCCCCCACCATGGACTATCCTATCTAGGGTTTATGGGAGCTGTAGTCCCAAACGTCTGGAGAGCCAATGGTTGCAAAACCCTAGACTGATGGGAGTGCTGAAAGGCCGGTGGATTCCTTACACAGAAGAAGATGAAGCAGGAGTCCCTAACCAACCAAAAATGTTAATACTTCTTTAACTTTTCTGTTAAGAGAATAACATGGCTCATAACAAGTGATGGTGGAATGAAGGTTTATGATGTGCAATATACCTGCAAACACTGAAATCTAGTAACCCATGCACAAGTGAGTCTTTTTGTGTCGTTCAAACTCCACTGAATCCTTTCAAGGTGATCCCAATGTTACCAGAAAAAGGGGAAAAAAAAGACGCATTTATAGAGAGTGATTTGCCCAGGATCAGGGATTAGTCAAACAGAGCTGTAAGCTCAGATGTTCTAGCTGCACAATTTGCAAATGTGTACATGGCACACTGCACATTTTCCTGTTGCATCGTTAGTTGCCCTGGGTAAGAGATGGAGAATGGGTATTTGGCAAGTTCTTGCTCATTAGCTTTCATCTTTCTCTACAAGAATACAGTAGTTGTAGTTCAATGTTTCAAGTATAAATAGCAAGACTACACATACCAGAGTTCAATCGGATGGGATCCTAAAAGCCAGGCCCGTCGCGTGGGCAAACTGGAGGCGTCTTTATTTACACATGTAACAAAAACAACTGCTCTTATCAATATTTCAAACAGCAATGCGTCTTATTGATGGGGATGATGAGAATACAAGCTGAATAACCACAAACAAAATACCTTCTCTTTTAAAAAATATTTTCTTTTAATAATTGATGCAATTAATGAATTGTAAATACGAATGTATGAAACAAACAGTTTGTATGTAATATTGTAAATTAAAAAATGAAAATTTGAAAGGTTGATTTAGTTCAGCCAATCAAATAAAAATAAAATAAAAAAAATAAACAGTAGGTTACATCAACTGTTCTTTAGTTTTAGAAAGTGTTTTTACTTTGCAGATTCGTCAATTTCTTTAGGGGAGTTGAAATGCTCAGTTTTAGACAAAAACACTGGGTCTTCATAACCCGCTTGATCCCGTTACCATAATAAAGGACAGCAGGCGGCAATGTGACCCGGACGTGTTAATAGCCCTCCATGACACAGCTCATGACCCTGCTGGGGTCTGCTCCTAGCTGGAAATAGTCCCTGCGGCAAGAGCTAACAAAGACAAGGTTAGGAAGTATTTGTGCCGCGCCTCACCCCTGTAACCAAAAGTCCTTAGGCTATCGTCTCTGTGGGACAAGGGGCTGAGGAGTGAAGACTTCCACTCCCCCTAGGTGTTCATAGGCAGGTGGTGGCTGAACACCTCCAGCCCACACGTAGTCGGGGGCGTTTCTCTTGCATAGCCATTCCCCGAATACAGGGTAACGAAATTGCCACGTCAGCACTTACTGTTGCCCATACACCCGTGCCACTCTCTTGGTGAATAACCTTACCCACAGATTGATGGGCTTGGCAGTTGTGCTGCCTACAGGAAGTGGGGCATGGATGCCTAGTATAAGAAGTTACTAAATACCCTTGTGTAAGATGGCCGCCGTCTCCCTTCCCGCGGTTTATAGTCATAATGTCGAAAAAAAAATGTCGACAGACAAAAATGTCGAAAAAAAATGTCGAAAATAATAATGTCGACATCCTATACTTCTAATGTAAAAAGTCATTTTTTCGAAAAAAAATTGTCGACTTTTTTTTTTAGACATTATGACTATAAACCCTTAAAACTATCAACACCTCACCCAACACCCTCCTGCAACCCCCCCACACCCCCCACCACCACCCTCCCACCCCTCATATGCAACACATTCTATTTATAGATTTATTTATTTATTTATTTAATAAATAAATAACCAAAAAAAGGATCATTTTCTATGGAGGGGGTCCCCCCCAACCCCCCCTCACCCAACACCCCCCTGCCACCCCCCCACACCCCCACCACCACCCTTTCACCCCTCATATTCAACACATACCAATTATATATTTATTTATTTATTTAGTCAATAATTAAATAAATAAAAATAGTATCATTTACTATGGGGGGGGGGTCCCCCCAACCCCCCCTCACCCAACACCCCCCTGCCACCCCCCCACACCCCCACCACCACCCTTTCACCCCTCATATTCAACACATACCAATTATATATTATTTATTTAGTCAATAATTAAATAAATAAAAATAGTATCATTTACTATGGGGGGGGGTCCCCCCAACCCCCCCTCACCCAACACCCCCCTGCCACCCCCCCACACCCCCCCAACCACCCCTCATACTCAACACATCATATATATATATATATATATATATATATATATATATATATATTTATACAATAAAGTCAAAATTTCGAAAAAATATCGAAAAATGTCGACATTATTGTTTGTCGACATTATTTTTTTCGACATTTATTTTTCGAAATTTTGACTGTCGACATTTTGACTGTCGACATTATGACTGCACACCCCTTACCGCATACTCCTGGGACAGATCTCGAAGCAGCCAGATATTTATCATACAAAACGACAGGAACTCTTCCGACTATTTAGCTTCGAATGATAAAAGTTATTGATTCCGAGATCTGTGTGCAATCTGCAGTAACAGGCCCGAATACTCAGTCCTTCATTCATCCATGGTCATCCGGCTTCGAGTAAGTATTCGGCCGAATTCCGGCTGAAAAAAAAGCTATTCGGCTCCGGCCGAATAGTTTCTTGCTATTCGGCTCTTGCCGAATACTTTGACATTCTCATTGGAATAGAATGCAACATGAACTCAGAAAGGCAATTATAGACTTCAGTTTGCAAAACTGAATAGAATTAGACCAGACAAATTGCCATCACAAAGCTGAAAAATATCATATTGTAATCAACTCTTTAGGGCATGTTTTGTTACAGATTCTTAGACAGAAAAGGTGCAAATTTTTTATACTTAGCCTACAACAATACAGGAACATCTTTTCTTTTGGCGAATGTTTGTATGCAATGAGCACTTTTTTCAGTTGGAAAAAACAAACTGAAAGAAATGTGCATAGATACTTTAAGTTCCTGTCATGTCACTTATTTTTTATTATTATTATTTATTATTATTATTACTAATATTATTATTACTTCCCATTGCGTGTCATAGTCCCCACTTTTCTTTTTTTAAGAACTTGAGTCCTGAGTTTAACATTATCTGTATATTTTATCAGGAAATTATAAATTGCATATGTTTGTGTATTGACGAGAAAGAGTGGCGAGGATAAGTGAAAAGTGAGCAGCATTTGTTTTGGTCGGCTGAATAGTTGTGTGGGATGGAGATCACGCATTTTCAGATTTCCTCTTGACTTATGTCCTGCATGAGGCGACATGAACCATTTTATACATTTTTATGTGAGCTGCAAAGAAGTTTTGAAACTCGACCACATCGACTTTGCAACTGGATGGAGAATGCAATGCAACTGATTCACAAAGCCAGTCCTTTTGCATTTGTGAAGCCTCCTACTTTAACTGGCAATGAATATAGAACGATCTTCTGTACATTTGGTCCCTTCATTTTGGTTAAATCTGCTTTATTTCTGTCTTTTATACTTTAAAAAAAGATACTACATAAATTGCAATGAAGAGAAATAAAAGTATAGAATGCATTTAAAATGGTGCTTTATATGTTTTTTTAATAAGTGTGTTTTTTGAAGTTCGGAACATGATTTATTAAATAAAGCAACTATTCGGCTTCATATTCGGCTTCATCCGAATGGTTGACAAACTATTCGGTATTCGGCCGAATACTAAATCTGCTATTCGGTTCAGCCCTACTGAACACACAGACATTCGGTATCAATAACTATTACTGCAACACCTAGACGTAGAAGGAACCGGAAAGAAGGGCTATGCATCGTTTTCAGCCAATAATATTCTTTGGCCTCCAGCCATAAAGAGCCTCAGGCTTGAAGCTGCTGGAATCCAGCGAGCACAACTATTTCAACTACCACGTCTTTAGTGCACGCGCTCTGCAAAAAGCCCCAGGTCTTAGGAATGCCAACAAAGCCACTGTTCGTTCATACAGCATGGGCATGAATACCCACTCACCACTATAAGGATCCTCTGAATATTGCATGCTTGCCAGAAATAAATAATACTCAGCTTCAGGTGGAAGGCTCGGATGCACACTTCCGGACCACTACAATCCACGACCAGGCCCACAGACGCTCAGAAATCTCAAATCGAAATGATGGCCGGCACTCAGCAGCTCAGAAACAAGATTTTGGTTAAAAAAAAATAAATAAATAAACGGGATTCTTGTTCGATGTGTAGATTAAATTTCGCAGCAGTAAGGATTTACCCAAAGAGTCCTTATGAAAGGCGTGTTGGGTTCCCTTACCTGAAGGGCCAGGGGCGCCCAGTCCCACCTTGGAAAGGCAATTGCGATTGAAAACACTGTCAAGGTGAAGGGCCTCACATCTGTGACAGGGTGAAGCCATGAACAACATGGGCCTCGCAATAAAGTTGAAACGTCAGGATTTGGCTAGTGTTTTCTTTTTATTTTTTAGTCAGATGCACTTCCCAGTCTCTCCATAGATGGTTCCTAGTTTCTTTTCTTTGGCATGAGGACTTGCTTTTCCACAAAACGTTGGCGTCCGCCAGCTTTCCATAGGACACTTTTAGGGATGTATACTAATTGACCTTTTCACAACTGACCTTGGGAGAATGGACCTAGTTTAAAAAGGTCAATTAGGACATATGTGCAGGGGAAACGCCTGTAACCCCACACCAATCCAAGGTCAATTTGGGTAATACCACTTTTCCTCCATCAGGATAAAGGGTTCCACTCGCTTGTGTTCTTTTCAATTGTTTACGGTTTTACATCAGTTTCTCCAATTGTAGCATTGGACAAGGGGTTTAGTCTTCACTAGACTTCTCCTCTGCAACAGTCTAGAATGTTCCTTTCTGGATTTCGTACCACTGAAGGATTTGACTCAATCTCCCAGAATACAACTTTTCAGTTGATTTTGCGCTCCCTCTTGACTATTTCACTCCACACAGTTAAGCTTCCATGTGGCTTTCATCGGTTTATGGGAGGTAGGATTCTTCTTCCATTGGCTTAGGGTCAGGGTCCCGTCCACACCAGAGGTTCTCCAAGCGGGTGTCTTTATGTGATGAATCAGTAATGGTTTCCCTCCAGAAACCTGGCCTGGGGCCCTTATGTGTCCAGAGAAGGGCAGACGCTTCCTGATTTCGACCATTGGGGGAAAGCTTGCTACTTATAATTGTTCTTTACGATACAACCAACATTGGCAAAGATAATAGGAAGAAGAGAGAAGTGTGTCCTAAAGGCAATTCAGGGTTGTCGTTTCAGACGAGAGGCAGAGAGGCTGCTCCTCTGGAAAAGGAATATTCAGAGGAAGAGTGCCTTGCTTACTTGAAGGTGTCGAGCACCAGAAAGTGAATCTTGTCATATCTAAACACTATTTAGACAGGATTTTGCGGCATGAAATGACAAATTTACATCACAAGACAAGTTCATGATAACAGAAGCATCCACTGGTCCCCCTGTGCCAAGCTCAGTTTCCAACTGACACAGGGAGAACCTTTGCGCTCACACCATTACATTCTGTGTGGAACCTCATATACAAACATTTCAGATTCATACTCGCACAAGGAAAGACAATAGCTGCAA